>NW_025333916.1:57150000-58350000 GCF_019186645.2 Phyllostomus hastatus
GTGGGGCACACACAGCAGCACAGACAGGGGACAGGCGACGTCTGTCTTCTCGAGGACAGACGTGCATTGTTATCCTCCTCAGTGTTCTAGCAGATATGGGTGACCTTTTCCATATGCTTTCCTTATTTCCCCAAGTCTCCAAACAGTGTAGTCCTTCCTTCCCGCCCTTTGTAAGTCTCTTCTGCGCCCTGAGTTTGCTCTCTGCAGAGGAGCTCAGTGGTGAAGAGCTGTGGCCTTTGGGGCCAGACGGTGGAGTTCAGATCCTGCCATCACTTCCTGCCTGAGCAACTTCGTTCTGCAGCAGTTTCCTCATCTGTGATGTGGGGATGATGTAACGACACAGCACGTGCAGTGATCGTGAGCGTTAACTGAGTTACATGTGTTACGCTGAGTTAAATCACTCATATGCTGCGTGAATTGGAAGGGCTCTGAATGTGTCTGTTATAATTATTCCGTCATTATTTTCAGGTGGAGATATTGCACCCTACCCCTTCTTCATACTTTTCCTCCTTCTCTAGGAATCTCTTGGTTTGAATGTTATAAAGTAACGGCTAAAAAGAGAAAAAAATTATTGTCGATTTTTTTCCCCTCATGTCTTCCATGAATTCGAGGCCATTATCATCTACCCTCTGGCCTGAATTTGCAGTTTTCAAACGAAACACAAGGTTGCAATGTAGTGACACTGACCTTAAGATTTCAATCTTGTAGACATTTTATCGGACATGCCCCTATTTAAACCAATTTGGCCAATAAACTCCTGCTCGCAAAGAACTGTACACAGGCACAAACTACTGAAGGACATGACCATCTCAGGGTGTGGTTCCATGCCAGAAAGGCCTGTGATGGGGAGGCTCCTTCCTGAGGCAGCCAGATATGGGGACCGGCCTCTCCCCGCTGTGTACTTGCCGACTGCCCTCCACCCCCACCCTCGCTCTGCCTGGGCCCCTGCCTTTCTCTTCCTACTCGGAGCCATGGTCTGTCACTGTGACATTCTATATGCGGCATCCATCTGCCTGCCTGTGCTTTGTTTTAATGGAAGCAAGAATGGAAATAGAGTCATCTCCAAAACACTGTAATGCATTTACACTCCCCCCCTCCCCAGACCTTTATCAAATCCCGAGCTTGGAGCAAAGTTAGCAAGCCCTGAATTGCGATTGCGGAGAAAGATCTGCCAAAAAGGCCGAGGAGCGGAAGGAGGGGGTGACTGCTGAAGCTCTCGCCACTGAGCAACTGAGCAAGTCCTTTCTTAGCGGCAGGAAAGGGGGCGTGGGGGGAGGAGAGAAGTGTGGGCCCTGCGTGTACTAACTAGTTCCTTAACCAGGCTGTTTGCCTAGCGGCTGGGAAGCGGGCAGGGGTCCCCAGGGCCAGCAGGCCCAAGTTCTCATGCAAGCTCCTTTCCCAACCGCGGCCACTCAACGCCCTCAAAGCCTCAGTGTTCCCACCTGCCAAGTGGTACCCGTGGGCTGCTGCGATCATTAAATGCCACGATCACTGTAGTTACAGGCCCTGGTGTGGAGCCTTGTCTGTCTGGGCTCACATCTCGGCTCCATCACGTCGTGCTCACCAGCTGTGTGATTCCGGAAACGTTGCTCCATCTCTTGGTGCCTCCGAGTCTCACCTGTAAAATAGGGATGAGCGTAGTAACTCCTGATGACAGGACAATGCGTGGGATCAGTCAGAGCACACCCGGCTTCTCGTGTGCGTTAGACGTCGCCCTGCCTTTATTGTAGGTGCTTCCACCTTGATTTTGTAACGCGCCGACCGGACACCCGACACAGCCAGCGCTCGGTCATTACCACGGACTAGTAAGATGCTGACTTCTCTGTCATGAAAGCGATACTGCTCTTTTTTAGAAAATTTAAACATAGGGAAAGGTAGAAAGAAAAACTAATCTTTTTGAACCAACTACAATAAACTTTTGCTAAAACTTTTTTCTCCGAGTGTTGCTCTGAATAATTTTGTATTGCATATGCATGCATTTCCCAGTGTTATTATAAACTCTCTGTAAACATCATATTAATAACTATAATGCTAGGCCATCAATTACACACATGTTACTGTAATTATAAACATTCTTGCCTGAATTCATGTTGTTTTTAATTTTTCAGTGTTTCAAATATTTTGAGATGAATGAACTCGTACTTAAGACTTTTTGCCTCATATCTGAGGTTCGTTCTTCAGGAGAGGCTGTGAGAAGCCCGAGACCTAGGCCATAGCTGTGTGTATTTAAGGGTCCTTGTGCGTTGGCCGATTACTTTCCAAAAGAGTTATAGCATGCAGAAATACCATCAATGTGTATAAAAACGCTTCCTTTGTAGAACGGGGTTTTGTTATTTTTAAAAACTTGTCTCAATTTATAGGTAAGCAACAACCCTCAGGGTTGCAGTGAGTTGTGCTTCTTTAATATTCATGTGTTTTGAGTATTTTTCTGTGTGTGTTTTTAAACTGACATGTTTTATTAGAACTTGTCTGTTCGTGCCCTCTGTCCATTTTTCTCTACGAACCATAAAGAGTTTCTGGTGCGTGTTGCATGAGTCCTTCGTACAGAGTCCGGCAGTGTGGGCGGCAGGGTGCCTGAATGTCTCCCACGAGATGGACAGCAATCTGAACATTCCACCTAAAAGCTCACACAGTGTGCTTGAGTGTGATATGGTCATGTTACAGAATTACATGCTCATGACTTCGTAATGAAAGATTTTGTAATAAAAAGGGGGCCTTATTTGTGCCAGACCCTGTATGTTAAATGATACCAATCTTTTTCCTGTCTGTAAATATTTTGTCCCCAGGCTATATTTTATCTTGGTTGTTGTTTTGACAGGAAGAAATGTCTTTTTTTTTAAAAAGTTTTTTGTGTAATCTTTTTGTGTATGATTTGTTCCATTAATTAAACACTTATAAGTAAGTGTGCTGGGGCCGTTGGGGGTGAAAGGGGAGAACCTTGTTTAATGGCTTGCAAATGTAAATTTCTCTGATTCTTTAAGCTACCTGGAGTTAAAGACCTGTTGGTATGTAGTATGAATTAAGGCTTGGAATTGATTTTCTCTTCTAATTCGTTAACCGGCTGTTCTAATGTCATCTGTTGAATAATTCTTCCATTCCGCATTGATCCAAGATAACTTTCTTATCATAAATTAAGTTTTTATACATTCTAGGGCTATCCTTTCTTTTCCATTGATCCGCCTCTTCATTTCCATGCCAGTGCCATGGTGTTTTAATTATAGTTGAAGGGTGTTGTAAGGCCACTCTTTTAAGAGGGAGCCCAGCAGAGCCAGAACAATTACGTGAACGTGAGGACATAGGCAATGGATACTTTCAAACGCCTATTAGTTTTGTTTTCCTTGCCCAGCTTTGGCCCTGAACATGTCACAGAGTGACTGGTATCTGTGGAAAGGCGATACTCAGTGATGTAAATGTGCCCCCAAGGGGCCTTCTTCTTATTAGCTCTCCAGACAGGCCTCAGGTGGGTACCACTGTCCTTTGCCTCTGACTCCGCCTTCTCTGTGTTCCACATGAACCACTCCCAATAAAGAGTAGCACCTTTGTTTCACATCCTGAAGGGATGCTAATGTTCATCTATAATGTTGACGTCTTGAGCTCGGGGCTGGGGGGGGGCCCATGTGACTAGCTCTGGTCAATGAAGGTGAATGGTGGTGACATGGGTCACTATTGGGAAGTAGCTTGAAGGACCAGCACACGGTTCACCAGGCTCCAGAGAGAGGCCACTCCGTTAGCCTGGGCCCCCCAGTGGGGACAGCACGGAGGAGAGGTGTGGCTTCGATGATTCTGTAGAATGAAGGGTAAATTAATCCTTATTGTTGTAGGCCACCATGTTTGGGGGTCATTTGTTACAGCATCATGACCTAGCCCATCCTGACTGATGGCAGGTGTCACAGTATTTCACACCTGGCACAGCACGAGCCTTGACCGATCAGCATGCATGCCAGCCGGGACACCGTGGAGGTGCGTCCAGCGTGATCGCTGGTCGTGTACCTCAGTCAGGTCCTATCATCCCCTCGTCTTGAAGGTGACTTTGCATGTCTCAAACCTCATGTACGGGGTATCGATTTTCTAACTTAGATTTTATAGTCCTTAGCGATGCCAGCCCCTCTCTATCACCAGTGACGTGCTCTGCTGTGCTGGGCAGTAGACGACCTCATATTTTATGGTTTCAGCCCTGTTTATCGTGTGTCCTCGCTGAGTCCTAACAAACATGGCAATGTTCATGCAGCTTCTGCCCCTTCACAGACTACAACACTGTACCGGACCGTCCTTCATTCATCCACAAATATGTGTTAAGTGCATTTTATATTTTCAGAGCCCATGGGTGGGGCGCTCCCATTGTACTTGGTTATTGATCACAAGGCCCAGCTGCCCCTCACGGAACAGACCTGCACAGACGACTGGGCATGAGGAGCATTAGCGGGGAGAAGGGTGCTGGCGTCTCCCCAACGCGCGGGCGGGCGGTAGAGCCTGGTGACCACAAGGCTTGGTTTCTGGGATCCAGCCGCCCTGGATGCCTAGCTCCCCTCATGAGATCTGTGATGGGGGCCACTTGTTTTCTCTCCGCCAGCCTCAGTTTCCTCATCTGTGAAATGGGCTTCTTTGTAAAGATGAGATGAGAAAATGTGTGTAAAGTGCAAAAGCACAGAAGTGGTTCAAGCAGTTATTTTTATGTTCCTATAATGCTAGTGTAGCCCAGGTGTCTTTGGGGATTCTCTGTTCCTGGCGGTGGGTTAAATCCGGCACAGAGTCCCTGCGTTACTGCCCCAGGCTCCGAAGCTGTCCTCAGCGCCTGGCCTGTCTCCTCACCTTGGAATGGCTGCTTAGCCTCCCTCGTTCTCAGATTTCTCCCGCTAAAACGGGACAGTGTGAGTGCCTCCCTCGCAGAGTCGTCGTCGTGAGGGTCAGGGAGTTCGTACACATGCAAAGCCGCTGGAACTGCACCTGACACATGATAAGCAGTCAGTAAGTGTGCACTGTCGTTACTTTCCATTTGCGCATTCTGTAAGCTTGGCAGTTTTGTTTTTTTAGTATATTCTTTTAAAAAATTTTTTTAAAGATTTTAATTTATTTGTTTTTAGAGAGGGAAGGGAGGGGGGGAGAGAGAGAGAGAGAGAGAGAGAGAGAGAGAGAGAGAGAGAGAGAGAGAGAGAGAGAGAGAAACATCAATGTGCGGTTGCTGGGGGGCCATGGCCTGCAACCCAGGCATATGCCCTGACTGGGAATCGAACCTGTGATGCTTTGGTTCGCAGCCCACGCTCAATCCACTGATCTACGCCAGCCAGGGCTAGCTTGGCAGTTTTTATTGACCCTTAGGCACCCCTCCCCTCTATGTTGCTGGCTCAGTTCCCTTACGTTCTGCTGCCTTCCACAGCCCATGTCCCCACCGCTTGGCCCCCTTACTCCCCCCAAGCCTCCTGGAGACATAAGGTCTGATTCGGCTGTTCCTGCTTTTCCTTCTTGGAAATAACGTTGCCAGTTTGCCCCCAACCCTAAATCTGGGGAAATGAAATTTCCCCATTTTGGGTTACCATTTAAGATGCTACGGAGAAAGGGCGGAGGGCGAGGGAAGACTGGCTGTCTGGGGCCAAGGGCGGCAGAGCAGCATGTGCAGGTGGTGTGATCCTCGCCAGCAGTTGCTGCCCCGTGGGGCAGATCCGTCTGGGCCCGTCGACAGTCCAGTGGCTGTTCCACCACATGGTTCTGCAAGTCTTCGCACACGTCCGTGTTCGATGGAATTTCCACCCCTGGGCCAAAGTCCCGGCTGCTCCATTGATGGTCATCTTGAACATGTTCGTAATTGTCTTCCCTCAGTTTCCTCGTTGAAAAATGGGCATAATGACGCCTACCTTGCAGAGCTGTTGAAAGAATTGAAGAGAGTGATGTATGCGATGGCGGGCCAGTTGTGCGCAGCCAAGAGTTACAGAGATCAGGACTCTAGCCAGGGACCCCCTGTCACCCTGTGAGTGAGTGAGGACACCTCTGCCTCGGGGCAGGAAGGCCCTCCTCTCTGCAAGCCTGGGCCTTGGCCTGGGGGTCTGTGTCTGCAGAAAGAGGCGTCTCTTTCCTGTTCTCCCAAACAGGTCCGTGGTCTTGGGGGATGGGGGTTGGGGGGGTACGGAGTGGACTCTCACTGTAAAATGCTGAAGACTGCCCGGCTTTGAGATGACGGCCAGTGAATTACAGTTGCTATCATCCTTAGCAAATTCATGTGCCGAAATGATGAGCCTACTGTTTTGAAAGTTTCCACCATTTGGGGAAAAGGGAGGTGGGCCGTTTAGTTTCCATTTTTAAATGACTGGTGATCTCTGTTCCCTCAAGGATGAGAGATGCTGAGCGTTTGTGGTTCCGTACAAGCTCGGGCAGCTTACTGATCACGGAGCTTCCTGTGCAGCTAACGCGAAGGCTGTGCCAGGAGGGAGCCACAGGTGAAGGCCGGGTCTTGCCGCCATCCCGAGAATGGCAGAGGCCAGGTTCCGGCCCAGCACGGGGGCAGGGGGAGGCTGCTTCCTAAGTCAGGTGTGGCCTAGACACACCCCTCACCAGGTGTGCCACCACGGGGTGCCGGGGCTGGTGTTGGCAGGAAGAAAGGACAGAAACCCAGCCCCGAGGACACGAGAAAGAGTGAGCGCGAGCCGCTGTCACCACTGAGTCCCTATGGCGGCTCAGTGGCTGCAGTGGGCAGTGAGGGATGGTGTCAGCCTGCTGTCCCTGACTTTCGGGCGTGGGACAGGTGAGCTTCAGGAGGGGGGCGGCCTTGCCCGGTGAAAGGAGCCCTGCCCGAGAGGACTGGGTCTCCTGCTGGGATTTCGATGGAAAAAGGGAGGGTCCACGTTTTTTCTTCTGTAGTTTTATTTGGGGGATTATTTTAGATTTATTTATTTAGAAAGATTTTATTTATTTATTTTTAGAGAAGGGGAAGGGAAGGAGAAAGAGAGAAGCATCAGTGTGTGGTTGCCTGTCATGTGCCCCCTACTGGGGACCTGGCCCACTACCTAGGCATGTGCCCTGACTGGGAATCAAACCAGCAACCCTTTGGTTCAAAGGTCCAAGCTCAATCTATTTTAGATTTATAGAAGAGCTGTGGTGATAGTACAGAGCTTCCGTAACTCAGCTTTCCCTCCTGTGAGCATCTTACGTTGCTGCCGTGGTACATTTACCAAAACCAAGAGAGGAACATCGGTGTGCTGTGAACGAAAGGACAGTCCTTTCTCAGGTTCCGTCAGTTTTTCCACGAATGCTTTTTTGTCTATTCCAGCACTAATCCAGGGTAGCACACCGAGTTTTCTTGTCTTCTCTTCTTAGACTCACTCGGTCTGTGGCAGATTCTCAGACTCTCATGTCCTTGACACTTTTGAAGAGTATCGGTTAATTATTTGGTAGAGTGCCGTTCAATTTGAGTTTGTGTATTCTTGACAGGAATAGCAGACAGGTGAGTTATCCTTCACATCTCATCAGATCAGGGGACAAATTTGCCAACGTGGCTACTAGCTGGTGATGTTACCCTTGACCACGTGGTTAAAGTGGTTTGTAGCGGGGCTCCCCACGAAAGCTGCCGTTTCTCCCCTCTCGTAGGCTGTCTTTAGACGTGAATCCAGCCCACACTCGAGGAAAAGGAAGTTAAGTTCCATCTCCTGACCTAGAGGAAGAAAATCAAAGAGTCTGTAGACAGATGTTAAAATCACCACTGTAATTAGTCAATATTTTTTATGAAATACGTTGAAACTTTGCAAATACTCCTTTATAAAAGCTTCTCCCACGACAGCTTCTACGGGCCCATGGGTTTTGCCCAAACCATGAACACTGCAGGGTTCTGGATTCTTTCCACGTAAGGGCCCGCGTTTGTCGTCACGTTCTCAGGACTCTCGGGGCAGCATGGAGAGCTGTGTGCAGAATGTGAGAGGGAGGAAGGAGTTAGAGACGTCCCCAGGTTTTGGACTCCAGTGGGGCACGGGAGAGGGGAGATTTGGAGGCTGACAGTGATGGTTTCAAGCTGGAACGTTTGGACCTGGGGTGTGTGGGAGCCACCGGAGCTGAGCAGACCAGTTAGATACCCACGGGCAGCTTCCTGGGAAAGGCACATTGGGCAGGTGCCTGGGGACGCCGTGGGGGTGAGCGAGGTCACCTGGGAGAATGGGACTCACCGTGGGGCTTGGTCAGGGCAGGGGGAAGTTCACAGGGACGCCCCCAGAATATTTGTAACCTCAAACCTCACCATTGACTCAACAAGCTAACAAACTACTGGATGCACTATTTTTCTCTCCTTCTGCCCTGACAAATATACTTTCACAATGACCTGGAAGACCGCGTTCCACTTTGGCTTTCTCAGGCTCCTCCCATTTCCACTTCGAAGAGAGGCAGCGTGAAGGGAGCTGGCCCTGAGCCCCGGTCTGGTGCGCTTTCCGCTCTGCCCTTCCCTGAAGGGCCTCCTGAGTGTGGGCACCTCAGCCTGTGAGCTCTGGCCACCAGCAATCTGCTGGCCACCCGTCCTCCTGAGGGCATATGCTGTAGCAGCACGGTCACCCTCTGAAGGTAGACCCAGGAAAGATCCCACTGTGGACCAGGGAACAGGCTCAGGACTCTCTGGGCAGGGAATCTTGAGTCTTGGGCACTCGGGGACTGGTCTACAGGTGCGGGGGGCATCCTGGACTCTCAGGTGGAATGTCTTCTTGGCCTGGGATGCCACATGCCAGCAACAGGGAGTGTCAGCCTGAAGTGTGGGGTTACATTCTGCAGTTATACTCTGCAGCGGGGCATTGCTCTGCAATTATATTCCAGAGTGGGGCATTACTCTCTGTAATTATACTCAGGAGTGGTGCATTACTCTGCAGTTATACTCTGGAGTGGGGCATAATACTCTCTGGAATTATACTCTGGAGTGGTGCATTACTCTCTGGAATTATACTCTGGAGTAGGGCATTACTGTCTGCAATTATATTCTAGAGTGGGGCATTACTCTCTGTAATTATACTCAGGAGTGGGACATTACTCTGCTATTATACTCTAGAGTGGGGCATTACTCTCTGGAATTATACTCTGGAGTGGGGCATTACTTTCTGGAATTATATTCTAGAGTGGGGCATTACTGTCTGCAATTATACTGTGGAGTGGGGCATTACTGTCTGAAATTCTGCTCTAGGACGGTGGATTTCAAAGGGAGGCACGCTTGTGATGTGAATGCTACCCTCTGCCCCCCTACAAAGAGGCTGGCAGGGCTCTGGAAGTCGCCTCATGCTTCCCTGGAGTGTCTGGGGATTTCCTGAGTCCCGGGTGAGGGGAACAAACACTGGTCTGTGTCTCAGCTCCCGTTTTTACTGCTGCCTTGAGGGCATCGCTGTGGAGTTGGCCCTGGTGGCAGATTTGTGTTGAATAGTTACATATTCATAGGGCTGCGTTAGTACTAACAGTTGGAACAAGCCCTGAAAAGATGGAAATAAGGTTTTTTCCCTATTCAGAATTTTCTGGGGTTTTTTTTTCAGCCAGCCTGGGCACTTTGCAGTGCATCCGTGAATATAACTTGGTTCATTCCATGAAAATCAAATAAGTAAAAAGCTAGCAATGTATTTCTGCCACCGATGATTTTTTATTTGCATTTTGAAGTGTTTTGATGAATTGGATCACAAAACTAATTGAATCAGAGATGAATTTTGCTCAGGAAGTTCAAGAATTTTATGATGTAAAATTATCATAAGAAATTGACCTAATTATTCAGAAGTTTCTGGTACCGAAATGTAATACGCTTTTGAAAGCCCTCCAAAGACGAAAGCCCAGGAATATAGCTCCCTCATGGCAAAGAAACGCTCCTTTTATTTATTCATCTCCTAAGAAGTATAGCTTGTAGCTTACGAGAACACCGCTTCAGGATGTATTGTATGAATGTATTATGCTACTTTTAAAGGCTTCAGTTCTTCAGAGTTAGTCTTCTATTGTGTAATATACACAATAGAAATGGAATGACAGTTACTCTGTCATTGTAACTACTGTAGGTTAAATACGAGTGTGATTCTTGCATTTAACCGCCCCAGCCTTGTTCAGTCCACATGTAAGTGGCTTACTACTTGGACTTTTTATTTAATATCGAGGAAGCACTGGTATGTTTTTATATTCCAATAGATAAAAACCCCAGAAGACCTCCATGTGATAACCATTATCAAAATTTTTGCTTCGTGCGGAGTTTTTGGAAAACACAGCTGGGGTTTGGCTTGTCCAAGGGTCAGACTCTCTCCCGGTGACGCGGGATTTGTAGGGATGTGAGAAGAGTTAGTTCCACTCTTATCTTTCCCCGGGGGAGCTGGGAAAGATGCAGGGAAATACGCTGATCCCTGAGCCCAGCTCGGGCCGCGTACCGTCGTGTTCCTGCCTCCGGACTTGGTGTCAGTCTGTGTTGCCGAGATTTCTCTGTTTTTTTCTGGCCTTTCCGGTCCTCTGCCCTTTCCTGCCGGGACCCTGTCTCTGTGGTGGGGCGGGCCGGAGGGGACGGGGGCGGGCACCTGGTGGCTCACGGCTGCCTTTAGTCTGCCCTGCTCCGCACAGACACCAGTAGTGGTGCCATCTGCGTGTGAACAGCGAGCTTGCTCTGCAAATACAGCTGGAGACCTGCCCTACCTCAAGGGCACGTCAGACAAACAGGCCGGGAGCCAGGAGCTGTGTTTGCTACGCAGACGCAGCTCCACGCCAGGCCTCTGGTGCTGCCTGCCCACCTGCGGGCCACTCACACATGCCTGCTGCTCACACGTCTCCCTCTTCCTCTTCATTCAAACTCCTGGGGTGGCGCTGGTCAACAACACTACATAGGTTTCAGGGGCGTCATTCCACAACACCTTATCTGTATGCTGCATTATGTGTTTACCACTCTATTTGTCCCGCCTTGACCCTCTTCCACACCCCCGAGCCCGCCTCCCCCAGCGAGCACCACGCTGTCGTCCGTGTCCGTGAATTTGTTCTCTTTTTTGCTCAATCCCTCTACCCCCTCACTCAGCCTCCCAACCTTCTCCCCACGCCCGACAGCTGTCAGCCTGCTCTCTACCTGTGAGTCTGTCTCAGTTTTGCTTGTTCATTAATTGTGTTCATTAGATACCACATATGAGTGAGACCATATGGTACTTGTCTTTCTCTGACTGGCTTATTTCACTTAGCGTAATGTTCTCCAGGTCCACCCATGCTGTCACAAAGGGTAAGATTTCCTACATTTTTACAGCTGAGCAATATTCCCTCGTGTAAATGTACCAGAGCATTTTTTATTCACTCATCTACTTGATGGACACTCGGGCTGCTTCCAGATTTGGCTGTTGCAAATAACGCTGCAGTGCACATAGGGGGGTGCCCATCGTCTTTCAAATTGGTGTTTTGGGTTTCTTCAGATAAATTCTACTCACAAGTTTTAGAGCCACCAGCCCCATGGCCCCAACAGCCTTCATGTTGCATTCAACTGCTTTGCAGAAAAAAGGTTTCATGTGGTTTACTAACCCACGTTCTCCAGAGGGAGGGGGGTCTTGCAGGCTGTGGAAGCTATGGGAAGGAACTGTATCTCTTAGGATCCAGAAAGGTTCGAGAAACCAGTGGGGAAGTCTTGGCCAATGGCAGATAGGTTCCGCTGCATGCATAGCTCCGAACAATGGCAGTGCTGCACCAGGCACTGGGTTGAAGAGGAGTCTGAGGCCCCCGTGAAAAGGAAAGGATGGATGCCGTGTGACCTATTTGACGCCGAGGGTGACTGCCAGGTTTTGGGAAGTCACGGTGGACAGCGATGCTGTTTGCCAGGACGGGGATGACCGGAGGGGCTCAGGTTGAAGGGAAAGGTAATGAATTCAGTTTCGACACGTTGACTTTTAGAGGCCTGGTGGCATCTGGGTCACTTGGCAGTTGGGTATGCACGCAGGCTTGCCCTCTGAAAGAGGTCGGGCCGGGGAAATAGAGTGGGGAGCCACCGGCACACTCGCCAGGGGCTGCGGCTGGCAGGGGTGAGGGCGCCCAGGGGGAGGGCACGGTGGGGCTGAGCAGAGGGGCCTGGGCGGAGCCTCCAAGAACGCGGACGCTGAGGCCGGGCGAGAGGAAGGGCACCCCTGCCGTGTTTCCCACGGTCTCCGCCCTCTGTCCCACCCACAGGACCTCATGTCGGGGCCCGAGGACTCTCTGTTCCCCACACCCTTGTCCGCTTTGGTCATCTCGTGTCCGTCTGGTAATCGCCACTCTGCCGGTGCGAGGAGATGCCTCACCGTGGTTTTGACCTACATTTTCTTGGTGGTTCAGGATGTTGAACACCTTGGATGTGCCTCTTGGCTATTTGCATGTCTTCTGTGGAAAAGGCCTATTCAGATCCTTTGTCCATTTTTAAATGGGATTGGTTGTATTTTGCTGTTGAGCTGTGTGAGTCCCTTTTGCATTTTGAACATTGACCCCTTATCAGGTATATGGTTTGCAAATATTTCCCTAATTTTACTCATTCTAAAATGGTCCTAAAATAATAATAATAATAATAATAATAATAATAATAATAATAACAGCATCATATAAATGTCAAGTTTTTTGAGGAAGAAGAAAACATCTTCCAATTGGTATGCAGGGTGTCTGAGCAAGTCTATATAAAAGTTGCTTGCTAGGAGCACTGGTCTTCCCCACTGGGTCTAGTTCAGAATTTTCCTGGAGACATGAAGCCAGGGCCCTAGACATCGTAAGACCTGGCCCGGGCCATTCTCTTGGCCTCCATGTCCTGTGAGGCCTGGTGGCGATGACCTCGAACTTCCACCATGACAGAGAATCCAAGGGGACAAGGTCATGGGACATAGTTTAGAATCAGGACTGTCCTAGGGAATCCAGAGTTTAAAACTATAAATACATATTATATATTTAGTACATATATAACAATCAGCAGACACAACACAACAATCACAACAATCAGCAGAGTAAAAATATATGTGCACACATAAATATTTGAAAAATTGCATTGAAACACTTGAATAAAATTGACTAAAAGGAGGTATACTCTACTAAAATATTGACAAGACTTCCAAATGGTGAGATTATTATTTTTGTCTTTTCTAAATGTTGGCAATTTGGATATATTGTTTTTATGGACATAACATTTATCGTGTGTAAGTGTAAGATTATTTACGGTAAGTGTACAGTAAAACGTTGGAAATGCTCCACCCCCAGCCTCACACTTAACCACATTCTGGAACGCTCTGCCATGGGAACGTACTGGCCATAGAGAGACATGTATATAAAACATCATGTGTTACTGAGTTAAAAAAAAATGAATTTATCTGCTTTAATACATACAAGCTCCTAGAGTCACGTCAGAAGTGTCCGATCTGTGGTACCCCAGTTTCCCTCTGCTGGTCCCTAAGTTGCCGAAAGGACAGGGGGATGGGGGAGCATAGCTGGGCTGACTTGCCTAGCGCCGCCAGCTTGGGGGAGGGGACAGCGGAGCTCGGGCGAAGTCTCGCGGGAGAGACGCGGGCCGCACTGCCAGCGCTCCGTCTGCAGACACCCTCTCGTGTGCCCCGTGTAAGTAAGTGCGCCCCCGGTGGGACGCACGGCCCTGCTCACGCCATCTCTTTTGTTTGCGCGAAAACGAAACAGGCAAGGCGGGGCCTCCTCTGCACGTCGCGCTGGACGCACTGAACTGCACGGCTTTCAGCATCCAATGGAAAACGCCCAGGCATCCTAGGCGCCCCGTCGCTGGGTATACCGTGAGTACCTGGGCCCTGGGGGGGCCCCGCAGCACTGGGAGCATTGGGTCACACTACCTGTGCGCTCCTCCGTCAGCCTTGCCGTGTGGATCCCTGCCCCGTGCTCCCTCCTGAAACCAGAGGAGGCCTCCCCCTTCCCAGGGCATTTGTAAGGGCCCTGAAAGTCAGTTAGGGTCTGCCCAACCTTCCTCCATTCAGAGAGGACATGATTCCTGTGTCCTGTTGTCCGCAGTCAAATTTAGACGAGAGCAGACACCCGGGAGATAGATAGTGCCTGTGGAATGTTGCTGATACGTACAAAATAAAGCAGAATCTGACTTAAAGGGAAGAGGCGGACTGGCCAGGTGGAGGAGCTACCCATCGGAGGTCACCCACCACACTGACTGCAGTTCACCAGAATCTTTTCTTTGAACAGTGTCTTTGAAAGGAACCAATTTTTTAGGAGTCAGAAGAGTTCGAATAAATATTTGGAGATCTCAGATCTCGGGGGTGATTGGGAGCACTGGCTGCCCACTTCAGATGGGACGATGCCCCACGCCCCACCGCAGTGACATTCCAGACCCCCGCGCCCACCTGTCATCCTCTCACTGAGGGAGGGTGGCCACTTGTCAATGCCCTTTGTCCTGCTCTCTTCTTAAAGTAGAGAAATGTGTTTCCTGATTCACGTATCCAAACGTGGGAAAACGGAAGGTTACTTGACAGGCGTGGTTTTCAGAAAAACAACAGAAACAGGGTCCAGCCCTCCCCAGCCCAGCTCACCGGCAGGAGGCCCCGCCTGGCTCTGCGCGGTTCCGGGCGGGTGGCCTGGCCAGCCAGTTAGCTGTCTGATGTTGGCTGCTGAGCAGAGTGCGTGAGGGGAGGTCGGGCACCTCGGGGCCCACTGCGGTGCCAGTGCGTCGAGCGCGCGGGCTCGGTGCGCTGCAGAAGTCCCGCCCCCCTCACCCGTGTGTCTGCGGCTTTCCTAGGTCTTTTACAATGCGGTCGGCGCGGATAAACCGCCACAGGAGCGGCACCACCACGTGCAGCTCAGCCAGGACATCGCCACCCACGTGAGTACCTGCGTGCCAAGCATCTGCCCTTCCAGTGACATTCGGGAGTGTTTCTACTTTGGGGTGTGTGTGTGTCTACGTATGCACCAATAACAGCGAGTGTGTGGTGTGGTCCTTGGGAGTGTGTGGCTGCCTTTCACGCCCACGCACGTCTACACCTCCGGGAAGGCAGCCACAGGAAGAAAGTTCTGGCGCCAGCGCTGGAATCCTGGACTCCAGCTTCCAGCTTATCATGCAGGGAAAAGCCCCTTCCAGCTGTTTCCCCCTTTTTTTTTTTCAAAAAGTTCGAGTCCAAGTGTTTTGAAATCTCAGTGAAGCTTTATCCACAAACATGACACATCTGTGCCCTCAGCCCTGCCCGGAGACACAACGCAGGAGACAATGATGTCATCTGAAGTGTACATTCAGAGGGTCCACGTTATTTATCTTTCTGCTGGAGCTGGACACCCCGTCCTTCCACTGCCCGGTCGTTGCTGGCTTTTCTTCATCCGTTTCTTCTGTCTCCTGTCACGGTCCCGCTGGGTGACTTTTTCTGCCTTAGGCATGTTCCATCCTCTCTCGCTCCCCTTCCCCTTCTCCGTTCTACAACTGGCCCACAGGCCGCCTCTCTGTGAGGAGCTGGCGTCTGTGCCCAGAATGCTGCTCTAAGGGCAGCGCTCGGTCATGCTGGGAACTCCCGTGGGGTGTGTGCCTTCCGGGCGCTGCGCGTGGAAGCCGGTTTGCTCAGGTGATAAGTCGCCGTCCCTTCCTGAGCACCGGTCACCTGCCAGGCTCCATCCCTCACGCGGCCTCATTTGAGCGACTGGCAAGGACGCTGAGACTCCCAGAGCTGACACGACTGTACCCAAATCACACGTTAGCCAGCTGCAGCGTCGACGGTAACCCAGGGCTCCTGAGCCGTGCTCCGGCTACGCCTACCAGAGGCCCCACGACTCCAGAAGGAGAGCATTTTCAGCTTGCTCGGACTTCGCCTGATACGCTTCTGATCCCAGGCTTCTGCCCCGACCTCCCCTCATCTGCCTCAGCTGACGAGGCCCGAGGCCCTGAGCTCTGCGGCTGACTCTGCCCTAACGGGGGGTGTTGGGTTGGCCTTATCTGGAGGACCGTCCATTGAGGGTCAGCCTCCCCTCGGCGGCACTGGACGTTTCAACAAGCCAGGGGGCCCATCAGGGGGCCGGCACTGTCTTAGCAGTGTCCCCGGCCACTTGCCTGCCGTCCTGCGGTGAGTGTGGCTGCAGCAGTGCAGGCGGGGAGGGCACAGGGCTGGTGACGGGTGTTCTGGAGTCAGGGGAGTGCCTCTGAGGCCAAGATCCTGCCCTGCCATGTGAACCTGGGCTGGACGTGTGGACCCTGAATGTGCACTTCGGAGGACATGGCCTTAGCGGGACGGCCACCGCAGTGCCAACGCAAAACAGAGAGAGGACCAGGAGGGGACAGGCACCGGGTTTCCGGACCCCCTTCCTATACCTACAGGTCGGTGACTCTGTCCGAAGTCCCTTATCCTGCCTGAACCTCAGCTTTCGCCCGTGGAAGGGGTGTGACGATTACCCTGTGGCGAGTGCCAGCTAAGACTGTGCCTGTAGATGCCCTCGGTAAAATGTGCAAGCAGCTGCGTAGATGTCCGTCACCGTTCCTGACGGTCATTGCCCTTGAGGGAATGTGTGTCCTCTCTGCTGACCGCAGCCAGGCGTTAGAGGGTGCTGTGCGGTCCCAGCGTTTGCCCGCCTTGCGGGTTTCCCGCACCTTCCGCGGTGGCTGCTGTTCTCACCAGACAAGCAGAGGCCCCTGTTCCTGGACAGCTTTCGGGCTTGTTGGGAAAACTGCAGTCACACTGGCTGAGTGGTTACAGAGTGGTTAGAGAGTGGTCAGTGAGGTCAGATGTCATGAATAGGCACTGAACAGGCAGGCTGGGGTTTTGAAGAGGCCGAGATGATGCGTGTAGGAGCAGGTGGTCGAGAGGTGGTGACATTTGGGGCTGAGAATTGAAGCTGGGCTGGTTCTCGGAAGGCGAAAGAGGGAGGGCCATTCAGGTCAAAAGGAAGGAGTGTGCGTGTGTGGGTACATGCCCGCTGCCGCGTGTTTGGCTGGGGGTGGGGCACGTGCAGAACACAGGGCTGGCGAGAGGACGGAGTGACCTATAAAGGCTGTGAGCCGGGAAGAGGGCAGAGGGGCTCTGGATTCGGATGGCTCGCATGACAGCCCACCAACCAGCTGGGTAACCTCGCTGGTCTCTGTTCCCTCATCAACGCCACAGGGAGTCAAATCGTCCCTATCTGCAGATAGTGGGTCTCCGGTTGCAAACTGCGGGCCAGGGCGCCCCAGGGCCCTGCAGCCAATCCCTGGGGCACGGTGGAATGTTTGCACTTGGGTGTTCAAAGGAAACAGCTCCTGCTCCTTTGTGAGCTGGTACGACCATCGATTGGGTGTAACTACCAGACAAGGATGCTGCTGGGCATTTCTTTTGGACCAGAGCTGCTGTAACAATCCGCCTGAGGCACTGAAGGTGGCGTGAACAGAGGCAGTGTGGGGACCGCTGCCCTGCATCACGTCACCCTGGAGCACCCTGTTACGTTAGGGCATTAGACGAGGTCACGGTCACGGAGCCCTCAGAGCATCCCCGCGCGGAGGAAGGGCCGGGCGAGGGGTCCGCAGAGTCCCTGTTGCGAAGGGAGGCTGGGTGGCCCTGGGCGGGGTGGGGTGGAGGTGCCCCAGGTGGGTGCACTTCACTCCTGGAAGTTCTCCTTTCCTCTTCACGCTGGCTTGTTTTCTCCTTTGCAGGGGCAGTCCGGTCCTCAGGTGATTTTTGTAAGTATCCTTTCGGAACTTTTGGGAAGTTAAACTTTTGCCCTAACCCAGGAACCAGGGGGTCTCTTTTGATCAAAATGTTACTTTTACACATCTCCTTCCTACTGATGAAGGCACAGTATCCCAGGTGCATTGTTAGTCATTTGGGAAGAAGCCACCTTTTGTTTTTTTTTTAATCTTCACCCGAGGCTGTTTGTTGGTTTTTAGAGAGAGACAGAGAGACAGAGAGAGTTAGACAGAGAGACAGACATCAACGTGAGAGAGAAACATCGATCGCTTGCCTCCCACTCACACCCTGACTGGGTATTGATCCTGAAACCTGCGTATGTGCCCCGACCAGGGATCAAACCTGCGACCTTCCAGTTTGTGGGACGACGCTCCAACCGTCTGAGCCGCCCGGCCAGGGCAGGAAGGAGGCACCTTGGTACACACTGCTTCACTTCACACAGCGGAGTGAGGTTGAGGGGATCACTTTTAAAGGTTGAAGTGATTTTAGCTCTGTTCCAAAACTAGGTAGAAAAGACTGCAACAGAAAGGAAACATTCAAACCAGTGAGCACCACTGTGGGGGCGGTTTCCTCCTCTGGCTGTTCCGGGCCTCAGCAGGGCAGGAGCGGCCCCCTAAAGCTGGGGGCTTGCCTTCTTGGGTCAAATGCCGAGCAAAAGATTGGGTTGACAAATAATGGAATGGCTCAAATTACCTGGCTGAGGAATTCTGAGGCATTCTTTCATCATCCGCCTGTATAGAGACTTCTGACTTGATTAGCGTTGGACACCTTTTCTTAGAAGAGCAACCTACAGTTTCATCCTGGAAACATAAGCAGGAAAACACATCAGGGCAAGCTGGTCATTTCTTAGAGAGAGAGATAGAAAATGATGTTCAACCTGGTGGTCTCCACACTTTTTGATCACATATATCATCAGTTAATAAATATTGGAACATATACCAATATATGTATATTATGGACTTATTAATTATACACATATGCTACTCTACTAATACATTATATGCTGTATGAGTCCCACAGGACTTGGAAGGAGGAGAATAAACAAACAGGAAGTTCCCCTGTTTCCTCTCGGTAGATTGTCTTGCCCGCCCGGGGAGCGCACTGCCACCCTGCCCGGGTGCCTCTGCTCTTGTTGCCCCGACAGTGACTCTGTGCGGGTGTTCCCCGAGGTCAGAGAGAGACAGCGGAGCCAGGGATCCTGAGGCCGCACCTAGCCCTGTCACCAGAGCAAGGGTCAGTTGGGGCAAGGTCACGGAACCCCTCCGGACATCCCTTTGACTGTAAAGCGAAAGGCTTGATGGTCATGTTTCCCAGCCCGGGGTTCCTCCATCCCCCGTGGGGCGCGTGGAGATGCGTGTGGGCATCTGACTGGACAGGCTTCAGCGATGCTGACTGTCTTGCCGTAAACAGGACAGGCCCACTCGAGAAAGGTTTGTCCTGGCCCAGAGCCACCGCCGCCTCCCCCCCAGAGAAACCCTGGGAGGTGCCCTCTAACGGTCTGTGGCCACCCAGGGAGTGGAAGTCCCTCCGGCCCCGCCCTGCACTCCGGCCTGCACAGCCTTCCTCCGCACCCTTGGGAGAGGCTCGTTTGGAAGGGAGGGCTCTTTTCTTTCTCTGGTGCCTTCCATCTGACGATGCTGGATATCCCCAGCTGAGAACCAGCCCTGACTCGGAGAGTTGAGTCCAAGGTTACGAGCTGCCGTTGTAGGAGCCTGGTCTTCTGGCCCCTCCCCCAGGGCTGTCCCTCCGGGCCTCTGCTCAGCCCTGCCAACGGAGCCCCTCCCAGTGTAGTGGCCCCAAGTCCCGCTAGAGAGCAAGACGACGTCATTGCAGCATCGTTGTTGGGAGCCTGCGGCCGGGTTCCCGGCAGAAGGACAGGATGCAGCACGGGAGGGAGTGACGGTGAGGTCTGAGACCGGGGTCCGGTACTTAAGTGCTGACGTGCAGTGATAACTTCTAAGTTTCTGGTACACAAACTTCTGTGTTTATAGATAAAATAATAAGCACCTGGCCTTCGGTGCTTACGATAAGGATGGTAGCCTTGGAGTCTTGAAATGCTCACCTTGTCACTCCATAAATATATGTCCTCGAGGACATAGTTCCCTTTTCGGGGATCCCTTTGATCTTCTATAAATGACCATGAGAGTGACCCCCACCTCGCAGGACGGAAGGAAGGACTCAGCCAGGCTGTGGTGTTCCTGGAGCGGAGAAACCGCACATGGTGACTAGCGGTAGCCGTATTGGGTATTGGCCCGTATCTACAACACAGCTAGTGTCTACGGCTAATGTCTACAACAATGACCCGTGAGACTGCAGCACTACCTCCACACTTCACACAACGAATTCACTGGGAAAAGGACCCTAAAGCAGAAGCCTGTGAGAACAGCGTGTGGTCTGACACTACACCTCTGCTTCCGTGGGACAAGCTAGGCCTGCAGCTGGGGGACCAGTGAGAACCGAGTCTGGCGTCCACCTGCTACGTCCAGCCTCTGAGCCCAGCTTGACATCCGACCAAGGGCCAGATGGTGGAACCAGGGTGCCCAGATGCAGAGAATTCGAGCAGGCGGGGCTGTGGAAGCAGATCCGTATGTTCAGCCAAGGATCCTCGTGGAGCTGTGTGTAGGAGAGAGCAGGAGCAGGAGGGCGGGATGGGAGACAGACGGTCTCCAGGTGGCGGTAGGCACGGCCGCGGCCAGGATTCAGAGGAAGCGGAAGAGGCGAGCAGGTCCGAGAGGCGAGTGCTGGTGGCTGGAGGGAGGCGGGTGAGAGGAGGCAGCCCCGTCCCTGGCGTTACTCGCTGACTCCAGCGCTTGCAGCAGCAGTACGGCTGCTGTTCATCAGAGTGGGGGGACCGGCAGCAGGAGCTAGGTCTGGAGGAGGTCGTGCACTTACACGGGGCGTCTAGGTTTAATTCCTTTGCTCCGTTCGCTCACTAGTTAACATACGTGTTCATCAGAAAGCATTGCTTAGGCCTTTGCTACATGTCTGATGATACTATGCTAAGCCTTGGGATGCTGGACGAACAGGAACTTGCTTCCTGCCCTGGAGAGGTGACAGACAAAGGTGACAGAACACACTGACAATGACAGCATCAGGTGAGGGCTGTTGAGACTGAGGTACACCAAGGACACCGGGAAGCAGAGAGGAGGGGGCCTAGCTGGAACCCAGGCTGGAGGCTGGGGGTCGAAGGAGTGAGGTAACGTCTCAGCTGCACTGAGTCATGAAGGGCGGGCCGGGGTGCGCCCGGCGAGACCGCGGAGGGGGGTGCTTCGCGCGGAGGGAGCAGCAGGTTCAAAGGCCCAGAGACACGGGACGGAATGGCATAAATTTGAGCCCTGCCAAGTTCTCGTGTCTGACTGGAATACGGAATGCGCGGGAGGGAGGTGGCAGGAGGTGGTGCTGGACGGATTAAACAGGGGGACACGGATGTGCTCTTCCGAGGGGCTTTAAGGTGGGAGGGGACATGGTCGGATTTGGGGTTCGGGAAGGCAACTCCAGCGGGGCGGAGTCTGCAAGGGAGGAGCAGGCGTAACTGGCGGCAGGGAGAGTCGGAGCCCATTGTCAAAGGTACCAGGACTTGGGCTGGAGCATCTGCGAGGACGCGGTGACACCGCCAGATTCGAGCGAAACGAGAGCACCGGTCACTGTGTGGGGAAGCATCAGTGGTGGAGAGGGAGGGCGGCCAGCAGCGAGGAAGGTGTCAAGAGTTTCCGGTTTGGGTAACGAGGGAGAGGACAGAAGGGGAAGCCAAGTGTAGTTTTGTTTTCAGTGGGAGGCGGAGGAAGGGTTAGCTGAGCTGTGGTTATGCCGAATCTGAGCCGCGGGGTAGCTGTCGGGTAGAGATGTTCTAGAGGCAGTCACAGACCCACGGCCGGACGTCGGGAGCAGGGCAGAGCTGGAGGTGCAGATCTGGGGTGGGGGCATCCAGCGAAGGTGGGTGCTGGAAGCAGAGGGAGCACGGGATGAGCTGACCCGCAGAAGACCACAGAGTCCTCCCGTATCCGAGGTTTCACTTTCCACGGTTTCATTCCCCACAGTCCGTCGAAAGTATTAAATGGAAAGTCTCCAAAATGCACAATATGCAAGTTTTAAGTGGCACACCGTTCTGAGTAGCACGATGAAATCTCGCACCATCTCGCTCCATCCCGCCCAGGACACCAATCATTCCTTTGTCCAGCCTCTCCACACTGTATACACTCAAACACTTATTGCGTAGAGTTCAGTAAAGGTTAATTCTCTAGCCTCGGGAAGTATATCGTGGTGTTTTCCTTTTCTCAAATTTGAAAATGTGGCCCATCTCAGAGAGGCAAAACAGCCTCTTGTCCTGTGCAATTTCACAGGGACCTCAGGATGCAGCCCTCGTGGAAATTGTCCGGTTTGCCCGCTGACACCTTTCCTCTCTGGGCGTTGACAGGAGGAAGTGATCGGAGATTTGGAACCAGGCACCGAGTATGAAGTGAGTGTGGCAGCTTCTGGCCCGGCGGGCAAAGGGTGGCTCAGCTCTCTGCGGCATGTTACCACCTTGCCCCAAGGTAAATGGGTTCGCTTCATCAACAGTAGGAAAGTGACATGTGTCCTTCATTCATTCTTTCACTCAGTACATGTCAGCGAGGACCTACTATGTGCCAGGCACGGTACTAGGCTCTGGGAATTCGGTGGTGAACAGAACAGCTCCTGCCCTCTTGGAACTTATCGGGGGTGGGTCAAGACTTCACCTGGGTAATGTGTAGCCGCAGGCTGGGATTGGTGCTCCCTACAGGGCTGTAAGAACCTCCCGCTACTGGGGCGAGCGAGGAATTCCCTGAGGTGCCTACTAAGTGGCGATCTGATGGTGCGTGGGAATGAAGAAGGTGAGGAAGGGGACTGGGAGGAGAGATTTATAGGCAAAGGGAACCCAACCAAGGCTCACTGCGGTGGCTGCGGGGGGCACGGGTGCTTTGATCACGCGACATTGCTCACAAGGATTTCGCTGCGGAGGGAGAAGCAGGTGGGAAGTGAGTAGCTCCCGTGTACCTGAGATCCGCGCCCCAGACTCCGGAGCACTCGGGAGAGAGCACTTCTCCCCCCTGAGGCTCAGGGAGGGTTTCAGGAAGAATCCTATCTTTTGCCCAAATGTTCAAACTGCGATAGGGTTTTGCTAGGAAAAGAAAGCAGAAAAAAGGTTTCTGGAAGAAGCAATTGTATCAATGATGGCCAAGGGATATGAAAGTCTGGGAATGAAAACAGTGCAGTGGATACCTTGGGGTTAGAGGATCATGGGTAGCTCCTCCTTCTCTGCGCTGGAGGGCGTTTCCCACGTGCCCTAGCGGCAGCATATACTCTGATGACCAGGCGTGGAGGACACACACACACACACACACTCACATGCACGGAAAGTGGCTCCGCATTTATCTCCCCTGTAGGCACATGTCAATTCCAACGTGCAAACCGAGAGGAAAGGCTGTTAGGAGGTGGAAGAGTGACTGGAGGTGTTCAAGGGTGCTCACCGTGGAGTGTCCCAAGGTCAATGGTCCGGATGAGCGTTTAGCTGAATCTCCGGCCAGCGTCAGGGCTGCGGGAAGAAGGACTCACCTCTTACCTGGTGAATCCGGTTGTAGCTGTCGTTCTGTTTGTGTGGTTTGGATTCCGAGGTGGTCCTGAACAGAGAGGTTTAGATGGGTGGGAAGCACACGTGTCTTGTTACATGTTCAGCGTCCCCAGCAGCAGAGGTCCCCAGCCAACAGCTGTTTGCTGTCTTGCCTAGAGTCCTGCCTGCCTCCCACAGCGCCCCAGCGGCCGCTGGTCACTGTGGTGTCCGAGTCCGAGGTGGCCCTGTCTTGGAAACCGGGCGAGAGTGAAGGAAGCTCCCCCACTCAGTACTATTCTGTGGAATTCATCAGGTACGTGCGGGTCCCACCCAAAGGCCGAATGCAGTGACCTGGGGTACTCCAAGGTGACAGAAGGTCAGAGGGAGTGTCATCTCCCGGTCGGGGCAGGTTCCGGTCCTTGCTCTTGGTCTTGGGCGCTGCTTGGACATCCGTTGCTCTTATTTATTAAATGAGGATAATGGGATCAGAGACATTGTTGGGAAACAGTCTTTAAAGTCTTTGAAAATATTTACCTGGCTAATGAAAGGCTGACCTGAGAAATTACACTAGACCAGGATGTGGGGACCTGACTGCCTATTTGCAGGTAGGCATCCCGTGTTTATGAGGCTCTCCCCAGGCAGGGGGGAATGGTCCAGTCAACTTTTATTTCTCATCCAGCCTCTGTCTCCCCCAAAGCTGGCCTGTGGTGGTTCATTATCTTTCTCGCTAACAGTGGATTTTAAATTTTTAATCAGTTTGGAAAAGAATTGAAGAGGCAAATTCTAAGTAAAAGGCTGCATGCAGGCTGGAACATATTTTGCAATGTTTTCAAAATTTTTACCTGCTTTTTTAAAAGCAGAAGTAGCTGGCATTTGTGGTGAAAGAGAACATTTCTAAAGTGACACCGAGAATTTCTCTGTGGGCAGCAATGCTTAAGTGTTTGTCAAAATGTGAGCCCAGCATAAATATAGCTACCTATGCTTTGAAATATTTTAGCTATAAATATCTGAGAAACTTTCCTCCTTCTGCCTAAGAATTTCCCCAGGGTAAATGCCTTTCTCATAAGCAAAAAATACATACTATGGTGGCAATGGAAGCCAAAGGCTTGGAAAAACATTCCTCCCCCGTGATGTCCCAAGTGGGGCGCCGTCCCTCACCTGTGCTGTCTGTCAGGTTAGTTGAAGGTGGAAAACAGTTTTCCTTGAACTTACCTGGAGTGGTGACCCAATTTGTTAAAATTGCCTCAGAGCTTCATGATGTCAGCTGCTAAAGGGGGTAGCTTAAAGTTTTCTTCTTTAAAAAAAAATTTTATTGATCATGCTATTACAGTTTTCCCTTTTCTTTCTCCTTTTTATTCCCCTCTGCCCTGCACTGCCCCCCTCCCAGGAGCATCCCTCCCACCCTTAGTTCGTGTCCATGGGTCGTACATATAAGTTCTTTGGCTTCTCCATTTCCTATACTATTCTTAACCTCCCCCTGTCTATTTTGTACCTACCATTTATGCTTCTTATTCCCTGTACCTTTTCTTCCCATTCTCCCCCGTCCCCTCCTCACTGATAAACCTCCCCATGATCTCCATTTCTGTGATTCTGTTCCTGTTCTACTTGTTTGCTTAGTGTTTTTTTTTTTTAATTTAGGTTCAGTTGTTGATAGTTGTGAGTTTATTGTCATTTTACTGTTTATATTTTTTTATCTTTTTCTTTTTTCTGTTTTTCTTTTTAAGTATATTTTATTGATTATGCTATTGAGGTTTTCCCAACTTTTCCTCCTTTATCTCCCCTCTACCCTGCACCCCCAGCCCTCCAGCATTCCCCGCCCTTAGTTCATATCCATGGGTTGTACATAGAAGTTCTTTGAGTCCTCTGTTTCCTATGCCATTATTGGCCTCTCCCCATCTATTTCATGCCTACCAATTATGCTTCTTCTTCCCTGTACCTTTTCCCCCATATTTTTGATCATCACCTTTTTCTTAGACAAGACCCTTTAACATTTCATATCATAAGGGCTTGGTGATGATGAACTCCTTTAACTTGACCTTGTCTGGGAAGCACTTTATCTGCCCTTCCATTCTAAATGATAGCTTTGCTGGATAGAGCCATCTTAGATGTAGGTCCTTGCCTTTCATGGCTTTAAATACTTCTTTCCAGCCCCTTCTTGCCTGGAAGGTTTCTTTTGAGAAATCAGCTGAGAGGTTAATGAGAACTCCTTTGTAGGTAACTGTCTCCTTTTTTCTTGCTGCTTTTAAGATTCTCTCCTTATCTTTCATCTTGGGTAATGTAATTATGATGTGCCTTGGTGTGTGCTTCCTTGGGTCCAACTTCTTTGGGACTCTCTGAGCTTCCTGGACTTCCTGGAAGTCTATTTCCTTTGCCAGATTGAGGAAGTTCTCCTTCATTAGTTTTCCAAATAAGTTTTCAATTTCTTGCTCTTCCTCTTCTCCTTCTGGCACCCCTATGATTCAGATGTTGGAACGTTTAAAGTTGTCCTGGAGGTTCCTAAGCCTTTCCTCCTTTTTTTGAATTCTTGTTTCTTCATTCTGTTCTGGTTGAATGTTTATTTCTTCCTTCTGCTCCAAACCGTTGATTTGATACCCGGTTTCCTTCCCTTCACTGTTGGTTCCTTGTATATTTTCCTTTATTTCACTTTTCATAGCCTTCATTTTTTCCTCTGTTTTGCAACCATACTCAGCCAATTCTGTGAGCATCCTGATCACCAGTGTTTTGAACTCTGCATCTGATAGGTTGGCTATCTCTTTGTTGCTTAGTTCTGTTTTTGGAGCTTTGATCTGTTCTTTCATTTTGGCTTTTTTTTTTTGTCTCAGCATTCCTGTTACACGGTGAGGGGCGGAGCCATAGGTATCCGCCAGGACAGGGCAACCCAGGTGGCTGCATTGTGGCACTGTATGTGGGGAGGGGTCAGAGAGGGAACAGTGCCTCTTGCTCTGCTCTCTGCTGGTTCTCAGTCACTTCCCCCACTCCTCACAAGCAAATTGGGCCCTTATGGTGCTGATTCCTGGGTGGGTGGGCTTGTGTACACTCTAGGACCCTGTGGGTATTTCCAACGAACTCTCCTGTGAGGCTGGGAGTTTCTATTGCAGCCTCAATCCCCACAGGTGTTTTCAGTCAGAGATTTTGAGACTATTTCCCCCACACTGGAACCCAGGGTTGTGTGGTCATTCTCTGCCCCCAGTTGTTCCTCCCAGTTTATCCATACGCAAATGTAGGACCGCCCACTCCGCCAGCTGCAGCCTTGCCCACCCCAGTCCACCAGCCACCACCTTGCCTGCCTCCTCTCCACCCCGGCTGCCTATCTCCCCCCATCCTATCAGTCTGGATGAATGTTTCTTCTTTAACTCCCTGGTTATTGGACTTACGTACAGTTTGCTTTTCTGAGAGTTCCGGTTATTTTTTATTTTTAAATTTGTCGTTGTCTTTCTTGTGGTTGTGTGAGGAGGTACATTATATCTACCTACACCTCCATCTTGGCTGGGAGTTGGTAGATTGAAGTTTTCAATGGCTGTTTTCAATGAAAAGTCTACCGCTGGCCTTCCTGGTGTGCGTGTGCAAGTTCACAGTATTTCTGGGTGTATTTTAGGGACACAGGTCAGGAAACGTAGATCTCTAAAAGCCAACCTGAGACGGTTGTAGTAATAAATGAGAAGGAGTGAGGTTTCCTTTCTTTTCCCTTTCACACTTTTCTCCCTAAATGATGCCCTCGTCCCTTGTGGATGCTTTCCATGATAAGACCTACACATTTCATCTGCACACAGAGCTGCTTCTCAGCTGCCTTTCGCTCGAGAATCTCAAGGTCATGTCCACTAGCGTCGGTTTTGACAATTACTCAGTAAATGACATTTTTGTGAAGTCGTCTGTCTTTCCATCCCATCATACACCCTATTCATCTACGAGTAACAAGTGAACTCAGTCTCCTCCCAGGAAGTGAGCCCGCAAAGGCTGTCACTGGGCTGTTACTGGAATGAAGATCAGGTCTGGGATTCACAGTGCAGGCTGGGATGGATTCTGGATGTTCCTTCAGTAGATTGAAGGGATGATGTGATTTGACTCATGGTCAAGGTCATAGCCTAAGAAAATCGAAGTTTCTTAGTCAGAAGTGAGTCTTACAGTCTTCTCCTGGGTTTCACCTCTCAGGTGTAAGTTTCCCACGTGTGGAATCAGAAGACAAGATGTGAGCTGGCCTCTGGTCCCGGGGGCAGGGGGCCTGATCCCAATCCTCGGCGTCCTTACATGTAAAATAAGGCGGGGCCGTTTGGCCTCTGAAGTCTGGTGACTCTGGTTTTCTATTCTCATGACGAAGGAGGGGCCGCGTAGACTGGTGGTTTGCAAACAAGCTCTGGAGCTAGACTCCCAGGTCCAACCCTCCCTTGCCCTCGCCACTTTTGCACCATTTGCTTGTGGGTGGGTTATTTACGCCCCTTGTTTGTGCCTCAGACAGAAGATGGGGGTAACAATTGACTTGCCTCGTAGAGTTGCTGGGAGATGAAATGAGTTGTTGATACACGTGAAATGCACAGAACAGCGCCCGGCACAGAGTAAGCACCTAATCAATGCAAGTTCTTCCTATTTATGGATTTTGTGAGAGGTCTTTTCTGCTTTTCTCTACAGCCAGGTCCTTTCTTGGCTAGAAATCTTTCTGCCTGCTATTCTCTACCAGGACAATGCTGCTACCTAACTCGTGTTCATCCTTCAGGACCCTTGCTTAATAATCACTTCCTCCAGGAAGCCTTCCCTGAACGTCTGCTTCTTCTTCAGGCTAGATTAGGCACACCTACAACGTTGAGTGCCGCCTCTCATCACACTCGCAGTTCGTTACTTGTTCAAGGTCTGTCTTCCCCGCCATGCCGCGCCGGCAATGCCTGGCCGCCTCCCTTTGGTGGGGTGCGGCTCCTGGCAGGGCACAAACATAGCACGGGCCGGGTGGTGCCAGTCTGTGCCAGCTCCTTGACCTCTCCGAGCCTTACTTCCCTCAGCTGTAGAATCGGGGTGCTGCCAGCAGCTCCCTCGGAAGGGATGGGGAGATGAAAAGATGTCTGTTCAGCACTTAGAAGAGGGGCTCATGGGCGACCTTGTTTACGTTGTGGGTTCTTTCTCTTACCCTGAGCCACATGGAGATGGAAATGCATTGCCATGCTCGCCACAGGGGGTTCAGGGAACCCTGCACCACTCATCCTGGAGGCCACAGCGGAAGCCGACACCCTGCCTCACCGGCGGCAGACATCGAGGCCAGACACAACCCAGCACGCATCTGCACGCCCACCTCCCCCCACCCCCATGCGATGTCATTTACTGCTTTTGCTTTCTCATCGTGAAAAGAACGTCAGTCAGTGGTCAAGCTTCAAATGTACCAGGTTAACTTGCAAGTTCCCGTTGTGAGTTCATTCCCTACTGAATGCCAGCTTGTGTGGTGCAGCTCCGTGTAGACAGGAGAGAACCGGCAACCCTTTTCCGTGGCGTTCTGCTGGAACGTGCCGCAGTCACCGGGCCAACGACCGCAGTGCTGAGCGGTGACACGGCGCTGTGTCGGCCCTCCGGCCCCGACAACCACAGAACCTAAACTATTTCAATACTTTCTCACGATTAGTTCACTTGGGAGAGCATGGGGGGTGGGGAATAATCTCCCTTGCTTTGTAAGCCAGTGTTGGGGAAGTCACGCTGTTTCAGTGTGAGACTCCCCGACCGCCAGACACGGCCCCAGAAATCAGCGGGAATGGGCTTGCTCAGAGGTCAGCTGAGATTTCATACTAACAAATGGTGCTTCACAGCGAATTCCTTCCTCTTACCTCTAGTTTCCAAACTGAAAGTCTCAGAAGCACCCTCCAGGCTGGCGCCCAGCCCCAGCGATTCTGGGAGCTGTCGAGTTCACCCATCAGGCTCCAGTGGGAGGGCGATGCTAAATGCTCTTGCAGAAGTCTGACCGACTCTCTTCTACAAATGGATCCCTGGACACGGCGGTCCCTCCTACCAGCAGCGATTCTGACGTAACCCCCAGTCAGACGGATGGCAGTCGGCATAAATTGAGTTCTTGTGTAACGGCCGTGGGAGCCGTTTGCACCGTAAATGAAAGTGTGGTTCTCTGAGGCTCCGCCCGGGATCACGTGCGGCCGAGGTTGTTCCTCCATCCTGTCTGTCCATCTGCGTGCCGTTCGGTCGGGTTGAACCGATTTGTAACTAAAGAAGGAAGGCCGGAAGCTGAAGGTCAAATAGCACATTTTGTCGGACGAGGACTACTCAGTGGTTTCAGACTTCCCTCCGCCCTTCGTTTCCTGCAGAGCAATCCCAGTGACGCTGGTCTGTGAACCTGACTGAGACCCGGAGGCTTCTCTGAGTGTGGAGGGTTCTCTCTCTCACCCGCGTGCCTTTACCCCGGGTGGCCTCCGGGACCCTGTCTCTGCTAGGACAGGGTGCCAGCCCGCAGTCCGTGTGTCCTTAAGGGGTCTGTGGACAGAATTCAGGGGCTCCTTGGACTTCAGATGGGCACAAATTATTAGCGGGGTGTTTTCTTCAAATATGGACGTAGGCAACAAACCGCAGTGGTCCTAACGATTCCTGTGACTTTGTCACCATTAGAATCGCAGATGCTTTCTTACCCCGTTTCAGCTGTTGCATCTGTCTCTAAACACTGGTTATGCTCATTGCTGCTGTGAACCGATTGTGGCTGAAATCAATGGCTAGGTATTGTTATTTAATGTACTAGTAAAGAGGTACGTATAGTGTAGTGTATCCTAAGTTTTTGTTTTTATAACTATCTTCAACATAATTGGTTTCCTTGGTGATTCTGTGCATGTAATTTCACGTATTTAAAAGTACCGTTCTGAGAGAAGGTTCACAGGCCTCCTCAGACTAGCACAGTGGCACAACCGAGTTTGACGATGGTTGCTTTGGGCCAGGGCCGCACTGCTCTTTGTCACAGGCTCAGATGGTCAGCATCAGTGTGTTGTGCTTTGCCAGCAGCGATGTGGTCCCTGTCTCAGCTACTGAGCTCTGCCCTCGGGGCAGGAAAGCAATCACAAGCCACGGTGCTTAAACAAGTGAATGTGGTTGCATTCCAGCGAAAGTTCTGTAGGAAGACCGACAGCCGGCCGAAGTCTGCCACCCCCTGCTTTAGCGCATCTCGTCATTCCCAAGGTCAGACCCTAAAGATCTTGCAGTCCAACTCACCCACCCTTTACTGGACACCTGCTGTGTGGGTGAGTCCATTCCTGCGTGCACTGTTGAGCACCTTCTACGAGCACGTTGCACATGGAGGTGATGTCTCTCTGTCCTTCTCCACCCAAAGATGCTCTGCTCCTTTCAGTGATCCAAACTCACTGAATGTGTTCCAAATCCAACTTAAGTTCTCCCTGGTCCTCGTGGACTTCTCCCTGGATTTTGGTTCACATGGACCCGTTCAAACAGAGCTCTTGAAATACGCTCTTCTGCAGTGGCTTCCAGCTGATCCGTAGGTGTATCATCTCCCAGTTAGACTGTAAACTCCTTGAGACTAGCAGTATGTTTATTGTTCCTTGGCACCTCCAGAGCATAGCTTCTGTGATGGGTGCCCTGCTGACAGTCACTGATCACTTGCCAGATGACTAGCCCAAGGCAGCTACCTGCTCAGTGTGATGGAACCAAGAAAAATGTCCACTGAGGATGAGGTTGGCAGTGTGAGAGGTGCTTAAAGTGCCAAAAGAAAGAAGGGAATAAAGCAAAATACACACACACACACACACACACACACCACCCAGTGATTCTGTGACTTCAGATAATGTATTACCTTCAGTGCCCACATGGTTTGAATGAGACACTCAACCAGACAAGTGACTCTTAACGCTTTTGAGAATCTGATAAAAGCTAAGGACTCTTTCCTTAGCATGAAAAAATGATGTTCACACCTAAAATCTCACACGTACTTTCTGAGAAGTGATCTGTAAGGCTGCGCTCTGAGTCACAGTGGGAATGCTTCTTCCCACCCAGATGAACGGCTGAGCAGGTCTTGCTCACTTGAATCAGCTCACTGGGACTTGGGGGCCACGGCCAACACCTTGCTCGTGGCCCTGCACTCCGCTGCCCACCCACCTTGCAGAGGTGCTCCGCTCATCTCCCCAGAGATACAGCCTGCCCGGCCCAACCATCGCCCACTATTCGGAAAGGCACCTCCAGTGCCCACTGCTGGTGGCTCCCCACCTCCGCCTGGGGCAGCAGAGAATTCGTAGTCTGCTTCTCTCCCTCTGGCCTTTCGGTTGTTGGGGGAACTGACAGGCGAGTGTTGCTATGGTGATTTGACTGACAGCTGTGTAGTTGAATGAAATAATTTTCTTTGGTTAAAAAGGAGCTATTGTTTTGAGGGTGATCTGAGACAATACTTTTGCCTGGTTATCTCTTTCTCACTCCCATCTTTTCACTTCTGCACCCTGAGAGACTCTGAAAACATTTAAGTGCAAATCCCATGAGAAAAGCAGAGGCCCCGAGTTAAAGGTGTGGAACTGGTGTTAGATCTGCCCCAGCTGCCTCTCCCACTCCAGATAAGGAAATTAAAGGTTAATGATTTTAATCTCTTATTCGCTGAAAAGAGAGCTTTCTTTCCTGCATCAAATGAACAAATACAAAATAATCGTCCTTTTGGGCGGGCGGGGGGTGGGTGCTGTAATGTTTACGTGAAGACTGTTGCACATATTTGGGTAAATGATCGCGCATCTGAGAACAGTCAGAGGTCACTTCCTTTATAAAAGCTACAGGGGAGCTTGGCAGGGACTAAGCACCGACCAACCACCGGAAAGGAGGAGGTCATCTTTTCTGGCTTTGCTGTTAGGGTATTCCCTGGGGCTTTCCTCTGGGAAGTGGTTTGCTAGTTTGCATTTGTAAGTGTGTTTCCTTCCACTCACTGAGGTGTTCTCTTTGATGATGAAGTCAGTTCACATAGAAGCCTGTCTTATGGGCTTCTATCAAGAAGGAGGCCGAGCCCCACTGCCTCCAAGGCCTGCCCTGACCTCTGTCTGCTTCTCCAGGAGCTCGGATTCTCGGGCAAACTCCTCCTCCCCACGGGCAGCCTAGGGAAGCATCTTTTCCTGGGGGAGAGGCCTCCATTTGGCGTTCAACACTCCCTGCTAACTAAAGAGAAACGAGGCAAGCATCTGCTACAGCAAAGTGTGTGTCCCCTGAGCTACTCCTTGCAGGAGACTGGGTCTCTGTTTCCCTGCCCAGCAAGTGGCTCTTAAATGATGGACATCAATCTTCCCCGCCTTTGCCATCTGAATATCTGGGAGCAGAGGTGTTCAGCAGCAGAACGCTGGGCGAGTGGCCAGGCAGCAAGCTTCGGGGTGGAGAATAGCCCCAGCCGGTGTCACCCTCATGTTTTATCCAGTATCAAGCATTTTCTTAATCTGACCTTCCCCCATCACCCCGAGTTGGCCTCACTGAGTATCAGCTGTGCGACCTATGGCAAAGGACCCATCTGTTTGATGCCTTAGTTTCCTCTCTGAAAAGGGGGGATGGGGAGAGGGGTGTTTCAGATTATCCTCGACTGCATGGTGCAGCTGGGGGAAGTCAGTGAGTTAGAAGTGCTACAGCATGCTTGGCCCAGGGGTTCCCCCTCAATCAGGGTTACCCTCTCCACGGTTCCAGCGATCCGTGGTCAACCGTGACCTGAAAATATTACACTGAAGGTTTCAGAAATAACTAATTCATGCATTTTAAATTGCCCCATTGTTCTGAGTAGTGTGACAAAATCTCATATTGTCCCAGTCCACTCCTCCTGCTGGGGGCGCTATTCATCGCTTTCTCCAGGGCGTCCGCACCGAGTGCACTGCCCGCCCAGCAGCCACTTAGCAGCCATCTTGGTCATCGGAGTGACCAACAGGAAGGGCAGACTCACTGTCGTGATGCTGCAGTGCTTGTGTTTAAGTCACCCTTGTTTCACTTACTAATGGCCCCAAAGTTCAAGATGCCAGCAATTTGGAAATGCCAATGAGAAGCCATGAAGTGCTTCCTTTAAGTCAGAAGGTGAGCACAGTACCTAAGATATTTGAGACAGAGAGAGAGAGAAGTCCCATTTACATAAGCTTTACTACAGTACCTTGTTATAATTGTTCTATTTTATTATTAGTGATTCTTGTTGATCTCTAATTGGTAAATTACGTTTATCACATATAGATGTTGGTACATACAGGTGCACCTATATCACATATAGGTGCTACGTACATATAGGAAAAAACATAGTGTATGTTCGGAACTATGTCCAGTTCAGGCATCCACTGGGGGTCTAGAAATGGACCCCCCTGCATAAGGGGGGATGGCTGTACTTCATAAGAACTGGGTAAGTGGTGACCGTTATTAGCTATTAACACAGAGCCGGCCCTCTGTCCAACTCGGCCACTCACGCTGTCCCCGGTCACGCGCAATCATTCCCATTGGGCAGCTCTTATTACCCAGAATACATTTCAATACGTAGTCCAGGAGATATGTTACATTTTTTCCCCTTTAAAATCCAGTGTGTGTTTTACACTCAGAGCACCTCTCAGATTAGACTAGCCGCATTCCAGGTGCTGCCTGGCCACCCGCACCCAGTCTAGCGTGAGCAGGTGGCCCGGGGTGCCCACCTGCTCTGGGCCGAGGGGCGGTCCCTTGGATAATGAATGGCTGACACACACCGAGTGCTCACGCTCTGCTGAGGGCGTGGATCTTATTTCACCTGCACGACAGCCCCTTAGGTAAGCACTTTGGTTACTCCCACTTTAGAGATGAGAAAAATGAACCTTCAGAGAAGTTATGATGGGGAACCGCCCCCAAACGGAATTTATTCATAAGAAATTGTGTACTTACTCTTACATGTTTAAGCTTCAGTCACCTTCAGAGTGCTTTCCATTTGATGCAACTCACCTGTTGAGATGCTTTCCCACTGCTCAAAACAGGTTTCGAACTCGTCGATTCTGATGCCTTTCAGTGCTCTTGCTGTTTTTTGTTTCACCTTGTCCACATTGGCAAAATGTTTCCCTTTGAGGACTTTCTTCATCCGGGGAAACAACAAAAAAAGTCACATAGGGTGAGATTGAGTGAATAGAGAAGGTGGGGCATGGGGGGTCATTGCCGTTTTTGGTCGAAAAACTGCTGGACACTCAGTGCCATGTGGGCGGGTGCACTTGTAAATCAGCCATCGTGGAATGGGCAAATGCGTTGAAAGAGTCTTCAAAACAATTTCACTGAAGCCAGATGCAGCCTCTCTCAACCACGCCAGCTGGTGCACTGATACAGATGGGTTCCCAGACACTCATGCAGCAGTGTAGGCAGGGACTACCAGTGGGTCCTGCCCTCCAGAAGATAACTTTGGTTTTTCTGTGCCCCACCCTCCCCACCCCTGTAAACAGGGCTAGCACGTGGCAGAGGCAGGACGTGAGCAGCTCCGTCAGCCCCGGGGGTGGGGGGGCGGGGGCTGCACTCCCCCCCCCCCCCCCCCCAGCTGCTCCTGGATGGCAGCTCTGAGTGGAGGTCTGCACCCTCTGGGGACAGGAGAAAACTCCGCACCCTGGCCCGGCGGTGCAATTTCGTGCAGAGTAGGAAGAACGGCCACGCACAGAATCTTCCTGGCTTTTCCTGTGACGATTCCTACGCATGAGTTGCCCCATAAACCCCCCTCTCTGTTTATTTCGTGAGCAGACTGTGAGCGGAGGGAACCTGTGCTCTCCTGACCCCCGGGAACGGGGGCCGCCCGGGGAGGGCTTGTTCATGGAGCATCTGGAAGACAGAGTCTTGGACAAGGAACAACTCTGTGGGGATCTTTTCGCCGCAGTCAAGGCCGTGCCAGGAGAAGCGGCCGGTCTTTAAACAGTCCTTAAAAACGGGCTCTGAACGTGATCTCCGTGCTGCTATTGGCAGGGACTTGGAAGTGATGACCTGTGACCTCACGGCAAGATGACTTCTGGGTGGGAAGCGCTCGCTCATTTTTTGTAAGCGTTGCTCCCAGAGGTCAGGCGCCGCCAGCTGATGCAGCCTGCGAGTGCCCCCGTCCTCTGCTGTTTCCGAACAACCGCCTTTTGTTTTGTTTTGTTCTTCGATCGATACAGACCAGATTTCGACGAGAGCTGGGCCTTAATCCAAGAGCGCATCCAGATGGACTCCATGGTCATCAAGGGCCTCGATCCGCACACCAACTACCAGTTTGCCGTGAGGGCCGTGAACCCCCACGGCCCCAGCCCCCGCAGCCCACCCAGTGACACCGTCCGGACCTCCCGTGAGTACCGGGGCCCCGCGGAAGGGCAGATGCAGCCCCGTGGTAACCCTGAGGTCGCCGGGGAGGACCCACGTGGTGCCCTGTGGAGGGCAGCCCGCACGGGCTCTGGGGCCTTCTCTGCTGCAGTTTTCCCAGCCCTTGGGAAGCCCGAGGCTCTCAACCCGGACTCGAGGTCAGCAGATTTATTTCTGCACCACCCCCAGGGAGCGTGAGGTCAGTGTTCTTTCTCGACCGCAGGAACAGAGCACATACCACAGCCCCCCGTCTCCCCCCACAGCGTTTTATCTTTTGAGAACTCGGGTTCATTTAAGAATCACAGGATTAAAAATAATGCTCTTCAGGGCTCTTCAGGGCTACTGTGCGCATGCCAATCAAGGACACGTAGGTAAATCAGTCCCTTGGGGTGACAGTCAGGGACAACCCAAGGAGGCCCTGGTGGCGGGGGTGACAGGTAACTGGGGCCCAGCTGGTGCGTCAGTCAGTCCCTGTCTGTCACAGGGCCTCTCCGGGGCACTGGGGGAGCCTGGGTCTCTAGCTAGCAGGGCTCCTGAGGAGTGTTGAAATGTCAGGCTCTGATGATAGCTTTAAGAAGCTTTCCCAGGAGTGATTCAGGAACAGTGCTTCGGTCACTGAGACCACCCTGCCACCCCTGCGTAGGGGTCTTTGTCCACTCAGAGTGGGGGCATGTCGACAAGCAGCGGCAACCCTGTGGAGTGGGGAGGCCTCAGAGCTGAATGTTGCCCCTTTTTTGTTTCAAGTGTAATCTCCCCAGTTTTTGCCAATAAATTCCTCCAAGTTTCTGTCCGAAGGGCCCTGTGGTCGCCCTGGGCCCTCTTTACCTGGGAAGGAAGCGTACCTGATGCTGTGCCCCGGATCAGCTGGCTTCCAGCCGGCCGGCACAGAGCGCCATTTCTATCGGTTAGTGGATCTGAGTCAGCTCCTCTCTGCTCTCAAAACTCCCACACAGCTGACTTCCAAGGTCAACGCTCTTCTCGGGGGTGGAGATTCACCGAGTCCTCCAAGTGCTAGGAATTTTGGCTCTTCTGAGAATAACCTTGCCCTGTCCTTGAGTGTCAGGGCTCCATCCTTCACCCTTCAAGTGGGATTCTGGGGGGAGGTGGACCACACACACACTCACACACACACACTCACATACACACAGACTCACACACACACTGTTACAAGCACAGTAACTGTGAATTGTGAGGGTGGACTCCTCTTCTTCAGAGTTCAGAAGCTAAAGCTCCCCAGGCACACAGTGGGCCATGAAGCTCCTTCTTTCTAGAAGAAATCTCAACGATTCTGTTTCACATCCAAGGAGGGCCTCCCTCTGCTCTTTCGGGCTGAGGTGTGTGCTATCATCTTTCGTTAAACTTGTGATGCGCGACCAAAAATCGGGGTGACAGGAGCTGGGACAAGCCTCGGATCCGACTTTTTGACATTTAGTTTGTGACAAGCAGAGCAGGCGCCCAGGGTGCCCGCCCCCCGCCTCCCCCAGCGCCGAACGCCTCTGCTCCCACATTGCAAGCTGACCCACACTCAGCGCCTTCCTTCCATCCATGGTGTCTCCTCCACAGAGACGGGACAGGAGCAGGGTGCGGTGGAGCAGCGCACGCTGGCCTGGACGTGGGTGTGGTCACCGGAGTGGGGCGGGGCGGGGCATCCCGTGGGCTTTCTCTGTTTAAACTGGAGCACTGGTCTGTCTGGCCTTGGAGTTTCTGATAGTCATCGCCCCGTTGGTGGACCCCAGGCCTGTGGGTGACGTGGGATAAGGATGTGAAAGCACTTTACAGACACGCAACATTTCGTCACAACTGGTCTCCTACGCAAAGTCAAATTTTATCCTTTCAAAGTGACTGTGTACGGGGAGGTGGCTGACTCAGGGAAAACTCTGGGTTATGAAATACTCTTAAGGAATACAATTGAACTGCTCTTACCTGGATACAGCTCCTTAAACCAGGACGCCGGACACAGACGGTATCCGACGGCCTCTTTCACGGACGCCGAAGAAAGTGCGGTAATTGGGATTTCCGTTGCGTGCCTTCTCACAATCACATCTGCTGCTTTAGAGAAGCCCGCACTCTTCTTTGCTTCTAGTTTAGACCTTTATTTTGTTTCCAGAACCCAGTTTCCAATATACGAAACTGCCGCGTTCCCCAGGAGCACTCGTTTGCACTGCAGTCGAGTGTAGGTACCAGGGCTGCCGTCGCGAAAGCCGCCCGTGGGCCAGGCCCCACATGGGGTACTGCACCGAGCAAATCCCGTGTCCATCCTCCCAGAAAGCCCCGTGTTGGCGAGATGGCGTTCCTTTCTGTAGATTTTTGAAGATTGAGGTTTTTGAAAGGTTATGTGTTTTGCCAAGAATGAAAATCATAAAGGCGAGATCTGAATTCAGGGTTGGCTGCCGGTGGAGCCACTTCCCTGAGTGAGATTCAAATGAAAGGATGTTGCTATTCTTCTAATGCCAAGTAGCGCGAGAGTGGCGAGGTGGGTGATGACACCCAACGGATGGGCCCGGGAGGTCTGGCGGCTCGGGGCCAGCCTGTGAGAATGTTTTTCATTGAAAACTTGTGAGCCATACCGTACATCCACGTGAGCCTGAAATCCACCCAGCATGCATCGGTGTAGCCCTGGGACCAGCAGCCCGCAGCCCTCCCAATTGGTTAGACCCCAGCCCAGGTAAATAGTTTGAAGGTGGCCCTGAAGGAATTTCTGAGAACAGTATGGCTACCTGCTGGGCTCCCCCTCCTCAGGGTCCTTCTTGCAGGGATGTGTTCTTGGTGTGACGCCCCCTTTGCTCCCTGAACAGTGAGCTTCAGTACGGGATGTTCAAGGTCACTGCTGAGGCACAGAGTGCCCGTTGGGAGCCCTTAGATCCCGCCCTGGGCACAGCCTATTGCCGGGCTCCTCCTGCCTGTTTTAGGCCTCCACCATCCTCGTTCCAAGGAAACACAACACTTCAGCTCTTCTAATGAGCCAGCATTGAATTCGCTGGGACCTATCAATGCCAGCGCCCATTAGCAGCTTCATTGCTTCATGGGACAACTCCTAGACCTCCATTGCTTTTGTGTCGGTGGTTAATGAAAGCCAGGGCCAGGGTTTTATCAGTGCTCTTCCCAACTGAGTGAGGAAGGGGGAGGGTGTTGATGGCTTTACTGGGGTGTTGCTAGGTGCACTCAGTGTCCATGGCTTATCTCCACAAAGTCACTGTGCAAGGGATGAAAACCGTAAGATGTTTTAGTGTCCCTGCGCCCTAAGGAGTGTTTCAGTGACCTGGACAAACAATCGTGCTCCCCTGAGTTTGCTTCCTTCCAGTTAACCGGGGACTCACCTCACCTGCCAGTGCCTGCTCTGGTCCTCTAAGGCAACACGGGGGCTAAGGTCACGGTCTCTCACTTTTTGCCCCAGCCAGCTACATTTTTTAAGCAATGCCAGCAGCATTATAATCTGCCTTGGTGCTCCATGGCATTCTTTTACCCCTGTGATTAATTTCGTAAACGAGCCAGTCGGAACAGGGGTCTCTGTGGACCCTCACAGACACGGTGCATGTGTGACTTTGGAGGGTAAAGTCACACCCTCCAAAGGGTGGATGGAGCCCTGCCCCGCCTGGCATTTATTCTCTGGGATCCGAGAAGGATGGGACAAGTAATGACAATATGAACTATAAATAATAGAGATGGCCAAAGTCAAAAAGTGTTTCTCTTTTTACCAAAGACAGATGAAATGGAATCAAAAGTAACTCACACATGGGACCAACTTTAGAAACACACTACCCTTCCCTGGGCGGGTAGGTAACCCTGGCCCCCAGATCATGTAATTTCTGGTTCTCTGTCTCTGAGACGGAGGTGGAGATAGAGCCCGGTTCTCCACCGAAGTGAACTTGGCATCCTCAGGGCCGTCCCCAGCTGAAGGTGCCCTTTCCTTCCTATCAAAACTCATTTCCCTCTTTCCCGCCTGGGGGCTTTTACACCCCACTGTCCCTGCTGGAACTCTCCCTCCCCAGACTCTGCCTTGACGGTTCCCATCTCCCGCTCCTTAGCACCGATGTCACTTCCTCGGACAGGCTTTGCCCTCGCTGTCACCTCAGCCCCGTTCCTGCCTGAGGTCCCCTGGGCCCTTTCTGTGCCCGAAGCCCGTGTCATCTGTTTTGAGCCTCCAGGGTAAGCTCCACCCTGGGGTGGAGTGGTTTGCTCGAGGTGGTTTTGCCACACCCGGCAGAAAGGAGGCGCTCATGAGTACTGACTGAGTGCAGGAGCGACCGAATGTGACCGACGACACAGGCGCTGCCTTGGAGGCTGGCTGACTGCCCACTGCCGCGGTCCGGGAAACTCAGTGAGGAGACGGAGGAGAGAGTTGGTCTAGGAACCTGCCGGGGTCGCCCGCCCCGTCGGCACGGTTTGCAGGCAGAGTCGAGCGCCCAGAATCGCAATGTGTCACAGATGAGAAAAAGTGAACAGAGTAAAAGGAGGAGGCAGGAAGGAAAGAATGGAGAAAGCAAACCCGGGGGGGTGAAGGGCAAGACAAGAAGGATGGAAAATTGGTGTGCGAGGGAGATTCCCGCGAGGAAGAGAACAAGTTAGTGGTGTGGAGGGTGAGCAAGGAAACCGGGCATTTTCCCACCAAGCCCTTATTGTGTGCCCGTGTTCTTTCTTGATCATAAGAATAAGCTTTCATCATTTTTCTTTTTTTTTTTTAGATTTTATTTATTTATTTATTTATTTTCAGAGAGGGAAGGAAGGGAGAAAGAGAAAGAGACAGAGAAACATCAATGTGTGGTTGCTGGGGGCTGTGGCCTGCAACCCAGGCATGTGCCCTGACTGGGAATCGAACCTGTGATGCTTTGGTTCGCAGCCCGCGCTCAATCCACTGAGCTACGCCAGCCAGGGCTCGGCTTTCATCATTTTTCTACTACATTTCTCCTCTGGTGCTAGTAAGTCTAGTTATGGTCTCAGAGCCTCGGAGATCGCATAGGGAGGCGTGAGAGATGTTTGGTTTCTTTGTTTTCTGCCGTGTTCTCCCCGCACCCCAAGTTCTCCAGCAGTTCCAGAAACACCTCCTTCTCCTGAGTGAGCTGAGGCAAACCCGCCCCGGCTCAAAGCAACCAACTTTCTGCGGTAACCCTGATTCCGCCGTGCTCCCCGCCCCGCCCCGCCCCCGCCCCTCACCCCACTCTGTCCCCTCTGCCTTCCTGCTCCCTCACACGTCACTCAGTTCGGCTCTTGTTGGCCTGCGTCTGTTTACGCCGTTCGTCACGCAAGTGTCCGCGTGTGAATCTGGCGTTGGCCCAGGTTTGCTCTGAGATCCGGGCCCTTGTGTTTAATTGCCTGACCGTCTCCCCAGGGAGCTGGTGTTCAGCGTCCCAGCATTCCTGGGTAGATGTTGTCACTCTGCAGCCACAAGAGAGAGTTCCTTTATCCCGGTCACTAGGGAGGCCTCCTATGGGGTAGCTGTGGCCCTGAACCGGCCGCAGCAGTGAGCAGAGGAGGAGGAAGTGGGGACAGAGGCAGTGGCCTGCACCAGGTGGCCTGCAGGAAGTGATCAGGGAGGGGCGGGAAGCAGCTCTTCCAATGTCCCCACCACTCTTCGTCACCCATATAGTCTGCCGTCTTTGAACAGTCCTCACCAACCCCCGAACGCCCCCCACGGCCTCCAGTCATCGGCTCCTTCAGACAGAGCGGGATGTGGCCGGCACGCCTGGGCCTGAAGGCCAGGAGAGCTGTGCTCTTACTGCCTTGCCGTGAGATATCTTCTGGAGAAGGGCACTTAATCCCTCCGGGCCTCAGTGTTCTCATCTGTAAAATGGGTACAGTGATGCCTGCCGTAGGTAATGTTTCCTACTTCTCGGGGTTATTTTGGGGGAAATGCATGTGAATAGAGGTTACAGCCTCTCCTCCCTCTCCAAGATGAAGGGGAGTTGGCCCAGGAGCGATCACTGAAGGGTGGTGTGACTCCCTGGGCGGCGGCAGCTGGTCTGCGGCTCTCTCTCTGTGACTCACGCCCCGAGGCTCTCGGGACTTGGAGGCATCAGAACGTCACAACTCAGAAACAAAGGTCCAGGAGCCAAAGCTCTGCGGACGGAAGTGGAAGGATACGAGGGGCCCCAGGAGTGCGGTCAGGAAGACTCGCGGGCACGGGTTTTGGTCGGTTGGTGAGTTTTAAGGCTGTGGGTTGAAGAGACATCCGAGATTCAGATGGTGAGGCACAAAACAGTTTCACGGCCGTCACGCCTCAGGCACAGCCTGGATCAGGCCAGAGGGAAGGGGAAACGAGGAAAGTCCAGAGTTAGCGCCGCGCCCCTGGTAGTTATGTGTGTGTGTGTGTGCTCGTGTGTTCTTAACCTCCTCACTGTTACCCACTCCCTTACGCGAGGGTCCTCAGATTTTTCCCTGGAGGGCAAGGTAGTGGCTAGGTGGGATTTTCAGGCCGCCTCGGCGTGGAAGCAGCTGCAGACAATGCATGCACCTGTGTCCCCGTGACACTGTCCATTTCAGTGGACACTGAAATGTGAATTTCATATAGTTTTCCTGTGTCACAAGAGATTATCCGTTTCTGAAGCTTTTTCAACCATTTAAGAGTGCAAAGACCACGTTGAGCTCCTGTATTGTTAAACATGACTAGAGAAGACAGGTGAGATGACAGAAACCAAGGTGACTCAATGCTTCCCTGAGGGAGCAGTCTCCGTTCTCAGAGATCAGCAAACTGGGAGATGCGGCCAAAGGCAGGAAGCTTTCATAGGCTCAAGAATAAGGAACGGGAAAGAGAGAGGGAAGTGGGAAGTCAATAAGGAAGGAGGAAGTCGGTATAGAGCTCAGAGCTGGCGTTGGCGGATTGGCTGGTGGAACAGTCTGTGTTTCTGGTCAAGCAGAGCATGTACAGGCACCCCGAGTGTCCATTTGCTGAGCTGGCACCAGGAGGGAGCAGCTGCATCTTGGGCCGTGACATTTCAGCAGTACAAAAGCAGGTGGCTGTCCAGGTGTGGCCTCTGGGACATAGCTGGCTGACCTCTACAGTTCCTCTGGGAAATCTGGGAAATCCTCTCACGGGGAGCAATTTTGTCCAACTTGGAACCAATCAGTGAGTGTGTGTGAATGAAATTGCCGCCTTGGTAGATGTCCCTGGAAGTCACTTTTCACATGAACGTTCCGAAATAAATAAGAGACGCGGAGAGCCTGTGACCCAGCTGTGCTCAGAGAGGCTGGGGCTGCCCCTGACGCAGCGAGAGAGAGAGCAGCTGGGGCAGGGCTGGCTTTGCTTGGCCTCGCTCCCGGAGCTGGGAGTGAAGAGGCCGACAAATCGGTGAGCTCACGGGTTTGTAAACCTCGGGAATGGAAGACGCACGAGGAAACAGGAGAGAGAACAAATCATTTGTTTTGCTCCAAGCCCGGGCAATCTGCATGCTAAGGGTGCGGTCCGCACATAGACGTAACTCCGGGTGTGATTCTGCACTCAGGCGCCCTCTGCTCGCTCGCACGCTCGCTGGGCGTGCTGCACCCCGCTGCGTGTGAATCCGAGCAGCAGTCCCTGGCACCACCCGACTGGGGCTGAGGGAAAGGATTCACTTGGCTGTGTAAATACCCGCTCCCTGCTAATGGCTCTTCCGAGGCCTCTGTGCATCCCTCATCACCATATGTTTACGTGTTATCCGTACACTGATATTTCACCCCCTCCAGCTAGTTGGAGAAGAAAGGCTAAAGCAAGTGATAAATAAGCAAATAAAATGTTCCGAAGAAAGGCACTCCCGGTGCCCCGGTTTCAGCTGCAGCATCTGCTCCGTCAGCCAGCCACATGCGAGTGAGCAACTCCGTGCTGTTCACTCCTCTCCGTCCCGACGGGTTTTTAAACAGTCATGTGTGGAACCGAGCCACACCCAAACGTGAACAGTTTTCCCTTTGCTGCCTTCCATTTCCCCGTTATCCATGTTGTTCTCTTTCCTTCAGACTCCTCATTTCATGGTTAACCTTCACCGTTCTTTCCATTAAAGCCCTTGTGATGTTCGCACCACTCCCTGGTTGGACGGGTTCTGAGTGTTTCAGTCCGGGAGTCGGGTTCCTTGATGAGCACCAGTCGGGCCCCAGCCTCGGTTTAGCCCAGAGAAGGAGTTACGTGAAGTCAGCCCGACACAGTGATTGACGGACGGACGGGAGGGACAGTGCTGCTGGCCGATTCGGTTGGGTCGCATCTGATTGCACAGCCAAGTGTGGAACAAACACACACACACACACACGTGCAAGTCAGGCACAACCATGGGAGGAAAGAGGACTCGTCCGATGATGTCGGGGGTCACCAGACGCCCAGCAGGAGACGGGGGCACGTGCAGTTGGGTCATTCCAAATGAATCCAGAGCAGGGACTGTGTGCACATGTTCAGACAGACGAAAGGAAATCGAGAGGAAGCAGTCGCCAACTTCTGGAGACAGACAGGGAGTGCCATCCGGCCAGAGCCGTGACCTTCAGACACGTGTCCTGCGACACCCTCGCAGGATGGAAGCTGGAGAACAGAGAGTCTGACTCCCTTTCCTCCCTCCTCCCACTCTCCCGCTGGACTCCTTCCTGATGGGCAGAGCCTGGCTGGGAGCCGCTCGGGCCAGCCTCCTGCGGCGCCCGGACAGAGCGCAGAGGGGCAGAGGCGAATCTGGGGTGCACAGGGAAGGAGTCACCCCAAGAAGCAATAGTATCATCGCATATGATGAGAGAATGGTGCCTTTTATGGAGTCCAAAAGTATGCATTGGTCTCTCACTCGTTGATTTAGAACCTAGACGTCACCTCATTCATCTCTGCCTGTTTAGCACAGCGCACTGAGCCTAGGAGATCATGAGACCCCACACCGAAATTTTGGCTGATCGAGGGTCTGTACACACACAGAGCTCAGAGGACCACCTCAGTCAGCACCTGAGGAGCGGAGGCCCGGGGGACGCGGGGAAGCTCCCCGAGGTCCCTCTGTGGCAGGTCCTGGCCTGGTGATGACCCCCTGATGAGGGAGACCCCCGTCTTCTAAAGAATCAGCTCCCCGAGTCCCTTTGCAGTGTGCCCACTCATTCTCTCCAATGACTCCTGAGCGCCCACCATGGGGCGGGCGCTGTTTCCGAGGCTGAGAACGCGGCCCCGAACAAAATGGGCAAAGGGAAGACTCCTGACCTTGCGGAGCTTACACTCTAACCCGGCAGGCAGAGAGAGAGGACAAGTAAATGGAAGGGATGCGGGTGGCATGTCAGATGGCGACGAAGGCCACACAGAAGAACAAATTGGGGAAGTGACGGGCAGTGGGAGAAAGCCTCCTGAGCAGGTGACGTTCGAGCCAAAAGAACGGGGTGAACTCTGACATACACACCTGGATCGCTTGTCTGTCTGTCCGTCTGCCCATCCATTCATCTGTCTACCCTCCCACCCACCTGTGGGAAGTGCAGTCTACCAGACAGCGAGGTCCTGATGATGCAGGAGCTTCCTGGGGTGGTCTGTGTTTGGGGAGGGGAGGGACAGCTGTGTGGCCGGACTGGGAGGTGGGGGCAGGGAGGGGAGAGTGTGGAAGGACAGGAGGTCCCAGTTGGTGGAGGCTGATTGGGACCTGGGAGGCCGCTGGACTTGGTTTTTGCTCAGAGAGAGACGGGAAGACTGGAAGGGGGGTGGGGGGGAGGGTGGTGCTTGACCGGAGGAGTGAAAAGAACTTGCTTGGGTTCGGCAACATCATTCTCACTAGTGTGTGAAGGAAGAACTCTGGGGGGCGGGGGCGGGGGCAGGGGTACCAGTGAAGGGAAAACCGTGGTAGTGATCCCAGAGCAGAAACTGCGCTTTGGTCGTCTCTAACTGGAAAAAAGGAACCCATGCTTCTTATTAGGAAAAAATTCAAACAGCGTAAAAGGCGCATGAAATAAAGATGCTGAGATTGTCTCTAACCTCAGCACCCAGACGTGGCCTCCATCACCATTTGGTAAATAATAATCTTCCACAGTTTTTTAATCCAATAATGAGATCACAGTACCTATACACTTTCTGGGGTGAAACAAAGCGCTGTGCACATGTTTGAGTGGGAGTAGCTGGAGATCTACCTCATTACTTGGGATGACCACAGTGTATTCCACTTGGCAGCTCTACCACATTCGCTGAACAGATCCTTCGTCGATGGGCATTCAGGTTGTTTCACTACTGTGTTCAAAGCGGGGCCACTGGGCAGCATCCGTATCTTTCGGCACGTCCAAGTGCACGTTTCCCCTTTGGGTGCCTCCAGGGGGCGGAGTGGGGCAGGGCCGTGACCTCTCTCGCGTGCCCTGATGGCCAGACACGTCTGCACAGCCACGGGCATTATGGCCTCTTACCTGCTGGTCCAACCACTAGTATTGTGACAGACACTGTCCACAGTTAAACACACTTTTGAAACCGTTTTGTTTTCGGAAGAAGGAAATCGTCTGCTGTATGGGTGAAACCACCCATTGTTTCAGCTCAGGTCTCACGCAAAGCTTTGGTGGCTCCGGCTTCTCGCTCCCACTGGCACGGAGAGCAGAGGTCTGGAGCACGATTAACTGCCTTCTAGCTCCACCCCAGGCTCTCCCGGACTGAAAAATGTGACGGTAGGCTCCTCCTGGCCCCGTGGGATGTTCCTCCCATCGGTGGTCTAGATCCCATGGTCCTAAGGGATTCCAGAGCTCAGCAGATTCTGAGGATCGCAAGCAGTTAGGAAATGACCCACAATGGGCAGGACCCGGTAGGCAGGCGCGTCCCCAGATCGCGGCAGTTCACAAGTCACCCAGCAGATGGCGACAGGTCACAGACTTTCAGAGCGTGGAGAGTCCTTGGGAATTAGTTTGCAGTCACTGGACAGGGTTCAGACCGGGCAGAACCAGCAGGTCTGCATGCACACTGCCTCGGCTTCCTGACCGCTGCCGCGGCTAACGAGTGCCGACCGAAACGGGAGAGAGAGGGCCGAGTTCTAGATTTTAGTGTTTAGTTTTAGATTTTAGATTTAATTTTTGCACTGGAAAGAGAAGTTCTCCGGGAGAAGCTGAAATCTCTTCAGCGACCCGCGGCCTTTATGGTATCTTACGTATCACCAGTGTTGCGTCTTAATGATACAAACAACTGAATTGCTTTACTGCCCACTGATTGGTTTGAAGTCTTCAGTGTGAATACAGCCGAGTCAAATGTATAAGGAAATTGAATACAGTTTCATATAAACTACATGTTAGCCCCGAGAGGCATAAAGTAAGGGTGCATGCAGTAGAGAAGTCACCATAAAGACACAGCCATTAATGTCACAAAGACCTGTTTTCGCCAAACCCTTTTCAAAGGGAACTGGACCAGCCCTGGCCTTCCAGGGGTTCACGACCCAGTCCAGCGAGCAGACGCGCCTGTAGAACTGCCACGGGCCCTCGAATAGCGTCCTTTCGTCGTGACGTGATGAGATGCCATAGCGACCTACCTCTTTAGAATCAGTGTCCTTCTGTGTCCCTTCACTTACGTCACAGGCCCAGTGGCGAGGTGGGGGGAGGACTCAGTGCACTGGCGCAGGGGCAGACAGCGCACGCGAGGCGCCCTGCAGCCCGCGGTGGGCGGGGCCGGGCGGGGCCGGGGGCGGGGCTGACTTGGTTGTTGACTGCGCGGGGCGGTGGGCTGGCCTAGGAGTCGCAGTGAGGTTGGGGATGGCCGGGGAAAGCGGAGTGAGATTTCTCCCAAGGCGCGGGGGATGAGGGTCAGCAGGGTCTGGTTGCGCGTGGAAGGGGGATCTCTGAGGGTGTGCATGGGGCCAAAGGCCAGAGGGGTGCACAGGCAGGAAATGGACACCCCCCTGCACCCCACGGTTTTGAACTTTCTTTAATTTCTCACAACTGCAGTGCCATGGCAAGCACCCGTTCGTGACTAGTTTTCTGACTTTCGCGGGGGTTGAACTTTGGTTCTAGTTCCTCAGTGAGGCGTCGCTGCTGTGCGGCGGCCCCCATATGCGCACGCCATCGTGTATTCGCTCATTTTGACACTGGTCGTCCCCACTGTTCCGATCCTTGCCACGATACACGTGCGGCAGCCAACAATCTCGCGTGTGTCTCCTTGAGCACGCGCTCACAGGTAGAACTGCGAGGTGGTCGGGCACGCCTGTCTTCAGCTCCATCACCTGTTAGAAAATCGGTCCCCTGCGTGTCTGCGGTGATCACCCCTGCCCCTGGCAGTGCGTCCAGTTCCTTCCTGCTGCGCCTTCTCACCGAGGTGGACACCGCTGTTACCAGGCTTTTAAGGAAGGCCGTGCTGGGGCTGGAAAGTGATAGGTCGTTACTGTTTGGATTTGCATCTTCCCCTTCCCTAGTGAGCTTGCACACGATTTCACACCTGTTAGTCTTCCTGTGAATTGACTGTTCATACGATTTGACTGTTTTTTTTACTGCTATATAAGCATATATAGATAAACATTAATAAACATTAATTTATAGGTGCATTAGTTACATACATACATTTAAATACTAATCCTTAATAACATGTGCAGCAAACCTCTGCTACTTTGTGACTTATCCTCTACTTTACTTATTAATTATATGAATTATTGAAAAGAAGTATTTGATTCATGTAATTATATTTCAGTTTTTACTTACAATTTATGTTTTCTAGGTTTTTAAAACTACTTCCCTTTCCTAAACTAATTAAGCAAAATCCTATCTTTTATTCTACACGTTTAACATTTTTGGTTTTCATATTTAGGGGTTGAATCTACCTGGGATTTGCTTCTAGGTGTGGAGAAGAAGGAGCCTGATTTAGTGTTTCTTTTCATACAGAGAACCAGTCACCCCAGCGCCACTCACTGAATCCTTCACCCTTTCTCCCTGATTAGTGATGGCATCTTCTGGTGCATCACACCTGTGTACATTGTGGGTCTGCCCCTGAGTCCTATAATCTATTGCTTTGCCCTTTCTCAGGGCCACACTGTCTTAATTTCTACAGCTTTATAAAGTCGTGGTACCTCATAGGTAATTCTCCACCTTGTTCTTCTTCAAGATCGCCCTGTCTGTTCTTGGCCTTTTGCTCTTCAACGTACACTATAGAATCAGTTTTTGAATTCCATGAAAAAACCTGTTGGGATTTTAAAAATTGCAATTATACCATCTTGATACATCAAAGAAACTCACTAGGTATATACAGAAAAGCTGTGTTACTTTTATAAAAACAAACATACAGTTATTGTGTAAAACAAAAGCCATCCTTAGCTAATTAATAGAAATTTGGATTTCGCGCATTAGCTTCTCCTACAGCAGAATACCCTTGAACTTGTTTTGCATGCAGTCAGTGGCTAGACTATCCTGGTTTTAAGTAAATGCCCGCTTTTTAATGTTCTCTTTTCCTAATTAACAAAGTGCCAAGTAGAAAGGGATAAGTTATGCGCTTTAATTACAATAGCCCCAGGCTACTGGGAGAATTCTCACCACCGGCTGGGACTGCGCATTCTGTCTTCATTTAGAAATAGCATCAGCAAGAATTTCATGTGAGCCCTGGCTCTGAGATCTGAGGTGGTGGCTGGCGGGACGCCACAGCAGGGAGCTTTGTTCCAGGTCCCTTCTAGTCCTGCTGCGCCTGGTCCTCTCTGTGTGCATTCCCTTCCTATCAGAAATGGGAAAATGACTATTAGCCTGGGTTACCAGGGGAGACGGGAAGTTTGAGATGCTGCGAAGAGTACTTGAGTACAGCAGCGGGAGCCCAGAATTCCAGACCAGCTCTGCCATGAGTGAGCTGCCTCTCTGGGCGAGTCCCATGGGTTCACTGGGCATCAGTTTACCCCTCTGTAAAATGGACTTGCTGTGCTAGCTGATTGCTAACATCTTTCTACAAAAGTCAAAATTTCTTTGACTCTGAGTCTTTGTAATTTCATATTCCTTTGCCCACTCTTATCTCATGCCCTTTCTGTTCCCAAACTAAGGAACATCTGGCGTCAAGGAGATATGTTGTATATACAGTGTCAACACAGAGTGATTTATATAAAGACCAACGAACTTTATCCAGTGAGTAGTATACGCCTTATTTTCCTTGTCAAGATGAGCAGAGAATCTGGAATCATTTCCATTCTCATTGCGGCAGCACTTTGTACCTGCAGCAACACGGCACGGCGTGGTCCTTTTCTTGAAGGAGTTTCCTTCTTCAAGACTGACTTCTGGGTGTGGGGGAGTTAAGGGGCAGGAAGTCACTTTTCCTCTGTGGCCTCAATTCACACATTTATGGATTGAGAAGTTTGGACTGTCTGGTGTCTGAGGTCTCTTTCAACTTGAAACTTCTAGTCTGAGCTGGGGAGAGGGTCAGGAAGGGGGGCGGTTTTGAGGGAATGTCTGAGGACTTGGGGGCAGTCTGACCCTGTAAGGATCCTTCCTGCGGCACGGCCCACGGGCCAGGACAAGGCCAATGCCCCTGGAGAACGGTAGCACGGCAGGAGCGTCTTGGTGAGCACACGAAGTGTTAGTGAGACGGAGGGTGGGAAGGAAGATCAGGAGTCTGAAACACGGTTTCTGCCCCGAGGGATTCACAGTCGGGCTGGGAACAAGAGTGGCCTTCCAAGGCCAGGAGTTCGGAAGGCGTAAAGACTTTCTTACACGTCTGTTGGTTCCATCAGGCTCTGGGAGCTGGTTCGGAGCTCACGAAGGGGCGAATACCCGTGTGTGGACAGCCCCGTGCAGGAGGAGAGATGCGGGAATGTCTGACAGGTCTTGGCCTCACCATCTTTCGTGGAGCCTCCATTTTTCTCCAAAAGAGTTTTCTCCTTAAACTATCACTTGATTTGGGCTTTTTTACGAGGCACTCTGTCTGCACAGGATGCGTGCAGCTGGGGGGGACGGGTGGGCTCTGCAGACGGGTGTGGGGGGGGAGCAGGATGGCAATGTGGCGAAGGGCATTAGGGCAAGTCTTGGGGTAAGAAAACACAAGATGTATTCCAGAGCCAACTGGTAGACCAGTTGTCTGTCCAGACTTTGGAAGAGGAAGGGGAGCTGAAGGCACCATTGGGAGTCAGATCATAAATGGCGTGATTTAATCGCAGAGAGTCCAAGGATGAATTCTAGCTCTGCTGTCCACGACCTGCGTGCCTCCGGTCAAGTTCTTTAATGTTTCTGAGTTCACATCTCCACGTGGGAAAATGGGAGTGAGGATAGCAGTTTCACAGGATTTTGTGCGAATTAACAGAAACAGTGTCTGGCAAGCTCCTGGCCCAGTAAAAACGATCAATAAATGTGAGTTTTCTGAGTCCCAGGCTCCTGGATCTACATAGTGGCCACTTCTCTCAGGGGGGAGTAGCAACCGGACAGACCTGGCCTGGAGTCAGGCTCAGCCAGTGACGGAGTCTTGGTCTTAGGTCACTTCACCTCCGTGAGCTTCAGTGGACTTACCTACAAAGTGAGATGAGCCATAGTTAACCTTGCAGGATCAGTGTCAAGTTCAGAAATGTGTTGTGTTAAACACACAGCATTACCTGTTCACAGGGGAGAGGCACTAGGCTTCAATAAGTGGTGGTGGTGGAAGAAAGGGAAAGGAAAGGAGGAGTCGATATCATTGAGATCCTTGAATTCTTGACCAAGGAGCTTGGGATTCATCCTGTGGGCAATGGCAGGGATGGTGGTGGTGGGGGGCGGGGTGGGGATCTTTGAAAGTTCTTTCTCAGATGGGGTATCATAAGATGAAATGAAAAATCTCAGCGTGGATGAGAATAGAACAAGAATGATGAAAAGGTGTGCGGGACAAGAAAAGACACGCTGGGGAAAGAGAGAGACCAAGCTACAGAAGATAAAACCCAGCTTTCTTCATGCATGAGCAATACAGTTCTTTTATTACCAAATGGGTTCTTCCTTCTGCAATCCAACAGTTCTGGCTGTAGGAGAGAGGCAGACATGGAAATGGATAGAGAGAAGGGGACAGAGAAGAGAAGGAGACCCAGACAAAGAGAGAGAGGCCTGGAGAGAGGTAGAAAGATACGCAGATACAAGACGAGGGGGAAAGAGACCCGGGGCGTCCCGACCCTCTGTGTGAAGACATCGGGCCCCCATGGGCTGGGTGGATGCAGGTGGCTTAAGAGCACTTGCATCCAGGTGTAAGTCTGGCATCCGCAGGCTCGGTCGGATGTCAGCTGACATGTGGGCTTTTAAAAGCGAAACTGTGGGGAGTTGGTGTGGAGGTGGAGTTATCCCACCTCCACCAGGATGCGCCCGGCTGCCTGCGGACAGCTCCTTCCTGCTGTCTCTGGATCACCTCCCCTCCCCGCACCCCCACCAGCTCCACAGGTCTTCCTCTGCTCAGCAGCTGTCTGCTGAGAACACTGCCCCCAGTCCCTTTCTGTCCTTTCCCTCACCCTTGTTTGCAAGCTGTTTGCTGTTTTGCTTAGAAGAGTGTGAGTTTGCTTTCATGAGAAAGGCTTGCTTATTCTGAAAGCAGAATGTCTTTAAGTTCAGCTTGTTTTCAGTGTTCCCCCCTCCCCCCGCCACCAAGTCGTGCAAACTCGTATCTAATAACCGGTGAGCATCCAGAGCCTATAAAGTCGGTTCTGTTGCCCGTTGCTGCTGCCCTGGAGACCAGAGCCTTGTTTACCTACCCGTTCAGAGCAGGCAGCGGCTTCCCGCTTGCCCAAACCTGCTGGAGGGAGGGGGCGCCGTGGAGCGGGACTCCAGCAGACTGCCACACCCCAGGGCGTGCTTCCTGTGTCCAGCCCGGTCAGGACCGCTGCAGATTAGTAGGTCTAATGGTTGGCAACTGAAGGAAAGTTCGAATCTGACCATTCCTGAAGGCAATGCTCTGTATTGTCTCCTAAGAGTTCTCAGCTCACCTTCCAGTGCTGATGACCCCCATCGTCCTGCTACAGCGAATGGAAATGGTGGGGCCCCAAGATACCGCATGGGACCCCCTTTCCCCGGGGGTGGGAGTGTTTGCTTCAGTAAAATGTCTCCTTTTTATTTTATTTTAAAGAACTTTTAAGGAAAAAAAATAACAAAAATATTAGGTTGACCAAAAAGCCTGTTACTTTTTTTTGGAAAAATAAAATACACATTTTTTTATTTTCACCAATAACTTTATTGATTGGGAGATTTTGAGTGTGTCAGCTGTCTCTCACTATTAGCTTCTAGTGGGTAGAGGTCAGGGGTGCTGCTAAACACCTTCCGATGCCTAAGACAGCCCTACAGAAAAGAATTATTTGGCTGAAATACAAAATGTCAGTAGTACCAAGAAACTTTGCAAACCACTTTTGACACATTCAGTCAGTCACAGCACCTTCTCCGCACACTGCACACTACAGAAAAAAATACTGTTTTGCGTGTCAGTTGTGTTTTTCCCTTTCTTGAAATAATAAAGCATAATGTGCAGAAAATGTTGCTTATTTCCTTCCATCTTCAGTATTAAAATGGCTACACAAAAAAATCACCTGTTTTGATTCGTTTGTTTCAAGTGCACGCTGCTATGACTGCTGTTACAGTACAGTCTAACAAAATCATCGTGAAGGAGTTAGAGACAACTAAGCACACCTAGAGCCACCGTACGGAAAAAGGTGTAATGAACTTTTTGGCTGGCCCATTAAGGTGACCCCCTCACACGCTCCCAGCACCCACCTTAACAAGTAGAATGCTACAGAGACCCTGGAAGGCCCTGTGGCACCTCGTGCACACCCTCCTCCTCTCCCACGGGTATTTTAGTCACTGACTGACTTTTCTTAGTCATTTCAACTACATACATATGCACCCTTAAACAGTATATTAAGTTTCGCTTGCTGTTGACTTTTTAAGTAAATGGCATCCAACTGGGTGTGTTTATTAGCAACTTGCATCGGGGCACGAAGTGGTGTGAGGTTAGGGGCGTGCTGACGCGTTGCTGAATGCTCATTCATTCGGTTCCCTGGCACGTACCGTTCCATCCCATAGACACACTCTCCAATTCCCTTCTCCATCCTCTGTTGGTCGGTGTTTGGGGTGTCACTTGCTATTCTAAATAGCAACTTTGAGATCTTTTTTACTGTCACAAATTCAAGTGCTGTGAACATGCTCTGCGCATCTCCTGGAACATGTTTTTCTAGATGTTGTCATTTAGGGCAAGGCTGCTGGGTCCGAAGGCATGGACAGTTTCTACTTAATAAATATTCCCAAGTGTCTCGCAGAGTGGGTGCGCACCCCTAACATCCGTGTGCACGTGTCCCCATCGACCCCACCCTTGGTGGTATTTTTCGTTGCTGACATTTTTGCTAATCTTGTCGGTATCAAAGGGCAGCCCTTCCTGGGTTCAGCCGGCATCTTCTTGATTACGTCTGGGACGAGCCGTTTTTCCTACTTCCCGGTCGTTGGTGCTTCCTCTCCTGTGTCGAATGATGCATGTGGCCACCCGCCCCAGACTACGGGGCGCAGGGTCCGTGACCGGGTCCGGAGGGTGTGTTCACGGCCGTGTGTTTGCGTCTCTTCCCCGCAAAGGCCCTGAGGAGGCTGGAAGCGGCCACTACGGACCCCGTTATATAACCGGCTCAGGCGTCGGCGAGGACGATGACGAGGACAGCGGCGGCGAAGACGACCTCGACTTGGACATATTCTTTGAGGAGGTAACAGACATCTCTGCTCTTAAAGCCCAGGGTGCTTTGGTTTTCTTGCTGAACAAGGCAATTTGGCCAACAGACTGGGAGCATTTCGCTTAAAACTGACTTAAATTGGCTCATTTGCTTTTAACACATGTATTTTCTCTGACTGTTAGGCTCTGGCTGGTCGTAAATTAGTGGTAACTAAGTGCCAACCAACCGTGCTGGTGTTCTGTGGCCGGCCCCGCCTGCTCCCATCCCAGTCCGGGAAAACATGTTGCTATTTCCCACCCAGCACGGTTTTACAAAGTCAGGTATGATAAGGAAACGAGCAATTCCTTGAAAATTCCATCTTTGTGCTATTGTAATAATCAATCATATAATATCAGGTCTTCTGAGTGACACAAGGTACTCAAGGTACTCAAATCCTTGAGCCTCAAGGTCTTTACCCATAAACAAGGGTCAGTACTACCTGCCCCATCCACACCCGGGTGGTAGGATGCACTGAAAGTGACCGTGCGTTCAAGCATCAGGCGTCCCCCGCAGGAGGGCGGTCTAATACTGGTGCTCTGTGTTCCTCTTCTTCTGGCTTTAGGTCAAACCACTTCCCGCCATCCAAGGGGGGAATGAGAAATTATTGGTGGGACCCAAGATGGCGCCAAGATCAGACCCAAAGACCGTTTCTGAGCCTGTGCCCCCTACCCCGGCATCCCTGCCCACGATGGTGCCGGCTCCCCAGCCCACCCCAGCGAGGAGAGGGGACTCGAACAGCGGGCCCACGATGCCAAGGCTCTTCGACGTGTCTTGCGACGAAACTCTCTGCCCCATCGACAGCTTCTGTGCCAATGACTACACCAGGGGGCGCTCCCGGTGCCACTGCAACCTGGGCAAAGGCGGCGAGAGCTGCTCAGAAGGTGGGTCCTCGGTGTGGGGAAGACCGTGGTGCTGGGTGGGAGCCGGAAGGGCACTTCGCTGCCCACCCGTGGCTCTGAGATAAGCCCCTTCTCCCATGTGAACGTCATTGAATGAGCTGGGCGGGGCGACCCTGAGGCTGCTCCTGTCGTTTCTAGGAGAGCAGCTCTGCTTCTAGGTGTGCCTCGCGTGCGTGCTTTTGGTGCACTTAAGAAGTCGTCCCAATGGCGCCCCAGGAGGTGGGCTTTACCGGAATCACGTCTCTGCTGAAAGAACTGCAGCCGAGACGGGTGCACGGGAGCTGGGAAAGGCCACCATGGAGCCCACTGAAATCACACGGGGGGCACGGCTCACGGCTGGAAAGCGGAGGTCAGGGACCCTGCAGCCGTCCACTTCTCTGTCGGGTAGCACGTGACAGTCTATCTCCAAAGGTCCAGGTTCTCCCTGAGAGCACCAGGAGCCCGGCGTCCCCAGGAATGAGAATTGCAGGGGTGAGAAGCAGAGGGAAGAAGACAGGAAACCGGGGTTCACAGACCAGAGCTTTTCGCCGGACGACCCCCAAGCAGCGGCGTAGGTTGGTTTTTGCGTTTGAAGAAGAGGGGAAACAGCCCGTTTTGTGCTGTCTTCTTCTCTTCCAGATATCGCCATACAGTACCCTCAGTTCTTTGGCTACTCGTACGTAACCTTTGAGCCGTTGAAGAACTCCCATCGGGCATTTCACATCACTCTTGAATTTCGGGTAAGAAACTCGGTTTGATGAGTGCCCACTGGGTATCCTGTCACAACAAGGAGTGGGGAGAGGACGCAGGGAGGTAAATGTCACACAGAGGCCGCCCTGAAACCTGTTCACAGGTAGCAAGGACGATAGGCCCATTCACTCGTTCAAGGGCGCCAGTGCGGGGCGGGCGGGCTCTGTGTGGTGTTGAACAGCGGCGGTGGCTGGCCTGAAGCTTCCCAGAGAGGACGTTTGGGTCCTGGCCACGTTGCTGATAAAAGGGACTCCTCCCTGGCCAGGATGTGAGAAGGCACAATGCATTCTCATTCCCAAAGCCCCGTTCAAGGTGCCCAGACGGCGGCTGTCATTGCCGTGGCCGTAACCGAACAAATCAGAACCGAGACGCACGGCCCTGGCACAGAGCGAGGCCCAGGCGGTGCCCTGTGCGCTGACCCCCTGCAGCTCCGAGCTCAGTCAGTGGCTCCAGCCTACTTACTCGACTCTTTTGGGTCCCTCAGACGACGTGAAAATGTCTGGAGATCTGGAAACAGGTCCCCTTGGAGGTCATGGTCATGACGGTGATTGCCCACAAGACAATCTGTCACAGCCCGGAATAGCCCACATGGGCGAAAACCAAACCAGGGTGTTGGGGGGCTGTTGTTACCACCCTGTTCTGATAGAAGGAAAGAAGCACATTTTCGTGCTTCTCAGAGGGAAGGAAGTAAGAAAAGAAAAGGGAAACTGTAGGATGCTCTCTGGTGAGAACAGAACTGACGGGCCAAGAGCAGCCCTCTGTCGCCCTGGTCTCGGGGCCCTGGTTTTCCCGAGGCTGTGCTGGTGGACCCACAACGCGGGGGTGGAGAGCGCAGGTCGAAACAAGGTGCCTTTCTCCGTCACCTCCCCGCCGTCCCTCCCAGCTCGTACCACGCGCCGTGGGCCGTGCGTGGGGAACGAACTGCGAGCAGGTGCCTGGGGATCCGTTCACTGGAGCCCACGTGCCAGCCCCTCTGCGGATAGGGCCACGGAGGGGAACACTCACGTTCCACCCTCAGGAGCGTGTCCCGCCGTGGCTTTGTGGACCGGGACGTGCCCAGCGTCCCCATGGCTTCTGTTTGTCCCACAGGCGGAGGCGGAGGATGGCTTGCTGCTCTACTGCGGGGAGAGCGAACACGAGAGGGGCGACTTCATGTCCCTGGCCATCATCCGACGCTCCCTCCAGTTCAGGTGACTCCTGCCGAAAGCCCACAGATTTCTTCCTACCACCCTGGGTGACGTTTACCGTATTTTGCTGTGTATAGTGCGCACCCACGTGTTGTGTGCGTTGTCCGTGGGATTATTGTCACCGTTGTTATACCCCTGGCATGTATCCGTTATACCTATGTATAAGGCACATCCTTGTTTTGCCCTAAAAAATTTGGGTGAAATAGTGCACGTTGTGCGTGGCAACACGGTACGTTTTTATAGTGTGACTAGAATAACTGCAGCGCGGGGCTCCTGTAGATGAAGAACGGTGTGTGTGAGGCGCATGGACCAGTTTACCGAACCCCGGAGTTCCAGGGTTGCAGGGGGCCTTTGCCATGTTTGGAGCCTGGTGACTGGGTTCATTCATTCATTCCTTCGCCGGCAAGTGTGTCTGGAGCGCCCGCGGTGCCCCGGGCACGGCTGTAGGCGCTGGGAGCGCAGTCGTGAGCGGCGGCGGGGCGGGGGGCGGGGGGGAGCCCCTTCTCTCCCGGAGCCCTGTGGATGTGATGGGACGAACGAAGGCCACCTCCTGAGGTGGCGGATCAAAGACCCTTTCTTTCCCTTTCCTCCTCCGCAGGTTTAACTGTGGCACCGGGGTCGCCGTCATCGAAAGCGAGACCAGAATCAAACTAGGGGGCTGGCACGTGGTGACGGTCCACCGAGACGGGCCGAACGGGCTGCTGCAGCTGAACAACAACACGCCAGTGACGGGCCAGTCCCAGGTGAGTGTGCGCCTGCCTCTGTGCCCGACCAGCTGGCACCCGCCGGGAGCATCCCGAGAGCTGAGCTGGGGCTGGCCTGGCAGGACCCAAGCTCCGGATGGGCCACTTTCCATGGCGACCCGTGCTGCTGAGCCCGGGAGTGCTCCTGCTGGATCTTGCCACTCGAGGTGGGCCTCGGGGGCACGGGTCCGTCCCAGAGGGAGACCCGAGTTTGCAGACACCGCCGCCACGGTGGGCGCACGGGGACACGAAAGCCAGGGCTGGCGGAAAGAGCCGCGCTGGTACCAGACTGCAAGCTGGCTTTTAAGACAAGGGTGTTGCAATCCCGTGGCTTTGGAATGGGGTTCCGAGAGGTTCACTTGGTTCAGTAACAGGAACAGGCCACTCCTCTGTCCTTTCGGGGGACCGTGATTCTAGGAAGCGGTAAAACAATTTCACTGTCGGGCTGCTCAGCAAACCACCTAGGTATTCGTATATTTGTCGTGCTCCGGGCAATTTTAGGGCTGGGTTTGGAATAAGCAGTTTGGGGCAGCAACCCGCCAAGGAACTGAGCCTGTAATTATCATCGGTTGGGTGTCTGTATTCTCCGAGGGAAAATGTAGCAAGAAAGCCTTGTGTGTGTGTGTGTGTGTGTGTGGATAGCTTCCCCCTGCCTGGGCTCTTGACTGCCAGACGTGCTGGACAAAGGGCCATGCCTTACTGTTTCCCGTTAATTCGGACCCCAGCGGTTCCTAAGGAATAAGAATCCAAATATAAGCCCTGGCTGGCGTAGCTCAGTGGATTGAGCTCGGGCTGAGAACCAAAGTGTCGCAGGTTCGATTCCCAGCCAGGGTACATGCCTGGGTTGCAGGCCATGACCCCCAGCAACCACACATTGATGTTTCTCTCTGTCTCTCTCTCTCCCTTCCCTCTATAAAAATAAATAAATAAAATCTTTAAAAAAAGAGTCCAAATATAGCACAAAAGTGTGAATCCAGTGAGATCACTTGTTTATAAAGAAGGAAAAGACAGTAAATGAAATAGAGTCACATCTGCGCCAGAACAATAGGGACAATATGCCTAAAGTTCAGTTCGATAGGAATAAAGAAGCTTTGAACCTGGGTCCCGAATACTAACGTGAACGCAGGTCGAAGAACCTACAATAGAAGCAGCACCCGTGAAAAGGTCTTAAAGTTTAAAGCAAGGAACTTCCATGCAGGTCAATAAACTGAGCCATGTGGTAACAACAAGCTAGAGAAATTACAGGTTGCATTAATAGAGTCATGCCATCTAGGAAAAGGGAGGAGATAATCCTGTTTTGTCCTGGTGATCGTGTGTGTGTGTGTGTGTGTAGCTTCCAGAGCTCCAGTGGCGACACTGGTCCTCTGAGAGGCTAGTGTTCAGACCTGCGACCGCAGTCTGAGACGGCTACGGACAAACCGAAGCACGGCCGAAGAGCAGCCAGTGAAGCAAGAAGATGACTGGGAATCCCTGGAAAGGTGGATTGAAGGAGCGTTGCTTAGATTGGAGAAGAGAAGAGGAAGGTGTGGGCGGTGGCTTTTCATCAGAGTCACAGGGAGAGTGTCGGGGGGGAGGGACTCCCTCTGTGGACCCCAAGGCTGGAGCTGAACGGGGGGAGGGGAGGGGGGAGCCGCTTTTGGCTTTGCCCGACCACGCGCAGGTGTGCAGAGCTCCAGCCGGCTGCCTCAGGGGTGGCCCCCCGTCCTTGCGGGTGTTCGGAAAGCAACTCACCCAGACCTTTTGGCAGCAATGTTCCAGGAATCCAGCATTAAATGAGAGCTTGGGCTAAACAGGTTTTCATTTTTTTTCTAATTCTAAGAGTCGGTGATGTTCATGAAAATAAAAATTAATCGTAAGAAGCGTATAATTTTATGGATACTCAGGGCAACGTTTGTCTCCCTACTCCCAGGACTTGCTAAGCAAGTTCTGTCAGCAGGACCTCGGATGTGGGGCATGTGATTAGCTGTCTGAGGAGAAAAGGACTCTGTCATTTCCCCAGAGTTCGGAGTTCCCCAGAAGCAGACCGGATGAGATGAGGAGTCTTGTGCAAAGGATACGTAGGGAAACACCATCCCAGCAGACCTGTAGGGGAGGGGAGCGATGGACAGAGCGGGAGTCAAGTCAGTGTGAGTGAGATCCCGGGCAGAGTTCTTGGGGTCTGGCCTCTGCCTGAGCCCACGGGGGAGCCTGAGTACACGTTACACCTCCGAGGAATTGCAACCCAAAGCAAGTGAGCCGGATGTTCGTACTTCCGCCCTCGTGAAAAACTGCTAAGGGCTGTGCTGGGGGGATGCAAACTCTGGGGCAGGTCCAGTTCTCTGCGTGAGCAGGCAAAGCGGGCTCCAGGGACCCGAAGGCGACCCTCATCAGAGGCAGGTACGGGCCAGGCTCCTCCGAGGCTGTGGCCTGGATTGTGGTGCAGGGGGCCTCAGAGGGACCAGACGCCCACAGGGCGTGTGGTGCTCCAGAACAGGAGGAAAGGGCTGAGCGGTGGGGCCCCTGCCCTGGTCCGGGGTCAGAGAGCAGGGCCAGTGAATTCCGAGGATGCTGGTGAAACACGCCAATGGGGCACACCAGTAGTGTCACAACTACAGGATGCCAGTGGCTGGCAGACTGTCCGTCAGATTCACTGTACACACCTGACACCTGCCGGCTCACAGCCACTGTGCTGTCTGCGCAGGAGTCCCGCCCGGGCATTAGCCAGATGGAGCGATGACAGGACGCTCTACGTTTCGGTAACAGGAGCGTAAAGGATAAAGATCCCATTTCGGAGGCTTGACTTGTGGACATTTTATAAGTCTGGCCGCGTGCCTTTTCCCAGCCTCCTTCTTTGTAGCCCTGAACCCAAATGAATGCGATGTTTCCATAACCAAAACCCAGATGACGGAGGGTGGCTTAGTTTTATTGCACCTACGGTTCAGCTCTGTGTGTGCTAGCCTCAAGACCTGCAGTCCAGGTTGCAGTTTGCTCTCTGACGGGAAGTGTCTCCAACCTAACTATAATAACACTTTAAAAAAAAGCTGTGTCTATAAGCATGTTTCGAAATATTTTGCAATAACGTCTGTTTGGCAATCTTCCCCCACCAGCCCAAATGTTTCTTGCAGGATGCCGTGTGAAGGTGACTGGGACGGAGAGAGGGTGAATGTTAGCTCGCATGTACACTGGATTGGGATGATCACCTTTGGAAGCACAGCGTAGCTCTGTGGCCCGTCCCAGGGGCACAGTGAACTGGCGTGAGGGCTGGGAAAGGAAAGTTTGTTTTGGATGCTCGGCGTGGTCCACTGCCCGTCGGGTCGCTCTCGGCCCTGCCCTTCCCTCCCTGCCCTTCCAGGCTTTCCAAAGTCACCCTTTCTCCAAACGGCCCTCCAAGAAGCTCCCTGAGTTTCCTGTGGTGACCATGGATTGAATGTCGCTGCAGGGCGAAGTCTTAAAGATCAATACGGATGGCCGTCAGTTGCATCCTAATCACGTCAGTCAGTTGCATTTCTGACTTTTGATTTTGTTTCGTGAATCACCGCTTTTGTCTCTCCTAAAGGGCCACTACAGTAAAATCACCTTCCGGACGCCTCTGTACCTCGGCGGGGCTCCCAGCACTTACTGGTTGGTCCGAGCCACCGGCACCAGCCGCGGCTTCCAGGGCTGCGTGCAGACGCTGTCGGTGAACGGGGAGAGAATGGACCTGAGGCCCTGGCCGGTGGGGAAGGCGCTCAGCGGGGCCGACGTGGGTGAGTGGTGGCCTGGCGGGCTGGGGTGCTCCCGGGGGGACGGCCTTTTCTGTGTGGGCCTGGGAGGGGGGCAGCTCATGTGCAGCCACCCTCCACGGCTAGTTCTGCAGAAGTGAAGGAAGGAGGGGGGGACCTGGGGTGATGGTGGTGGTGCTCTGCAGACCCCGCGTCTGAACCCCAAGACGTGTTAGCAACACACTGCGCAGCCCTGGCCCGCATGCCGCCGCCCCCTCGGCCCTCTTCGGGAGGGCGGCGCGGGCTCATGGGACGGCGCAGCGCACGGCTCGCCCGCCCCGTGGAGCAGCCAGCACAGCGATGCGCGGACAGGGCCCCCCTGCTCTCTGGTGCTGAGGGCAGTGGTCAGCACCGATCCCTGACCACCACGCCCAGCACTTTCTCGTGGGCTCGCTCACTCACGCCTCACCCTGAAGCCTAGGAGGCAAAAACTATCGTTACACCTGTGTTGTCCATGAAGCAAGCTCGTAGAAGTTAATAATGTATCCTAAATAGTGGGCTAGGATTGTTTTTTTTTTCCCTTTTCTCCTATTTTTCTTTTGTTTTAAATGAAGATGTTATTTTTTTGAGAAGTGTAAGGGTCACAGCATAATTGAGGGAAGGTATGTGGATTTCTCACATACCCCCCCACCCCACCCACGCACAGCCTCCCCCATTGTCAACACCCCCCACCAGAGTGCCACACCTGTCACAGCGGACGGGCCTGATTGACACGCCATCGTCACCCAAAGTCCATCGTTGACACTAGGGTTCACTCGTGGAGGTGTGCATTCTGTGGGGTGGACAGATGTATGACAATATATATTCAATATTATGGTGTCATCTAGAGTATTTTTTAAAGATTTTATTTATTTATTTTTAGAGAGGGAAGGGAGGGAGAAAGTGAGAGAGAGAGAGAGAGAGAGAGAGAGAGAGACATCAATGTGAGGTTGCTGGGGGCCGTGGCCTGCAACCCAGGCATGTGCCCTGGCTGGGAATCGAACCTGCGATGCTTTGGTTCGCAGCCCGCACACAATCCACTGAGCTACGCCAGCCAGGGCCATATAGAGTATTTTTAGTTTCCTGAAAGTCCCCTGTGCTCTGCCTGTTCATCTCTCTCCTCCCCCTCCCTCCAACCCCCGACAACCACTGATCTTTTTATATTCTCCAGAGCGTCGCCTTTCTCAGAACGCCACATAATTGGAATCATACAGTATGTAGCCTTCCCAGACCGGCCTCTCTCAGTGAGTCATGGCTTGAGAGCTCACAGCTTTTTAGTGCTGAATAGAATCCCATAGTTTGAATAGACCACAGTTTATCCATTCACTGACTGAAGGACATCTTGGTTGCTTCCAAATTCTGGAAATCATGAATAAAGCTGCTAGAAACATCTACTTTTCGGAGGTGGACACAGTTTTGAACTCGTTTGGGTAAATACCACAGGGAGTGACTGTTTGATCACGGTAGAGAGTGTTTAGTTTTGCGAGAAGCAGTCAGACCGTCTCCGAGAGCGGCCGCCCCATTTTGCACACCTGCCGGGAATGAGGGAGAGCCCCTGCCGTCCCAGGTCCTTGTCAGCACTTGGTGGTGTCGGGTTGCAGATTCTGGCCTTCGTAATGGTCGTGCGGGGGTGTCTCGCTGGAAGTTGCATTTCCCTGAGGACATGGGTCGTGGAGCATCTCTTCATATGTTGATTTGCCATCTGCTTGTCTTCTTTGTTGAGCTGTCTGTTAAGGTCTTCAGTCCATTTTTCAGCTGCGTTTTTTCGTTGTTGAGTTTCAAGAGTTCTTCGAAGGTGTTGAGAAATAGTCCTCCATCAGACGTCTCTTTTGCAAATACTCTCTCCCAGTCTCCGTGGCTTGTCTTCTCATTCTCTTGACCCTGTTTTTGCAGATTAGAGATGTTTCATTGTAGTGAAGTCCAGTTATCGATTATTTGTTTCATGGGTTGTGCCACTGGTGGTGTATCTAAAAAGTTACCTGCAGACCCAAGGTCACCTACGTTTGTGCCTAGTTTTATCTTCCAGGAGTTTATAGTTTTACATTTTATGTTTAAGTCTGTGATTCATTTTGAGTTAATTTCTGTGAAGGGCGTAAGATTTATATGTGTTTTCTTTCTTTCTTTTTTTTTTTCTCTTTCATGTGGCTGTCCAGTGGTTCCAGCATTATTTGTTGAAGAGATTAGGATTATTTTTAAAACAATGAGCACATTTATTCTATCACAGAAGGCAGTAGATAGAGAATTCTGAGGTTGGTTAATTAAGTGACTGTGCTCAGCTTCTACGATTGCCTTAGCAAAACACCACCAACTGGGTGGTTTAAACAATGGAAAAATTTATTTTCTCCCAGTCCTGGAGGCTGGAAGGCCAAGCTCAAGGTGCCGGAGGTTTGGTTTCCCCTGGGCCTGCAGGTGGCGTCTTCTCACCGCGTCTGCCCGTGGCCGTGTGTCTGAGCTCCCATCCCTGCTGTCTCACCCTGTTTCTATAAGACACACTCAGGTTGCATTCGGGCCCACCTGTGTGACTTCATTTAACCTTGACTCCTCCAAAGGTCCCATCTCCAAATCCGGGCACACTGGGTGTCCGAGCTCCATGCTCTGGATTACGGGGAGACAGTTCAGAACCGCAACTCGGTGGCATCGGAACTCGGGGCTGGTGTCTCTGTGACTCCCTTCCTCTGACTCATCCTCCCACGATGGTGCCGCGTCTCTGGGCACCACGTCCTCCCACCACGTTGCCCTTGGCAAGAAATGGCGAGTCCTTTTCCTGGGTCTCTTTTCCATTCTTTTCCCTCCACCAGCAAGGTGCTGTTTGGAGAGAGTGCCCGGCGAACACCGTGTCCCCCTGCCCAGATTCCACCGTCCACATGCGGGCACCGCTCCTCCGTCTCCGGGCACAGTGCGTTCTGTTTATTTTGTAGCCAATGTCAGCCGAGCGGTTACTAGGTGTAGCCACCATTCTCAACTCCTTGGGTCTTTCCCAGATGCCTGTGCGTGAGGTGCTGGGACTAGCCCTGGCTAGTGAGAGCCAGCGGCACAGAACAGTCAGGTCACTGGTCCAGAGGCACACAGCTGGTGGGTGGTAGAGCCGGAGCGGGGCCTTGGCCGTTCTGGCTCCAGGGCCCGCCCTCTTACCCACACCCGCCACACCGAGGGGCCCCAGACAGGCTTCCAAGGGCTTCCCTCCACCCTGCTCACCCCCAGAGACCCTACCATTGTCAAAACTACAAAAGGTGATGTTTACTTTGAAGGGAAGAATTGCTGTGCACAGGTCATTTTTACATCCCTTGTTATGCCCTATGGTAGTTTTCCCCAGCCAATCGCTGCAACTGGACAACAGACAGCGATCACCAAAACAGTGAGGAGGTGCCCGCTGGGGCGGGACGGCGTCTTCCAAGTCCCTCTTCCTGGGAATCTGGGGTGACGCAGAACATGAGAAGCAGCTCCGGCCAGTGTGGCTCAGTTAGTCGGAGCATCATCCTGTACACTGAAAGATCGTCGGTTCGATTCCCGGTCAGGGCACATGCCTGGGTGGCAGGTTGGGACCCCGGTCAGGGTGTATGAGGCAACCAGTCGATGTGTCTCTCTCACATCGAAGTTTCTCTCCCTCTCTCTCTGCCTCCCTCTCCTGCTCTCTAAAACCAGTAAGTGTGTCCTCTGTGAGGATAAAATGGGTAACGTGAGAAGCAGCAGGTCCATCAGAAGTCTCTCGTGCTGTTTAAGAGCCTGGGCTCTGAGGCAGATGGCCTGGGTCTGGCCAGTCAGTTAACCTCTCCGGGACTCAGTTTCCCCATCTGTGGACGGTAGCTGCCTCATGAGAGGATTCTGTCCAGGTGCATTGTGCTGCGCGCATGTAAAGTACTAGAATAATGCCTTGCATGTAGTGAGCATGTTACAAATATTGCCTGTCACTGATATGCTCGGTCCACCCGTCAAGCAGGGGGTCACGTTTCATCTCCCTTCGTGACCCCACGGGAACAGTCTGGCGGCCTTGAGCCCATGTGGCAACCTCCGGCAGGCAGTGCAGAAGTGGCCGAGCTAAGCACGGACCCGTTTCTGACAGCGTTTCAGATTCTCACACGGGGTGGCTCCGGCCTCCCCGCTGAGCAGGTGCACCTGGTGGGCCCACCTGGCTGGCCCACCTGGCTGGCTCTGGGCTCCTCGGAACTGGGCTATCTGACTTCTCTCTCTGAACCCAAACGGCGGGCATGGGTCACATTGCCTGCTTTCACTTCTTCCCCCTGTCCCCGCCAGGGCATAGGAACGGGGCTGGTTGTCTTTCTGCCTCCTCCGTACTTGCTTGACTTTGAGTTAGTTCCGAAGTTCACGTCCTTGGGAGCTCCATGCAGCCCCCACAGGGGGAGGACTGAGCTCACGCAGCAGCAGTGAGCTTCTGGTGGAGACACCATACGCGCTTCCGGCAGAGGTGACAGCAGCCGCGGGGTCGCGGTCTTCCACCTGATGCCTCCAACTGGACAGTGTCCCCGGCAGCTGCAGCTGTTCCTCCGGCCCACCTCCCCGTCCTCACAGACCAGCTCCCACCCCTCACAGGGGCTTTTCCTTGTCCCCCCCACCCTGCTTCCTCTCCTCCGTGAGTCTGTCCCCCGCTATGCACTTTCTCTGCACGCACATTCTACAGGAGTCGGCGATCCCAGCCAAACTTTACATTCTCTGGCCCAGCCTTTTTTTTTTCTCATTTCCACCCAAATTCTCAAACCTGAACCGCCAGCACTCATTTTTTCCACTCCTGTCCAGGCTCGCCGCCCCCTCCAGAGCCACGTCACAGAGCCAGCTTCCCACGTTGTGTGGGACTCCAGGGGTCTGTGGTGGCCCTGCGTCTCATGGTGGTGTGTCACACTTACTCAAGTCTGCTTACGTTATCGCGTGTTTGTTGGTGCACCTGCTCAGTGCTGGGCACAATGCTGAGCGCGGGGGGTAAAGGGAAGAACAATAGGAGGGTCCCAGGGCGGCAGCCCTGGAGTGGCAGCCACGAGGACGGAACAGATGGATCAGGCAGCTGTAGCAGTAAACATGACTCCGGGGTGAGGGATGCTCAGGAGAAAGGACGGTGCAGCCAGGGGGAGGGTGCATGGCCTGCGGGTCAGGGAGTGCCCTTCTGGGGATGCGGTGGGACCTCCGTGTCTGGAGCAGGAGCGGGAGTTCAAAAGTAGGCGAGCGAGGGAGGTGCGTTCCAGGCAGAGGCAAGGGCTTGTCCCTGGGGGAGTGGCGGGTACCACGGTCTTGCTTGTGTTCTGAGAGGGCCCTCCGGCTGCAGACAGCTTATGGGAAGGTGTAGTCAGTGGGCACCGGTGGGGGCTGTTGCAGTAGTCCAGACTGGAGCTAGTGGTGGGGTGCCCCAGGGCAGTAGTGCTGGCAGATTCGGCAGATCTTTGGGGGAAGGAACAGGCAAACCTCAGCTACTGGCTGGACTGGGGGCTCGGGGCAGGGAGCGGCTCACTGTCCATGTTGCCTGAATGCACGCCCCCACGATGTCTCACCTTCTGTCCCCTCCTCGGGGGCCTGGTGCCTCCTCTGACCTGGTGTCTCACCCCGTGGTCTTGCACAAACCTCCACAGCGGCCGGTCCGTGGTAGGTGCCACTGCCGATGGAGTCATTTGTACGTTGATGGTGAGCTCCTGCCAACTCTCCACATGCAAGACCTTGCACCTCCTCCCTCCCACTCTCAGGTTTGAGTTTTTCTCCCGACTGAAGCTAACCTATTCATCTACACTCCGCACCCAAACTACCCCAAGTGCCTGGGACCTTCTGCCAGGACCCTCTCTTCTCGATGGCCAGGGGTTCTTAGCCCTGATGTGCCAGGGACCCCATTGGCCATCGGGGGAGGGCTGTGGGCCTCTTCTCAGAATGGTGCTTTTGAAGTGCAAAGAATAATATACGTGATAGGAAACGATGATATTGCACTAAAGCTACACGATATTTTAAATTTTTGATATTAATAATCATGCATGGGCTTCTCTATAAAATATTGAAGAAGAAGAGTACTTCGTGGTCGTGGCAGTAACGACACAATTTCAAGATAGTCGGCAGCACAAATGATATTTTGAGACCTCTGCAGTAAATGGAACATGAAGTATGAAACGATGATAACTCAGGTCCGTGGTTCCGAGTCGCAAGGACTGGTGGTACTGGGGTTTGTTGTCTGCCTCTGTCACTGACGGAAAACCCCAAGTCCAGCCGGAAGGGCGGGAAAACAGAGGTGACTGCTTTTCCCGTCTGGGTTCACAGACCCTGCTCTCGCGTGCTCACCCTAGCTCACGTCCCGGCAGCTGAGACCAGCACCACGCCCGCACCGCCCTGCCCTGCCCTGCCGCCCTTCTGGCTGGGGAACCCTGGGAACTGCGCTCCTTTCTTTCAAAGCCTGACTCCAGCAGCCCTCCCCCGCCCCGTCTGACCTCCTGTCCTGGGGGCTTCTGCCTCCCACTGCCCAGCAAAGCTTAGCCCCCTGAGCTCTGTGAACTGGCCCTGTCTCCCCCTGTCGTCTCCCCCTCTGCGGTTCCCCGGGAGCTCCACGGACCCTTTCATCCCGTCCTCTCTCCCCATTGGTTCTCGGTGTCAGGGTCCCCCCGGGGGTTGCTGCCCTTCCCTCCCCCAGCTGTGTGCAGACCCCCTCCGTCACCTGAGGTGCCAGCTGAGCAAGAGCCCCGTCCCCCTCTGCTCCCCAGGTCCCTCGCTCAGGCCTTTCCCCTTGCTGAGTTCCTCTGCAAACTCTAGTGTCATCTCTGGTTTCATCTGCAAACTAGAAACCCTGAGGTCACTCTGATCCTGGGAGGAGCCGGCTGTGTCTTCCTTCCCTGTGGCCCTAGGACTCTGCCCTTTCTCTCCATTTGCTCTGCCACCAGCCACCCAGCCCTCTTTCCTTCCCGGAGGATTTCTTTCCTCTCTCCTGCCCCATGGCTCACGGTCACCCTGCTTGCAGGCCACGGCCAGAGTAATGTGGCTGCCACGCTGCTTTCGCCCTCGACACCTCTGGGTGCTGCTTCCCCCTCCCCCGCCCCCCACTCACCCCACCTCTTAAAAATAGCTCCAGTGCCGATGTGTAAAAACACACTTTCCACGTGTATCTAAGAGAACCCAAGGGCCCCACTTCTCCCTGTGGGGCCAGCCCTCCTCTGAGAAAGACTCTCAGCCCACAGAAATGAGAGTGTGGGCAGAGTTTGGTTCTCAAGGTCAAAGTCAGCCGCCTGCCTGGCACCTGGGGATTGTGCGGCTGAACAGGGGCCAGTGGTCACTTCTGCCTGAATGTCCAGCGGCCCCCAGCTGGAATCCCCAGAGGCCGGCCCGCCCTGCTGGAGGGGCACGCCCTCCGGAAGGGCTCTCATTAAGTGACCAGTCCCTGATGCCCGTCTGCTCTCCCGGGTGCCCGGTGTCCCCCGCCGCCCAGCGAGGCTGCACAACAGGGAAGAACCGCATCCATCCAGTGCACACGGGTGACCGGTGAGGAGGGACAAGAGCCTCGCCCTGCAGAGGTGATGCAGTCAGGCCAAGGGGGGCGCGTCCTCTCCCAGGGTGGCCCCGCCTCTCGTGGGTGCAGCATTGGACCCTGGGAGGCCGCCAGGCACAGAGCTGGGTTCTCACGGCTCCATCAGGAGGCACCCCTTCCCGCCATTCCCCCCAAAAGTGTTCTGTGGCCACCTATGTAGTCTGGTCCGTCCGTTTTATTTATTTCCTACACACAAGGAGAAAAGGAAGATCAAAGAAGCGGAAGAAAGCCCAGGAAAAGTCCGTTTGTTTTCGCGTCATCTGGTGACCTGCCCTTGAACATGACCAAGGGCACCCGCAGGGGCCTCCCTGACGTGTGTGTGTTCAGTTCACAGAACCAACCCCCTCCCCGCGCCGAGGTTGGACCGGCAGCCTCTCTGCTTGCGGCGACCCCTCTCTCCCCCGTGAGCTCACATCTGTGAGGTGGAAATAGGGGTCCTGCGGTCACTCGCTGAGTGACCTCCCCCCACTCACCTCCCCGCCCCAGACCCATGGTGCCCGACTCAGCCAATCAGTGAGCTTAGATGCGGCCGCTTAACCCCTTCAGTGCTGGTCTCTGTTGCCTCGATTTTCCACCCACAGGAGCCATTGGGGCCACACGAGTTAGAACTTCCACCTGCACATCCTGTGGACATCGGAGGCATCAAAACACACTCTTTTGGGCACACCAGAGGGGTGAATTAAAGCAGAAATGACTCAGACATCCCCGTCAGCGGTCATAAAATCGCCCCCAAATCTGTCATGTGACTCATGGTGTCCGCCATGTCTTAGAGGGTCCCAGGGGCTGTTCAGAAGGAACAGGCCAGTGTTGGGGAGCTTTGTCCGCTGAGACCCCCCTGTCCGCCACGGATGAGAGTAAGTCCACCAAGACATGATCTGCTGGGGGACGGAAAGTGGCCGATCTCTCACAGGAGAAGGGCCAAGAGCTTTTTCCTCGATGGCTTTTAATTGGGTTCGTTTACACAGGAATTCAGGTAAAGCTCATTATTCATTGCCGGGAAGTAAGGATCAAATAACAAGGAACTCTGAGGGCCTATTTTGAGTCAGGGTCAGATAGCTAAAGAGCTGTAAAGAAGTTTAAGGACAAACTTACTTCTTGCTTGGACCCTTATCATTTCATTGAGAGCATTCTAAACAAAGCAGGTTTCACAGGATCTTACATATTCTTTGTTAGGCCTGATCACCCGGGGAATCTGCCCTTTCTAGCACAGGGCTGCACCACCATCTGTCATTGTTTCAGGCTTAGGTGGAGCAAGAGAAGTAAGGCAGCCAAGAGATTAGGAGATTTTCTCAAAGACAATGAGGACTCAGGCTGTGTCAAAGCTGAGGGGCCCTCCATCACTCCCTTTTGCTGTAGCCCCCAAAGTCCTTCCTTGGGGGCCTCCCATGTGATCCTGCCTGTCTTAGGTCATTCCCCGCTTGGGGAATCTTACCCGTCATTGGCTAACTGACCAAGCATTGGGGGCCAGGCAGGGTAAGGTATGAAGGAGCAGAAGCGGTGCTCCTGCCAGGGAGATAAGCTTTTGTCTCCTTGGTGGCTTACGGTCCAAGGTCATTCCCTCAGCCTTAGCCTTGGTGGGGGTTACAGCTTCTGATACCAGGCAGGGCGGTTCCCAACAAGCCAGACTCAAATGGAAAGGAAGGGCCGGCTCCACTTATCCCGCAGGCGGGTGTGCGGTGGTACCGACCGAGGTGCCCGTCGTCAGCAGGAGTGGGGGCCGGAGTGTGTGTATTCCGAGCCGCGAGCTCTCTGCACGGTCAGCCCCGGGGTCTGGGACCGGCTCGTGACGGGTCTCTGTGCACCTCCGTTCCGTCCCAGGCGAGTGCAGCAGCGGGATCTGCGACGAGACCTCGTGCGTCAACGGCGGCACCTGCGCGGCCGTCAAGGCTGACTCCTACATCTGCCTCTGCCCCCTCGGATTTAAAGGTCGACACTGCGAAGAGGGTGAGGAAGACGCGAGTGGATGGCATTTCTCTCCGCCTGTTCACGCACAGGCCCGTGCATGTTTGCGGGGTCGACATTGCTTTCTTGGGCGGCTGGGGAGGAACTTTATTTCACTAGGTCGATGTGTCCTCAGGTGTAAGTGTCAAACCAGACCTTTCTGGCCAGGCTTTGAGGGGCTCCTCTTGGCCCCCAGATGCCTCAAGGAGCCTGTCATTGTGTGGCCCGTGTCAGGCTGCCCCAAAGCAGTGATGGTCCCAGAGCAAGGCCGGGAAGGCATGCAGACACATTAGCAGTGTGATGGGCAGGAGTGGTCTCCTTTCCCTTTCCTTGTACTGTTCTGCTGAATTTCCCCACTGCTCCATACCGCACATATTGATCATACACACGTAATCAGTCACACCTACACACCTGTGCACGCATACGTGGAAACACGTGCACACCCTGACACACAGGATATGGGAACTTTTGGAAAACCATGCGGGGTTGCGTGTGCTTTAACTTGTCCACCAGTGATTCAGATTTGGACCTGAGACGCCCCCTGGGGACAGTTTTTACTATAGAATGTAAAGTCTCACGGCTCGTAGAGGCGGGCCCGTGTGGCAGAGCGAGCCGGAGCTGTCCCGTGCCGTCCCATGTTGTCATAGCCTGACGTGACAAAGGTAGATCCCTGCTCATGTCGCACACGCTGCAGGTCAGGGGAGGTGCTGGTGCCGGTCCCCGGGGTGGCCTCTTCAGGGACAGGGGCCGCTGACCCCTAGGGGCTCCAAGGGGCTTCAGAGGCCCCCACGGACCGCTGCATCCGCCAGCAGGCGAGGGAGGCGAGAACACGGGAGACGGAGGGGGTCCTAAGGACCAGGCCTGGGGTGCCGTCCCGCCCTCCCCGCCGCGTCCCACTGGCCAGGACTCCGTCAGGCCCCCACAGCACTGCAGGGCAGCTGAGAGACGGAGTCGAACTCCGTGCCCAGGAAGAAGCTTGAGCGTGGCTCGTTCTGCCCCATGACTAGGGACTCCTAACGCCGTGCTTGTCTCTCCAGCGTTCACCTTGACCGTCCCTCAGTTCCGAGAGTCCCTGCGCTCCTACGCTGCCACGCCCTGGCCCCTGGAGCCCCGCTACTACCTTTCCTTCATGGAGTTTGAGGTCACGTTCCGGCCGGACTCAGGCGACGGTGTCCTCCTGTACAGCTATGACACGGGCAGCAAGGACTTCCTGTCGCTGAACATGGCAGGCGGCCACGTGGAGTTCCGCTTTGACTGCGGCTCGGGGACCGCTGTTCTCAGGTAAGGGCTGAGGCCTTTAGCAACACCTCCATGCCCCCACCCCCCGCAAAAAAAGAAGCCAAACAGCAGCCACTCTGGGACAAGGTGACTTTGTCATTCAACGGCTTGGGATCTGCCTGTCTTCCCCACAGTTCCCTTCTCTGAAACCTGCCCCGACTCATGCCGATGACCTGCCTCCCGTGGGTCATGCCGTGCTGGGGCCGAGGTTCCCTTCTCCAAATAACTGCCCAGCGGACAGCGACCCTGCGCCTCAGGCCAGGGAACACAGGTTCGCTTCCGCCGGGGGCGGGCTGCCTCCCTCCCTGTCCACACGGGGTCACTCCAGCCCCTCCACAGAGGCTGGATGAGCCGCAGTGAATCAGCGCCGTGCCCACAGCGTCTGTTGGTGGGTGCTGGGCAAATACACGATGAGCAGTAAAACAGTACGAGCAGGAATGCGATGGCCAGCAGAGTGCTCGGCGGCCTCACTGGAGATGGTGACTGCCCTCCCGGGCGGTGTAGACGGCGACGCGTCCCCTGGCAAGTCTCCGGCGGGCCGCGCTCGGACCCTGAACCAGCAGCAGTTGCGAAGACCCACCTCGGACCGATATGTGCTCCAGGACCAGCTGTGTGCTGAGGGCGCTCGGCAAGAGCAGGGCAGTGAATGGGCGCCTCCGGCACTTGCTGGGGTCTGCAGAGCGGGTTCCGAGTCCCCCACACCTCCCTCCGTCGTCTCCCTGCCTCTGGTGTTCTCTTGCTCTGCAGACCGACTGCCCTCCGCACAGGGCGTCTGTCGGCGCCGCTGCGTGCCCCTCGGGGCCTGGTTTCTGCGTGTTTTCCCCACTTGTTGGTGTCTTGCTCTTCTTGACTGCCCGCCTCCCGTGGTGGTTTGTACCTTCGAGCCAGAGGCCCGCCGACCAACAGCGACGTGCTTCCGTTCTCGTGTTTGTCTGAGCCTTCTGTTTGGCCACGGCCCGGGGCGTTCCGTGTCGGTGGTGCCCTGCGGCAGGAAGTCGGCGGGCTTGCTGTTGTCTTGAAGGCGGTCTCTCGGGTCACGGTCAAGCTCCGTCCGTATGGCTGGACTGTCATGTTTAGGAAGAACGTGGGGCTGAGGTGTTACCGCCGAGTGTTGCCCTTAGTGACTAGTCACTTTTCATGGCCGACGGGAAAGGCTTGGCTGCATTGGAGTTTTCCTAGTTCTTCAAAAGGACAGTTCGTTTCTGTCCTCACGGCTGGATCCCTGCACATCGGGGACACCTCCCACCTCGGGGAGCGGGCAAATGTTTTTGTGCCTCTGGTTCTGCAGAAGCGTCGTGGGTGGGCATTCCACTGACTCAATGTGCGTATGATTATGCATATCGGTCTAAGCAACTCACCAAGGACTGTCTGTCAGGTTGAGGGAGGAGGACACTGTGGGTATCGCCTTGCACATGGAAATGGCTTCATCCTGGGTGAGGAACGGCCAGCAAGGGCCAGGCAGGGCCAGCCCACGAGCCCTCCTGACCAACAGATGGCTGCCTGCACCTCACGTGGCAGCCACAGCGATGGGGGGTCACAGGCACACGGGGCCTCAGAAGTCCAGCCTTTTTCTCTTCCTGATTCTCTGCCTACTGTTGACAAGGGGAGTTTTTGATTCTATTTTAAAAAAATAAGTTATTGTTTCCCTGCCTGTCCGGACAGGCACCTGGAAACAGAGTTCGTGCGTGTTAGGCATGAAGAAAAGGAGGCAAACACTCAGAGTGCACGAGGAACAAGGACCGACCCCCCCCCCCAGCCCTTGTCCCCTCCCCCCGGCCCAGGGTCACCTGACAGCTGGGATCACTGTCATGTCCCAGACGCCCCTGGGGAAGACATTTATTTAGGTCACAAACCATTTCGAAGACTTCCTGCTCAGTTAAGAAAATCCCGGGAAAGCCTGGACGGCACGAGGCTGTGGAATGGGCCAGAGCCTTTTAACTTTGGGGAAAGGGTATGGTGGTCAAATTGACCATGAACTTGATTCAAAAATCAGGACAATTGTAATGAGCCGGTGGCGGCCGCGATCAGTGTAGCTGGGCCGGGGGAGCGGCGCATCAGCGGGCTACCGCCGCTGCAGGACGGAGCGTGACTAAGGCGCTTGTTGCTTGTGGTGGACCCGGGGCCACGTGAAAAGTGACCCTGGTGTCTCTACTGCGTATTGATTTAGCCAACGTGATTAAATCCTAATTGCTAGGACAAATCACAAAAGCATTTGCCAGAGCAAAAAAATAAAATCAAGTAAGAAGGTGAAGACCTTTCAGTAACGGTGCCCACTGGCATTCCCGATGGTTTTCCGGGTCCGCAGAATAATGAGGAGGCGCAGCGAGGGCCGGGAACCACGTCGTTAGAAACGCAAATGCAAGAATCGCCCTCATTTTGCTCTCCTTGCTGTGAAAAGGAATGTGTAGAACTTACCACTGTCGTTTAAATTCACGTGCTTCCACCTTGAATTAAACACTGAATTTGTAAAATACTTGGAATCCTTTTTCACAATATCAGATAGCATGGAGCCTGTCCTTGCCCTAATACTTCATTATGAAAAATTTCTGACATAGGAACGTTTCAAGAATAGTCCAGCAAACATCCTTATACTCACCTCCTGTAGTCTGCAGTTAAGGCTTTGCTGTATTTGCTTTCATCCCATGTCTAGCCTCCCACCCATCCAGCTATCCTTCCTCCCTCCCTCCCTTCCTCCCTTCCTTCCTTCCTCTCTCCTTCATTCTCTCCCCCCTCCTTCCCTCCTGCTCTCCCTCTCTCCTTCCCTTCCTCCCTCCCTCCCTCCCTTCCTTCCTTCCTTCCTAATTCCTTCCCTCTATCCATCCATCCATGCATCTTACTTTTCTGTTCATTTCAACACATGCCGCAGACGTCAGTACACCAAAGAATCCCTGTTTTCCACTGTGGTCCATATAATCTTCTCTTCTTCTAAGCTTGTGTGCAACAACGATCATGTTTTACCCTCCTGTCACCCCTCATCTAGAAAACGAAGCGCCTCCCCCCACATTTCAGGCCCGTTGCAAGGAATAAGGAAGATAACAAACGCACCACCCCTCCCACGAAGGGGTCTGATCCAGGGAGCTAGCGCTGCTGTGTGTGCTGGGCAGCAATGGTCGTCATCTCTTGCTGGACGGAGTGGGGTGCCCGAGGTTGGCATCGGCGTCGTCAGAGCTGCATCGATGAGCATTACCCGTGACCAAGGATGCTCACCCACACTCAGTGTCCTTCCTCTGACAGGAGCGAAGAGCCCCTCGCCCTGGGCCACTGGCACGAGCTGCGTGTGTCCCGCACGGCGAGGAACGGCCTCCTACAGGTGGATAAGCAGAAGGTGGTGGAAGGCATGGCGGCGGTAAGGACTCAGCTGTGCCCCCTGCTGGTGGGGGATGTGGGGATGGGGCTGCCATTTGCTTTCTGTCCCAGAGACAAGAGCAGCAGCATGGCGGTTAAGTGCACGCACGGATGCCAGAGCCAGACGGCCTGGGCTGACCCCCAAGCTGTGCTCCCCTCCAGGCAAGGTACTTAGCTTTTGTGTTCCTCAGCGTGAGTGTGGAGAAGAGCCGCAGGCGCCTCAAGCCGTGGTTCCACTCAGTGCCAGGTCGGGCTGGACGGCGCCCCAGGCAGTCCCACACGAGCCCCAACATCAGCAGCCATAATAGAGTTCGTTCTCACTCATGCTACGTGCCCCCCAACGGCCAGCTGCAGCCTTAACCTGAGACCCAGGCGGAAGGAGCAGGGGGGTCAGGAAGACGGCCTGGTGGACCGCTCCCCCGGCCCTGAAAGCTTCTGCCCAGAGGTGGTTTGCTTCTCTTCCGCTCGTGTTTTGCTGGAAAAACGCCAGTGACACGGCCTCCAACCTGAGGCCGGAGGTCGCCTTCCTGCACGGAGAGGGCACTGCCGACGAGCAGTCCACCGCCTTTGTTGTGACACATCGTGAGGTGGCTGTTGGGACCTGAGTCTCAGAGAGGCTGGGAAATCTGCAGTCGCCCAAAGGGGGGCCGGCAGCAAAGCAGAGCAGTGTGCGAGTCAAGCCACGGAGAAGGCAGACTGTCGTGACGGGTCTTGGAGGGGCCGGGTGACGAGGACCCAAAGGCACACACGGGTGGTCGTCTTAACCGTCCTGTCCTAGAGCTTTACATACTGTGCTTTGGTTTTGATCTGCTCGCAGGGCGGCTTCACGCAGATCAATTGCAACACGGATATTTTTATTGGCGGAGTCCCCAGTTACGACGAGGTGAAGGACAAGTCGGGCGTCCGCCAGCCGTTCAGTGGCAGCATCCAGAAGGTACGGGCTTCGCGTCCTCGTGCTTCTTGTTTGACCTTGACCGCAGACGGTGGAGCTGAGCACCGTGGCCAGCGTGCAACCCACGGCACCCAGAGAAATTCTGATCGAGTTTAAACATTTTTAAGATTTCATTTTTTTAATGCTCCCAGCATAGCTTTCCAGCCCCATTTCTTATACCGTCCGCTCCTGGGTCTCTGCCTGGCAGACGTAGCGTGAGCGCAAGTCGATGAAGATGAGTTTTTGCAGCGGGTCCACAGAAAGACCCCTTGACAGTTGAGGGAGGGGCCGCCGGCCTGGGGTCGCTTCAGAAACGTGTGCAAGAGGGAAGGCGGTGCACGGAGTCTAACAGCAACTCCGTGCCTCTCCGTAGGGGTGCTCTGCTCTGCAGTTTGCTGAGGGCAAGAGCTGACACTCACCTCTGCCTCTCCCCCCACCCCACCCCCACAGTGCAGCAGCTGTTCCTCAATCATGTTACACGCTCCTGAGAGCAGAGGTTGAAGGGTCCCCCCACAGAAGGCCCAGGAAAAAGGCCACTCAGCAAGTGAAGACCCAGGGCACGGGCCCCAGCCTGCTCACCTCTTTTCCTCCTCCGGGGGTGGCCTGGGTCTCTCCAGTTGTGAGGACAGGGAGTTCCGTCTGCAGCAGACCTGCAAGCTGCAGGCTCACCCTCCCAGGGTGCCAGGACCACTGAACCCGGGAGGAAGAGGGTTTGGAGAAAAGTGTGTCGGACGAGAGTATTGTCCAGTTTCCCTTTAGCCACAGGGCGGGTGTGGGCTGCTGACCCTTCCAAAGCCGGGGCGGAGGAGGGCCGTGGACGCAGGGCCCCGCGCTGGCCTGCTCACTCACTGGGGCTGCTGTCCCGGTGTGGGGCCCAGGCAGGATCCGCTGACTCCGATGTGTCCGCCTTTGCTGCTAAACTGTGGTGACAACGACACCTCAGTGCAGACCGCTGTCTGCCCCCACCCATCGCCCATGAGTGGGCTTGGCCGTGTTTCCTCCCATGTTCGCAATTCTCACTCGGGCAGCAAGCCCAGGGGTGAAGGGGCTTGACCCCTGCCCCTCCCCGGCCACCCTGGTCAGGCGCAGCCCCTCCCTCCTGACTTCTGGGAAAGGCACCGGCCCCTCGCAGGGTTCAGACCGTCGCCTGGGCTGCACCCTCGGTGAATGCTGCCACCCTTGGCTTGTCTCAGCCACAGGGGCTGTTTCTCGGTCCTTCACTTGCAGCACGAGCAGCGGGGACTGTGGAAAGACTCTGGCTGCTTCGTAGCAGCTGCTGAGACTCAGGGCTGAGGAAAAGCTGCCTCCCGGCCCTCGGCCCTCTCCAAGGGCTGGGCAAGCCTGGAAACATGGGTCAGAGGCAGAAAGTGCCCTTGCTAACCGGTTAGGACCCCCTGCAGCATGGGAGATCCCCCAGGGGTTCCCTTCTCCTTGAGCTCTGAGCAGCGCTGGAGACACTGAAACACCGGCCGCCCGAGTCTGGTGCCCAGTCTGAGTCAAGGGTGGAAAACAATGGCTCTATTCATCTGGGGTCGGGAGCCCTGTAACCTCTTCCCAAAGTCGTGGGTCTCTGCAGAGCCCCCTTGCAGGGACAGATGGGGGCGGTCCCAGCGCGTGTGCCCGGCAGTGAGGGGAACGTGAGCTGAGTTGCAGTGTTTCCTTTAATGTTGGGGAAGGATGTGGAGCGTGGAAGGAATTCGAGAGTGTCGGGGAAGGAGGAGGGCAGGGGAAGGCCCAGCAGGGGGAGCTGGAGGGGCTCACGGGCGGACCTTCTCCAGAATCACAAAGCAGCCCCGGGAGAAGCTTCTCCTCCGCCATCCCCCGAAACCCCCACTCCCTCTTGGGTTCTTTCGTTTCGGGTCCTTCCCTGCTCAGCTTTGGGGCACACATCCCAACCTCGGCTGCTGCACCGCAGAACCACCCGGGCGGCTGTCCGAGGTTACTGCTAACTGGACGCCGCCCTCAGGGATTCTGACGGGACCGAGCTGGGTGGGACCTGGGCGTTAGGTGTTTCCTAACCACCTCCCCCCCTCCCCGGGGGTTCCAGTGGGCAGCCAGGCTGAGACTTCCCACTTGTGTGTTGAGTTATCGGGGCTTCTCTTTGACCTCTCGTGGGACCGGGTCTTCCAGAACCAGGAGGGCCTTTGCTCTGCAGGTTGTCCGGGTGCCGGACATAATCACGTCGGCTCCTGCCTCGTTAGGGCTACAGAGGCAGCCACCGCACCTGCTCTCTTCTGTTTAAGGCTCTCGCTGCATGCAGTTGGGGTTGGTGGGCGCGGGACGAGTCACTCACTGCAGAGCTGTTTTCTGACGTCCTGCGCTCTTTGCGTGTCCTCTCCCCCAGATCACCCTGAACGACCGCGCCGTCCACGTGGAGCACGACCGGAGCTGGGGCGTGAACGTGGAGAACGCGGCGCACCCCTGCGTGGTGGGCCCCTGTGCCCACGGGGGCAGCTGCCGGCCCCAGAAGGAGGGCTATGAGTGCGACTGCCCCTTGGGCTTTGAGGGTCTGCACTGCCAGAAAGGTACGTGGGGGCTCGGCCGGCAGCAGGGGCGGGGGAGTGGACAGACTGTGGGCGGGGCAGCGGACAGACTGTGGGCGGGGCTACAGTGCGGCCGGTGCCAGCGTGGTAATACTCGTTTTTATCAGCGATTTCAGTGGCATCGTAGGTGGCCAATCCCATAGAAACCACTGTGATTCTTTAGTAATTAAAATGCAGAAATCCTTCTGTAATGGTAGGTAAATAGCTTCCCGGCGCCCCTGCCCTGGCTCCTTGCCTGGGAATCCTGCCCCCACTCCCCACCCCCAACCGGCCCAGCAATCAGAAGGTGAGCTCGTAACACCGGTCGTTTGCAGGACCCCCTCCACCTGGGGCACTCTCAGAGCCTGTCCTGATAGGCTGGTAAATGTTTTACCTACATTTTGACCCCTACTTGAGAATTTTATAAAGAAATATTGCCAAGTACAGAAAAATAGGAATTGTACTTCTCCAAACCGAAGTATAAATAAGCCTCTGTAGAGAGCTACTTTCCGTGTGCCTCAGTTTCCTCGTTGTAAAATGAGAATAAAAACAGCAACAGTAGAGGGTGTGGTATGGGTACAACGGACAGTGCATATTCCTCGGACAGAGGCCTGGCGAACTCCCAGAGAACGCCAGCCGTTATAGGTATCGACGAGGAACATAAAACCCGTTAGCAGGTGCCGTGAGCGACTCGGCACCGCCCTTGTCTGAGAGCTGCTGGAGCAGGGCACAGGGCACAGGCCCCTGCGGGATGAGCCGCCCGCCCCTGCGTGTGGGCGGCGGGCGTGGCCTGGTGTCCAGAAGAGGCCTGTCCGCATGTGGCCGTCATGGTGTTGGGATGTGTAGAACGTCTTGTTCAGGTGTCAGGACAGCCTCACCTGCTCAGGGACTAATAAAGGAAAGGTAGCCAGGCCTGGAGGGGCATCAAGCAGCCAGGCTAAGGGACGGAATATGCTGTCTTTCTTATTTTGTTTCCAGGTTCCTAACTTCTTTTAAATCCTCACCTGAGGGCATCCTTATTGATTTTGGAGAGAGGGGAAGGGAGGGAGGAAGACAGGGAGAGAAACATCCATGTGAAAGAGAAACATCAATTGGTTGCCTCTCATGTGCCCCGACAGGGGACCAAACCAGCAACCTAGGCCTGTGCCCTGACCAGGCATCGAACTTGGAACCTTTCAGTGTATGGGAGGATGCCCCAACCAACTGAGCCACCCTGGCCAGGGCTCCAGGTTCCCGATTTTTATCGGAGGTAGCGCTTAGAGGGGAACTGTGAATTACTGGCAGATATTTGGTACATGGGATGATAGGAGAAGTTGTTTTGCAGAGGTTTTGGAAAACCCGAAAGATGCCAGTTTGCCAGGTGGAAGATTAAGTGGCGTTATTCTTAAATGAGTTTTGAAACCTGCATGGCCAATCATATGAAATGTATTTATTCACATAGCTCAGCCCATGGTAACCCCCCAAGGAAGAGCAGTTGACCCATCTGTGAAGGAGGCAGTCCCTGTTCAGCTCTGAGTGAGCACTTGCAGAGATTTAGTCCGAGTGGCCCCTCATTCAGAAAACCGGGACTGGATTTCACAGGGCAAGGTCTGCATATCCTAAGGCTGCATTCCACCACCGGCAGTGCAAGCTTGCTCCTGCCTTAGACGCCAGCCCTAATGGTCGTCATGCAGAGTCCGGGCTTAAACAGTTGGCAGCTTTGGGAATTACAGGGGGAAGGGCTGGCTCGTGTGCAGTCTCGTTGACCCAAGTTTCCTGCTGCAGAACATCAGCCATAACAGATACGAAAAGCTTGTGTTCACAGCCCCCGTAACTATGGGTTCAGGTTCACGAAAAATAAATTTCACCAGAATGAAGGGGCAGATCCCGGATGAGGCTCTGGGCTTCCTGGCAGAATCCAGAAAGCAATGGACAGTGACAGGGGGACCGGGGGACATTTGGGCCTCTTTCTGCGAAATACTGGGCTGGACTATCAGCTGCCCGTGTTGTGCCACTGTCTCCTTGTGCTTTGAAAAACAGGCGGTCCTTCTGGAGCCAGGGCAGCTGTTGCCGGTGCTCTGGGGAGGCGCACGGGGTGGGGCGCACGGGGCGGGGCGGGGCTCGGCCCTCCTCCCCCTTTACGTGGCTTGGGAGGGGTAACAGGGCTCTGGGCACCGGTGAGGACCCTCGAGGACAGTTGTCCCAGGCCCCAGCGGGCACACGGCGGAACACAGCCTGCTTTCACACAGGGGAGGGCACTTAGTCCCAGATCAGGGTCGGAAAGAAATGGGAAGTGGGCAACCCCAATGGTGCCATAGAGGTGCGAAAGGACACTCGAAACGTTTGGGTGAAGTCTTATCTGACAGGCCAAGCGGGGCTGGAAGCCCTCCGCGGGCGTCGGGGAGAATCCGGTCTAACCCAACACGCTGACTCAGAGCCTCGTAGGGTGGACACTCAAAGCGCTGGGGCTTCTCCTCTGCCTCAAAACCAGGTCTTGCTCTTGCTTCGAAAGCAAGACCCTGTCCCCAGGGAAGGCCGACTCATCCCTGTACGTTGAGCGGCCGCTGTGGCCGTCACCAGCACCAGGCCCCATTCCATCCGTGCCGGGGGGCACCTCCTCCGTCAGGGGGTTTGTTTGGGGCTCCTCAGTGAGTGGTTTTCTCTGACCTCCTCCTGGGGTTTGTGGCAGGCGGGTGAACTCCACTAGGGACCTGGTCAGGAAAGTGGACACTTATCTGGATGGCCGGGGCCCCAAGCTCAAACAAGATCTCTCCTGGAGAGGGTCTGGCACCCAGACCACCACGGGGGGTTCGGGAGCCCCCTCGGTCCCTGCAGGGGCTGGGGCTGGGGCAGGGGCGCCCTCTGAGCTCCGGACCGTCCCCAGGGCTCTGCGGGCCGGCCTCTGAGAGCGGCAGATGCAGAACACGCAGCCCCCGTCCCGACCCGGGAACCACCGAGGCCGGAGGAGCACGGGTTCTCCTGGGTCCCAGCCACGACTCTGGTGCCGATGACAGGACAGTCACAAGGCTTGACTTCGGTGACTGCCCGCTCACCTGCTTCGGGGGCTCTCCCTGCTCGGTGCCTCCCTCCTCGCGGCCTCACACCCCAGCACCCCAATCCCGAGGCCCCTTCTCATCTCACCAGGGGGCTGTCGGCCAGCCCTCCGTCCTCAAAACAACACTCCCCACCCTTAGGTGCTTTTGTCCTCTTTCTACTCCCATCCCGACTTACCCCCCTTGTGTTCCAGCTCCACACAGACCTTCCATCCCAGTAAGTTACTCGTGGTTGAAGCCAGACCTCACAGGTTAAGTCTGGAGGAGGATTCCTGGCTGGCTGGGCCACGCACAGGGCTGCTTGGGGCAGAGATGGGAGCCAGGCCTCCTTCCGGTCCCATGGCGTCGGTGCGGGCGGCAGTCTGGACTCAGACCGTGCAGGACCCTGCCGGCCACTAGGTGGCGGTGTTTCTCTGCGGCCGGCGAGCTGACGCCTGATCAGTCCCGATACCCATAGCCATGCCCACATTAGGGTTATGCCCACATAGGGTTCATGGGACAAGGTCCTAAAGGTGCGGTCCGCTGCTCTCTACTGATGCACCACATGCACAACATCGAGGACATTTTGCGTTGTGTTTAGTAGATTCCTATCATGTTGCTGGGTCTGGTCTGGGTGCATGTTTCTTGGTCCCTGTGTAAGAAAACTAGCTCCAGTGAGTAGAGGCCATCCATCCTCTAAGACAACCCAGGACATGGAAGCTCAAATTAGTAAAATATGCATGCTACCAGGAGTTTCCTTTCTTGGGGTGGTGTAGGATTAAACAGTGAGAAATTGGGGGTGTTCAGCTGCTCTTTAGACAGCCAAGGGCTGGTAGTGTGGAGAGGGATGTTTGTTTGTTTACCTGGTGGCTACAGAACCTACTTTGTAACAAGAGTTCTGCACCAGGTAGCCCGGTCCCCCAAGGGCAGGAGGGTGAGCGAGCTGCCCGCTGGGAAAGCATTCCCAGGGCTGGACTGCGTCCGCCAGGATGTCCGCGAGCGGAGCCCTGGTTGTTGGGAAAGCTGGGTCACCACCCCGCCCCCTGCGCCCCCCTGCCCACCCCTGGGTCCTTCCGGTGCCACGCCCTGTGACGGCAGGAGAGAGCCCGCCCTCCCTTCAGCTCTGCAGAGCCTGCTGGGAATTCAGGTCCCTCAAGTGGAAAGTGGACTTTGCCCGGCTTGGAGGCTCCTGGTCACTGGGGTATTCTCGTCCGCGTGTCATCGGATGGCGCCAGCTTTGAGGTGTCAGTGTGAGGAAGTGACAGAAACACGTTTCAACCAATGCATTTCAAAGACCATGTAAAAAAAAAATAGCTATAAAGGGTTAGGTTCACTAGAGCCGCGTCTGTGCTGCGTATTCAAACCAACCGCGAAGGGCCCGGGAGGGCTGGCTGGTGACTTCCAGCCCCGACGGCTTAGAACCACCATGCGTCCGCATATACTGACCCCAGTGAGCGTGTGTTCACCGTATTGTGCGCAGCAGTGTCATTTCTGGAAGGTTCCCCCGCCCTTTGTTAATCGCAGGAGAACCAGAGCTGGGGTGGGGGGGGGGGGGCTGGGGGGGGAGGTAGGGTGGTCTTTTCCACTCCACGGAAGAGGCCGCTGGCAGGCTTATCACTCCTTGTGCACACACAGCCCAGAGCCAAGAAAAGTAATAATCATTGACGAGGTAAGTAACTCTTTAGCAAGGAACCGTTTCTCCGGGGTTAGAATAAACGAGGGACTGTCGGTTCAAAGTCGGGGGAGCCGCAGAGGTGCCAGACAACGTATTCCACACGTCTCTCTCGGTTCGCCACCACCTGCCCCTCCCCCCCACCGCGACGGAGGCTGGGAGGCCCCGGGCCCTCCGCAGGGTTTTACGAGGAAACGGGGCTGCTTTCCCGTGATCCGCCACCGGTGTAATTGGGGTTTTTACAAGGGCGGTGAAATCCTGACTTTCCCTGTTCTGTTTCACGCTCGCACACGGCAGAGTGTGGGAACTACTGTCTCAACAGTAAGTACAGTGCGCCCTGGGAGGGGCTGTGCACGTGCGGGGGGCTCCTGCCAGGGCAGGTTCCGGCCGGGCGGGGGCGCAGTGCAGGCAGCCGTAGGCACGCAGAGGGTGGCCCCGGGCGAGCGGCTTGGGCCTCGGACACGCCCACCGGGGTGGTGGGGATCCTCCCTCCAAAGGCGCCAGCTGCCCGGAGAACGTGCTCGAGTCCCCGCTGGACTTCGGGAAGCGCGGAGCTCCTGAGCTGGGGGCTTGGCCGGCAGCGGGACCCGGCTCACACAGACCCCTTAGGCCCCTGTGCAGAGCCCATGCCTGACCAGCACTTCCTGACCCCTTCAAGGAGCCCAGTGGGGCTGTGGTTGTCTGCCACGGGCCCAGGTCCACGGTGGGTAACAGCAAGGACAGGCCCCGCCTATGCCTCTCTCCTGGGGGCAGAGTCAAACCCAGGAGGCGCCTTGGCGGTGTGCACCTCCTGGGTAGCCTCTCTTCTCCCTTCTCGGCTCTAGACCCTGAAATTCAAGGCCCCCCTGCCCCGTCCCCAGCTAGGAGCCCCCTGGTAGCTCCGCAGTTTGGCACCCTTGTTTCTCCTCTGGGCCTCCCTGCCGGACCTCTCCCCTCCGCCCCACCCCTCTGGGCCATTCTCCCTGCACTGTGCCTTTTCCGTCCCCCCTTTCCCTGCTCCAGGGGCTGCCCATCCACCTGCCTCCTCCTCCTCTTCTTTCTTGGCATTTTCTTCTCTTCCCTCCTCACTCTAGCTTGCCCCCTGCTGCCCCTGCTCTCCACTGTCTTTCTCTTTTGCATCCTACTCTTTTCTCCTCTCTCTCCTCCCGACCTTCGCCAGAAGGGAGAGAGGCCAGCAGTGCGGCCCAGGAGTTCACATGCAACAGCCTTTGCTCGCTCTGCCCCGGACAGGCCCTCTGGGCCCTGGGCGCTGGTCCAGCTGGGCCCGTGAGGCTTCAGAGAGCAAGAGAGCAGTTTCTCAGGACTTGCTTTGAACATTTTCCTCTTCCTTTGCTTTTCTTGTTTTCCTTCCTTTCTAAAATTCTTACTTTTTATGAAAATATTTTGGGATGTGTCAACACAGGAACTTACGCTTGGGAGCCCAACGTTACTGGGTTATAGGGTTTGCTGTTATCTCCGTCTTTTTTAAAAAAAATGGTTAGAAGTTATGTTTAAATTCTCCTGGGTGTTCATCATGTCAAATAATGATATTTGCTCTTTCCTGAGTGCAAAATCCTTAGGTTTTTTTTTTTTTTGCAGAGAAATCCAATATCTTTTTTGCACCAACCACATATTTTTGTGAAACTTGAACTGCTTTCATAAGCTGGCTTATTCCGTCGTATTTTGCACATTTCTTTGAAAATGAGATTCACTCCACCTTAATTCTTTAAGGTGTCATTTCTGTATGTTGCTAAACATGAAAGAGATATGGCTGTTATCTCTTTGGCAGAAATCTCCTAAGTTATCCCCACTGCTTGACGCCAAACCCGACGACAGAACCTAACTGGGCGCAGACGGGGTGGGAGTGGAGGGTTTCTCAGGGGTGCAAAGCAAAGGCAAATCGAGAGGAAGGAAACCCACTTCCGAAGTCCCGGGAAGCAGGCAGTGGGCTGAGGACCCGACCCACGGGAGCCCGGCTGGTCCCTGTCCCCTTGGCGGCCTCATCGCGGGCAGGTCCTTGGTGACCTCTGGGCATCCTTTTCCCCTCCTGTGAAATGGGACTGGCCACCCCTCCCCTGTCTGCAGACTCCCCACCGCTTCCCGAGATCGTGGGGAAGGCCCTGTGGGATGTGACACTGGGCGGGGCTTGGTAGAAAGGCGTCCGCGCCTCGTTTCTTGTTCTCTGCCAGACTCTTGCCGCTGTGGCCGGAAGCGTGCTGGGGCGGGTCGGCTTCGAACACAGGCATCCTGGAGGGCTTTGCTGGGGGTTCTTTCCTCTGCCTCCCTTGGAGGGACATCTAGGGTTGCCCCCCCGCGGCTCCCCACACGGCCCACAGCCTGCTCTTAGGCTTACACGGATAGCTGGGCCCGGGCCAAGTTTCAGCACCTTGCAGACCCTTCTCAGAAGTGCTGAGGCCGTTTCCAGCGGCAGCCAGCCCCAGGGAGGGGTCAACGGGGAGACGCAAACTCCGGGCCCTCAGGCCAGGCAGCCCCAAACCTGGCCGAGAGGAGGGAGCTGACAAGTTAGCTGGTTAAATGTCCTAATTCGAGGAGCTGGCCTTCTCGATATTTGCTGGCCACGAGGTTGAGTGCCGGGGTCCACAGGGACCCGTAACCCCCGTCTCTGCTCTGTCTCAGCCATCACGGAAACCATCGAGACTCCGCAGTTCATCGGCCGCAGCTACCTGACCTACGACAACCCGGACATCCTCAAGAGGTGAGCGGCTCCCCAGGTTTGCATCTTCAGCAGCAAAGGTCCCCTGTCCTCCTCAGGCTCTGCCCAGTTCAGTGGGGGCTCTCGGCCCTCTTCATGTGGATACAGGCAGATGCCACGTTGCCACGGTGGCTGTCAGCCCCCGGTGGCCGAGCCTCCAGTCAGTCCCTTGCTGGAGTCCAGGCTGCCGGTTTGCAGGAGTCTGTGCATGTGACCAGGGAATGGCCCTTGGCTGGTCCTCAACCCGGGGTCCTCGTCTTTGCTGCTTTCATTTTGGCTCTTCTCTCTTGTTTCCCCTCCCCTCGTTCTTTGTAGTTTGTAGTCTGCCATCCCCCTCAACACCGCCAGCACCACCGTTCTAGAATTTTCCTTCCTCTTTAGGTTGACTGTTTCCTAAGGCAAAGCTTTAAGCTAAAAGCACCCAGTTCTTAGGGTGGAGGCTGGTGGTTTTTCAAGGAACAGGGGTGGTTGAGAGACGTTTTCCTGGGGCACCAGACGAACACTTCCCTGGTACCTCTCAACACGCACCAGACGGACAGACAGACACTGCTTCATCTCTCTAATCCCACGCACTGTGTTTATCTTGGTGGCCTTGGCATACGGCTGTAGGCAAAATGGATTTCCAGCCAGGAGAGACCCTCTTCTTCCTTCAGTCCTTTTCTCCAAAGATGGAGGGGCATTCAGTCCCCAGGGAGCCGGGACGGCGTGAAAGGGGCCCCGGTCCTCAGCCCCCCGGACGCTCAGTGAGCGGCACCGGGTAGTTCGGTGGGAATCGGAGGCACGGGGCCCCCGCCCAGAGCAACTCGGGTGGCCCTTGTGTGCGTGTCAGGGTGTGCACACATGCACACATGTGTGCACGTTCAGAGTCTGTTTCAGTTAGATGTCTTTGGCTACAAGTGACAGAAAACTCAACTTGAAGTGTCTTCAACGTGAAGGGTCTTTCTTATTTCATACAATAAACCGTCCAGACGTAGACTGCACCTTGGCTCGATTGATGCAGAGAACCATCAGCAACATCAAAGACCCAGGTCTGGCTTTTTGCCTTATTATCCCCAGAGCATTGTGCAGTGGCCACGCCCTTCACGGCCAGGAGACAGCTCTGCCTGAGACGCTCATTAGATGGACCTCCATCCGGGCAACGTCCGGTGGAAGTACAAACTGTGTCCTCGTGTAACTCTTTCTAAAAGGAAAGGGATCTTTCCCAGAATCTTCCTGATATCTTTCCTCTAGCTCATTGGGTAATAATGGGTCACATGGCCATCCCCAGCCACTCACTGCAAGAGAAACAGAGCCATCGTGATTGGCTTCTACCAATCCGCATATCCCAGGCAGCGGGGGGAGGAGGGAAAGAGCCTGACACAGAAGACTGGGGAGAGCAGGTCTCTCAGGCAAGGGCCATCGCTGGGTTGCTCTGCACCTGGCTCAGGGGAGGGCTCGCCACCGTGGACCCTGCTGCCCCCTCACCACTCTGAGGCCCTGCACCGGGAGGGCAGGGCAGCCTTGGTCTCTTCCTGCCTGGGCCGGGCTCTGGGAAGCCTAGACAGAAGTCCCCTCCACGTTCGCTACTAAAGGCTCTACAGCTTTGTGGGACAGACAGAGGGACGGTACAAGTGACAGGGCATAGAGAGAGACTTTCCCAATAGTGCCCTGTCAGTAGCAGGACTAAAGTCCCGTTTCCTCTTGCTACCTTTTACGTAAGGACCTTGTGCTTGCTCTTCGCCCGGGGACAGGGGACACTGGCCACCTCAGTGAGACCGGGTTTCTGAGCGAGGCTCCGCCTGAGAACCGATGAGAACTCGGAGCCGCGGCGGGAGTGCCGGGGCCCCCACCGGCTCCGGCTCCTCCCCTTTGCTCTCGGCTTCCCGTCCCTCTCCGCCTGGCCTTTGCCTCCACGCCCCTCACTCTGCCTCCTGCCCAGTCTCCCCTCTGTCCTCCGGGACAGTCGCCACCAGAGCTGGCCACCCACAGCACAATCACAGTCCAGAGAAGCTGCCAACTTCAGCCTCTTGGAAACGAAGAAGGCCACTGCTCGTTGGGGGATGGGGAACCCTTTCCCAAGGACCCTTCAGCCGTAGGACAAGAAAGGAGGGCTGGGGTGTGTGTTGGGGTGCAGCCGGGGCTGTGGACTTGACCAGAGCCTGGTTAATCTGTGGCTCGTCGAGTGCTCTCAGGGGGCTGCACCCCACCTGGGGCGGGACACGCTGCTGCCACGAGAACAGCCCAGGCCTTGCGCCCGCGATGGTGTGACTTGGGGTGAGGACGCCAACGCTAGCCTCCTGGTGGTAAGTGCCAGGAATGCCAGCTCGTCCGTGCGCCCGGCTTCCCCCGGCCGGCGGACAAAACTCAGGCACGGATGCTGGCGGGCAGCGGTTAATTTGGTGCGATCGCTGGTGTGTTTCCCCCAGGGTGTCCGGATCCAGGTCGAACGTGTTCATGAGGTTTAAGACGACTGCCAAAGACGGCCTGTTGTTGTGGCGGGGAGACAGCCTCCTGTCCAACAGTGACTTCGTTTCCTTGGGCCTCCGAGACGGAGCCCTGACGTTCAGGTAAGGCCCCCCCACTGCCAGCTGCCTTCAGCAGCACCTTGCCGCCCCCGCCACCGGAGGGTTGCCACAGCGAACCAGCACGCAGTCCGCTGGAGTGCCCGTTGCCTGGAGCTCTGGACTTATCTGAGGCTCCTGGTCTTTCTTTCCCAGCGCCCGTCTACCAGGGCGGCAGTCAGCCGGCACAGTCCGGGGGCCGGGTCTGGCCCCCCACCCCTTTCTGTAAACCAAGTATTATTGGAACCCTGCCTGACGCGTTCATTTGCATATTGTCAGTGACAGCTTTCTTGCCGCAGTGGCACACTCGAGGGGTGTGAATAGGGACTGTGTGGCAAAGCCTGAAATGTCGATTAGCTGACTCCGTGCAGGACAGGTTTTTGACCCCCCAGCTGCGCACGCTGGGTTTCTGCCACGTGCCCCGCACTGGCACATCGGGAGGCCGGAGGCAGAGGACTTGGGAGAGCTGAGCTTGGCCGTGGGTGTGGTGCGCTCCGTCTCGGGCTGAGCTGGAGGCCGCACGTCGAAGGCCCGGCTCCAAGCGCTCACCGTGCTGCCCCCCCGCCCCCCCACCCCGTGGCTGTGCAGCCGTGGGGAGCAGGCGCCTGCTTCCCAGCCTCCCGCCGCGGACAAGGAAGCACAGATTTGTATCTCGATCGCTCGGCCCAGCGTTGGGGTTTTTGTAAATGCTTCTTGGGTGATACTGGCAAGGCAGCGCCTGGGCCTCTCAGCCTTTTAAACTGAGTTTGGACTGCTCTCACATTTTTCAAAGGGGTCGCTAGGAAATAGCAAAAGGGTCCCCTGACAGCTTCTGCTCAGCAGAGTAGTGGAGGAGGGGGTTGCGGGGTTCCCACCCGGCAGGGCCCGGCTGCTCGTGTAATGTGAAACCGCTTCAGTTGGAGATTGGGGCTGGTGCCTCCCCGCTGGAGGTTGGAAACGACTCCTCCTCTGGACCAGTGGCTCTCCACGTGCGGTCCCCGGGGCCGGCAGCGATCACGTCGCTTGGGAACGCCAGAAATGCCGATTCCCAGGCCCCACCCCACGCCAGAGGGAGCAGGGGAGGGGCCAGCCATCTGTTGTCGCCACTTCTCTCGGCAACTCGGGTGCTCGTCAAGGTTCGAGGCCTCTGCTCGGTCTCCAGGGGCAGGGGCTCCCCTGGCTTTCCCTCCTGTGACCACCGCCCCCCACCCCCCGGCCCGGGGCCTGGGAGGGGGAATTCACTGGGACTGAAGTAGACAAAGCCACGGGAACCGAACCGCAGAGCGGACGAGGACTGAATTCCGGGCGTCTGTGGGCCGTGCCCCGGGGCTCCTGAGCAGCCAGCACAGGGTCACGGACGTCTGTTCGGTCTGAGTAAAAAGCACTTGGGAGGAAATGCCACTTAGCCAACATCGCGCTCGCCCCTAAATAGCGGAGCACGCTGAGCGGTGCGATCCCCGTGACTCTTGGGGCTTGGAGAGACCTGTGTGGTTGGAGGCCAGAGGCTGGCCTCTGAGAGCCATGCTCCCCATCCCCGCCCCCTGCCCCAAGGTCAGACGCCGAGCTGTTCACACCCCAGTTGCAGGCTGGCTGCCGCGGAGCCATTTTCCTGTGGTTTTCCTGTGGTTAACCTCACCGAGGCCTCGAGTGCTTGATTGTGCCCAGAAAAGGGAACTGAAACAGTAGCGCAGCCAGGGGTGGGAGGCCAAGGTCGCCCTAAACCGCCAACCAAAACGTGTTCGTCCCCACCGGCCCCGCAGAGCGGGGAAACTCGACCAGCGCGGGGCTGCCGCACAGCTCCCAGGGGCCTCCCACCAGCCCGGCCGGCCTCCCACACCCCCTGGGCGCCTTCTGGCAACGCCGCTCCATCCAGACACAGCTCTGCGGCCACTGTGTCTGTCTCGGCTTTCTGACGATTGGCCCCAGGTTTCTTTTGGGAGCCTGGAGCTCGGGGCAGGCTCTGGACGCACAGTGAGCGGAGTCCTGCCGTGCCTGCCCCCGGGCCTGGGCCCACAGCTGCTGCCGCCGCTGCCTGCTGCTGTGCTCCTTCCTCGGGCACGCGGGCGTGCAGGTGCTCTGCGGGAGGCCGGGCACAGGGAGGGCTCAGGGCGCAGGCCGGGGGTGGTCGGAGAGCGGCCGCCTTCAGCCAGCCATCCAGCGGGGAGCTTGCTCCAGGGGGAGAGCCCTCCTGGGCCTACACGCAGAGACCCGACAGAGCAGGTCTCCTCGGGCACGAGCAGCTGGTGGGAACCCCTCCGGGACCGCGCCCTGGGCAACAGGGTCTGACGCGGTCGAACGAGGGCTTCCGTGTCGGGCAGGCGGGGTTCCCACGGCCACGGGACCTGCGGCGCGGTACCCGAGCTCCCGTGAAAGCACAGGGCTGGCCGGGAGGGCTGAGGGAGTTCCTTCGCCTAAGGGGCTCCGTGCAGGGCCTGGCACCTCTGGTTGCTGGCGGTAACGACGGCCACCATTGCTTCCCTCGACCGAGTGTGTTTTCTACCCTCGATACGTGCTAGAAGCTCCTACCTCGGATCGGTAACATAGGTAGGGAAGTCAGCATGATCTACCTGCTTCATAAAGTGCGGCTGCTGTTGTCGTCGTTATTTTTACGAGAAGCGGCCCCCGCCTTCCAGCAGCTTCCATCGGCGGGGCCCGGCGCAGGCACTGGTCTCGTTGGGCAGAGAAACCACTTTTGGGGTTTTGGCGTTTGACCCCGATCCCAAGTAAACAACAGAAACCCTAAAGTGACAAAACACAGTCTCGACTTCACCTTGACTTTTCCGCTTCCCTGGAACGCTGGTCCTTGTGCTGCCTCAGTGCTCGGAGCCCCTCTGCAGAGCATGAGGAGCAGCCGTGGAGCTCTGGACAAGATGGAGTGTTTGTGGCGGTCGTGCACGATTAAGGGAAGGAAAAGGAATCCAAGTGCTCAGACACGAGTGTGGTTTCCGCTTTCACTTTGTTCCACGGAGTTGTAGGATGACACGTGGGGCGTGACACCCGGTGAGCCGGTTTTGTGGAGACCACTCGACCGACACGCTCTTTCCCACTCGTTTTCCACGTGACCTTGATGACATGTCTGTGCAGCAGGGAAAGGACGGGGAGAGATCTGAGTGGGCAGGGGGCCCCGCGCTACAACCTGGCCGACGGTCTCCCCCAGGCTGCACCCGGTGGCGCGTCCTGGGGTGTCACCTCGGCGCTCGGCCCTGCAGCCCCCCGTGGGCGCCGGCCTGAGCAGGCGACTGGCATCGGGAGGACCGACTCGTGCCGACCGGGTTCACGGGGCCCCGAGAGTGAAATCAGACGTGCACCGGTGTGTTCAGTTGTTCATTCATTCTTGGTTTTTGCGTTTAAAAAAAAATGAGCCCTGGCTGCGTAGCTCAGTGGATTGAGCGCGGGCTGTGAACCAAAGCACCGCAGGTTCGATTCCCAATCAGGGCACATGCCTGGGTTGCAGGCCATGAGCCCCAGCAACCACACATTGATGTTTCTCTCTCTCTCTCTTTCTCCCTCCCTTCCCTCTCTAAAAATAAATAAATAAATAAATCTTTAAAAAATTAGTTATAATTTACATGAAGTGCACCAATGTTAGGTGCACAGTTGGATAGATTTTTAAACGTGTGAAGACCCGGGGAGCCCCCACCCGGAGTAAGATGCAGAACATTTCTCCTACCCCGGGAAGCTTCCGCATGCCCTCGGACAACAAAGACAACCACTGTTCCTGGTCCTTCACTGTTCTGTAAAAGAGAGCCCTTTCGTATGCTGATAAGGAGGGCTGCTGGGTGGCTCAGTCGGGCGCACCGTCGTCCGTGCACCAGAAGGTTGTGGATTGGATTCCTGGTCCAGGCACACATGCAAGATCAGTGTTCCTTCTCTCTCATCTCTCTCTCTCTCCCTTTCTCTCTCTCTAAAGTCAATACACACATCCTCCCGTGAGGATGAAAGGAGAGAGGGAAAGAGAGAGAGAGAGATGCCAGGGGGAAGCACCGAGCGTCTGGGAAGCAGGAGGTCATGGAGGGTCTGCAGTCAGACGGGGGTGGGGGGGGCTGGAGAGTTGGGCCGTGGAGGTGCCAGCCGGTGCCCTGTGCCCACGTTGTGCCAATGGCCAGACTCCAGGCTGACTCCCCAAGCACCGTCTGGCTTTGGCATAAACAGGAGCACGAGGGGACTGGAGGGCAGGAGAGGAGAGGCCCTCCTTTGTCCACACACACCTGCGAGGGTTTCCTTTCACTGGGTCCCACCCCGTTCCAGTCCAGCGTCCCTGCAGGTGCGCCCGGGCCACCTCTGCCCTGGACTCTGGGTGCTCCTGAGCTTCTCGGTGACACATGTATAGCCTGGTGGGTTACGCTCGCACCCGGCTACCCTCCCAGGAGAGGCCCACCGCGTTGAACTCTCTCGGCGGCAACCGTCTCCTCCCCGCTGGTTCCTCCGGACCTGTGGTCCCCCGTGTGGGAGCCGCCTGGGGTGCGGCAGATGCTCACCATTCCCTCCGATCCTCTGGGGGAGGTGCAGTCACCCCACCGCACGGACGAGGGACCCTGGGCTCAGAGAGATGAATGAGCCTGTGACCCACGGTTCGATTCCCAGTCAGGACACATGCCTGGGGTGCACAGTCACGGGCTCATAACTGGCAGAGTGGGAATGCAGGCGGGTGAGTCTAATCCACACACAGTCACTCAGCTGTGGGTCAGCCAGCCAGCTCTCGGCCTGCTTCACAGTCATTCCTTTCATCTTTGACAAGCACTTGTCCACTAGGAATGACATCTGAAAAATCCCACCTGCAGGCTGCTCCCTGCAAGGAGCCCCTGGCTGTGGGAAAACTCACGAGGAAACAGCAGGTGTCTCAGGGGTCAGAGTCACCCACATTCTGTTCTCGGCGAGATGCCGACGGGCCATGTGCATGCTCTGAGCTCTGCTATGACAGAGAGGGCCGGGCCGGGCCGGGGCGCGGTCCCTGGGGAGAGCCGGGCGTGCTCTCTGCCCCTCTTTTCTCAGGCTGCCCGCCCGCCCGCCCGCCCGCAGGGGCGCGGAGTGAGCCCGGGCTTCCTCCTCGTCGCTGTGTCTTGGCCGGTGGGCTGAAAGGGGAAGACGGGTCCGCTTACCAGACGAGGGGAGGGTCGTCCCGGGGGGGCACACTGTCCTTCCAAAGCACAATTACATACATTTTATGCTGTTGGTTACCAGGGGGCAGTCCAGGCAGCCGGCCCGATGCCTGGCCTAGGGGCGTCACTCACTAAATAGTTGCTGAATTGAGTTAAATTAGAATAAAGGAGGCGCATGCTCACGCTTCCCTCGCGATTTAGTCCTGCACTGGACTAAAAGGGATGTTTCTCTCTGGTAAACGGCGTGTGCGTGTCTGCTGACACCCTTAAGGCGTCGGGCCGTCTGCAGCCTGAAACAGGAAACAGAACTGCCGAGTAGACCAGATGTCCGAGTGAAGTGGCGGGGTGGGGGTGGGGGGGCTCAGACAAGACACCACGTCCACCCTACACACAGCTCTGGGATTTCAGGCAAATTCTTTCCATCTCTTTGGAGTTCAGCCTCCTCTGCAGTGTTCTGTTCTGTTTCATTTTGCTTTTAAAACGTAAAAGCACGTGTATCCTTCGCCAAGGGCTGCCGTGACAAATGATCACAAACTGGGTGGCTTAGAACCGTAGAGATTTATTCCCGCACAGGTCTGGGGGTTCCAAGTCTGACGCGCAGGTGTTGGCAGGGCTGGTTCCTCCGGGGGGGTCTCGGAGGGGGGGTGGTCCGTGCCTTCTCCCAGGCTCTGGAGGTTGCCCGCAGTCCTGGGCACACCTTGGCTTGTAGCCACATCGCCGCAGTCTCTGTCTTCACCTTCGTATGGCTTTCTTCCCCATGCGTCTTCTGTGTCCCAAGTGCCTTTTCTTACGGGGACCCGGGTCACCTAGGGGTTAGGGCTGCCCCGATCCAGCGTGACTCCATTTTGATTTATTACATCGGCGAAGACCCCGCGTCCAACGAAGGGCACACGCCGAGGTCCTGGCTGGACGTGACCGTTGGCGGGACTCTGTTGAGCGGGGTGTAGCACGTCACACGTGATAAAGCCATTCTTGTTCCCGGTGCTGGGCGGATGCTTCTGTACCTGGCCGTGAGCACGTGATGCCGAGGGAGACAAGCCAGGCGCCGAGGGACAAACGCTGCACGGTCCCCCTTCTCTGAGGTCCCCAACGTGGTCCAGTGCGTGAGACACGACGTGGAATGGCGGTTGCGGGGAGCAGGAGGGAGGGGGACTGAGGAGTTCTCCTACGAGGGGCGCAGAGTTGCAGTTGGGCGAGACAAAGAGTTCTGGAGATTGCTCGTACGGCGCTGCGAGTGCGTTTCATACCACTGAACCGGACACATGAGGATGTTCTGTAGATGTTGCCATGATTAAAAAAAAAACCATTTTTTTGACCATTCCTGGCCTCGCTCGGAAACCTAACTTATGGCACCGTTTTGTGCTGTGTTAAGGAGAGTCTGTTCTGAGTTCCGTAGCCCTTGTGTGATGAGAGTTGCTTGCGGAGGAATGCGCGTCTGCCTGGGCTTCAGCGCCTCACTCTCTGTTCTGTCTGCTTTCCTCTGACGCCGTAGCTACAACCTGGGCAGCGGCGCGGCATCCATCGTGGTGAACGGCTCCTTCCACGACGGGCGGTGGCATCGGGTCAAGGCTGTTCGGTGAGTACCCGCCACAGCGCTAGCCCCCAGCCGGAGCCCAGCAGAGGTGGGAGGTGCTCTTGAGTCCCCCCAGCCCCACTGCCCTCCCCACACCTTGCCCTGCACCCCGTACTCCTGACCCGGTCGGCCGTCCAGGGCCTTCTGCCGCTGACTCCCACCCGGGCCCCTCGTCGACACTGACAGGCCCCAGAGGCTGAACTCCCAGACCTTCCCTCAGCATGACCTTCTGGAGCAATGGCGTTCTGATGGCTCAGCTGGAAGTCAGTGAGACCTCGCTGTTTACTGAGATCTGGGTGTCTCTGTTGGGAAGAGACTCCGGGGCACGTGGACCTTGAGGAATGTTAGGAATGCTCCGCGTTTCATCACGTAGCAGTTTCCCATGTTTCCTCTGACCTCACGCTGCCTTAACAGCTGCGCGTGTCCTGCCCCAGCTGTGTCTCTCCCCTCCGTGGAGTCGCTGCCCGGACCTCTGATTAACTGCGGGTGGATCGCTCCCTAGAAATGACAGTTTCGCTGCCTGTGTCCGCATGTCTAACTGTGTGTTTTGAGAGCCACGGGAGCAGGCCCAAGCTCGGCTGTCTGAGGACAGCTCAGGCCCGCCATGGCAGATGAAGGTTCCAGGCGATGAGCTGGGCGGAGTCTTTGGTCTGGGTTCCCTGAGCGTTTACCTCGACCCCTTCTGGGGAGGGCAGTGGGAGGAGTCAAAAGCAAGGCCTGGGAAACACAGACCCATCCACGCCAGTTTCCTACTCTGCCCACATCCAGGCTACGGTGGGAGGAGCCTCTTGTCCCCTGGGCCCGCCGTGGACTCCCCAGAGGGAGTGTAAGGGTGCGGGGACAGGTCTGCGCCCACCAGCTGCCCACGTAGCCTGGAAGTCCTCGAGACAGAGGTTTAGATGAAGCCCCAACTCTGACATATTGAAAAAAGAAATGTCTTTCCATAGTGAGTATGTATAGGCTTGATCTAAAGTGTATTCTAGAATATCAGTTAAAAAGCCCATCGTCCAAACCAGCTCTCAGGTACATGAAACTCTGCAGACTCTGAGCTGCTTATTTCTCTCTGCTGCTCATTGTGCAAAGGGCTGGCTCAGAAACACCCAGAGAAAGGAAATACTGGACCACACTTGGTCTCCGTAGCCCCCATCCTGCGAGCTCCCTGCTCTCAATTTTCTTAAGTAGAGAAGGTTGGTAGGACCCTCAGACCTTGTGAGAAGACTTTTTTTTTTTAGATTTTATTTATTTATTTTTAGAGAGGGAAAGGAGGGGGAGAGAGAGAGAGAGAGAGAAACATCAATGTGCGGTTGCTGGGGGCCGTGGCCTGCAACCCAGGCATGTGCCCTGACTGGGGATCGAACCTGCGACACTTTGGTTTGCAGCCCAAGCTCAATCCACTGAGCTACGCCAGCCAGGGCTGTGAGAAGACTTTTAAATGCTCCAAACTGTGGCTTGATTGTGTGCATCAAGGGGCACTGGGTGGGGGTTCTGGGCACTTCCTGGGCATCGAGGGAACCGGAGGTTAAGTGACTTTCCCGAGGCTACGCAACCGTTTGTGGGCGGATCCAAGAGCAGGAGCTTAGACCCAAGCTCTCCCCTTCGCACCCCACGGAGGAGCCCGCCCCAGCTAAGGTGTCGGCTCTTCTGGAGGGATAACTGGGAACGCTCCACCAGAAGAAACTTAGATGTTAGAGCATCGCCCTTGGCACCCTGAGAGCGGGCTGCAGAGCTGGTTCTTGCTGTTGTAATCACCGACATCTCCCTGGTGGGCCTGAGGTCGCAGTGAGGGTGGCACCGAAGGAAGGGACACAAGGACCTGGACGGAGGGGGGAACTCGAGCAGCTGCTGTGAGCCGCGCTCCCCGGGGACAGGCAGGCCTGGAAGGGATGGTCCCACGGGTGTAAGCAGGAGCTGGGGCCTGGCTGTGGGTATCATGAGCAGGGCCGGATGGAGACCTTAGTTCTCCACGGCAGCTCGGAGGCAGGGCCGGGGAGCCGGTGCAGACGTCACCCAGGGGAGCCCTGCTCTGCACTCTGCACACTGTCTCGCCCTGAGCCATCCTGGTCTCACGGGCATTAATCCTCCAAGAAAAGAGAAACCAAATTCTCGCTGGTAGAGCATCCTCAGGATGCCGGGTACTGTCCGCCCCAAACCTTAGTCGATACTCACAGTGACACAAGCTGACGTGCCTTTGTGGAGAAGGGCCACGTGCTGAGTGGTTTGCCTAACCTGCAAAGAAAGCCCTCGCCACAGGCGCGCACCTCCGCGCCGCCGCCCTCAGAGCCACTTGGGGGCGACTCTTGGGGTCCTTTGGAAGCGGCTAGGCCATTCTTCGTCCTTCCCCAGAGTCATCCTCCCCCTGCAGAAGCGGCTCCATGCCCACCGTGCTCGGAACACCATCCAAAGCCACTACACGTGGCCAGGCCGGCTGCCCTGGTGTCGCTGTCCTCCCGCTCCCTCTCGCCTGCAGGGCCCGCGCCGACTGAGCTCCCCGTGCCCCCCCCCCACCTGCTGCTGGCTTCCTTTCCCTCCACGCTGCTCCCACCTGCAGAGGTCTCTGGGCTCGGTCTGCACCAGCCCCCCCCCCTTCTCCTTCTTTCCGCAGCGACTTCCTGTTGGCATTACCCTCCCCCTCACTCGACCCACCCAGCCTGCAAAACTGGTCTCGGACAGGCTGTCCTTGGAGAAGCTTTCCGTGCCCCTCTGTCCGCCTCCTGTGTGACCCCACGGTGCCCCGGCCTCCTTCCTCCACAGAGCGGGGACACCGGGTTGTCCTTTGTCCTTGCACCGCTGTGTGTTCCTCCGTAGACCGCACACTCCCCCGGGGGGGGCGGGGGGGGGCGGGAATGGGGGTGTGTGTGTTCCATTCTTGCAGCTCTGCCATTCGGCCTAGTGCCTGGTGCACAGTCGGCACCTGAATACATTTCTGTGGCAATGAACTGGACGGTGGCACGAGGCTCCAAACCTGGGGGTGGCTTTTCCAGGGACGGCCCGTCGGGAAAGATCACGGTGGACGACTACGGGGCCAGGACCGGCAAGTCGCCCGGCACCATGAGACAGCTCAACATCAACGGGCCTCTCTACGTGGGTGAGTGACCTGGGGCCGGACCCCAGTGCCGCCCCAAGCCTTCTCGGGGTCGCTCTGTTGGCCGCGCGGGCGCCCCTCCAGGTCGGGCTCCCCTGGGTCAGACACAGACTCGGAAGTAGGAAGGTCTCCGGGCAGTTCATTCTCCCAGGTTCTGAGCTTCTGACGCACGGCCAGGGGCAGGGGAGTGGGGGGGAGGAGGGCAGGAAGCACTTAGATGCTCCTGTGCTTTGGACCCGCCCACCAGGAAAACCCTGCTTCTCTTGTTTGTAGAACAGGAACCTGCTAAATATAGCTCCCTCTGGGCAGGAGGGGCTGGCTTTCTGGCCCCTTTCAGAATTAGCGTGAGCGGTGTTTCTGTGAGTAGCTCGGAACCCGCTGGTGCAGACACGTAAGTATGAGAAGTTGTCTCCATCCATGTCTTTTCTGAATGGGAACCTAACTGAAAGCATTCAACATCAGTGTTTTTCTTCCAGTTTAAGGGGACATTACCTCTAACTACATACTACATTTTATGGACATTATACAGCGTTTGCAAGGTTTACCAGATACTTTGGTTTGAAGTGGCCAACTGGGTCAGAAGTCTCACATGAGTTAGCTATTTATAGCCTCTGGTTGTGTATCACACCGAGTCCAGTCAGCCGGTTCCTTCAAGGATAGTTACACAGCAGATGCTGTGTACGGATCAGCTCGAGGGGCCCAGGGCCCTGGCTTACCTGTCAGCCAAGGGACGCCTTGATCGGCGGGCGCACGCGCGTGTCTTAAGGAGACAGGGCCCCCCTGGCTCACCCCGTCTCCCTCTGGCTTCCCGGCAGGTGGCATGAGGGAGATCGCCCTGCACACTAACAGGCAGTACGTGCGAGGACTCGTGGGCTGCGTCTCTCACCTCACCCTGTCCACCGACTACCACGTCTCCCTGGTGGGGGACGCCGCGGACGGGAAGAACATCAACACCTGTGGAGCCGAGTAACGCCAGCTGGCCTTGCCCAAGGGGCGGAGCCTTCTGTCCTGAGAACCCCCGAGGGGGCCCCGGCCCCTGCCGACACCGTATATATATACGCTGAGACACGGGGGCCGGCTGCGTTTGTTCTCCTCGAGGGGAAAGTCACCCGACTAGAACCCAGGCAGGAGTCCCTGGGAGGCCTTCCCTGCTGACACTCCATGGGCCAAACCCGACGGGATCTTCCGTGTAGGAGGCGGCGGGCTCTGTCCGTTCAACACGCAGCGGCTGCCGGAGACCACACGCCAGGCCACCCCGGGGCCGTCAGCTGTGGCTCAGTGACTGTGCAGTGACTCATGGCGCGTTAGACAAAGAGAGAAAAGAGAGACCCAAAGGGCAGTATTAAAATACTCCTCTCCCTCCCTGACTCATGATGCTTACTGACAGCAGGATGACTGTGTGACCTTGAACCTGGAATTTCTCACCTTGGCCCATAAATTATTGGGATTAACCCCTTCCACTCCTCACGGGCCGTTTCAACGTGCTCTGACTCTCCCAAGGAAGTCAGGGGGAGGGGAGACTACTTGTAGACTCGTAACCGTAATGCTGCCCCCTGACATTTACCCTTAGTGAGAAGCCCCTACTTTTTATGATGTTAATCTAAGACAGTGGGCACCCTGATTTTGTAGTGTCCTTTTGTATGTGTATATTTTTATAGCTGCAGAGTGTCCACACAGCGTAATTTTGCAAGTTTGGGTGGCCAGCCCTGAATTCTTTGCACAGTTCCCAAAAATGTTCTCCCAGAGGAGGCCCGTTGGGGCCCTTAGTGGTATACGTGGAGTGGGGCAGGCCACTCAGGGTGGCCATTGTCTTGGGGAGCTGACCATTGTCCTTTGGTAAATGTCGACGGCTGGAGGAAATGAACGGGAAGCTTCCCAAACAAGCAGATTAAAAGGTACATGTGTTCTCGGGGGTGGGGGACAAGGGCACTTTCATTTTTGTTTCCAGCGGGGAGGACTGTCTGTGGGTGGACTTGGATAAAGGAGATGATGAAGGCTCACGGTCATTCATTCGGTCCTTCGTTCCCCGGCGGAGGTGCCGGTGGCCCCTGCAGAGACCACACCCAGAAGCGGAGGCTGAGACCATTCTCGTGTCCAAGGCTGTGCAGGGGGTGGACAGCAGGGCCACCAGCGGTCCCTTTGCTATGCACTCATGTGATGCTGGTGACCGCTGGCTCGCCAGCAGACCCCCACGGCAGGGCTCGCGGGGGGAAAGGTCAGATGAACACTGACCCAAGGAGCGGGGAAACGAACGTGACCCAGCACACGCAGAAGCCTGGGTCTGGTCCCAGTCCCGGCTCGACTCCGGTCCATGCCGCATTCCCGTGGCGAGGGCGTGGGGCCTCGTGCAGGGCGCAGCTGCGCACACAGTGAGAACTCGGCAAAATGAGGAAATAAACGAGAGGCGCTCACGTTGTGCTTCCAGCCTCTGGCTCCTCTCTGGGGGACCCTTTGATGAGCAGGACCCTTCTTCCCGGAGGAATAATGGTGGCGAAAACAGTAATAGTAACAATAATTCATCCCCTCCTGCATAGGTCTCCTTGCAGCGCGTGCAGTGTGGGAAAGGCCACAAGGTAGCAAGCGGGTTGTACCGCCTCCCAAACACCCTCACCTCGTTCCCTCTCCGTGGAGGGAGGCTGCTCGGGCCAGTCCCCCCCAAGATGCAGCAGAGAAGCTTTCACAGCACGTTTTGAATCAGTTGCCTTCAGCCAAAAAATCTCTGTGACTGTACCACAATGTCCTGCTAGCCCAAGCCAGCAGAGCTGCGTTACAGATGAGCTGTCGTTCCGTGCGAGCGTCGTCCAGAGGAGCATGCAGTGACCCAGGGCTGGGGGCTTGGCCATGTGTGAGGCGGAGGAGGGCTCTGAACCAGCGACTTGGGTGGGATGCGGGGGGGAGGGGCTGAAAGGGGAGGGGCCCCACACGGTGACGGGTTCAGGGCAGCGCAGATCCTGCTGGGGGGAGTGAGGGCTGCAGGGTGCGGGGCCCTGGGAGATGCTGATCACATGGGTGGTGGCTCTGGTTAGGAGAACGGGGTCAGGAACCACCTGCCCCCCAAGCTAGGAGGAAGGCTCTCTGACCCCGGCAGCGGACGAAACCCGGGAGATGTGGGGTGACTTTGTACGGCAGAGAAGGTTGTGAGGACAAAAGTGTGTCCTGAAGCTGAGGGGTCAGCCCTGGGTTCAGAAGGCGGGAGGGCCGAGATGGCCGGAGCCGGGCCTGAGGGTGCCCCCGTTTTCCCTCTGAGTGCATCTGCTTCCTACAGTGATGCTCGTGACGAACAGCCACACAGCCCCCGAGGCACCCCAGAACACGTGTGTGTGCCGCTTGCATGCCTTGAGGGGCCAGCTGGGCAGCTCTGCTGACCTGGGCTGGACCCTTCCCTCGCGAGGCAGTCGGCCGGCTGATCTGGGACGGCCTGGCCTGAGGCGGCGAGGTGACTTGAGTCAGTTCCAGGTGGCGCTCGTGCGTGCCCCCTTGGGGGACCCGCGGGAGCCTGCGCGCCCTCGGCAGGAGGAGGGCGGAGGTGAAGAGCACTGGAGGAAAGGTGGGAAGCCTCGTGCAGCCGGGGGTTTGGAGCCACCTCTTCGTAGTCACAGTCCGCGGGTGCGAGAGATGAGAGGACAGACCCCGTCCGTCACCCCCTGGCCAGGGGCACGGATGCCTGGGGGGGGGCGAGACCTCAGCGCCCTGAGTGCTGCGAACCCAAGGCGCGTGCTGCTGGGAGAAGTGGTGTCACCGTCCTTCTGGGGGACCGCTGGGCTTGGGGACGGGGGTCTGTGAAGCCCTCAGTGACTGGCCCAGCATTCGGCCCTCCGCCACCTCCTGGGCCACCTCCTGGGCCACCTCCCTGTGCTCCCTGTTCCTCCACCGGTTGTCTGCCCCTAGGCCATGTGGTTGATCCCAGGAGGGGGACTGGCAGAAGGGAGGGGTGGGGGAGGGAGGGGGAGGGGTGGGGGAGGGGTGGGGGAGGGTGGGGCAGCCAGAGCACTGGGAGGCCCACACGTCCTCCTCCTGCCCAGGAAGAGCACGGAGGAGAGGCAGGGGTTCGAGAAGAGCTCCGGCCCGCCATCAGGGTCTGGGACCACCGCCCCCAGCACTGCCCATGTGTTCCACGCAAGGATGGCTGGAGGGCAGGGTGCGGGAAGGGGCTGTTCCCGCGTTTCCTATTACAACCGACCTTCACAAGCCCTGCGTCCTCTAAGCCCGGCCCTGGGGTCGCCCTAGTCCCCACGCCCCCCTGCCCACCCCCTCAGGAGCGATCAGGCACCGGGCAGAATGCGGCCTGGCTCCCCGCCCCCCGCTGTGTGCCTTGGCTTCCGGAGCCGGCCGGGCTCCAGCCCGCGGGGCGGCTCCAACACAAACAGGCTCCGCTTCCCCTGCCCCTTTCCTCCCGGCTTCCCTCCCGCCGCCCCGCCGCCCCGCCCCCGCCCCGCGTGGGAGGAAGGGGCTCGGAAACGTGCCCGGAGCTGGCAGGCCGGCGCTTTCCACTTGGAGGAAACACTGCATTTTTCACCTTTAACCTAGAAAAAGACGGTTCTCAGAAAGCTTGTTTTTAGCACTGAGAGTTCCCAGAGGAAGAAGAATGGGGAGTTGGGGGGGCGAGGCGGGGCGGGGGGGCTTGGCAGCCCCTCTCAGGCTCTGACAGCCAACCCTTGGCCTCAGAGGCTGCTGTTCCCGGGGAGGGGGGCCCTGGGGGGGCAGGGCAGGCAGCCTGTGGAGCACAGGGGACAAGGCAGGCGGAGAATCCCAGCTCTGGTGGAAGGCGGTGGAGACCTCGGGACCGGGCTCACACACAGCAGGAGCCCCTCCGCTCCCTTCCTGCCCCTTCTGCGGCCCCGTCCAGCAGCACCCTGGGAGGGGGCGGGGCGCAGCCCCCACCCCAGGTGGGGCAGGGTGTGCCTGCCCTGAGTACTCCCTCTGGGACGAACCGCCCCCCCCAAAGGAGCCTACAGAGGAGAGGGCTGCCAGCACAGGGTCAGAACCAGAACCCCAACTCCAGGCTTGGGGCCGCTCCGGCCCTCCCCCGCGGAGGCATTGCCCAAGACGCAGAGCGGGGTCATTCAAGGACACGTCCACCCCGGATCTGCAGAGCACGCCCTGCCCGCAGCAGGGAGAGGCCAGCCTTCCTGAGGCCGTGAGGTAAAGGCTCTGAGGTTGACAGGGGGCCCGTGGGAGGCTGCAGCTTACAGGTGGCGGTGTTCCGGCGGCCAAGCGACTGAGCAGCTCAGCGCAGGGCCTGGCTTCTGGGACGGCCCTGCGAGTAACCGCACTTGAACCTCACGTTCAAAGAATGTTCTGAGTAACAACCTTCCCGTGAAGAGGGCCAGAGCAGATGGGCATGGCCCGTCTGACTCGGGAAGACAGAGGCTGGCCAGGAAGACAGAGTCCCACTGCGAGGACACAGCCATGACCCTTGGTGGGGAGCTCGCCTCCCCCTGCCCCTCACCTTCAGATGCAGCTGCCCAAGGACTTGGGGGCGCTCGGCAGAGCTCCGGGGCTCCCTCGGGTGCCCTGTCCTTGGCAGCATGGTCTGGTGGGGGAGGGGGTTGGGCATGGGCCAGCTCCTAGTCACAGCTCCAGCTCCTCCTTCCAAAGTGCTCTCACGGCAAGGACTGGGGCTGAACAAACCTGCCAGCAGGCCAGAGCTACTCCATCAGAATGGGGCTCAGGGTTCCAAGTCTCGGCCCTTCTCTCCTGTGCCTTCTTCTCCACAAATAACCTCCAGGGCTCAGGGGAGCTTGTTGCAAGCCATTTCCAAGCAGCAGGCAGCTCCCCGGGGCCCTGCCTAGCCCGAGGGAGGCCGAGGGCTGGAGGAGCAGGGCGGGCCGCGGAGAGAGCTCCCCTCCTCGCCTGCCCTTCCTGCCCGCCTTGCTGAGGCTTCTCTGTCCTAGAAAGTGCGCGGCTCCTGGAGCGCTGGTCTTTTCCTGGAAAGACGTGAAAGGAACGCTCTGTCTCGGCTTTTTGGGATGAGGTTCCTGCTTTCCTACTGGCCTGTGTCTGTCTCTCCGACTCGCAAAGGCACAGGAATCCCCGAACATGTGGTACGGCCTCCCCCAGGGCTCCACGTCCCCGCCAGGGCCCAACCGCGAGGCCGTGGCCTCGCTGGACAGCCTCGCACCGAGGGGCTGCAGCTCCCACTTGGCTAAAAGATGACTGGGATTGCAATGTCTCTGAGGAGGAAGGCCAGGGAAGCTCAAGACATTTGTTCATATAATCAACCCATTTAGGAGCAAAAGTAACAGGCACCACGCCAGGGCATTAGCTGCGGAAGGCCTTGTGAGAAACCAGCCGCAGACAAGCAGAGGCAAAGTAAGGGGCTCTCGGGCCCAGAGCTGTGGGCCATGTGGTGCGTGGTGGTAAGGCCTGCTGCAACGTCTCAATTACACACAATGCATTCACGAGATGTATGGATGAAAATGCACACATTCCCATAGGAAAGTGTCCCACAGGATAAAATAAAACTTTCGTTAAAAATAGCTAATGCAGCCCTGGCTGCTGTGACTCAGTGGATTGAGCGTGGCCTGTGAACCAAAGAGTGACCAGTTCAATTCCCGGTCAGGGCACATGCCTGGGTGGCAGGCCAGGTCCCCAGTAGGGGGTGTGGGAGAGGCAATCACACACTGATGTTCCTCTCCCTTTCTCCCTCCCTTCCCCTCTCTCTAAATATAAATAAAATCTTTTAAAAAAAGAAACAGCTAATGCTGAGTAAGAAGATGGTGTGATTTTTCCTTTTTCCTTGTGTCTGTTTTCCAGTTCTTCTTCAGTGAGCCTGTAGTGAGTATCTATTGTTTTGCCCACTCAGAATGTCGCCTTCCTTGTTTTAGGGGACTGGCTGTCCTCCAACGCGAGTGCGTGGTTCTTGTGAAAGCGGCCCTTGGGGAGGTGTGGCCGGAGAGAAGGAAGTGTGGACACAGAGAAGAGACACGTGCTGCCTCTGGGAGGAGCGTGGGCCCCAGGGCTCGCCCATCAGAAGGAGAGGCCTGGAGTCGAGCATGGGTGGTCCGCCTCCCGGAGAAGCAGGCAACAACCGAGGGAAGGGCGGTGGGGACGGGAGTGGATCCCTCGGTCACGCAGAACGTCCGCCGGCAGGACACAGAGGACCTTCCCCAGGAGAATGAAAGGAATTCTGGAGTGGGGAGGAGTGGGGGAGGGGGTGGTGGCCGGTTTCGGGGCAGGGGCAGGAGAAGGGATCTAACCTGTCCTCACTTCAGACGCAGCCCATTGGTCCAGGAGACAGAGGGAGAAGCACTCTCCCCGAGGGAGGACAAAGGGTGACGGGCTCTGGCCCCCACGTGGGGCTCCCCCCGCCCCCCCCCCACAGTGAGCCTGCCAGCTTTTTGACGGGACCCCAGCGTTCCACAGCTGGAGACCATTCCACAGGAGGACAGCCTCTGCGAAGTAACGCATCTCCAAGACCCCGGGAAACTCGGGAAGCCACTCCCCTCCCCCACCCCCGGGCATAATGATTGAAACAACGTTTATCAAGCGCGTGTGACGCAGCAGTGGCTGCGCCACGCTCTGTGGACGCGGCGGTGGCTGAGGCTTTGCGCCCTTCCTATGGGGAGCTCAGCGTCAGGCTTGCGCTCGGGGCGGGGGAGAGGGGCCCGCACTGTGGGGGCCAATGCCTGGGGCCCCGGGGCCCCGGGGAAGGCTTTGGTGGGCCAGCAAGGCTTCCCCTGGGGCTGAGGACGGGCGGGGGCCGTGAGCGCCGCGTTCGGCCACGCGGGATCCAGCCCCGCGGCGCATCCGGGAGGCCTTCTGGGTAACGGATGTGGATTTGGTCACCTTCTGGAGCCCCTCACACCCCCTGCACTCACCGTCCACAGCAAAGCCTGACACGTGAATCGAATGGCGCCCTTACTCCGCCGGACGGGCACTGCCGACAGCCCTGGCGCGTGACCCATGAGGACAGAAACAGAGCATCTGCCCCGGCTGGAAGGCGTGCGCACCTGGAAGGTGCTGACCGGAAGTCGGGTGTTGCCGAGCTTTGTCTAGGGGGCGACGCGCACACTCCCTGGAGCCCTCACCGCTCAGGGAAAGGACCTCACTGCTGGGAGCGGAGGAGAACGAGAGGTCCAGGATCTCCTCTCTGGCCACCCCGGCAGTGAGTGGTGTGACCTTGGCCCTGACCCGGTTCTGAGCAGCTCAGGTGGGGCAGCGGTGGCCCTGGCCCCGAAACCTGTGTTCGCCCCCGTGGGAAAGGACAGGAGCTACCCCCCCCACCCGCCGTGGCGGTTGAGAAAATCAGACTTCAGGCCCATTTCTGAACCGTGTGGATCGTCTGTGCTTGCCTACGCTTGCAGCTGGGCGGTTCAGAGCCAGGGGGGCCCAGTCGTTACTGCGCTGCCTCTTCAAGGTCCCCCCGGCTGGCCCGGCAGCCCCGGAGGAACGAGGCACGTGGGAGCCAGGGCTGTGTGGGCGGCACTCACTGATGGGGGCGGGGACAGACCGTCCGGCTCGGCTCTCTCTCGGAGCCTAGCCTCGGCCTGGGCTGGAGACCCTCCTGCAGCAGTGAGGACGCTGGCTGCGGGCGTGAGGGGAGAGACTAGGTCTGAGCCGAGACCTGACGTTCTTCCTCACCTGTCGGGTTGGGAGGCAGGAGACAGGTGGGCGGCTCTGCACTCCAGGTAACGTGATCCCGGCTCAAGGGTTTGGGAGATCCGTCCTCCTCAAAAGCTTTTCTTGTCTCTTTAATCTGACACTAATCGCTCTGGGATAAAATTAGCTCCAGTTTAATCCCCAATCAGTTCAAGACGTCTCTTGTTGCTTCGACTTCTCTGTCCTTTTAATTCAATGTCACCGTCTCTCCCAGGGAGGGGGTGGTGGATCGAATTGTCAGGCCATCCAAAGAGAATTCTCACACAGCTCCTTTGTACAGAATTTGAGTTTGTAAGCTGACCTTTCGGTGTCCTGTAGCATACCATACATTAAAAAGATGATTCATACATCACTAATTCTCTTTCCCCTGGAATGAATCGGGACTCCAATTCCTCTTGGAGTTGTTGATGGTGCTATTTTGGCTCAGGAATTCACCATCCGGGAGACAAGTGATGCATCGAGACCTCCCTGAAGGGCAGACCGTAAGCATGAGCTCTGCTAGTGCTTACATATGAGCATGCGTCACAGTGAGTTTGAAATCCGCCTACAGGTTCTTCGGGTTGCGTCCAGGTCCACTCAGAGTTCAGCTGTTCCTCTAAGGAAGCCACATACGAAGAATTAATTCCTCCCCTTATCTTAAATAACTTCTAGTTAAGGTCAACTCATACTTGAACACTTTTTGAGGTTTTGCTGAATGACTGTATTTCCAAATTCAACAACTTGCAATGAACTTTTGATACATTCCTCGAATCTCCAGAAATGTGGTTATCTTTATGGGAAACAAATGAAAAGCAATGGTTGAAGGACCAGTATTTATTTTATAAAGTTACATTCCAGCCCCAGCTGGCATAGCTCAGGGGACTGAGCTCGGGCTGCGAACCAAAGTGTCGCAGGTTCGATTCCCAGTCAAGGGCACATGCCTGGGTTGTAGGCCATGACCCCTAGCAACCGCACACGGATGTTTCTCTCTCTCTTTCTCCCTCCCTTCCCTCTCTAAAAATAAATAAATAAAATCTTTAAAAAAAAGTTACATTCCCACTCTTTGATTATTTTTGTGCTAACTTCCCTGGTAACTAGGAGAGAGATTTAAGGGAACATATGAAAGGCCATGCCAATGGCATAGCAGTAAAAGCATTAAAAGTTTAGTTTAATTTTTACATGTCTGACCACTGCTGCTCTTGGGTGATGGGACCAAGAGTATTAACAACAAAGCAGATGCCCCTTTTTCTGAGTGCGAACACTGGAAGGAAAAAAACAAACAACAACGCCCGTGTTTATCAGTGTAAGTTGTAAGAAAATATATTTATTTTTTTCCATGACAATACTACGATAAAACTGTTAAATACATGCATGTTTTAAAAACAGACATAAGTAACATCTTTAGGAGTTAACAGCCAAGCATACTAGTTTTACATTTAAGGTCTCTTAGTGATAGGTTACTTATATTCTATGTTCTCGCTATAAACATGTTTTTCAAAAGATACTGAAATTAAAGTCTGAAATTATACAATGATATAAAATGACCAAATTTTCCATTCGAATGCAACATACTCTCCAAATTTTCACCAGGCAGAAAATACTTGTCATCTGTGTAAATTGAGTTGTTTTATTCCATATATTAAACTCAGATTTCTGCGAATCAGACTGAATCACACAAATACTCTACAACCTATTATGGTTTGCTTCCTATATATGTGTTTAAATGTTTCCTTATATGACTAAGCATGATCTTTAGATACAGAACATCACGACTGATCACTCGGGTCAAACCCGAGGTCTGCAGTGGTAATGTTGCAAGAAATGAGAAAGGGGGCAGTTTTAGGTCTGCAGTTTCTCCCTGTCTTTCAGCTACATTTGCACACGCCTGACCAAACAAAAACACTAGTAAACAGTTGCTAGTATTTATTAAAAAAAATTGAAAGTATTCAACATATACCATCCCTTTTGAAAAAAAAAAACATTCTACAGACAACCTCATAAAAAAACAAAAACTTGTATCTGTTCACAGTATGTGTATTTTGTAAACAGGAATTCACTATAATGCGATTTTGAAAGTAAAAATGTGATTTCCTAGCATTGGAAGAACTTATGGCCAGCTAAAAAGTAATAACATTCCTACTAAAAAAAAGTTATGTTATTTCAAAATGATCTGACCTATGGACATACTTCCTTCAGGCGGCACCATCTCAACTTCAGGATGTCTTTCTTTCCAGGCCGGGCTTTTCAAGCAATACTGAACTGAAATGTTTTTTTTGTTTGTTTTTAAAGGCCGTGTCCACACTTTCCCTAAACATGGTGTTGGAAGACAAAAATGAAATGGGAGTATATATCATAAATAATGGGGAGAAAAGTATTTGGAATCAAATGGGGGGGCACAATATTTGAAAAAAATACATGAAAATGATTGTTCGGTATTGGTTTTTTTTTGATCAAAATGCAAAAACACCAACGTCAAACCCAACAGCTAACTTGCCCATGTTTTAGTAATAACGGTGTTACCACCAGGAGATCTTCTGATGTTTTATGATACGCCACAGGAATGCTTAGAGAAAACAGTAAGTTCAGAAATTGAAAGTTACTCATTTGAAGTGGAATAACTCTAGAGGGAAGCACATTTTCAGTGTGTATCAGGGGACTCAATACTCCTCAGTGAGCCATCCAATCAGAGGCACAGAGTATTTCTGGCTTAAGTGCTGCATGGGGTCTACGCTGCTATCGCTTTATTTTTAGAAGTTCTGACTGGCTACCGCAAAGGCAATCTTGGCAGAGATATGCAAATATCACATAATCAACTTCCTTTTTAATTAGATTATTAATTTTTTACCCATTCACATCTCTTAGTTTTGGGGGCGAGTTACTGCAACCAAAAAGTAATGTAAATCGCTGCTTGTTTGTATCTGGTTAACATTTAATCGGTCATCACTTAAGAGGTTCTGAATTTTTTGTTTCTATGGTTCTTCAGCTAGGCACTTACACACAAAAACATCCAGAGAGGGTTTTCTTCTCAAAATTCTACTTTGGATTTTCATGAAAGTGTTGCGCAGTTAGCATGTGTCTTGCATAGGTAAACTGTGTAACCAGGACACTTGTAATCCAAAATATTAACATTCTTAAGGGAGGGACGAACAAGCACGACTTGTGGTTACAAATAACCCTGACGTAATGCAGCAATTACACAGATTCGGATGTATTCTCGATCAAATCACACCCCCCAAACGCCGCCCCCCACCATATGCTGCCCTGCGTACCGTCTGGACACGGCTCAGCCGACAAAAAACTACGCATGGAACCTGCACCATGTGCCTAAGCTTTGGAATCAGCCGATGACCCCACGTTAGTCTTGAGATGCCCAATTTTACCCTTCCAAACTAAAAAAGATTTCATCAAGGATACACAGATTTTAACAGAAAACAGCAAAAACTGCATTAAAGAAACAAGCAAAAAGCCTTCTCAGATTATGTGCTGGAGCACCAGAAGATTTTGAGATAAACCTTTCCTGCATATGGACATGTTAGGGAGTCCTTGAATTCCGAAACACCCTAAGATCGACTTCACATTTCTTCTGGGAGAAAGTAGGCCTCGGTCCCCTTGACTACACACTACATCCGTTCGAATCCAGAAAGGACAGCAACGCCCTTTACGTGCGGGTGGTATGAAGACGACTAAGAAGCTGTGGGACTCATCACCCACAAGAACACAAGGTGCACGGAAGGGCTGAGAATGTGACTTTGGCCACGGTGTTTAGGACGCGCCGTTCTCAGTGCCACTCCTCAAATCCACGCGCCGTGACGGCGAGGCTGGCGGGACTGCGAGGCTGGTGCTCCCGCCCTGGGACTTGCCCGTGAACGGCTGCTTCTGGGCCAGAGCTGCAGGAACAGAGCTCCTCCACCCCGAGCCCCGAGACACACCTGGCTCTGCTGCCCAGGCCTCAGGGCTGCAGCCTCAAACCCAGGCTCCACGCACCGAAGGCTCTGGTCGTACACGGGCCCACACCATGCAACACATAACATAAAGGGTCTACCTGGTGTCAGAAGCCTACCCGAGTCTTCTCCGATATTTGCGTACCCGGCAGTGTCTGTTTCGGAGGGCCACTCACGAGAGAAACAGGTGGAGGGGCCGCCAGGACCTGCCCTCCTCACAAGGGAGGCCTGACGTGGCGCTGGCCGTGAGAGGCGTGAAAATGTGTTCTGTTTGTAACACTGCGCAACACATGCAGTGGGCGTAATTCTTGGGCAGGGAGGAAGGGCTCCAGGGCCGAAGGGAGGTCACCGTGAGCCAGACAGATGGACCATTACGCAGAAGGGCGCTGGATGCAGACGGTCACGGCGGAACGCGCCAACGCCGAGGGCAGAGACCGCGCAGTCACCTCCGGTCTTTCCCATGACCGCAGTTCAGTGGCGCTCGGACCCAGGAACTCCCACCTTCGCCAGCTCTCAACCTGCCTTTGAGAGACGGACCTATTTGTTTCAGTGGCGCCTGAGGCACGAGCTGGGGACAAGAGGCATCCTGATGACCAGCTTCAACAGGGACAGGAGGCAGCCCCAGGTCTCGGGGTCTCCGGTGGTGACAGCCACGGGAAGGAGCCCAAGGGAAGAGGTAAGATGGGGGAGCGAACTCCGTTGTGGGGTGGGGGGGGGCTCTGGTTTGATGCCTGTTTCATTGTTGAAAATCTCTATGAGCTATGACGTGGTTTTAATACGCTGTGTGGGTAGGTAATTAATTCTATTTTATGTCACGAAGCTCAGGAATTTAGCTGACTCCTAGCAGTGAAAATTCAGGATTCGTAACAGAGTACCTACACAGACTTTGTCCTTTGTCACCCTGTGGCTTTTTTCCACGACATGGTTTTTATAAAGACAGACACATTGTCAAGTGCGGGGAGGGGAACTGATCCGTTACGTAGAGATACATTAGAGAACCTCGGGTAATTTAAAAAGGAAAAGAGAAAGAACAGGCATATCTAGACTTACTCAGCTATTTCAGAATTGTAAGGACTCTTCCCTTAAGTATCCAGAGACAGAACGCGTAGATGACCTGAGGGCAGGCACACTGTCAGACACACTCTGTAGCTCTCCGTCTGCCTTTCTAAGGACCACGACCCGTCCAGACATCCCTGGCCAACACCAAGGGCCGCCGAGGATGCTGGGAAGATGCCCAGCTCTGGACAGTCTGCCCGTCCACTTGAATGGGGGGGGGCTCTCTGACATCTCATGCAAAATAGCCCTTGAGAAGCATTTTTCTTTCTAGTTTATATTTAAAAAAAAAAAATAGCTGAGGTCTGGACCGAATCGTCTGGACTGATGATCATGTGAGAGAGAGGAGCAGCCGAGAGGCACAGTCCAGGAGGGACACCTGCCAGGAGGCGTCCCAGCCCCCGCCCAGGGGACCCGGCTCCGGGGCTGGTCGTCCCAGGAGGAAGGGAAGCCAGTCAGAACTACGCAGACAGCAGACAGCGGAGGCCGCCCGATATTGCTTAGTCGTCTCAAATGGTAAGTCGCTAGAACTGAATGTTTATGAGTGATATTGGTTTTGCTCACATGTTTATGTAGCTGACACTGTGGAACAACGACAACAAAAGACCCAAATTAAAAAAAAAAAAAAAAAAGCAACACCCTAGCTCTGTAGTCTCAGGAATTTAAGTTTGAACTATTAGGGCAGTCACCTGCGATCCGGGAAGCGCGCGCGGGAGTCACAAAACGAACGGCGAGGTCTGGGAGGGCCGACCGAGGGCGGACAGCGCGATTGGGGGAGGGGGGGGCTGCCCAGAGCCGCGCTCGTGTTCCGAGTTTGTACCCCTGAGAAGACGGACCGCCTGACCGCCACTGTACAGTAGGCACAGAAGTCGGCGCACGCCAGCGAACAGAACCGCAAGGAGCTGTCGCTACACCAAACACCGCATCACTTGTTGCCAATGCTGCGGGGAGAGGAGAAGGACGCTACAAGGTTTCACATCTGTGCTTGGTTTTCGTCCGCAGAGGAGCGATGTCAGGCGGACCCGCGCCGGCCCCTGCGCGCCCACGCTTCTCGCCCTCGCCTGCCGATCCGCTGGCGAAGTGCGCGCACGGGAGAAAACCACGCCCACGGAACGGGACGCGGCGGCTGCAAATCCGCGCATCTGCACGCGTGGGCCAGACGGTGTCAGGGCCAGACGGTGTGTCAGGGCCCGAAGTGCTTCTCGGAGGCGGAGGACGTGGGACTTCTTTGGCTCGAATGACAGAAAGCTCCAAGTCTTGAGTTGCGTGGACTGGTGTCTGCGTCACCGTGGTTCGGCTTCTGGGCCACGCGGCAAAGCACGGGAACACCCTCGGCGTCGCCTGCACACGGTGGGGTGGAGTCCACCGCACCGACCACGTGTCGCAGGACCCCGCCCCCCGCCCCCCAGGACGCCCGGCGCCCGCCCACGCGGCAGGGCCGCCGGCCGCGGCAACGACAGCTAACTGAGACGGCAGACGGGGAGGGACGCCGTTAATCGTTGGGCTTGTTCTGAAAGAAGTTTGTGAAGGACCACCCGCCCCCGCCGGACTTCGGAGAGTCCTCGTCCCTCGGGGGGATCAGGAACTGCCGGGAGTTGATGGAGCACGGGCTGCCGAAGGACACGGCCTCGCTGTTGCTGTCCGTGGACCGGGGCGAGTCTGGGGACGCCAGGTTCCACGCGCGCACGCTGGCCTGCGGCCGGTAGCCCGCGGTCTTGTCCGCGCCGTCCTCCGCGGCCGCGTCCTCCGCGGCCGGCGTGACGGGCAGGTGCATCTGGGGCTTGTAGCCGGCGGCCGCCGCTGCCGCGGGGTCGGTCTCCAGCTCTTCCTCCGGCCTTGCCTGGGGCTGGTACATGGACTGCACGTCGATGTAGATGACCTGGGACGCGCCCCCGCCTTCGTCCGCCCCGGGGTTCGGCACCTCCTCCTCGACGACGGGCGGGCAGTAGGACACCACCACCTGGCCCTCGGGGTCCGCCTCGGGGCTCTCCTCTGGGCGCTCGGCCACGGGAGAGACGATCTCCGTGTCTTCTATCTTAGGAACCGCCGCGCGCGTCTCCAGCACCTCCACGTTGTTTGGGGTGCAAGGGTTCATTTCCAAGGTCTTAAGAGCGCTGTTTCCCTGGAAGTAAAGCAGTTTGAAGGCAGAGATTAGAGAGCGCACCAAGGCCGCCGTGACGCCCCTCCTACACCAGGGGGCGTCATTCTATCTATTCTTTCCCATCTGCGTGGGAACATTTGTCTCACTGTTCTGCAGGGCACACTCGAGCAAAGCTACTTTTTCCCCTTACACGTCAATATTATCCTTGCTATGAACAGGAGTGGGGAAAAGAGCATGACACCAACAATTAAAATTAATAATTTTAGAAATTTAGATATTAGAGCACTTTTACTTTTTCAACATGGGTAACATTTTGCATGTTAAAAACTTTTCACAGAAGACAAAAACAAAAACAAAAAGAAAAAGGAAAGCCAGTACTTCAAAGATAAATGGAAACAACATAAAGGATTACCTCACAGACACCCTTCTGAAACTGTAATGCTTTACAATTTTCTGGGTTTGGAATATCAGGGTAGAAGGTTTCTTTTATCCTTTGAATAAAGAATAATTACGTACATTTAGTAACGATAAGACTAGCAGGTAGACAACAAATAGTCAACAAACCACGAGGCTTGCTTTGACATTTCATAAGAATGCTGAAGTTTCAGAGCCTGAGATAAAAATGCAAGGTCGTTTTTAGGGTGGTCGTTAACTAGGACATTCCACACAACGTGCCGAGAGGTTCCAATTTTGAAACTATAAACACTGCTCTTACTTCCAGGGCTACATGGATCTTATGTAAATGGAAAGCGAGGATTAGGACGGGGGTTGTCCTGTCAGGTTAAAAATGAAACACAGGCCCCGCTCGTGTAAACGAGACGTCGGCGCTGCGCACCGCAGAAGCCTGGCGGGGGCCGAGGGGGCGTATCTGCGTGAGGCGGTTCTCCGCTGCTCACGGCGGGCGCCGGGCTGTCAGAAAAAGAAAGGCTTTGCGTCTTCAGCAAAAACGAAACACAAACAAAAACGAGACTTGTTCCGGGCCGCACCACCCTTACAGCTTCTCAGAAGAAGAACGTTATTCAAAATTCCCGCAGGAAAAAAGCTTTGTTAATAATGTAGGTCTGAAATGCTCTAACGTCAAACTCCCTCCTTACTTACATATATATATATATTTTTATACTAAAATCAGTTTTAACCTGTGATTTTGGGTAGTGAGAATATGGTTACCGGGACAGGGAATTCTGCAGTTTCAACCATTACTGTGTTGATGGATAAGCCGGGATCGCAAGAACACGTCCTTGTCGTAAACGGTGGTGTTTTCGAGGCTGGGAGGACAGTCTGCAGGAACACGGCCCTGTGCTCCAGCCCCGCCCACGGCGGACCCTGCCAGTGGACCGCGGGGCCCTCCCTCCAGCTGACCCTCGACCCTCGCTCGGACACACAGTGCTTCCCACTTCCTCTGGAAGATCAGCCTCTTTCCAATTTCTGGGTCCTCACAAAAGTCGCCTTCTTCTCTGCCTGGAACTTTCTCTGCCCTCTCCTTATCCCTTGGGACCCAGCTCGACTGGACTGCCCCAGGGAGGCCTCTCGGGCTGCCCTCACTGCTCACGGCGCCCGGGGCCCTGCCCACTGTGTGCGTACATGCCTACCAGGTGGTTGTGGGTTTACGGCCCAGCTGCCCGCTGCGCTGTGAGCCCCTACGGACCAGGCTCCCTTAGTCACCACTGTAGATACCCCCCTTCTCCTGAGAGGGGCCCCTCATCTCTGCTGACCGAATGAATAAATGACCAGACTGTCTAAACAGGGCGCCAAAAGAAGTGGCACTTTAATCGTTAAACTGCACTTAATCCTGCATACAGCTGTGGTCCTGTTTATACCTGCCAATATCTTTTAAGTACAAATGCTGTTACTTTAAATGATTAGGAAATAGAGTAAGAAAAACATTGATACTTTTTTCCTTTATTAATTTCTAAACCTTTAAATAATATGCAATCTTCTTGCCTAACATTAAATCCAACTTTAATTCTAAAACAAATATTTTTTTTTTTTACTAACTAGCTTCAACCAAAAAAAATGTACTTATTTGTTAAATGTAAACGACATAACCATTCCCGAATGAACGAAACACAGCGAGAGTAAACGCAGGCACCATTACCATTCCCGTTTGCGGTAACAAAGGATGCTGGTCACCACGCCGACCAGGACAGCCACTGCCACGGGGATGAGGATGGCGATGATGAGCCCCACGGCTGCAACGAGAACAGCGCCGAGATGAAACCACCAGTCAGTACAGAGGGCAGCACGGACAGATACTGGACAATATTTCAGTGGGCAAGTGAGAAGAAAAAAATCCTAACTTCAGGTCCGGGGCACTGAAACACTATTAAAACGAAACCTTCGAATGTTTCAAGAAAGTTAGCACGAGCACGGAAGCCGCCAGAGCAGGTCTCTCAGGCTCCGCACCGCTGACCCTGCGGGCCAGACGGCTCTGCGGGGCCCGTGGGTGTGTCGGGGGAGGTGTCGTGCGCACTGTGGGAGGTCGGGCAGCGTCCCCGGGGTCCTGACCACTCGATCCCAGCAGCACCTGCCAGTTACGACAACCCAGAGGTCCCCCGACACTGCCAAGCACCCACAAGGGGGCAACGTCACCCCCGGTCGGGAACCCCACCGTCTCGGTCATTCGTGCGAGGGTGGGCGTGAGCTCCAGCTACGAGGTGACGCACCGAAGTTCCTTTTGCTGCTGACGGGAGAGTCAAGTTCATCGCTCTTCCCGACTTTCCGTCTCAAGTTTGTAAGTTGTGCTTAACACTTTTTTTTTTTTGAATATTTCTTTTACTCTTCCCTGGCTATGTTAAAAGCCACAGAATAATTAGGGCAAAAAAAACCCAATAAACTGGGTGGCCCTTAATGTACACTCAACATGAATCTAGATCTCCAGACCTCAGATGTGTGCTTAATGCGTTCCTTTCTCAGGGACCCACTAGGAAATGGCTTCGAATAACAAGAATACACGGCCCTTTAACACCGCCTTGTACGCACTGTAGAAACGCAACAAAACATGAAATTTAGAGAAGGGGATGCCCGCGCAAACAGAAGTTGCCGCAAACAAACACCGTGCGCCTCGGCGCGGGGAGCATCCCCGGGGGAGCGCGACTCACAGTTCTCCTTCGTCACCACGAACATGCTCTTCCCCGGGCCCAGGCCCCCGTTCGTGTAGGCACGCAGGACCAGGTGGTAGCTCGTCCGGCCCTGAAGGTCAGCGATTCTCAGGGTCTTCTGGGAGGTGTCGGTGATGTTCTTAACTTTCACGTCGGGACGGCCTGGTTTAAGGTGGGGAGCATCATGGTTACTGGTGGCCTCGGCGATTTCAACGCATGGGCACACGCAGCTGCCACCCCATGCACGCCCCTGAGGCCCGCAGGGCCGGCCGGTACCAGCTCTGCCAGTCGGGGGGAGCCAGGTGAGCTCTATTTCAACCTCCCTGAACCTGGGCGTCTCCAACTAATATGCAACAGGATATCAGGACCTTATCTCATGGGGACTTTCGGCGTTTTTTTTTTGTTTGTTTTTTCCTAAACTCTAATTTTAGTGACCTATCCACCATGTCTCGCTGGAAGTCTAGGTGCTAGAATTTTAACTGGGTCAAGTGCAACATCCCCGAGCATTTGAGGACAATGACACCAGGCTCTGGGTGGCTGTGGAGTTGGATCTGCAGGGCTTCGCTCCTCCCCAGGCCACGGGGAAGGTTCAGGAAATGCAGACGCATGGATCTGGGGGAGCAGTGCATGGGTAAAGCGGCCACGTTCGGAAAAGGGCTGAGCTGGTGCCCCTCGGGCTCCCCACGCAGGGACGCACTCTCTGCCCATCAGACTGGTGTTCCATCGTCACCAGCAGTTTTGTTCCGAGGGGAGGTGGTCAAGGGAACTGAAAGCTCTCACACTGATAGATAAGGTGATTCGCTGGTGTTTATGTGGCCACGGGGAAGACACTTCTGACTCCGACAGAAATATAACTTAGGGAAAAGCCACAAGTCTGCACACACGTTTCTGTATCTCCTCGAACTGGAGAACTCTCTCAAGACCTTGGGGCGTCCACGTACCAGTCGAGGACCGGCCGTACTTGCTAAGATCTAGTGGACACACTCGTCCCCAGTTGAGTCAATCAAGTTTCTCGGCTCCTTAAGGCCGTGGCTGACTGTGTGGGAGTGGCGTTTGCCAGGCAACGGGGGAGGCTCCGGGGCCGTTCTCCGGGCCCCTGAGCTTTTCTCCTCCGTTACGGAAAGTCCGGGGAGACTCTGTTTCTGAAGTAACCTTCCTGAGATGCTGCGCTACGGTTCACGCCAGACTCGCAAGAGGTGGTCCCTGTGCTGCGGGCTTGGAGTCAGAGGCTTCAGAGTAAACAGTTCACGTGGCTTCTGAGAGACTGCCCTGCACTGACCATGGACTTAAAACCTTAAAATGCTCGTTTTCATACAACGACTACGCTTCCATTCCCTTCTTTTCCAGACAGTTGTGGAAACCAGTATTAAAGCCAGGAGCGGCACTTTCTTTATTTTTTCCGGGGCCGGGGGGAGTGGGTTCATCGAGAGCCTCTAAGTCAGTCGCTTACCTGATTCCAAACCCCGCATCTTCGACGTGTCTCTCTCTCCTTTTTCAAAGTAAAACAAGTAGCCTCTCAAGAAGCCCCTGAGCTCCTCCACAGGGATGTCTTCCCATTTCACCAAGATCGAGTCGGCAGAGGTGTCCTCCACGGTAAAATTTGGAGCGACGATCGGAGCTGTGGGGGTGGGGGGAGCCCACAGTGAGGATGAGTGTGCTGACCCAGAGCGAGACACCCACGGCTGGTGGGGGGCCCAGCCTCGGGAGACACACACCTGCGCTCAGGGTTGCAGCTCTATTTTCCATTCACTCCACCACAAACCTGCCCAGATACTGCCGTGCACTCTGTTGCGGCAAAGCTAGTCACCAGACACACAGAGGCAGGGCTTACCATCCAGGGAAGCAACCTATGCGAAACCTTTAAGCGGCTAACTCATCTGTACTTCCCTTTTCTATGGATAGGCTGGAGTAAGTGCAAATTCCATATTTCTGACATCCGAATCGAGATTTTGTTAATGACCACACATTTGTGAAATATAAACACCGAACGAATGAAGAGTAAGTAATCAAATAATTTTAAATTTATCATACAAATTATTTTTCCTTCCTTGAACTGAATATCCCAATTTAATCTATTCTTAGACTCCAACGCTGCCAATCTATAATTTTCCGGTTACCCTGAACCCTAGGGAAACTTATCCACGGAACTCACCCAGTTCCTCTATGTATCCGATCACAGAACGTAACAGTTGATATCCTTGATTTCTGCACCCGTACAGGAAGAAGTGGTATCTCACACCCGGTCGAAACTGATCTATAGGAGGGACACAATCAGTAAACTGTCATAAGTGCACAGTATTATGCATATCTATTTCAGAAACATCGACTTTAGAGTCACTGACTCAGAAACAGTCGAAGCTAATTTTAAACACATGCTTTCCTCTAAAAACACACCAGTATTTTCAAAATTGGTAAATAGTCTCAGTGGAAAACTGATGAAACCAAATTCATGTTTTACCGTAATAAAAAGTTTAGTGTCATAATATAGTGTCACCCTGAAGAGGGGAGGAGCGGTGACTGAAGCCTTGATTTTGTTCCTTAAACCAGCAGTGATGCCTCTATCCTGGTCCTGGCCCAGGCCGAGGGCTGTGTCACCACGCTCCAAAAAGCCCTCCCCCCCAACCAGCGTTAGTTCTGGGTGCGGGAGCCGCCGCGGCGGCTCTCCTCCTGCGCCAACAAGCAAACGCTACAGTCGCCACTCCCTCCTGACGCTTTGCGTGAGAGGAGCCAGGCTGTTCCCTAGCGTCTGCTCCTCTGTGCCGCGCCCCCACTCGGGGCCCGCGAGTCCACTCCACACGAGAGTGCACCCCTCCACCCCACTGCGGAGCCCCTGGCAGCACGGTGCCAGGTGGGACAGATGGGGAACCCCGAGGGGGACAGGACCAGGGCCCAGGCCCGGACGGGCTGGAGACAGGTGGGGGACAGACAAAGGGGGGAATCACAGCACACTGTGCGAGACGAGAGGGACCTGCCGTGGGCTGTGGCGCCTTCCAGGAGGGAAAACGCCACCAAGAAATGATGCTGACGGACGACCGGGAGCTTGCCAGCCGTGGGCCAGGAAGAAGGCTCCGCCTGGGGGAGGCGGCCAGTGCGCGTACGCGGGCTCGCACTGAGTGTGTGGAGTGCCCCTCTTCCCCGGCGGGTGGCGCGCCATCCGCCTGCCCTGCACCCAGAGCACCGGGGGCCGCGGGCCCCACAGCCGGACAGTCGCCCTCTACTGCCCCCTTGCTGAGTGTTTTCTCTAGGAACAGGACACTCGGAAGTTACTTTTTAACTGTGTTTTTTAGTTTTATTTTTTATCCTCACCTGAGCATGTTTATCGATTTGAGAGAGGAAGAGGGGTGTGGAGAGAGAGGGAGGGAGAGGGAAAGAGACATTGATGTGAGACAGAAACATCAATTCTGTGTGCCCCGACGGGGGGTCGAGCCAGCAACCAGCAACCTTTGGCGTATGGGACGCCGCTCCATATTTTTAGACAGAAGGGAAGGGAGGGAGAGAGACAGGAAGAGAAACATCACCTGCCCCCTACTGGAGACCTGGCCCACAACCCAGGCACGTGCCCTGACTGGGAATCGAACCGGCGACCCTATGGTTCGCAGGCCAGTGATCAATCCACCGAGCCACACCAGCCAGGGCGCAAGGTCATGACTTTAAACTGCACATACGTTAGTAAACGTGTACCTAGTTTGATGTTCCGATTACGTATACCAATCGTGTTTAGGATTCTGATGCCTAAAAAAAAAGCAGCACCTGAGTTGGTTAGAGCACTAGGCGTGTGTTTTGAGGTCACAAGGAGAGAAGAGCAGGTGACTGGGTGGGAAAAGAGGAGGAGAAACAACTACCACGGCCACACACTGTTCCAGCGGCAGGAAACAGAAAACAAAACTCCCAGCTCCTTGACACTTTGAACTTGACGCCTGGTGATGGCACACCCTGACCAGCTTTGTGGCCGTGAGCGAGTTCCCTAACTTCTCTCAGCGCTGCAGGGCCTGGGCTCACCTGCCTCCCCTTCTCACCCCACGGCTGCCAGCTTCCACTCCCATGCAGACACTGCACCTCAGGCAGTGCCCTCCGCTCCGCATGGCTGCCCCCCGCCCCAGCCCATCCCCACGGTGCTCCCAGCCCAGAGAGGAGGGAGGAGGGAGGAGGGAGGGAGGAGGCGGGGCCAGAGTGTGTAGAGGGAGCACCAGGCCAGTGTGAGGCCCCAGGAGCTGCCGTGGGGGTGGAGAGGGGGGAAAGGCAAGGGCAGGTGCAGGGAGGAGCGGGGAGGGGTGCAGCTGGGCATGCTGGGAAGTGCAGTGTGGGGGGGGAAGGATCAAGGGAACTGTCCTCTCTCTGGGCCGATTCTGCAGGGAGCAGCCTGGCTGAATTCCAAGCAGAACGGACACATAATCGGGGCCCACACACACGGCCATCTAATGAAGGGGACTCATCCTCACCATCTGACAGTGAAAAGGGAAACACTGCCTGCTCTGCCAAACCCCACTGACACGGGAGGGACAGCCACGGGAGCGGAAGGACGTCACCAGCACAGGCCGCCAGCTCCAGAGCCCCGCGGGGAGAGACACAGAAGCCCGGTGCTCAGAGGGAGCAGCGGCTGTCGGAAGAGGCACTGAACTCCTCCGAAGCACCAGGCTGGTTCAGCCTGCAGGTTGCCAAGTGCCCCTGGGGCTGCCTTCAGGCTGCATGGGGTCAAGGCGGCTTGCCAAGGAAGCTCAGGGCTTCCTCAGCCACCAGGGAGCGGGCCCCACCCACTGCGCCCGCCTCGGGCCACGTGGGGATGTGGGTGCAGGGCCCCTGTGCACGGCCTCTCCTGACCTCCGTCCCTGGGCCCTGGGCCAGCACAGGCTGCAGCGCTCTGCGGGGGACCACGCTGCTCACCGGTCCGCAGCCTTCCTCCCGAGCACGGCCCCCCGCGGTCCCACCTTCCGCACAAGCGCTGCCTCACCCTCCGTCCGTTCCAGGGAGGTGCCCCCATCGACTGGCCCTCCCGTGTGCTGCGGTGGCCGCTCTCTACCACGACAGCAGTGCGCGATGCCGTGGCGACCGTGCTCAGACGGGAACCTGGGGTGCTCCCTCCTGGTTTCCTGGATCAAGGGGGTCGGAGCCCCCTCACGCACACACTGCCCCGGCCACCTTCAGGAGGGCTACACCGGCCAGCACCCGGCCCCGCGGCCAGCACCTGGCCCTGCGGCCAGGGAGAATGGCCGCTCCCTTGCGCCCGGCCAGCCCGCACGCTGCTGCTCGTGTGACGAGCCCGCCGGCGGCGCCCCGAGGGACACTCACCGGACTCGATGACGGCCTCGGTGCTGTTGGCGGGGACCTTCCTCCAGTCCATGAGGCAGGGCTCTGCCTGCGAGGCGTCGCACCACTTCACCACGTAGTCGCAGGTGGCATTGGGGTCGTGGCCCCACGCGAGCAGGATCCCTCTTCCCGTCCCGACGGCCTGCTCCGTTCTGAGGTCGTCTGCGCCAGGAGAGAGGGGGGCACTTTGATGTGAGAACTAGCGAGGTAAGGTAAGGCACGCCCCGTGGAAACGGGCAAGAGCCGCACAAGTTACGTCACCGTACGGAAACGTGCAAGATAGCGCTCAAGCTAGACACACCTTCGGGGAAGTCCGGAAGTGCAGCGGTGACCATGGCAACCACCGGGGCCTACAGATCAACTCAGCTACTGAGACCAAGTGGTAAGAAAGCACGTGGGATCGGGTGGTGGTGACGCAGTGGGGCCAGGAGGGCTCTGGCAGCGCAGGGCGTAAGGGCCCCGGAGGGGGGCATCAAGGCCCAGAGGATGGGCAGAGCGCTGGTGGGCAGTCTGCGTCCCTCCTCTGGTCACCACCGTCTGGGGTGTGAGCCTCGTGGCCGCAGGGGCCCTGCCGGCAGCCCCAGCCCCAGCCGGGCAGAGCAGGAGCACCACGGCAGGAGGCGGGTGGGAGGGGCTTCCTCCATTGCTGGAACACCGCCCCCTCCCCCGTGGGCTGCGGGGACCCGGGAGACAGGGCAGGGAGAGGAGGAATCTGTGGGAACAGTTTGGGAAGGAAGGAGAGCTGAGGGGACTGACGGGCGGTGGGTGTGGGCCCACAGGGAAGAGCCCGTGCAGGGCCCGTGGGGAACAGAGGCGGGAGGTGCCGAGGCTGGTGGGAAGGGGGCCAGCGTGGGCGTGGGGTCACGTCAGGTGTTGGCCTAGGCGACAGGGAGGCCCCAGGTGGGGGGCGAGGCACAAGCATGGACTAGGGCGGCGTGGCCGAAAGGGAGAGGGGAGCCCGGATCAGTCTGCCCTGCAGAAGCGGCTGGGAGACAGGGGCCCCCATGGGGCGGAGCGGCCAGGCGGGGAGGCGGGGGCTCAGAGGAGGCGCTATCAGGGTGAAGAGGCCGGGGCGGCCGCTGCAGACCCACAGCTCGAGGGGCGGCCGAGGCAGTTCAGGACGGACGGGCGGACGGACCCCTGGCGGGCACCCAGAGGATGCGGAGGCAGGCGGGCGGGCGGTCATTTTAAAAGTCACACCATTTTCACAACTTTACGCTGAGAGTCTAACTCGGACTTTGGGGAGAATTTCTCATCCATAAGGGATCCCTACTGAAGGAACGTCCCTTCCACAACGCCGCCACGTAAACCGAGTGTCTCTTCCTGCCAGACGGGTGCAGCACCACGGCCTCGCTGACCGGGAGCCGGCTCGCGTGGGGCTGGGGAGGTGCGCCAACACGGGACCTGTCGCACCGTTTCTTCCCGAGAGTCACACCCACCACCACAGCCCCCAACACTGCGCGTTACAGTGACCGGGAACAGCGGCTGCCCGGCCACCAGGGCAGAGGCTGCCAGCGGGGACCCAGGGTGCTGAGAGAGAGCACTGTCTCAGCGCGCAGCTGACATTCGCCCGCCCGCCTGCTCCGCCTTCGGTGTCGCTAGCAGCAGCAGCAGCAGCAGCAGCAATGGCAGCAGCAGCAGCAGCGGGCGGGTGGGGGGGGTGGTGGCGGAGGAGGTGAAGGAGAGCACACAACCCCTCCGGAGCGTCTCCCTCCGAGCTCCCCTTCTCCTGCCCCAACCGCTCACCGTTGGGAATCTCCATGCTCGCTATTTTGGACGGCGGGGAGGAGCCGGCGGAGTTTTTCGCCACCACGCTGATGATGTAGTCGTTTCTGTCGAGCTGCATCTCTGCTCTGTGCTGGGGGTCGGGGATCTCCGAGAGGGACTGGGTCTTCTCGTCCGACGAGCAGGACACGTTGTAGAAGAGGATCTTCCCGTTCGCCTCGCTGACGGGCAGGGGCTGCGAGAGACGGGAAGATACGTCACGTTCGGTCACGGGAACCTGCGAAGTGACTGCGTGACCAGGCGAGGCCACCGACTCTAGAGTGGACACCACCCTCGTCGTAAAGGTGCCACCGGAGGAGGCGCAGCTGCCCACTCTCCGAGAAACCCGCCGAGACCCGGGCAGCTCGGTGGGGGGCGGCGACGCCGGGGAAGAATGTCCGTGCCGTGAGCACCCAGAAACATACACGTGCAGCCAATAAACAGCCGCATGTGGCCTCCCACTTCCTCGTGACAAATAGAGTTACGAGAAGCACTGCTCTATATAAACAGAAACAAAACATTAAAAAGTATGGCATCATCGTTTTTTTTAACATTTACTGCCTTCTTGTTTTAAAGTAGTGCCTGCTCATTACAGACCATGTGTGTTGTTTTCTGCTGGTGGATGGGCCCCGAGGGCCTTCCCGGTCGCACCCGCGGGCTCCTCCTCCTTTGGGGGCCCTGCCTATGCGGCCGCCTCCCAAGGCCCACCCAGCCTGCTGCCCCCCTGCCCCCTGCACTCCCCCTGGACACGGGGGGGGTGGGCAGAGCAGGGTCGCCGTCGTGAGTGCAGGAAGCATGGGGCTTATTCCAGTATCACTGTTTATTAATTACTGCTTTGTTTTCCACACGAACAGCTGCAGTCCCACTTCTGCCCCACCCTGCAAGCCCCTCAAAGCCTCGTCTCTGGCTCCACTCTCATTCCTGAGCGCCTAGAACCCCCCTTATTCACCCCGCCCACCCCCAGCTACTGGACTCTGCTCAGGTTCCCCAGGGACACATGTTTAAAAACCTCAACACGTCCAAAACAACTTAATTTTCTACCCAAACAGGGCAGAAGCAATTAACCTTGGGACTGCAGTTAGACTCTGAATCACTGCAACAGTTTCAAATCCCTGGTTCAACAGTCCTCTAGTTGGAACACTGTTCCAAACTCCTTCCACACGCAAGTGGTTTGTACGATCGTTACTATGTTGCTGCGGAATCTGACGGACAGCTCAGGGCAGCGGGGAGTTTCTCATCGGCAGGAGGGCGGGATGCTACCGTCCCCTCAGACGATCTCAAAGCAAGGGAGCGTCTAGGGAACGTGCACTTGGACTTCGCTTGACTCAAAGCTGTACTTTCATCCAGGTTTTGTGAAAATAACATTGTTTACTCTCAACAACAAAACCCACCACTTAAAGGAATCTGGTTAGGACTGCCCTTAGGAAATCGGAGGTAGAAAACCACTGTTGGTGTTTTTAATATTCATTAGTCAGATAAAAAAAACAACAACAACAACACAGCAACAAAAATGGCTGCTCTACGAGGGAGAAACAGTAAAATAGAGCGTGATTCGTGTATTACCTGAAATTTTACGAAAGTATCATTGCATTGTATAAGACAATTTATTTAAGGGAAACAAATTACATAAGAAGCTGGTTTCCTATTCATCCAAGGGGAAAAATGCAACATGAATAGCAGGGTTGTAACTTGCAGCTTCTGGCTGCACTTCTAAAGCCGGAGGGACTGAGTTCGTGAACAACCCCCCCCCCCCCCCCCCGCCGGGGCCCCTCAGAGGCCTGGTGAAACCACAGCACAGAGTGGGAGGCCTCGGACCCGCGGTGCAGCTGCGGTCAGGAGGAGCCTGGGGGCGCCTGGAGCCAGGTCACACCCTCAGCAGTCCTGCACGTCTGGGACCCCTGGCCCCTCGACAACCCCAGGACCCTCCGAAAGGTAGGCGGTCTACCAAAACCGAGCCGTCTCACTACTCACACAAATGTTATGGCATTTACCTTCCAATATATGATTAGGTTTTTCCCGTCGGAGCGCCACTCCCTCCACGTGTCTGGTCCCTTGGAGGGAACTAGGGGAGAGAGGTCGAAGTTAGTTAGTACTCGAAGTCGTGTGCTGGGTCGGTCGGTCATGTCAGTCATCGAGACGGTGGTGCCTGAGAACGGTCAGTGGCCTCTCCCGCACCACATCAGGGGTGGCCTGGGTGGCCCACAGGGCCTGGCAGAAGGAAGGCGTGTTCCTTGTGAGGCCAGGTCATGAAAAGCGCGCGGCGGGCTGCCCTGTTGTCCTCTCCGTGATCCCCGAGTCCGGGAGGAGCCGGCGGCTGCGCTCTGCAGACACTCCAGCAGCCAGGAGAGGGAACCCGGGGGAGGCAGACCCCCTGCCCCGGGGCAAGGCTGCAGCCCCCACCCGCACGGCGATGGCCCTCAGCAGAGACTCCGGGCCAGAGCCACGTCGCCAAGCTGCTCCCGGGTTTCCGACCCCCACGGGCACCGTGAGATCATACATGCTTGCTGTGTTAAGGCGCTGAGTTTTGGGGCAATGGGTTATGCAGCAACAGGTAACTAATGCACTCTGGCTCTGGACTCATGCGCTGGATTCACGTCTGATAATCCAGGTAATTCTGACACTTGTTGCAAAGCTCTGCCCCTCCCCCCAGCCTTCACGTGGAGAGACAACACCTGGATTAGCACGCATCACCACTTTTTATTTTACTGGTAGATGTGGTGGCAGAAGTTTTATGTTCCCTCTGTTACATAGTGCAAATAAAGAATTCGCTATGTTTTAGTGAATGATGACTGAAAATCACACCTGTTTCTATTTTCCATTTTAAAGCCGACATCTGGTTAATCAAGGACAGAAACTTCCTCCTGTCTTTGGAAATTATACTCGGAAAACCAGTGACCTGATGTGGTGGCTATTCTGACCTAGGCAAACCGTGGAGACCGAAGCTCAAGACCTTAGCCCCGTCCGTGACTCAGCCTTAGGTCGGAAATAAGAATTCCAACAAACTCGTTTTTAATGAAAAGGCGATCTAGATAGATGGCGAAAAGTCCAGGCAAAGGAGGGAAGCGTGTGAGGCAAACCGCCCCAGCATCTTACTGGGGCTGCACCGCATCACTTGACCGTCGACCCGACCACACGGCGCGCGGACAGTGCAGCCGGTCCGGCCACGGAGCACGTGCCCCGCACGCTCCGTGCGCTCCCAGGACGTCAGAAACCATCGTTTAAAGTGTCTGTGTAACACTGTGCTAGCGTGTGTTGCACAATTTCACAGTGTACCTACGTGTTCTATGTTTAGTCACTTGGGTGACATTTAAAAAAACAAACAGTTGCCCAATCCCAGGATCCGCGGTAACAATTAACCACGAACCACGGCGTTAACTTACTGGCTTCCGTGGTCAGATACTGTTTCTCGTCGCTCCAGAGGCTCCACTTCCAGAAAGGCTCGGCGGCACAGCGCACCCGGAAGGCGTACACGGTGTACGGGTGCAGCCGGCCCACGGCCGCGAGGTAACGCGAGCCGTCCGCCCCTGCGATGGTGACGTTCCACTGGCGGGAAGCCAACAAGGCAATGTGAGCGCAGGGGACGTCAGGTGTGCACACATACACATGAACACACACACACACACATTTCTAAAGTAAGAGCCCTGGCTGGCGTAGCTCAGTGGATTGAGCGTGGGCTGCGAACCAAAGCGTCGCAGGTTCGATTCCCAGTCAGGGCACATGCCTGGGTTGCAGGCCACAGCCCCCAGCAGCCACACATTGATGTTTCTCTCTCTCTCTCTCTATCTCCCTTCTCTCTCTAAAAAATAAATCCTAAAAAAATTTAAAAAACAAAGTAAGGAAGCCTCCCAAATTTGCACCCCTTTGCACGTCCGCAAGAGTTTGCCTCTCTATACGGTCAGAGTCAGTTCACCCCCGTACTATGGTGATTCTCACATAAATGCCAATCAGTGACATGATGATGCCCGGCAATAGCAGGAAGCAAAGCTGAGGCATCTTTTTGACCCGACTATCGAATCTAACTGATAGCGGCCAGTTCAAGCACGCGGAGAGGAGGACATGAACTTGGTCATCAGTCAGTGGCTGATGGCGGTGCAGCAAAGCTCCGCATGTCGGCATTAACCTGAGACAGCCTTGGGGAGGGCCTGGGGCACTCAGAAGACACCTGGGGGCTGACGGCGGCTGTGTCATCGTGGCCCTTACACGGCACCTAGTGCCTCTGATACGGTGCTAAACACGCAGACCGTGCAACACACGCTCAAACGAACTGAAATTAAAATGAAGCAACTGGAGACAACTCCGGGGACCTGCACGTCTCGGGGAGACCTCCGGGCCCCCGATTACTTATTACGAAGGAGCGTTGGGGGCCACGTTGTGCCAGGTGACTGATACTCTGGCAATCGCCAGGAAGCTTCCAAGTGAATGTTTAAGCATGACATCATTTATTTTGGACTGACCACAGATGCCAAGACGGTGCAGTATAAAAGTCAACCCAAGTATTTAAAACGTATTAAAAGTCATGTTTTGACTTATAATAACCAATTACAACTTGCTCCCGGAGCTGCGCTTGGCGGTTTTAAAAATCGCATCTTCTTTCCGGTGCCAGGGAGTCCATTATCTAGTGCTGGAGGTCGCCGCGGAACTACTCGTTAACTCACAAATGTATGGGGCACCAGCTACACGCCAGGTGCACCGCCAGACCCGGCCGCAAGCGGAGCAGCGAGAGTCAGACTTACGTTCTGCGGCAGCCAGTGTCTTTAAGGTGCTGTCCAATTACATCCCTGGGCAATATCTCGGTTCTTAGTCAATCTCTACAATCATCAGAGTCTACGCATATAGATTGACCTAGGTATGTGGAAAGCTCAATGCGTTATCCGAAATAACCTCCGAGGAGGTTTACGGAAGAATCTCACTCACCAATTCTTGCACTGAATTCATCTTGTTGATTTCAACCTGGCACAGCAGCTTAATCTTTGCAAAGTTGCCCGGTAAATGCCAGGAGAGCGTAACGGCCGTCGCGTTGATGTCTTTCACTTTGATTGAAGTAGGAGTGCGGGGATGCACTGTCGACGTAAGTTTTAAAGGTTAATTCCCTCGAAAGCTATTTTCCACCACGACAAATGAGACTCGCCGGCGACAAGCGACACCAGCAACGCTGCACTCCGAGTGTGTGGACGACGCGAGCCTCACCGTCCTGCTCGCCACACGCCGACGGTTCTCCAGGACCCATCGCGCCCGAGGTTCCTCAGTCGGGGTCAGGAACTCTAACTGAAAGGTCGTTATAGAACACACAGCCTCTACCCGCAAGGAACCTCTCATTTACTTGGGGACTGACGCACAAGAAAGAAAGAAAATCTACCAGAGAACACATGCTGAGTTCCAAATGAATGGCATCCATATTGAGTGCTGTAAGAATTTAGATGTCAACGTGGTGGGGAGAATCCTGCAGTAAAGATGGGACTTAGGCCCTGGCTGGTGTGGCTCAGTGGACTGAGCGCCTGGCCTGTGAACCAAAGGGTCACCGGCTCGATTCCCAGTCAGGGCACATGTCTGGGTTTTGCTGGCCAGGTCCCCAGTAGGGGGCGTGCGAAAAGCAACCACACATTGATGTTTCTCTCCCTCCTTTCTCCTCTCTCTAAAAACAAACAAACAAACAAACACACAAACAAACAAACAAAGATGGGACTTGGGATGAGCTCTGAAAGAAGAATCGGAGTAAAGCTGGCAGGAGGAATGCAGAAGAGCATTCCAGGCTGGGGTCCTGGCCCAGCGAGGCGCAGGCCACACTGCTCTGGCGATGGCCCACCTCGGGGGCGGGAGGGCTGTGGGAGGGGCAACCCTGCCGTACACACGGCTGGGATGGCGGCGGGCAGGCAAAGACACGCAGACACTACCACTCAAGGAAACAGAAAAAATGGCCACTCTGTCCTTAGGTGAAGGGAGGACATAAAAAGACGATGGGAAGAAATACTTGATGAAAGGGCTTCCTGTTCGGCCAGCAAGGCCGGTCTGCAGCAGAGGGCGCTGGGTGTGAGCCTACCTCCCCAGACCGTGGTCTGCCGCGGTGTGGTGCGGGGCCGGCGTGGAGCCGACGCCCACGGAAGGGCCACGGGAACGCATGCCAAAGCACTGCACCGTGTTGCATTTCTGTCCTGAGCTCCGTGTTAATAAGACTGGTAAGGTCAAGAAGTCATCAGCAGTAAGGAGGACTGCGCTATTTATTGATCTGTACGACAACCTGGATGGATCTAAAGGTGATTATTATCACCTTTCGTAAAAAACGCCAGCCTCCGAGGGTTACAGGCTGCACGGCTCCACTTACACGACATCCTCAGAATGACAAAGCCACAGGGACGAAGAACAGGTCTGCTGGTGTCCGGGGACAGGGCGTGTGTGTTGGGGTTGGGGGGCGGCGGGCGCAGCGACAGACCAGTCCGGTACCTTGAGTGTGTGGGTTCCCTGAACCTTTACATAAATCCGCCTGCACAGACCTACACGCACGCACACGCACACACACACACACACACACACACACACAACTGAATGCACGTGAAAACCGGTGCTCGCTGAGCAAGGTCGGCAGCCTGGTTCACAGGTCACGTCCAAGGTCAGTGGCCCGGCCCGGAGGCTGTGCGACAGCAACGTTAGGACGCTGCCCCGGGGAAAGCCCCGTGAGGGGTTGGAGGGCTCTCGTTTGTTAGTTTTTGCGACCACCTACAATTATTCGAAAGTAAAAAGTCTTTAAAAGTTGGGCGACATTTTCTCAGAAACAAAAAAGTATTAGATAAAGCCACTGACGTTTTCTACGGGAGTATTTCAAAAATTCACTTAGGTGCAATAAAATGGTGAACCTGCAATTACACATGTTGAAGCTTTTAAAATAGAATTTACAGGATGAATATGAAGCAGTTATAAAGGAAATGATCAGGACAACGTAATCCCCCCCAGGCTCACTTTTCATTCCTCTCGAGACACCTCGCCACTTCGACAGGCGTGTGCAAGGCGCTGGTTCGGCCGCCGCTTGCTTACCTCTTTCGGTCGCGTTCACCAGAGTCCGCGCTTGCGACTGGCCCAGAGGGTTGTGAGCGGTCAGGGTGAAGTCATACAGTTCTTGACTGGGCAGGACTTGAAAGGACAACTGGTAGCTTTCATTTATGGGCCCTTCAGCTCTTTTAAACTTGACGTATTTTCCTGAGAAACTGCGGAGGAAGAGAGGAATAAAGGATATTAAAGTAGTATCAGGATGGCGAGAGAGAGAAACGGCGCAGGGAAAATACATGGGTAAATTTCTGATTAATTAACGTTTTCAAAGTCTTGGTAATTACAGAGGTGCTGTGTACGCGGGGAAGCAAATGATTGACCGCCGCACAGGCTCTGTCTGTGTCTGAGGGCTCCTCCCCGTGGGCCTGGTGGAGAGGGAGACGGATGGAGTCTGCGTGCACCCAGCCGCAGCACGGACCTCACACCCGACTTTTACGGCACATGTGTGCTCGTGACGTACAAGAGGCGGGGCCTGTCCCCGTGTCCTGAGACGTCCTCCTGACGGACGCCCTGCGGGGCGTGTGTGTGTGTGTGTGTGTGTGTGTGTGTGTCTGACACCCTTTCCTGGTCGCCTCTACCTTTCGGACAAAGTGTAACTGGTGTTGCGCGGGCCCACCAGGGCCGTCGGTCTGCCTGGGTCCCAGGTGCATATAATCTCCTTTAAATCGTTCGTCTCGCAGTTCAGCTTTTGGGGAATATCGGGTGGATCTGAAAGGGAAAAGGGAAAAAAATGGAGGAGTTACTCATTTTAACATATATGTTCCCTGCATATGTTGTGTCTCGTAAATGTTAATTATATTTTGTACAGTTTCATTACAAATGAAATAATGTATTGTTTATATTTTATTTTTTCAACAATTACCATTCTTTCTATAGCATGTTTTTTTCTAGTTCATATTACATTAGAAATGATAAAAATAAATTATACTAAATAAAATATACTAAAGAGTGACTATTAGCTCATTTGAAAACTCCCTATTAGCAAACCGAAGATACTATCACTTTTTCCCCCTTAAATACTACTTGAATCTACCAAATCTCTCAAAGGAAGGTGTACCCAATAAGTCAGAAAAATCTACAAGTCAAAAGTACTATTACTGGTCACCCATCTATATTTGCAAAGAAGTACCAGATCACATTATAAGCCAACAAACGTCATAAGTTTCAGAGTTCTTAAATAAGTTACAAGGACCATTATTTACAGAGTAATTTTCAGTAAAACCCTGCACCTCCCTGTACTCAAGTGACTACTTCTCTTCTGTCGTTTTCATTTTTTTTAAGATTTTAATTATTTATTTTTAGAGAGGGAAGGGAGGAAGAAAGAGAGAGAGAGAGAGACAGAGAGAGACAGAGAGAGAGAGAGAGAGAGAAACATCAATGTGTGGTGCTGGGGGCCGTGGCCTATAACCCAAGCATGTGCCCTGACTGGGAATCGAACCTACGATGCTACAATGCTTCGCAGCCCGCGCTCAATCCACTCAGCTACGCCAGCCAGGATCTCATTTTCATTCTTTACTAAAACTGCTCTGTCTCTGTGTTCAGGCAGCACTAGCGAGAACACGTCCTTCGAGTGTGCCTGCGATGGAAAGGGATGAGAGAATTCTGAGGTCTGACACTGAGCACAGAAATCGGTAAATCTGTGATTGTGTTTAACCAGGCACATACGGAAGCCGGTATCTCCTCCTGTCACGTGTATCCAAACTCTGTCATGCAAGATAAGCTTTTTAAAAAACAACGATCTACTTGTTGAAAAATTCTGTAACTTTATTTTTAAAAAAACTAAAATTTTTAATCAGTTTTTAGTTCATCAACCAAGACTTAGGAAATTGCACATACCTTCTTCAGAGATAAGAATAATGTCCTCCAGTGATATTTTAGGTAATGCCAGGAGGAGTAACGAGCATTATATGATAGTCTAACAATTGGATAATGAAACAAATACTGACATATTTGTTGTAAAAACTGTTTCAAGTCTAAGGCCAAACTTTCAGTCATTTTATTAAAATGACATAACAATTTTTTTAGTACATTTAAAATGTTTATTATTTTAGTATTTGGCAGGTACACTGGGTTGGGATACTTCAAGTCCAAATGACAGGAGCAAACCGGAGGGACGTGGAAGCAAAGGCAAAGAGGAAAAATGTGAGAGGGCAGTGTGGAAAAGCTAATGTGCGGATTCTCTTTTCTTTTCAAAGGAATTAACTTATAAAAGGATCAGCTGAAGCTGGGCAAGCTAGTTATAAATCACCCGTATTTCTGTGTACCAACAAATGCAAAACGCATTTTTAAAATCAAAGCCATTTTTATGAAAATATTTTCAAATGAGAAAGTGTAAAATTTGACATGTGCTCTAAATATCTACATTTTCTAATCCTATGTCATAGTGCATTATTTTAAAGCCTCTTAAATATGATGAAAGATTAACATCAAGGTCAATACTGAATGCTGAAGCGGCACTATCGAAGGGGACTCAAGTGGTAATGGAAAAATACAATAAAAAATTTAAATGTAAGTTATTTGAATGATTACTGCACAAATAATTGTTCATAACAATTATTTGGCTCCTGATTAAATTAGCATATGCATGAATACTAACAGGTACTGTAAATAACTATTCTGTCTGCTAAATAATGGATTTATTTTCAATCACAAGAATAAACCAGAGAGAAACAAAGCCACTTTTACTGGCATTGACATCAAACACGGAGGAGCATCTTCTAAGTTTTACTAAAAGACACACGAGACCTCACATGCCCAAGACAAACGAAAGGAGGCCCAGGTAACTGGAGGACGTGCCCTGCCCTTGGCTGGGTGGCCTGCTACTGAGAGAGAGAGAGAACTTTCCTAAACCGACGGAGGTCACGTGATGGGTCACGTGTGAGAAAACTCACAACACCCACTCACTACGTTTCACACACTTCCTTTTGTGAGCCCCTCAGACCCCACGCAGAGCCTGTGAGTGCGGAGTGCAGGAGGGCGGGACGCTGGAGACAAAGCCACCGCATCAGAGTGACCACGGGGGAGGGGACGGAGAACTCAATGGACAGGACGATCTGTGTGCAGGCCACGTGGGCCACGCAGGCCCCACGGGCCGGGCCATTCCCGCAGCCACTGCTGCACCACGTGGGCTGAGAACTGCAGAGGCGGCCACGCCGGTAAAAGTTGCCTGCACTCGGGGCGGCGTCCACACGGCACAGCGTGAGGGGACGCGGGGGCGGGGGGTGAATCCTCGCACCCACGACCTCCAGCTACCCTCTCCTCCGACAGGTTTCTTTCAAGCTGGGGAAACACATATTACGCTGCTGAAACATTCTGTGCAAAATCATGACAATTTCTTTAATGTGGGTACTTATTTTAAAAAGGTATGCTATAATTATATGGGAAATTATCTTTTATGAAATGATTACTAAAGAAGGTAGGATTCGCAAATATTATATCCTAACTACCCCAACTCAACAAAGCTGTTAACCAAGAATTCAAACTATAAGTTAGCCAATGAGTGCTTCAACTCTTATCACAAAGCCTAGAAATCGGACAGATACATGTATGTACAAAAGAAGCTCAGACCTCACCTTTAAGCGAGTAAAAATTCAGGTGCCTTTTATATCATTTATATCAAAGAACAGAAGAATAAAAAAGAAATAGAATCACACCCCTGCCGCTCTATGAAAAAAAGCATGAAGGCTTTCAGAGAGAACACAAAATGATGAATAGAAACTTACATCCTGCAAAAATAACTGTTCCGTAAATGTTTTCCTTGGTTGTGAACACCACATTTGTCCCGCTGTCTTCAGAAACGGAGATGTTGTGGATCCTGATCGCCACGTTCTCCCCATCGAGATGGATAAGGGGGCACTTCGCATAGCCGATCTGGGCCGACGACACTTTTTCTTGAGTCACACAGCAAAAGGTTATATCTGAGCCCACAAGTATCACCTTGTCTTGAGGAAAAACCTTGCCCGGAGAATCGGTGGACCCTGGGAAGATCAAAAGAAACTATAAAATACTTTAGAAATCTTTTACCATAGAAATAACCCAGTGTATACAAAACATACTTGGGGTGCTTTATAATAAGGGTGGCCCCGAGATAAGGTGCGTCCCCCAGGTTTCAAAGGAGCAAGACGCATGCAAGAAATGAAGTGTGTGTGGTTCTATTCACTTACGGTGGAGTGACAGTGGGGGAGGGGACTGTAGGTCAATGTCTACCGTCACAGGTTAATGTCTCAGAAGTCCTACAAATCCCATACATGGGTTTATATCCGTACATGAAAAATCAACACCAAGAAAACGTGTCGATTTTAAATAACTCCATCGCCCTGAAATGATTCTATGTATTCAGGGCAGACTTCTTACTTTCCATCAGCCTAAATAAACACTGGAGTACTCCATAGCCTAAAAAGCACTGTTTCTTTCATCCCAACTCTGCAGCTGGAAGCCTACCTTTGGTTTTTATTCCCCCAAACAGCCCATCCTTTAAATTACCCATACTCTCCTTTCGACCTGGTTCCTCCCTCCCAGACTGCACTCTGGCTCCCGCCCCAACTGCTGTACTGACGTGGCCGGCTGACCGAATCGCTCAGTCTAGTGGCGGCTGCGTCTGAGCAGCCTTCCCCTTTGACGTCCACAGCTCCGGGCTCGCTGCCTGAAGTCCCCCTTCTCCAAACTCCCTGCTCTCCTGGGTCCCTCACTGAGCCCTCCCGGGCTCCTCCCAGCCCTCTAGTGCCCGTCTGCTCTGCTGGTCTTTCTTCCCTCCTCCCCGTGGACACAAAGCTTCTAAGCGACAGGTCCTCGGTCTTCACCCCCTTGTCCCCGAGTCATGGGAACCTCCGGGGTTAAAAAACTTTCCCATCACATACACGCTAATGATTTTCAGACACGCATCTCCAGCTCCAACTGGATGCCACGCCCGCATTTCCAGGTGCCTGGGAGACTTTGCTATCCAGACACCTCACATGTGCCTCAAGTGCAATGCTTCAACGATGAAATCAACCTTTCCTCCCTAATTTGTTTATATATTTTCTGTCTCAGTGGAAAGCCGCACGAGCGGCCCAAACTAACAGTTGTCTTTGGCTGGATTTCTCCCTTACCAAGCACGGTGCCACCGATTCCGATTCTGTCTCCCCCGTGTTTCTGCACCTTTTCCCCTCCTCACTTCTAACCCCGAGGGTCCTGGCCACACCTCCACTGTTCTCCACTGAACTGCGACAAGCTTCCCCTTACTGATCCACCTGCTTCCAGCCCCCTCTTCCTCCGAGCCGCTCCTGCAGACAGTCCCCAAACGGAATAATCTGCAACGATCAGCCGTCTTTTTAGGAACTTTGTTTTACTGTCAGTACGTCACTGGGCCCTGTCCCATACTGCCAGCATTCTACCTGCAAATGAGTTTTATTCAATGTCCTGATAACTGGGGGCATAGCTGCAAATTCCTGGGTCTCTGCAAAAACTGTAGGTCACGGGCTACTCCGTGGATGACAAGTTGGGCAACTTTAAACAAAAAAATAAGACTCGACCTCATCACCCACCACCCACACAAAAATGCGAGATGCTCTTGGACGTCCGCTACACTGATTTTCAAACCAGGATGTTTCTCCAATCACTCAGGAAGTTCTTTAAAAATACAGATTCCTGCAGCTTATCTCGGGCTTTTTAAATGAAAACATAGTGGGATGGGCTGTGGCCGGGTGGCTCCGCCGGGCAGAGCACTGTCCCGAGACACCGGGGCTGCGGGTTCAGTCTCCGGTCAGAGCACACACAGGAAGCAGCCGATGGGCGCAGGAGCGAGTGGAACAGGCCCGTGTTGCTCCCTCTCCCTCTACGAATCAGTTCAAAAAATACTGGGGCAGGGGACTTGGACGATCCCCAGGGGGGGACCCTCATGCAGACAAACGGGGGTCCGAGAACTCAAAGCTTTAACTACACCTCACCCTGAGGGAAGGTTAACCTCACTCACGTGACACAGACATTCACTAAAGAACAGCAGCTTACAAGAGACGTTCTTCAGGGGGCTCCAGTCGCTCCACTCTTTGCGGCCAGAGAAGTGAGGGTCGTCGACGTAGCAGCGCAGGCCCACGGAGTGCGTGGCGCACTCCAAGGGCATGTCGGAGGCCCAGCTCCAGTGGTGGACGGTGTCCGCGCCGTTCAGAGTCGTGTTGTGGGTCACCTGCAGTGGGGACGAGACACAGCAGCATTCTACCTCCCAGCGGTGGCATGTGCCACGTCCCCTCAGACTGTACCTAGCGACGAACGGAGTGGGGTAAAGGGCTGTCCTTTTATAGAACCACCTCAGCTGCCTACGAGGCACGATGGCATTGCAGCCACAATCACCACGTCTCGTTTATGTTCACCTCAACGCCAGACCCCACTCCTGCGCATTGTTATAAAGAATGGGGATATTCCAAAACATCGAATGCAGTTTACAGGAAAATACACTGTTGGTTAAAATGATCTCCATTTGTCACGGAGAAAAAAATAATAGGTTTGCACATCCCAGAATTAAAGTCAAAGAGAGGAGTAGCATTTCAGAACAAAACAAATGACTGATTTACACTGAATTTGCTTTTATTGTGTATGTGTTATACATTTAAGTTTTTATTTTTAAATAAGCATATCATAATAACATACAATATTAATCTCAGTTATGAAAAGTGAACTTTTGATTAACCAAATATTGAAGATCTACTAAAAGAGACAAGAGATTTAAAAAAAAAGTATTTCTTTTTTTCTGACTTCCTGAAATCTGTCTAAAACAAGACTACACAGATTTTTTTTTAGGTGCAAATGCACAAGGGCAAAAAATAGGAGAAACACCCCCAATAAGACGTGATGCTGGAGAGCAGCTGAATGACGGGAACTCACTCGGAAGCCGAGCCGAGCCGAGTCTCAGGCCTCCAGCGGGAGAGCCACGCAACCTGACCCCTCCCACGGAAACGCCGGAAACGCCTGCCACCGGGCTCGGGGAGGGGCGGCACCGGGTCCCCCCCCGGAAACGCACAGGGAGGGTGAGGGGCCGCACAGCAAGACGGCTCCCGAGTTGTCCGAAGAGATCTCCTCTGACACTCTGTGCTGCCACAGCACTAACCCTTCTTGACCTCGGCAGAGGAACGGAGAGATTTATGCTCTAGAGAAGTGAAACAGCATGCTTCTGGAATGAAGGACCTCAGGGAAGCTGAGAACAAGGAATAATGTGCCAAAAATAGGGGGACTGGTGACCGATGCATTCTTGCATTGGAGGAGGAGTGAGACTCCTGCCTTCTTCCCCTGCTCAGCTCAGGACAGTGATGGCCAAGTCCCTATTCACCAGGGGCGCGGTCTAAACAAACTTCTTTGGGGCACATGAACTGGTCAAGATAAAATCTAAAATAATATTATTAAGATTTTTTCCTAAAATAATATTGATAATTAGATATCTTAAGTACTTGTGACAACCCCTGTTCAACAAGCCTCGTCTAGCAAACAGAAGTTCCAGTTAGATTTTTCTTGTGTTTTAAGAGCCACTCACTTAAATATGTGGCAATAAAGATGACCAGAAAGTGGAGGAAAAGTTCTAATATAAAAGTCATGGATCAATTTTTTTTTTAAAAAGCAACTTTAAAGAAGCAGAATGCACAGAAAGAAAAATAATTTTTTAAAATTACGGATATCCTCAGAGATTAGGAGAGCTATTGCAAGAACAGGATATATTTTTTAAAGGAACAGAGAACAAAAAGGGGAAACCTTATAAATTAAAAACATTAACAGAAATTCAACAGCAGGACTGCAAGATAAAGCTTAGGAAAAACTGCTCAGAAAATAAAGCAAAATACAGATGGTGAACAGAATGACAGGACAATTAGAGAACCAGTACAGAAGGTCCAATTTCTAAAATAACAGATGTTCTAAGGGGAAAAAAAAACAGGTATGAGAAATTCAGACATAAAGTAAGAAAATTTCCCAAGCTGATAGACATTTTTTCAGACTGAAAGGGGCCCAAAAGGAGTGTCCATCCAACACAATAGACCAAGATAGATCCATGACAAGAAAGATTTGAACAATGCCTTCAAAATCTTGAGACAGTTTAGAATTCTATACCCAGCTAAACTAGCTAGCACGGGTGAGTGCAGAATAAAGACGTTTGTAAGGACGTCAAGTCTCAGTGTATTCATCAAGCAGCATTTTACCTTTCCGCCAAGAGGGTATGGAAGTTCCAGCTGTTCCACACCTCCTTGGCAGTTGAAATCAATAGTCTTTTCAAGTTTAATAAATAAAATGTACCTGCAAGCTACCATTCTAAATAGCAGGGAGTATCTGTAATAAATAGCAAATAACTCCTAGAATACATGCTTTTACCAAAGTGAAGAAATAAAAGGGAGACAGGGAATTCAGGGAAAGGGGGTTCCATCATAAGAAGAAGGTGAAGGGAGTCACCCGGATGATCGTGGGAACCCCCAGGACCACAGCGTCCTGACAAACGTGCCGAGAGACACAGGGGCTGGTCTTGCCCGGGTTATGAGTGTACCTGGGTTTGAACCTGCCCACGCAGGGGTGACTGGTAGGAGCTAGGGACGCTGGAGGTGCCGAGACACCCCCTGACCCCAAGAATCCTCAACTATTCACCACGCTCTGTGCTGCACAGCTATCATCAGGATCTGTGTGAGCCCGCGTTTGGAGAGGGGTGGGACAGAAGTGGGAAGGCCCTCAGAGAGATTCGTTCACAAATACGTCTTTGATAAAAATGCTAGTATGAATGTTCTAACACCTTCACACAACCTGGAGAGGCCTTCGGATTGAATTAAGGAAGCAGATAAATAAAACTAAAGATCTAAGACATTACAAGAAATTGGAAGGAAGGAACCTAGCAAGGAAGCAAGGAAGGAAAAGAGAGAGAACAGTATATACTACTTGGTTGAGTTGTAAATAACGTTTACAAAATGTAATATAAACAGTACACACTGGTCTTCTGAAAATTATAGCAAACAGTATTGGAAGAAGAATTTTTTTTTTAATTTTTAGAGAGGGAAGGAAGGGAGATAGAGATAGAGATAGAGAGATAGAGAGAGAGATAGAGATAGAGAGAGAGAGAGAGAGAGAAACATCAATGTGTGGTTGCTGGGGGCCATGGCCTGCAACCCAGGCACGTGCCCTGACTGGGACTCGAACATGCGACACTTTGGTTTGCAGCCTGCGCTCAATCCACTGAGCTACGCCAGCCAGGGGAAGAAGATTTTTAAACCAGCATGTGTGAGAGCGAGCATGAGAGCAAGCGCACAAACAGGCGTGTGTGTGCCCGGGGTGGGAGGTGGCAGGGTACTGGATTGTCATCTTCCGTTTGCAAAGTTAATGAAACACAGCTCAAAAGGAAGAGGGAGAGGAAATCAGGCGGAGAGGAGCTGCTGCCTGCCGCCCAGGTGTCGTTCACGTCACCTGGTCACATGACCCAGGTCAAGGCAACGTGCAGCTTCCAGGCTGCGTGCGAGGCCGTGAGCAGGAAGTGCCGAGTTATCAGGGAAAACACTACGAATGAAACTTACTAGCAAAACGCTGATGTACAGTATTCGTGATCTTTAAACTCTCATACAACGATAGCTAATAACCTGTCACAAAGTGACTGATTACAAGCAAATCTAACAGGTACTAATATTAATAATGGATAATTATAAATAAAAATGTCACTTTTTTTTAAAGATTTTATTTATTTATTTTTAGAGAGGGAAGGGAGGGAGAAAGAGAGAGAGAGAGAAACATCAATGTGCGGTTGCTGGGGGTCATGGCATGCAACCCAGGCATGTACCCTGACTGGGAATCGAACCTGTGATGCTTTGGTTTGCAGCCCGCGCTCAATCCACTGAGCTATGCCAGCCAGGGCTGAAAATGCCACATTTTTATGAACCTGGACCACTCACCCTCTTATATGTCACTTTTTAAAGTGAATTTGTTCTATCTCTGTTTTTTTTTACTTCCTGCTTTATCTCTACATACAAAGATTCTTCTTCAAAGATCATATTCCCAATACTACAGAATTTCTACCTTGCCCTTGCCACATTCTTATGAATGAGTCATGTAACTTCAGAATAATGTTTCCATTCATTCACGTTGGATTTCACTCATACTTCAAAGAGAATCCCTGTTATTCTAACATCCCTGAGTTAGTTTAAAAAAATAAATCTACCCCCCCAAGGAAGTAATGACTGCTGGCAATTGTTTAGCAGCTTTATAAACATCTTATCATTAACTAGAGCAAATATTAGCCCCACTTTACAGATGAGAAAAGGAGGTTTCAAGAAGTTACCCTAAGCCAGGAGGTCAGGATGCAGAACACAAAATGTTAAGCCATAATAGAAAGCTACTCAACGTAATTTTAAGTAAGTAATAATTTTAGGACAACGGTGTAGAGCTGTATCATATCACATCTACCTGTATACTGGATTGGCAGGCAAGAATTGCCCTTAAAATTCAAGAAAAGAGCGAGCATTTTAGGCTGAGGAAATTTGGATAGACTTCAAAATAAGGGGCAGGATTTTACATGAGTCTTGAAATATAGGTTCAGTTTGGATAGGTGAAAAGGGAGGGCATTTTAGATGGAAAAAACATATATTCTTCCTGCATAAAATAAACTCTAGTGGCTAAAAGCACAGACTCTGGAACCCAGCTGCCTGGGTGCAGGTCCTGGCTCTCGCACTGCATGTCTTCCTGCGACTCTGCAGCTTCACCTGCAAGAGGGGGGTGATGCGAACAGCGCCTCCCTCAGGGCCCACTGTGTGGATGCGAAGAATCAACAGAGCTCTCACAGCAGTGTCAGGAGCTGGGAAGCACTAGATACATGCTAACGCCAACTGTGACTGTTGCCATTTGAGGAACGTGCTACTTAGGAAAAGGTAATACTTGGGTTGTTGTCAAAAGGAAAAATAAGACACTGCTATGAAACAAAATATTCTATTTATTATCTTTACTGTTTTCTCTATGTCCTTAGGCAAATAAATTGTAAAATCATGAGATGATCTCCTAATTCTTAAATCTACAACAAAGCATTGTTCCAAATCCATTAAGGAAGAGTAAAAGGATAAAAGGGAAAAGTAGCATGTACCAGTTGTCAAAATGTTTCACTACTGTTATCCCTTAGATTAAGTGCAAACTGAACACAGATCATAAGTTCAAAATTGGATTTTAAAAAATAAGAGGGGGAAAAAAGCACGTATTAGTAAATACAAGAATGTTATATCAGATTAAGAGATGTTCAAACTTACAGATTTATACAAATTTTATCAACAATTGCTATGGCTAAATATGTTTCAAGACATTTCTTTTTATATTCTAGTAGATAAAGATAAAAACAATGACTAAGTTATATGTACACTTTTGTTTCATGCGTATAAAACAGCATTTACTGTGTTCAAGTAGAAGAATCACACTTATTCCTCTCTCACTTTCCCTCTTACAACAGTTGCACTTTCTTTCACCCATTGAGTGATCCTGAGTCACGGCATATAGTCCCCAACGAACCCTGCAAAGATGTGTGGTCTACTTCCTTAATCATCCAAGGCTTCACTAACGCCACCTTAAAGATCGCACCTTAAAACATACTCAGGTTTCTTTAATGTCATAGAAAAAAAAATCTACTTTGTTCAGACTTACAACTTTCACGACCTCCATGCTGTCTTTACGTAGAACTTTAATCTCCCAGATGACCCGGGAGTGGTGTGGGAAAAGAGAACCCCTGTCACTCCACTTCAGGTGTAAGGTGGAGGCTGGGAAGTCGGCAGACAGATCTAAGATCTCTGGAGGGTCTGGAACGAAGGCTTAAAAGGGGGAAAAAAAAAGATACAGCTTAGTAAAGTAAGTAATGATTTCTCATATTGCCAATTCCATTAGTCAATTCATCTTAAGCTCTATTACTGCCTGATCAAGAAATAATCGAGAATTAAAGGCAAACTCTTGAATCCACGACTAAAAACAGAGAGCAGGTATATGAGTTTATTTGTATCAGCGCCTCGCAACGCTTCCCCAGCCAAACCCGAGAAAGGGGTTTATCAGCTGGCTGTCTCTTGCCCACAGCCCCTCTGACAGCATCACCCCGGTGTCGTCTGGCCTGGGACCCACCAACAGGCAGCAGCGGAGGGAAGCAAGGGGACTTCCTGTGCGTGGCCGAAGGTCGGGCCCGAGGAAATGGCCCGCATGGGGTATGGAAAGGCTGCTTTGGTAGAGCTTTCTGTGTGTTTTCTCGGCAGCCTCCCCCCCCGCATCTCAGAGTGTCAGAGCCCCCCATGCTGGGGGATGTCCCTCCCACGAGGACTACGGGGGCTATTCCTGGTCACGGTCATCAGTAAACAGCACCGAGACGAAAGCAAAGACGAAGACGCAGAGGGAGGAGGCCAGAGGGCCGGGTGTGGACTTGGAAGTCCCCCTGGAAGGCGGGCGCGGTGAGCAGTGGCGGGCGGCAGGGCCTAGGGGGGACCCAGACGGGGACCAGCTGATCAAGGACGAGACCCCCGGGGCACGCCTGGCTACAGCAGAGAGGCCTGGTTCACGGCACCCTTCATGGGAAGGACAGGACCCTGTCTGATGGGCACTTCAAAGAAATGCCTGGGCCAGAGCAACAAGGATTAGTTAGAACGCCGAGGAAGGCAAACACCTAAGGGTGCCGCAGGCTCCTGGCCCAGAAAAGCGAGAGAGTTAGAAAGAAGGGCTCAGGGACCACCACGGTGAGGAGATGCGGGAGGGGGACGGCGGCGGGCGACCACGTGTCAGGGAGAGGGGGCCACAGCCAGACTGGAGTGTGCAGACGGCGGGGCGGGGCCGTGGACAGACTCGGGGCGGGGGGCGGGGGGGCCCGCCGAGGCCCTCCCTGCTGAAGAGATGGGCGTGAGCGCAGAGACATAAGCCGGCCAGAGCCTGTCTGGGGCCCATGGTAGGCGGTTACAGGTTGAAGAACCCGCAATCCAGAAGGAAGGGCACAGAAGCAGGAAAAAAAAAAGGAAAGAAAAAAAAATCCAGGATCCCTGAGACCAAAAGAAATGGGCTGTCATGGAGGCAAACAAAACAGAATTCGACGGAGAGAGAGAAGGCCGGTGACACTGGTGAGTGAGGGGACCGTCCGTCTTTGAGAAGGAATGGGGGGGCAGTGGGCTCTGAAGCCGAGTCACAGAAGGTGGAGGGACAGCAGCAGCAGAAGCAAGGAAACCTTCACAGTCAGTACATCTCCCCATGTATAAGGGACAAGGGACTGGATCTGGGGGGGTTGGTGGGAACCACAGGAGGTAGGAGCCTGCTCCTCCGCTCCGTGAACCAGGCCTTCTGGTGGGAGGGCCAGGGAACCTCGGGCTCTTCCTTGGATGTCATGTCCCCGCCGCCCACGACAGGAAGCGACGGGGAGCTGAGAAACGCTCAGACCCACGTTCAGGCCTCGGACCCACCCTGGTGGCTTCCCCGAGAAACTCAGGGACCAAGGAAATGACGTCCTGGAAGTGGGGGGAGCGGCACATAACAGAAACGGCAGAACAAACCCACAGGATGAATTCGTCTCGGAACTGAGACATGAGCCCTTACTGACTGTAACTACCGTCTGCCGACCGCAGCGCTCCACACAGGGTTTGCGTGGGGTGTTCAGGGTCCAACAGGAAACAGGACAGGCGCACGGCGTGGTCACGTCACTCCTCCACGAGACGAGGGCCGTGGGGGCTACGTCCCGGGAGAAATGTCAGCGGGGACACCGCTCCTAAAAGCGGAGCGCACGAGGGGACGGGAGCCGTTTTCTCGGGCCAAGGGAGCGCAAGTTCAAGGTGCCCCTGTGGCCACACAGAGCGGAGGCTTCCAAGAACGTGGTTCTCTCAAACGTTTCAAGTTATCAAGATGTAGCCACTTCAAAATTATGCAACACAGGAGCATTCCGCTAAGGCAACATTCGTTCACGACAGGGCTTTCCTCCCTGGAAAGTCCACGGTTTACATTTCATCTGAACAGCAGGGGGCCACTCTTCCAAACCCAAGCCACGCCCGGACGGCACGCCACAGGCAGTCACCACTGTGAGTGAGAGGAGCACGCGCACACGCACACACACACACACACACACACACACACACTTGCCTCCCTTCCGTCCGTCCGTACGGGACGTGTGGGACGTTCCCCTGAGCCCCCAGACACCGCCGGCATCTCCGTGTCTTTCCGGTTAAGACAGACGCTTGAGAGCAACGTTAACCTGCTTTCTAGAAACTGGGGCCTTTTCGGCTGCAAAAAACATTCTGCCAATCTCGTTTATTTTTTTAAAGCTAGAGCAGCTCTTTGCTCAAACCTCCGTGTTCTTTCTGCCTCAGAAGGTCAGAAGCGGGGGCCCTCCTGGTTCTTTCTCGAGATCCACGGGGCAGGCACCCCGCCTCCCATGGATCCAAAGTCTCAGATAGTATGAAACTGAGACACGCATGTTCTCGGAAAGACTTACGTGTGTGCCTGCCCTTGTCAACGAGGAACTTACTCCGTGTATGTATTCACGTTACATGACTTGTTTGCTTTTTTGTATGTGCACTGTTGAAAGCATCGTAGGATCTGGAGAAAACTCAGTTTCTCATATTCGGTGGCATGCTGCCAGAGACCCCAGGCCCTCCGCCGCACGGCCGCCTCCCGCTCCACGGCCGCCCCTGACACGGCAGGTGCCCCAGGAGTCGCTGACGCGTCCACCTCCCTCTCTGGCACTCACCTACATGGCTTCTCAGTTTGTGTGATCAGTAGTAGTAGTAGTTCCTATCTTAGGAGCAGGAACATCGGAGTACAGGGATACCGTTAATCCCATATTGAAATCACAATCAAGCCACTAATCAAAAATGCTACCAATCACATCATGTGTAAAAAAAATACACTATTAAATAAGTCAGCTAGAGTCCCTCTTGATTTGCCTTTCCAATTCTATCTACCAATGTCTTCTTCCAGCAGCTTCCCAGACAGCACCTCCTGAACACCTGCAGAGCAGCCAGGCGGGCTCTCGGGCGGGGTCCCGGGGAACCTTTTCTTTTTTAATCTAGAATAAAATGAAGTTACATTCCTCGTGCCATACTACAAAATAATTCCGTATGAATAGAAGACTTCAGTCACGCATGAAAACAAACCTAAAAACTCATGAAGAGAAACAGCAAGGAATTATGTAACAATGAAAACCTGTGGTGTGAAAAATACCACAAAGTTAAAATTTTACACTTGGGAAAATATTTGCAGCAGATGTGACAGGATTAATAAACACAATAATTTTAGCACGAGGAAACTGATAGAGGGCACAAACTGTTCAGAAAAAAATAAAAGTGGCTGCTAATTTTAAAGCAAATCATCGCAGAAATGCAAAGGCAGTGGCGCTACGAGCTGGGGGCCACCAGGCTGAAGTGGCCAGACCAAGACAGGCACGCCCCAGTGCCCGCAAGGACGGGGAGGGACAGGCACTCCCCGGGACCATGCTCGCGGGAATGTGGAGAGATGCAGAATTCTGGGAGAGCTGGCAATGGACAGGAAAAGTCACAAAAAGGGGGATTTTCTTTAACGCAGCACTCCCAATTCTAGAAATTTAGCCTAAGGAACACATCACACGAATTCAGAAACACGTATGTGCAAACGATGTTCCTTGAAGCACTGGCTATAATATTGAAAAGCTGGAACCAAAAGTCTCGACGTTCATAACCAGTCACTTAACAGTGATTACGGCTCCTCGTTCGAGGTGATACACTGCGGCTCAGGCTCAGATAACAGCTGGAAAATCTACCTGTGTCTTCTGTTAAGCAGCTCACAGACGAAGTTCACTGTTCACATGTACACTCACAGAAAACACTCCGAAGAGTTCCCGGTACTTCTCCCTGGGCACTGGGACCGCGGCTGACCTGCACAAGGCCACCCCAACGCAGTTCCTGGGGAGGGTGCTTTGTTACTGCCCTCTCAGACTATCTCGGACACAGACCTCTCCAAACACGCACCCCTCCGTGAAACTGCACAGACTGCCAAGGTAATTTTATTTTCCTTCCTTGGCTTCACAGTCAGTCATCCTCCTAGGGCTCATCGTAACATTATGACGACGCCAATTCCATAGCAGTGCTCAGGAGCCACCCCAGCCATTGGCCCTCCATGGAGAGTCGAGACTCCCGGGGTGTTTACGGTCTCGGCGTGGAGCACAGTCCCCCTCCCCGTGGGCCTGGGCGGTTCCGTGCTTCCCCTCCGTGTGTGCAGCACACGCACTGGGACATCCACTCAACACGCTGACAGGAGACGCCTGCCATGTGCCAGGCCCGGGCGAGGGGCTGGGTGTGGGGGCATAGCCCCTGCCTGACGGAGCCCACCCGCCTGTGAGAGGGACGCACGGTGTCCCCTGATCCTGTGATGGATTGTTAACTGTGAGGGGTGCCGCAGAGGACAGGGGCCAGCTGCCTCCAGGGAAAGAAACCGGTCTCCCCTGAGAGGGGCAGTCAGAGGTCACCGCCCGGAGCAGCGGGGAGCACCTGAGAAGTTATGAGAGCTGTGCAAGAGTCCCCCAAGCCAAGGGGCTGAGAACGCATCCAACCGAGGGAAGGGTCCTGAATTCAGTGACATCTGTGTCAACCAGCTCGAGCAGCGATTTTCAACCCTTCTCATCTCGTGGCACACATCAGCTAACTACTGAACTTCTGTCGCACACCCGAATATAACTGTTGCCAATCTGACAAAAAAATGGGTATGGTGGTTTTTGATCCATTCACAGCGACGTCTATTGCTGTGTTGACTGCTGTCACTGCCTGCGTGCCAGGCACCAGCCGCTGGCCTGGAGGGCCGTGCGCGTCCTCCCGAGTCACCGCTGGGCTCCGCCACCCACGGGGCAGGGGGGTGGCGCTGGGAGAGCGAGAGCATCCCTACACCCTCCAGATGTCAGGAGAACGGCCAGTGTCTGCCTATCACAAAGCGCCGCAAAACCAGCACAGCCACCGTCCTGAGTCATTTCCAAGTCCACCTTCTTTCCAGATACTTACAGACATCTTTTTCATTGAGTGTGAATCTACTTAGAGAGCTTCCAGATTCATGCAGCGGGTTTATCGTTATTTCGTGATTGCCAGGCAGAAGAGTCGGGATTTTAGTGTTTGTTTTCCCCGATCGGTAACATGGAGGGGACCTGCAACAGAAGAAACCAATCACATTTTAACCGGCAGATAAAATGAACAGTATAATGTCCACTAAAACTCAACACAAAACGCGCTGGAACATACTGCATGCTCCTTGGTGCACAGAAACACGACAGGTTATACTGCGTGTGAAGGCGGGAAAGAGAGAGGTTGACGGTGAGTGTGCCGATGCAGGTGCGAAGGAGAAGCCACCAGGTGGTGGTAGAATGCCGAGGGAGCGAGCCCAGCTGGCTCCTTCCAGAACCAGGGCTGCAGCTCGCTCTCCCGACCTCGCCCCAGTGCCCTTGGCGGCCTCCCCTCCGGGCACACCTGCCCACCTGCCCAAACACCCCTCCCACCTAACAGAGACCGGCCACCGGCCACCCACAGGAAACCGGCTACCTGACGCCCCTAAGAACACACCCCCGATGGCCGCTCCCCTCTCCGGGCCCCTGGCTCACTGCCCACGCCGTTCTGGTCAGCGGCTTGCAGAGGGTCCCGGCTCCCCACCTGCCACCCTCTCAGACAGACAAAGAGTGGCCGTGGCCTCTGCGGTTCCAGGGCCCTCCGGGTCCTTAGGAAACACTTGCATCTGTTTTACTGTTACTTACATACATTTCTAACTTTCCATAAATTTTCTTTTATCCTCACCAGAGGGTGTATTTTTATTGCCTCTCCAGAGAGAGAGGAAGGGAGAGAGAGAAACACGGAGGATATGAGAGAGAGAAGCACTGACCGATCGCCTCCTGCACGCGCCTGCACCATGGACCATACGCGCCCAGACCAGGGATCGAACCCACATCCCAGGCATGTGCCCTGGCCAGGAATTGAACCCGCAAACCTTCGGTCACGGGATGACACTCCAACCACCTGAGTGATACTGGCCAGAACTTCCTCCCAAATTTTAACTCAAGCACAGGGCCTCTTGGCGGCTCCCGCATCCCTGGCCCACGCCAGCACCCGCCAGGGGCCTGCTCACCGTGCTCGCTCGGGGCCGGGGCTGCACGGCTCGCCCACCCCCTCTCAGCTCGAAGGCTGAGGCTTCTGGGGGCGTCAGCCACACCACACCGCTGTGGGGAGGAGGCGTGAGGGCTAACCACACGGACGGACGTGAAGCCGTGTTAGACTCGGAGCCTGAGGTGAGAGTCTGGTCAGAAGCTTGTGCATCCCACAAATGTTTACTCACCCCACACGAGAAACGCAGACCACAAAGTACACCTCGGAATGGTGAGGGGGAACCCCAGCGTTGTTCTCCCACGTCCCCCCAGCCGGCAACTTTCCATAGAAGCGGCAGATACAAGCTCCACCCCCAGAGCCTGGGGGGGGGGGCGGGGGGGCCCCCGCCCTCACCTGTAAGGAGAGACGGCTCCTGGGCCCCTGGGCCTGTGGTGCAGCCCACTCTGTCTCACTGCCTCACTAACAAACTCACTCACCTCCGCCTCCTGTCTGGTTGAGTCTGAGGTCTTTCCTGGGCAGAGCCAGGAACTCTCTCGCCTCGGGGCTGCAGTGCCCCCTGGGGGCTTCCCCTCTGGCATCAAAGCCCCCCCAATTCCCTGAACTGTGCTAATCCACTTGTCATGCACTGAGCCCAGTGTTCTTCCAGCCTGGAAGGTCCTTTCGTCCTCTTCCTGCTGAGAGAACCAAGGATGTCCGCTCCCCAAGTACGCTTCCTCCGAGAAGCACATTGCAGCGGCCCACCGCACTCCTCGGACCCGTGCACCCTGGCCCCTCGAGCACGATCCCTGTGGGCACCGAACCCAAGTGTGGTCAGATCTGCCCACTTGGAACTCCTAGGCACCAGCGCCAACCTCTCAGGATGGCCTGGGGCACTCTGTGCCCCATTTGGGAGGTCCTCCCCATCTGGACTCACAGTAGGGCTGCACTTCCCCGCTCCTCTGGAGCGAGGCATGGCGATGCACCTTCTCCTGCAGGGAACTCCGAGTGAAAGCCACAGCTGTCAGCCTGGGAAGGAGGCTGTAAAAGCCCTCCAGGCGGGGCACCCTCTGCCCAGCCCCCACGGCCCTCGGCCTGGAGGAGGAGGAGACCAGGCCAGGGCTGCCAGCCGACCCAAGACCACGCAAACGGGAGCAGAAAATAATCCTCTATTTTCGCAGCAGAAAGTAAAACAAGAAGAATGGAGAGTTGCTCTGTGAACCAAACTCATCCACACTGATAAATGGCCCCAGGGACGAGAACAACGCTCTGCGAATGAACGCCCACCGAGAAAATATCTGAGGGCGTTGCAATACACAGTTAGGTCAATTTATATCAGCACCCAGACCTCATCAGCGAGCCGGCCCCGGGGGAGGCCCTGCCTGGGAGAGGCTGTGCTTGCAGTCCAGACAATGCCGCGCCCTCTGGGCGCCGGGAAAGCAGGGGATTGATTGTTCTGGGTCAGGACAGCCCAAGGGCCTCAGCTCCAGACTCCAGAGCGTCCAGCCCACGCCCTCGTTACCTGAGAAGGCACCTGCCACTTGCCTCCGAAGGCCCACTTCCCCTCTTCCCTCACTAACGTGAACTCGACGTTCACCTGTCTGGGCCCGTGGCCGTCTGCCAGGAGCAGGCGTGGCCCAGCCTCCACGCAGCCAGGCTCAGCCACCTGCCTGAGCTCTGCCAGTGAGAGGCGAGCAGGGGTTCTTCTTCTTGCAAGTCTCCTTGAAGAAAAGCGTGTTTCCTTCCCACTTTCTGGAATGCGTACATGAGAGCGGCTCTTCAAGCCTCATCCTGAACCACGAGATCGCCTGCCAAAGACGGCTGAGTGGCCTGCACAGAGGGCCCAGGTCTCTTGCGGCCATAAACCACCAGGTCCGCCTTGAACTCCTACTCCAGGCTTTGTACATGAGGGCCAATGACTGTTAAGCCGCTACCACTGACATTTCCTATTAGGCCCAGCGAAACTTCAACCTAACTGCTATGGGTGGACACATCGGAACCCACGGCACCATGGGGGTGTGGCACCTACTCCCTAGTCACAGTACAAAAGAATTGATGTTTTGTTGAGCGCGGGCTGTGAACCAAAGTGTCGCAGGTTCAATTCCCAGTCAGGGCACATGCCTGGGTTGCAGGCCACGGCCCCCAGCAACCGCACATTGATGTCTCTCTCTCTCTCTCTCTCTCTCTTTCTCTCTCCCTTCCCTCTCTAAAAATAAATAAATAAAATCTTAAAAAAAAAAAATCGATGTTTTGGCCAGAAAAAAGGTTCACTGCCATCTTGACTGGTGAAAGGTGCAGAGTTTTTAGGAAAAGAGAGCGAAGATTTCAAGTTTCATTTAAACATTTACAGAACAAAATGTTTTTATGCTCTGAAATGAAAGGAGAACGGACATTTCTAGGTGACGGGTGCCAGTGAATCAGCGTGTTCCCCTTACCTGTTGTCGATGCAGACTTCGTACAGAGCGCCGCGGCCCGCTCCGGACGGCGCCTTCCACGAGCAGTCCCATGCGCGCAGGTTGTTGGTTGTGCACTTCAGGTCGCGAGGAGCCCCTGGAGCAGGAGAAGCCACACACACACACACACACACGCTTAATCATCCGACCGCACGATCTGCAGTCAGCAAGTTAGACTGTTTTCAACCCTCAGCGCGAGCGTAGGTGGCTGTGGGGGGGTGGGGGGGGGGTGGCCCATGTTCTGTGTGAGGCTGCGATGAACCTACAGTCGCAGGAGGTGACCGGTTTTGTGTTTCTTCTGGTGGCTGTGGCTTAAAAAAGCTCGGCAGTAACCCGATCAAGTGGGTCGACCGCTAAGCCACTTAGGGGTCAGGCTTCTGTCAAAAATTCCCCTTCTAGGCAACTAAGGTAAACAGAGGGAGCACCTGTGTTGACTCAGTGATGGGACCAAGTGGGGGCCTTGGAGAATTTTCATCTCCAAGAGCCTCATTTGCAAAAAAAAAAAATAAAAGCGAGCAAGTAGCATAACTCTAGGTGAAAATGACGTCTTTCCCACGCCCACAAACACGGCTCTCGAGGCTCTGGACCACTGCTGCCCCGCGGCGGGCTCCCGGACCGCCGCCTGCAAGAAATCCCATAACCAGCCTCCCGACTTTTACGAAGCGCAGTAAATTTATACAGTAACAAGCTCACACACGTGCCTGAGAAGTACGTGTTTCATGTGGGCCCGGGCAACTAAAAGTAACAAATAACCTAGATGGTTACGATCTAACAGCACTCACTCCCATCTATAAAATGACACGACGTCACGGAACGTGCGTGCACTGCACGGTGGAGAACTGTCGCTCTCAAAGGAAAGCGAGGAGAGAGGAAGGAGGCCAAGGGAGGAGGGGAAGGGGGGGCGAGGGGAAGACGGGAAGGAGGGAAAAAGCAATGGAAGTGTAAAAGGGGGGTTCTATCTCAGACTATCTTCAGTGATTTCCAACCTTTTTCACCTCGCGGCTCACGTAAACTAATTACTAAACTTCTGCAGCACACCAAACATGCATTATGTCTTGCCGATATATAAAAAACAGGTATGACTTTGATTCATTCACACTGGACAGCTACTGTTGTGTTGGCTGTTGCCATTTTTTTCTATTTGACAATCTACGGGAAGAGAGGTCGTGCCCCTGACTCGTCAGGAATTGCACGTTTTAGAAGTTCCTGCAGCACGCTGGTTAAAAATCACTGTTCTATACCACTGTCTCTAAAAAAGTCTTTTTCTCTCATTTTTCCAGAGTTGGCACAACATATATATACCATAGCAATAAATGATAAAGCTGTTTGTGTAAAACAAAACAGAAACACGGGAAGCACTCAGATTAGAAGTCACCAGTAATTATAATAAAGTTATTTAATGGTGGTCTTGGGGGGGATGAGAAGATGTGTTTAATTATGGAAATGAAGTACGACCTAAACCCAGGGGCAGACGGGTAATGTTTTACAGAAATAAGCTAGGTAACATCTACACAAACATTCTTAACATCGTTAAATAAGATGAAAACAAATAGCATGAAAGAGGGAGATTTGATTTCGGCTCCATGGCACTCCGAGAGGCACTGTGGAGTCTCAGCCCGGGGGCTGGAGGGGGTGGGGCTGACCACTGAGGGGCGGGGCTGGAGGGGCTGACCACTGAGGGGGCAGGGGGCGGGGCTTGTGGGAGGGGAGTGGCTGTTTGGTGGAGGGGCGGGGCTTGTGGGAGGGGAGTGGCTGTTTGGTGGAGGGGCGGGGCTTGTGGGAGGAGTGTGGCTGTCCTGTGCCAGCGCTGCGCTGCAGGCTGCACACCACTAGGCGTCGGTCCAAGTCCACAGAACTTTATCCTGAAAGGGTGGATTTTAGTGTATGTGAATTACACCTTAGTTTTTTTTTTTAAGGGGAAAAGAATGCAGATCCACGTTTAGGAGCCGCTTTAAAAGGAGACCAAAAGTACACCGAAGAAAGCTCGCGGAGAAGCGCGTTTCCACCACCCCAGCCCCGAAGCACGGCAGCCCGTTCCTTCCCTGGGGCCCATGCACTCACCCCTCCTCTGGCTGCTCGCTCGGCTCAGCAAACAGAGCAGAGTGAGTGCTGGTAAGAACCACCGGAAATTCGAGGCCATCCTCACGCTCTCGCTGGCCACCCGCGGGGACGGTCGTCTGAGACAGGAGGCGGCGTCCATCGTCACACGACGGCGTGGTCGGCCCTAGACGAGGAGAGGAATTTCAGACGCTGGTCCGGCTCCCGCGAGCACGCGCCCTGTGCTGTGCGCACCGAGGCCGGCGGTGGACGCGGACACCCGCGGACCCGCCCTGCACAGGAGGGACTGTGAGGACGCCAGGCCGAGGCTGACTTGTCTTTAGCAGACGTCGGCACTCGGACCCAGCTGCTGCTTCAGGGTCCACGACAGGGTCCGTTTTCCAACAACAGGCTTCAAGTTCAAGATTATGACTGAGCATGTCTATCAGCCCTGCACTCTAACGCTAGTAGAACACAGAAGAGCAGAGCATAAAACTGGAGTCGTGGCTGACAACTTTAAGTGATACGTGTAACGACACTTTAAATTAATCAGTACATACTGACTTTAATAGCCACTTGTGTATGACAACTAGTATCAGTTTTCCATGGACACTGTGATACAAAGTTTCTATTTCCTATAAATTTAAAGTTTAAAGAGCAAACAAAAAAGGATAATATGGGGGGGGTTGCAAACGTGACAAAAATATCAATAATGACATGACACACAGACGACTGAAGTTCAACGTCACGGCAACTGTGCCGGGAAGGGGACCCTGGCAGACAGGCGCTTCTGTGAGTTTCTGCTGGACGCCGACCGCCTGCAGAGGCGGCGACTGGCCTGCTGGGGGGCAGGGAGGGGCTGTGGCCGCCTACGCAGTGCCAGCTCCCCCTCCCGGCACTGCGGGCACGACACTCAACCAAAGTCCCTGCCCTCACGGCCTTAGACTGGAGTTCGGAGGGGACACAGCCCTAAGCACATAAGAAATTTGAGATCCTGACATGTGCTTAAACACCAGCAGTCTCTGTGCGAGTGCCCGTGCCTGTGTGTGCATGTGTGTGCATGCGTGTGCGTGGATGCTGGGCTGAGATCTGTCTGACAGGAGAGGACCATGACAAGATGAGGGGACGGAGCAGCGGCAGCAAGTACAAAGACCCGAAGACAAGGGCAGTCTCGGGAGAGGAGGGAGACACATCAGAGACTCGGGCTGGTTAGGTCCCAGGGGCCTCGGGGCCAAGGGGAGGGTGTGGAGGGTAACAGGGTCGAGATGAGAAGCCGCCGGAGTGTTGTAATCAGGGGGATCCGCGATGTGCTGTGCACTTTGGGACGGGGTCTCTGGCTGCTGTGTGGAGGACGGACTCTCTGGGGTGGGGTAGGGGGACAGGGCAGAGGCAGGGAGGCCGCAGTCCAGGGAGAAGGAGAGGCGAGGACTCGGTTCTAGAAGCAGACACGGTGTGAGGCGATGAGGCTCAGGCTCTGCTGCGGGGGTGGGGGGGGTCTTACCAGCGCAGTGCAGGCAGGACCGTGGGCTGGCTGACACACAGATGGGGCCTGAACCCCAGCTCTGTCACCTGCTGTGTGACCTTGACCTCTCTGTGCCTTGGTTTTCCCACCTGTGCAGCGGGACCATGCGTAGGTTTGTCGTGGAGATTAAAGGGGGTTAAAGGAGTAAAGGCTTACAAGCACACCAAGCACACAGAAGTGCTGTGTGTTCTGTGCATGGTGGGAGGTGCAGGAAGACCCCATGAAGTGCAAGGACAGCCGACAGATTTGGTGGGAGAGCAGCGATGCTGGGGGCGGGGTGCCATTTAGCCCCCTCGGGGTGCAGGAAGGAGGTGGCAGGGACTTGTGGGCTGAAACTAAAGGATTTATTTGAAGGTCTGTTTACAGAAGTCAACTTTGCTATGTTCCTACTCCCAGCTCCACAAAGTCGTTCTCCCTACAGACACAAAGAACAGTCGAGGAACCCGGAGCAGCTGCCGTGCACACCTGGCACTGAGGGACCACAGAGTAGCCGCTCCCACCTGCTCTCGCTGAATGAAGCCCACCCGCCCACTGATAGATAGGGCCTTCCATGTACTGACCACTCCTGGTCAGACCTAATGTCGGTTCATTTTTACGTTGGAACAGACAACCAAGGATCACAAAATGTGCGACAGCGGGCAAATGCAGTTGACAAAAAGGACAAATGGGACAAAGAAACACTACAATAACCAACGAATAAATAACAATACCAGAATAGTTGTCAGTTGTTTTGCAAATTCACCACTATAAACCAATTCCTGCCCACCCCTGCATATGCATATGCGATGCCTATGGCACTCCAGAGAAATTCAGTATGAGCTGGACAACCGAAAGGAAAGTAAAAACTGCCCCCCTGGGGAGAGAGGGGGAAATACGGAAAACTACAAGGAAAAAGACAACAAGCAGACCAGCACCTCTGATCAGCGTTCTCACAGCAAACAGCACAGCCACGAAAGCAGAAGGGAAAGGGAAGAACCAGAAATAAAAATAGCTCCCACAAGTTAAAAATACTGCTCGATAGTAAATTTTTTTTCAAAGAGAGATAAAAATGTTGAGCAATCTTTCGGAACACAACAAAGGACAAGAATAGAAAACGCCACAGGAGAAACGAGAAACGGGGACGGGACAGAAGAAAGGAAACGCAGCATCTAAGCCACCAGAGCCTGAGGGGAGAACTGAAGACACGTTCTCCACCCTCCACGGAGAGAGGAGAGGGCGAGCCTTTCTGGGGCTCCGCCCCCACCCCCCCCAGGGCTGTCGGGAACCTGGCCGAGTCCGGAACAGCTGAAGGGATTAGGACCGAGACACGCACAGGGCCACACGCGCACAGGGCCGCACGCACACACTTCCACAGCGCTCGGCCGTTTCCTGGACGAGCGACTTTCCAGTCCATTCCGGGCCATCGGAAGCACTCATTGCAGTGGAAATGGACCCCTGGAGTGTCTGAAAGGCCCGCTGCTGATGCTACAGAATTCCACAGTGTGTAAGGGGAATAACTGAACGAGGGAGATGAAAATAACCACAAACCGTGTTCGCCGGCCGGCTAACCGTGATCTCAAAGTGAGGCAGTCCCTCGCTACAGGCTGACAGTGGTTCTGGAAAAGAGAAGTGTGTCCCCTGATGGGGTGGGGCGGGGCGGCCCAGGCCCAGCTGGGGGCCAGGGGCTGCGGACTCACGCGGTCACCCGGGCTCCAGTGCCAATCAGGGTGGGGCTGACGGCCAATCACGCAATCCCCGGGCCCCGGCCTCCAGCAGTGCAGCGGAGGCGCCCCAGAGAAGCTTCCCCACCGGGAGCTGCGTACCCACTCCTACTGGCAGGCCGCAGGCACAGGTCTGTGCCAGCAAGAGCCACTCATGAGGGGACACCTCCGAGGAGGTCGGTGAGCCGCAGGTAGAGAAGAATCAAGGGCAGAGCCGCCAACGCCTGCTTCACTGAAAACAGGTGAATGATCAAGAAGCCTCGCTTTGCCCTGACGTTTACAGAGAAAACCCTGAGCCAGTCGTTTAGGTAACACATGGGATGCTTGCCTGTGTGGACCTGGATTCTCTCCCCTGCAGAACTTCCAAATGGACTCATCTGAGACCAAAACAGTACACAAACAGAGCCTTCCGACGTATTTCCAGAAACACACACACACGAGAAAACTGTCTCTGCTCCCTTCCGATTTGCAACATTGTCAGAGCTTGCTTTTCTCCCACCGATGTCTTATTCTCGGAGAACACACTGTTATAGAATTCCAGGAGCTCATTCGCAAAAGCAGGAGCGCTGTCTCCTGCTGCAGGGACAGAATGCCCGTGCCAGTGCCCAGAGGGCAGGGCAGGCAACGAGCTACGCGGGCAGCAAACCGAGTCTCTGCAGGTGGCAGCAACCGGCCATGCACCTGTTCTCCGGAAGTGCCTAGGAGATGTGATTCACCCCCCAAACGAGGCAGAAAACAAAACAATGAGAAAAACGATTCACGAAACTGGAGTTTTAACCCAGGGGAGAAGCCTCGGGGGGCACCCCCCAATCTTATCCCAGGTCACGTTAAAACGGATACTGTTCTCCAAGCTGCTGGGTTCCTCCGTGACTCTGTGTGAGCACACGTTTCTGTTCTGACCGCAGTTCCCGCCCTGCTGCTTCCCGCCACCCTCCTGGGCTCACCTGGGAACCTCCAGGCAGGAGGCCGGAGAGCTCACCGCCACCTTTGCAGCCCCTCCCGGGATCCCCTGCGGAGGCTCCCTCTGCCTCCAGGGGCTTCGGCCACACCCCAGATGCTGCAGGAACCAGGGCCCAGGGGACAAATGCCACCCACCTGGGCTGCTGTGGACAGTTCCACCGCACCAGAGGCCCGGGGCTGCCTTCCCACAACAGTGTTAGGGCCGAGTAGCTTCCACAAAGGCTGCCTGAGCCCTACCCTGGCCCTGCCCGAAGGCATGGCTTCCGGATCTGTCCTTCCTCCCACAGCTTGTGACTCCTTGGGAAGAGGTCCCTGTCAGCCCCCTGCCCTCTGCCCAGCCCCCTGCCCAAGCACAGAGCCTGGCACTGAGAAGACACGGGAAACTGGCTGGTGGGCAGGTGAAACAGCAAGACATAAACAAACGTCCGTGCTCTGTGCTCTCTGATTGCTGGGCTTCACGCTGACCCAAGCACTGCCAACAGGGGAACCCAAGTCAGGGCTGCGGTTCCCAAACCCTGCACGGGGGAGCCCCGGGGCACAGGAGCCAACACACGGAGTATTTACACTAGGACTTTAATTTCTCAAAGCACAGAAGGCGGCCTGTGCTCCACGCCGTCAGAACCCGGAGCTCAGGACAGCTCCGTTTCGGAGCTGGGGCAGCTCTTAGCCACGGGCAGGGGGGAGGGTACTCGTTGGTCGCTGTGACAGACACAGGCACCATCCAAAACTCAGGGCAGACACGGAAACGAGGGTGGCAGCGTCCAGTTTCCAAAGCCTGGGGGGGGCTACGACGCCCCCAGAGGGTTCACACGTATGGCTGTTTCCCTTGAATTCCTACGCGTTATTTTTTTAACCCCTATGCACGTGCCGGGTCATAAATACTTACTGAGGTGTGTGGACCTGGCCACTTCCCACGCCACAGAAGGAACTGCGAGCTATTTCTCTGGACCTGGGGCGGGGCGGGGCAGGGGCACGCAGACGGGAATGGACGCCGGGCACGCGGCGCACCCAGCAGCCTGGAGGGCACGCCGGGCTCCGCTGAGTCAGCGTCGGTGTGCGCGCTGCCGGCTGGGGGAGGACAGGACACGGACACGGGACTCTCGCCGGGCGGTGCGAACGTGCCTCCGTGGGCTGTGCACGACACGGCTTCCCCCGAGGAACCCCCGTTGTTTCCCGGTCTGCGATTCGAACAGAGCCTTCCTGTCACTGTCACGCTTTCCTGCGTCTCCGGGGAGTGGTTCGCGCCCTGCCAGGCAGACTTTCTGTTTCTCGGTGTCGTTCCCTCCCGTCAGTGTGTCCTCTTCCCTGCAGCGAGGCCTCGCCCGGGGATTCGAGGGCCTGTCCTGGATCAGCAGCGCTGCCATCTGAACAGAAGCGAGCCATCGCTCCAGGGCTGATGGTCCTTCCTCCCCAGGCTCCTGCGGGGAGGACTGCGGCAGCCCCCCTCCCGATTTCCCCAAACCGCGGTCCTTCCTGTACCTCGGTCCCTCCGTCCCCCACGGGAAGACCTCTCACACGGGAGAGTGACACGTGCACTCATCTGTCACCTCCCGGGCTCTCAGAGCGGCCAGAACGCGACCGTCTCCGCCCACGTTCACGGACACCCACCGAGCATGCGGGGCCTGCTAGTTCCCGCCTCCGCTGCGAAGAAACCACCTGAGCAGAACGCTCCTTCTCGTTCAAGGTTAACCGGGGATTTCTTCGACTGCAGAAAGCGTGACAAAAGCGAGCCTTCAAAAAGAACCAGGAACAGCAGCATTTCCGGAGTCTGCTTCCCCACCCTCTCTCCGAGACCAGAGATACCTTTTTTTTTTTTTTTAAATACTAATCTCTTCCAACTGTAAGGCCGGCAGCGTGCCCTTGACGGTGTGGGCAAAACACCCTTTCACGGGTTCATGGGCAATCCGCAACGCTGCATTTGCAAATCGCTTATTCTACCTTGTCTCCGTTTTTTCTCATTAGGCATCAATCTTTTTCCTCTCGGCTGGGTAAGGAGGAAATGCCCTAAGGCTCCCATGAACTGTTACATGCACTGCAAACGTATTTCCCACGGAGGCTCGTATTTGACTCTTATTAAGGCAATTTCTCAATTTCGTCCTTTGTGGTTTCTGACCCAAATTCCTCTCGCATTCCAAGACTATAAATTGTCACCTACCTTGTCTTCAAGTACACTGAAGACCTTGATATTTTAAGCTTTAATCTCCATGAAATTAACTTTGGTGGACAGTAGGAGTCAGGGACTCCTGCCTCCTCTCCCCCAGCAAATGGTTACCACGCATCCCAACGCCACCCATGAGACCACCCATGCTCCCCACACTGACCTGAGAGGCCATCGGGATGCCACTCCGTGTCGGCTTCCTCGGTGGGGCCCCCTCGCCCACGGCCTCGCCGCCCCCCATGCCCTCCCTGACTCCTCGCCACCACTCCTAACTGACGACTTCTCAGTCGGGGCTTCCTGCACTGGCCCCTCCCAGTCACAGGTCCACCGTCCACTGGACAGCGTCCTGCCTTCCTGCCCAAGTTCGTCCCGGTGAGGCCCTTCAGGAAGGACAAAATGTTCGATACGACACATCCACTCACACGTCTCAGCCACTCCTCAGAAACTCTGCGTGTGCAAAAGTGAGCTCCCTTTCCCATGCACACTGGCTCCAGGGTGCCCGGCCCCCTCGTGGCACCTGGCCCCAAAGAGGAGTCCCCCCTGATTCCTCTCCCTCCTCACCCCCTTCCACCCACTCACCGGCTTCACCACCAGCACAGGCCTGGGCTCTGGCCCCGGCCTCCACCCCTGCGTCCAGGCCCTCACCCGCATCTGCACAGCTCATCTCCCAACTACGCCTTCGTTTGACTCATGTCCCCATCCAGCAAGGGCCTGGACGCCTGTCGTCCACTGTGACTCACCTGGCCTTAAATCCCGTGTCTCTATCTCTGGCCCTCCTCATCTGTTCCGGCTCCAGGCCAAACGCCCGGAGGCTCTCCTCCCAAGTGCTATAGGTGGGACACACTCCAACTTGAACTTGGACTCCACAGTCTGCCCCCTTCCTACCCCTCGACTTGGGGGCATCTCCTCTCCTGGCGCTCTCCCAGGCCGTCACCCCCAGGTCCCGGCCGTCACCCCCAGGTCCGGGTGCTCTCTCCCTGCTCCCGCTGCGCTGCCTCACCTCCCACTCGGACATTCGTCACAGCACAGCAGGAATGCCAGAGGCCATGCTTTCCCATCCGGCCACCACCTTGAACTCCACCCATTAGTTTATGCTCCCCCGCAAGAGCAGAGACTTGTCCTCCATCTAAGGCGGCTTCACGTGTGCTGGGTCGCCAGCACGTGCTTAGTGAGCTGCCCAGGTCCAGCCCCGTGGGGTCTGTGGAGAGGACTTAGAACACTTGGATGATGCCCGGCGGTCTCTCTGCATTCTGGGGAGAAAGCTGAACAGCATGCTTTTGAGCGCACTGGTTTGCTACCGAAACATTTATGAATAAAAACACACATTACCAGGCCAAACTGCTAGAGACTTTTTTAAAACATGTGAAGCAAAAAACTACCCTCAGGCTCCTTCTACATTCTAAGAGGGGAAGATATTAATTATGTGGTCGTTTTGTGTAGTTGGCACGCTGGATTCAGCTAAGGCAGCCAGGATAACGCACAGTTCCTAAATACTATTTTTCAGGTACCATGCACTGTTTATGTTTATGACGAGCAGGCGCTGTTTCCCATTCTCTAAATCCAACACTGAATTTAATCCCACTACAAAATACAGTCAGCGTCATTATTCTCCCCTTCCCAGGACAAGGACGATGAGGCACAGGGCGGTTCCCGACACGTGCTTGAAGCCGCTCAGCTTGAAGCCGCTCTGCAAGTCGGGGCGGAGCCTGGACCTGAACCCGGGTCTGACCGCAGGTCGCACCCCGAGACCAGGTCGCACCCCCCCCCCGCCCCCCCCACCCCCCGCCCAGACCAGGTTGCATCCCCCGCCCCCCGAGACCAGGGTACCAGACTGGAAAACGCGGACACTGGACCGGAGCTGGAGTCCCGGCTCCAGTCCCTCCTCCCCCGGTGACTACGTGGCCGGCGTGTGACCTGGGACAGACGTCCCCCGGAGGAAATCCTCTAAGGGCTCGAAGATGACACAACCCTGACCCGGGGCCCACTTCCCTGCTTCCAGCGTCACAAAGGTGTTCCAGCTGTGCTCCTCTCAGAGGCGGCCCCGTGTCTGCGTCTCAGCGAGCCAGCAGAGGGGGACTGCCATCGAGAAAGCTGATCCCGCCCTGACGCCCCAGCCGACGCCGTTCTGGGGAAGCAGCACCTGCTTCACCACGCACTTCCACTCACCGCGTCACGACCAGGGGCCGGCGGGCAGCTGGGGGGACACGAGAGCGACAGCAGCCGGCCGGCGCTCACGGCTCTCCCTCCAACTAACTCCAAGCACGCTCTTCACTGCCTCGCTCTTAGCTCTTACTGCAGCAGGTGCAAACTCCCACGTGCGCGGGGGAGGGCCCGCCCGGCCCGCTGACCCCCTGAGGACGCTGGCTGGTCCGGGGAAACTCAGAGGTCCGGCAGGCTGGTGGGCGGCTGGGCCCTCGTGGCCGGGTGGCCCTGAAGCAGCAGGCGTCCCCGGTAGGCACTGACCTTCAAGGTTTTCCAGAAGGGTCAGCAGTGCAGGGGGGTGGTTGTTTAAAATGTAAAGCTGCCTTATTTTTAAACGCTGGCAACGCATTCCAATTTTTTTTTTTTTTTTTTCAGAAACCTTACGGAGGCCAAACAAAACATACATGCAGGCCAACACAGTTCTCAGGGCGCCAGTTAACAACCTGTTTCAGAATGTATTGGCATTGAAAAATTCTGGTCTTGCTGTTGAAACAACTTTAAAATATAAACTGTTTGAAGACTTTTATTTCGGTGCACGGATTTTTTTTTTTTTTTTACCGAAATGTGCCTGAATCCTTTCTTAACATTCTTTGGGGTCTGAATCTGAAGCTCTCTTCTCCAAAAGAACCTGAATAGCTTCTTTTCTCTCTCTCTTTTTCTTTATGGTATTGTTTAATCCTAAAACTTAGACTACAAATGCTTCTTAAAAAAAAAAAACACCCTGAAACATTACATTTTCTTGAAACTTCTACATTAAGAGTGGCAGAGAGACCTTGAAATAACTGGCATCTGGCAAAGCGATTTAGGAAAGGGACAGTCTGTCAAGAAAGCAGATTCCACAGAGCAGTGATGGGTGAGCTGCCTGCTGACCCTGGACACATGACAACTGCCCCGGGAAGGGGGCCCTGGAGGAGCATGCCTCAGCCCCACCCCCTCCTCGCCTCACTCAGCCAGCCGCTGCTGCGTGGGGAAGGCAGGGGTCAGAAACAGCCAGGAGGTGCCTGGGTCTGAACAAGGTCTTATCTAATGCCTGAACAATAGTTATGAGCAAGATGCAGAAACACAGGTTGTGCCCTGACTGGTGTGGCTCAGTTGGTTGGGCATCATCCGGCAAGCTGAAGGGTCACAGGTTCGATCCCCAGTCAGAGCCCATGACTGGGTAGCGGACCGGGTCCCTGGATGGGGGCGTGTGAGAGGCAACCGATCACTCTTTGCACATGGATGTTTCTCTCCCTCTCTTTCTCTCCCCACTTTTCTTCTTTCCAAAAAATAAATGAATTAAATCTTAAGAAGAAAAGAGGGAGAGGGGTTCTTTCACCACGCGATCCTGACTCAAAGGGTGCGAACGGACGGACGCTGTCGACCTGGAGAAGGTCATGGACAGATGTGACCGAGCTCCCGGCACCTTGGCCAAGGAGGCGGGGCGAAGACGCAGGAATCACATTGGTTAAATCTGCAGATCAAACAATGGGCAAAACAGCAACTAGGCTGGATGTAATAATGAGGACTCTGATGAATTAATCCAACAAATGAATCTGGTTAGATTAATTTAGCATTGATTATTTCAGCATCCCAAAAATCAAATGATGATGATGATAGCAATAAACAGGCAGAAAATGAACAAAGATAGGTTGAATGAGACAAAAGGCTAGTCAGTGAAATGTGCCAATAATGTAACATAACTGCCAAAATAAAGAAAAAGAGGCCCTGGCTGGTGTGGCTCAGTGGATTGAGCGGTGGCATGTGAATCAAAGGGTCGCCAGTTCAATTCCCATTCAGGGCACACGCCTGGGTTTTGGGCCAGGTCCCCAGCAGAGGGCACACAAGATGCAACCACACATCGATGTTTCTCTCCCTCTCTTTGTCTCTCCCTCCCCCTCTCTAAAATAAATAAATAAAATCTTAAAGAAGAAAAAGCGGGCACACCCTGGCTGGTGTGGCTCAGTTGGTGGGAGCGCCGTCCTGTATCCAGAAGGTCGCGGGTTCGATCCCTGGTCTCAGTGTGTGTGATCCCAGTCCAAGCAACAGCCGATGCTTCTCTCTCACATCAGTGTTTCTCCCTCCCTCTTCCCCTCTCTCGAAAGCTGTGCAAAGAGGCCCTTGGGTGAGGACAAACAAAAAAAGGAAAGAAAAGAGGGTGTGTTTTGTCTCCTCACTTCACCATGAAGTACCTCTAAAACCCCGTCCTACAGTGGCATTAAAAATAGAGGACGCATTTTTAGTCTGAAAAATCCATATAGATAACACAGCATGAAGGTATTAATAAGAAACAGAAGCTATTATTGTCTTTGGGACTGTCTAAATTATTATAAATTCCCACTTTAATAAAGATCTTACCCTAGGCCCTGGCTGGCGTAGCTCAGCGGATTGAGCTCGGCCTGCGAACCAAAGTGTCGCAGGTTCAATTCCCAGCCAGGGCACATGCTTGGGTTGCAGGCCATGACCCCCAGCAATCGCACATGGATGTTTCTCTCTCTCTCTTTCTCCCTCCCTTCCCTCTCTAAAAATAAATAAATAAAATCTTCAAAAACATATCTTACTGTAAGTATTCTTATTCCATCTCTCCATAGGTACAACCCACCTTCCCCCCGGCTTTACTGGGGTGTAACTGACAAATAAAGCTGTGTGTGTTCAGAGCGCACAGCGTGACGACTCGCTGCACCTGTACACCGTGAAATGATTACCACAGTCAAGTTCATCACCCCATCCGTCACTTCACAGTGACCTTCTGTGCTGTGAGTGGCGGGAAGGCTTCAGACCTACCCTCCCGGCAAATTCCAAGTACACGAGACCGTGTTACTATTAACCAGTCACTACGCCGTCCATTAGATCCCCGGAGCTGGTTCATCCAGCTGCAAGTTCGCACCCTCTGACCAGCAGCTTTAGCTCTGCCGCTCCCTCACTCCAGCCTTCACCTGCTCCCTTTTCCATTTTCCTTTTTTTTTTTTTTAAATCCTCACCCAGGGACATTTTTTTCATTGCTTTAGGGGAGAGCAGGGAGAGAAGAGGGAGAGAACCATAGAAAGAAACACTGATCAGCTACCTCCCATACAGTCCTGGACCCGGGATTGAACCTGCAACTTCGGCATGTGCCATGACCAGGAACTGAACCCCTAACCTTTCGGGCAAGGACAATGGTCCAACCAACTGAGCCGCACCGGCCAGGGCGCCCCCTTTCTCTGATGCCACCCGCACTGGGGGACACCTTGCACAGTTAGCCACTTAACGGGAAGGCATCGCAGGTGTGTGTGTGTGTGTGTGTGTGTGAGAGCCTTAAGCACATGAGCGCTGCTTCAGTGAGTTCAACCAGCAGCTTTAGGGGAGGGAGGAGCCCAGAGTCAGTACCTGGCCCGTGCACCTGTGCCGCTGCCCCGCCTTCATTAAGAAAACACAGACGGGCTTCCAGGCCGGCCGGGCTGAGGCAGGCTGGGGGCTCTTCCCTGGACCTGCTCTACCGCTCTCACTGCCTGCGGACCCCCGGGTCCTCTCTGGCACAACTCACCGCCACCTGTCCGGAATGTCGGTCTCCCGCACCACCCGCAGTTTTCCACGGCTGTCCCTGGACTGGCAGAAGGGGGGCTCCTGCTGTCTCTTGGAAGTTAGGCGCAGCCTCCCGGTCCACTCCTCCCCACCGGCCCTGGCCCTGTGCGGAGTCCCCCGAGACGCGCACACTGCTCCCCCTCTCCGGGGGCCCCCGGCACCCACCCTCCCTCGTCCATTCCACACACGCCAGCTCGTCCTTCACAGCTCAGCTGGCACCGCTCCTTCCCCGTCTTTCCTTCTCGGGCCCCCAAGGGGGACAGATTTCAGCTGCCATCACCCTCTTGTATCACCGCTGTCTGTCCTTTAGCAGAATTAAGGAGCCAGTGAAACAGCCAGGACTGTCTCCGTGGGAAGCCTAAGCACAAAGGCAGACGGATGGCGGGGCTCTGCACCGGACCCCAGGGCGCCTGCACGAGCGTCTGCTCCCAGCAGTGGAGCCCGGGGACCCTTGCAAGTGTCCCCGTCACAGCTCTGACCACGGGTGAGCACGCTGAGAAGTTCCCCAACAGAGACGCCTGCAATTTCACTGAAGCTGGCACTGGGGAAAGGGCAAGTTGGCGCGATTCTCTGTCCAGCCAGCAGCGCAGTGTCCGCATGTCCACACCGCTTGGCCGCTCTCTTTGCCACGGCGGCGTCCTCAGTCAGTACCTCTCCTAAAGGGGGATGAAGAGCATTTCTTCGTGAAAAGTGGCCTTCCAACCAAAAAAAAAAAAAAGGAAGCTAACTGCTGGTCCATTGGGGACGGGGGAGTAAAGTGGGCCATGAAAAGCAACGGTGGGGACAGGAAGAAAGGTGACAAATAGAAAGAGCAGAACGTTGACTTTGCTGGTGGCCCCAGCCGGTGCGGTGACGCAGCTCAAACCACACACTGTGCGTGGGTGAGAAAAGGTGACTCGGCTGGCGAGACGGCCCCCTTCCACCAGGCTGCACGGGAGAGGGAGGTGACACCCCGGGCCTGCGTTGGTCACGGCAGTTCCGAGACATCTTTCGCGGCTACGGAGGGTCTACTTCGTATCAAAATATTTACGACTGCTGCCGACTCAAGAAAAACTGTCCCTGCATAAGGAACAAATTATGAAATTAATGTCAGATACTGTCAAGATAGAAACATTATTTTAAACCGAATGCCTCACCGCTCTCATCCTCGGTAAGACTACGTGCCGGAATTTCCCAGGCAGAACACCCGTGATTTCCACGCTTCCTAAATTTATTGGTCGGAACCCACCTCGGTAGTTTCATCGGAGATAATCTCAAAAAGGCAAGTCTCTCGCAGAAGATATATAGCAGCAATTTTAAGACTATTAGCCTAGGACAGTCGCACACATGTACAATATAAGTCATCACTAAATCATCGGTGAATGTCAAGGAGAAATAACCTAGTCTGCTCCTCTTTGTAATTTGTGGAATAAGCAGGAGGAATGTTTGTGTTCGTGGAAAAGTAACATGACAACAAAGTCTCTCTTAAAATTGCAGGGGAGGAAAGGAGGCCTCCTTGAGGGTCAATTGCAGCAACATAGTTATTTTGTGTGTTCCCCTGGCCCTGAATGGCACTGGTCACTTGCCATGTCATTCAAGGGGCAGGGCATGTCCTTCCTGGGCACTGCTCTGTGTGTGGCGCACACCCACTGCCTGGCAAAAAAAAAAAAAAAAAACCCAACACAAAAAGGCCCTTACTGGTTCCTGATGAATGAATCGCACTGCACCCGAACAGCTCTCTAAGGAAGACCTGACCTTCAAGAACTTGTCGTACAGGATTGTTGAAAGCAACAGCAGAAGGAAAAAAAAATGCCTTCCGCTCAAAATAAAATTTCTTGGCAACAGAAAGTATTTGTTTTAAAGTAAATAAAAAGTCAACAAAATATTTCCCAGTGACCAGAAGCAGTGGAATATTTTGTCAGCATGTCCTGAAATGCTGTTCACAGCAGTTTGATGTTAAGTGATAAAACAAAGTTATTCTGCTTAGAAATCCTGTATTCACAGGAGTAGAGGGTGGGACAAAAGTAGGTCTGCAGTCATTTGTGTGAAAATAATACAGTAACAAGTAAATAAATGGTACAAGAATAAGCTGCGCTTTGTTCACAACTGTAAAGCTACCTCTGCCCTCCCTGCAGACGGGAGGCCTCGAGCATCGCACCAGGCCTGAGTCTGCCCCCAGGCCTGAGTCTGCCCCCAGGCCTGAGTCTGCCCCCAGGCCTGTGTCTGCCCCCCAGGCCTGAGTCTGCCCCCACGTGTGGGCCCCGCGAGCTGGACGCCACTGCTCCCGTGTTCCAGATAAGGAAACAGACACAGGATGCGCCCCGGTCACACAACCTGCGAATGGGAAACGGGACCTGATCTCAGTCCCTTTAGAATACAACATGCTTTCTAGGTTGGAAAGCAGGAAAATAAAAAGAATTAATAGTCCTCTATAATTTCCACACACAAAGAGAATCTCATCTAACATTCGGTATGTAATCTTCCCGGCTTATTCTCCCCGCCCCACCCCCCCCCCCCACACACACCAGCTCCCTCTCTCTCACGCTCACCCTCCAAAACCAAAGACCTTAGATCAACTTGCACACACTGCTCTGTGCTCTGCTTTCGCGGTTTACGAGCTCCGAGTGTCTGCCCACCTCAGCAGACGCGCCTGCCTCACGCCCGATGCAGAAAGGGCTCTCCATGACACATGTGTGCATCGCCACTGGTGTGGTCGACTCCCTGCTGTTGAGCACTTGCGTGGTCTCTAGTTTATAATGGTCCTAATGTCATAAACAACAAGGCCACAGAAATAATTTCTGTACATTAGAGGTGCTCTTTTTTTTGCATGTACTTTCTGCAGAGGTCACCAGTTCTGGGGGTGAGTTTTCCCCAAACATCAGATAACACACCCCTCCCAACTTTGAGACACTCACGCCACTAAGCAGACTTCCGCCAGGTTAAGGGTCAGTGTGCCGGGGGACACACGGGGGTCTGGTGTGGGGGAGGGGGGGGATTACAGGAATGCCGTGCCTGTGCGCCCCGTGTAGGTGAGGACCACTCCTCTAGGCCGGTCTCGGTACACATGCTTTATTTTTTTTTCCCCTTAAATTCCTAGTGGTGGAAATGCCTGACTAAGGGACATGGCACATTTTTGAGGCTTTCGATGAGTAATACAAAATTGCCCTCCTGGAAAGTTGTAACAATTGAAGACACCCACCGGCGGCATTTGGAAGTGACAATTTTCAAAACTGTCTAGTTGGCTAGACTTGTATGTAAATAGTCAAATCCCTCTATGGCCCCAAGTTTTAAAAAACAGTGGAACTATTAGTAAAACAACAAACAATTTGGAAAGTGCTAGATTTTGAAGTATATTTTCAAATACAAAATGTAGAACTAGAAAGGCATCCCATCTCGCCAGACAATTAAAGGAAGGACTGTCGGAAAGCCCAGGGACACCAGGCTCTGAAAGATTCCCAGGCCTGTAAATAAAACACAGACTCTTAATATGCCCTTCTGGCTGATATTAGGCTTCACAGTTTGGGCTTTGGTAGCAACAGGCTCATTTTCTAACAAGAGACTCATGGAATTGTATATGCCTTCAAAGTTTATAAACACTACCTTATAGCCAGTATGCAATCCCAAGTTCTCGAAATCCTTTCGCCTCTCCGTTTACCGGACAACTGCCGGAATGCAAACGCCCCTGGCCCTCGGCTGCCTTATCAGTCGACTTTACCAGAAGTGGACGGGATGACCTGGGATCTCTTCTGCTTTTCAAATTCTACACGTCCTCTGGTTTTGACGGAGTGTTTAAGTTCCTATTACTCATAAGAGCTTTCTTTGCATTTCAAGCTCTGTATTGTGCTTCCACGAAATCAGAACCAGGCTTTGAAAAAAAAAAAAGGGTTAATTTCTAGAGCTACAGTAGAATGCTGACAGTCCAAGTGTCCTGGAGGACTAGACACGGGGTAACGTTCTAATCAGACGAAGATTTATGCTCCCGATTTCATTACTGTTTCTTGGGAGAGACTTCCACGCCGCCCTCGCCTCCTCCGCTCTTGTGCCGCGCTATAAATGCTACAGCACAGAACGTGAAACAGGCCCTCGCCTGCAGGGCAATGAGTCTCCAGGCCGGGGGCGGGGGGGGGGGCTGGGGGGTGACGGGCACCCCAGCTTGAAGGTGGCACACCGGCACCCTTGGGGGCTGCAGCACTGAAGTCCTGGTAGTGCATGTTTACTTCTCTGCAGCTCCCCCCACCCCGAACACAACAGACACACGATTCTGTCCATGGAATGTTTACAACTCACGGCTCCATTAGCATTTCTAATATTAGAACTGGGAAGCACTGCTTCTGCCACCATGTGTCACTTTCCACCAGATTCTCCTGACACCACCACTTCAACGGCACTCGGGACCCAGGGTCTCCTGGGAGGAGTCTGCTGCTCTCAGCAGTCCGAGGAAGGCAGAGCAAGGGGGCTCCGTACCCACTGCCCCCTCTAGGGAAGAGCCACAGGAAGACTTTCAGGAACTAATATCGCCTCCTTGTGGTCTTTCAGGATACTGCCACTTAATAATGCAGGTAACACATGCCTTCTCACCTACAGGCACAGAGAACAATTCCAAGTCCTCCTCCATACGTGCTCTACGGACAGGTCAGAGCCAAGAGTGTATCACATCCGAGCAACAGCACGTGAAAAATTTGCCCACCAGAAGCTTCCCCCTCGACTTGCAACGTAAAACCATAAAGCACAACCTCTGCTCCCACGAGCAACAGCGGCAGTGGCTGGTGAGAAGGCGTGTGGTGATTCCAGACAGTGAGACAAAGGTGCAGCAAGACCCCACCTCTGCAGGGCACAACGGAAATGCACAGGAAGTCGTGAGAGTGCCGGGCCCCAAACGCCCAGGTCCCTGCATTTACCTCCGCCAGCTCCCGGCACCGCAGATGCTCCCAGCACCTGCTCTCTGCCTGAGGGGCCTTCCCTTCAGTGACAGTGACGCAGGTGACTGAAGGGCTCGAGTCAGAGAACCCACCCTCGACAGTGTGTGCACGCAGCTTGTGAGAGAGGGATGAGGGATAAAACCCTCTCCCGTGAAAACAACTTACTGAGTCCCTGGGACCAACCAAGTAAAAGAGGAAATCAAAACATCCAAAACCCTCCTTCTGCAAGATCCCCCAAACTCCCGATGTTGAACAGGAGCCCAAAAGTCACAGTCGAGGCAAAGAGGGCAGACTCCTATTAGACGTCTACAACAATTGCTTGGCACAGAATCCACTTCCCGAGCTTCCAACGAACATAAAGGAACATATATTTAGAATGACAGCTTAGAAGTGGGAAGAGGAAACACCGCAGTTCCTGGTATTCCCTGAAATAGAACATGCACGCATTCCTTCCGTGAGGAGAACAGCACCTGCGCAGGGAACACACACATGTGCTCACCGGCCCGTCGTCGGCCCAGAGGAATGAGACATTCAGTACAAAATGGGTGGGGGTGGGGGGGGGATCTCTGAAGATTTTACACTTCAGCCAATGGCTCATCCGCTGAAATCAAGGTAGAGTTCTGACTTAGAGATCACTAGAACGTCCTGGAAAATTAGCTGTGGTTTTTTAAGGCTTCACACTTGAATTTCAGAGCACAGCAATCCCACGCAAGTGGCTTCAGCAATCATTTGAGAGGCTGTGGCAACAGGGTGACGGATCTGGTGATGTCAAGGGCTGGAGCCCAGGTGGAAAGCTCAGATAAAAAAAACTTCCAAATCTAAGCATTCTGGCCCAAAGCGAGCAAGATTATTGTTTTAACTCTTTGATGATTTATTGATTCGGCAAATACTCCCGGCCCGTTGGGACCGAGGCTGCTCCTGGTGCTGGGGACCCGTCCCTTCTGGAGCTCACAGCAGGTGGAGAAACGCCGCCACCCAAGGTCTCCGTTCCACTTCTGTAAACATCCTTTGACGTATGCAAACGTGCAGGGCATGGTCCCAGCGCCTGCTGCCCGCTCCGTCCTGCCCTCCGCACGTCCCCTTCACCATCAACTCCAGCCCCACGGCAGCCTCTGTTCCGGGCACCTGAGGCTCAGCCCCACCCCTGGGCCTTTGCACTTGCTGTTCCCTCAGCCCGAGCCGCTCTCCCTCCGGATCTCCAAAACTACAGGCTTCTTTCCCGTCCTTCAACTCTCCGCTCAAATCTTGCCGTCTCAGAGAGGTTTCTAGAGGCGCTCAGCCCACACCAGCAGCACCGCCCCCTGTTTTATTACTTCTCCAGTACTTAGCACTATCTGATACTATCTCCTTTATGGCTCCTCTGCTTTCTGTCTCCCCGCTGAGATGTGAACTCATTACCGTGGGGCCAGTCCACCGAGCCCTGCTACATTCTCAGTCCCCATAAAGTTGCCTGAAATGGTGTAACAAATGCTCAATAAGCACTCATTTAGGAAAAGCAAATATAAGTGATATTAGCAGTTTTGTACCAGGATGACAGGTACCAAATAATAAAGGAAAAAGCAAATACCTTAAGTGCGAAAACATGTGTTTGATCAGTTAAAACAAAAAGGTCATTACTGCTTGCACTCGTCTAAGAAACATTCTCAAAAATAAACGTGATGGAAATGTGAGGCTCAACAGCGGCTGATACTCAGATTTCATGATGCATTAGGCTCAATTTCTAGCATTAGCACGACTTCTACAATTTATTCTTCTGAAAGCACTCTGAGAAGTCAATTTTTAACTTACGATGAAAGAGCCAAATATTTTCTAAAAGCATATTCCCCTTTAAGACTTATCAATAACCCCCTCCCAAACTGTGCAATCTGTAACCATATTAGAGCAACATCAAAATTTGAGATATTGGTGAAAATGTGCACAAGAGAGGGATTTCAGTGCCTGGGGGCAAACAAGTTTCATAAAACAAACTGCTGTCAGCTTCAGCTTCATCAAAGGTATACGTCTTTTCTCCATGCTCAAATATATTTAAACTCTTAAGAATTTTTCTTGACCATTATTCTTAAAAATCTATGTCTCTCCTTTGATTCCTTGTGTTAAAATGAAGTCCTAAGGTGTTAATCAAGGTGTGTGACTTTAGTTCCTGGCCCTCACCACTTCATCACAAAGACACCAGGGACCCTTATGGACCCCTTGGAAATTCCCTAAAAACAAAAGGTGCTCATTAGAGTGAAGAGGCATTTATTTCCTGGAATGTGCCGCAAAGAAGTAAATTACTTCTGCGGGCCTCTGGCAATAATTGAAATCCACTTAAAAACCTCAGAAACAAATGTTTTACAATTTTATAGCAAAATATTACAAACAGCCTACACCTATCTCAATAAAGAAGAGGTTAAATCAATTAGGGTTTCTCCTTAATGGAGTGCTCAGCAGCTGCTGGGGAATGAGACAGCTCTCTTAGGTACTGATAAGAGAGACTGCCAAGATTTCGTACTCTAAGGAGAGGGCGGGAGCTGGTGCAGAACAGAGTATACAATGTGCCCTTATTTGTGGAAAGACAAATAAAAAGAAACATACTAAATGTTTATACTAACATATGCCCCATCTGGAAAGACACAAGCAAGGAGCTAGTAACCCTGGTTACCGGGGAGAACAGGGTGCAGCGGGGCATTGGGAAGAGAGAGGTATATATACTTTCCATTCTACACCTGTCTTTACCTACAGAACCTTCCACAGTGTGCACGGACTGCCCGTCCCACAGATTAATAGGATAATTTAAAATGTTGGGATATTCCCTATTATTGCCAACTTATTATTCAGGGATGGCCATCAAAAAGCAAAAGCATTCAAGAACCACAGAAGTTTGTTCTCTTCGACTGCACCATTCCTGTTCCTTAATTCCCAGAAGGGAGGCGTGCTTGTTGTGACCTAACCTATTACAAAGCAAATAAGCCTCCGTTCGATTCTTGGGAGAGAAATAGCTGCACAGTTCACCTAAACAAACTTACCTCACATTTCAGTTGAGCATGTACCTACCTAACGAAGCCTACAAAGCTACACAGGTTCCACCTGGCCACAAAGTAGAAAGTCCAAGTAAGAAACAAGTGAGGGGACACTCTCCTGTTTTTACAATAAAAACACTCTATGCTTGGGTTTCCTTTTCTCTGCCAGGCTCAGACAAGCCACCCTCTGATATCAGTGAAATATGATTTCAGATCTGCAGCAAAATAATCAGTTAAGGGGAGGGGCAAGCATCATTTGCACCGAACAAACGCTTTTAAAGCTTTTAAAGCGTTGTCATTTGTGGGGGAGGGGAGGTTGCTTTAAATGTAGGTTAGGGATCATTTCCCTATCCCTGACTGACTGATACTATTCAGTCGCATTAATTTCACTTCAAGCAATTGTTTAAAAGTAAATCTGAAAATGAAAATGAACAAATAGGAAGGAAAGCTTTAAGCAAACTTTTCTGTTGAATGTAATCTTAAAAATACACATAAAAAAGAAATGCAAAAACATAATTTCCACACAAATGCCCCTCGCGGTGTGTCAACAGTTGACTGTATTAAACACATGCATATAAAAAGAAACACAAAGATACCCAACTGTGAGTAAAAAACTTCATATATTTTTGCTAGCAAAAGATGAGGGACGGAGAGAACCGCGTTATTCAAGCCTAGATGTAAAGCCACAACCCTGATAGGCAGTTTTCTGCCGGTCAGAACTCACGGTTCCAGCCTGTGATGTGAGACAACACGTCAGAAGTGGCATTTGTCATGGAGCCTAACTGTAATTGCTACCACTTTAACTTTGGACTTAATCAATATAGCGCCTTGGGATATGAGCATATCAAAATACAGACAAAAATAAAAATTAAGTCTCCTTCCCACCCCCACCCCCCGGAGCCTCTGTCCTCAGAACTTCATGCCCTACGTAGGGGGCAGAAGTTCGCAGCAGCGGAGTCGGCGCCCTCCGGGACCTGAGAGTGGCCCAAGGGCGCGCACGGAGCGGCGCGACTCCGAGCGCTCCCCCTCCCCCCACCCAGGTCACTCAATTCGGATGCTCTCGGAGACTCGAGACCAGAGCCGGCCGGAGCGCTGCCCCCAACGCTGCCCGGGCCGCCAGGCGCTCGCGGCGACGCGCCCACGGGACCGGGCTCCGCAGCTCCCACTGCCCACGCCGCGCCCACCCGCCCCGGGCACTCACGGGCTGCTCTCGCGCCGCTATCTCGCCATTCCCCGCCGGCCGCTCCGCTGCCTTGGCCGCAGCCCGGGGACTACCCGGAGTCCGCAGTCGCCCGGGGCTGGAGGCGAGGAGGGCCAGGCACTACCCGCCGCCGTCTCCTCGCCCCCCGGTCCCAGCGCTGACTGCTGGAGGCGGCCACGGGCTAGGGGCCGCCCGCTGCCCTCCGCAAGCCCCGGGAGCCGCCGCCGCCGCCAGAGCCGCGCGGAGGCAACGGTCACGGCCACAGCCACGGCCACGGCCACGGAGAAGACGCTCCTGCCCGGACTGCGGCGCGCGGGGGCGGTGCCTGCACGCCACTCGGCTGGGGGCGCTGCGGCCCCGGCCCCGCCCCCCGCCCCGCCCCGCCGCGCCGCCCGCGCCCCGCGCGCCCCCGCCGGAAGCTGCCCGCGCGTCCCCGCCGCCGACCCCGTTCCCCACCGCCAGGCCAGGCGCTCGTCCGGCGCCCGCCCGCTAGGCCTCCTCTGAGTGCCGGAGGAGAGCGGCCGCGCACCGGGCCCGAGCGCCAAGATGGGTGCTTCCGAGGCGAGGCGAATCCGGAGGCCAATCTCCGGAAAGGTCCTGGGAGAGCCGGAGAGAGCGGAGCGGCGAGCCGGTGCAAATCCTCACGCAAGGCCGGCCTAGCGCGAGGAGGCCCCGCGGGAAGGAGAGCGCCAGCCCACACGCTGTTAATGCGCTTTGCAAACAGTGCATAGCACAGAGGAAAACGTGGCGCCTTGATTTAGCTTCCTCTCTAAATACACACGAAAATGAGCTTCTGCGCCTCGGAGCGGGGCGGGGAGAGGGTCTTATTACAGATACCTAAAATGCTCCAAGGGCCGGGGCGCTGCCTCTCAGGCCACCTTCCTCCACCCTGGTGCAAGGATCCCTCAGCACAACAGGGCACGCGGGGCGTTCTAAGAATATCCTGGAGCCTTCTAGTCTTGCCTCCAAGGCGTGGTGGGCTTATTTGTGCGGAGAAGAAACGGTTCCTTTAATGGGGTGAGATTTTTCCTCCCTGCATTGTTCCCATTTCCGCAGTTTCACTTGGCCTCGATTTTCTTCCAGAGTAATGCACCAAATGAAATTAGCTGGAGAGCGTTTGATGGCGCAGAATCATGGTTTGAATATGTTTACTCTGTATGCCGGACGCGTTTGATGATATTCTTTTCAGCACAATTAATTTTGCAAAGTTCAGAAATGTGCCGGATAAAGTCCCTGGCACGCAGAGTCACGGGGCTCTGCAACCACACCTTCAGTAAGAGGCAGGCCTGTTTGTTTCATTTGCAATTTATTTGATGCACCAGCACCAAGGCCAACGTCTGTTTTTTTTTCAGAGACCTTTGGATGAAATGCCAAAGCCATTTCTAAATTGGCAAAATGAAGCTTCTTTTCTGAAATAACTTGTCCCTGTTGATAATGTGACTAAAATGGACAACAAGTACACCTGCCAGCATGTTGATTACAAAGTCCGCTCCCTGGACGAAAATGTTTCACAGTAACACATGGTCCCTGCCAGGGCCCTGATGACCGGCTCCATCCAGTTGCACATTTTGAACACCCAACCAAAATGCTTTTGTTACCTGTATCTATGAGTTTTTATTTGTTCATCTTGTTTGTTGCTGGAGGGAAAGGAGGGTGGAGGGGAGGCAGTAATGAGTAAAGGGGGTCAAATATATGGTGACAGGAAATTTGACTTTGGATGGTGAACGCACCATGAAATATACAGAGGATGTGTCACAGAATTCCACACTGGAACCTATATAATTTTATTAACCAATGCCACCCCAATACATTTAATAAAATTTAAAAAATGCTTCTGAGGAATAGAATGAAAAAGTAAAATAGAGTCATTCTAGTCAAACTGCCAAATTACTAAAATCAAGTAGGGTGAGGCAGAGGAAATCATACCTGCAAGGAAAGTTCTAGAAGTGAAAGGCTTTGTTCTTTGAAAGGCTTGATCACACAAAAATAGCAAAGAAGACATGATGGGGTTTTGTTATTCAATTACGTCTTGGCTCTTAACAGGCTTGCCGGGGTGGGTGGTAGAACATGGGGCGGAGTGCCTGTCAGTCAGTGGGACGCAATATGGCTTTGTTCCTGGAAGAAATTTTGGAACCAAGTAAAAATCTACAAATTAAGCATAGTCACTCACCAGTGAGCGGCTGGGAGGAGGGGAACTATTCTTCACTTTAAGCCTGACTGATAAATGTAGACTTAAATTGGGTTATTTTAGAGCACAGCTTTGGACCAGATTCAAAATGTTAATTAGATCCCTGTAACAAGAAGACATATGAGAGCAATCAGCTAATTTTCTCTAGATGTGATGCTCTTTGCCCAAAGTGGTGTGGAATGCTATTTGAGAGGCGTACAAAACTCGATAAACACCATGAACAATAGTGTCTGCCTGGGATTCTGTTTAGAATACTCTTCTCGGGATAAAGAGTTTTCGGGGTGTTATGTAAACTATGTTGGTTAAAGTATTAGGTCCCTAGCATGGTCCCAACAGAATTGTACTTTGTTTGTCTTTTGTTTGTTTATACTGTGCTTCCTTCCAAAGAGCCTTAGGTGGTTTGTCATGAAATACAAACATTGGAAAAAAGAAGAAGAAGAAGAAATTCTCACTGAGACCAACGAGAGTATTTGAGCACTACACGTGGTTCCAACTGTCCTCACTGCCATCTGAAAGAGGGAACAGGAGGATTTTCAGAAGTCTCATTACCAAGTGCAAGGAACCACAAAGTTGCTGCAGGAGCAAGTCTTTGTGACTCTGAGCGAGCTCTGAGAGGACTGGGTCATAAGGGCCTGTACCCGAGGGGTGTTCCGAGCTCCACGCTGAGAGAGACACTGCACAGCATCGCTTTGGCCATCTTTTGGTGGCAGGCAGAATATATATATATATATACATATTATTTTTTTCTTTTCTGGTGAACAGCTTAGAGTTGCTATTGTTGAAAATAAGTAGCCAGTCTCCTGCAAAGTTTTCTTTCTCTCTTTCTTTCTTTCTTTCTTTCTTTCTTTCTTTCTCTTTCTTTCTTTCTTTCTTTCTTTTTTCCTTCCTTCCTTCCTTCCTTCCTTCCTTCCTTCCTTCCTTCCTTCTTTTCTTCCTTTCTTTCTTACTGACCTTTGAAGGCAAGCCAAGGACCTCATGTCAAATCCTAGTTTTCCCAGTTTCCTCCTCCATAAAGAGGGGGTCACTAAAAGTAGCTATTTCAGAGGATGGTGGAGAAAAAGAAGAGTTAATCTCTCTCAAACCAGTTACTGCAAAAAGTGTTAAATTTGCTATAGTTTTTCTCAGCCAAGGTATGTATGTATAGTTCCTCCCTTCCTCTTATAATGTGTCTTTGATTGTAAACCACCCCAAATCGCTTTTGGAAGACTGCAGGGCGGATGAGCCTGCCACAGAGTAAGCGGTAAGTGTTCGCCGCAGCCATTGTTATTACAGTTTCCCATGACCACTCCTAAACCAATCACAGCAGACGGATGAGGCTGCTTGGGGGCCAGGTGAGGGTGTGAGATGATTACTCACTCCTGTCACCCTTAGTGGGTGCAGCTGAGAGGACTGAGGAGTAGGCAGGCATCACTAAGACGCCCACAAAATTGTCTTGTTCTCTTTTACTCCTTTTCTCATTGGCCCGTCATCTCCTGTCCTACGTGCTGGTGCTGACTGTTTGATTAGGAGCCCCCAGGAATGGCCCTTCCCCAGCAGACCCCCCATGAACTCCCTGGGCCTTGAAGACCTCCCACCTGAAGGGTCTCGCCCAGGGTCTTACACTGTTGAGAGGTGAAATGCTTCACACAGTGTCAAAGCTAACTCCCAGAGCCAGCAGCCGAGGGCTGAGGAGGGGGAGCCCCGGGAATGTGGAGAGAGCTCCCAGAAGGACCAGAGGCAGCAGCAAACCCTCTCTTTCTGGGACAAACCTGCCTGCCCCTCCGCTCTGCCCCCTTCTCCATACCTCCCGCCGGACCCCAGTGACCGGCCGTCTGGTTAGAATCTTCGTTTCCAACCCTGCTCTCCCTGTCACTCAATGGCCGTCCCGTGTTTCTCCCTGCCACCCCCATCTCCTCTTTCCTGCGTGTCTCCACTGGGGCCTCCCTCTCTCCTGGGGTCCTCCGCCCCTTCATCTCTTCTTGGCACTCCCCAAGCCCTCTCTCCCGTCCTTGCTCCGCCCTCTCTTCCCTGTACACTTTATCTGTTGTCGAGTCACTGAGGGCCAAAGCGAGGCATGAGAATTGATGCCGCCCTACTCCTTATAGTCCATCACAGACCCAGAATGCTGGGCTAATATTCTCGGTCGAGCTAATGGATCCCACAGAAGAGCAATTTACTCCGTTCTCAGTGACGCTATAAAGGCCATTATTTAATTTATCCGTCCGGCTATGGCACTCAGCGTGGGGCCAGAGGCGGCTTGAGGAGGTGAGGAAGAAACCAGAAGATTAAGGAATTGAGCTCAGGTCAAGCCAGAGGTCAAAACCGGAAGGGCTCAAAACCGGACCCAAATCCCTTAAATCCTCGGCTATATTATTCTAATGAATGCACTCACCCCACAGGCTTCAGGGGTCTGAACAACACCCAACAACCTAACACCAGGAGAGAGTGACTCTGTTTCCAGTCTCTGACCGTGAAGAATGGTTCAGTGGTTACACCCTTGCCCACAGGCTCCGTCCAAGGTCTCGGACACTGGGTAGCTGAAGGTAACGTCGGGGAAATCATTTCAAAACCAGCCTTGTCCCTAGGGTCTCCGTCAGGTGCCTGATCTGGCCCACTGCCTGAGTCTGCTGTCGGAGGACAAGCGGCCGTCACCATGGCGGCCCCGGTCAGCAGGGACTTCTGTCTTCCCTGCGGGAACTGAAGGTAACTGAGGGCACCACTGGCATGGAGAAAGTCTGCAGCTCTGAGCGCCTCCTGAGACAAGCCTGAGGAACCTCAGGTGTGGGGCTATTTTGCTTTGCTGCAGAGTCCTACGCTCCCACTGCTGACAGAAAGCGTACACTGCCTAACTCAAGGCATCGCCCCGGGCAGACCAGAGTGCCCCAGACTCTCACTGCGCCCACCTGGGCAGGCCTCAGGAATCTGAATGCACCCGATGTTTTTTTTTTCTTGACTCCAGGAAAGATAGCTGTACAAATGTGACCCTCTGGTTGGGAGATCAATGCTCACTGGTTATTAACATACAGAGTTTCAGTGCTGGGCACATTTTTTTTGTGTTATAGGTATTAGCTTACCTTTAGAGATGAACAGACCAAAGCTCAAAGAAGTAAAATAACAAAGATCAAACACAGAGGCCTAATTCCAAAGTCCTGATAATGACTTGGAAAGACACCAGCGAGAGGCAGGGTTTGGAATGCCCCGTTGGCGGTGACAGCACTGACTGGTTATTGAGGACTCACAGCTCGCCCAGCACCCTGCACCCTGCACCCACGCCTTCTGCTCTCTCAGCAGCTGTGAGTCGCAGGGCGGGCTGTTGTCCCCCTTTGCAAAGGAGGTCACACGGATATCGACGCCAGTGCGATTCAAACCACCGCCCTCTGGTCCCAAACCCACACTCCGATGCTGGGCTCTGCGTCCCACGGTTAGTGACAGCCACAAAATCTTCTGCCACTTCTCATTTCAGGAGCTTCGCTAGGATCTCACCTACAACTTGCTGCCCCTGTAGGGGTGGGGGTGGGGGCTCTGTGACAAAGACGGGTTTTGACCAAGAGCTGTGCAAAGCCCTTCCCACCCCGGCAGCTTGCTCCTCCTTGGTCCCACCTGCTCTCAGCTTTGCCTCTTGAATTGAACTCTTTCTCTCGCACATCCCTGCTTCAGATTTTCCCAGTCACTGAGGGAGATGACGTGCCATTCTGTGCAGGGGTCCTTTGAGTTCTGCCATGGTGTATAGCACAGTGCCCCTGCAGGGGCTGGCTCCCGCCCACTGTCCCCAAGCTCCTCTCCTCTCCATTGAATCCCATAATCATGTTGCAACACCATCACTTACCTCTGTGGGGTGAGCGCTTCCTTCAGCATGGAAGTGTCTTCGTGTTCAAAACCCCCAACAGTCAGGAGCGCCCCCCGACACTCACCCTGCATTCACAAAGAGTGCTCTTTTTGTGCGTGCCTTACCAGGTGTTTAGTGGCCACACGTAATTACACCCAGCGTTTGAGCCCCGGATGTTCAATACATTTGTCTGTCTTCAGAAAATAAAACTTTCCCGTTAGAGAACAAAGAATACCTTTGCACGCTGTACAGTTTTTCGTATAACAGATATCCGTGAAGACTGGTGAGGGTTCCATCCCTGCACGTGGCAGACACGCCACCCTAGCTAATTCTGCAGCGCAGGGCCGAGGGGAGTGGGGGAGGGCGGGAACAAGCACGGAACCTTTCAAGTGGCCACGCAGCTTTGCGGTCTGGGCTGTGGTGCAAAAGGTCAGTTCCCAGGCGGGTTTATGAGGAGGCAGAAGGAGAAAGAAATGTACCTGTGTCATCATTATCAGGTTTTTAAATTCACAGTAAGCAACTCATCACTGAGCACTTACTCTATACCAGTGAGCAACACAGAGACTTTATCTTCATGAAGTTCACATTTTCAGACCCTTTTCAAACATGGGCAAGAATATACTGTATGGGCCTGAGTTGCCAAAAACAAAAACCAAAAACCTGCTTTAAAATTAATTAGTTTTTTATTGTTCTTTGCTCTGTTTTTCTTCTTTTCTTTCCCTTCTCCCCCTGCCCCCACTCATGCCGTGGAACGAGATGAAAACTGCAGACCTAAAGGTTTAAAATCTTAACATCTGTTTTGTGAAAGGCCTGAAGTTAATCACAGCTCATGAAAGTGTTAGAAATTAACACATAATATTAAGCCTAAAGGATACAGGACATGTATTGTTTCCTTGATTTTTAAGACTTCTCTAGTGGCTAAAAGTCAAAATAAAAATATGCAGGCGTATCAGTTGGTTCAAAATCAACACTTTCTTCATTTTAGATATTTTTAAATTGTTATTCAGAGGAGAGGGGAACACAAAAGAATCATTTTTTTTTCCCTGCCACCAACACAGCAACAGATCTACATATTAATTATACTTTCTCCTGGCTGGTGTAGCTCAGTGGATTGAGTGCGGGCTGCAAACCAAAGGGTCGCAGGTTCGATTCCCAGTCAGGGCACATGCCTGGGTTGCAGGCCACGGCCCCTAGCAACCGCACATTGATGTTTCTCTCTCTCTCTCTTTCTCCCTCCCTTCCCTCTCTAAAAATAAATAAATAAAATCTTAAGAAAATAATAATACTTTCCTTCTTTTTAAAAAAATATTTTATTTATTTACTTTCCTTCTTTTTTAAAAATATTTTATTTATTTATTTTTAGAGAGGGAAGGGAGGGAGAAAGAGAGAGAGAGAGAAACATCAATGTGCGGTTGCTAGGGGCCGTGGCCTGCAACCCAGGCATGTGCCCTGACTGGGAATCGAACCTGCGACCCTTTGGTTTGCAGCCCGCACTCAATCCACTGAGCTATGCCAGCCAGGGAATACTTTCCTTCTTAGTCCCCTTATCTTGTGTGTCTGTACTCTGGTCCCCTAGTTTCCAAAGACATTGGGAAGTTAACCAGTTTGATGAAAGAATCAGAGAAATTGGGTGATAATGAGACAAATAAACCCAAACAGCTTTTATAAAGGTGACAGGCTATTTTAGAGCCGTTAGCTTGTTGTGAGTCTCTAACTACAGCGTGATGTGATGTGATGTCATGTGATGTCATGTGATATGATGTGATAATATAACCTATTGAGGGCAGAGGACACCGCCCAGAGTTCATCCCTTCAGTAACAATATCCTGATGGCCCCCTTGGGGACCCACCCCTCCCCCTTTCTGAGTGCTGGAGGTCTGGTGGGTTGGTCCCCATTCCCTGACTTTAGAAGTGGTTATAGGACTCGGGATGTGGTGGTTAGTGCTTAACAACCAATTCTTCTAAGAAAAAGAGCCTCCATGTACATGATTTGCCTATTTCCATGGTGTCAATACTGCCACCACGGCCAATGTCAAGTTCCCAAGGTGAAGCCACAGCCCACAGAGCTGGGCAAAGACACACAGTCAGCTCCCGGGGGCTCAGCTCAGCACGTCAGATATGTCCCGGCCACGGCGCATCAGATGGCTCCTTTCTCCGGGTGCCTACCTCAGGCCAGGCCCGCCGGCTTGTTGGGCTCAGTCCCTTGCATATGTTTGGAACTGCCGTGGAAGAGTCCTGTCTTAAGCTGCATTTGCCGAGAGGAAGGAACTGGAAATGGTCCTGGGGATCTCCTTGCCATGTGACCCATTTTGACAGAGCCTGGCTAAGAAAGCAGTTGCCTCAGAGAAGAGCAAAGCTGAGGGGTGCAGAGAGACCGAGCTCCAGTGTCCCTGACAGAGCCCCCAGACCCTGTCCAGCCTGACCTCTGGGCTCTGCGCTGGCGGGCACCAACAGCCCCTCCCCCTCTGTCCCCCTCAGGCCTTCCTCATCTGTCGGTCCACCTTCCTCGGCCTGTCTCGCTCGCCCTCACCTCCACACCGGCCCTTCTCTCCTTCTTGCTCATTTATTTACTTGTTTATTCATGTTTCCTTTATTAAGTCTGTCTGAATTGGGTTCTGTTCCATTGATACCGTATTTTGCTGTGTATGATGCGTACTTTTCTTGCCCAAATTTTGGAGGGAAAAATAAGGATGCGTATGATACATGCGTAGTACTAATTCCATACCTATATACATGTTTTTAATGCTTTTGTTTTTAATGCTTATGCATTAAAACTGTTACTCTAGAAAGCAATAACGATGCCCATATGCAAAATAGTATCCTGGAATATGATAATTGGTTTTGTTTCTAAATATACATCAATACAAAATTGAATTAAAAATTAAAACAGAAGGTTTTTTTTCCTGAAAGTTTGGGCCGAAAATGTGGGTGTGCATTATACACAGGGGCATGTTATTCACGGCAAAATAAGGTCAGTGGGGACGTGCTATTCTTTTTGTTCCCCAAGCACCGCTCATGAGACCCACGTTCCCCAGAGCAATTTGGGAACTATGGTTCCTGCTCACGCTCCCCGACACTTCACAGAGAACTCTGTCTTCACCCGGAAACCTGAACTGGCTGTTCAGACTCATCATCTCCAAAATGAAATTCCTGTTTTCTGCTGAAAATACACTCCTCCTCTGCCCCCAATGGCCGTTAATGTTTGCACAAATTATGTCTCTGAACTTGTCGTTCCAGAGCTCTCGTTCTAGAGAGAGAAGCAGACAATAAACACACGAACAAATAAGCAAATAACACAATGTCAATGTCAACTTGAAATGAGTGCTTTGGGAAAAACAACAGGTGTAAGGGGGAGAGGATAAGAGGGGGCGCTGCTCTAAACGGGGTAGTTGGAGGGGCCTCCCTGAGCAGTTTCTTAGCAGAGAGGCCTGCCTGAAATGAGAGATGGAGCCTCGGGGACACCTGGAGACCCACAGGCAGGTGGCTGACACGTTTCAGAACCTCAAGGAGGCCAGAGTGGCGGGAGCACGGGGAGCAAGGAAAAGAGGGGATCACAAACTCTGTAGCACAGCATCACGTTATTATAACACAACACGAATGCAGGTGTTACCGTGTTTCTATGAACTGTTAATGGATATTAGGTGTAAGAAAGTCTCCACAGTCAAGTCAGTTTGGAAGACTCCTCAGCGTGCTCAGTGTTCTGGATGTTTAATGTCCAGTCTGCACTATGGATCTCCAGAGTGTCTGACCTCAGGCCAGCCAAGCTGCACGTGAAACACAGTGTTTGCAGTGCGTTGTCCATGCATGTTTCCAAACCCAGGCCAGTTCAGTACATTTCCATAACCCACCATCTGTCAGGCATTGCTTTTTTCTAATTAAAGAAATCCTTTTGTAGTCTAAGCCTACCAGTCTTTAATATCATATCACATTTCAGATATCTTAATATTTTTCTGTTGAGAAAAATGACTCAAAATCATCTGTATGAGAAACTTGTCTTTGGTGAACCTCATGATTAAGGCACCCCTTGGCATGCATATGTGTGTGCCGAGCTGCTGTCCCAAGGTCAGGGCAGACGTCCCTTGTCCAACCTGCACCCTCTCCCGCAGGTCTGGAAGAGGTCTGGAATCTTCCTCGGTGCCGTGCTGTAGGCAGCAGTTTGGGATCCGTAAACTTGGCCTGGCAGGTCGACATGAACTTGCCCTCCTTGTTAACAATAGCCACCCCGCACAGCATGCCCACAATGGGCCAGGCATCTACCAAGGCCTTTTCCTTCGAAAGCTCTCATTCCATCTCCGTTGTAACTGCTCTCACTCTGGTCTAAGCGGCCAACATCTCTCACCCAGGCTGTCGCAGTCACCCCTTGACCCATCAGATCCCTGCACCGAGAGAGCCACCTGCAACACGTCCATGCTCTACAGGGCCCTGGTGGACCTTTCTGAGCACTGCCTCTCTCGCCCTCCCCGTCTCCGGCCATGGACCCACAGCTGGGTTTGCAGGTTTGGAAGCTCAGCCTGCTGAGTCCATTGTGAGGGGATGAAAGCCCTAGAGAGTCAAGTCATGCAAACAACTCACAAGATTAATGTGCAGTGCGCCATGCCAATTAACTAATTTGCAATGACAAGTGGAGCAACTGACCCAACCAGATGTTTTCGTTGGCTTGTCTGTGACCCCTTCCTGGAGGCTGCGAAGAGGGGTCATTGAAAGCTGCCCGGGTGTGAATCCCGCCTGGCTCTCTGCTTACTGACTGGATGATCTCGGGCAGGTGGATCAGGGTGCTTCTTGGTGTCCACCTCCCCATCATGAACAGACTAAAACCAGACCTATCTCCCTGGGTTGTGAGGAGCATTAAGTGAGAGACTACACCTCTTACAAACTGCTTAGAGTGGAAGCTTGTGTCTAACAAAAACACAACAAATATTAGCTGCTCTTCCTAGAACAGAAATCTACTCAAAGTGCCAGGTGAACATCAGAGCAAAGTTGTGTTCACCCCATACATTACTATTTGTGTCTTCATTGATTGAACAGTTAGTGATACCCACATAGTTTCAGAATCACTCGGTAGTCCCTCATCCCATAAATATACATGAACGCTTGCATGAATACTGAAATGCCAGTTCACAAATCAATCCGTATCTTTGCTCTCACCCAGTTCTATCACCACTCCTGCTCCATCCCCACCCCCTGCTTGCTTTCCATTTAAATTGCTTCAGAATCAACGAGGGCAAAGCCCACTGCTGACAGGCCCTGCTGCCCCTCCCATCTCCTCTCCCTGCCGCTCTTCCTTGTGCTGTGTTTGCACGTTCGTTTGCTGTCTCTTTTCCTCACACGCGCCACGCTCCTTTCCCTCCTGAGACTTCCCTCGTGCTGGTTCACCTGCCTGGAGTTTTTCACCCCCAACTGTTGGCCTGGCTCATGTCTACTCGGGCTCAGAGAAGCTGCTCGGGCCCCCAGCCTAGGTTAGATCCTTTCAGCCCACAGTTGTAGTTAAGTGATCATTGCTCGCTGTCTTCTTTCCCGGTAAAATCAGTGAGGACCAGGATCCTTCCTTTTGGTTCACCGCCGAGTGCCCAGTGCCCAGTGCCCCGCTCGTGGGTGTACCTTCCATCCGTGGTTGCAGAATGAACGGAGTTAATCTTCTCAATAAGCTATGCTGGCTGCGACAGAAAGCCAGAGCCGTGCACCCCAGTCACACAGTCCAAACTCAGGACTTTTTGACCCCTCCCCACGCCCTTTACTCCCCCTCATGGCTGCCACTTGGTTTCCGCAAGCTGCACACCTGTCTACACGCATCACGGTTCCCTTGGCCTACACTGCAGTCCACGCCCTCGCCACCGCAGCCTCATCTGCCCCCAGCCCTGGACTTCTTCTTTCATTCCTGAGCCTGTCCAGACCTTCCCTATTCTATCTGTATCATGTTTGCTGGTCCAGTTGAAGCAGGAGACAGCACAGGAAGAACTCTGGGACTGCAATGCTGTCACTGGCCAGCATTTATCACCCTGGTTGCCAGGAAATTCCCTTTAGCGATTAGGTGGAATACATAGTAAACCGAGGCAGGGAGGAGGAAGGAGACAAGTCTCACATGCTAACTCAGCAGTCCTAAGCCTGGTCTGATAATATTGCCAGGTGTTTCAATATCACAGGAAACACTATATTAGCAAGAAAGAGCCCATAAATCGAGTTTGGTTAATTGCCTACCTCTGGTCACTATCTAATTTAGAAGGGAGTCCCTGATGCTTACAGAAAGAGCCCATAAATAACTTTGGAAATTGCCCCAATTTTAATTAACTGCCTCCTGTCACATGTTTGTTTTACAACAGGATGACCAAATGCAGTCTGGAGCAAGATAAGAATTTGGGCGGATAGATCCCCATTCATTCCTAAATTTGGGTAGTCATATTTCCCCCAGGAAAGCTGGCGCCACATTTACCCGTTAATCAATATGTAACTTTTTCCCTCCTAGCCCACCAACTATATAAGTGCTGAGAACAAAGGACTCGCTCTCTCTCTCCCGGGGGCTCAGGATGCTCTCTCTCTCTCAGGAGCTCAGGGGGCTCTTGGCTCTCGGGCCACAGGGCCTCTGGCCACCCGGCCTCAGGCTGCCCAGGGGCTTGCCACCCTGGTCTCTAGCCTCTCTTGCTTTTCTCACCCTGCTTTGCCCTGAAAATTTGCCTTTCACCCCCTATTCTACCCAGTCCTGTTCTCTTCCATGGAATTGAGCCACTAATAAACTGATTGCATACTACTAGATTTGCTGATATGTAATTCTGTACATGCGTCAGCAAGAAGAACCAGGTCTCTCCCGTCAACACAGTTATGCTACATTTCATCTCAGCAAGATTTTTTCTCTCCCACAACCCTTGCAATTCCATTCCTAGATGTGCGTATACCCAGCAGAATGTGTACGTGTCTTCACCAAAAAGCATGTCCAGGAATTTTCACAGCAGCCCCACTGCTGGTAGTAACCCCAAACCACAAACTATGCAAATGCCCATCGGGGTGGAGTAGATCAGCTGTCATGCGTTCACACAATGGCCTACGATAGGACAGTGAGAATCGGAGGTCTGCAGCTTAACACAACAGTGTGGATGAACCTCCCTAACCATGCCGGGGGAAGGAAATCCAGTACGTGCTGTACGATTCCACTATAAGAAGTTCGAAAAGTGGCAGAACTGCTTTACGTTATTACAAGTCGGACAGTGGCTCCCCTTGGAAGAGCATCAGCTGGAGAAGGTGGCGTGGGGCAGTCAGGGTGCGGACAGGGGTCTGTCTCTTGATGCGGGTGCGAGTTAAGTACTGGCGTTTTGCTTGTGAAAGTTCACCAGTGTGTACTGTGGACTTGTACATGGTTCTTTATGCATACCACCCTTTAATAATAGGTTCTACAAAACAGCTTCGTATCTGTTTGCTCCTGATGACTTCAGTCTGTAGACACCAGTTTGAAACCTAATGCCCCTGTCCAATGCGCTGGTCACCCATGCACCCAGACGGGAACTTCCTATGTATGTAGGAAGTCCACTCTGAATTGTTTAAAGTCTAAATCGGAACACAAAGCCCCCAACCGTGATGACCAAAAACGTCTCCAGACATTGGCAAAGGCCCCCCAGAAACGCGCTGAGCCCAGGTGAGCCCCTCGGGCCTGAGGGCTTAGATGATGTCCTCACCAGCACCATTTTCCTGCTTCTCCTCCCATCTCCCCTCTGCCCCTCACCTGTGTGGGTCCGGACGCTCTGGTCCCAGCTGTTCTCGGAACACACCAGGCACACTCGCACCTCCTGGCTTCTGCAGCTGCTGCTTCCTCTGCCTGGAATGTCCTTCCTCCAGGAACGTGCCTGGCTCACTCCCTCGCCTCCTTCCAGGATCTGCCCAAAGCTCGCCTTCTCAGTGGAGGCCTTCCCCGACTTCATTTAAAATTTCACTCCTCCAAACTCACCGTCTCTCTGCCTGGCTTTGGTTTTCCCCAGAGCACTTACTACCCTCTCAGGAGGACACCGTTTATTTGTTTTGTTTACTGTCCGTCTCCGCTTTGACCCGCTACGATCCAAGGGGGCCAGGATTTTGTTTTCTTCACTGCTCTACCCCCTGGGCCTCGGGCAGTGCCAGGCACATGGTAGGTGCTCCACGAAAACTTGTGGACTAAATAGATGAATGGAGTCCGTAGCCCAGCTCAGAGCCGGGCACGCAGATGGGAGGCAGCCAGTGAAGGAGTTCCCGTTCCCTCCCCGTTCTGTGGCCAAGTTGCTGTCGCAATCGGATCGCTCCGGGGTTTAACCTCTGCGCTCCTGTTTTATGCTGTCTGTGTAAACTCCACCCTCGAGATTAGGATCTACCCCTTTGCCTGGAGGAGCAGCGGGGGTTTGACTGGGGCTCCTAACCCTGAGTCCCTCATTCCTTCCCACCACCAGATTCCAGCCAGGCTTAGCCCCCACCTGACAGCACATTCACATGCTCCTGGCCTTCCCCTGGCCTTCCTAACGCAGAGTACCTGTCTGGAGGGCCACCTTCCCGTCCCTAGACTCTCCAGGTGCAGTGCCCCCGACTGGGCCCGCCCCCTGTCCTCGTCCCTGCCCTCCTGCCAGAGCACCCCACCCGCCCCCTGCCCTGCCCGGGGGCGGACCCAGGCCTGCTCTCCGGGTCTAACACCACCTGCCCGCTTCCCCAACACCCCGGCTTCTTCCCGTCGGAATCTGGGGAAGGCCAGGGAGACTCCAGCTCCCTCTTCCCGGTTCATTTACCGAGAAACCTGACGTCGCGGCCGGCCTGTGTTTCCACGGGATTGCCCGGGTTTTCTCGCTCCCGCTCCACTGGAACGTAAGCCGGCACCGGGAGCCATAGAAACCCGACACGGTTCAGCAGGCAAACAACCGTCAATGCCAAGAGTCAACCCGCCCGGGGAGCCTGGCATGAAGCAGGACCCGCAGGGGGTCGGTCATCGCTGTCACCGCCTCGACGTGACATCAGACCACTTCCCTGGCAGGTCTCCCAACAACAACCTCGGCCCGGACTCCCCTCAACAGGGTAGTTAGTTAGTTGCTTGTGATAAGAGGAGATCAGGTAACCAAACACCTAATATGTTTACCTCAAGTAAAAATATTGCTTGTGTGCCTGTTCGGGGGAGGGGTTTGAGCAAAATCCAGATCCATACACAGCACAGACCTGTGAAACCTGGTAAAGCCACACGCTGAAAATGAAAACTTGGAACTTGAAATTGATCTATAGGCAACATCCCGGGAGTGCTCACATAAGCGAAACAAATGGTTGAACCGTAGCGCACTCGCCTGAGGTAAAACGGAAGGTCACGGATCAAGCTGTCTGCAGAATCCACCGTGTGCGCTCACACGGACGGCATGAACACATACGGGGAGTCACAACAATTTCACAACCGGCTCCAGGAATTCGAGGACACCCGTTGCAAAGACTGTTATGATTTGGGTTCTGAACATCTGGCTGTGGTATCCAGGCAGCTCACTCTCCACCCTCCTCTCTCTTTCCCATCCTGACTTCTAACAAGTTTTCTGCAAGCTACCAAAGGGAGGGCCTGATGGGAGAAGCCCTCTGTGCCCTTGAACTCCTTAGGTCCCCAACGCTAGGTGGGGGATGGCAGCCGTCGATCACCTTGACAATGGCCCCGCAGGCTGTCGAGGCACGAGTCTGGCTTCCTGGCTTCGATGGTCTGAACCCAGTACATACACCTGCTCCCGGGTCAGCCTTGCAGAGGAGCAAACGTGCAGTGGGAGGGAGAGGGCAGACGGGGCTGGACCCGAGAGCTCACCCGACTCACACACACGGGTCGCACGCAGCAGAGGTATTTCTCTGCACAGTCAGACGCTGGGACCCTGAGGCTGACGCTGTCAACAACTAGAAAGAGTTTCCCGGTCTTCTCCAGTGGGCCTCATTTCATTAATGGTGCTGTCCTTTATTTTGAACATGAACAAATAAATAGAGCTGTTGTGTTTTGACTTTTTTAAAGCCACATTTTTTTTAACAAAAAGTTTCATTTTTGGAATTTCCCAAATTTCTGGTAAAGTACCCAAATATCTAGATCTGGGCGAAACTCCAAGTTGTCTCAGAAGTGACACCCTGTGCTTCAGTGAATGGTGGCACAGTGCAAACACATGTGGATGCCGTGCTGGGTCACTAACTAGTGACGTTTCTTAAACACTAGCACACGAGGCGTCACCCTAACATGTTACATAAACAAAACTTTGAGGAAGGGAGCCTCATTATAACAAGGGGGCGAGCAGAGGAAGTTTTCTTTAGGTAAAAGAATCAGGTGCATGGAGAAACACCTTCGCTTGTAAGCTTCCTTACCCCGAAACTGTTCCATGACAATCAATAAGTGAAAATGTGAGCTATCGATAGAAAGGCGCCACCACGGAATTCAAAACCCTTGTTTTCAATACAGAGACTCGATGTGCAGCATCTCGGTTAAAAGTCACAAGTGAGTCAACAGAAATCAGAGTGGAGACTGAACTGCTTTTCTCTGTGATATTTTGGGAACTCTTTGCAGCAAATGGCTCTGATTTCAGCCTTCAGTAATTGGCTCAAAAGGGCAAGAGGCTGCCAGCGTTTTTCTCATGAAACTCTATGCATGTCCAGAAAGGGTGGCGTCTATGCAAACTAAAGAAATGGTGGATTTAAAGCAAGGTTAATCGGTATGTAGGTTTAACATACCTAGTGGGAAATTGTTATCAACAGGCAACCTTGAAGTAGGAAGCACAGATTCCTGTAGCTGCAATTAGACCCCACTGAGGTCTGCTCGTTTCCGATATCTTCTCAGAAGGGAATGGACACCATTTGCTCACTTCAAACACTTGGGAGTAAAATCACTGGCTTAACTTATTTTAGGAAAATCTCTCCTTTGGAGGGGAAGTCCAGTGTGTGAGTCCCCTTCTCTGTCAAAATGCTGGTCCACAGAAGGAGAAATGTCACCAAGTCTACAGTGGGAAGATTGAGTTTTCCCTGCTGAGTCTTTGCTTTCCCCTCGCTGCCGGGAACAGGGCCCTGACTTCCTTTGGGGGAACAGTTGTGATTCGGGTAGTGGTAACATCATCCCCGTCCCCGGAGCTGGGCACGTGGCCCACACAGGGCTTCTGTGGCCATAGAAACTGGGTCAAAGGTTGGCCGTCCCACGCCAGACGGATGACACCCCGTTGGGCATCCCCAGATCGGTGGCAGCCCCCTTGTTCCTCACGGGACGAGCCCCTGAGGATGAAGCTAACGTGGCGCAAACACGGAGAGAGGCAAAGGCACGTACTTGGAAGCCATCTTGCGAGCATCTAGACCCAACTATAAATGAACATTGTTGATCGACACCCTTGCTCTGTCCCTACTTCCTGCCAGGGGTGTCCAACATTTCGGCATCTCTGGGCCACAGTAGAAGAAGAAGAGTTGTCTCGGGCCACACATTAAATACACAAACACTAATGAAAAACAAAAAATGTAATAGTGTTTTAAGTAAATTTACAGTTTTGTGTTAGGCTACATTCATAGCCATCCCAGGCTATGTGCGGCCCCAGCCATGGGTTGGAGACCCCTGAACCCCTGGTCCTTCCCTACTCAGCTGCCATGACTTCTGCCTGACCACAGCTTGCCTAACTTCCCCGGTGGAAATCACTGTCCCCAGACTCTGCCGGTCCCCTTGCCTGCCGGGTCTTCCTCCCAGGCAAACTTGCACACCAGTGTCATCTTGTCCTCTTCCCACCCTGGACACCTGCCTGAAGGCTGACCCAGTGTCCAGTTCTCATGTGGCCTGCTCGTTCCACCAGCAACTAAACTTCATTCTCTCAAAACCACAGACATTTGGTTCTGTGACCACTTCTTTTTCCTCTGAAGGATGTCTGAATTAGGATTATGTCACTCATCACTGAAATAACCCTTGCTAACAGAAGCTAATCTTTTCAGAGATGACTGATTTTTTAAAAAAGAGCCAAGGGTTATTGAGAGCCAGGCTTTCTGAATAAGACAGGTGTCCAGACACGAGAGTACCATTCTGTGCATACAATATTTTGCATTATGCTCTAATGCATTCTAATGAATATAAACTCAAATGCGATGAAACTAATTACATACATGCCTCTACTAATTCAAAAGAGGAGTCTCCACGGTGCCTTCTGACTTTGGACTGGCATTTATTTAACTATATGTTATCGCACAATTGTTAATCAAATGAGGGGCTTTAGAGCACAATACTCTCCAAGATGTAGCGGACTGATCACCTGCATTGGTAATGTCTGGGGAGCTAGGTTTCAAAGTCAGGTTCCGTAGACCCTCTCCAGGCGCATTTAATCACAGCCTCTGGGAATCAGAGCTGGAAATGTTCATTTTGTCCAAATATCAGGTAATTTTCTAGGCACACAAGGATATGTGTACTGTTCCTTTACATCCTGTTTCATATATATTTTTCTAGTTCACTTTGTGCTACTGCCTGAACCTAAAGAATAGCTCTAAGAATATGTCTTCATTTATAGGATTAAAGTGGAATGTGTGCACCTGCAATAAAAAACAAAAACAAACCAACAGTAACACCTGGGTAATTTAGAAGTGCTCAGAGGCAGGTTGTAGTCAGTGTGGCTCTGTTAGCTGTGATATCAAATACGTGACATATTCGTGGCTCACGATTTTAATGGTTTACTTCTTATACATGTACACTTTCATTACACGGTGCTCCAGACCTCTGGCTTCTGGGTACATTCTCTCCTGGGGACATAGCTGGTCTCGTAGCAGGGGGTAGGAAAGATGAGTGCACGGCAGGCTGGCTCCCAATGTGTCCACTCAGAAGCGACACAGGCTTCTTGTAGCCACATGACATTGGCCAAAGAAGGTCAGATGACCACTTCTGTGTTCTGTGGAATAGGGAAGGATAATCCTATAGAAAATGGATAGTATAGGGAGAGGCAGCAAATATTTTGAACAGAAATGTACTCTACCACCTAGGACATCTGTTATAACGTAGGTCACAGGTTCTTAAAAAGAAAAGGAGGACTTCATGGTCACATAAGACTGAAGAGTCCCAATTACATCGTGATGTCAGGAACCACACAGTGTGAACTAGTGTAGTAAAGGCCCTTAGACACCCTGCAATGGAAAAAAGTGGAGATTGTGTAACCCCATGTTTTTAAGTTGTTTGTTAATGCTCTATGATTTTCCTTACATATTAAGTTTTGTTTCCATGAAACCCTTTTCAAACACCATCGCAACGCACCTCAGCAACCTGAGGGGCACCGCACAAAGGCATCATTTGTGTCGTGGACAAAGTAATGTTTTCTTCTTCCCCTATGACAAAGCACGCGTGTGGGATATTCCTAGTAAAACATTGCATAATAGACTCTGTGTAGCTTCAAGCTATTCATATGGAAAAGAACATTCTGGTTTTGGGCTGAGTCATCAAAAGCCAAGGGAATTCTATGCAAATGTCTTTAATGTTATTCTGACTGGTTACAGGCTGCTGAAATTTAATAGTGTTACTGGAGAGCACGTAAGAACTGAATCTAATAAGCTGGTTGTCCCAGGTATGGGAGTGTTCCAGAAAAGATTTTACTTTTAAATCTTTCTCATTACCATGTTTGGAATTAGGCAATTCCTGTAAATTGAGGTAGTGCACTCCCAGGCCCCCACCACTTACGGGAACCTGTCATTTTCAAAGTTCGTAAGCAGTTCTGTAGTTACCACCAAGCACACTAGTGCAGGCTCCCTGAGAGTCACGACCAGAGAAGCTCAGGTTCTCTGCCTCCACCCAACACCGCCTTGCACCTCCCCAGGGGCGGGGCCGAGGATTTGCACGCTGATGTCACTGGGTCAGCAGAGGTTCCTGCTTCTCGAGGTCATTCATTGTGTGGCTGGAGCATGCCACAGGCAGAAGGGGCCGTGGACACCTCCCGGTTTTTCCAGTTTTAAGTCACCGCCGGTGAATGTGTTTTTGAGAACCTGTCCTCTGCCCCTGACACCTTCTTTGCCTTGACCACCGCCTCTCAGTCTTTCTGCGGCTCCCCCCCTCCCCATCTACTCCTTAAACAATGGGGCTCTCCCGATTTCTGCCCTTGGTCTTCTCCTCAACTTGCTCTCTACATCTGCCGGGGGAATCCGTCTGCCTCTGGCCTTCTGCCCTACCCCACACCGTACCTGAGCCTTGGGACCGTCTTTTCATTGCCTGCACCTGAGCATCTGTGCCTGGTATTGCAACTTGCTGCAAAATCAGCATTCCCCCAAACTCTTTGTTTTGCTCCCCAAACTTGTGTTTTCACGCATTGTTTCGCCACCTGTCTCATCTCCTAAGTTAAAAAATGGGGCATCCTCTCGGGCCCTTCCATTTCCCTCCCCCCCCCCCCCCGAAGCTCCACTGCACGCTCATAGCTGTGGGATCTCAGCAGCAGGAGACCTGAGACCTTCTTCCCCATCTCACGCGCTGACTGCATTCCGATGCCGATGCCCGTCGCCCATATGTTGACAGCGCCGTGTGGTGCTGATCCGTGTGGATTCTGGCTCCCAGGTGACTCGGGATGGAATTCGGACTCTACCGCTCCTGGTACAGTGACCAAGGCTAGTTATTTCACCTATCTGTGCCTCAGTGTCCTCACCAATGAAAAAAGGATCATTATAATACCTACCAAAGGGGTTGTGAAGATTACTTCGGTAAATATATATAAAATGCTTGGCAGATAATAGTACCCAGTAAGTATTAATTACTAGTATTATAACAGCTCTTCCGTGGTTCTACTCTCTTTCCATCCTCATTAGAATCATCTTTCTAAGAAACAAATATTGCCACGTCCCTCCTCAGCTTCTATGGGCTCTTCTACCATTGAAATAATAAAACTCCATGTTCACAGCAGGACCTTGAAGACCCTTCCAGAACCTGTCCCAAGCTGCTGCTCTGGCTTCATTTCTGCCCTCGGAGGCTCTCAACACTGAGTCTACACCCAGGGCCGTGCGGAGCTTCCCACGGTGCCTCAACGCTGCGTACCCAGCCGTGGTCCTGCGCCCTGCACACCCTGCGTCCGCGTGAGTCCGCTCCCCTCAGGTGCTGCTGTAACAGCCATCCCCAGGTCTCGGCGGGGTTCAACGACACCGCTTTAGTTCTCGCTCCCATTGCTCGTTGTCCGCCTCTCTGCTCCAAGAGTCCTTCCCCTGAGAAGCCCCTTTCTGAAAACTTTCTTTTTTATGTGGCCGAGGAAAAGCAGTCATGTTGGGACTGGGGCAGGGAAATAGCAACCTCTCACAAGGAGATAAGCAAATAATTGGAAGCAAAGGTATCATCTCCCATTTCCCTACGTTTGAAATGCCATCCTATGTCACCCTTGGTCCCCAGTCTTAAAAACCTTCAAAGATGTATCTATCCTCTCCTCCTTTGTGGAGTTTTTCTGTTGGCACCAGGCAGAGTTAGCTCACTTCTCCGCATTCTCTAAGGACTCTGGCCCCACTTCGAAGAAGAGTATCTGTTCACACCTCCCTTTGCCTCGTGGGCAAGGACCACAGTTTTTTGACTGTGTATCCCCAGGACCAAGCATCCTAGTGCTCAGAGCTTGTCAACAGAGTGAACGAGTGGGGAGGTCTGCTGCTCCGCCACTTACTAGTCAAGGTCCGGAAACCTCTTCTGCCCAAACGCAGCGGTAGCTAGCCAAGCAATGCCTTCATGCAGGCAGACCAGAGGCTCCCAGGCCGGTGAGAAAGCCGCTGTGGTTCTTTTCTCCACTCCCACCAAACACAGAGGCCACTTTCTCACCTTGTTCAGTCCATTGCTGTGCACCGAGAACAAACGCCTCAGAAAGATGCCGTTTATTCCTACAGCCTTGGGCATTTACGTACATGTTATAGTCAGGAGAAAACAGATATGCCCATGCAGCACATGTCAAAAGGTTGCCTCAAATCAGGCTATCTGTTGAAAAGGCAATACCAGCAAAATCACCTTCACGAACCATCAGTAAGTTTCATGGTTGGTAGGCTTTGAAGAAGATACGAATCAAACTGCCCGGGCATTCAGCTTAACCCCTTAAGTGAAGCAGGTCCACCCCTGTCATCGCCCCGCCCACACTGTCTCAGTGCACGGTCTCCGCACTCCTTCCCTGCACCTGGCTGCATGGCCCGAGGGGGTTCCTCTCGCCCGGGATGTCCTCCTGCCACTCTCCACCGCCCTCCCATCAAGAGCTTTGCATCGGGCATCGGCTTCCCTGCTGAGCTCTCTCCAATGCCCTCTGCTCACTGACCTTGAACAGAGTTAAATCCTGCCCCATGTCTAAGTGCTTATCGTCGTTTTATCACATTGCACTGTAATGACTTGTTTCTGTGTCTGTTTCCTCTAAAGGGACGGAGAGCCCTTTGGGAGCAGGTGCTGGGGTGCCCCGTCCCCCTGTGTACTCGCAGCAGAGCGCCTTTGCACATGCCCGAGAGGCTCGGCTCATGGTTGCTGCATTGAGTCACTGCTGCACTGTAGGAAGGCGTGTGACTCATGCATTTTGTGGTGACACGAAACAATTGAAAATGCTTCGGCATCTGGCGTTTTGACATAAGCTAATATTTCCATGATTTATGGAGAACGTGGTGTTTCCAGCATGAACCAGTAAGTTTCGAGTTGATTAATGTGAACTTTAACTTTCATACATAAGCACTATGCAAAGCCATTTGTAAATGCACCAATTCTTTTGAGAACTTGCTAGGACACTAAGAAAAATAAAGTCTTTAAATGAAATAGTCTTCATAGGATATCATATAGCTAAAGAAAATTTAGAAGACGCCGTTAAATCTGCTTACTATCTTTGCCACAAAAAAAGACAAAAACGAAAGGTACGCTGAGACATAAAAACAAAACAAAGTGAATTTATGTGTGCCCTGAAAGAAAAAGCAGTACAACATGCCAATTTGACCAGATCTTCAGGGGGGGAAAAAAAGGCAGCGAAGTGCAAGTGACATCCATTTAATTAGTTCAAGAAGGAAATGTTCAGTTTGGGGATCGGGTAACCCAGGTTATGTAACAGATTGTGAGTGTCGGAGAGAGAGAAGGAGGACCAAAGAGGTTGTAATTAAAGTGAATCTTCCCAGAACCCTGGATTGCACCAGGAACGTGGCCAGAATAAGCAAGGCTACTGACTTTTGCCAGGGTCATGTTCGGAGGTTAGTTTATCATAGCCCTTGCTTGAAAAACATAACTGGAGCATCGCAGGGCTCCCAGCGTTCACTGAGCCCCATGTGCTTCCCATTAGGGTCAGAAGAAATGCTGCGGTGGCTTTTGCAAAATGGAACAGAGGGGGAATTTTCAGATCTCTTTCCAACTTGGCAAAAAAGGCTGTGTGCCAGTCTGGACATCTGAAAGTCCCAGCTCTTTCCACAGCACAGGGACCCACAGTCATACGGAGTCACCTCTGAGCCATTGAGAAGGACTACTTAGTCACTTATTTCCTGTGTGGCAGAGCATTGAGCTCAGCTCAGAATGACTCCCACCTTCTTCTAAATAATAGCATAACTTTAAAAAAGTATACATTCACAGCAAAATGTTATTAGTGGTAGCTGAGCTCTTACGGATTGGAAACCACCACAAATGGCCTGTCAGACCTTCATGCACTCTCTCTCTACAAAGAGAGTGTGACCAATCGCCTCGGCCAGCCAACCCCCTGCCCCACCTGCCACCGGCAACCAGCAGAGTATGAAGATTAGGCCAAGTGTAGCATCCCTGGTGATTATTTATCCAACATCCACTTCCACCTTTTTCCTCACTAAACATCGGTCCAACTAAATGCTCATTTTTGCAGCCAATACAACAAGTAGATGCTTGCCTGGGAATTCTGGTAAAGCCTTTAATTTCTTACTAAGAGGAAACAGATACCACTCTTTCCCTGCTTTCAAAGCAGATGGGAACCAGGGCAGCCACCATCGTAGAACACGAAGGTCTAAGGATAGCAGATCAGAACGACAGACTGACCGGGGTCCTGGTGGGGCACAAACAAGGCTGGCACCCCCCGACTCTGGGTTTAAGTGACGTGTGAAAAATAGTCTTCTATTCATAGAAGCCACTCTTGTTTGCAGCTTCTGTTACTTGCAGCCAAATACATTCCTAACTGGTACACTGAGTCTATTAACAGAAGCTCATTCAGGAAGGCACAGAGAAAAGCCAGTCTCGGGCTACTACTATAGAGGAATTCTAGTTTAGAAGAGGTAGAAGTGGTTGGGTTTTCCTTCCCTTTTCCAAATGTCCCTCATATGCACCCCACCCCTACTTTCTCATGCAATGCTGGACCAGTCTTAGAAGTCCATTTTATAACGTCAGTCCCGATACTTGACACATCAACATTATGACTTTATTCCTTTGAAACATGAAGTTTCTTCCAACATTGAGAATCATTAGCCTCTACCCTGGCCGTATTCAATTTTCAGCAAAATTGGTAATGTAAGAGACCTGATCAGCCGAAAATAAAGGAAGTCTTGCACTTATTCATAATCTTTAACTTAAAGAGGATGCAACTGGATCACATCAGATTTTATACAATCTGCTCTGCATTGTTAAATTTCTACCTTAAAATTCCAGTTGCAGGTACAGCATTTACCTTTTATTACTCAGGAGAAGACTCAGATATTGACTTTCCCTAATTGCCTTTTGCAAATTGTGTTTTTAGATGCCATTCACTGCAGTCTTTTTCTGAGTCCTAACATGTAGGTTTCTATAAGCGTAGATCACATTTCCGTGTTTCTCTGAAAAAACAAAAACTCCCCAAACTGGTAATAGCTGGTTGATGGACTGGGCATGGGTGTTCACACCTGGAGCACAGCCAGCGCTGAGGCCCAGGCAAACACGCGGTTACACTGGAACCATCCTATCAAAGCCGGTTTCTGTCCTGCCCCCGTGTTAGGCTGGGCACGTTGTTTCCTCTCGTTCTGCTCTAAAACTCTCAAATGGTATTCGAAAGGATGGGCGCCAAAAGGCAGTGTGCTCATCTTCCCTCTGCTCTCCCACTTGGAGACGTGCCCACCAAAGAAATGAAGCACGTTCATCCCTTCAACGCTCTTATTCATGGCAGTAGTCCCCGTGGGCTGAGACGGTGACCCTGCACCGAGAGCGGTGCTGGACTCGCCGCACACACCCTCTCCTTTAGCCCTCGCCAGGCTGTGGGTCGGCATGAGTCTTCCGACGATAAGTCCTTCGTGCACCTGTCGGTGAGTATTATGAGCAGCTACTGGGCCAGACTCGGGACTGCAGTCGTAACAAAAGCGGACCTGGTGCTCCGCCCCCTGCACCCTGGCCGTGCCCTCTGCACATACACAGATGCCTCCTGGAGTGGAAGCAGGAAAAAGACACCACAGTGCCGTGAAGAAGAAGAAACTAAGGAGCATATAATGGGGCTCCAGATGCAGATGGCGCTGGAGAAAATCTCACTGAGAAGTGTTCAAGCCTAGGTACTTGTGGTTCCTCATGCACTCGGCGGGGAGTCACTGATGCTGGGGGTGAAAAGCATTCCGGGCAGAAGAGACAAGGTGTTGTTGAATATCACAGGGGTTAGGAAGTGCCAGCCAGCCCTTCTGGGGGCCTGGAGACAGGGCCCTGCTGCTGAAGCAAGGGAGCTGGGACAGAACAGGGGAGAGGATGACAAGGAGGGCAGGGGTCAGGTCTCGTCACCGGGACTGGGGCTTCATCCTAAGGCAACATTCAAAGTGATGGACGTTGTCATTGGGGTGTGTGTGTGTGTGTCTGTGTGTGTGTGTGTGGCAGGAGGGTGGACAGAGAGAGCAATGATTGGATTTGAACTGAGATTCAGAGAAATTGGGCACTTTTGTCCAAAGTCTCTCTAGAGTTGGGATTCGAACCCAATGTGCCTCCCTTTGCTCTTCACCCTTTGGTCTCTGGCATCGTCTAGTTCCACCAGTTCCACCCCAGTCGGGGCAGCTCACCTCTAGCAAACACACCGGAAGACCCTTCAAAAGCACCCATGCCTAGTGCTCTCTATGTGCCTGGGCCCGCACTGGGCGTAGGGGGTCAAAGGCCTCGCCAGGAGCCGCACCCTGCCTTCTGCTCCTTCTCGGTGGCTGCAGGAGAATTTGGAATTCTGACTCCCATCCATTTACAAATATCCCAAGGCCCACTTTCTTTGTAACTGATAAATATATTTTATCAAAGAAAAAATTAAAGAGGGACTAGGGGTTGAAAGGAAAACCATTTTCCTTCTAGCAAAATCCTCACTGTCTAATTTAATTATGAGAGTAACCCTGTCACAGAGGAGTGGACTAAGGTTCAGAAGGTTGAGCAGCACTACTCAGGAGGCGCAGGTGGAATGTTTCAGAACCAGGAGATGAGCATCTGTCCCCTGGGAAATAAACCTCTCAGAGCTACACAGCCTAGCAGGCTCTATTCTCCCAGACCACCCACCCTACCATCTGCGGAATGTCTATAGGGATTCCACCCATCAGAATGCAAGGGATCAGACTCTGCACGTATTTCTTAGCATTTACTGTACTTCCACATCGAGGAGCTTTCTGATACTATTCCCACTTTTTATAACCCTGTTCTTTGGGGTACTGCCTTCTTCAAGTGTCATGCTAACCCCTCTCCCCCATTTTTTAAAATAAATTAACTATTGATCTTGCTAGATAATGTTTAAACAAGAAATAATACGGCACATGACTATGGATATTAAAGTGTTTCTTAACTGTGAAAAAGAGAACAAAATGAATCAATATGATTTTCCTTTTAAAAAATAATTTGATTTTATCAACTGTCAGTTCTCAATTCAATTAAATTAAACCCCAAATGTGGACAAAATCTAGTTCCTTAAAATGCAATAAAATTCCAATCTAGTGTCATTAAATCCAGGAAATTGAAGGAGAAAGGTAAGGACAAGATTTGATAACATCATTCTGTTGAAGAACAGTTCATGAAAAACACAGGAATGGAATCATAGCATTATTCAAATTTCATTTACACATTAGAGAAGAGTCAGAAGGCAAAGAAGAAAGTGTGTTTGCGTGCGTGTGTGTATGAGTGTGTCCTTCCTCCTCCCCCATTGTCCTCGGATGGGAGGAGCCCCACCACTTTAAAAGAGAGTCCCTAGAGAAAGGGGAAAAAGCCCTTACCTGATCTCCTAGATCATTTTAGGAACTCAGAAGGCTACAGTTGGAAGGGTGGGAGGTGGTACAATTTCTACTTATCACAATTTAGAAGCTCTCTAATCTTGATTGGAACTAGGTCCTTTTACATTTTTATCTCATTTAATTTTCTTTTGTGTGTGTGTGTGTGAGAGAGAGAGAGAGGTTTTTTTTTTTAAGATTTTATTTATTTATTTTTAGAGAGGGAAGGGAAGGAGAAAGAGAGAGAGAGAGAAACATCAATGTGCGGTTGCTGGGGGCCATGGCCTGCAACCCAGGCATGTGCCCTGACTGGGAATCGAACCTGTGACACTTTGGTTCGCAGCCCATGCTCAATCCACCGAGCTACACCAGCCAGGGCTTTATCTCATTTAATTTTCATAAGCCCAGGAGGTAGATCACACATTGATTATTCCCACCTAAGTGATGCCATTCTGAGACTCAATTCATAAAGTAACTTACTAGAGGTGATTCAGTTGGTAAACACAGGATCCAGAAGTAGCCTTAAGTTTTTTATTTTCCCGTCTTGTCCTGAACATAAACAATATAGGCTTCTATCATTTACCTTCTGGTAATAAATTATTTCCACAACAGAACACGTTGCCAAAAGGCATCCTTTGCTGTGATGGCAGAGACAGATCCTGTAGGGGAGGCTGATGTTCAAGCTGGGGACTTTCTGGGAGAATTGGTCAAATGGAGATGAGAAAAGGTACCAGGAGGTAAGAGAGGGATGAATGTGGGGGTTGGAAAACCATCTGTGAATTTTCCTGGGACCCTAGAGACCCCTGTACCATTGTGAACATCGCATTGGTGTCTCCTCTGACGCACCATCTCTGCCCGTGTGCCTAGCATGGCAAATAAAGAGAAAGCAGGAGTCCTGTTGCAGTGCATGTGACTGAGGACTGTCGAGATCACCAACGGGCAGTGACAGGAGAACACTGCGGATGGCTCGTCAACACGTGAGAAAAACATACACAGAGACAACCAAGTCCTGTGGGGAAGTAGGAACGAAATGGCCACTCTGTCTGGTGGGGAGAGCTCACCGTTCCCGCTCTGGAGAGGCTTTTTATTGGTTTCATTTGCATAAGAATTCAGGTAAAGCTCATTACTCATTTCTAGAAAGTAAGGATCAAACAATAGGTAACAGGGAAGTCTGAGGGCCTATTTTGAGTCAGGGTCAAAGAGCTGTAAAAAACTTTAAGGAACAAACTTACTTCTTGCCTGGACCCTCATCATTCAACTGAGAGCATTCTAAACAAAGCAGGTTTCACAGGATTTTACATGTTCTTTTTAGAGCTGATCACCCGGGGAACCTGCACCACCCTGTCATTGTTTCAGGCTTAGGTGGAGCAAGGGAACTAAGGCAACCAAGAGATAAGGAGATTTTCTCCCAGACGGTGAGGACTCAGGCTATGTCAAAGCTGAGGAGCGAGGGTCCATCACCCCCTTTTGCTGTAGCCCCCAAAGTCCTTCCTTGGGGGCCTCCCACATGATTGTGCCTGTCTTAGATCGTTCCCCCCTTGGGGAATCTTACCCGTCATTAGCTAACCGACCAAGCATTGGGGTTCAGTTATGAATGAAGCAGCAGAAACAGCACTCCTGCCAGGGAGATAAACTTTTGTCTCCTTGCTGGCTTACGGTCCAAGGCCACTCCCTCAGCCTTAGCCTTGGCAGGGGTTACAGCTTCTGATACCAGGCAGGGTGGTTCCCAACAGAGGACCTCCATCCAACTGACACTCCAGAGGGCAAGTGCTCTCTCAGCAGCGATAGTACATGGTAAACGAACTGTCATTTATGAAGTGCTTATTACACATTAACTTTCATCATCATCATCAAAAGACATTAACGTTTATTGAGTCCTCACTATGTGCCTCTGTTCTAAGCTCTTTGCATGCATTACCTCACTTAATTTTCACAAGCATTCAATCAAGTAAACACTGTTATAACCCTCCCTTCCAGAAGAGGAAACTCAGACAGAGGCAGGGCAGCTGCTTGTCCAAAAACGCAGGATCCAGGCTCAGAGAGGTGACTCCAGTGACTGCAAATGGCTTACGCATTTCATTCAAAAGATGTGTTGACTTTTTGCTGCGTGCACCGAGCAAATGTTGACCCACTCCCTGCCCTCCTGGAACTTGCCGTCTAGGAAACCGAGACAATGCCCGACGGGGATGGTGCCTGAGACTCTGAAGGCAGAGGGCTCGCCACGCCGGGCCCTGGTTTCGAGCAGTCACCACGGCACCACGCACTGCGTGCGTCCTGCACACGGGCAGCAGAAGCAGGGCTTCAGGAGACCCAGAAGAAATACTAGGCACTTGGCTGTGAACAATCTCTTCGGACCCTCCCGAATCATGAATCAATTATTCCGCTCTGCCTCATGTCACATTTTAGTAGCCACTAGCCAATCAGTTAGTGCGGAAACCTAAGAGGTAATTACGTGCACATTAAGAGGTCCAGAACATGGATTTTACTCTAGCAACAACTCCCCCTGTGCAAAATGTGCAAAAATGTGCTACTGCTTATAGAACAGAGGCCGGACATTCAGCGGACCACTTGGATGGGCATGCACGCACAGAGTTCACACTTACACTCTGATTTTCCATTTGTTTGGTGGAGTATAGCATTTGGCTTAATGACTGTGTTTACTTCTGTTCAAAGCACCGGGAATAAACGGCTTGTGCAGATGTCTTAAGGAGACCATATAGGCTACTCGCAAACTTGTGTGGTCAGTTTAGAGACTACAGTAGGGCCCATGACTCACTCTGAACTGGGCTCTGTTGGTTCTTAAAACGTTGTTCTGGTCTCATCCTTAGCAAAGGTGATGTGTTCGTCACCAACACTGCTGGCTGGGGAATATTTCTTAGTGTGGGGTAAGTGTGGGGAAGATTGTGTGAAATATTCTGGGTGACAAAACTTTGTTTCCATTTTTCCAATTATTCCCAGGCCACTTTTGACACCAGGAGCATCTTAACCTGAGAGACGCCTTCAGTTGGGGCATCTGGTCAAAACCCTGCCTTGTATGAAGGAGAAAGCTGAGTTGCTGGGAGATTGAGTCATAGGACCAAAGTCATGGGCCTCCTGGCTCGAGGGACGGTTGTGCTCAGAACTCCGGCCTCCCGAGAGCCCGGTCCCTAGCTCCTCACCCCAAGCCCACTCCCGGACGGAAGCCCTTTATGTGTTGTGATGGCATTGTCTTCGCTCTCCTTCCCCTTTCAAACCTTCAGTGGCAGGCCACTTAACCCACCTCAGTGGCATCACTGACCTGCTAACAATGGCTTGTCACCATTGCCAGCTGAGGCACCAGTTACGTACTTCTACTGTGTTTTTTAGGAATACAGAGCTTTGAACAGATACCATTTTACAGAGGAAGACATGAAAAACGGATAGGAGAGGAATGCAGAAGAGCCTCATAAATTAAAGGACGTTTACAAGACATCTTAACGTGATGTGTAACAGAAGGTGTGTGCGTATTCGATGGTGATAAATGTGACAGAGACAGGAGCTGTGCATTCCAGCAATGGGCTCGGGCAGAGTTCCTTGTCTTTTCTCATTAGTCAGGGGAGGGTCGAGAGGAAGGGAAGAATTTCAAGTATGAAGGTAAGGGGAGAGCGTGTGAACGCTGTCAGAGTGGGTGGTCGGGGACAGGCAAACACCAAAACCCAGTGCTGTCCAACACGGTAGCCACTAGCCACATGGGGCTGAGTTGAAATGATTAAATGAAATAGAACTTTGCAGTTCAGTGCCTCCATTGCAGCAGCTACATTTCAAGTGCTCGACGGCCATGTGGAGCTGGTGGCTACCGTGCAGCCACATGGACGTCGAACATTTTCGTCCCTCCAGGAAGCTCTCTGGGACAGCCCCCAAATAGCAGATGCCGCAGAGAAGGGAAGGGATGGGGCAGTGGGAGAAGGGAAAGCAGAAGGTAACACTTATCAAGAACAGGACGCTCGAGGGACAGAGAAACAGGGGCTGGGCTACCCAGCAGTGACCCCGGGAAAGACCCCGAATTGGGTTTGATTTTAGACTCTGGGCATTCGCTGAATTGAAAAAAAAGTGACGCACCTCTAGGCAGAAGCATCCCTGCGGTTTTGGATGGCGTGTATTCCTTTGTGCAAAGAAGAAAGTGTACCTTCTGCAAAATTGTGAAGCAGCACAAAGCCCAGTGGCTTCTGGGGCCTGGGGAGGACAGAGGAGGGCGGCAGGGGTGAAGAGGTGCAGCCCAGGGCGGGGCTGAAGCAGCGAGGTGATTCTGCATGATCCAAAAATGGCGACTACATGTCACGATAGCGTCCAAACCTACAGAATGCCCTGCACAAGAGAGCATCTTCATCTAGACTGTGGATAGCAGTTATTGCAGTGTTATCAGCATTGGTTCATCCACTGTAACACACGGACCGCTGTTCTGCAAGGTGTTAATAAGGGGGAACCTGGAGGTGTGGTGGGAGGGGGTGGGTAGAGGTATATGGGGACTCTCTGTACTTTCTGCTGTTTATCTGTAAATCTAAAACTACTCTAAGAAGTAGAATCTATGGGTTAACTATTTCCCATAAAATATTTTCAAGTGCTCTAAAGCCTTCATTGTCATGTGAACAGTGAGATGACAATTAAATATAAATGTTGTCTCAGCTGACAATCTAATGTCATTATAGATGTAAATATTTGCCGTGTAAAATAAGCAGTGCGCCCCCTCCGGGTGCCCACGGCACCGTGCCAGGCACACACCTCGGTGAGCAGAGTGTGAGCTGGATCTCAGTCCGCACTTGTCCCCGACCTCAGATGACTCTGTGCAAGTGCCCAAACTGCACGAGTGCACGCGGTGGCACTCCTGGAACTCCACCCGTTACCACGGAGGGGCTCCCAGCAGGGGCTGGTGTGCCTATGTGCCTGGGGACAAAGGATGGCCGTCTCAGTAGGGTGCAAAGCACAGATTGGAGAAAGAGTCATTAAGAACAGGTCACAGTCCACCTTAGGAGAAGTGCTATTCTCATTAGAGGAGGACTGAGGATGGAGCCCCAAGGGTCCCTGGGAACGGCCATTGCAGTGGGGCAGGAAGAAGTCTGAAGGGAGAAGGGGGACAAGGCCAGGAGGGCAGGAGGCAGACCACAGCCCCACAGTGCCCGAACGCCGACATCTAGGCCGCACAGCGTGCTCTCTGAGCTGGGGCTTGGACGTGGGAGGGGTCCTGGTGAACGCAGTTCTGTAGGGTGAGGGCTTGGGTGCCTGGTGGGTGAGACAGCTTTTGGGAGAGAGGGTTAGGATCTGGGGATGTTCATATCAGGAGGCTATCTCTGCGCAAATCACGAAGTCCGGGGGCTGGAGGGAAAGGGGAGAAGGAAAAATGCATTTCAACAATGACTGGAATGCCTCAGCTGTGCAAAACAAAACTCCTGGGAAAACCAAGCTCTGTCTTGGATTGTGGCTCAAGGAACTGGTAATGGGATAAAAGCTTTTGCTCCCAGGCCAGCCGGGTGAGCCCAGCCCAGGTCAGGAGTTAGCGAACTGCTTCAGATGGCAGCAGCAGCAAGGGAGCGGACAGGGCCAGCCTCACCTTCTGGAATTAGAGTAATCCCGAAAAGAACCACCTGCCACAACAGGTAATCAACCCTAACAGCCAGCTTCACCAATGCTGGGAAGGAAGCTGAAATGTGATACCTCTTAGCCAGGAGGCGGGGCTCCTCAGAAGGACTGGAGGGCTGTGGAAAATGTTCACCGCCCCTGCGTGTATAGGTCAGGGTTTCCCCAGGTGGGCGCCCTGGACCGCTGCATCCAGATCACCCTGGGATGCTTATTAACATGGCAGAGGCATGTCCAAGGTGGTGGCAAGGAAGACCACGAACTCACCTCTCCCATGGACACCAAACCTAGACCTGCATACAGAGCAGCTCCTCCGGAGAACAGCTGAGGGCCAAGCAAACAGCTTTTGCATAACCAGTGAGAGACAGACCATACAGACAATGGTCAGGAGAGACAAGGAGAGAATAATCGTGGGAACCCCACCCCCAAAGTGATGGCCTGCAGTGGGAGGGAGGTCGCCTAGGGGCTTGGGCATGCAGGCCTGCTGCACGGCACAGTGATAACTCAGCCATTTAAAGACTAGACTACACGTGCTTGAAAAAATCCACACTAACCCCAAGGCGCCTGCCTGCCAAAGGGATGGGGAACTGCAGGGACACTCTAGGATCTGCAGGGGAAACTAAGAAAATAATCCCAATCGCAGTAAAAAAAAATAAATAAAATACCTAGAAATATATTTAATCCAGGAGGTGAAAAACCTGTACTCTGAAAACTACAAGACATTGATGAAGAAATTGAGGATGGCACCAACACATGAAGGGATATACTGTGCTTATGGATCACAAGGCTTAACATCGTTTAAATGTTCGTACTGCCCAAAGCAATCTACAGGTTGAATGCAATCCCTATAAAAATATCAGTGGCATTTTTCACAGGAATAGAACAAAGAATCCTAAAATTTGTATGGAACCGCAAAACACCCCAAATTGCCAAAGCAACCTTTAGAAAGAAGATCAAAGTTGGTATCATTATGCCCCCCGATTTCAACCTACCTTGTAAAACTATAGTAACCGAAACAGTATGGCACTGACACCAAAACAGATGCCCAGGTCAATGGAACAGAATAGAAAGCCTAGAAATAAACCCATGTTTATATAGCCAGTTAAGCTGTGACAAAGGAGGTAAGAATGTAAAATGGGGGTAATGACAATTTCTTTGATAAATGATGTTGGGAAGACTGGACGGATATAGGCCCAAAAATTTCTGATGATTTTCTTACAAAATATAAAAAATATACTCAATATACATTAAAGACTTAACTATAAAACTTGAAATCACAAAATACCCCAAAGAGAACAAGCAGTAAATTCTTTGACATCAGTCTTAGATAGCTATAGATATAGATATAGAGATACAGAGCTATAGAGATATAAAATATAAATATATTATATTTATAATATATAAATAAAATAAAAGATTGGGACTATATCAGAGTAAAAACTTTTGCACAGTGAAGGAAACCATTATTAAAATGAGCAGACAAGCTACTGAATGGGAGAACATATTTGCAAATGGCATATTCCATGAGGGGTTAATACCCAAAATATATAAAGAACTTACACAACTCAAAATCAAAGAAATCACGCACCTCACGCGCTGCCGATGGGACCAGAAATCGGTGCAGCCACCAGGAAAGAAAGTATGGAGGTTCCCCAAAAAGTTACAAACAGAACTACCACATGACCCAGCGATTCCACTGTTGGGCATTTATCCAAAGAAAACGTAACCCCTAGTTCAAAAAAACAGAAGCACCTTTAGGTTCACTCACCATAGTTCGCTAAGTGTTCACTCATCACAATAGTTCTTGACTATTTGTAATAGTCAAGATCTGGAAGCAACCTCAGGGTCCACCGATGGATGAGTGGACGAAGAGGAGGTGGCATACTTGCATATATACAATGGAATATTATTCAGCAATGAAAGTAAAGGAAGTCTTGCCATTTGTTACAATACAGATGGGCCTAGAGGGTATTATGCTAAGTGAAATAAGTCACAGAGAGACAAATACCATGTGACTTCATTTATATGTGGAATCTCAAAAAACAACACAAACAAACAAAAGAGAAACAGAAACGAAGACCCAACTGCTGGTTGCCGGAGCGGCAGGGGGTGGAAAGGTGCAGGCCATTAAGAGGTGCAGACGTGCAGTTTCGAAATCAATGAGTTACGGGGATGTAACGGTCAGTAATTTCACGATAACTGCATGGTCCCAGACGGTGACTAGACTTGCGGAGGTCACATTGAAAGGTATACAAACGCAGAATCATTATGTTGTACACCTGAAACTAATACAACGTTGTTGCCCACTGTCAACAGTATTTTAATAAAACAAACAAAAACACAGACAAAAAACCAGACAGCCTTCCAGGCCCACCCTACACCAAGGGGTCGGTGACCTGTGTCTTTAGGGAAATTTGCAGTTTCATTGGCTCCCTAAGAGTTTCTCTGCGTGCCCTGCAGCTGGAGGGTGTTGATGTGGGCTGGTGGCTCTCCAACTCCAGCAAGCCTTGGCTCAGAGTCACCCAGAGGGCTTCTTGGCACGCCGATGGCTGGCTTGCCAACCCCACCTCCAGAGGTGCCAGCTCCGTGTCTGGGGTGGGGCCTGAGAACTGACATTTGCCACAGGCTCCCTGCTGACGCTGCTGGACTCAGGAACCACCTTGAAGAATCACTGCTCTAGACGGAGGATCTCTCTGGACCCGATGATTTCTTAGAATCCAAGAAAGCGTGAAATTCCACTGACATTCATCCGCAGGACTGAACTAGCGTCCGCCGCCCGGTGATTCAGGTGCCTGACACCCATGACCTTTTGTTCACCTTGTTAAACAATGCGGGAGCTCTGAGTTGGCAGTGCAAAAAGGGATCTCACCTGGCCGGCCCTAATCGCGAGTGTTGTCCTGGTTCCCGGTGTTTATGTTATCATCAGTCCTGCTCTTTCCCTCTGTTTGGCGGCGACCTGCAGAATTTGGGGCATTCAGCTTTGTGTTACCTTGAACTCCAAAAGCCACAACCAGCCCCTTTCTTCCCTTGTCTTAAAGAGATACCCGGCAAGAAATGCTTTACAAAGAGACAGAAACCTGAAAATAGTCCGAAATGCAGAAAGTGTTATTTTGGGGAGCTGTCTGGGACAGGACGTGCCCCTCGTTAGCTAAAGGAAGCTCAGCTTCTGATAAACACTGCCTTGCCTTGCCCAGATCAAAGAGAGCCATTTGCTGAAGGAAGGGATGGAAGTATTTGATGAGGCCGTCCTGCAGACTCCGGTAAACAGGATAAGCCCTATCGATGAGAGCTTACACGGGGCCGGGCCACGGTCCCCAGGAACAATGGAGCAGCAAGAACCCTCGGGCAGGACGAGATTGTTCTGCCAAGAGAACGGCGGTAAACAGGATTAGTTGTAATGGGATTATCAACTCGGAACCGGAGGTCTGTGTTGGAGAGTTCAGAGTGGCGTGAAGAGGAGACGCAGGAGCAGTCTGTAGGGGAGAGGATGACAAAGTAGGAGCCAAGGGCTTTCCCTTCCTGGTCCTGCTGACTCAGGGATGCCATGAGTCCTGGGCTGAAACAGGAGTCACGGCAACTGCAAACCCTTCTGTGCAGCAGGGGAGAGCCAGCAGCCAGAGCACCAAGGAAGTAGTTCTCAGTCAAGGGACACTGGCAGTGTCGGGAGACATTTTGGTGGTCGCAGCTGGGAAGGAAGGGGCTCCCTGCACCTGGGGGCAGAGACCAGAGGACAGGCCCCCACCTCCCCATACCCCTTCCGGGTCCTCTTCTGGATCCTACCTAAACTTCACCCAGGCCTACGGCCAGGAAAGTGAGAATGAGCAGGTCTCCCAGTGAAAGAGCCTTACTGAGAAATGCGGCACAGGAAAAAACAGAGAAAGGAGAGAAAGTGAGTGGGGAGATACGGGTTTTTTATAAATACAAGACCTTTCCATTCTCCTTTCTAAAAGATAAACCAGGAGCCATGCCTAAAGCCACTGCCGCTAAGCACTAGAGCTAAGATAAGCATTTTAGGTGAAGTAGCCTCAAATTGGACCTTCAGTGTCTGGCACCAATACTAAGGGTCGGCAGCCCCGTCACTGAGCCCAGGGGGTACGAAAACACTAGTGAAGATAGAAGACCTCAGTCTGCAGGCAGGAGCGTGGGTCTGCAGATTGGAGGGCGGGCAGGGACCTAAGGCACAGCTGAGGCTGGGGGCTAAAGTACAGTGCAGAGGGCTTATGTCGCAGGCGGTCTTTAAAACAAATTATATATATGTATTTCTTTGACTGATTCCAGAGAGAGGGGAGGAGAAGGAGGCAGAGAGGGAGAGAAACACTGATGCGAGAGGAAAACACCGATTGACTGCCTCCTGCTTGCACCCTGACAGGGACTGAACCTGCAGCCCAGGCATGTGCTCTGACCAGGACTCAAACCTGTGACTTTCCGTCTGCAGGACGACGCCCAGCCCACTGAGTTACCCTGGGCACGGCTCACAGAGGGTGTTGGATGCCGTGGGTGTGGGTGAAATCACAACGGGATGGAAGCAGAGCAAGAAGAGGGCCGAGCATGGAAAATGGCAAACGATTCCGCCATGCCCTGTATTTATTTTCACTTATGTTCCCAATTCTGTCGCAGGTTTCTTGGTGTCGGGGGCAGCTTCAGACACTTAAAACATTTTTTTTATCACTTTAGTTTTTTTGGACAGAGTAGATACTTAAGAATTAAGCATATTCAGTGAATGAATTAAATGTTTTCTCCATCATTACACTTCAGGACAGAGCCTCCTTTTCGCCTCCATTCCCGTTACTTTTAACTGTTTGAGTTCTGCCCCCGTTAAGGGACTGACATGACTCTTCAGCGAATCGCCCGACTCCGGCGTTGTCGGATCTGCTGGCTTCTCCTCCCGTCTCCTCTGCCAACTCGGCAGCATGCGGCGCTGCGGACGCCCCTCCTTCATTCACCTGTTCCCTCCCGTGGCTTCCACGTCGCTGTGTTCCCTTGTGTCCCCGCCCCCCCATCTTCTTGAATGTTACTCTTCAGCCTCCCTCACTAGCCCTGTTCCTGCCCTGGTCCCCTGAAAGCAGACTATTGCTCACAATTCCTTTTTGTCTCATTTCCCTTCTTTACAAACTCTGCCTGGGCAATCTCACTCACGGTCTCAGCTGATGGCTTCTGTGAGGGTAACTTGGAAATCTAAGGCTCAGGCCTTCCGTGTTTCCTGATCATTGAGGGTCTGGCCCCCTGGGATGGAGAGAAGGAGCTGAGTGCAGGCTCCTCTTCACAAAGCGGCCAGCAGCCCAGGGCGGATGCTGGAAGCCAACACCGGTCCGATGGAGTGGCAAAGATAGAGGCCGAGCAGGGAACGGGGCAGGGAGGGTGACATTGGAGGTGGGGGCAGTCAACCAGTGAACTTGAAGGAAGAGGGAGATGCAAGGTGCGGGCAGGTCTGATGTCAGTGCCAGATTTCCGGCAGGGCCCCGGAGTTCTGATCACAGCATGGCTGTCCTGTGGGTCCGTGTCCTCCTCGTGAGATCAGGAACGACTCGTGTGGACGGCCCATGAGCATGGGGCTCCAGGCCACACTTCCACGAGGCTTTGCCACATCCCTCTCCTGGGCCCCCCTTGCTCCTGTCTCCACGTCCCCCTGGCTTTTGCTCTTCGGGGTTCGGTGCTCGGCTTGCTTCTGTTCCTTTTCCACCTTGCTGGGTGATCTCATCCACTCCCACGGCCTGAGACGCTATTTTTAGGTAGACAACTCCCCACAAGGTAACTCCAGCCTAATTTATTCCAGGCCTGTGGTGCTACCTGTAGATTCCACAAAAACCCCAGAATCTGCACTCCCCAGACGGAAGCTACTGTCTTCCCCTCCAAACTGCCTCCGCCCTCTGCCTGTATTTTCTCCCTTGACGATGATACACGCAGCCGCCTGGTCACCCGCGCCAGACACGGGGGACTCCTCTTTGAGTCACCTCCCTCCACCCGTAAGTCAGCTTTGCCCCAATCATTCATTCGTTCGGTCACACTTTCCCTTGTCCACGGCCAGTTTCTGGCCATTTCAGCAGTCTGCCAGCCAGTCGCTTGTAAACCACCCCCAGGCCACTCTGTCATTTTCTTTCCGAAGTGGGAAGCTGATGAGCTTCCTCCGTGGTTTGATGACTTCTCACGGTTTGACTCTCACCGCCTACCCCCAGGTAAAATGTGAACACAGTCCCTGGCACACGGTCTCCTCCCTGATTCCTCTTCCGTCTTCCTCTCCGTTTACTGACAGCCATGTTCCCAGGGGTGCCTCAGGCTTCACCTCTCGCCGGGGCGACCTCCTAAACAGCTGTGCTCGCCTCGACCCCTGCCTCTGCTCTGGGGCGCCCACGGCTGGAAGGCCCTTCCTTTTCCCTCTTAACATTGTTTCAGCACAATTTTCTTATTAGGGACTTCAAAAGTAATGAATTCTTAAAAAAATTTTTTAGTTACAGTTGACATCCAATATTACATCAATTTCAGGCATTTTTTTTTTGGATAGGTCTCCTCAGGTGAGGGAAACAAAAGACAAAATAAAGAAATGGGACTACAGCAAACTGAGAAGAAAATTGCACAGCAAAGGACACCGTCAACAAAGTGAAAAGACAACCCACTGAATGGAAGATGGTATTTGCCAATGATACATCCAATAAGAGATTAATATCAAAATACATAAAGAACTCCTACAACTGAACACCAAAAAGTAAACAGTCTGATTAATAAATGGGCAGAACACATGAAAGGGCATTTCCCCAAAGAGGACACACAGCCGGTCAACAGACACACGAAATACTGCTCCACGTCGCTGATCATGAGAGAAACGCAAGTCGAAACCACGAGGAGATTTCCCCGCACACCTGTCAGAATGGCTCCCATCGGTAAATGAACAAACGAGTGCGGGCGAGGATGTGCAGAAAGGGGAGCCCTCCTGCACTGTTGGGGGGAATGCACACCGGTGCAGCCGCTGCGGAAAACATCGTGGAGATACCTCCAAAAATTGAAAATAGAACTATCATAATGATAGGGGCTTAAGACTTGGGAAAATTTAGCTTGGGGTAAATAGTCATAAATCTAGCAAGTAATGTGTATGTTAGGTTTTTGTTTCGGTAACTACAGATAAGACCCATCCTGGTGCCTGGGATTCAGCAGTTGACCTCCTGGGGCATTGACTGGGGATTACCTCATCTGGAGACTTCTGTATCAGGAAGAAGAAAGTGACTACCCTTCCCCCTTGGAGGCAACTGTTGAATTTCAAAGGCTTTTGCTGACACCTTGTTTGCCCTCCCCCAACCCCCTTATAAAAGATCTGGTTGGGAAAGAAAGAGCGAGGTGGTTTGTTAGGGCATGAACCCGCCATCTTCTCGGATCACTGGCCATCTGAATAAAGCTCCTATAAAAGATTCAATCACTGTCATTGCTTATTGGATTTGGTAGTGACAGGCAGCCCGAACTCCAGTGTCTTTTCCAGTTACAATATGACCCAGCAATCCCACTTGTGGGTATTCATCCAAAGAAATCCGAAACACTGATTCAAAAAGAGATACGAATCTCTGTGTTCATTGCAGTGTTATTTACAACAGTCAAGGTACAAAGACAAAGGTGAACTCATCCTTGGAAACTCAGGTCTTGCATCAGCTTCTCTTTGAAGGCTTCCCTGACATTTTCTTGTGTTTTTTTTTTTTTTCTAGACCTTTCCACTACCTCATCCCTTGGGCCTGCCTGTAATCGAGCACTTCGTGGACTGAATTATAATTCTTTGCTTGGGCGTTTATCTTCCCCACGAAAACCCGCACTCCTAGAGGGCAGGGCCTTGTCTCGGGATGGCTCCCTCCCCTGCAGCTAGCACAGCGCTTCCACAGCTTCTCCCTTCTCTTCGGAGTTCTCGTCCCGTGAGTTGTTGAAAGGCATTTCTCACGTGAGAATCTGTGGGCAACGTGTTTGAGGAAAGCTCTATGTTGACAAAACACGTGAGCTCAGGGAAGTCTTTGAGCAGAGACCCGTCTGACCTGGTTTAACTCGGTCTCTCCAAACCCCAGGGCAGAGGAAGACCCTTAGCAGACCCGTGCAAGTGCAAGAGGCCCAGGTGGAGGTGTGCCCAGGGTGATCTGGGGGAACAGGGGTGGGCTAGCCCCGGCTCAGGGGCCGCTGGCAGCTCTTCTGGAGGAAGTGATCGCCATGGCTCACAATAGGATAGTCAGCAATTTAACCCCAGGAGGGAAAGACTCTGGCCTCCTAATGCTTCCAGAGTCTGAACTTCGGGATCGGATGTGAACATCAGATGAGTTTTATTTATTATGTAAAGAAAGTCAAGTCTTCCAGGATGTGCGGGTCTCATATTCATTCCTGTGGTCAGACTCGGCTTTGAACTGGCCTGCCTGGGGCTGAATCACATCCCTAAACTCAGCTCACTTAAGGCCTCGCATCTATTATCCTATTGTTGGTATTTTCCTGTGCATGGCCGAGTGGTCTCCGATTACAATACCCTAGGCCTCCCGAAGGCAGACCCCGGCTCTCTCGTGGACTCTGCGAGCCCCAAGCACGTGGGGCGCCAAGCGCATGTTTACTGAATGCAGGAAACACAAGTACAATTTAATATTTCCTTTTTGCATCGAGGCCGTAGAGGCACACATGGGATGACGCAGAGCCTGAGCTCCTGTGTGTCAAAGTCAAAGCCCTGGGGGGCATTTTCTGCAGCTGCTGAGGCTGAGGGGACCAGACGGTTGTCCTTCGCTTCTCCCCAGAAGACAGTGAAGTCACTCACTCCTCCCTAATGACCCGGACCCCGGATGGGAGAAAGGGGTCCATTAGCATCTCTGACTTGGATACCCCACCTTCCTCTCAAAGAAGGCCAACCGTTCTAAAGACATCAGACTATATATACTTCCAGTTTTGCATGGAGGCAGTGCCGTGCAGGGGTTAGGGTTAGCACTGCGCCCAGTGTGTGGACCGGAATCCTGGCTTCACCACTTGCTGCCTCTGTGCCTCTGTTTTCTCATCTGTAAAATGGGGGTAATAATCCTAGTACCTACCTACTTGGATTCTTATGAGCGCTAAATGAGTTACGATACCTGTGGGACACAGGAGCGTGCCTGGCAGGTAGCAAGTGCTATATGTGTTTGTAAAATCAACTAATATCAGTGTTGAGGTTGGGGCAGATCCAGGATGGGGCAGTTGATAATGGCCAGAGAGTGCAAATTATCTCTAGTGCCAGCACCTACTGTTTAAAGGCAGAAATAAAAGCTAGTACTTCTGCTGTCTGCTTCCATCCCCCCGACAGCTACGACATGGGTATCATTTCCCTGTGTTCAGAGGAGCAGGCTCGGAGGCGGACCTGCGCAGTGCAGTGCTGTGCAGCTCCACGTTAGGTGAGGGGGCCAGCCCTCAAGTTCACGCCCGTTTCTCTCCCAAACTCAAGCTCTTCTCATCAAGGGACACTTTCCCTGTGCGGGTGTTGGGGTTTGAGGCTACCCAGCACTTCCCTGACTCTCTGGTCAGGAAGTGGTTCATAAACCTCTTAAATCACACAATTCACGTCATAGCCCACCTATGCGTCTGGAACTCCTTAACACCTTCGTTAGGAGAGTTAAACTTGCACGTGACCTTTTTATGTATCGCACTCTACAGTAAAAAGCCGGCCTCTTTCCTCCTCCACCTTCTCCAGTCCCCAAATCTTGGGCAATGTTTCACAAGCCAATGCATAGATTGTTTTATTTATTGGATGGTTTACTGTGCATTAACTCTACAGCTCTGTCTCGAGAGGATGTTTCTTCCAGAAATGATTTATGCACTCAGACACACTTTAAACGTGTGTATGAAGGAGCTAATACTTTCCCCGTGTCACAGGCTTCCCTGCGTACGTCCCCAACGTACAGGGGAGGCCCAGCAGTGCCAGGAGTGACGCACACACAAGTTTCCCCTGGGTGTCTGTCTGTCTGTCTGTCTGGGCTTCTGCCTGAGCCACTTGGTTGCATTTCTATTCAGTATTACTACTGAGGTCTTATTGTTAAGAACATGTTCTTTGTGGGTTTTTTTTTTGCTTATCTCTAAGTTTAAAAAAGTGTTTTGTTTTCTTTTTTCCATTTGCTTTTTCAACCTTCAGCTTCCATGACCTTATTAAAAAAAAAAAAAGGTAAGCGCCAGCTCAGCCGGTCTAAAACCAGCCTGTTTGCAACATGATATGGGACCTGGATCGTCCCCAGCTAAACCTGGGCGGACACGGTTCTCTAAACACTTTTCAACAATTCTTCCAAGTGGCCGTCGGTTTATTTCCATCGAAACACTCCGAGCTGCTGAATGAACAGTACGTCTCCTAAACGATGGAATACGCAGCGGTAAAATCTGAGTGACACACGTCAGAAGGGGAGCCAGAGAGCTCATGGAGTTTTTTTTTTAACTTTGACATGTAGGCACCATTTAACATTCCTGTCTTGAGCCAAATGCATTTTTAAGACTCGAATTGCTTAATACCAGACTTTAATAGTCTCGCGTTTTTATTGAGATTGATATTTGATGGATCAGATAATCTCTAACATCACTTTCTGCTTTAAAATTTATGATTCTCTATAAAAAGAAAGTCACTTGCTCCCGAAACCTGGAAAACCCGGTGAATTACGTAAACCAGCTCTGGAAAGTATTTCTGAATTGTAAAAAAAAAAAAAAAAAAGGCGTTGCATTACACATTGTTTGCCAAAGCCGTGCTCCTTCTGTCACTGTAGACGTAACTGGTGATCTTTCTGCATGAGACATCTCGGAAAAGCACAGATGAAAAAAACAGTGGTCCCTTCCGAACACACACCGTAGAATTATGGGATTTACATTGTGAAGCCAGGACTAATCTCTTAGGCTTTGAAAATTACTCCCTCTCATCCTCTCTAACTCCCCTCCCCGCTTTCATCTAAGGAGGGAGAGTGAAGTAGGTACACATGACTTTCAAAGGCCTAATGTAATGCCTGTGACTAAAGACACATTCATTATAGTATTAAATAAATCTTGGAGATCTAAAGCCAAGTCCGTTCTTCTCATTCTATTAACTCGCTCTCTAGGAGTCCCACCCTGTCAAGCATTGCTGCTTCCCCTTGGCTGCCCTCAACAGTCCAATCCAAAGGTGACATTTCAGTCCTTCAAAAGTGGCATTCAAGTCCCCTCTAAATCCTTCGACCTGCCCCTTCTTTCTCCCAGCCCCAGTCCGGGTTGGAGGATCAGGGTCCCTCTTCTGGAAGCATCTGCAGCTGCTCCCGCCTCCTGGCCACCTGACTCCACCCCCTCAACCCGGAGCCTTCGTGCAGCCAGCGGAGGTCTCTCCCGCCACACCGCTCTGGCTCCGAGTTTCGGTCACTGTGACCGTGGTTAGGGTTCTGCATGCTGCCTGTCCCCATCTCCACCACTGTCTTCACCTGCACAGGGATGCTTGCTTGCCTTCCTTTGCCAACACTTAACAAACACCGTTCCTCCCAGTCACCACCAAATTCTCCCACAGGCCTCCAGCTGCAATCTCTACACTACGTCCACTGAGCAACGTCCCTCCCCACGGGGGTCATTTGGCAACGTCTGCAAGAAGCTGTTGGTTGTCACACCTGGGGAGGGGAGGGCTGTTGTTATCTGGCCGGCGGAGGCCAGGGCTGCCGCTGCAGACCCTGCTCCGGGCAGGACAGCCCCAAGACAAAGAAGCACCCGGCCCTAAATGTCCACAGAGCCAAAGCCGGAACACCTTACTCTAGCAGACAGTGGAAGCCTTTATTCTCTCTCTGTGCTTTTGGCAGAAAGACAAAAGCAAAACAAAACCTGTCCTCCAGGCACATACCTGGAGCCTGCTGCTCTCTTCCTCAAGTCTCAACGTGGAACTGGAGAAAATAACAGGATCTTGGAGGCCCGGCCTTTCTGTGCCCTGTGCGGGTCCTTCTCCCACCCGGCCAGCAGCGCCTGGGCAGAGGGCTCCCTCCGGGCAGACAAGCTTTTCAGACCAGTGGCTTCACTCTTGGCTGCACATCCTGTTCCTGGCATTCCAGATGTTTAGACTATTTAGAACACGGATACTCTGAATTCAAGTGAAAGTGCTCTGGGTTGGGGTCTGGGGGACATGTTTCAGAGAGGCCCCAGATAATAACTCGGTGCAGCAGAGCTAATAAGGTCCAGGACTGGCACCCAGTTCCCTGGGGGCAGAGCAGAGCTGCCGGAAGAGCTGCAGGAAAGCACACCAGGGCCCCGTAGCAGTACAGGGCACCCCCTCTCCTGTGAGGGGGGGGAGTCTCCCCTTTGCGTGGTCAGCCGGGGTCACCTGGGCAAATTCAGACTCTTGGAGGGTCTTTGTTCAGAGTCCTTCTAGATCTCAGACCGGGGCTTACGCTAATTTTAACTATTTATCAAAATCAGGAAATGAGGGTAAATCAAAGGCTAAAAGCTAGCTTCTTAATTAAGCTCTCTCTGCTGGCTATGTACTTGTCATGGGGAAAAATGTTTTCATCCTCTGGTAGAAAGATAAAGTGACCCTAAACTAGAGCTTCGAGATGAATTATGGTTTATGAAAAATAATGGGATAGTATCGTAAATCACAAACATTGTCTCTATGAAAAACGACCGGTCTAATTCTGTACATTTCCTCCCTGTTTCCATACAATGGAGTCTCCAGAAGACAAATTAATCTGGCATTAACCTTGGAATCATCACTCTGCTCTCTCTCATGAAAGTGATAAAAAAAAAATAAATACTTCTCAAGGCTTAAGAATCTCATGAAATAATCTGTAACTTCAGTAAATCCTATCTTATTTCTGTTTGTTTGTTTGTTTTTTTAATTCTTCCGAAGCTACACGCCGCACCCTCCAGCAGAGCACACATGGGCCCTGAGCTGAGGGGCCCTGGGTCTAGTTCGCGCGGTGGTGCCGCCGCGGCAGGTCGCTTATCTTCCCCAGACCGCCTGCTTGTTGGGCATGTCACGGTGTCGCCAGGTGACAGGTTAAAGTTATCACAAGTCTGAATTAGCAAGAAGGCAGATTACCAGCCCGACAAGCCGAAATAACAATTAAGCGCCTGGTTTATTGCCCTGGCTTCCAGGGTGGAAAGATGTTGCCTCCCAGTCAACAGAGACGTCCCGAGTGCTGTCTCGGCCAAGAAATGTGGGGCATCGCTATGGAGAATTCAAAGAAATAGTAATTACATCTCCATGGTTTTACTATCAATAAGATTATAGCTCAGCTAGAGAGATGCGGTACATCAGATAAAAACATTCAGAAGTGCCAACTGGTATTTCATTAAATCAGCGAACATTTATTGGGAGCCTATTGCATGAGTTAGCTCCTGAGTGAGTATCACAAATAATAGCGCTGATGTGTTTAGGGAACTGGTGTGAGTTTTCTCCATTCGTCGAAACTCTAGTCACACACTGCATTAGCACTTACGTTCGTAGCAGGGGGTTATCTACTATCAAAAGTATCTCTGTAAGTACCTATCTTACACCTTTCTCCTTATTTAAAAAAATTTATGTGAAAACACGCCCTGGCTGGTGTGGCTCAGTGGATTGAGTGCTGGCCTGCGAACCAGAGTGTTGTCAGTTCGATTCCCAGTCAGGCCACGTGCCTGGGTTGTGGGTCAGGGCCCCAGTAGGGGGCACTCAAGAGGCAACCACACATTGATGTTTCTCTCCCTCTTTCTCCCTCCCTTCCTCTCTGTCAAAAAATAAATAAATAAAATCTTTAAAACATAATAGCTAATTTAATTAATTATACACTGAGTACTTAGCAGGATAGGTGTATCTGGAACATCATGTTAAATGCCAGCAATACAGAGAGTAAACATTATAACTTGCATATATAGTTCATAGTCAAGCAGGGAAAGATACATAGAAATAATTAAATTACGGCACACTGTGATAAAGGGACAATCCTAAGTTCTCTTCAATATCACGGAGGGGGCTCATTCATTCATTCATTCATTTAACAAATACATATTTAGCGCCCGTTTCCTCCCGTCAGTACCCGAGCAGTGCAGTAAATGCTAGGGGGGAAGTAGACACTGCCTCCAACTTGCAGAACCTGCAGATTAATGGAAGAACAGACAATAAACAAGGGGACAAACAAATAGCAAAACCAGTGTGTAATTTCCCAACACACTATAAAGGAAACAAACAGGGCACAGCTGATAACAAGAGGGATGGACTTCTGCTCTTGAAAATTTCTCCAGTGTCTCAGCTGAGCCGGGAAGAACAGAAGGGCCCGTCTCACCAAGAGCAGAGGCGAGAGCCCCGCCCACCCACCTGGCTCCCACCCGCCCTGGTCAGGGGCACAGTGTGGGCTGAGGTGGGGCGGGGTGGGAGGGGGCAGGAGTGAGCCAGGCGTGAACCCGATAAGAATCCTATGAAGCGCATTACATTGGGGATGACAATGACCTACTGGGGTTTTAGAGAATTACTCTGGGTGCTGAACGAAGACTGTATTGGAGTGGAACGTTCGTGGTTACGTGGAGACCGTCCCGGAGACAGATGTGACATGGACCAGGATGGTGCCAGTGGGCATGCAAAACAAAACAAAGCAAAACAAAACAAAACACCCAGCTGGATTTGAGGTTATTTTGGACTGTGGTGGGTGTGGGAGTGAGGGGAAGAGAGGACACCTGTGAGGGGGACAGGAGGCCACCGCACACACAAGCTGTGTCTTGCAGAAGGGTACGGGGCTGCTGATGAGAAGGAACAAGCCTCTGGTAACTGCAAGACACCGAAGGGGAGGCGCAGATGAAGTCACTCCGGGAATTAAAGAGACAGGGACCCCTGTCCGGAGTCACTGAGACATTCACAGGAGCTAAACAGTGTGCTATGGGCGAGGTCCCTTGAACAGTTTTGTGTCACCTGTGTAGAAAAAGCAACACAGTGTGAACAAATGGGCCAGGGTATAGCCTGGATACACCGGGCAGGCAGTGGGGCCAGTTTCCCTGGCGGCTGAGAGAACTCAAGCTGCAGGCTCCACTTTGCTAGCATGGGCTCCTTGCAAGGCCCTAAATATAATTCTGTATTTGTAGTAGTACTTTTTTTTTCTAGACAGACTCCAAATTCCACAAGTTCAGGCCCCACAAAATCTGTCTCTGTCCCCAGTGGAGAAGATTAAGAAACAGAACATACAATTAAAAACCACCAGCGACCTAACAATGCGGCTGCCGATGGGGCCGTTTCAGTCTCCTCTGTGCTGGGTCAACTAGAAGTTGTGGGCAAACGCATTCTTTGAAGAAAAGCTTTCTTGTCCAAAGCTACTTCCTGACCTCTTCACGTGGGCCTTAACCAGAAGACCGGTCGCAGATCTGTGCTGGAGAAGGGCAAGGGCAAGGGCAAGGGCAAGGGCAAGGGCAAGGGCAAGGGCAAGGGCAAGGCCTAGGTCTCTGCCAGGAAAGTGGAGTGGAGCTGTGGGCATCACTCTGGTTGTGGGAACACCTTGTGGGCGTCCGGCAGAATGGACCTCCCCAGGAACAAAGAGCACCTGTAGTTCTTCAAACCACAAAAGTTTGCAAAAGAAGAAAAAGAGTGAAAAAAAAAAAAAGAATAAGCAGACTGGCTACATAATTTGCAGAGCCCAGGGTAAACTGAAAATGTGGGTGGGCCTCTGGTTCAAAAAGTGTTAAAAATATCAAGATAATGACAGCCAAGCATAAAACCAGGAGCCAGGACCCTTTTAAACTGGGGGCCTGATTTGGTTCCACAGGCCGCACATCCTGCAGTCAGCCCTGGGCACCGAAGCAACCTCAGGGGCAGGGTCCTCACCTTTATTGGGCATGCGCCACATTCCAGACACAGAGCAAGACGCTCACAATTCATTTCACCTTCAGAACAACTCTGCGAGAGAAACATCATTACCCGCAGTTCACAGGAGAGAAAAAGTCTCCAAAAGGTTAAGTTATTTGCACGCGCACATGCAGGTAGGGGTTTGCGTCCTAAAGGGGAGGGAGAGAAGAGACCGGCAGTCACTGCCCATGTGTTGGAGGAACCGGAAACGTGGGGGCTGCTCTCCTGGGCTCAGCTCACAAAGCCAAGGTGTCGAAGAGGCTTGACCGCCAGTGCTGTGAGCTGCACGCAGTGGAGGCCGTGAACAGGAAACTGAAAACACCGCGGTCCTGTCCCGTCTCCTTGGACTGTTTAGCTCTGAACTAACTCGAGGAGGCTGCCCTTCCAGCCACAGCAGGCACGTTTGCTTTCTCGAAAAGCTCCCAGACTCTTGGGTTTTGTCTTTAGCTGCTCTTGTTGGCATAGGGTTAAATGACTACTGTTTTACTTGCAATTTATTTCTATTGAAAGGTCAAGTTCACACAGGGTGAAATAAAGGACTCTTTATAAACATGCAAACAAATGCAAGGGCTCGCTGCCAGAAAAAGACCCAAACAAACCAAACCAGAGACAAGAAGTATCTCCTCCGCTCAGATGGCACGGTTCTTCCACACAGACGAGAGGAAATCCTGAAGGTCAAGACCAAACACAATCAAATGCAGATTCCATGTTGCTCCTTAGTAGACACCAAGTGAAGGGAGAATTGCTACTTATATGGCTAATTTGAGCGCGGTGGACACCCACCCGCATGACGAACTGAGGCCCAGAAGACCTATTAAGTAATCGGAACTTTCTAGTATTTTGCTACAAGTCTTCAGAGTCCCTGCACCACTGTCCTATCATCACTCATGCTTGTTTCTTTACACACATCTATGAAGTATAGTTAACATTCCTTTCAGAAAAAGAAAAGTTATTTACCTGAGTTCAAACATACAGACACATGCTTACACATGAACTTCAAACATATGCATTCTTAGCCTTTATGATGTTTTAGCAAGGATACTAACAGTAGGACTTCATACTCCTGAGTCCCAGAGATGACAGATATGTGACTGCTAAAGTACAGGTGGATCCGACGTGATTCTCAATCACAAGGAGACACAGCCTTGGACCAATACAAGGAACTGGACTGGAGCCCGCCCTTCGCCTGTGCCAACGCTGTGGCCCTAGAAACTGGTGAAACTGGTTTGGTCCTGACTTTGATCTACACACATGAACCTCTGGGCTTCCACTGAGAGGAGAGTTTACAGGGTTGTGGTTCTGGTACCTCTTCTGCGAAAGGGAGGAACTGGTGTCTATTCTTTCACCCACCGCCCTGTCTGTAAACAACAGGCCAGCTACAAGTTCAATCACTCGATGTTAGGAGACGGTCCAGCAGGGAGGGTGCTACGTGAAATAAGTGAAATAAAAAAGGAGGAAGACAAGCACCGTGTGATGTCACTCACACGTGGGATCTAAGGAAGCCGGACTCCTGGGAACAGAGAGGAGAATGGTGGTTGTCAGGGGCTCGGAGGTGGGGAGAATGGGCTGATGGTGGCCAGGGACACCGACGTCTGGTTCTGAGATGAATAGGCTCTGGGAATGTAATCCGCGACATGATGACTATTGTTAACAGCACTGTGTTATAGATTTGAAAGCTGAGAAGAGACTAGAATGTTTTTGCCACACAAAAACAGAAATGGTAGTGATATGTCAGGAAGGAGTTGTGAGCTCAGTCTATGGCGGCAATCGTTTGGCAATCTATAAATGCATCCAACGAACTCATTAAGTTACCGAATCAAAACCTTGAAATTCCGCAATGTCGTGTGCCAGTGATACCTCCACGAAGTAGAAAAAGAAGGCTCATTAAGAAGAAGAAGGAGGAGACCGCCCGACTGTTTCGCAGAGCGGCTGCTCCCGCTGCGTTCCCAGGAGCCGTATTCAGCCGTCCTGTGTCCGCACGTCCCGGCGAATACTCAGTTCAGTCTTTTTCACCTTCTCGGTTCGCGTAAGCGTGCTGTGGCATCTCGTGACGTTTTGAATTTACAGTTCCCTAATGGCTAAGCAAGCTGAGCATCTTTTCATGTGCGTATGCGCCACACACCCATCTTCTTTGGTGAAGTATCTTTTCAAATATTTTGCTCATATTTTTTTAATTGGGTCAGTTGTTTTCTCATTAGTGAAACGTTTTAACTTGGGAAAAGATATTTACTGTGCATATATGCAATTTATATCTAGAATATCTTTCTTTTTATTTATTTTATTTTTTTAGAATATTTTTAAAGACTGTCTAAAAATTAATTTTTAAAAAGCAGACTAATAAGAAAAATGGCCAAAAACTTTATCAGGTACTTTACAAAAGAAGATATTCAAGTACTAAATAGCCTATGAAAGTTTGCCTAATTTTATTAATATTTAGGGATACGAACACTGAAATTGCCATGTGAAATTGCAAACAGCTACTGTCCTGGGTGTCAGTAAGAATGCGGAGCAATAAGAATTCCCATAAACTGCTGCTGAGGGCCTGTATGTGCACAGCTCTTATTAATGAGTCTTCAGCGTATTTACACGTTCTGGATACAAGTCAGATACGGGCTCTGTAAATATGTTCTCCCAACGTATGGCTTATCTTTTCATTCTCTTAGCAGTGTCTTTCGAAGAAGACAAAGTCTTAATTTTGAAGAAGTCTGAGGTCTCAATCTTTTTCTTTTATTGATTATGGTTTTGATGTTATATCTAAGAAATATGACTAACCCAAGTTTGTGAATAATTTATCCTGTGTTTTCTTAGAGAAGTGCTGTTGTTTCATGTTTTGATATAGGTCTGTGACCTATTGGTATGTGGTATGATGTATGGATTACAATAGTTCAGTTATCTTTTGCATATGAATATCCAAATGTCCCAACACCATTCGTTGAAAAGACTGTCCTTCCTTTGGTGAGCTGCTTTTTTACCTTTGTTGAAAATCATCTGCTCATATATGTGACTGATGTCTATTTCAGACTTTCTAGTCTATTCTGTCAACCTGTTTGTCTATCTTTACACCAACCCCTTGATCACTGAAGCTTTATAATAAGTCTTGAAATCAGTTGATAGTTTTCCAACTTTGTTCTCTTTCAAAGTTATTTTGGTTTGTGATTTAATTTGCTTTGCCTTTCCTAGGGTCCCAGATGGAAGCAGATATCACTGTTTTGAGACCTTTCTTTTCTTCTAATACAGGTGATTTTGTGCTATTAAAAAAAATCCCATGTACTCCTTTAGGGGTATCCCATACATTTTGATGGGCTATTTTAAATTTTTTCACTTCAAAATACTTTCTAGTGTTTTTCATTTTTAATTTGTCCTGCATGTTATTTAGACATGTTATCTGCTTTCCAAATATTTGGGGAAATTTCCAAAGGTGTTCTGTTATTAACATTTAATTTTAATTTAAACTAAATTAGTTTAATTCCATTATGGTCATAGAATATACACAATTATTCTGAGACTTATTTCATGGCCTGGGTAAATGTTTTGTGTGCACTTCAAAAAATGTGTGTTCTGTTGTTAGTTGGAGTGTTCTATAAATAACAATTACATCAAGCTGATTGAGGGAGTTATTCGTGTCTCAAAGTCTTCTATTTGTTTTTCCCATTATTGAGGGAGTGATACTGAAATCTTGGCTAGTTACAGATTTATCTATTTTTCCTTGCACTTCTATCAGTTTTTGCTTTGTGTATTTTGATGCTCTCATACTATGTGCAGAAAAATTTAGGGTTCTTATATTCTTGGTCAATCTTCATATTTGTGAAATTATCTCCCCTGTCCCAGGTAATAAATATTCTTTGCTTTAATTGTACTTTGTCTGATAAGAATATAGTCACCCCAGCTTTCTTTTGATTAACATTGACATGGTATATCTTTTCTATTCTTTTACTTTCAACTGACTTGTGTTTTTCTATTCAAAGTGAGTTTCATTTAGGCAACAAATAGTTGAATCTTCCTTTTTCGTACAGTCTGATAATCTCTGCTTTTTCATTTGGGGGGAGGGCAGTTAGACCATTTATGTTTTACACCAGGACTCATAGGGCTGGTTTTAGATAACTCGTTCGTTTTCTGTCTGCCCCCTCCCATGTTTTTCCTCTCTTATCCTGCCTGCTTTCGAACTATACATTTCCTATCATTTCATTTTATTGCATCTTATCTCCTCTGCTGGCTAAATAGCTGACCTTCTTGCTCCTTCAGCGGCTGCTTCAGGGTTTATTACACGCATCTTTAATTCATCACAACCCGGCCTGAGGGCACGGCCCCCTTCCGGAATAGGTCTTCTCTCCCCTCCCGTCCTTCATGCTTCTGTTGTCAAGCATCTTACTTTTACCTAAACCCCACCCTGAACTGTTATTTTTTTTTGTTTAAATAGCACATTATCTTTTTATATGATGTAGATATTTCTCAAACTGTGAAACATTTACCCATGCAGTTCCAATGTCTAGTTTTCTTCCTTTCCTTGCGCAGAGGCCCGTTTCCATCCGGCATTGTGTCCCTGCTGCCCGGAGGACGTCCGTTAACATTCTCGAGATGCAGGTCCGGTCTTCCATCTGGAGAAGTCTTGACTTCACCTTTGCCGTGAACCACACACAATGTTGCTGCTGACAGCTTTTATCCTCCAGAACTTCAAGGTATGTCTTCTTGCTCGTATATTTTTTCAAACAAGAAATTTGCTGTCATCCGTATCTTTGCTGGCGAATCTTTTCTTAGTCATTGCCCTTAAGATAGTCTCACTGTGACTTGTTTAGAGTAATTGGAGAATGACTGGCGTTACTGTGGTTTTCAGCGTCGTTCTGTGCTTGGAGTTCACTGAGTTTCTTGGATCTGTGCTTTATAATTCTCATCAAATGTGGAAACCTATTGGCCATTATTTCCATAAATATTATTTCTGTATTGCATTGTTATGCACCAAATTTCTCCAAAATTTGGCAGCTGACAACAATAGAGGTGTATTGTGTCACACTTCCGGTGGGTCTGTAATCAAGGAGTTGGCCTATAGCCACTGGTGGATCTCAGAAGATCCACTTGCACCTGACTCACACGCATGTTGGTGACCTTGGCTCTGAGCTTGTACCCTTGCCAGGCACACCACACTGCAGAACTGCCTCGTGGCACAGCACCTGGCTTCCTCAGAGAAGAGGGAGCCAAGGGTGAGACAGAGAGCACCCAAAAAAGAAAGCAGGGTCTCTCTGAAATCTAACACGGGCAGTTACACCCCATCACTTCTGCCACGCTTTCTTCTCTAGAGGTCAGTAGTAGATGCCGTCCACGTTCAACAGCTGGGGATTTAAGAAGATCATGGGTACCAGGAGTCAAGGATCGTGGCAGCCGGGGGTGGGGGTGGGGGGCCATGTGGGGGGTGGGAGTTTAGAAGCTGCCTGCTACTTCCACTCCTCCTTTGGCAACTGCAGTTACCTATGGATTAGGCCACGTAAAGTTGTCCCAGCTCACTGATGCTCTGTTGACTGTTTTTTAAATTCACTTTTCTCTCTGTACTTTATTTGGGATCATTTATTTTGCTATGACTTCAAGTTCATTAGTGGTTTCTTCTAAAATGTCTCATTAGTGATTCATCTAATCCCAGTGCATTTTTCATCTCAGACATTATACTTTCATCTTTAAAGGTTAAATTTGGGGCTTTCTTGTATCTTCCATATCTCTGCTCAACTTTTAGGACATAAGAATAGAATTATGATAACTGTTTTAATGTCCTTTGCTGTGATTCTACCACCTGTGTCAATTTCAATTGATTCTTTTCCTCATATTTTCCTACGTCTTGGTACTTTTTTTATTGGATGCCAAACATTGCAAATTTTACCTTGTTGCATGCTGGATATTTTTGCCTTCCTATAAACATTTTAGAGTTTATTCTGGAACAGAGTTAAGTTACTTGGAAACAGTCTGATCATTTGGGATATGCTTTTAAGATTTGTTAGGTGGGAGGGGAACAGTGTTCTGTCTTCAATAATTAGGCCTAATAATTAGGCAATAATTAGGCCCTGGCTAGCGTAGCTCAGTGGATTGAGCACGGGCTGTGAACCAAAGTGTCGCAGGTTCGATTCCCAGTCAGGGCACATGCCTGGGTTGCAGGCCATGGCCTCCAGCAACCACACACTGATGTTTCTCTCTCTCTCTTTCTCCCTCCCTTCCCTCTCTAAAGAGAAATAAATAAAAAATCTTAAAAAAAAATAATTAGGCCTAGTTAGTTCCCACTACGGAAGCAAGGCTCATCTGTGCACCCTGCCCTATTCCCCACGTGTCACGGTGGTGTTCAGTCTGTGCTGTGAAAACCGGCATGATTTCTGGCCTAGGTGACAGCTGAACACTGTCCCCTCTTCTCCTTTCAGGGGTTCTTTCTCTGGTCTCCGGCAGGTCCGCACACGCCTGCACTTGCCAGCTAAATACTTCCTCAAAGGAGCAGGAATTCTCTCCATGAATTGCTCTCTCTCCTCTCCAGAATTCTTTCCTGAGAATGCAGTGGTCTTGGTCTCTCCCCTCTTTCAACTTGACCTCCTCGTTTCAGGGCTTTCTCTGGGTTTCCGTCCCTGCTCTGTGCCTGTGAGTGATCTCAAAGCAGTGAGCTGGGGGGATCATAAGACTCATTTTGATTTTTCCGCCTCACATAGATTGCTATCCACTCTTGCCTGATAATCAGCATCTTGAACACCATTGTTTCTTCTTTCTTTCTTCCTTCCTTCCTTCCTTCCTTCCTTTCTTTCTTTCTTTCTTTCTTTCTTTCTTTCTTTCTTTCTTTCCTTCTTTCTTTCCTTCCTTCCTTCCTTCCTTCCTTCCTTCCTTCCTTCCTTCCTTCCTTCTTTCTTTCTTTCTTTCTTTCTTTCTTTCTTTCTTTCTTTCTTTCTTTCTTTCATAGGAGTGTAATTCTGGCTATAAAGAGACGTCTGGTCTCCAGACAAAACATCTTTTTTTAATATATATATTTTTTTATCCTCACCCAAGGACATTTTTTTTCACTGCTATTCAGAGAAAGGAAAGGGGGAAAGAGAGAGACACACACAAACAAACAAAGTTGGATTGGTTGCCTCTGGTATGCACCCCAACCAGGGACTGAACCCACAACCTAGGTATGTGCCCTGTCCAGGAATTGAACCTGCAACCTTTTGGTGCATGGGATGATGCTCCAACCACATGAGTCGCACCAGCCAGGGCTCGAGGCAGACATCCTGAGTGGGCATCAGCAAGCCTGCTGGAGTAACCTGCCAAACGCTTATTCCTCTTTCCCTGGTGTGTACGGGGACAGGTCAGGGAAGAAGGAAAGGCAGGGTTCGTGTTTTCCCTTGCAAGTGTAGACGCTGTGTTTCACACCCCCAACCCATGTGTGAATTTCTCTCAGACGACTCGCGTACTGTCAGTGGGCTTCCATCCTAGGCCACCCAGGCGTGGTTTGAGGCCCATAGGTGCTCAGTTCTTTTGCTTAGAACCTGGAGCTATGTTAAGGCCAGACTCTGGCTAGTGTCTTGGAAGATAATCTTTCTTGGTTCATGTCTAGGAGGTTAAATGAAGACGCTGATTTATCTCTAGCAGTTTCACCAAACCGTTTGGTCCTGTTCACCAGCAGCCATTAATGTGTCAGTGGCTTCGCTGTATAAATCCCATCTTCCGTCTGCGAAAGGAATACTGATTAATTGGACTACCCCGGAATCCAATTAGCTCTCCCTCTTCTCATCTAATTTTTAAAATGCAATTTTGTTCATGTGAATTTTAATAGTGATTTACAGCAACGCCGCTCCTCTACCTTCTCGTGGAACCAGGTAACTCCTCTTCTGAGGCCAAAGTGCAATAAGAGCTTCCTGGCCCATCATTCTCATTCTTTTTCATTTCCTGTTGTAACACTTTTTGTTACACGTTTAATCTCCCCCTTTTAATCATATTTAACTGCACCCCATTCTCTGGCTGACTTGGTGCACTCTTAATGTCAGATTTTACAGAGCACATGTTTCCTGGAAAGGCAATGCCCTTCGTTAGCTGGGAAGGACAGGAAATGTTCATGTCAGCGCTCTGAGAACCTCCATCTCCCAGACCGGAGGCGGCGAGGTCACCCCAGGTTATGGAACCCGGAGGGCGGATCAAACGCTGGAGCTGGGGTCGAGGGACAGTATCAGCTCGAAAAGCAGCTTGGACATTTCTAAAGGGGGGTTGGTGAGGGGAAATGAGCCTTGATAAGCATATGTGATTAAATATGTTTTCTGCCCTGGAATTTGTTATGAATCCTGACATTCCACAGTCCACACAGATAAGTACCAAACAATTACCAGAAAAATGATGCCGCAGTATGGGAAGCGGCCCCCTCCCAGGCTGCGGGGGCCGATGCGCCTGCGCTGGAGATGCAGGGAAGCAGGAGGGGGAACAGATGTGGGGGCCTCCAGGCAACGTCTTGGAGCTCCAGGAATCTGAGGCAGTCAAGCTGTGGCTAAGAGCACGAATTCCAGAGCATGACAGCCTGGGTCAAACCTCGACTCTGCTACTTTCTTGCTGTGTGGGCTTGGGCAAATCGCTCCATGTCTCTGTGCCTCTGTTTTGCCTTGCGTAAGTTGGAGATATACCATATTTTGCCGTGTATGATGCGCTTCTATGTTTTTGGCCCAAACTTTCAGAGAAAACAGGTTCCATTTTAACATTTTAATCCAATATTTTATTTTTTATTTGTTTTCTATATTTTAAAGGAATTTTTAACATTTATTTTTGAACACATAATGGTACAAAAAATTTATGTAATAAATAATTACAAAACACAAGAACAGAGACAAGATATGTCAGGTACTATCCATGTATAATGGGCATCCTTATTTTTCCCTCAAAAATGTGGGCAAAAAGTGCACATTATACACAGCAAAATATGGTAATAGTATCTACATAGGGTTGTTGTCCCGTGGCAGCTCAATTAAAGTAAGTTAATATACGGAAACAGTTAGACCAGAGCCTGACACATACCGTTGTCAGCTGCTACTATTCTTTTTTCCATAATTGAAATATATCTGACGTATAGCACTGCACAAATCGAAGGTGTACAGCATGTTAATTGGACACTTTTGCATGTTGCAACTTGATTGCCATTGTAAGGAGAGTCGGTGTTCTCTCATGCGGCATACCCATTGCCTCTTGCTTGTGGTGGGAATAGTTAAGATGTGCTCTCTTAGCCAGCTCAAGCTCGGGATTACAATGCAATGCCAGTCCTGTGCTGTGTGTTAGGTCCCCAGGACCTGCCTGTCCACTAGTTGAAAGTCTCAACCCTTAAGCCACGTCTCTCCATTCCCCCACCCCCAGCCCTGCTAACCACCATTCCACTCGTCTGTTTTATGAGTGTGACGTTTTTAGATTCCACAGAGAAGTGATAGTGTTGGTGCTGGTCCTCTCTGTCTGACTTCTCTTACGTACCGTGACGTCCCCGAGGTCTCACGGCGGGTCTGACCGGGGGGAGGCAGGTCCACACTCTTCGTCACGGCGGTCACCGGGCACACGTAGCTGTTAGGTGCTTCCCTGTGCCCAACGTGACAGAATAACTGAGTGTTTAATTGTGTTTGATTTTCATTAATTTTAACTCAAACTAATACCCGATTCAGTTATCGGAACAATTTAACATATGTCCGAAGAATTTGGATGTGTGAACTCACTCTTTAAAGTAAACATTTTATGAAATCTAAATACAGATTAAGGACTTCTGAGAGAAATTTGGTGTTTTGAAGATGACATATAAGAAAAAAGACTGAAAAATATCTCATTGATATTTTAAAAATATGGATTGCATGCTAAAATCATAACAGTTGGAATATATTGGGTTAAATAAAAGATTAAAATTATTTTTCTCCTGATTCTTTTTACTTTTGAATACGGCTGCTAGAACATCTTAAATAACCTGTGTGGCCGACACCCTATTGAACAGTGCTGGGCTAGACTGTGAGGCAGTCTATTTGCTCTGCTGACGTATGCTAAGAGCACTGGGGAGAGACAGGACCGAATTTACGTATTGCCTATTTACTTATCAGCACGTTGCCCCTGGCGGCTGTGTGGGAGGTGGGTTTGAGGGAAATAAAAGCAGAGCTGCGGCGATCAACTGGTCGCAGCAATGTCTGCGAGAGAAGGCCGTGGTCTGAGTTGTGGGGGGCAGCATGGACGGCCGAGGTGGCATTTTGGGGAGGTGGGTTCCCTCAGTCAGACTGGGGGAGGGGCGTCCACGCTGACTCCAGGGGCTGTGGCTTAGGGAACTGGATCGATCTTCTGTGATAGGGTCTGGAGGACAGGAAGCCTTCAGAATACAACTTCACTGTCAGACTGAGTCTTTTTGAAAAGCTACCCCTACCCTTTCATTGAAGTGGCTCCCGCAGCCAAAATATCGCTTTTGGGAATTACTGGCTCTTTTATTCTTTCCCAGAACTGCTCCTAAATGAAGAAGCATGAAATTGAGTCCAAAAACTGTCTTTCTCTACCTGTCCTTTAAAAAAAAACATGCAGGAACCAGACAAATCCCAACACGATCACTGCCCATGGGTGCACGTAGTGAACAGTCCTTACTTGGTACTGAGAGCTTCCAGGATTCCAAGGGAACGTTTTTAAAACGAGGATGAAAGAGGAGACATCCCTCCCTGCAGGGAACGGCGCAGTTCCGAGGGAAGAGGGAGGGCTTGGAACCCAGGCCCATCTGCCCGGCTCCAAGACCGAGCACATCCCGGGGCCAAGTCCTGGCACGTGAAAGGTTCACAGTCACTATCCGTTCAACAGAGGAAGCTCACGTAACACCTCTGAGCCTCAGTTTCCCGATCTGTATAAGCGGGATGATTTTTTCCTCTGCGAAGAATAGTTTTGCAGAACATCACGTCCCACGTAAAGTGTCGAGCACTTCAGTGATACTCATTCAACAGCAGGAGTTATGATTGCATCTGGCACTAGAGTTAAAGCAGAGGGGGAAGCTCTTCGTGCTGCATTTCAAATGCTGCCGTGGCCCGCTTTTCCTCCCAACCAGCGTGCTGTGTGCTTCCGGCGCCCTCGGGGTGGGGCTGGCGCACACCTCCCGAATCTCGAGGTAACCCTACACCCCAAACTCTCACTGTGACCATAGCCTTCAGCCTTCTCTCCCGCAAGCCTCCAAGCAGGGCAGTGTGGCCGCGAACAACACGGCCATTGTTCATTGTCTTTTTCCTTGTTCTTCTTTCCCACCCTGCGTGCCTCTTGGGAGAGGGATCTTAGAAACCCAACACGGTAAAAAGAGGACAGGAGGGATCGGAGCCAGAGCAAAGGTCTCAGGTCACATACTGATTAACCAAGGCTGGCTGCTCTTGAAATGGAAGCTGATGTGACTGTGTATTCACCGAGAAGCTCACCGACGGACCTGCCCCTCCTTTCCACGCCGCGTGGGTAGTCTCCAGATTCGGCTTAGACAAATATTTATGCAATAACGTACAAAAAGAGAGGCCGACTGCTCTTCTCCGTCTTCTAAGAACAATGCAATTCTTCTTCTTAAAACTTGTGCAAGGAGCTCACACGTGCTCACCCACACGGGGCGGAGGAGGGAAGACTGCGGGGCCACTACGGAGCCCGAGGCGGGCTGTGCGGAGGGGCCGGGGAACTGTCCAGGAGACAGAAAGCTTCTCCAGTTGGGGACACTTGGCGTGACACTGTTCCCAGGGAAGCAAGGTCCTGAACTTTCAAACAATCCAACCAGTGTTTGCAAAGTGGCTTCACTCTCTCCTGCTGTGTCCTGTCCCACTGCAAGATGTGACCCTGGTCTTCAAGGACCATGTCCTTCATCAAGATCAACAACAAGACACGCGCTTGGAGTAAATAGAAGTCCGTGAGCACTCCACTGGCTGCTGTTGACTCTTAAGTGGAAGCGGAGTTTGCAGAAAGGGAAATCGGTGTGGGATGACGGTGCGGGGGAGATCCCCGTGAGGAAGGTACGGGTGGAGCAGGGCTGTGGAGGATAAGTGAGGTTCCAGTCCGGGAGGGAAGGAAGGACATTGGCAAGTGAAGATGACGATGGTGGGGGGGCGGGGGGGTCAAAGGCCAGGAAGTGCTGACAAGCTGGGTGCACGTGGGTCTCTGAGAATCGTCACCCGTGCTCTACCTTGCGCTACACTCACTCCTCTGCTCGCCCTTCCTCCCGTCTCGGGCCCCGCCTCACAGTTCTCTTGGTGAACTTTAAAATCTTTCTTTTCTTGTGTCTTTGTCCACCATCCTTCCTCATATAGGGACCTAACATTATTTCTAATGCTTGACGTATGAAAGTTGTAGCTTCCGAACTCCCAGCACAGAGCTCCTGCCTGCTCGGTCACTACTCCCCAGCGGCTGAACTTGAACATGTCTCCCTGCAAGGGCAAGCCTCTCTCTCGGAGCACCAGAGAGGCCTGTCCTGGCGTTTCACAGACAAGATGTGGGGGACCACATTACTGCGAAGGACAGTCCCAGAATCCTCCAGGGGGAGACTGGCGCTCTGAAATTGCAGGGTCATTCGATAGCTAGTGTTGAAAAGACGTATTTGTCTGGCTTCTTCTTGCTTTCCTCTCTCTTATTCTTTTATTTCCAGAATTGTCCACAAAGGGGGTCATTGACAAAGAAGCCAAGTTTTGGCTACAACACCTTCACAAAATGAGGGCCTTTGACAACGCAGGTCTGGAGGGAGGCACGGCACCCCCCCCCCTGTCCCTAAATTACTCCCTGTAATTTGTTCCGCCTGATTCTACCCCGAGTGTCCAGGCGGTTGGAACCCACAGCCCCTTTGGCCCGTGGAGGGGAGGCATCTTCCCTCCCGCGTCCTCTCGGAGGATCTGAGGCGGCTGGCCCTCCGCCCAGGGCTGTGCCAGAAAGCGGCATGACCACCCGGCCACCGTGGTCGAGCCAGGAAGAAAGTCTCCGGTATTCACAGCTAAACGATGGTTTGAGAAATGCTGGCGACTGAGGGCTGGCGGGGAGACGAGCAAGAATAGTAGCAGAAATGCCCTCTGTGACTCGGCTGCTCCCTCCCACAGGTCCTGAAAGGACCAGAGAAAGGATCCCAATGTTTGCGGCTGGCCAGGCCCTGCGTTTCCCCTCCCCCACAGCGAGAGCCTGTGCTGGCCCAGCTGGGGATGCTGCTTCCTTTGGGGTCTTTCTAGGGTAACTCGGGAATTCTCCGGGCCCCTCCCGCTTCTCAGTAACATTTTTGACCCCGAGAAAGACCCTGTGGAGCCCAGGACTTTCCAGGCCAGTTCAGAATTCCAGAGGTCGTGTCCACGGGAGGTAAGGAAGCAGCTCTGATCCTGTGACTTGTGTTCCAGTGGCCGGCTTGTGCTGGGCCAGCCTGGGAGCTGCGTCGCCCAGGGGGAGGAAGGAATCTGCCCACGTCAGCTGCAGGTTCCCCTTCCATGGCTCCTCTGCACGGTGGGCAGGAGGAGGGCTGGTTTCTGTCATGGAACACGGGTCTGGCTTCCAGATCACTAACTCCTTCCGTCCCAACTCACCGCCGCCCCCCCCTCCCCGCACAAGCCCCACAGATCTGGGGGACAGAGGGAGAAGGTCTCTCCTTCTGTTCCACCTTTTCTTTAATGCAAATGGGAGTGGACACGGGAGACCACACTGGGAGCCAAGCAAGGACTGCGCACTGGAATAGGGCCAGGTGCTCTGGGCTCCTGGGTTATTTTTATGCACTTAAGGAAACTGGAAAAGCACAGAGCCCTCAGGACATGGGAACTCAAGGTGGCTGCGGAACCCGCATCTCAGGAGCAGGTCCTGCGAGCGGCCTGCCTGCAGCCACAGCTCTTGATTGAGAGGAGCTCCGGCCAAACCGAAGGACACCTGGGGAGCAGTTTAAAAGTCGCAAGTCCCCTTTCTTCGGCCCAAGCTTGTGCACTGCCTCCCAGCTGCAGAGAGTTGGAGCGTGGCGCGCTTGCTGCTGTGAAGGGCAGTCCAACGTGGATAACCGGTTTTTCTGCCGTGAAGACTGATATTTAGAGAGAATCTTTGGCAGACTCGTTGCAATCTTGTTTGTACCAGAGGAGGAGAGCTCTCGGTTATAAATATGCAAAGCATAATGGAAAGATTATGGCTCCGTGGATGGGGTGCCAATTGGCCTGGGCTGTTTACTGCAGGAGGAATGTCTCCCATGCACCTTTCTCTCCCGGCACACAGAGGGGAATCCACTAAGGCAAACACCTCACCATGTTCCACTTTTCCGGTCCCCAGGGTTTGCTCCGCTGTGGCCCTGACCTCCCCAGGAAATGAGTATCCACATCTGGACAGGAAGGGCAGGTGCAGGGGGCAGCAAGGGCAGTAGGCCCCCGGATGCAGGGATGACCAGCCTGTGGGGCCTCCTCTGGCTCTGCATGATTTTTGGCTCCGACAGACAGACAGGGCTGGCGTGGGGCTGGCCGTGAACACGGGTCTACATCAACGACCTCCGAGAGCTAAGAGGAGGTCGTGCTGCATTTTCCCTGTGTCCACTCTGGCCTGGATGTGCCTCCTCAGGCCCAGGCCAAGTCTGTTCCAGAAGAGGGTGGTTAACTGGGTAATGAAGTCCCAGGTCTGGAATCCTAGCTCGATCATGCACGAGCCCCGAGTCTTTGGACAAGCCCCTTGGCCCGTGGCCCCACGCCAGCTCTCTCTGTCCCGGGGAGCTGAAACGAACCGAAGGGTGCAAAGCTGCAGGTAACTGGGACTTGAGAGGAGCTTCGTCAATGGGGCTGCCCCTGGAACGGTAGACCCTCGAGGGGCGGAGAGTGTAGGAACGGTCATCCGTGGCCCCGTCAGTCTGTCCGTGGCTTCCTGGGATCCTGAGTTTACTTAGAATCGCTTTCCTGCCTCTGCTCTGCTGAAGCCTCTGGTTTCATGCTCCCATCCTCCCGGGCCTGCTGCTACCTGCAGCCCCGATCACTCCAAGTCTCGATGCTCACCACCCTTTCTTCACGGGCAGCTCAGTATCTTTCAACCCGCTCTCCTCCACCCTCCTGCCCGGTCCCTTTCTGCAGGACGACAACGCTAGGACAGCAAAGCCCTGGTGTGAGGCGGAGGAGTTCCCTCGCTGGGTCCGGAGTTGTGTGTTAAATCTGGGAATGCCTGATCTGCGGATGTGCTCATCTGGAGGCCACTGGCACGTGGATGCTGAGCTTGTTCCGTAAGAGCCGGGTCCAGAATGTCGTCTCCCAACCATGAGGGAAGTAGAAGGGAGATTCCCTCAGGGCCCTGGCAGGGGCACACGGGGGTTGGGCAGTGTGCGGGTTGGATGGAAAGACTGTTGACAAGGATGTGAGTGGGTGCTGGGGACGCGTAAGGGAGAAACAGTGCCTCCCAGCAGGTGGCAACTTGGGGTAGTCAGCACCCCTGATCGAAAAGGGGCTGGGCCAGGGAGCTGTCACCAGACCGTGGATCCATTGGGCTGTGTGGGAAGGGCAGTGTGACAGGACTGGTGACTTTCAGCAGAGGAATGCATCCAGCCTGTGGCAACCTCATGGGGAGAGGGTGAGGAAAATTACCCTGGCCTCTCTCCCCTCCCTCCTTCCATCCCCTCCCGTGCTGAGCTCCCAGTGGCTCCATCCGACCAGAGGCTGGAGGGTCAGAGACCCCCGTGGTCATGTCTACTGTCGCCCTCCCTCCCAGGCAGACAGCAGGGTGGAGCAGGCAGAGAAGAGACGAGAAGTTTGTGGGGAAAACCAAAGTCCACGAAAGGGTCGCACTGATCCCAGTCAGTGTGAGCTCTGGGTACATGCGTCGGCGAACCCTCGCCCGCTCCCCCTGCCACCTACTGATTCCTGCTGGCCTCTCTGTCCTCTCTCAACACGTCAAATGTCCACCAAACTGTTTCTTCTTTTAAAGAGGCTGCGAGTTGTTTAGTAACACGTTGATGGAATGTACAAGCCACTAACAATTGTGCCAGAGCAATCACAACAAACCAAACACCGCATGACGACAACGGCAGTCAGTAAAGACGGCGGGCGAGGAGCTGGCCTGCGGTGATTCTCGCCCAGCCCCCTCGGGGAAGCGGAGATGCGTGAGCACCCCTCCCCCAACACCTCGCTCTTTCCCGTGCCCGTCTGTGGGGGGCGCAGACGCGAAGTCCCCGCTCACTTCGTGCTGTGAGGACGTGCTCAGTGGCTCTTTGCAGCCACGAGCAAGTCAGTCCGACTCACCGGTGCCGAAATGCTCTCCTCCTCCTTGCTTTCATTCGCGCAACTTATCTGTCCTGTGTCACACGCCTTCACAACCACGTCTGTCCTTCTAGGAAACGACTCCACTAATTGTCAACGACATTTTAGGCCTCCTAGTGCTTTCTGTAATATCTTCTTTAATCAACTTCCCCCCGTCTTCCTAGAGCTTGAAACTGTTTGTTTTCCTGCCGAGGGGGCTCATGATGAAGAGCATGGACTGCCCTCTGGCTTCATTTGTTTTTCTCTGTGGATTGAAGTTTAAACTCCCTGTAGGGAAGCTTTTCCGTCAGGGTTCCCCGGAAGCAGACTCTGAGACGGAGAGCTGCATGCAGGAGGTTTTGGGGGGTGCGTCTTGGGACCTACACCTATGAGGACCTGGGGAAGGCAGGCGGGGAAAAGTGGAAGCGGATCCACAATGCAGCTGCCACGGAGGCCTCAGCCATTCCCATGGGAAGCTCTGTCCTAATTGTGGCAAATGCGCCCACCTTTGCACCCTCACACCAACCAGTCATTGGCCACCAGCTGTCTCCTGGGAGACAGCATAACCACAGGTAAAGGGGCTTCCTGCAGCCAAGGGCAATCCTCAGTGAGCCACGTAGCTATGACCAGTCAGCAGCTGACAGTCCGGCCACCGAGGCGCGAATGCAGTGTTCCTAAAGAGGGAGTTCAGTGGGACACTATAGCGTCCACCGCAGGCTGCTCAGATCTTCTTGCATCTAATGGTCATGTTGCCCCATCTGGAAACAACGTGTCCGGGGCTCTGGTTAGTGTCATTTCTTAGGAAACCTTGGGAGCACTAGTGGGATGGGCAAGAGCCCTACTGCTGCAGTCGGTGTCACATTCACAACCGACGCTTCTTGTCCCGAGGCTCCACCACTCACCCTAGGCGCCCGTCATCCTTAGCCTGCAAGTCCGCTGCTCCAGGTGGCTGGCCTGGTGGGCACCTAGACCAGCCGCCCCAACTCACCAAGTCCTTCGGAAACTGTGGCTGCCTGTGCCTGTGCATGAACCACTACACCCAGGCAAAGGGATACCAAAGACATTCAACCAAAGCACCACAGGCAACAAAAGCAGACCCCTCCCCGGACTATGAGTCAGTCCTAGTCAGGATACATTGGTCCTTCTAGAACTGAAAAGATTCAAAGGAACTGATTTGCTACCATACGATTGACTGGCCTCTTTGAGTGAAGGTGCCGTGGGAGACCCGTGTCACTCTTTGCTGCTGGCAGGTTGGAAGAACGCTCGGCAGCACTGTTAGCTAAGTCAGCCACCATGCATGTGCTGTTGGGTCCATGCACAAGCCTTCGTGTCTGCTGTCCTGGCTGCTCTGTGCACGAACCCATCGTACGAGCGCTGGGTGGGGGAGGACAGAGGCTGGCTGACATCTGCCAGCTGAGTCACCCGGTTATTTAGCTCCTCTTTCACAGTCCATGCTGGTGGTGCCCACCCACATAGGCCCATCCGAATGCCTCCTCCCCAGACATGCTTGCCCCTGCTGTTTAAACTGCTCCCTTCCCAGGCCCTGGCAAACCAGTCAGGCCATCTGCCATGTGCTCTGCTTCCAAGGACCCTTCTAGGTACCAGCCGTGTCAGGATGAGTGCCTGCAAGCTTGGCCCTGAGACAGAGTTGCCTGTGGAAGGGTTATTCTGGAGAGCATTCAGGAGGCGCATCGTTAAGACATTGGCGGAAGCAAGGCTGGGGAAAGGGACAGACCGAAGGAAGGGTGCTAGACATTTTTATTCCCACATCCGTTAGTCATCGGCCACAGGTTGCCCTAGGTAGGCGAGGGCCATCATTTTAGATAAGACTTAACTTCAGCGGAGAGCAATTTCGAGGGAGGGACATAGCTATGTGTTGTCACGAAACGATGTTTTCAGGAGATGGGGGACGGTCACATCTGCCCAAAGGCACAATCTAGGAAGTGACCGCGGTGTTCACTACCGTGTTAGACCATCAGTTTGTTCTCATTCAGATTTCGGTGTTATTTATTGCTCCGCAAGAAAACGTCCAACCCTTAGTGCCTTCAAACAACGGTAGGCATCTGTTATCTCACAGTTTCTGTGGCTCAGGAATCGAGGAGCAGCTTTACCGGTTGGTCCTGGCAGAGGATCTCCCACGGGGCTGCAGAGAAGATGTTGGCTGAGTCTGCAGTCCTCTCAAGACTTGACGAGGACCGGAGGATCCACTTTTAAGATGGCTCACTCCTGCTGCCAGCAAACTGACCCAGGGCGAGAAGCCTCAGTGGCTGGTTACACGGACGTCTCCGTAGGGCTGCTGGGACAGTCCACACAGCCGAGTGGCCGGTCCAGCGATCCAGCCGAGAGTAAGGCAGGAGCCGCAGTGTCTTTCATGACTCAAAAGTTGTGCCATGATTGCTGTCTTCATCTTATATGTTATCCGCTTGCAGAGGCAGATGCTAAAGGATGGTGTCAGGGTTATTTCTCACTTGTACTCAGGAAAGGCATCTACGTGTGTGATTGGTAACTCTGCTCACACACAGTCATTAACATCTGTTGGCCAGCACTCTGGGGGGAGACAGCTAAGCTCGGCGTGAGGGATACTGCACGGAGGAAAACCACGTGGTCCCTGCTCTTACAGACATTTGGTATCTGGTGAGGAGAACAGCAGGGAGCCATAATGAGCCCAGAAGAACTACACCGAGGTAGCAACCAAACCAGAAACTTCCATGGGAATAAAATATCAGCAAAGTTCTCTTTGGCCTCCGTCTTTCCGCAGATGCTTTTCTGACCTAGAAAAAAAAACCCAGCTGGAAAGGAGAAGAGCTGATCCCCTCTGTGAGCGTCACGCCAGGGACGGACTGAACGCGAGGAAAGGAGGCGTCGGTCCTCGCTGCGCGTCACCTTAGTGGTTCCGAGGAGTCAACACCGGTTATAAATAGGGTGCTGCCTCGAAGACGCCCTCTCTACCCACCAGATCACACCACATCCCCTTGACTGAGGGATGCCCTTTTGCCCAAGGCTGTAATTCATTTCCATGACTACCAGGAAGGCCAGAACAAACACATCACTCCCAACAGGAACCACATTTATTCTGAAGATAGAAAATCAATGTCCAACGTATTTACTCTGCGGAGAATGTGCACTTGGTTTAGAAGCACTGTACTCAGGTCCGATAGGAAAAGTCTTTGTGGCCTGAACTTGATTTACTTACTGGACTTGGAATCAGGAAGAAGGATGCCTTACATTTGTTCACTCATTCGTTCGACAAATTTATTGCTCACGCAGGTGCAGGGCAGGCAGGGAGTCTACAGAGCTTAAAAGAGTAGATAAGTAAGAGTCCTTGTCTTAAGGAACTCAAACTCTAATGGGAAAAACAGACAAAAACACTGCAAATGAATAAACCCTCGGATAGAAATGGACGTGGAGCGTCGGGAGAAAATCTTAGAATCTATTAGGTAAAGAGGGGGGAAGACGGTGTCCTCTGAGCAAAGGAAACACTGTGTTCTAAAACAGGGAAGCCAGAAAGAGTGGGGTTTGTCTAGCAAACTGCTCACTGGAACTGGAGTTGAGGTAGTGTGTGGAGAAGGGGGGAGAGACGAAGCTGCAGGGGTGTGTGACCCGGGGCGGTGAGCCCCATCCGTGAGTCAGGATTCACTCTGAGGGTCACTGGGGGCATCTGAAGGGCCTTTCGGAGAGTGAAGGATTCGATTTGCCTAAAAAAGAAAGCTCGCTCTGGGAACAGCAAAGGAGGACAAGAATGCACCAGAACAGGTCCCCAGGGAACTCCCACATGGACGGGGGGAAACGGAGCCAAGAGGAAGGCGGACGAGGAGAAGCCGAGGAATTCAAAGGAAGTCCAAGAGCGAGTGGTTTTGTGGACTAGAAGGAGAGTGTTTCAAGAAATAGGAAGAGACAAGGGTGCCCAATGCCACAGAGAGGTCAGGAAAGGCAAGGATTACAACACGTCCAAGAGACTGGCTGGCGGAAAGGCCTGAGCGCCCTTGGGGCGGGGGGTAACGTCCATGAGCTTGGAGAGGTGGAGAGGCGGGCTGCGAGGGAGGAGGACACGGGGGTAAGGGAGGGGGGGGATGCCGCCTCTTCTAAAATCCTGGCCCTGAGAGGATCAAGATCCCTTGTTAGAAGGATGTGCAGTTGAGGGGTTTTATTTCACTTTCCTAAAGATGGGGAGATTCAAGCACATGCTTTTTTTAAAGTACATTTTTTGATTGTGCTATTACAGTTGTCCCATTTCTTTTCTCCCCTTTAGCCCCCCTCTGTCCTGCACCGCCCCCCTATGGGTCGTACATATAAATTCTCTGGCTTCTCCATTTCCCATACTGTTCTTCACCTCCCCCTGTCTGTTTTGTGCCTACCAATTATGTTTCTTATTCCCTGTACCTTTTCCCTCATTCTCCTCCCTCCCCCTCCCCACTGAGAGCCCTCCCTGTGATCTCCGTTTCTGTGATTCTCTTCCTGTTCTAGTTGTTTGCTTAGTTTGTTTTTGCTTTTAGTTCAGTTGTTGATAGTTGTGTGTTTATCATTTCACTGTTCATAGCTTTGATTTTCTTTTTCTTACATAAGTCCCTTTAACATTTCATATAATAAGGGCTTGGTGATGGCAAACTCCTTTAACTTGACCTTATCTGGGAAGCACTTTATCTGCCCTTCCATTCTAAATGACAGCTTTGCTGGATAGAGCAATCTTGGATGTAGGTCCTTGCCTTTCATGACTTGGAATACTTCTTTCCAGCCCCTTCTTTCCTCTAAGATTTCTTTTGAGAAATCAGCTGATAGTTTTATGGGAACTCCTTTGTAGGTAACTGTCTTCTTTTCTCTCGCTGCTTTTAAGGTGTGAGCCGAGGATCCAGGAAAGCACATGGATGACTAAAGGAGCGAATTCCTGTAGATGTGGGAAGACACGGATGTAGGGCACAGGTTGGAGGGTTCTGTGACACTGGAGGAAAGTCACCTGTCCTATTGTCTAATGACAGCCCAGCGGAAGATGGTGGTAGCCAAGGGGAGGCGGTACCCTCTGAGACTTCTCTATTACCTGTGAGGTAGAGGATTCAGTCTCTGCGGGGGAGGGTGGGAAGCTGTTGGTGGGAGACGTGGGAGAGAGAGGTTGACCAGATAGACCTGGAAGAGTTCTTGTGTTGAGATGAGAGGTCTTCTTCCCAGGGCCCGGGAAGGAAAAGAGAGTCCCAGGTTGCCAGACTCCGTGACACTGGGCCATGCCGCTGACTTCCCACACCTCCTCCTTCCTTGTGTGAATTGTCTTGGAGGTGTCTGTAGTGTTAGCTCTCGATTCTGTTTCTTGTCTTACTTCTTTTTTTTTTTAAATGAAGTAAGTGTCCATCGACACATTGGCAGCGTGTCATAGCTGAGGGGGGATGGCACTTCCTCTCCCTGTGCCTGAAAAAACAAAGTGATTCAGCTTCTGGTGTGTGAGTTAGCGCCCAGTTTACTCCCACGAAAACAGAGCTGATTGTACCGTCTTGGTGCCGGCAGCTCTCGGAAAGCAGCCAGAACAAGTGCTGGTGGGACCCCCCCAGGCCACTGCAGTGCTTGTTTATGGGACACGTAGATGCTCCATGCGGTTCCACAAGGATTTCTGAAGCACCATCCGTACACCTGCAGTGACCTACCCAGGATTTTTTTTGGGGGGGACACAAATAACAACGCTGCCACTCTGTTGCCCGTCTGCGAAAAGTGTGACGACCGCAGTCATGGTATAATTCTTAACATTTTTTTTCCCCCATTTTTTCCTTCCAAAAGTCTTCTGTGATTTATAAACAAAACAAAACCCCAGCAAATACCGTTCCCTCTGCTGACACCCCTAGGAGTGAAATGGGGGTCGGAGAGGGGGGAGGCTTGACGATGAAATCGGTGAGAATGGAGAAGAAAACAATAACCTCAAATCCCCAAGCCAATTACCTCTCAGAAACGAAACTTGTCTTTCTCTGGCCTCGCTTTTATTTTGGGAAACCTGGAATCCCTGCGCATCTGCCCTTTCCTGGGACTTGATGTGGGGTGACGCCTACTGAGAGCTCAGGGACGTGCCGCAGCTATTTTCCTTGCCTTTGGGGAACCAGCGCCCCGGCAGGGCCTGGGCAATGGCGGTCCCTTGCTGTGTGCTGCAGCCTGCAGCTGCTCATTTTACTCATATGAAGGGATAGAGCATCACGTTACGGCCCACGGAGCAGCCTTGGTATCGACTTCACGCTACGGTCGTGATTGGAGAAGGGGCTCTTCGCCTTTTTCCAGTGACCTGGGTTCTATGGTTTGAGCAATATATACAATATATTTCACAACACATTCATGACTACGTTTTGTCATTAACCTGTTCACTTGTTGGGCTCGCTGTCTGTCTCCCAATGAACCTGGAAGTCCCAAGAAGATGGGGTTAAGTCTCTTTTAAAACATTTTTATTGAGTTTATTGGGGTTGCATTGATTAACACAATTAAATAGGTTTCAGGTGTACAATTCTACAACACATCATCTGTATATTTATTTTTCATTTTTATTTTAATTGTTGTTCATGTACAGTTTTCTGCCTTTTACCCCATCCCAGCCCACCCCCCAGCCCTCCCCACCGCCCTCCCATTTCCACCCCACCCCTTGTTATTGTCCATGTGTCCTTTGCACTTGTTCCTGCAAACCCTTCCCCTTTGCCCCTCATCACCTGTATATTGTGTTGTATGTTCACCATCCAAAGTTTAGTCTCCTTCCATCATCATTTAGTCCCCTTTTACCCTCTTTTAGTCCCCTTTACCCCTCTTTCCCTCTGGTCGTCACCGTGCTGTTGTCTGTGTCTATGAGGGTTTTTTAAAATGATTTTATTTACTTATTTTTAGAGAGGGGGGAGGGAGGGAGAAAGAGAGGAAGAGAAACATCACTGTGTGGTTGCCTCTCATGTGCCCCAACCAGGGACCTGGCCCACAACCCAGGCATGTGCTCTGACTAGGAATTGAACCAGTGACTCTTTGGTTCACAGGCCAGTGCTCAAGCCACTGAGCCATACTAGCCAAGGCAAGTTTTTTGTTTTTTTGTTTTTCACTTAATACCTTCACCTTTTTCACTTAGCCCCCTATTCCCTTCCCCACGGACAACTGTCAGTCTTTCTCTGTATCTTTGAATGTGTTTCTATTTTTCCTTTATTTTGTTCATTAGATTTTACATATAAGTAAAGTCATATGGTATTTGTCTTTCTCTAACTGCCTTATTTCACTTAGTATAATACTCTCCAAGTCCATCCATGCTGTAGCAAAAGGTAAAATTTCCTTCTCTTTTACAGCTGAGTAGTATTCCATTGTGTAAATGTATAACAGCTTTTTTATCCACTCGTCTACTGATGGGCACTTGGGCTGCTTCCAGATCTTGGCTATTGTAAATAATGCTGCAATGGACATAGGGGTGTATATATTTTTTCCAATTAATGTTTTGGGTTTCTTTGGGTATATCCCCAAACGTTGAATTGCAAGGACATAGGCAGTTCAATTTCTAATTTTTTGAGAAAACTCCATATTGTGTCTCATAGTGGCTGAACCAATTGCATTTCCACAAACTGTTCATGAGGGTTCCCTTTCTTCCACATTCTTGCCAACACTTGTTGTTTGCTGATTTATTGATGACAGCCATTCTGAGAGGTGTGAGGTGATATCACATTGTGTTTTTAATTTGCATTTCCCTGATGATTAGTGACATTGAGCATCTTTTCATATGTTTATTGGCCATCTGTATGTCCTCTTTGAAGAAATGTCTATTCAGATCCTTTGCCCATTTTTTATTTGTATTGTTTATTTTTTTGAGCTGTGTAAGTTCTTTGTAAATCTGCCAAACCAGTATTACAAGAAATATAAAGGCTCTTCTTGGAGGAAGAAGAGGAGGAGGAGGAAACAGAGGGACATAATTATAAAGAATAAACTAGCAATAAATAAGTGCCTATCAATAATCACTTTAAATGTAAATGGTTTAAATGCTCCAATCAAAAGATATAGGGTGGTTGAATGGATCAGAAAACAAGGCCCATATATATGTTGTCTATAAGAGACCCACCTCAGAATGAAAGATACACATAGACTAAAAGTGAAGGGATGGGAAATGATATTTCATGATGTAAAAGACCTGTACTAGGAAAATTATAACAATAAAGAAAGAAACTGAACAAGATACAAATAAGTGGAAGCATATACTGTGTTCATGTACAGGAAGAATTAACATCGTTAAAATGTCCATACTGCCCAAAGAAATCTATAGGTTCAATGCAATTCCTATCAAGATGGTAATGGAGAACTTCACAGAACTAGAACAAATATTCCAAAAATTTATATGGAGCCACAAAAGACCCTGCATAGCAACAGTGATCTTGAGAAAGAAGAATAAAGTTGGAAGAATCACACTACCTGATATCAAACTATACTACAAGGCCATAGTGATGAAGACAGCATGGTACCGGCATAAATACAGACATCTAGATCAATGGACAGAAGAAATAGCCCAGAAATAAATCCACACCTTTATAGTTAATTAATATTCGACAAAGGAAACAAAAACATACAATGGGGTAAAGATAGTTTATTTAATAAATTGTGTTGGGAAAATTGATACATGCAAAAAAAAAAAAGGAACTAGACCACCTTCTTGCTCCGTGCACAAGAATAAACTCAAAATGGGTTAAAAACTTAAATATATGATTCAAAACCATAACAATCTTAGAAGAAAACATAGGCAGTAAAATCTCAGACATTTCTCATAGCAATATTTTTTTCTGATATATTTCTTCAGGCAAGGGAAACAAAACCCATAAAAGGAAACAAATAGGATGACATTAAACCGTGAAGTTTTTGCACAGCGAAGGAAACCATCAACAAAGTGAAAAGACAGACTGCTGAATGGGAGAATATATTCGCTAATATATGTGTGCTAAGAGGTTGTCTTTTTTCTTCACTCTTGTTCCCCCAGCACCTAGAACTGTGGCTGGCACGTTCAGGTGCTCAGTACGTATTTCCCGAGTTAATTAAGTGAGAACTCAATTTAGAGATTTATGTTCTCTTTCCACAATCATGCATTACTAGAAGCAGGAAGAATATGAGAATACGTGAGGGTCTTAATTCCTGAGCATCTGAAAACTAAGAAGTTTCCAGCTCAGATGGCAGAATGAGGTTTCCTCTCCCTCGAGATGCACGCCCGAAAGCACACGCCTTGTTACAATCCGTGTCTGTGTCAAACGAGGCTGAAGAGACTGGGTGTTTGCTTGTGTGGCTCTCATGCGGTGAATAATGGGCGTTCTGGGTAATTCCAGCAGTGTCACAGGATCATACATTTGCAGGCTAAAAGATCACCTATGTAGAGCAATGTCCCCAATAATAGAGTCTTTTTAGCCACTTTCTAAAAGAGGGAGCCAATGAGATCCGTGTATATATTTCCAAAATCAAACCACGCTGGTTCTTATTAGGATAACCGTACTCCTTATTTTTCTAATGGGATATTTAGAGATTGAAGGGGAAGCACTTAATATTATACTGAACAAAAGGCATAAATTGAGACCATTTTAGAAAAAACCTGAAGGGGATATCTGATTATATAGTAAGTAGAATTGATTGACAGAGGTTTTCAAAGCATGAGCTCCACGGAGAGGAAGACAACGAACGATGATGAGAAGGTGGCTTTAAGGAGGCTTTCTTCCACTCCCAGGCGCAGTTTTTCATAAATCACCCCGAACCGGGAAGGCCAGTCCCCAGCCACTGTTGGAAACCATTCCCATCTCAGCAAGTTCCTCGACATTCACACTCCCCCTTCCGAGAAACACCAGCTGCCGTCCATTCAGAGCAACCTTCGTTTTTCCCTGAGCTAAACAATTCCAAGGCCTTTGTATCAGCTTCCTTCTCATCTTATTTTCCCATAAGATTTAATTAGATTTCTGTGCCCTTTGCAAGGCTGTCTGTGGGGCTCACTAGCACTGGGTACCCAGACTTGGGCCTGGTGTCGCAGGCAGGACCCGGTGGATATCATCTCTGCTGTAACGTAGCCATGAAAACGATCTTGTCCTGGAGGTGCCGCCTCTGTTGCAGGTCAGCCTCCAGCCACCAACATCCCTTTGAGAATGTAAAACATACCAGGGCAACCTATGAAGCCTTTATTGCTGTGTTGGAATCTGCCAGAGAACAACTGCTTTTTAAAAAAAATTTAAATGTTTTATTGTTTATGCTATTACAGTTATCCTGATTTTCCCCCTTTGCCCCTAACACCCAACCTGACCCCCACTCCCTCAGGCAATTGCTGTTGTCCACTTCCGTGCACCATTCATACACATTCTTTGACTAATCCCTTCTTAAACAATCTTTTAGTGACCAGCGAACACAAAGACCTCCAGCTTATCTTGTCTAAGTGGTAGCTGTAAGTGACTTTTCTAACTTTGCAGTTGTGGAGTGCTCCTTTCACAGGGCTTGGTGTGAAGCAGTCAGCAGGCACTCCAATGCCACAAAGGATGTTGAGGATGTGGGAATTGCCTCGTGCGGGGACAGTCAGTTCCCAGGAGGTGCCGTTGGCAAGAAAAACCTGCTGGTTGAATGCCTGCCGGGTGTCAGCTCTGATTCTTGCATCGGGGACCCGAGTGCATGGACGCCAGGACTGACAGGACCAGAAGGGCCCCAGGCGCAACCACCGCCCCCCTCACTGTGTGGCTGAGCGAATCAGATAGCAGCATCTTCTTGTCAAGACAGGCCTTGGAGAAGATGGAACAATGTGTCTCCAAACATCATTTTTGTTTTTAATAAAAGTCTGTGGCTCTTTCATCTGATGTGATTCCTTCCCCAAAGCAAGAACGCTTCCTACCTTCCGGATCTCTTTCAGGGCAGTCATTTGAGTGAGGTGCTAAAGAAAAATCGTATCTAAGATCTCTTTAAACTGAAGTCTTCTACCAGGCAAATAAAACCAGCACTCCACGTTTTTATTCAAGTTTCAGCAAGCAGCTGAACATCCAATCTTGTGTCTGCCTCCTTTTACAAAGTAGGTGGGCTCCAGAAAAGTTTGGGGAGCATGGAACTCCCTGACGAGGTGAAGGGGAGTTTGCACAGAGATCTTTTTGTGAAAGAAGGAATTCCTTGCTCCATCCCCTTTACTTTCCGTCACTGATGTTTTGTAAATTATACAGGGTGGGGCAAAGGTAGGTTTGCAGTCATTTGCATGGAAAATGATACAATAAATAAATAATACAAGAATAAATTGGCCCTGGCTGGTGTAGCTCAGTGGATTGAGCGCGGGCTGTGAACCAAAGTGTCGCAGGTTCAATTCCCAGTCAGGGCACATGCCTGGGTTGCAGGCCATGACCCCCAGCAACCGCACATTGATGTTTCTCTCTCTCTCTCTTTCTCCCTCCCTTCCTCTCTAAAAATAAATAAATAAAATCTTTTAAAAAATTAAAAAAAAATAAACTCTGTATCGTGTACTCACACCCGTAAACCACCTTTTGCCCGCTCTGTATTTTCAGACACTAGGGTCATGCAATGCGAAGAATTATCTGTACTCTTCATAAGTGGGAAGTTTATACTTAAAAATAACTGGCGGGGCCAAAGGATGCGGAGGTCCCCACCCCCACTCTCCTTCTGCAGGGTTTTATTTTCTTCCCTGCCTCCCTCTCCCACCCCAGATGTGGACTGAAGACTGACTTTCTCAGATGGCAACATCAGGGCAGGAATGGTCATCTTCACTGTGCGCCTCCGGGCAGCCCTGCCCTGTTCATTCTGAGCTCCCGTGGGCAGATGTCTGGGAGGCAGGCTTTGCTCGGTCAGTCACACAGCCTGCAAGTATATTCGAGCCTTGTCGTGGACCAAAAGCTTACTCCTGCCAGTGGGAATGGCCCCAGATCTTATCAGAAACGGAAACATAGAGATTGAAATCGTGCGGCCTCCCTTGGTAGAGAGTTTTTCAATCAGACCAAGAAGGAACAGACTTCACACTTGAGCAGCATGTCTGCTCCTCCAGGAGCCCAGGCCCTCACTCAGCGACGCCTGCTGCTCCTCTGGCAAAACACTGGCAGGGACAGGCAAGTCCAGGATGGAGATTGTTCCTCATTCTACAATCTTAACACTATAATCCGGCAGACCTGGGCCAGGAAGCTTCCTCGGTTTGAGTGAGCCAGACCCACGGGGGCTGGCTCCCATGTGCCCACAAGTTCAAACGCATTTCTTCCCTCACCCCATCCTCCCTCCTCTCCTCCCTCCCTCTTTCTTTCTCTCTCTCTCCCCTTTCCTTCGTTCTTTCTATCCCTGTTTGCACTTTGTTTTTTAAGAGAAAATTGTGGTGATGGGCAGAGAACGGAAAGAAACTACAGTCTCTGGAAAACCTCATTAGTGACGTGGCAACATGAGAAGTTGCCAAATTCTGCAAGTTATTGATGGGTCCCTTGTATTTTCTCAAGGATAAAAATACCTAAAAGGCAGAGAACAGATCCCTTTGACATGAGACTCAATATGAGCCAGTTGTGGGAGGTGGATAAATAAAGTCTGTTGGGGTTTTAGAGCACTTGTTGGTAGCTTCCCAAGCTCCCACGGACTAGTTCTGCCTTGCCAGTTTCAGTCTGGGGACCCATATCACCCCAGGGCAGCTAGCCTCCACTAATTCGTGTATCCAGGGGGTGACAGTGAGATTTAAGTCCGCCCAGGCAATGATACTCAGGACTTTGGCTGGGGATGCTGGGGCAAAGGTGCCCCCTTTCCTCTGGATGTGAATAAAGATACACACTTTGTCCCAGGAGCCATTAACAGCCATCCTGCAACCAAAAAAAAAAAAAACAATCACAGGACACAGTCAGTTTCATGGAGAGTAAGCAGAGCAACAGAAAGAAACCAGGTCTGTTTTGACATCTTTAAGCCCCTGGATCAAACCTCACTTGAATCTAAACCAACAACCAGATTTTGGGGGTTACATTAAGCCAATAAATTCCTTTTACTGTTTAAGCTGAGTTGCACTGGAATTGCTGATATACACAACCCAAATACTATTAATTTAGATGAACCACATCTTTGATGAAAAGAACCGGTGGGCGATGGGGTGGGGTAAACACACACACAGCGCCTGGATCTCTGCACAGTGCGGTGAAACTCTCCCTGGAGGATGCACAATGGGTAAGACATACCTGGAGGTCTAACTGCGACCTAAGTGGATGCATGTGTAACTGTTAGAAAATAATACTCAGATAGCAGTCAGTGCAAAACGTAGTGCTTTTAGACGATCACTGAAGGAGGATGGGAGGCTTCCTGGAGGAGGTGAGACTGAGGCAAGAACACATAGGAGGCGGGTGGATGAAGGGGAGGTAAGCCAGGGTTGCAGCGTGAGCCCAGAGGCCCTGGACTCGAAACCAGCCTTCCAGCACTGTGGTCCTCAGTCTGGCTTCATGTGGCCATTCAGCATCGTGTCTGGTGATGTGATGACAGTGAGCTGAAGCGACCCTCCTTACCAGGAAAACCAGCACGAGTTCTCTCTGGGTGCACACACCATCCCTTCCCCCCTATGCCAATGTCTGGGTGAAATTCAGCTGTCTAGTCCCTTCCCTGTCAGTTCTCTGCATAATTTCTGCCTCTGAGTTACAGGAAATTTCTTGCTGAAAAGCCATTTGGAGACAGATTGTAACATAATGCTCTTGAACATTCCACTCTAACAATCGATAAAGGCCGCACTCGCTGCAGAAATCATCAAACACAGGATGGAATCTAATAGGTACAAGGCTGACATTTTTACAAGACCCATGGAGCTCGTTGCTTCTGAGCTCAGAGCGGCGGCCTGGTTTGTTTTCCTGCCTTTGTCTTATTTTTCACATACTTTTTTTTTTAAGGTCAAGCTTTTTGAAGTAGCTTATAGTTATTTTATTCTATTTTAGTTGTTCAAGGTTGCAACCAAGGTCAAATCTACATAAAAATAAGCGTGCTGGCAACCAGCGGAGAAAATGTTATTCTAGGAAGAAATAAAATGGCAGTGGTGACCTCGGGTCCCCTGCCACACCCTCCTCGCACTCTCCTTTTGACTCCTTAAGGAAGAAGGCTGAACACTCGGGGCCCTGACGTGCCAAGCAAATCAGAACTGTGTTCTTGGGAAAGATAAGCTTTCACAAGTAAAAAGACATCCTGTCCCTTCTGAATCACCATTGGGAGGGGGGAGGGGAGACAGTGTGGGGACATCATTGTCATTCTATAGTCTGGATTCGGGGCAAGATGAAAAACAGTATTTTTCCTCACCACGGTCATGTCCGTTCACCTTCGTTTTTGGGAGCTGTTCTCTGCGAATGTGTCTCACGATCATCAGCTCACCGTTCGGAGCTCGTGCTTAAAAACCACATTCGAAAGGTACTTCATGTATCTTAAGTAATGATGAGTCATAAACAGTAACAGCCTCTGCACCAGATTCGAAGAAATGCATTCCCGCTATGTGTCATTGTTCCAATCTTGAGAAAAGGTAAAGGTATTTATATCACAGTAGTTACAGAAATAAGATCCTCCAAATACTCCAGAGCTTAAGGTAGCATTCATAACACTGGTGGGTAAAGGGATTTCGGTGTTGTCTGAAAGTCAAATTTGGTGCCCTGATGATTTATTAAATGGCTGTGACTCACCCTGGCTGGCATAGCTCAATAGATTGAGTGTGGGCTATGAACCAAAGCATCGCAGGTTCGATTCCCAATCAGGGCATATGCCTGGGTTGTAGGCCATGGCCCCCAGCAACCACACATTGATGTTTCTCTCTTTCTCTCTTTCTCCCTCCCTTCCCTCTCTAAAAATAGATAAATAAAATCTTTAAAAAATATATTTCTTAAAAAAAAAAAGGCTGTGACTCTTCCCTTGACCCCACCCATGCCCAGCACCACCACCTACAGACTCCTGTGACTGCAGACTGGAAGAGGACATTGCCTTCAGATCCTTATCTCTCTGACCTGGGGTCAGGAGAGTTCACAACAGGAATGATAGGACAAGAGTTTGTCCTCTTAGGAGTAGGCTTATTGAGCAAGTGCCCTTTCACCGAAAGCCAATGTGTCATCACAAGCACTGAGCCACTACAGACCCGAGAGAGCTTTAAGGGGTCTCCTTCTAAACCTTACCGTGGTTAATCAGGAACAGAATACGGCAGAATGGGGTGCACTGCTGATACTCAGTACCTGTTGACCAATTGCAAAAGAGTTATGTTCGGTGAAAGAAGCCAGACAAGAGCCCATACTGTATGACTCCATATACATAAATTTCCAGAAAATGCAAACACATCTATAGCCAACGGTTTTCTGGAGTGGGGAGAAGGAGGGAGGGAGGAATTGCAATGTGGTATCTGGAAGCTTCAGGTTGAATTACATGATCCTTATATGAAATATGTGCACTTTATGATATGTTGCCTTAATAAAGCTGTTTTTCAAACTCAGCAATAGAAAAAATAGGTAGCAAGGGATGAGGGAATGGACCCAGAGAGAAAAATGGGCACCGGATGGACTGTGTCTCCGAGTGCTGCCCGGACGCCGTTGTTGGTGGCACTTCCTGTTTCAGTTCGCTGCCTCCACCCCAAGTTCCTGTCCCATCAGAGGACATTTTTACTGGGTGGCCGTGAGAGTTTGGGTGGGAGGTGTTCCCTCTTTCAGAAGCAAACAACACATGTAGTTGTGATACAACAGTGAGCATCTGAGCGGTTGACTTTATTCTTCCAAAAAATACTGCGGCAGGGAAGAAAAAGATAAAGACGGACAGAAGGTAGGACATGCACTGAGGGGCCCTTCCAGAATCCCTCTTCCACCAAGTCCATTGCAAACAGACCTTTTTGGGACAGCTGGGAGCTTGCAGATGGAAGGGTTGGAAAGATGAGAGGCCACTCATCAGGAATTTCACGAGGGGGAAGACAGCCTGTGTGCACGTGAACATGTCTGCCCTGCTTGGAGATGTGCACAGAAGTGGAGAGGCGATGGGACAGAGGTCTGGGGTCTGCTTTCCAACACTTTAGTGGAGGAAAATGGGGGTGACCTGGGGCAACCGGGGTGATGGCCTATGAGGGTCAGGATACTATGCTTTTTAGCTTTGCATATATGTGCAGTTTTCATAATAAACCATATTAAAAGACTTTGTTGAAGTGCCGGTCACCTTTACAGGAGAGGGGCCAAAACCACAGGGGTGAGCCAAGAGGAAAGGCCCGCCCATGAGGAGATGGGGCGGGCAGGGGAGGAGGGGGGTGGCGGGTCTGGGGCTGTCTCATCCCTGTTTGGAGAACTGACCTAGCTTGACTGAGCATCCTTGGAGAAAGTTCCTTCCCCAGGTGAAACCGGGAAAGCGCTTGCCTGCCAGGTGTGGGAACTGAGGGCCGGTGCGGCATCCCCAGGGAGTGGGGGAAGCGATTCAAGGGCCTCTGCTCCCTGAGTCTTTGGGAGCTCTCACGGCCCTGCCCCATCCAGGCATCTCCTGGGTCGGATGACGGGCGGATGGATGATGGACGGATGGATGATGGGCGGATGACGGGTGGGCGGATGACGGGCGGGCTGACCCAGGTTCTGCTTCCGGCCCCCATGAAGCTGACTTTGCAGGATCCCCTTCAGCTCAGAAAAGGGCAGCTTTCTCTTTTTTGAAGCTGGAAATCCACCTCTCTGTGGTGGGGCTCTTCATTTCTGTGCGTCCCCTCCCCCGCCTCCTCCGCCCCACCGTAGCTGACAAGAACTAGGAGACCAGAAAAAGTGAGCCGACCCCAAACAAGCTCTCCCTCTCCATTTACAGGGCAAACCATAACTTTTTCAAGGCCCGCAAATTATAGGGAGGCTAAGGGTGGAAAAATTCAGCAAAAAAAAAAAAAAAAAACCAACCCAGCCATACCACCCATAAAAATATGCCACATGGGAGGGGAAGATGCCTACCATTCTACTGGCTTTCAAATGTGTTCAGTTCAGTCATTTATGAAACAAAACCCAGAAATTCCAGGCATCTCTCCTAAACAAAAGAACCACTAATGTTTGCTTCTGGCCAGCCTGTGAAACTTGGTTAAAACCCAAATGTGAGGCGTAGGTTCCCAGGGAAGGCCCCTACAGGCCAGAGCTCTGATAAGGAGGGCCCGCGGGGCTTTCTCACCCGGCTGTCAAACGAAGAGCCCAACCCAGAGTTACCCGCGGCTGGGAAAATATTCTGGACATGCTCTTCCTACCTGTGTCGAGGGAAACTTACTCCACAACAGGTACACATACAAAAAAAAATAAAAGTAACAGTCACACACACACAACCCCTGAAGATAATCATTCAAACCATGGCAACACTAAGATTTTCTAACTGACCCGAGCCCCCACCCCGCAAAATCTCGCTGGAGACCATCTAGATGTCACAATGTTATCAGTCATCAGCAGCTTTCAACCTTCCTTGAAAAGCCTTTCAATTGTTTTAGTGGCTAAAGAGACCTAAATCAACACTGGATGTAGCAAAAAAAAAAAAACAAAAAAAACCCAACAAACCACTTATAAACGTTCCCATACCTGCCAAAACTGGAACGCTATAAATAGTGGGTAGCAAACACTGTGCAAAAATATTTCTCGGGGAGAAAACAGGCGGAAAGGAGTGAATAATTTTCAAAGAAGTAGGGATTTTTTTTTTAAGCAAGTTCATTTTGCAACCTGGAATTTCTGGGGCCATAAGGAAGAGAGGAAAATATAACTCAGCTATGATAACATGTTTCCTACCCCCATCAGAATGCTGAAATGTTGTCAGCTTATTTGAAGCAATTGCATTGTATGTAATGTGGATGTGTTCCATTTTATGTTTTTCATCATTCCTCCTATTGCTTCTGACAGAAGGCGGTTTTCTCAAAACCATTAGCCCTTTTGTACTTTTAAGAAAATAGGCCCTTTTCTCCCCAGAGAAAGCTCTGTTTGGGAAGCTCATTTAACAACTGAACTATTTGAACTCAGGTTCAAATGTGTAGTAATTTCACATATGGAATTGCCCAACTCTCTCTATAATCCTACATTTGTTGTTAACTTGTTTTTCAAACATTTAACTTTATTGTTAAGTGCTCACTCTTACTGTTCATAGGAGCAGAAATTTGGGGGACTTAATAATTTCCAGTGTGAATCTTGCTTCTCTGGTCTTGCTGGCTGTGGAAGCCAGGACGAGTTCTTGAACTCCGCCTGGCTTGGTCACTCCAGAAGTGTCCCATGTGGCTCCTCCTTAGGACCTTAGGATTAGTTGATCTGCTTACTGGTTGAGTGATTGAAAATACATTTATTTAGAAAAAACTCTGAGAGAGTGGAATGGTCTTGGGTGGGCAGAATCCTCTCCTATCGTGCAACTTCGTCTTGTGTAAATTGGAAATAAGTGACACGTGTGGGCACAGGTATGCGGACATTCAACACACACTCCAGCATTCTGTGGGTGCTGTCGTTATTTTCATAATGAATACATTCTGATTAGATCGCCGAGCGATCCCTTCACAGATTTAAAAGGACATTGTTGACAGTACACATGTGGCTAAGAATGACAATAAATACCATATACACGTCAACGACACAGTTTTTCCAGCGACCCCAGAATGCTGGTGAAGCCGTGAACTTCATCTTCACCTTCCACAGCACAGCTTCGGCCACCCCACTTCAAAGCCAATGCTTCGTCCATTCTCTCGCTGTTTTACTCCTTTTTGTTTGGCATACGAAACATTTCCTTTTGGTCTCTGTCCCCATGAATGAGGGGAAGCCCTACAAGACCAACAGCATTCCGAGCCTGGGGTTTAATGCGGAGGTGCCCTGGCCTTTATGAGCAGGAGTTTGGCCTTGCCGAGGTCACCGAAGGACTCATTGCTATGTAAAAGGGTTCTCAAAGTCAAGAGGAAGTTCAGCAGGACTAGGGACTACCTATGGACCCAGCATGCTGACCTGTTCCAGTCCTTTCTGAGGGCATTTTACAAAAGCAGGCCACTGCTTAGCTTGTGTAGGAATGACATATTTTGTGTGGTCCATCTGAGGCAGGACAGGAAAAAGCCAGGAAAATTCCTGGGCAATTGGAATGGAGAACCCGAGACAGACGGCTGAACGGAACAGGTCCCCCTGGCACCCCGACTCCCCTGCCTCCTGCTCCCCTGCACATCCGCTCCCTGAAGTGCTCAGCCCTCAGCGCAGTGTGGTTCTGATCAGCGTGAACTAACCTGAGGAACAAAGTCTCAGGTCTCCTGGCCACACGGGCGGAGTTTCCATAAAACTAAAGATAGCATCGAAGGCTTGGGTGTGTTTCAGCTCCAGACCCAGAAGAGCAGCAGAGCCAGACGAAGAGACACCATGAGGAGCAGATACGATGACTTATGACCCTCCACCCCAGTGCCGACCAATCAGTAGAGACCGCAGCCCTAAAAGGACACACCTAGAACGCTGACGAATATCCTACTGAGATCTCTTCCAAAATGTCCACCTTTAGAAAACAGATAAAAACCCTTAAGGCAAAGGACCAGTGAGCTTTCTCTCGAGAGCAGGCCTACACTTTCTCCCAGCTGGTCTTTCCTAAGGCTCACGTCTTTGCTTTCTTTCTCCGAGGGCCCTTCTTTTGCCTCCGTAACTTGCTTCCTCAGTCCACGCGGCCCAGCTGGCTCCCTTCTGCTGTCTCTGTGACTTGTTTCTAAAGGGCCAAGGCAGCTCCACCCAGGCTCACTCCTGTTGCTGTGACCTTGCCTCTTCCACCTTAAGCCCTTCCTTTGCTTCACTGCCCCCGACTTTAAGAAGTGTGCACTCACCTGGCTGGTGTAGCTCAGTGGATTGAATGCGGGCTGTGAACCAAAGCATCTCAGGTTCGATTCCCAGTCAGGGCACATGCCTGGGTTGCAGGCCATGGTCCCCAGCAACCGCACATGGATGTTTCTCTGTTTCTCTCTTTCTCCCTCCCTTCCCTCTCTAAAAATAAATAAATAAAATCTAAAAAAAAAGTGTGCTCTCAAAATCCCTTGGACTCGTGTTGTGAAATCTTTCTTGCATGAAGTCAAGAACTGAGGCCCGAGATCCAACATTGCTGCTAACACATCCACATGGTCACACATAAAACTACACTGTGTATGTGTAGTTTTAAATGCTTTTTTTTTCATCCTCTTATCTCAAACGCACGGTTGGAAACCTTCACTGCTATTGGCTTGCTGCTCTTCTAGAGACGGGTAGGAAGAGGAATTACTGAGGGTCCTTTAAGACGCGGATGCTAAAATGGGATCGAACATGCCAGGATTTAACAGGGGAAATGCCTGGCAGAAGCTGTGTGTAGGGAGCTGGTGTGGCTGGGAGTGGCCATGCCAGTCTGGCTCGGACAGAGGAAAGAGGGAAACAGGGTTGGGTGGGTGCACCCCGAAGCGCCCTGCGGTCCCCAGAGGTGCATCCCGATGGTCAGGGGTTCCTGGAGTGAAAGTCGCTGGCAGAGGAGCCCAGCGTCCCCCAGGAACACGCCTTCCCTGGCGCTGCTGCTGTGGGCAGCGTCAGCTGGGACCGACCTGAGGGAAGTGCGATCATTGTGGGGCGGACAGGAGAGGGCTCTCGGGGTGCAGCAGCAGCAGCAGCAGCAGCAGCAGCAGCAGCAGCAGCAGCGCTCCGCGTTGCTCCCCGAGGCAAGAAGTCTGCCGCGTGCGTTCTTGGGACCGCCCCAGGGAAGGTGGCTGCTGACTCCCCGGGATCTCTTCCAGAGACCTCGGGCAGCTGGAGGAGCGAGAGAGGCCGCCTGTGGGAACTAGGGGCTGACCCCTCTGCAGGCCCCGTGCACACACACACACACACACACACACACTCATGCACACATGTGCATGAAAGCACATGCTATGAAACACACACTGTGGACACACACACACAGTATTGGATATTCGGAAAGGCGCGGATGGATACCGTTCTACAGAGCAGTATGATCAGAGATCATCCCCCAGTTTTATGGCTCGGTGTGCTGGCCTGGGGCCCACTCTGTCCTGCTGATCCCGTTAGTCACCGCCAGCTCCTAAGGAGAGGGTTTGGTCTGTCCTTCCCCCCGGAAGGGAAGAATGTCTTAGGACTGGCGTTGGTTGAGGAATTAAAGAGGAAAGAGAAGAGAAGGAAAAGGAGAGAAGGCCAAGATATTCTGATTTGTATTACAGGCCTCGTTTCTGCGCTCTGCCTGAAGCACAGAAAGAGCCTGGAAATCCTAGGAAGCTCAGCTGAACTCCCCAGACTGGGGTGGCATTGGCAGCTTGGGGACAGGGACATTCCTAAAGTAGTTACATCAGTGGAGTGGCTCCGGGGAGGGCGGGGGACCTTGGTGGCGCCGTGTTAGTGATGGGTCCTTCTGGCCATGGCTCCCTCCCGGGGGGGGCGTCACGCTCTGGGGCAGGCACAGAGCAGAGCGGAATAACAGGCCTTCCCAGGGGAGGTGCTGGGTAAAGCGAGAAGCCAAGAGGAGCTGATGGGGAACAGCCCGGAGTGGAAGTAACAACACGCGGGTGGATGTCTGAGGACCGTGCGATCCGACCGACAATTACAGACCGCCCGCTGATCTTTACACCGGGCGCTGTGAAGGCCGTGCACTGTGAGCCGAAACAGAGGTGGTCCTTGCACACGTGGGGACACATTGTCTTTGGGGAGACAGGTATCAGTAAAGTAACCCACCACGGTGTCAGACTGTGACATTGGTAAGTGCTCTGGGGGGGATGTGCATTGGGGCCACGAAGAGATGCCACTGAGGGCTTCAGGGTTCCAGAAAGCCAGAAGGGGTCCCTGAGGAAGGGACTGCCTCCCGCCTGCAGCAGAGGGCACGGCACTGCAAGCAGAGGAAGTCCATTTGTCCCAGCCCTTTGGTGGGAGGGGACATGGTGCCCAGGACTGGGAATCGGAAGGGGGTTGCAGGGAGCAGAGCTAGGCGAGAAGGGGTCAGAGCATGGCTTCGGGATGGGCTGAGACAGCAGGGGTGACTGCTAGGTTTCCAGCTCGTGCAGCCGCCTGGGTGGGGATGATTCCACCGACTTGGCGAACACTGCAGAAGGACCGGGATTGGGATGCAGGTGAGGGATGTCCTGTTGAGCGATCTAGGGAAAATACCGAGTAGGCAGGTGCATATAAGGCCCCCGTTTCTGACACTCTCTGCACTGTGTACATGAGCAGGTCACCTACGTTGCTCCCAATGGCACTAGCTTCTGTTCGGGCCAATGGGGTGGGGAGTGCATAGGAGAAGAGACAGTCAGTGGGACCCAGCATGATGGTCTTTGCAACAACTTGCACCTCTCTTCAGAGCAACTAGAGCAGAGCTCCACCCTGGGTACTTGGGTTGGGCTGGTCAAGAATTCCTGACACCGTGTAGACAGGGCTTGAATGAACCCAGTTAGCAAAGGCCCAGAGGGGACTGGGAGGGGGCTCTTGAGCCTTGATGGATGGAAGTTCTGGGGCCTCATGTTTGTCCTTCATACCCTAAAGTTGAGCTATCCACAGTCTAACAGCACCGTTGACCTTGATTGGGATTTAGCAGCATGCACCTATGCACAGACACAGTGTTACCTCTGGCTTGGCCCGAGGCTGTCCAGGAGCAGGACGGTCCAGGGTGCTTCTGCCACCTGGAGGACAGAAGCGGAGGTGGCACCTGGCCCTCCTGCCTCTGTCCGTCCTAGCGCAGGTGTATGGGGGCGGTGGGGGTGGGACAGGGACCTGGTTTCCCTAGGAAGTTGTGCACATTGGTGCCTACAGGTCCAACGAGGCTTCCTGGGGGTCGGGCGCGGGCACAGGTGTGTTCCGCGGAAGGCCTGGGAAACAACCGGCCCTTTTCTCATGGATGACCCCTGGGTGCTGCCATCAGAAAGGGGATCCGGGTGGATGAACCCCTAGTCTGGCGGATTTTTCATCCTCTTTTTTTTAAGATTTTATTTATTTATTTTTAGAGAGGGGAAGGGAGGGGGAGAGAGAGAGAGAGAGAGAGAGAGAGAGAGAGAGAGAGAGAGAGAGAGAAACATCAATGTGCAGTTGCTGGGGGCCGTGGCCTGCAACCCAGGCATGTGCCCTGACTGGGAATTGAACCTGCGATGCTTTGGTTTGCAGCCCGCGCTCAATCCACTGACCTACGCCAGCCAGGGCTTGTTTTCATACTGATTTAAATGTTGCTGGAACTCTTCCCACCAGGGGACGAGGACAGGCTCATCCCCTGAATTTGGGAAAGGGATCAAGGCTGGTGCCTCAGCTCCCGCCTCTCCTCCGTTGGGGTCCGTCCATGGGCGTGAAGCCTGGGTTTTCGTCTGCTCCAAAGTGAGCAGTGAAGATGCGGCCCCTGCGGCCCAGACCAGCGGTCTCTGGCCTTGACCCTGGCCGGGGGCGTGCGCTGTATTCCTCAGCAGTCTTGGGAAAGCCATTTGGCGTTCTCACTAAACTTGGCTTGCCGACAGCACCTTTATCAATACTAAAGGCGACGTAAACATTTTTTTGTCTGCCCAATTCCTGTGTCCATGTTGAGCAAGGAACGGAAGTGTCACTTACTGGGCCCCTGAAAACTCCAACACACACAGGAGACTGTTGGGCCCATGAGCCCTTGGGGGGCTTTGGATGGCTCAAGAGTGAAACGTCCTCCAAGCTGCGAGAATTCAGCTCCTTGAGAGAACGGAGCGTAACTCTCCAACTGCCACATCTAATGTGGTGCAAGTATACAGTAGATACTTTTTTCCACCAATCAGCGTGAATGAGTCATAGAGCCATCATCACGCAGGAAAAAGTGAAGAAGGATGGTTTTGTGTCTCTCCTGGCGCTCACGGGCTGCCGTGCAGTTATTTCCCACGTGCCCCTCCAAGTCCACTTCTACCCTCTCTCACTTTGCCGGGCACCCAGGAGGCTGGCCTGTGCAGATCATTGGCGCGGTTCCATAGGGCTCCGTCAAGGGCAGGCATGAGAAGGAGGTCAGACGGTGAGAGTGAGGTCAGGGTATTTTTGAGCCTCTCTCTGCTGGCCGTGGTGGCCCTGTTCACCTGCTGATGGTCAGGCTCCCATCAGAGGGCCCCTCTCCCACCCCACAGCTCTAACCGGGTTCTGGTAACCACACCTTCCCGCCTTGACCCTTCGGGCTCAGGAGTAGGGACGGCCGCTCACTGCCTTCAGCCCCTTTTTGCCTCACTGTCCGTCCGTTTGCACTCCGCCCCCCGGTCTGTGCCGCCTCTGCGCACAGTCCCCTGTTTAACCCTCTTCAGTGACCTTCTTGGGCGCACTCTCCGTTCTCTGCTGAGACCCGAGGACTACACTGCACTACCACCGGGGGAAGCAAAGACACCTGCGTTTCTGTGCAGACTCTCGGCTGCGTTCACGTGGCCCCGGCTGCGTACAGCAGCCAATCAGTCGGTCCCTCCAGAGGAGGGAGGTGACTCTGGGAAGCTCCGCCCCTCGCAGACACAGACACAGCTCACAGCGGCGGTGGGGCAACACTTAGGACTCCTTATTTGATTGGAAACCCTTTGCATCTTTGCAGGGTGCAAAACGAGATGAACTGTTGGAATCAGATACAGTGCCGAGTAGTCCTGGTCCACGCCACGTCTGAGCTGCTTTCTAAGGTTTGTTGACTTAGGCAGGGGTGAGCTAAAGGGTCATTGTTGGGTTTTTTGGGTCATTTTTCTGCTTTTCAGGCCTTGCCGATTATGGATAATAGGGAATAATACACTTACCTATCATATAGTGAGCACATATTATAAGATTGATGCTGTACTATGTATTTCGCATGTAAAATCTCACTCTAATATTCACAACCACGGTGCAAAAGGTCATCATTCCCATTTTACAGATGAAGAAACCGAGGCCTGGGGAGTGAAGACTGAGCTAGTGAGTGTGGGTCAGGATTGGGACCCAGGTTAAAAACGTCCAAAACTCTAAAACGCTCCCATCCTGTCACTTCAGTTCCTCATTTCTGAGGGGAAACAATGGTTTACACTTTGTCGCTAACTAGCCCTGCGATCTCGGGCAGTTCTCATTACCTCCCTGTGATCGGATGACCTCCACTGTGAAATATAAAACACAGAGGCAGGGCTAAAAGAAGTTTAAGCTCTAAAATCATGTGATATTCCTATTTATATAAAAATATCCCTCAACCATGGGCTGTATCAGTCCGGACCCAGAAGTCACTCTGGTTATGTCAGCCCAGAGGAAGTGAATTCAGGGAGATGGGTGCTCACAAAGGGGATCGAAGGGGCTGGAGGAGCGGGCACTGGGCTGGTCTGCCCACGGCGACTCCCAGGACAGCTCTCCTGATGAACAGGCTGGGCAGTGGGCGCCCCCAGACTAGAGGCAGGTGTTACACCGAAACGAGGATGGGTCCAAAGTCAAATGGTCCTTGCTAACGACAGCTTCTCCCCTGAGCCTTGTGTGAGAATTGAGACTGAAAAAAGTGTGCCAACTAGAACAACAGGAAATGGCGAAGAGGTAGGAAGAGGCCAGAGAAGGAAAGTTTTCTTTGAAAAGGGTGGGGGTGAGCAACAAGGACGGCCGGCAGTTTGGGGCTGGAAGGTGAGCTGAGAAACATGCTGCTCTGGCTAACGTGCGGCAGCCATCTTTGCTAGGAGCAAGTTGTCCTCACAATGGTTAACAAGAGAGGCGCGCCTTTGCCAGCCTCTTTAAAAGGACGTTCCTTCCAATTTCATGGAAAATGCCCCTTGGGAAGCCACAGGAGTAGACGGAAACCCTTATTTAGTGGGAAACATTTAATTGAAACAATGCCTTTCACTGTTAAGCTTGGAAGAAGTGTGTCTCCTCCCAACAGGAGCAGCCGGGTTGGCCTGGGACTCACGTTCCCTGAGTGATGGGGGAAGGGCCGAGAAGCAGTGTGGCCAGGTGAGACCGGGCTGCTCTAACTCCGACTGGACTGTGTCCCCTGCAGTGCGGCGCTGTGGGGGTGCAGAGATAGGAGAACAAGTGTGAGTGAGTTTGGAGCTGAGATATCACAAGACCTCCTGATAACACGGCAACTGTAAAATCACTCAAGATCTCAAATGATGACAATTCAAATGATCTTGAAAATACAAAAAAAAAGTTCGTAATTCCTTTCAATATCAAGAAATTAAAAAACTGAAATATGCTTTGGAGCGTGTTTAGTAGCTGCTTAGGAGATTATAGCTTCCCAACAGGCCGGTAAAGTAGATGGCCAGCAAAATTAGGCTGAACAGATCTCACACCCCTAAGTCTTCATGTTCTAAATGAGATAACTAAGCCCAAAGGATTAAGTAATTGCCGCAAGGTCACCAGCTACAGAGTGACAGAGTCAGGACTGGAATTCACACTTCCTGACTTTCGGTTAACTGTGTTTAGCCCTCCCTCCATGTTGCCGTTGGCTCTTGCTCCTGAAGAAACTGGGTAAACAGGCATCGGGATGTTTTATGAGAAGCGTTGAGTCAGTCGGGCCTTTATAACCATCTCCCGGGGCCTCTCCGAAGTGCCTGTGACCCAGAGGTCTCCACGACAACATCTGGAGGGGAAGCATCGCTTCGGTAACACACTGGAGAGTCGGACCAAGAACAGGGCCCCTTCAATCATGTATGACATGTAGGACAGAGGCTGGCTTGGTATGCATGGATTCCGTCTGAACCCTTTCCTATTACCGAAAGCATGAATCACTTCTTCTGGCTTCTTTTGGTGTCAAAACATGAACACCACAGGGGCAAACCAAGGTCTTGAAATAGTACTGACAAACCCAACACATAGAGGGACCGAGAAAGTGGGGACGGAGGAAGGAAGAAAGGGAGGGAGGGAGATGGAGACAGACAGGGAAGAGACAAAGACAGACGTACAGACAGAGGAGATACCCACACAAAACATAAGGACTAGAGGAGGGCGAGAATGGGTTCACGCCGATGAAGCCATTTTTTTTTTTTTTTTGCTGGCCCACACCCTCCAGCAGAAATCCGAATGCGGGGCTCTAATTCGGGAGCTCTCATCTGTTTTGAGTTTCTTTTCAGTTTCTAGGCATCTGATTCTTACCAAGGATTCCCAGGGGGAAATTGTTGTTTTTCTCAGCTTAATGAGGATTATTGACAGAGACCAAGGCTCTCTGTTCTTCGCTGTAGGTGAAGCAGGACTTCTTTCCGAGTGGCTGCGGGAGAAAGTCTCAGGTCTCTGAGAGTTAAGACGCCCCAGCCCCCAGGCTAGCCATTTGTCACTGCAGCCACCCCTGCCAGTGGGAGCATCTGGACATAGTTCTCTCGGTGGCTTCACAGAGGGTGGCCCTTAGTGACGTCATCCAGGAACAGTGACCTCTCCCACAGACCGCTAGAGCTCCTCCAGCAGATGGAGACCACCGTCAGCACGCACGGGTGTCCGTGCCTCTTCTGGGTCTCGGGGCCGCTCCTCTGCTTGGGCAGAATCTGTGCTGTTCCGCAGGAGGAAGGGTGCACCCGCCTCTCTCTGCCCCACCGCTGGAGACCACCGCCCAGCAAGTCCTTGGTGCGCTGCGACCGACAGTTCCGCACTCGCATGTGGGCCTTGGAGAGAAATTTCACACGGGCTCGCAAGGAGACCTGGCAGGGCTGTGTGTGCACTGGAGCACCGTCTGTCCCGGGAGAAGCTTGGCAACAACTTACATATCAACGCATACGAGATGATGAATGTATGTTGCTCCACTCATAGGAGGGGATAAATAGAGCAGATATTTATTTTAATATTTTAAATATGTAAATACATAGTATTTTTAATAGTTGTAATATATAAAGTAAATGATACGGGGATAAATGTAGCAACCTGGAGGAACTGCAAAAATATAATAACAGAGAAGAAAGGCAACAAAGAGCAGGATATCATTTACGTAAGGTTGGAAAGCATGCGAAATGGTGCTTTTCATGCTACCCTGAGGAAGTGAGCAGGGCCCTCAAGAAAGTCAGAGAAGAAGTCACCAAGACATTTGGGGGAAGAGGCTTCAAGTGGCGGGAAAGCAAGGGCCTGGGGCCTGAGGTCGAAACCTGTTCGATGGGGTTTGAGTAAGAACAAACAGGTCGGTGTGACTGCTGTAGAGTATTTGGGACAGGGGAGGGTAGAACAGGAAATAAAGGCAGAGGAGCCTTCTAGTTGCTCCTGGAAAGTTTTGACTAGGAAGCCTATGGTCTGAGGCCTAAAATTAAGGCCTGGCAACATCAGGTTCTGCATCGACATCTGGCAGAAGACGTCACATGGCCACCTACAAGCTCTCCCTTGCATTTCTCTCCTGCACAAAACATGCCCTAACCAAACGCCACTTTTATCAAGTCCCCAAGGTGCAGTTCCTGCGTATTCCCCAATCATTTGAACAACCAATCACATCCTCCCGTGGGAACCAGGGGGCAGCATGCCCTCGGTTCTACAGAGCCTGCCTCCCACCCCCTGGCTGCTCACTCTGTCCCTGAGCTCAACCCCTGTGTGGTCACGCATGATGGGCAGTGCACTCCTCCCCCAGGTGATGAACATACGTGACTAATAAACTGCTATCAGTGTCACCTGTCCAGTGTTGGGTGTCATGTCTTTGGCCATTAGCCATGCCCATAAGTTGAGGTGGGCATGCCTTCTTTATCAGTGGGCTGAATAGGAGGCAGTGATGACAGTCACGTGCACTGATTTACACTTTAAGTGGATGCCAGCTAGTGTTGAGAATGAGCTTCAAGGAGAGGTAAACAAAAACAAGACCAGATGGGGCTTGTGGCATCATCTAGACATACTCAGCACATCACAGACATGCGAGTGGAAGTGGTGGTGGGGGGACGGGGCTGGATGGGGGACGTGCTGTGAAGGTAGCACCGGTGCAATTTGCTCTTAAATCCAATGTGGGTGTAAAAGGAAAGACAGGAGTCTGTTCTGATAACTGGCTGCAATTCATTCATGTGAAGAAAATGGAGAAGGACTATTTTATGGTGAATCTCCCTGTCTTTCCCCAATTATTGCACAAATAATAAAAAAAGGAAGGAGTCTAATTCCCTTCGGGAGGCTTGTATGGTCTTTTTTAAAAAAATTTTTTAAAAGATTTTATTTATTTATTTTTAGAGAGGGAAGGGAGGGATAAAGAGAGAGAGAGAGAGAGACATCAATGTGCAGTTGCTGGGGGCCGTGGCCTGCAACCCAGGCATGTCCCCTGACTGGGAATCGAACCTGCAACACTTTGGTTCACAGCCCACGCTCAATCCACTGAGCTATGCCAGCCAGGGCGGGAGGCTTGTATGGTCTTAATATCAAATCCAGTTCAAGAAGACGAAGCTGTGTGTACATGCATTTCAACTATGAACACGAACATGAAAATCCTAATTAAAATATCAGCCATCAGAATTCAATAATGAATTCAAAACATGAGACATGATCACATAGTTAAGCAAATATAAAACTACTAAACTATTTCATCACATTAACAAACTAAAGAAGCAAAATTGAATGATTATCTCAACAAATGCATGAAAAGCATCGAATAAAATTTGACATCTCCTTTTTAAAACAAAGTCTTTGAAAACTGGGAATAGAGGGGAACTTCTTTAACCTAATAAAGGCTTTCTTTTGGTGATCTACTACAATCATCAGATTTAACTTAAAAAATTTAGATGCAATTCCTCTAACGTTAAGAAGACCAGAATGCCTGGGTCTTACTGCCACTCTCCGACAGGTACAGGAAGTCCTGGTCAGCGCGCTAAGACTGAGAAGAAAGGACACCTGACCGTTACTATTTGCAGCTACAACACAGTGATCAAATGAATGGGAAACCTAAGAAAACCAGTAATCGACTAAAATTAAAAGAGAGCCCAGCAAGCCTGTTCGATGTAAAAACAATATACAAAACTCAATGGTATTCCTATAAACAAGCAATAACCCAATGGAAAATGTACGAGAATATAAGGTACCATTTATACTAGCATCAAAAGCTATAAAGTACATAGATGTTAACTAAAGAAAACACAAGCTCTTTATAGAGAATAAAGTTAAAACTGTTAAAGCGCGTACCAAGAAACGTAAGTAAATGGAACATCAAAAGCTGCCAGCCAGGATGGCAGCACAGGCGGCCATGGCTCGCCTCTTCGCACCACCGCATCAACGTTACAACTACAATGCGGAACGGCCACCACTCAGAGCCATCAGAAATCGAGTTGAGTGGAAGTCTGACAACTACAGGACTAAAGAAACCACATCCATCGAGACTGGTAGGACAGGCACAGATGAGGAATGGGCTGGTCTCTCACCCAGGTGTGGTGGATAAAAATTTGGGAGGGGTATCTTAGGAGTGAGCAGGCCGAACCCCATACCAGGTCCCTCAGCCCAGGGTTCCAGTGCCAGGAAGATAAGTCCCCACAACTTCTGGCTATGAAAACCAATGGGGGATTGAATCAGTGGAAGAAACTTCTGGAGCCCCAAGCAGTTCCACTTAAAGAACCCACGCATGGACGCATGGACTCAGACTCACTCCCCCTGAGCTCCAGCACTGGGGTGGCAGCTTGCAGGGCACCAGTGGCATACTGGGAGAGGCTGACATGTCTGGCATTGGAGAGAGCAGAGGCCATTGTCCCTTTCCTGAGCCCTCCACCCACAGAGCCACTGAGCAGGCAGGCTGGTGCCATATTTTGAGACTCCATCAACCTGGCTAACACTGTTTGACCTGACTTAGAGATCCTCAGAGACTCTGTCCCACCCAGTTTACAGGCCCAACCAAGCTTCTTTTCCATATGAATGGCTGGTCTTGGCTAATGCTTCACAACTTCCTAAATCCTAACAAACAAGCAACAGCTGGCCTCAGTGAGCTCCAGGCAAGGCACTAGCAGTAGCCAGATTAGTTTCACAGCTTTGCTTCACCTGGGGAACTCCAAGCCCAGCACTAGTAACAGTCATCTCAAGTTGCTTTATAGCTCAGGAAGGGCAGCCCCAGGCAAAACATAGGTATGGGCTGCCCTGGGCCTGCACCACCTGGGAGACCTCAGGGTCCACACACCCAGTGGGCAGTTACAGACTGCTTCAGAGCACCACCACCTGGCCCCTGCACAGCTGTTTCTCCACAGAGGGCAAAGGTTGCTGGTCAGTGGTCACAGCCAATCCTTGTAGCTGATTGGCCTGGGTAAATCCCTCCCATCGATCTGCCAACAGCAACCAAGGCTCAACTACAAGAGGAGGGTGTACTCAGCCCACATGAAGGGTATACCTTGAATATCCAGCTTGGTTGATGGGGGGGCTGTGCCTCTGGACCCCACAGGACACCTACTACATTAGGTCACACAACCAAGACATGAAGTCAAAGCAGCTCTACCTAATACATAGAAATAAACATAGGGAGGTTGCCAAAATAAGGAGACAAAGAAAGATGGCCCAAATGAAAGAATAGATCAAAACTCCAGAAAGAGAGCTAAACAAAATGGAGAGAAGCAATCTATCAGATACAGAGTTCAAAACTCTGGTTATAAGGATGCTCAAGGAACTTAGTGAGGACCTCATCAGCATAAAAAAGATCTGGTCCAAAATGAAGGATTCACTAATTAAAAAGTAAAGAACAATTTACAAGGAAACATCAGTAAAGTGGACAAAGCCAAGAATCAAATCAATGATTGGGAACATAAAGAAGCAAAAAGCAACCAATCAGAACAAGAAGAAGAAAAAAGAATCCAAAAAAATGAGGGTAGCATAAGCAGCCTCTGGGACAACTTCAAGAGGCCCAACATTCACATCATACGAGTGCCAGAAGAAGAAGAGAAAGAGCAAGACATTGGAAATCTATTTGAAAATATAATGAAAGGAAACTTCCCTAATTTGGCAAAGGAACTAGACATGCAAGTCCAGGAAGCACAGAGAATCCCAATCAAGTTGAACCCAAAGAGGACCACACCCAGGCACATCATAATTAAAATGCCGAGGGTTAAAGATAAAGAGAGAATCTTACAAGCAGCAAGAGAAAAGCAGAGAGTTACCTACAAAGCAGTTTCCATAAGACTGTCAGCTGATTTCTCAAAAGAAACCTGGCAGGCAGGAAGGGGATGGCAAGAAATATTCAGAGTGATGAAAACCAAGGACCTACAACCAAGATGACTCTATCCAGCAAAGCTATCCTTTAGAATGGAAGGGCAGATAAAGTGCTTCCCAGGCAAGGTAAAGCTAAAGGAATTCATCATCACCAAGCCATTATTACATGAAATGTTAAAAATGTCTTATTTAAGAAAAAGATCAAAACTATGAACATTAAAATGACAACGAACACAACTATCAACAACTGAACATAAAAAATAAAAACAAAAACAAACTAAGCAATCTACCAGGACAGGAACAGAATCATAGGTATGGGGATCATTTGGAGGGTTATCAGCTGGGAGGGGGTGAGGAGAGAAAGGGGAAAATGGTACAGAGATCAAGAAGCATAAGTGGTAGGAACAAAATAGACAGGGGAACGCTAAGAACAGTACAGGAATAGAGAAACCAAAGAACTTGTACCCATGACCCATGGACATGAACTAAGGGAGGGGATTGCTGGAGGGAAGGGGGTACACTAGGAGGAAGGGGGTAAAGGGTAAAAAAAATTGGGACAACTGTAATAGTATAATCAATAAAATACACTTACAAAAAAGAAACATTAAATGCCACATGGATTAACAGCTTGTTTTAACATCATATAGAATTTACTTTTCCTTGATTAATTTCCAAATTCAATACAATTACAATTAAAATCCCCCAAAGGATTTTTAAACATAAAATAGATTCTAGAATTTATGTATGAAAATAAAAATTCTCAAAGAGTCATGGCAATACCAAAAAAGAGATATATCAGCTATTACGGCACATTATTGATAAAGCCAATAAAAGTGGCAGACTGTGAGAAAATAATGACAATAGCTAAAACCCATATATAATTAAATTTTAAAATACACAAAGAAACTCTTGCAATCTAGTTAAATCAATATTGAAAGTGAAGTTCAAAGCAGAGAACATAGAGAATAACCTCCCCGATAGATAATAAGACAAATTAGAAAGTTAAATGATCAAAACCTCTCAGGTTAAGAAACACAGTAAAAAAAAAAGGAAATGGGTCAAGGTTTAAATAGAGAAATCGCATGTGGAAAAACCAAATGTCTAATCATTATAAGTAGAATGGTGTCCCTCACTGGAGATCAGATGAATGTAAAGTAAAGCAAGAATGATACACCACTTAACGCACAGAGATTGGCAAAAATGAGAAAAAGCGACTGCTGGTGTGGACACGGGTTAATCAGTAGTCCTCACACGCCAGTGGAGGAGGCACAAGGCCATGCAGCCTTTCTAGAAAGCAACCCAGCGATGCTTACTGAAATTAAGAATGCATGCACACGATGGACGGCCCTAAAGCCCTACTCCTGACGCTTGTCTAAGTGAGTATTTAGCCATGGTAGAGGATGCTCGTGCTAAGATGTTGGTGAGAGCAAGGACCCGGGAGCAATCTCAATGTCCATGGATTAGGGAAACTGATCAAGAAAAGGTGTGACAGGATATGATGGAATGCAGCGCGGTCATCAGACATAACGAGATTTACAAGTGACAACATGGATGGATCTCCAAACAAAGCGTTGAGTAAAAAATTTTTTAAAAGGATGAGATTCAAAGCTTGATAGCATGCATGTAATTCAAAGATGCTGATACAAAACAACATTATTTTTTAAGCGTCTACATGTGTAAATAAGCATTGGGAAACCCTGCCGCAAAGACGTAGGTGAAGTCCACCGTGGCATGCGCACACGGAGGAAGGGAGGGAGACGGGGGATGAAGGGGGAAACTATGAAGACAGTCAGAGGGGCTTTGCATGGATTGATGTTGATAACGGATCAGGGAGAGAAGGGTTTTAACAACTCAATTCTGCATACCTGAGGCCTCAGAAAGACCAAGTGAAGAAAGGAAAAGAAACCGAGGGTGTGTTGAAAAAACCTTCTGGCTGATCTGTCTCCTGGCGTTCGGAAACATCTGTCTCACTTCTCCAGAAAAAAAATTAACCACTACCTAGGACCCAGTCAAAGGAAAGTGTCTTCCTGAGGACAGTCACTTAACTCTGAAGGCTCGGGGTTGTTACCTATTAATAAGAGTGCCCATCTGCCAGGCTGGACAGATGCATAAAAATGCTGACCCTTGCCCATCCCCACACAGTGTCTGGTTCAGAGGAAGTGCTCAGTCCCCAGCCGTCACTGTTATTTGAAATCGGAGAATGTCAGAACTTGACCAAATCTGACAGGTGAATGAGTCAACTCTTGATTCATTACCGCGAGGCTGGACAAGGAGATGAATTAGGTGACCTGCCCGCAGTCCGGGGACCAGGGGTAGAACAGAAAGGACACACCCGTTCAACGCATTCATCACCGGTCTTGTCTCTGCGGCCACTCCTTCCCCCTCAGGCTTCCTTGAGAACACACACACACTCGTGTTTCTGGGTCTAACAGGAACTTTTGTCGCCGATGGTTAAATCCACAGGACGTCAACATTTCTGGCCAATGAAGCACCGTGAAGAGAATTTCTTTAAAGAAATATTACTATAGTCCCAGTTTTTCCACTCTCATATTTCAGCTTTATCCCAAGCTGCAGCACAGCATTAAAATCCTTATTTTCTTTCCTTCTTCCTGCCATTGTATATTCTAACGACCACAATGCAACCAACTACTGCCATGCTTTAAAAAGTAACACTTCAAAGGCTTGTTTCCAACCCCCGCTGCAATGGAGAGGCCATTCCCCCAAGTGAAAGAATAATGACATAATATTAAAGTTCACGGATTTCACTTGTAAACTTCAGAATCTTGCATTGGTTAAGGGCCATTGATAATGTGTCTCCTCTGAAAAGAAGTGTTATTTGAAATAAAACAATGATGAGAACCCCCCGTAGTAGGAGACCCTGGATAGAAGATGATTCTTTTCCCATCACATGACTTTGCAGAAAACCTTGCTTGGTATTTGAGTGTGCATGGAGTTTAAGATTCGCTCTTCCTTACCCCACAAAGATCGGGCCTGTCTCTGAGATTTCCCTGAAAGGGTGAAAACAGATGACCACCAACAAATAATATGTAAACGATATCAACACATCAATTTTATAAGTACCTACATTTACATATATGTAGCTAAATCAATCAAGTATTGATGAGTAAATACTTGGTGATCTTTAGCTACACCTCTAACATTTTGGGGGAGGAGAAGGCGAGGACTTGGAAAATGGAAGCGGGTCTCGTGTTTGGCATTGCCTTATACTAGGGCATATACGGTAGAGCCATTTACAGTGGCCCAATCCTCAGCGAGGTTTGTGGGGGGAAGAACAACCCACACTTTCACAGCAAGTTCTTTTCTTTCTTCGTTGTTATTGAGAACGTATGTTTGCCTAACTGTCTTTACCTTGATTTTGAATCCTTCGCAAATGATGGCTCTTCTCTACACATGACCAGGCTGGTTTGTGCAGAAAAGCACTCCGTGTTTTATAGAGGCGAGCGGGTGTTTGAAGTGCTCCTTCAAAAGCAGCCACTTCAGGAGGCTATACATTTATTCCAAGAATGCTTGGGAACGCCTCCCCAAGGGCAGCCTTCAAAGAGTCAGTTCACAGGCCTGGGCGTAGACAGCTTCTTTTCTTTGTCGTTTTTAACCCCAAATGGTTATACTCACGCCGTTGACCAGACTGGCCTCTGGATGACTCTTGGCTCTTTTCAGAAACCATTAACTCCACTCCCTTCCATGGCTCCCATCCCCCACCCCGCCCCAAAGGATGGAGACTTGGCCCAGAGCGGGACTCGCAAGAAAATGCTTTGCAGGCTCCGAAGGCCATTCCGCAAGAGGAGTTCCACATGTCCAGAGGCAAAACAACACAATCAGGCTGAGTCTATGACCTCCGGACGAGCATGTGCCGAAAAGGGACGACATGCCTCTGGGTTCTAGGAGATTTTTTTTTTAAAGAATCATTTTATATTCCTACCTCATGATTGAAATATACAAGTCCTGCATGTCACACCACACAACCAAGTTTAGCAAGTAATTTCATTTACGTACTATTTTATGGAAATGAAAGCCTTCAGCTTTTCTTTCTTCTTTTTTTTTTTTTAGAATAACCTGTACACAGAAGCACGATTTACAAACCTACTACGCACATTAGCCAGAATCAATGAAGTGCACTGACTATCCCATCTTGGATTCTTTAGCCAGGCAGGGAAACCACCAGTCCCAGCAGCATTGCTAAGCAAAGGACGGGCTGTGAGCAGGGATGGGGCTTAGGGGTAATGAAGGGGCGTCTCGGGTTAGTCATCTGCCCAGCGGCCGAGCGGCTGAAAGCTAAAGTTACATGGACTTGTCTCATTTGCAGGCCTGGTTAATGGCCTCTTCCCTCTTCCATTCTGGCTCCAGCCTGTTACCTTGTCTCCATATATCACATTCTGGTTTTAGTCTCCTGGGTATTTATTGTGTTAGGAACTCATCACTGTGCCGTTTTCCATAGTCTTTCCAGCATGTAAGCCATTCCCTGTTTGGAAATTAGGCTGCTTTCAAAATGTACTTTAACTCTTTCAAGCCGCTAGGGTATTATTTAGTAAGTTCACTGAGGCAGTGATTTCCCAATAGCAGCAGCTGGCCCTGGAAATGCTGTCAAGCAGCCAGCTTGCGAGTTGATAAGATCCAATAAATGCAGACAAAATGCAACCCAAACCCGCGAAGAAATAAGTTACTTTGGGAATTTAAAAAGAGAAAGTGAATCCAGGGAAATTTGCTAATTCTTTTGGACAGAAAATTCAGGAATGAGGGAAAACAAATTGGACTTCACATATTTGGGTATCAGAAGAACATTTGATTCAGAAAAGCAATTTTACGCTTAGATTAATTCAAGCTGGGTTGACTATTTGGAGACAAGAGTGCATGAATTCTAACATGATACTCATTAAATTCGCATTTCCCATTACCTCTGGAGAGTGCACCGTGCCAAAGGCAAACATTTCAGATAAGTCCTCTCACTGGGCAAAAGTCTGAGGAAGCTTTTTCCAGGAATTTAACCCAGAGGAAAACCCAACAGAAACAACAGCAGTCTGGACTCGCCCACCCTGCAGCCTTGCTCCGGGTCCCAATGGGCGAGTTTTGGAAATCTCAAACCCACTTTCCATCCCTACTTCCGGCGCCCACCCCAGCAACACCAGACACGGGTCGAGCGTTCGCCACCATCGAATGCTTTCTTTGTCCCTGAACTGCCCACGCGCTCTGTGGGTTTAGACACGCTTCTCCACCTGCCCGTGGGCTCCGGGAGGGAGGAATGCTGTCACTCTGGTCTACGGCCGCACCGTCGGAGCCCACAGGAGTGCATGGCCCTTGGAAGGCAGCAGCCACGAAGTACTTACTGACTTCTGTAAGTGAGAAAACTCAGGGACCTCCAGGGGAGTGACAATGACATGTCTGTTAAGCCCCTACAGTCTTCAGACAGTTGTCCCATTTATTCCAGTTTTGCAGAGTCCCATGTTTTATGAGAACACTACCTTCCTTTTTTTTTCTGTAATTACACATCACGCACTCACCCACACCCCCTCACACATCTCATTGTGTGGCGTGGCCAGCAGCAATTTGACTTTTAAGAATTGGCGGAAGCTCGTTAATTAGGCACGTTGAAAACCAGAAGAGATTTTAACATCAAAAGGAAACAAAGCCAGTTCTGAAGTAATAACACTCCATGCTTATGCCTCTCACGGTTCCAAAAGAAAGTCATGGGTGTGTTCTTATTTACTCGTTAATTTTTTTAACCCTTCATTATGGCAATTTTCGAGCATACAAAAACTAAAGGGAGTAGTGTACCGAATCCTTTGGACCTGAAATACAGTTCTTAAATATTAAACATGGAAAACTCCAAAACACAGTTTCAACACATTGTCTTGGGTCAGCCTTGTCTCACTGGCCACACGCCCACATGTCTGTCCCACCTTCACTGGGTCGTCGTGAAGCAAACCCCAGATACTATGTCATTTCATCGGTAACTATCATCTAGACACATATATGTCTTGATGATTAAGAATTCTTTTAAAATTACACGTAAAAGCATTTGAAATAATTCCTTCATGTCATAAAATACCCAATTAGTGTTCCAATTTCCTTCTGTGTTTAAACCATATTGTTCTTATAATTGCTTTACTGAAATCAGGATCCAGAAAGTTCCGCCCATTTGCATTTGGCTGACGTGTCTCAGGCCTCACGATCTGTGGCCCCTCTCCTTTTTCTTTTGTTTTTTTGCAATTTATTTGTAGAGAACACCAGGTTACTTATTCCGCAGAGCTTCCCACTGTCTAGATTTTGCTGATTTGGTTTCCATGCCTCGTAGGAGGTGTTCCTCTGCCCCCTTATTCCATATGAACAGAAGGTTGGGGCTGGAGGTACCATCGGATTCAGGTTTGATTGTTTGGTTGTGGATACCTCACAGATGGTGTCCTGTACAGTCTTTAGGAGGTGCATCATCATTATCTCTCTTTCTACAAAGTGGGCAGCCATCACGTATTCTTAAAAACTCTTTACACCCCAGTCTTCTGGGAGTGATGCTATACATATTTTAAAAGGGTCATGAAAATACCTGGAAGCTTTATAGTGGTCTTAGCCCATTTTCATTTCCATTAATTATCTGACACTTCTGTCCTGAAGCATCAGCTTCCCAAATCCCATCGATCATGCTGATGTGCCATTTCTTCTGCAAGAAGGTGGCCACTCTTCCTTCCTCCGCTTCCCGTGCACCCCCCACCCCCAGGAAGGGAACGTGAATGTCGTGATGGCACAGTGGATTTTGCAACGATTCTTTTAGAATGTTGTTTTTACAGCATTCTCCTCTGCCTGTCCCATGGTGCCTTATTTCCTAGACCATTAAATTCGCCTTTGAAGATTCTGCTCACTAATTTCCATGGGTCGGTTTTCCCTTCACACCACCAAGCAATTTTCTGACACCAGCTGGGTGTCCCACAATTCAACTTGGTTCTGACAACATCCGACAGCATCTGGTCCCACAGGTTCAGGGCTCAGTCCCGCAAGATTGCCCCTCCCCCACTGCAGATGCCACCTGCATGTCTAGGTGGTCACCTGTCCTGCCGGTGGACTGACTATAAGTCAGAGGTTCCAGGACCCACTCTTTGGTTTCGATTGATTTGCTAGTGTGGCTCTCAGAACTCAGGAAACCCATTTACTCATTAGATGACCAGTTTATTGCAAAGGGTATTAAAGGATACAAATCAACAGCCCGAGGAAACCGCAGGGCAAGGTCCGGACGGAAGAGTGTCTCTCCTGTGGCATTTGGGCCCAGCACAGTGGCACATGGCAGTGCTCTGGTTCCCCAGCCTGGAATCACCCCAAGCCTGGTACTTTGGGTTTCTATGGCGGCTTCTCTACCCAGGCAAGACCGACCACATCATTGGCCATTGGTGATGTACTCAACCTCCAGTCTGTCTCCCCCAACCCTCACCCTACAGGTCTGGGGTGAGGCTGGAAGTTACAACCCTTAATCACAGAGCTGGTTTACCTGGCAACCAGCCCCCATCCTTAGGTGCTTTCCAGAAGTCACCTGATTCCCTGAACTCAGGTGCAATTGAAAGAAGTTTGTTATGACTATCGCTGTTATCAGAAAATTCCAAGGGTTTTAGGAACTTTGTGCCAGAAATGGGATAAAGACCAAAAGTAGGTTTCTTACTCTAAATCACAGTATCACATCTTTCTTTATCATTTTTATGTTTTTCCTCCCACAGTGTTGACTATGTAGGACTATATTTCATTTCTTCGCAGCCGATATCTGAAGGCCCACGCATTGGAGGGCTGGCTGAGCCTTCTCTTGCTTGTTACCAGATTCCTGACTAATCTAGTGCCGTTGACCACTCCCTCCTTATTGGAAAGTCCTTCCTTTTCTGGGCACCCTGCGCCTGGTTTTCCCCTGCCCCTCAGATTTCTCCTTCTTGGACCCCTTCAAAGTCGCCTCTTCTTCTGCCCATCCCCGACATGTGACTGCTGCCCCAGGGTTTGTCCTTGGCCCTCTTCTCCCTTCACGTGAGGGTGAGTGGTCTGACCCACCCACTTGGCTTTGACCGCTGACATAGGAGGGTGACTCCCAATTCCAGACCTTCAGCCAAGGCTTCTCTGGTTGGCTGTGGAACTGTGTGTCCCACTGTTTACTAGAAATCGCCCCCAGACAATTCCTCCTGTGTAGGTTTGGGACAGAACCCCTCACCTCTTACTTCCAACCTGCCGTCCCCCGAACCCAAACCGGTCTTGCTTCATTTTCTCACTCTGTGAATTGTATCCCTGCCAACCACAACCATCAGAGAAGAAACCCGGATTCTCCTAGGCTCCGCCCTCCTCTGCCAGGTGATCCATCACCGCTTGTGCTGATGGCTGCCGTTCACGCTTTCTCACACCTGCCCCCTTTCCTGTTCCCACGACCTCACTGCTGCCGAACCCGTTTGCCTGCTTCCTGGATGGTGCCCCTTCCATCCACCCTTCATTCTGCTGCCAGAATAATCTCAAACGCAAATCTGGTTTACAGCATTTTTTTTTCATTTAACGTCCAAAGTCCTTGAGACGACAGTCTTCGTTCAACTTTGGCCATGGTCCTCTAGCCCATGCTACGTATAACCCATGACTCAAATGTGCAGTCACACGAGCTGATTTGCTGAGATGGAGCCCAGCTCAATAGAGAGCAACTGCTTTCCATAATTGGCCTAGATATGTGCTCTTCCTCTTCGGTCGAATGCCATTCCATGCTGTTGTATGTGTGTAGATACTCTCCCGTTCTCCCCTCTCCCCGCTGGTCCTGGCTTCCGCTTTTCCAGCTGGGCAGTGCTTACTTCATCTAGCCTCAGCTCGAGCTTGTCTATTTCAGGAAGCCTTTTTTTTGAGATGAGATGTAATTAAACACCTCTTCCCTGTGCTTCTCAAGGTCTGTCTGTTGCCTCTGTCATGGCCCCCACGTGGGTTGGTGTTGGTTTACGGGCCTCACTGACTGTAAGCAATGTGTGGCAGGTCTGGGGGTTTAATATCTGTATCCCTAATAACAGACATAGTGCCTGGCCCACGGTGGGTGTTCCGTGAAGGCAAAAACGAGGGAAGCCCAGTCATGTCTACCTTGACACACTGCAGGTGAGTCCCGGCCCTCATCATCTCTGCCTGGACAACCACAATCACTGACAAGTCTCCATCCTGGTCATTTCACCTCCTGGCTCTGATGCCCCCATCTTCCTCCTTCCAGTTCTGACATGATCCCTCGGGGGGCCAGTGCCTAGTAAAAGCCGGGAATTTTATGTTGTGTTCATAAATGGTGTGGAGGCAGAAAACTGGTCAAGAAACTCTAGCTCATCGAGCAACACCCAGATTCCTCAACATGGTTCCAAAATGCCGCGTGACCTGGTTTCCCTTAAAACCTCCAAAGAGCCTTGCACCTGGCCCTTCTGGATTTCCACTCCTGCACCTGAACCGAAATGCCCTGGGCTCTCCCGCCTCCAGGCTTCTCCTAAGAAGGCGGGCGACGAAGTCTTGCATTCCCTTCTTTCACGCAGTCCTCATCCTTCAAGATCCATCTGAAATGCCACCTCCTCTGTGAAATCTTCCTTGACTCTCTCCATGTCCCCAGCATGTTGTGAGCCCCATTACTCCCCCACTTAGGGTCCAAACTCCTAGGTCAGTGACCACATTTTATATGTACGCCATTCTGTGTCATGGTACAGAGTGAGAGATGTTGGTAGCACTACCTCACGAGGGTACAGAGTCCTTCATGAGCATGGCAGGTGCTTATCTTACTCCTTTTTGTAGCATTATTCCTGCTCACTCCCTCCTCCAGCCCCGAGCCCCCAGCGCAGTTCTTGACTGTCTGTGTTTGTGGACCCAATGTGCATTTTTCTCGGGGAAAGCAGCTCTGCCACAGCTCAGGATTGATGGGACCCGCTGTTCCCCCTGTTTGTGAATACCAGCCCTCCAGGTCTCTTGCTCCTCCCTTTCTTCCCACAGGGGACTCATGGCCTCATCTCAGCTTCAATCCCCTACGTCTTGACATTGCCTTCTCCTGGAACTTTCTTTTGCTGGGAAAGTAATCTGCTGCCCTAATTACTTGTGGAAACAGTATCATCTTAACATGCTCAAGATTTCTTTCATCTATCTCCAGTGTGTCTCAGACCCCACATCTGTCCCCTTTAAGAGAGCCCGCATACTTTGAGCCATCAATGCCTCTCCATCCCTGCCTCCCAGCCTCAATGAATCACCCGCATCTCATTTCTAGAGCTTGGCGCTGTGAAACCTCTTATCCGCCGTCCATTCTTATGTGGCCTTCCCAGCACAAGCCTGGGAAGCAGACCGCTCTTCTCTGATGAAACGACCCCGTGCGGAGAAAGCCCTGCCTCCCACACTACAGCTTCCTCTGCCAGAGCACGAGTGCCCTCACGGCCTTTAATCATGTTTATTTTATGGCACCCATAAAGCAATAACATATTTCCATCAGCCCACTATGCAAACAGCTGGCCGCAGCCAGCAGTGACTGGTGAAGATAAAAACTGGTTCCTGAGCTCTTTATGAGGCAGGTGGCAGAGGACATGTGTCCGGGGCTTCTCCTGTCACTCACCTTCTCTACATTACGGTCCCTCTGTCGCCTGGATTTTTTACATTTGCTCCTGCAACGTGCTTCCTTGCCATTTGGATTCTCCATGGGCCTTCCTTTCCTCTTCATGCTCTTTAACTCGCCTCCGCCTTGCACATCTCAGATTGCACTGATGTGCAGGGTCTTGGGTCTCCTCCCTGCACGCTCGCTGTAGATTTCGCCTGGTCCATTTCCAGAGTGCAGCGCGGAGAGCAAGGGTCCTGGCTGGGGCATCGGCCTGCATCTGGGTGCTCTGCTCAGCCACGTCCCAAGTGTGTGATCACAGGCAAGTAGGTCCGCATCTCTGAGCCCCGAGCTCCTCATCTCTAAGGCAGGGCAATGGGATACTTAGCTCATGATGAACAGTGACAGTAGCCGTCATTATCATCAACAGTTTGGTTCCAGTATTTTCATAACCATATGCAGGTTCTTAATCAAACACCCCCAACACCGCCACTTTTAAAACTGACGGGTGTGTATTTGACACGGGTCATCTCTCACAAAGGAAAAAATAGGTTGTCCAACCATCCCTATTGTGAACCAACTGACCCAAGATCGCAGGGGGTCTGTTAGGTTTCTGGGTCTGCCCCCGAGCTTTGAAGCCACCCAGGATGCCTTTGGAATTTGTGCCTGTTTTGCCAAGATCTCCTGAGCGCAGAGTGGGCCACCTGGGCGCTCATGAGCAGCAAGGCTGCCGGGGGTGGAAAGATCCGGAGCCCTCCTCCCTCTGGGGGGCGTCACTGGGCCGGCAGGAACGAGCAGAACCCCCACTTCCAGAGAGGCCCCACAAGCCACGAGAGCCTCCAGAGCTGGGTCCAGAATATAAGCACAGAGCCGGGTCAACAAGCGTCCTCAGCCAACTTTCCAAGAGCCAGGAGGCTAGGCCTTCCAGTGGAGAGGGAAAAGGACAATTCAGAAGGTCAGGTGAGCAGGGCATACGAACCGAGTGACTCCAGGCAGTCGAGTGCCCTCTCTGGACCTTGCTTTCCCAATCTGCTGGGGGGGGGCGGGGGGGCTGGATCTAAGGGGAGACTGGATCCGTTGGTTATGAGGCTTTTTATTTATGTAGCCAGCATGTACCTGGCATTTACAGTGTGCCAGGCACTATTCTAAGACTATACTGACATCAGTTCATTTCATGGGCATAACCATGTGAAGTGAGAATTTTTATTATTTACTGGTGGGAAGCTGAGGCACAGAGAGGTTAAGTAAGTGGCTCGAGTCACACAGCCATTGGGTAGCTGGGCCAGCTCTGCACCCTGCACTGAGGCAGGCCTGCCACTAATCTGCTGCCGTCAGCTCCAGGCACGTGGAAGGGGCAGTGGGCACAGCAGACACTCAGCCCTGTGTCACTGTCCATGCCTCGTCCCACCTTGACTGTTGCCGGTTTGGAAGGACCAGTCACCACGACTCTCTTCACAGAGCTCAGGTTTCGACCTCTAAGGGGCTGTGGTCCTCGGGGACCACGGTCAAAACACATGGGCTGCACCCCTACTGTACCTTTTCCTGGGTCTGTGGCTTCAGGCACCTGTCACCAGCCTCTGCAAGCTCCTTTGAACACGAGGCTGTTAGCACCTGCTCAGCCACAGAGGGAAATTCCCGAGACCACAGACAGGGAACTGTCTGGAGAACTCCAAAGTGAAATACGAATGAAGGGATTTGTGCCAGCATCTGGCACCTTGCATGTCACAGTCACTTAGGACACACGTTTCTTGAACTGACCGTAGACAAAGGCAGGACAAGCGTGAGGAGAGCACACTGGCGTGTGACAGCGTTTAGAAGGCAGAGAAAACTCGGTCCATGGTGTCCCCAAGCCTCTGTCCCCTTAAAGCGACCTGCTGCACACGGGCACCTTTTCCACCGAGACACTTGGAAGCGGGATGCTCTGCGCCCACGTGTGTTTCCGTGGAGCTGGGTGACGGATGGCGGGGGCCCCAGGCCTGGGCTCCGGGGGAGAAAGCAGGAGAAGCTGCGGGTGCAGTCGGGGGAGGGAGGTCTGGGAACCCCGAGGGCAGCGGCTCCCTCACGCTGCCCCATGCGCGTGGTGACAGAGACCGAAATTGGTGCCAGCTTTAGCTAAATCTAAATAAGCGATTCCAAACACCTATCTCCTTTATCCCTGAACACAGAAGCTCAAAACCCATTACTCCGACTCCCGCTGAGGCTGAGGGTAAGGCCGGCCCAGGTGGTCCCTCCCGATGACGACAAGAGTGAGCACCCCAGCCGGAGTCGGGCCCTGGCGGAGGGCCACGGGCTTTGCTGGGGCGCCCGGTTCCAGCACCGCGCAACCTCGTGGACTTGAAAGAATCAGCGAGTCTCTGAATGTGAGCAGTGTCCCGTGTTCAATGAAAAAAGCTTTTTTTTAAAATAATAAAATAAACATGTCCTGCTGGTTTAGAAGAATCCTTGTGAGCTTCCAGGAACCAACATTCCCCAGCCCTAGTTCATGTTCAGCAGGGAAGCCTAGGCTGGTGCAATAGTGGTGACTTGTTCAGACACATCTGGTCTGTGGAAAGTCAGCAGGCGCGGGCACACTGGGGCAGCGAGGGCTACTGAGAAACCACACACACATATTCAAGGAAGAGAAAGTGTGGGCTGGAGGTGAGGAATGTGGAGTCAGCGTCAGTGACTCCCCAAATACTTTTATAGGGGGTTGAAGGCAAAAAAAAATGCACCCAAAACTCCCCACAAGCCCAAACAAAGCCACAGTGTGTTCCCGTTTACCGCCAGGCCCACGATCACACCCGGCACATCTCTCAGAGCGCGGCTGGGGCCCAGGGAGCCGAAGGCCCTTCCTGTAAACAGAGGCCAGCAGGGACCACAGGCCTTCCTCCTCCGCCTGCAGCTCCTGCCCTGCACACTCTGCCCGGCCAGGAGGTCAAGCAACTGCTTAACCTTTGGTGTTGATTAACATTTGGCTCACTTTTGCAAATTAGGAGCCAGAGATAAAGGATACAGGGGGCGACCATTGGAACTCACGGAGAGAGGCTTGTGGGCAGGCCAAGGACTGCTGCTTGGTACCACGCCCACCCGCCTCCAGCGCTGGGCCTGTGCACCCTGCACCTGGGGCTGGCCCCACCTTGGAGCCTACGATGCTTGTCTCTCCATAGGCCTCAGCGTCACTTAAGCAAGGGGCCACCGTCTTGGAAGACAGTGTTTGGCGTGGAAGACAGTGGCGACTCTGAATTCTAAGCCACAGCCAAACTGGGGAGAGAACTGCAAGCCCCTTCGGAACCCTCCCTCCCCGTCCCGGCCTGGACTCCCCAAGAGGGAGACCCCTCCCTCCACTCCATTCCCTTCCCTGTTCATTTTGTGCAGCCTCCTGCGAACCCCAAAGCTTGTGCGCCGTCCCTGGGGGCCCCTGTGCTCTCCCTCCCTGCACAGTGAGTGACGTGGCTCTTGTTTGAGACTTTGTAGACCCCTCTGGCATTTCCAGTTGTTCCCCTTGTCGCCTCCCTTGACTGTGGGGGAGAATGATTTGTTTCCTCATGCTTTGCTCTCTTCAACCCCCGCTCATTACCCCCCAACAACTAGTGTGTAAGGTCTGTGAAGCTGCTACATAACAGAATGTCTTATTAATATATATGCCACAGCCTATAAAGTATAAAAAAAAACAATTTAAATTCCTTTTTAAAGTTGAATGCTCCTTCAATCAGTGTTAGCCACCCACGGTCTCTCCTTTTCTCAAGGCCAAGCTTGGATTCTGCTGCATCCACGTGACCCCCCCACCGCCATCCACTGGTACCCGCCTTCCCCTCTCCTGTCTACCTCGTTCTTGGCCTCTGCAGTGCATCTTGTCTCCTGGGGACTCGAAAGTGAGGGGGGTCCTCAGGAGTCTTCCCAGCAAGCCAGGGACTCCATGGGGGCTGGCCGCGCACCTGCTGCCTTCCTCTCTATTGCTCCACACGGTACGGGATTCTGCTGAGATAACTGTTTTCTGTGTGCCCAGAAACTGTTTCCTTCCGAAGAGTGCATGGCAGTGATTGTCAATCTACGGCACGTTTCGGTGTCACTTGGACATGCAGTCAAACACAGATTTGGGCCACCACCCGTAGAATTGGTAAGAGATACCTGGTCGAGGTTGGGCCTAGAAGCCGAGGCTGGAAGACTGCAAGCCCCTCTGTGTGGACCAGGCCTTAAACTGCACGTGTGTGTCATCCGTGGTGCCAGACAGCGGAGCCACCAGCTGGCTGATTAGAATGATGTGGGACATCTACCCTAAGCCGGTCTTCTGAGCCAGCCGACCTCCCCCTGCAGGGTTAAGAGCTGTCACCCGGGGCCTGTGCAGATGAGATGACCTCCACAAAAACACATCAGGAAAATCCCTTGGATTCCAAGCTAATGCACAGAGATTCCAGGGATAGTTAGTAAATACTTCTCCCTGCTCTACTGAGAATCAGCAAGAACAATCGTTGGCTCTCAGCCCATCTAGCAAACATCATTCCGCCGGAGTTCTCTGCAACTTTTCGGCGCCCTGCTGCAACATCTGAGAGAACAGAGTTTCTCTAAAATGGAATTCCGAGCCTAAACGAGACAATTTTACGACACCTGGAGGCAGAGCACTCAGATGTTTGAAGTCAAGTTGGCCTGGCTGAGAGAACTCTCACGCTCACAAAAATATCAGAGTTCATTTTTGGCCTCTCCAAAGAGCTGAAATATAGCTCTGTTTTCGAACTCTAATGAATTTGGCACGAACACCATTTCTCAAAATGTGATTTTTGGAAAACTGAAAAAAAAAATGGAGTGTGAATTGATGTAATAACAGATTTCAGAATCGCAGAATGCTGGAACTGAAACAATGCCAGACACGACCCAGTCCAGACCCAGTTTTTAAAGGTGAGGAAATGAAGGCTTTGCTAAGTAACAAGCTAACAATGAAAACCACAGTTTCCAAAGGCTCCATTGTTCTTGGCGGAGGCTTGAAGCAAAATATAAAAGAAGTCTCTGTGAAGTTGGGACAACACAGGACAATACCATATAAAGCACTTTTAGTGGGGCCAGAGGTTCTGCGAACACAAGGTGTTCACAGAGACTGTGATAGAGCAGAAAGAATGCTGGGGTTGGAGGCAGAAGACAGGCATTCCATGGCCCCTGTCAGCCACGTGAAGACCTCAAGACCCTGGGCAAGTCCTGACTGAACGCTAGCACCTTCGCCTGCCAAACCAAGGTGATGGTAACATGGGCGGTTTCCAGGGGGAAGAACAGCGTGTCTGTGGAAGGACACCACACACTCTCCAGTTCCACCGTCTCGGCGGGAAACGGCCCTCCTGGAGGTGCATCCACCTGGTCCGCTTCGGGGGCAGTCTTCGTGTCCCCTCATGTCACCTCCCTTCTTCCCAGTCACCGAAGTGTGCATCCAGTTTTGGGATCCTGGTTGTTTGTGGCCTTTTTGTCTTCTCTGATCCTGCTCTGTCCACAAAAAACAAACCAACAAACCAGGCGCCCCTCCGCTCAACGAGGCCATGTCCAGGCTGATCCTGAAGGGCCGAGAACACGTGTGTTTCTTCCATTCCTGTCTCCCAGCACTGCGCGCAGGTCCCCGACCTGCCGGTTCCCCAGCAGGCATCACATTGTGTGGGAGGGAGTAGAGTTGAATGGGAAGGGAAGAAATGGAAACCCTAAAGTGAGTTCAACTCCCTCCCTCCCCAAACTCGGGTCTGTCTACCTTAAGGAGAAGACCCAACTTACCCCATGTGACATGGATTTTTCACAGGGGAGTTCTGCCTACAGCCAGAAAGTGGGAGCTTTTTTTTCCTTTTTTTAAAAATCGGGCTCTTCCCAGGCCTCCTGCCTACTTTTCCCAGTAGGAAACGGTCCTCTTCCTTTCCGGAGGAAATGTATATTTAGGTCTACAGGGTGGGGGCCAGGGTGGGGAGTGCTGATACACCACAAATTTTATTTGCAGACTCTCATGATGGGCAATGATCAGTAATTCTTGTTCATGGATATGGGATATTTTAAGAACCATGGTAAGGAGTCTCCTAGAAAACGAAGAGAGGAACTCAAACTAGTCGTTTTCCTGGCTGGCTTTCACTGTCTGCTCTAGAAACTGTGGCTTTTGCCACATTCCTTTTTCAGGTCCAGGTTGATTCTCCCCCCAAAGAGGTTCCACTTAAACTGCAGAGATGCTTTCCCCCCAGGCCCTCAGCCCCCCACCCCTTTCTTGCTTCCCCAAGAAAGGGGTGGCAGGCGGGGGCCAGATATTTCCTCTCCATTTTCTCACTGACGTACCCCAACTCAGACTTCCGGCTCCAACACCTGCTAGCAGCGCGGCCGTTTGGGCAAGCTACGTGCTCCTTCTGTCCTTGGTCTCATCACATGTGTCCTTGCAAGGTTCAAATGAGGTGATCCACAAAAGCACACGGCCCTGTTCTAAGGGAGAACTCACTGCACATCACCTACTGTCACCCTTATTCCCCCCCTTTTACACATGCAGGAAGAATGCTCAAGCAGCTTGAGAACAGTGCTGAGACTGGACCCTGAGTTTGTCTCCAAAGACTGACTTCGTGCTGCTCTCATGTACCTTAGACTTCCCTTTGCCACTCCTTCTCCTCCTCTTGGACCTTTCCGCCTTGGGAGGCATCCCATTGTGCTTTGCGGTGTTTCTGATCCTAGGCCGCCCACATCAGAATTATCTGAGACTCTGCCCACATGGGCTGAGTCAGAATTTCTGGAGCCGAGACCCAGGACTCTGCATTCTCACAAGCAGCCTGGACAATTCTTCCGTACCCAAGAAGGTTATGAGCCACTGACCCAGACTGACCTCTGCTGCCCCTGCCAGTGTCCAGTCCTCCCACCGCCCCCCTCACCCAGGAAGTAGCTCAAATCTACCTGCTCGCATAGCCTTCCTTCCCTGCTCACCCCCATCTGCTCTTCCGTGAGTAGCAACTCAAGGCCAATGCCAGCTCCCTGTGGGCACTCACTGCAACCCACTTTGAATAATGGCTGATTGAAGCAATGGCTCATCTTGCCTGAGCGTCTGGCAATGGCTCATCAGAGAAGGTGGGGGGGAGAGAGGAGGAAGGAGAGGCAGAGGGTTGGGCTACACGCACTCCCTACACAAGACCTACCGCGTAAAAAGATGCAGCAACTTTCCACCTAGCAAATCTCAAGCTGAACCAGCATCGATTGTACAAAACTAAGCATCCAGCTGAGCAAGCAAACACAGAAGAGGAGAAACAAAATCAATATTGTTTGTGTTAGAGTTTTATCTTATCTCACAAGCACAGCAGATTGCTTTCAGAGAGGACGCCAGGTGTCATTTACCATCTGCTTTCACTTAATCCAGTTTTGCAAGGAGTACTCAGCCAACTTCTCCTACCCCAACCCCTCCGAGGCTGCTGATGCTGGATCTGAGCACCTAACCCCAAGGCACACATTTCTGGCCTTCCTGTCATGACGACGATTTTCTTTGCCCGGTTTTCTTAAGAGTAGACTTACTCTCTGGTTATGTAAACAACTCAAGATACTCTAATTGCTGAGAGGATATCAAAGCTCTGCACTTGAGTGGGAGAAGGAGTTGAGGGGGTGGGGAAGAATGGAAGGAAAACAAGGATTAATTATTAAACACAAGAGTCTAGAAATCACATACTATTTGGCACCACTCCTCTCTGCATACCGCATTCCCATTAACCGGGAGGAAAGTCAGGCTTCTCGCCATGGCAAATTTGCTTAATTATGTTTTCTCTCTCCTCAAGTGGGTAGGGTTGCCATGGCCTGGCTGAAAAACACACTTCCTCTGGGTGTGTCTGCTCCAGATGGGAATGCAGTGGCCCTGTCCGCATTGATTTGCTGCAATTTCTTATTTTTACAAACCAGACTTGGAACCACTTAACAGAAAGTGACATGAATACTATGCAAATCAGCTATACCACCCAGAATCCTAGGAGTGCTTTGATAACAGGACAGAAACACTGCCGTCAGCTCTGTCTTTGCTTGTTGGAGCTTGGGGCAGGGGAGCAGTGCAGGGTCTGGGTGTCGAAGGAGAGGGAGGGGGATAGAAATAAAGACATTCCTGATGTTCCTCACTGTCCACAAGAGGGTAGGTCCAGGTTTGTCCGCCATGTTTTCCACATTGTTGAATTTCTGGGACAGATTTAACACCACTGGTATTAGATGGATTGTCACCTACTGGCTCAGACGATGGGTGTGCTCATTTAGAATTGGCAACCCAGTCTTTGCAGCCAGGGGTGCTGTCCTCCTGGCACTCAGAGCCCAGGTGGAGACCACCTGGGGGAGTCATGTTGCACAGCCCCTCTCAGACCGCAGACGGCCACCCACTGTCAGAGGCCAAATCCTCCTCAGAGACCATCTCGTCCAACTCCCTCATGTTACAGGTGGCAAAACCGAGGCCCGGGGGCCCAGTGTCAGTCTGATTCAGTGAGCTGGTGGCTACACAGAGCTGAGAATCGGGGTTCTGTGACTACCGGGGACTACCAGGCTGCTCTTCCAGAGTTTACAGAGCGTAGAGATGATATGAACACATTTTCTAAAGTCTCCATCAGCTTAAAAGGGAGAGAGACCAAGAAGGTAGAGGCAGGGAAGGAAGCTACACCTAACAGAGGGCCGGGGTGAGCGGAATGGTCTTGAGTTCAGGCTCTGAGATAAGACACGACGTGGACCAGCCACTCAGCTGATGGGTGGACTTGGTCAGTCGCCTCGCTTCACTAAGCCTTAGCCCTCGTCTTCAGCACAGAGATAGTCGTGCCTCCTTCTCGGGGTTGCATGAGGATTGAGGGGGATAATGCACACGCAGGTCCTGGCACACGCCCAGTGCTTAATAAGGGTTGGCTCTTGCTCTAACCCCAGTGCAGACATCCAAGGACTGGAATCCACTGCCAAGGCGTCCGTCCTGGGAGACCTGTCCTTACGGCAAACTTCCTTCCTGCCAGCGCCTCTCTTCCAGTCCTGGACCCTGGCTGGCCGACTCCCGCCCCTCTGTCCCTCTGGACAAAAGACAATCAGGACAACTTTAGTACTCAGCCCCATGGATCTTTCCAGAAGAGTGGCAGGGCACAGAACATAAACAAATACGCAAAAGGACCTGGGACAAAGGGAACTTGGAAGGCATTGGACACGGGACGGGAGGGAGAGCTCCACACGGGACTCCCCTCGCCCATTATCCCTGTGTGGACTCTGAAACTAAGCTGCAATAAGTGTAGGGAGTGTGGAACACCACCCCCAGGGGCCCGGTCCATTGTGGAAGTCACACGGGGAGCAAAATCGCTCTCCTCTCACCTCGCTTAAGTCAGCAGACAGCCTGGGCTAGTGCAAAAGCTTGTTTTCCTCCCCCCAGGACCATTAAAACTGTGTCCCACAAAAGCTGGAGTCAGTGGCATTCTGATCACGGACTCTCAGCTTGGTTCCTGTACCGTGGTCATTAATATTTATAAAGCTGACCCTGAAAGATCAAATAAGAGTCCCTGTGATTTTCGTGAGAAATACATTGGATCTGAGTCTCCGAAACTCGGCCATATACATCTTTTGTGCACGTGAATCCAAACGCCCCATCGTCTGTCTATATGAGAAAGTACAATTCACTCTCTTCCTTCACCCTGGGTCTGCACTTTTCCTTTCGAGGCCCCATTTATCTTCTTGCGAAACCCGCACCCAAAAGAACAACAGGATAACATTTTCTCGAGACAATGTTTGTTTTGCAGAGTGCGTCCCTGACACTGGACACCACCCAGCTGCCGGTGACCCTGCAGGCCCAGAGACTGAGGTTCCAACCCCACCGTTCAAACCCCCCAGAGCCCAGCGGGTCTTCGCCCTGCTTTCAGAGAAGTCATTATCCTCCTTTTTCCCTTCCGGACCTTGGAGCTGAGCCCCCCGCCCCTCCCCCAAGACAAGAACAAACAGGACGTGTTCTCTCTCTCCCAAGATTGCTGCCTCGGCATGTATTTCCCATTGAAAGCTTTTAAGCATTTGACTTCCACGTTTGTGAACACCCCCCAGTGGACTGTTAGGGTTTGGTTTAATCTCCAAGAAAACTGGCGTTAAAATAGACCTTTTCCCAGCAATAATAATCTCATTTACGATAAATTATTCTATTCTCAGTACCTCTGAGACACATGAGAGCTTTTTATGCAATAGAGAAGCCATGTATTTCCGAATAGTTTAATGCATGTTTCCACATTTTTCTCATTTTTAATGCAAGGGCCATTGACAGTATTGTGAGAGAGTGTCTTTTAAAAGCACATTTACGGTGCGTGTTGCAGCGGAGCAGACAGCTGCATCGCTGCAGGGCCCTTCCGCTGGGAGAGGCAGGGCAGCGATGCCCTAACTCCCGTTTAGGTGCATACCAGGGTCACCCCTACAGCGAGAGACACCGTTCTCGGGTGCATTGATAAGAGGTGGGACACCCCGCTTCCAGCTGGGCTCCGTCCTTTAATTTGCTGTAGGTGCTTAGGTACCGCTGCGTCTCAGACGCCTCCGCACAAATACAGGGGCAAAGAACTGGCGGCGGAGGAATCCCGGAGGACTCCCAGGCAGGGGAAGTTCAGGCAGGGCCCTTGTGCGTTAACGGGCGCCAGGGTTGCTCGCAAAAGGCAGGGGATCGAGGAGCTCGAGTGCTGGAAGTTTGGCTGTTTTGGTCTTCTCAACGTTGGTCTCAGGGCTGCGCGTTGGGACCCCCTCTCTCTCTCCCAAAAGCCACCTGTGGAGGCCCTTGATGGGGAAGGTGGTTGCAGGGTCTGCAAGGGGCACAGCGTCCGAATCAGAGCATACACGTCCCTGGGGCTGGGATTTTAATTTGTGCGAGGCTCCCGGGGCAGAAGATGTTCTGAGAAATCTGCTCAGAGGTGTCATTCTGATAAACTGCCCGATGGAAAACCACTGCCTAGTGTACGTATGAGATTTAACTTCGATCCTATATACTCACCAGAGATGGGAAAGCAGGTCCTTAACAAGAGCAATATGGCCCTTCTGGGATAAGAAACCAGCTCGCGGATGGCTTCCCGACGTTCTTTTGATAAAACGAGCTGTACCTTCTCTGACATGAACACGGCCCATCGGTAAGGGTTTCCTGCTGCCCGTGGGTCTAGCTAGCGCAAAGTCACTCTGGAGACCCCAAGCAAGGGCTGGGCGAAAGGTCTGCAGGACAGGGATCTAGTTGTAGTTCTGGGAAGGTGAGCTACTTGGGCCTTGGAGATGTCGCCTTCCAAGCACCCGAAAAAGGGAGCATGGAGATAACAAGGTACGAGGTAAAGAAGTCTGTCGGAGAAGGAGGAAGAGATGAGGCCAGGAGGCGGGCTGATGCGTGCGCTGCTCCCCCGCCCCCCGCAGGCCGGGCTCCGCACTGCAGGCTCCCGCGCGCGTGAGAGAGCAGACCCCCTCTGGGGGTGGCTCAGGTCCGCTGTCTGGTAGGGGACCCCGCAGCCTCCTGCACCCGCTGAGTACTCGACACGCGGCCAGTGTGCCTGACGGGGTGCCCTGACTGTAAACCACACACCGGATTTTGAAGGTTTAGTACCAATGAAAAACAGTAAGTTATCTCATCAATAATGTTTATATTGAATATACGTTGATGTGATTATGTCTTGGATATTAGGTTAAAGGCAGTATATTGTTAACATTAACTCCCCTCCTTCTTCTTGCCCTGGTAAGAGCAATGCCGCAGAAAGCTTGGGGCGGCACACGTGAGACTTGCCTCTGTGGCTCTCGTCACACTTTCGTTGGGTAGCGCTGGCTCAGACGGTCCTTAAAACTCAGCGGGAGGCGAAGCAGAGAAGGGGAAACAAACACTTCTCAGTTCAGGTGATAACTGGATCCCCAACCCACACCCCGGGAGTCCTTTCCAGGGTGGTGCTAGGGGCTGGGACCATGAAACTAGGAGACTAAAGCAGGGAGCTGGAGTTGAGAGCCTGCATGCTGGTGACTTTGGCAAGAAGTGCTGGTACAACGTAGCTACTTTAGGATGGGGACTCTGGAGACCAGCTGCTGGGGCTTGAATCATGGCTCAACTACTTCCTAACTATGTATCCAAAGACACAGTTCTCCCAGCTGTAAAACTGGTTCATTCTAGCGGCTGCCTCGGGGAGTCGTGAGAATTAAATGAGATGCGTGGAAAGCGCTTAGTAACTAACTGTACACAGTGAGCCCAGCAATAAATATCGGCTGTTGCGGGGTACAGTTCCGAAGTCTGGCTCCCCATGACCCTCACAGTGGCCTCCCCTGTAGGGCAGTGAACCAGCGTGTGGAGGGTCTGGGACATGCAGAAGTGCTCCAGAGGAAGCCAGCTCTGTCCTGGGGCGGAGAGAACAGCAGTGGAAGACAAGGGCTGGAGCCTTGGGCCCTCTTCCCCAGAGAATGCCAGGAAGTTGAGATACTTGAGGACATACCATGTTCTCTCATCAGTGCAAGACGCTGCAGACAGTTTGATCCCCCTTCGCCCAGTGGTAAAGAAAGATTCTTTTGCCCTAGATGGGTGAACCATCTTTCTAAGAAAGAGGATGTCCCAGGTCTCCCAGGACACCACACGGGGCACGGCTCCACGGCCTGGCAGAGCAGGGCCGGCCAGCAGGGTACCGGGAACTGTATCAGATGCCACGTGGGCGGGGCCAGCTTGAAGAGCAGAGCAAGACTGGAGGGCCTCTGCTCACGGTGGTCAGGAGGGGCGTGGTCACAGAGGCCACAGAGCAGGAGGGACACCGGGAGCTTCTGGAGGCTTCTTGAGTAGAGACCGCTTGTCTTTCCAATTCATTCACTGCCCTTCCCTGTCTTTGAAAGGGGTGTTTGGAAGCCAGAGAGACCTACGTGTGATTTCCCCAGGGTTGGTGCGTCCCCTGGGGGATCCACTGAAACTCAGGCCAAGATGACCGTGGGGAGAAAGTTTTATTCTGGCCAGTGGAAGCCAGGAGCCCTTCAGAATGAGAGCATTGGCTGATGTGCTCCGTGATGGAGGAGTCAAGTGGGGGTTCACCTTGAGCTGGAACTAAGGAGGAAAGGGAGTCTGGGGTCAGACCTTGAGAAGTGGCCTTTCCTTCCTTCCTGTTTCTCTATCAGAGATTGTGTGGTGCAGGCAGCCTAGACTCCGAGCAGAGAAAAGCTGCAGGCGCCTGGCTACTGCTGGCAAGACTCACAACACCCCGTCGAGGAAGAGATTCTCTTCCACAACAGGGAGTCTCAAATTAGCCAGAGGCTTGGAGTGGTTTCCTGTTAAGTGAAATGTAATCAATTATGATGGCTTCTTTTGGGGACGTTACATGTCTTGTTCCTTTCTCTTTGTTTACTTTGGATTGCCCCTGAGGTCAAGTGCGAAGTTGTTGATTTCACCCCAACTGCCCAGCATCCATGAGCACATCTGCAGCCCAGGACACAGCACTCAGATGGCCAGATGCAGAACGTGGTGCGAAGTGAACCAAACCATTGAGAAGACATGATCTGGCAACAATTTCAGTCATTATGATGTGATTTGCACTTTTGAAAATGACATTTTAATGTCTCTGGTTATATTTTGCTGCACTGAATAAAGAACAAACTGACAGTAATCAGAGGGGAGGGTGGAGGAGGTAATAGGGGGTAATGGGGGGGAAAGGGGGAGGGGTTTTCAAGGAACACAAGGACAAATGAACAAAGCCAAAGGGGCGGGAGGTGGGGATGGCTGGGGTGCGGGGGAGAGGTGAGGGGAAATAGAGACAACTGTATTTGAACAACAGTAAAAAAAAAAAAAAAGAGGAAAAAATATTACATGAACTATTTACAGAAAAAAGTAGCATGTTAAACAAATTTAAAAAATTAACTGACGTTTTAAAAAGAGATAGGACAACACAGAAGGTTGAAGCAACTTCAGTGTAAATAAATGTCCACTTCAGGAAACTGGCAGCGCCTCCTGGGGCTGAACGTGCAGGTACCTTACGCTCCAGCAATTCCACTCCTGTGACTACGCCTAACGGAGCTGTACGCACACGCGCACCGAGGCACATGCACGAGAATGCCCACAGCCTCACTGTTCCAAAGCCAACAGGCGGACACTTCTTTTGCACAACCTCAACATGGTCTTGGCCCCACCTTGCTGTCACCACTGGTTTCCTGCAGGCTCTGGCTTCTAGCAGGAGCAACGCGTAATGTCTGTGAAGGGCCTGCACCACGCACAGCGGACTGCCCGCAACGCCGCTTCTCTGACTTGGGATTTCCCTGGAAAACTTAGGTAGGCATGACCTGGAAGAACAGGAGAATGTTCTTGAAGGAATTCTGGTGGGATCATCCTCAGCCCATGGGAGGTAGAAGCCAACGAACGACGGAAAAGCATTTCTACTCTCTGTTCCCCTGGTGAATAGTTCTAAAATGGATCGCATCCACCCCCGTAGAAGACAGAACCGCAGCTAACTGTGGAAGTGGTTAACTTGGTAGCGCATCCATATATTGGCCCCCCTGCGTCTCCCGTTTCACTTTCCCCGCCCTGCACACCTGCCCCCAGGAAAAATGCTTCCACGTGAAGTGTGAGCAGGCAAACTTCTGTGTTGGGCCTCGCTCAATTTGGAAACCACCCAGTAGTAGAATGCACACATAAACGGTGGAATATTCATAGAAAGAACTGTGGAACTCATCCATTCCAAAAAAATAGGTGGATCTCACAAATATAATGTTGAGTCAAAGAGACTAGACATAAAAGGATATATACTCTAGATTCTATTGATACAAAATCCAAAAGCAGGCAAAATCATAGCGTTAAGAAGTTGGGAGAGTGGTTCTTTGGAGGCGGGTAGGGGGCGGTTGTTGGGAGAGGTTAGGAGGGGCTTCTGGGTACACTGTTAGCATTCTCGTCCTTGAACTGGACAGCGGTGAGCGGAGCTCACTTTATGAGAACTCCTGGAGCTGGGCTTTTAGGTTGTGCACTGCTGTGTGAGACCTGAATTTTAAAACAGGTCTTAAAGGAGGTTAAAATCAAGAGAGAGTGATGACTGACTCTTTTTCCTTACTCCACAGCCATGTGCAAGCCTGCTTTCGGAAGAGCACCGTCCATTTCCTTAGTCTGTTGTAAGAGATGCACCTCCAGCTCCTTCCTTACCCAGGAGGTAACATAAATAAGAGAAGATGGCCCAGCAGGACTGTGTTTCTTCTAAACAGAGTGAGTTCTCTTTGGTTCCAGCCAGTGATAGTGGTGGGAAACCGGCACTCCAAAAAAAAAGCAAGTAAGCAAGCAAGAGAGGGAGGGTTAAGGAAAGATGAAGGGAGAGAGGAGAGGAGAAGGAAGGAAACAAAGAAGGAAGGAAAGAAGGGAGGGAGGAAGGGAGGGAGGGAAGGAGGGAGGGAGGGGAAAGGGAGGGTTGGACAGGGAAGGGAAGGGGACATGAAAGCCCTAATTTGTCGTTTGGCCAATGCCCATGGTGTAAATAATCTAGTTACGGCCAATTTCAGACTATCAGCTATTTCACACTTGGCTCGCAACATTTCTGAACGCTTTATAATTGGCTGCAGTGAGCCCGTCCGAGCTGGCCCCAGCACACCGGCTCTAGCCAGTAGCTGGCACATGTGAGAATGTTTGCAGTGCATGCTCATCTGGGAACTTGTCAAAAGAAGCCAGAAATCTGGGTTTGTATGTGAAAACTCCTGATTTTTAAATGTTATCAGCTAGTTAAATTTTTCAAAAACACTTTACAAACCAGAGGGAAAAAACACATCTGCAAATTAGATTTGGCCCATAAAAATGCCAGTTTTTTGAGCTGTGGTTTGCAGACGAAACCTTCTGAGCACGGACAGGGCGTCAGGCTGACTGGTGCGGCATCGCCTTCGCAAGGAATGGTGGACACGCTCGGAGTGCCAGCACGGTGCAGGGAATGGAGCTCTACCTGGGGGCTGGGGAAAGCGGGTGCAGCCCCAGCTTTACCACAGAAATTGTGTTAGTTACCCGGGCCTCGGTTCGCCCATCTGTTTTAGAATGCCTTTGGCAGAGGTCTTCTCATACCGAAACTCTCTGGTTTGTGTTAATGAGCGCATAAGCGTGGGAGGCTGGCCTTTGGGACCAGGCAAACATTGCAGTGTGGCAGGAAAACGTCAGGGGTGCTGGTCACGGGACAGCCATTGCCCGGTAGAAGGTCACTGCTCAAAGGGAAGGTGTGGCTCTCCATGGAACGATGTTCGTAGGCCTTCTGGGAAGTCCCGTCCTGATGCTCTGTCGTCCTCGGGCTTCTTGTTTTCCAGGCAGGACACAACCACTTTCTGAACACGTCCCGGAAGGATGCAGGGTGGCAGGGGGACATCAGCCTGGGGAACCTCGGACCCGGGCGTGTGCTGTCGGACCAGGGGCCTTAGCCCCATTTCCGCGGGTTCCTACCCCACAGGGGTGGTAAGAAGAAGTGTCAGCTGTTTAAAGTGTCTAACTCAGTCTCTGGCACCCGGCGTCCAATCAATGTTACTTGCCATTAGCATCATCGTGATTTATCAAGGCATCTGTTTAGAGGTGCTGGACAGCAAACAGCCCATGTAGTCATTAAAATTTAATCTTATGTCTCGTTGTGTTTCATTTGGTCTCCATTACGCTGTTATTTTAGATACCCAGCCAGAGCTAATATTTCTGCAAGATCCAGGCAGGTCTGAACATGGATACTCTGATCTAATCCAGATTTACGAGCTCAGGAGCGCTCACAGGGAGATGTGGTAGTATTCTGCTGGAGAAAATTCACATGCCAGGGAGAAAACCATGCAGACTTGGAATATCGAGGAGGGAATTAGGTAGCTTAATCTGTGCTATTAATTTATTTCCAAGTAATACGGATAAGTTCCCTATAGATGAAGTCAGTAGCTATATTGGAGTTGGAGATACAGGGAAAAATCAGTCATACTGAGCCCGTTTTCATTTAAAATTTTGGTATTTCTTCCATCAAGAATTTTTTTTTATTAACGCTGGTTTTTAAAGCATTGCATTAAAGTGTTACACTGACCCCTGCATATTTTGACAACCTTTAAGTTTTGCTACTTCCTCACCCTCCTCCCGCCTCTGCTCACTGTGCTGTGAGGACCCGAAGCCAACAGCCACTTCATAAAAGATTTTTCTAGATGTTTTTGAGAATTTCTAGTTGAATCGAATCAAGGCTGTGACTCCAGTCTCCTTGTATAACGAGGCAGGTTTTTTGTGAAGAAAGCACGAAACGAGGAGCCGGAACGCCAGCCTGGTGCTGGCTTTAATCGGGGTGTGATGAGTCGCGTGAGGACAGCACGAGGTGTCTCTGAGACTCCGTCCCTTTAACTTTAAAATAAAGGTAAACGCATGCATACATTTCGCAAGGTTGGAATTCCTAAACGCTTACTGAAATACTCATTTTGACCACTGGCTTTTTTTTTTTTTTTGGCATCCCTATATGTGCAAGGAGTTATTAGTGAGAGCTCTTGGTTGTTCATTGTAGCAGCCACAGTTGTATTCACTGAACTATACCAGCCTGGCACAGAGTGCCTGGCAGGGCTAGAGTAGTAGGCCTGGAGGCCACTCTGTAGGACCAGTACTCTACCTATTGCTCTGGGAGAGACACTGCTGTCACAGCGCTGCAGGGGTCGGCCTCTGGGACTACCACAACCCCCGCAGTGTCTCCCTGTCATCCTCATCGGCAGTCTCCTACCCAACACTCTTGACTCTGCAAGCGCTTCTCCTAATCAGAGACCTGCATGGGTGCATCAGAGAGGGCCAGGCCCAGGCCTCTCTCTGGCTGCAAAGGCATTTGGGAGAATGAATGTCTGGCTCCTTCCTGGGGAAACAGAACCATAAATCTGAAAACTTCCAGACCGAGGAAGGGTTCTGGAAAGCGCTGGGCAGCCATGTGGCGTGATGGATGTGCACTGGATTTTACAGGCCTGGGCAGCATTCACGGGGATACGTGCGCACACGGGGGCAGGGGATTAAATGTACATACACTTGGAGAATCACCTCCCTGTTCCCCGAAGTCGAAGCCCTCCTCCTTCCCGGCCTCGCCTGGAAGCAGACGTGGGCACGAGGGATGCGGCTGAGGCTCCCTCCCCATGTCCCCATCGCTCGCTCACACCCTTAGATTTCCCCATCCCTCATCATCATCTGGTAACACCATGCCTGCCCAGCCCCCGGGGACGCTCCCTGGACTCATTCAGCCTGCAAATGCTTGGGAAATGCATCTGCGAAGGCCTGCAGCCAACTGTCATCACGGTCAGCGTCCAGACACTGGGACAGCAAACTGTTTTGGAGTTCTAAGCTCCGGGCCCCAGCCCGTGCCTTTATTTCCACTTACCTAGGCTGGCTAGACCCTCGGCCTAGGACTCACACACTCAAAGAGAAATGTCCTGTCTGCCTCCCTTTCAGAGACGACAGGGGCGCACGGCACCAGCACAAGGAGGTGTGCTGTGAAATGAGACCGCGAGCTCCGTGGGGCGACTCCCTCCCCTGAGGGAATCGGACTTCAGCTCCCCGACGCTTTTCTCTTCTTTGGCTCCTGAGAATGGAGTGCCGCCCTGAGAGGCAAGGTCTTTTCGCTGGCGGAGCCATTAGTCTGAATTCAAACACACTGCTGGCATCCACTCTGGCTTGAAATTTGAGGCTGTCCCCATTGCGTGTGCGTGCGCGTGCATGGGCATGCAGGGGTGTGCACACATGTGTTTCGGTGCTCTGTCCCCTCTTTTGCATTGTGACTTGATTGACACTGGGGACCAGGACTTATCTCTGCCTTTCCCCCAACAGTGACTTAGGAAAAATGCAGTGTAATGAATATGTTTGGAAATAAGTGCTATGTTGATACAATAATTTTTCTTTGCTCCTTCCTTCCATCCTTTCATCATAAATTAGGTGGTTTTCCCACCTAAACAATGTAATGAGTGCTGATTATATCCTAAGGGTAACAGCACAAAGGGCCATGTAATTAATAGTATTGGTGAAAGACGTTTAGTACAGAGGAAATGAATAAGAAAGCCCTTTAAAAAATACTACTTGAACAAAGCGTGTAAACAATAACCTCAAGGAAGACATTATTTTGGAAACAGTCTGTGGCGTGGAGGAGCCTGGAACTTGAAAAGGAGCAGGTGACTCCCGGGAGGAGAAAGCGGCGACGGGAACAACCGTGGGGACGCTGCAAGGACCCTCGGGCACGAGGGCCTGGCCTACCCGAAGATGCCAGCGCTGGTTCTTGGTCTTATCTCATTTCACTCCCGACACAGGGGCAGTTAAGTGAGAATACTATTTATAGGTTTATTAGACTTACTACAGCTTGTCTTTTGGCTCACTTAGGAGAGACCAAGGGAGGAAAAGAAAAAACACACATTTCAGCATGATAGGCAAGAGTTGAAAGAAAGTGGGAAAAAGATCAAAGCGTGTGTCTCACCACGTACGAGGAAGAAATGAGCTGCCGTGGCGCTAACCAGAGAAGGAGGGTTGCCATTATTCTCCTACTGGGTGTCTGGGCTCCGCCTGGCGAGGGCCGTGGCCAGGTCCTGTGAGGCCTTGCAGAACGTGGGCAACAAGAAGAGCATGGGTGTGATAGGGGGCAGTTTATATTCTTGAAAAGACCCTTCTGGCTGCTGTGTTTGTTGGGGGTCAAGAGTGGAAAGTGGGCAGTGGCCCCTGGGCGGTGGCAGGGGAGGTGGTAGGCAGTGGTCATCTGCTGGATGTGTCTTCCAGGCAGAGCCACCAGGATTAGCTGGTGGTTGGTGGCACCTTCAGCCCTGTGGACTGGTTAGCTCCAGAAGGGCAGAAGGTAAAATCAGGAGGAGGCTCCTCAGCTGGGACGTACGGAAAATGCGGATGCTGGGAGTCCTTCGTTCAGGGGCCTGTTGTCCTTGCTGACTCTCAGCGGCCTAGGGAGCTTCAGGGATGTTAACTGGACTCATCCCCTGGCATGATGGGAGAGAATACTCACCATTCTGCTCAACACATATAGGGTGAGGTAAAAGTCAGCTTAGAGCTGTTTGTGTGAAAAGCACTACAATAATTACTAAATAATAATACAGGAATGAAAGCTGTTTTGCGCACTCACAACGGTGAATCGACTTTCGCCCACCCCGTGTTTACTGCATGCCCCCCGGGTACCGTCAGGCGCAATGCTGCAGAGGTGCCAGCTGGCGCACAAGGCTTCTGACCTTGTGTGCTTGCACTCTAACCACTAAATGGCTTTACAGATCTGACTATAAAATTTTCCTGCCCGACTTGTACCTTCTCACGTCTCAGTTTTTCTCATGGCATTTCCTCCTGTTAAAAGGCTCTCATTCCTCTGAGGTCATTTGCACCTTTCAGGGAAGCCAGATGCCTTCTTCGTGAAACCTCCTTGATTCTCTATCTTCAATTTCAAAGCCCTTTTTGATTCCTCTCCTATAGTCCTCATTATTCTGGGATATGCTCTTTATACGAGGTCTGTCTGGAAGATATCTAGCCATGCACTATAAAAAATAGACATTTATTAAAGAAGATATGAGACACATTATACATGTGATTATGATGCCTCAGTCCCCTTCAAAGTAGGCACTTTGGGACCTCACACAGTTCTCCTAGTTGCCATCAGCTGCCCATCATGTTTTCCTGAGTCACATCAATGATCGGAAATCTCTTCCCTTTCAAAGGTGATTTTACTTTTGGGAAAAGCAAAAAGTCACAGGGTGCCAAATCTGGGCTGTAGGGAGGCTGAGTCACCTGGGTGATTTGATGTTTCCCCAGAAAACTCTGCACGAGATGTGATACATGAGCAGGCGTGTTGTCGTGATGAAGCTGCCAATCACCAGTTGCCTATACCTGCGGCCTTCTGAATCATCCGAATAGTTTCCATGGAGGAAGGAATGTTCAAGCTTAATGCAAAATTTGACACAGATTCATTGCTGTACTCACTTTGTCATTTTGAATGCGATGGCCACACAGTACACATGCTCACTCCACAGCATCTACCGCCCCCCTGACTAGTACAGTGAAGTCATCACTGTTCACTCATGCACACTTCAGTCCACTCTCCTTGGCTGCCAGGTTACATCAGTGTGGTGCAAACCGCTCTCATTATATTAACAATAGCTGGGCCTTTTTCCAGACAGACCTTGTATACCTGACTTATCTCTCTTACTAAACAGTAAATTCCTAGAGTATAAGTCTGGCCACCCATCTTTACACGGCCCATTCCCATGCTTGACGACCAGGAAGTGACAAAAGAAAGAAAAAAATACACTTTCCTGTAGCACAGAGTGCAAAAATAAAAGTGCACAGGGTCAAGGCTTAGGCAGTTTGATAGGGGAGAAGCAAAGAGAATTCCGAGGGAAGAGAAGCAGCGTGGCAAGAGCAGGCACAGGAGAAACGGTGCTAAGGAAGGGAAGAGCGGTCACTCAGGGGAGTCCCTGTGGGGATGAGGATGCTGGATATCAACGATAGGACCTCGGCGATGGACCAGAGGCCAGCGTGTGGGAGGCTGACAAACGGATGCAGTGAATGTGACCGTGACCGAAGTAGCTGAAACTTTCTCCATGTGCTATTTACCTGCGGGAGTTGTGCACTGCCATGCAAGACATCTCTGTTTCTCAGGGGCCCATGCAGGACACAGACACCACGGCAGACATTTCGGACTGGCCATGCCGCAGGAGCAGAAGTCAGGGAGCTGCCCACAGACTTTGGGTTTTGAGATCAAGCCCCTGGTCGCATCCAGGGAGCAGGCTGCCACAAGCTGTGAGCTGCTGTTCCAACACTCACACGTGTGGGGGTTGGCTCCCCGGCCGCCACCAGAGGGGACAGCTTCTGCTTCACATCTTCCACCCAAACCTCACGCCAGGGCAGCTCCCAGGAAGACTCTAACCCTCATGTAGCATTCCGGCTGCAAGGAGGCCTGGAAGGGTGCTTTTCAGCCTTCCAACCTCTCCTGATAAAACAGGGCAAGGTGGGGTTTAAGAGTGCTCATCCAAAGATGTTATGCAGCCCAGCCACCTAGGGGTCAGCTGAGAGGGGAGGGCCACGGCCAGGCTCTTGTCTGTCCCTTTGGGAGCAGTCGGCTGTGCCCGGGCTACCGACACAGACGTTCTTCAGGATGCCTTTCCCGTCTCCTGCCTCCAGCCTCGGGATTCACGTCCCCTCCTGTGCAAGCTCATCACGTGTTTTTCTTACAATATTGATTATATCCTTCTACGCTTTATTGTTAGTTAGGTAGATCTTGTTCTTCCTTGCCAGATGACCTTTTCCAAAACATGCCAGGGCTCATGTCTGAGTCCGTTCGGGCTGCTCTAACAAGAATATCGCAGACTGGGAGGCTCATAAACAACAGAACCTTGTTTCTCACAGTGCTGGAGGCGGGGGAGCCCAAGAGCATGATGCTGGCAGGCTCGCTGTCCAGCGAGAGCCAGCTCCCCTGCCGGTGGCCTTCTTCTCGCTGTGTCCTTACGCGGAGGAAGGGACAAGGGAGCTCTCTGGGATCGCTTCGATAAAAGCACTAACTTCATTGATGAGTGCTCGGCCCTCACGACCTCCTCATCTCCCAGTACCCCCATCTCCTAATACCATTCCCTCGGGGGTTAAGTTCTAACATATGGATGTTGGTGGGGGGGGGGGGGACAGAAACACTCAAACCACAGCAGCTTGGAAGGGACTTTCGTCACGGATAGTGCTCTGTGATCATTATTAACATTGTCTCAATTCACGTCGCCCCTAAATCTCAGTTGTCCTGCGGGTGCTCTGTCTTGTCTTGCTACGTGAATGAGGGGGTTCCTGATGCTCTGTCTTTGTAAACAGTAACTCTTCCTCCTGGGGCGCCGCCCCTGCTCCCCAACAGAAACCCCCGCACCCAGCCCTCTCTCCCAGAGCTTCCCCCACATCCGCTCTCCTGCCCCCACGTGCACGTTTCTGGGAAAAGAGCCACAAGCACTGCTTTACAAAAAAAAAAAAGTGAGGACATGTGTGTCAATGAAATAAGATGCTTCCTTTTCCCAGAGCGACCGAAACGTTATCAGGCCGCTCTGACACCCGGGAGTGCCGGCTCCAGGTCGCCAGGGGCTGACTGGCTGAGCAGGATCTGCAGCCGTGCAGCTGCTCCTTACCCTGCGTTTTGGGGGATAGTGCCGAAGATTAATGAAGGCCTTATTGACATCCTCATCCTCTCCCTTGTCCCACGCAAGGCCTCGGTTTGGCATCCTCTCCCTTGTCCCACGCAAGGCCTCGGTTTGGCGGCGAATGCTTCTCCAATGAGCTTTGGACAGAGTGGCTGCAGCATGCTTTTGTAAAACTGGGTACTGTTTACTGAAAACAAGATGAAAACTTCATACTCAGAAGTCCAATCACACCAAGCCCATATCGTTAGCTGCCTGTGTGGCTGCCGAAGGTGCTCTTCCACCACGTGGGGAGGAAAGCAGAGGACCCTTCGGGGTGCGGGGGGGGGGGCGGAGAGAGCAGGGGCCAGCCCTTGTCCGGTACAAGAGAGGCCGTGCGGCGTTGTGTGCATTCCCAGCGCCTCGAGGGTGTTTTCCCAGTGTCATCTGCCGCACTGACAATACACTGGCAGCTGAATGTGGAGACGAGTCCAGACGGTTGGATCAGTGTCTCCCTGACGGAGGGGGCTGCCGTGCCAGTGTGTGGATCTAGTTCCAGCTGGAAGTGGGCACTGGCTGTGTCTGAGGGCTCTTGACAATCTGCTTCTCCCGTGAAAAATCTAGAGCAAAGGCCAGTCCGTGGGAGGGCTGCTGGGAAAGTGGGCTTCGTCCTTAGGGAAGAGACGGCGGCCTCTGGGCAGGGAAGGGAGCCCGCGGCCAAGCCGTGCAGGCAGAAATGAGCCCCGGCAAGTCCGCGGGATTCCCACGCCAGCCGCCCCTGTCTCCTGTGACAGTCCCCCCTCATTTGTCCTCTCAGGTCGATGCCGACGCCAGAGAGGGAGTCAGCCGGCTCCTCCTCGCCTGCCTGTCTCCAGCTAGGTTTTGAAGGTCTTCCAGGGCCTGTCTGCAGCCGACATTCATCCCCTTGTCTGAGAAGGAGCCTGGATCCGGGGGGAGCCCGGCGGGACGAGCGCCAGGGACGCCGAGGAGGATACGAGTCGGAACAAGAACCCAGCCCCATGGTAACCCACCAGGATGTCGCTGCTCCGAGCTGGCCTGTCCCACGGAGCCCACTTACTAACCACGGCCTTGAATTATTCATCAGCTCTTGCAGGGAAACAAAGGGCAGAGGCATTTCATCTCCCCCAGAACTGACTGTCCTAGTCTTTGGCCTTGGGGAACCTTAAAATTCACCACGGGCATCCTGAACTCCCCCAGGCACCTCGGGGAGGGGCAGCAAAAGGCCACGCCCCCTTCCCTTTCCACGCTGGCTGAGTCCTGCTGAGCGGGCGTCTCTCCCTACTTGGTGGCGCAGGCTGAGCTTTGCTCCTTCCTCTTCTCATGGCAGGCCAGGCCCCCGGGTCTCCCCTCGGATGGCCTTGACATTTCATAGACACCAGGAACCGGGACAAATGTCCAGCATTGACTCCAGGGCCACGCTCAGCCTCCCGCCCTCCATCCCCAGCTTCCCTTCGGAGAAGACGCTCCACACTCCTGGTCCTGGACAGCCCCACTTCACACAGCGACAGGAAAGGGAGAAACGAGAGGAACTTTGTCCCCATCACGACTGCACGTACGCCCTCTTCCAGCCCCACCCCCTTCTTCCAACCCAAGTCCTTGATGCCTACTTCACCAGAGACAGCGGCTCCATCAGGCAGACCCTGCCTTCCTCCTCCCTTTGCCTCAAAATCCCCTTGAAGAGGCGCCCAGCGTCTTCGCACCACCACCCGCTGTGTTCCTGACTCGAAGGAGTCTTGCCTCTGGAGACGCCGCTGCTCCCCGCTACACCCTGTGCCTGAGCACCCCACCCTCGCCAGCACCTGCTCACTGCGTCCCATCTCCCCGTGGAAGCAGGTGGTGCGGCGTGCCTCTTGGGGAGCCGGGGGCGTGGGGACGGGCACCGGTGTGGCCACCTACCAGCCACGGGACACGGGGCTGTGGCACGCAGCACTGGGGTAGACAACTGTCTGGGTTTCTGGCGATCCGAGGGGCGTGTGACCAAGACAGAAAGTCTTGGGTCAAATTCCACAGGGGCAAAGGTTTATCGACCAGCAGGCACAAGACGGTTCCCCCCCCATAACCCGTGTGTCAAGCCCAGCGTGGCCCTGCTCCACCCCAAGCCCTCCAACAAGCAAGCGCCTTGCCAAAGAGCCACTTCAAGGTAGACAGAGCGGTGCTCTGTGAGCAGGACCACCAGCCAGCGGGGTTCGGGGGAGAGGTTTGGGGAGCAGGACCACCTCTGGGGTGTGGGTTCCTGAGTAGCAGACTTCGACTGCACCTCCCCGCCCAGGGCGGCAAAGTTAACTTATACATGCAAACGTCGCACTCAGGCTTGTGCTGAAATATCTTAAAGGAATCATTCATCACGCAAACAGCCTAACAGGGAAAGGCTTCTCTCTGTGGTGCCGTCTCCTCACTCTGGCGAATGGCGGTGATAGTGATACCTGCCTTAGAGGGGCGCTGGGGGGAGTGAGTGAGTTAATACGTATGAACACTTAAACTAGAGTTAGACACACAGTACACACCCAAATTTTCTGTTATTGTTACATCTCTGTGAAGGATTCTTTCTTAGACCTTGCCTTTCCATCAGTTACGACCTCTTTGCTGCGAAACTTCTTCAGGGACTGACTTTCCCTGTCTGTCTCCACTCGACCAACTCTATATTACTTTCCCAGTTGATTCCACCTTTTCATCATTGCTTCTTAGTTAATCCCTCAAACAGCTGTTAAACTCCTAGCACATGTCTGGGACGTGCTGTCCTAGCACATGCTGTGTGTGTGTGTGCGCGGAGGGGTGGGGGTGGGGGGTGAAAAGGATCATCTGATGCAACGTAACCCTCCGAGAAGCTCAGGGTAGAGCCAGAGAAGAACAGAATGAATGGTTGTAAACTCCTTGGCAGCGGGGGCCTCGTCTTAAAATGTGATTTTAAAGCAGAGGTAGGGCTGTTCACTCGTCACCAGTGGCGGGGACTCACTACCCTCGGTAGAACACACATCAACACCTTGCTGTTCCTGAGAACCAGGAGGTTCTAAACTAGGGGAGATCGAACAGGGCAGGACAGGACTCTCTCAATTCAAGGGTGTTTGTTTGACATCAAAAACGTTTGCATATCTTAAGATCCAACAAAAAGCAAAATCCCATCAAATGACTGGTTTTTGTAAAAGTTGACATTTTCTTAGAGCAGCAGCAGAACGAGTTGTTGCCTGACTCGAATGTCAAAGCCACACCTGGGACACCACGTGGCGGGTCCTTGATGTCAGGGCCACAGGTCGGGGGCTCGCAGGGTCTGGGCCATGTGCGCCTCCAGCTGGCTGAGACAGCAGCCCCCAGATCCCACGGGAAGGTCATCCCCACGGTTTGGTAGGGTGATCTATCTAAAGCATTCGCTGGTTTGTCTTAGTTCAGAAAGAGTTAAAAAATGAACACAGAAATGTTTAAGACTATCAAAAACAATAAGTACTAATATTTTGCCTTAGGAATCTATGCATATTTGGTATTTTAGATGTGGGAACATTTAGGATAATTTGGCCTGAGTCATGAACAGGTAAGTACTGAAATTTCGATTTACAATGAGTAACAATAATTTAGACTTTTGATTTTAAGTTGAAATCACACTGTTTTACATACTGTTGAAGTGTCTAAGAAAAATTAAGCTTTATCACGCTCATAAGACTGTGAGTTGTTCATTCTTGAAGAGGTTATTTGCATACTCAGGACTTTTTTTTTAAGTTAGGCAGTCGAGGTACTTAAAAAGGCAATCAAATGTGTTAAATTTATATGGGCAGTTTTAAATGTTTAAAGTCGTTTAACTGAATTTGTAAGTGATACATACTTACAAATACTAATACAAATACAAATACTAGTACTAAACATACTAATCTAAGGTCTTCCAAAGTGACTTTTAAAATTTTCCCGATTTACCAGTCTTAATCTGTGCATAAGCAGAACGTGAGATGAAAAACGTGGGCTGTGAACGTGCAGCTTGACCAGTGCCACAGCCGGAACCGAGAAGTGAGCCCCGACAGCCCTTGCCCGTGCCCGTCTGACGGTCCCCTGCAGTCCAGACTGTGTCTGCTGAGGACCGGCCGGTCCTCCTTGCCCAGTGCTTCGACCTCACCCGCTCCTGTCCCCACCTGACCCGCTCGCTCGCGGCTCCACGCAGAGAAACCTCACATCCTTCAGCGAGGAGCACAAACAAACCCTCCTTTGCCAATTTTCCTAATACTGGAGGCCTCCCGTAGTGTTGTTTTGCTGCGTTCCCATATTAACAGACCCCCTCCTCCCTGGGGTGGTGCAGGGGGAGGCAGGAGGCACAGGGCAGAAAGCCCCGGCCCCAGATAATTGCAGAGAAACAGGCCTTTGTAGGCGTTTGGCTGCTGTGGCCGCTGGTTAATGAGCAAAGTGACCTGGGCAGCGTGGCTCAGACAGCTTTCTTCCTGGCCCAGCCCCAAGCTTTGGGTGACTTGGAGCAGCTCGCCCCCTCTCTTTGGGACCTCCTTCTCCAAACCCACGAAACAGGCGCTGAAGTGTGAGCTCTACAGCCATGATTCTCAAACATCTTGGTCTCTGGACTCTTTAGCACTCTTAAAAACTATTAGGACTCCCAAACAGCTACCAATCTATCTGTGGGGTTGTATCTACGGCGATCTTTACTGTAATAAAAATTAAAACGGGGATGTCTTTAAAACATATGAATCAAAAGTACACATTCTCTTTGTCACTGGAGCAAAGTTGTCATCACATGCCATGGAGCCCCTGGGAAAGTCCACCACACACTTGAGAGAAACCAGAATATGTCACCCCAGAACGTGCCTCTTTGGCATAAAAATTATTGTGAGCGAAAGGCAATGAAGAAGCAGTAAGCACAGAGACAGCCCCCCCGTGCTCTGCCTAAAGGAAGGCTGTAGAACCTCCTTGGCCCGAAGACAGTCCTCAGCCCGGAGAGGCCTCCAGACGAGTCTGCGCACAAGCCCCCTTCAGCCAGCCTTTCTCCTTCTAGCCCCTTCTCCAGCGGGCCCACTCAGCGCTCAGACATCTTTGTCCTCCCTGTTCCTCACAGTTACTGTTTCTTTGTCTGAAAGGTGCAAACGCTTCCTGCTGTGGTCAGTGCTCTGGGCTTCATTCTCTTGTGAAGACTCCCATGCACTTAGGAAAAGTCAGCATCATGGGTGGGCTTTTCTCCTGTTCATCTGTCTGTGCGAGTTTAATTTTCAGACCCAGCCAGAAACCCTCACCCAGGAGGGCGGATGGGAATGTTTTCCTCTCCCCCATACTCTCAGAGAATAAACATGTAGGAAAAAAATCTTAATATCATTATGGAAACAGTGTTAACCTCACAGACCTCACAGGGATGCCCTCCCATCATAAGCGCAACTTGGAGTTTCATTACGGAAACAGCCAACTGAGAAGGTTATTATTTTAACTTTTAACTGCCGAGGCCAGCCTCACACACGCTCATGCTTTCTCTTTGACCTTCGGAGCGGGGGGGGGGGGGACCACAGGCAGTGGTTGTCCGAGAACTCCCTTCTTTTGCACTTGCCAACTGGGTGTCTCAGCAGGCCTGAGAGAGGCCCTCCCACCTGCCCGTTCCCGCCAGGCCCCGCCCAGAGTCAACACGCGCGGACACAGCCTGTCCTTGTGAGGACTGGGCAAACCACACGCAGTAACTTCTGGAGCCGCTGGGAAGCGACTGGCATTTACTTAGACCCACCAGAGGACCCAGCCTGCCTTCTGCCCAAACAGCCTTTGCTGGCAAACGTCTTCAGCCAGAGGTGATGGGCTGGATTGCTGCAGGAGAGGGGAATGGAACGGACCACGCGGGCAGATGCGAGACGAGGTCACAGAGAGGGGCAGCTGTCACCACCGTCACCACCGACAGGGGACTGAGAGCCCCATCGCTGCCGGCGTGCCTGGGCGCCTGACGCCTGCTCTCCGGCTCTCCGAGGGCTCTGGGCCCTGAGGGCTCAGAGGATGATACCCCACGTCTCCTCCCCGGTCCGTCATGCACATTTCATACCACGTCTTTCCACTGAAAGGGCCGTGCCATCAAGCCACTAGCACTCCAGGGGGGCTGATTAGCTAGCCCACGCCACGTCCCACCCTGCCACCTGCCTCTCTAGTGGAGTGGTGGCCACTGCAGGATGAGTGGCTGGGCACACTGCAGTGGGGACCCCGAGGGCAGGCCACCGTGACGCCAGGCACACCTGAGCACACTCTGCAGGATGCAGTGTCTTCTGGCTCAGGGTCTCTCTGTTTCGCCCACTCTCGGAAAGCGGGTCAAGACTTCCTGACAACAAGGCAGAGATAGCCCAGAAGTGACGATGGGTCCAATGCCCCCACCGCCCCACGCAGAGTCGCAGAGGGGCTGATACCTCCTCCCCACGCGCCCCCGTTCTGCGTTCATCGCCCACCACCTAGGACGGATCCACTTGAAAAGCTCTGTTCTGGGTTCTCCCGATGTTTGCGGGGACACTCTGGGTCCTGCTCACACCTTCTTAAGTTCACATGCGCAGTTTCTATGGTAAGTTTAGGTCACTGATAAATATATACCTTCTGACACACTGACTTTTAACATTGTTAAATCACTCGATTAAATGTATTGAATACACATCTTCGTCCATTCAAAGAGCTCTTTATCAGGAATAAGCTCTTTCACAGCCGGAAATTTTCCATCATTTACTATTCCTCTTGGCACCTACATCCCATCGACGTTACCCACAGAACTTTGCCCTAGCGTGATGTACTTTTAAGCTAAAAAGTTTTTTATTGAACATCATTTCGTAATTCTCAGCGGTAAAATTCTAGACTGATTTACCATGACAATTTATGCTAGTCTATAATTGGGTAAAATAAAAAATTATAATATAAACATTACAAAATAATCATTACACATAAAAAGGCAACTTTTTTCCTTGCAGACCAGTTTCTGGATCATGGGTGGATGTTGCTTATGGCTAGAATAAGACGGTGTTTTGGGGAAACACCAGCATTAACTGTGCAGAAAAGTGGAAGCAGGCAGAGCAGGGGACTACCACCCACATTTAAGAAACAAATGTGGATTTATAATTCACGACGATCTTTGGCCATAAAGCGTAAGAAAATTGTTTCCCCATGAGTGTGAGTAAATGTTTAAGAAAATACTCCATACACTTTATTGTGAAACTATAATCTTAATCTTTCACCTCCTCCTACTTGAAATCAATGCACAATATCAAGACACAGACATCCGTACTTCAAGGTGACCCTCCATGCGGCGCCAGGAGGACCTCAGGGAGGCTGTCCCCACTGGGAGAGACGACCCCCGGGACAGGCGGCCTCAGCGAAGGGGGAGGTGGGAGATGAGAAGTCTCCTGGCACCGGGGTGTGCCTGGGAGGGGTCCGTTTCAGGAGCCAGCACGCGTGGAAAGGACGCTTGTCTCAGAAGGCCCAGCCGGAGCCGGGACGGGACGGGGCTGCCCAGAGCGGTGGGGACCACGGACGGCAGACCCGGTGAAGCGCACCGGCCCTCGGCACAGGAGGCCTGGCAGCGTGCGCCTGGAAGGGCTCTGGGCCTGCTCTGCATCTTCCTTTAATTCCCTCTGAGAACGGCGGTGTTCCCCACAATTGTCCCGTCTCTGTCTCCCGTGGTGTGTCGACTGTGTGCAGAGCCCACGGCTTGTCTCATTTGCAGGTGTTGGACCCAGAGGAGCCCCGGCCAAGGACGTGTCTCACCCGCACTTGGAGTTGATAGAAATCACAAGATGTGGGGCTCTGAACCTCATGCCATAGCTGAATGAGACTTGGCGGGGGGGCTGGGGGGGGCGGTCCTTGGAGAAAGAGAATGTCTTTTGCATACGAGAGGGGCATCAATACTTGGAACTGGGGGGAAGGCTGTGTTCTGCCTCTGTGGCGATGGCCACCAGTGACTCGTACATTCAGGTAGCTACTTCCCATGGTGACTCTGAGCTTAACCATGTGACTTACTTCGGCCAGTGGGAAATCAGCAAATGTAAAGCACACGCCAGCCTGAAGAGCCGCGTGTACATGATGGCTTGCCCTCTCTCGCTGCTTCTGGAGAGTCTTTCCACCGCCACATGAAGAAGCCCAGTCTGGCCAACTGGAGGGTGAGACATGGTGTGGAGAGAGGCCCCAGGCCGTCTCAGCCGCCCCAGCTGAGGTCTCAAAGATCTGAGCGCGTCCCACTCCAGCCCAGGCGGTCCAGCCCAGAACAAACACCCAGTTATTCCAGAGAATCGTGTTCGTTGTGTCCAGTCATTGAGTGTTAAGGTGGCTGTTTCAACAGCTAATACAGGGAGGCTCACCTGGGGATGAGTCCGGCACATGAAAGACGAGGGGAGGTGACCCAGAGGCAGAAAAACCTCTGAGGAGAGTGGACCCAGATTCACGGAGGGAGACCGTACTGTGGTCAGCGAGGAGCCAGGAGGAAGACGATGGCCAGAAGTCAAGTCCAGCGGGAAAGTTCGAGATGGAAGCTGGAGCCTGAGCAACACATCTGGGAGTTTGTGGGGTTGAGAAGAGGCAAAGCAGTGGGAGGCATGAACAGGTCAGGACGAGAGGGTCAGAAATGAAACTATGAATGGCTGAAAGACGCGGGCCCCCCTGCGAGGCCTCTCACAGGGAATGAGCGTGATGCGCAGCAGAGACGCTGCGTTGGGAGCCAGGACGGCGCAGCCCGGACGGCCGCACGTGCACCAAGAGCCCCGGGACCTTTCCACGTGTACCTCCTCTTCAGTGACCCAGCCTACACACCAAGGGGTGCCCGAGGGGGTACACCTCGTTAAATTGCCAGCGTTCCTGTCACATCCTTTCCCCAGAACAAAGGGTGCTCATTCACCTCAGACATAACCAAGGCAGATCAGTGATTCTCAGACCTCGGTGCACATTAGAATCATCTGGAAAATGTAAAAAAAAAATATGAAGGCAGTGGGGGCAGACGCTGGAAGTGTTGATGTAATCCCCAAACCAAGAGCCCATCAGGTTTCTGAGAAACGAGAAATAAATCTCTGGGAACTTCCTCCTTTTCATATATTTTGCCATTGATCTCAAGTGATATTACACTCAAAAGAGCAATGCTAGGAATTTTTGTGACTAATGGCTATTTCTGAGTCAAAAATGAAATAGCACTTATTTTCATGATGTAATAAAAGTCAAGGGAACATTAATTCAGACCCTATGAATCAGTGCATGTGGTCATCCAAAGAGTCTGAAATCATCTATCACAAGCTATTTTGCTTAATTTGTTAAACAAGATTTCGAGTCATGTGTAAAGATGTCCAAGTGATTAAAAAAGATTTGGTAACAGAAATGAGCAAAAGCCAACCTGAAATGTAAGACAATAAGGCGTAGTGGGGAGCGGTGACAAACCCAACTGGCAGGGACTGGCAGGGCGGGGTGGGGAGAACTTCTGCAGTGGGCACACGTAAAAAGGACTGAAGGTCAAGTTAGCCCCAGGCTGCCAGAATGTGGACGTCTGAGTCATAACAGAAACCATTTCATACAGAAGGAAACATAAGCGTGGAATTACAATAGGTGAGGGGCCAGGAAGGGGTTTCAGGGAAGGGTGACCATGGGAGTATTTTAAAGGCTGAGAATTTCATTTTCATATTCTAAAATAATTTTTTAAATATTTCAAACATTTCTATTGAAATGACTTCACTTGCAAATACGTTACAAATACGGTAAAAGGCTTTCTGCGCACTCTCTGCCCAGATTCTCCAACTGTGTTAGTATCTAATATAACTTCTGACATTTTTTCTGATATAACACTGTTATGTAGTCTACAGACCTTATTCAAGTATTACCTACTGCCCCACCAATGTCCCATTTCCGGTTCAAGACCTAATCCAGGATCACACTTTGCATTTGGTTGTCCTATTTCCTTAGTTTCCTTTAATTTGGAATTGTTTGTCTTTATCCTTCATGACCTTGACATTTTGGAGACTGTCCATCCGTTATTTTGTAGAATGGCCCTCAATTTGGATTTGCCCAGTGTTTGCTCATGATTTCAGATTAGGTCACATATTTTGGAACAAACACCACAAGGCTGTCCCGTGTCCATCCGACTGTGTCCTGACTGGGCTGTATGATGATGAGCTGGACCGTTACAGGGGTGAAAACTCTGACCACTAAATTAAGCGGCACCTGCCACGTTTCTCCATTGTAATGTTGTTGAGAGATACTTTGAGATGATTTAAACATCCTGATTCCCATCATAATTTGTCCATGAATTTTAGCATTTATTGATGAATTGTGTTACTCTGGTAGTTGTCAAATAGTGAAATTGGCTCTGGCAGTTTCTGTCTTTACATCTTCCTCCTCCGGTTTGGAGGGGAAGAGCAGAAAAAAAGACCTTTGATACCCGGATTGTCTGTCAGAGTCTGCAGGTTTACCCTGATTGGACTGTTTGGGTCATATGACCATTCAAAACCAACGGGGAATGGGGTATGTTTCACCTAAGTCGACCCACGCCCACCCACATGGGTGGTGTGTGGCAACAGTAGATCTCCAATGGAAAACAGCGTACACCCTTAGAAAGGCAAAAGTGGATTCTAGCTGGACAACGAATGATAACCCTTTATCAAGTAAACTTGTTACCCACCTTTTAAAAATAACTGCATGTCATCTTTTTTTTTTAAAGCTGTGTGGCTTTTTAAAAAGATTTTATTTATTTACTTATTCATTCATTCATTCATTCGTTCATTTATTTATTTATTTTTAGAGAGGGAAGGGAGGGAGATAGAGAGAGAGAGAGAAACATCAATGTGCGGTTGCTGGGGGTCATGGCCTGCAACCCAGGCATGTGCCCTGACTGGGAATCGAACCTGCAACACTTTGGTTTGCAGCCACGCTCATTGTCATCTTTCTTTAAATAGCAGTAATCTCTATCTGAAATTATTTTATGCATATGTCTCCCTTTGGAGAACCTAAGGTTCCCTGAGAATAGGGGCCTTATTTGTCTTGCTCATTGCACTTGTAATACAATGCCTGACGTTCAATAAATATTTGCTTAATGGATGAATGAACGCATTGTGTTTATCCTGCATCTCTGAGACCTTTCAGCGTAATGTCCCAAACCTCCGGGGCACGAATACTTCATGGGAGAGGCTTGGGCTTAAACCTTCGCAGCTGGTAGGAGGACGTCCAAAGCCTGCATGCATACTTGCTGACTCCACACTGTGCATTTCCGACTGTTCCAAGCTGCTCCGATGTGTTAAAACAAGTCCTCAGAGCTTTAGCACAGCTGTGTTCAAAATCCACGAAGGAAACACATAAAATATGCTGACAGAGTGTCCAGAGAATCATTTGGAAGGCTAACAGAAGCCTAAGACATGAATAAAAATTTGCTTTTCTGCTTTGGGGCTATCAATATCCTCCGAGGTGGGACCATGTTCTGCCTAACAGCACATGAAAGGTGGGACTGCCCGGTTGCCGGTCTGGTTTCCCATTTTGGGACAGCACTAACATAAGGCGCAATATAATTTTGTTTATTGGATGTTGCCTTCATTGAAAAGAAATGCTTTTTTATCTGACAGTGTCAGTAGAGACGCCTGATCAACAGTAAAGAGAACTCACACTAACTAATTGTCTAGCCACTTCATTCACTCACATCTTTTCATTGTACCCATTCATCAGATACTACGGAGTACCTGCCAGGCAGTAGGCACCGTGCAAGGGGCTAGGGACATGGCGTGTGGCGCGGGCAGGGGAGACGCTGTGGTGCACCGACCGAGACAATGAACTCTGGGGCCGGGAAGATGCTGCTGTGTTTCTTACCAGATGGTCCCTATCCTCAAGCTGCTGACAATGAGTAGAGGAAACAGACTTAATATTCCCCAAAATGCTCTGAGATAAGTGTTATTTCTCCCATTATACGAGCACGGAATTTGAGACTTTCAATAGTTCACTCAAGTCCCCAGTGAGTGAGTAAATGAAACAAAATTCGAAGGCATCCTAGTCTGAAGCCCAAGTTCTGTCCGGCGACCTGGGTGGGAGCCTGACAGGCAGTGGTCCCAGCCTCTGTCTGAGACCAGGGGTCCTCGCCCCTTGAGAAGCTTTGCCAACCACCCCACCCAGCACCTTGCGCTAATTCGGGTAACTCAGAACCTCAGGACCGAGTTTCCCCGGGGGAGTCTGACGGGCACCCACACTTGCGAACCACGGCTTGAGACTCTTCCAGGCTTAACGGTCTGACCCCTCCGTACTCCACAGCAATGGTCAGAATGAAGTCAGGGCTGTAGAAGCAGGGACATTCCAGAACTTTCCTCCACTGGGGCTCTGGTCACCACTGCGTACTTGAGGGGAAAGGCCAACACAGGTAGTGCTCCCTGGGCTCAGGCCGCTGCCGTAGGGGTGTGAGACCCAGTGGGACAGGTGCACGGCACGCCCAGCAGCTGCCCGGGTGCCCTCAAAGGAGGGTGGTGGGGGTCCAGTCCCCTTCTTCAACACCGAGCTCACAGATAACAGCGCCCTTCACACATGCAGGAAGGAGTAGCCTGGGACACGTCCAGACAAACGCAGCTGTTCTTTGTTTCGGGAGAGGATGCCAATAACATTTTGTTCCTTGGGGTTCTCGAGAATGAAAATGTGTGCGTAGCTATAAAAACAAACAAACCCATAGGGATAACGATCACACTAACCGATATGTCATGCTTAGTTAAGTAAATTAAGTGATAATATGCACTCAGGTCTGTATTCTCCAACGGATTTTATATTGAGATCTACACAAAGGGAAGAAGGACAGTTCATCCCCCACCGGACACCCTCTGTCATTCTTCAGTCCCTCAGAGTCAAAGCTTCTGCCCCTCCCTAAACTCGGTTATTTTCAGGAAATCATCTCTGAGTCTCGTCCACATAAATCTACCCTTCTACCCTCGGATTTGCTCCTCGTAGCAATTCTATGAAATACACGGTCAGGCAACATCATCCCCATTCTACAGAGTTGGAAACTGAAGCTTAGGAAGATTAAGCAAGTTGTTCAAAGGCCAGAAAAATGCACAGCCTGTTTTGGGGGGTGCATCTCATACATGTCACACGCTCAGTAGCCACATGGGGCAAGTGGCTCCTGCACCAGACTGCACAGATCTAGAACATCTCGAACAATCGCTAGGCTGGTGTGCTCACTCTATAAAGTTCGTCTGATGATGCTTCCTCATTATTGAGGTTTGATTTGCAGCAGGATGGGTTCTGATTAAACATGAAAGGTAAGGTGTCGAATGACAAGAGAGCAGAGATTTTTACTGAATTCTGCTAGTGCCCGACGCTGTGTTTGGCTCTGGGAGCCCAGAGGGGAGCAAACACGGAGCCCTGGCATCCCCTCTCAGTGGGGCTATTCAAGGATGATGGGCCATCCATCTGAAATCCTGGAGATACAGTTCTAACTGGAAGCTCACGGGGATTCAGGGAGAGCTACTGAGTGATGGAGATCATTTAGAATCAGAAATCAACAACTATCTGAACTCCTTCTGCGAGCTCTGCACCCCCTACGGGTTGTGGGTGACACAACAAACACCTAAGACAGAAGGACTTGTAAGGGTCTAGGAACCTTACATGCACAATGAAAGAGCTGTCTTAGTTTTGGTTCTCCCAATGCCCCCCATGAAAGTAAGGGTTTAAGCGTGTGCCATTTGTTTTGGAGGTGATCTTAGAAAACGGATGAGGGAGTGGGGAGGCGAGACAGAGAAGGGAGGCAAGCCAGTATACAGTGTGTGAATGCACAGGTGAGTGCTATGGACCCTCAGAGCTCTGTCCTGCCGAGGGTCCTCCCCGAGAGCACGCAGAATGTGCCTCAGAGCCCACCCTCTGAGCCGCACCGGAGCTGGGGCATTTGTCCTCCAACCCCGGCCCTCACTGGTTAAGAGTTTCTTCTGGAGCTCCAGCTCCAGGCACTTTGGATCTGCCGTGCACTTGAGCTAAGCTCACTGCTGCTGCCGGGAAACAGCCTCAGGAAAGGAAGGAAGGGACAGGCACGTGGGTGTGCATGGGAACCACCGAAGGCGATTCTGGAGCAGGGATCCGACAGTGCCTGCGGCAATGATGAACACTCCTCAGCGCTGACCATACAAGACGATGCTCTAAGCACTTACACGTATCACCTCACAGAGATCTGTGAGACAGGTACCCCATCACTATTCCCATTTTTCAAAGAATAAAGTGAAGGCCCAGAGTGGTTATGCAATTTTCTCAAGGTCATATCATTAAGAAGCGACAGGGCCAGGCTCCGGGTTTGATGTCTGCATCACTGTGCCCTTGGTTACCACACACCAGGGGTTCTGTTCAAGTCAAACCCGCCTGTCAGAGAAAGGCTCCCCAGGACCTTCCATTTCAACAGAAAACTTGCCTTTCCAGGTCTCACTGTACATTCTGGACCATCTCCACAGCGCTGAGCATCTGAGTGTCTGCAGAGTGAGTGGAGGAGAGCTCTTCAAACCCAGAACTAGACTAGACCGTGTCACCAAAGACGGAGGTCTGCCCAGGTGGGTGCAATAGAAATGGAAGGACAGCTTGTCTCCAAAACTGAGCAGCCCCCTTGGGCAGGGCCCTTCCACGGCAGCGCAAGCCCAGCTTTCATCTGAGATGTCCCCCTTGGCCCAGGGACGACAGGAGGACACCCACCCTTGCCACCACAGGCGGAAGTGTTATTTGCTGTCCCTTCAGCTTTATTGTCAGGAACAGTCCCACCGATCTTTCCCCTTTAGCCCTTTGCTGCCTCTACGCCCTCCCCATTCTGCAGAACAATCGTCCGGCTATGCTAAGCATGCTCTCCACATCCACGGTGGCCTTGGGTTTCTGCAGGTAGGCGAGCAACTAGGTTGGGGGTGAGTGGGCAAGATTTAGCATCCTCTCCTGGCCAACACCCCCACGCCCCGACCCTTTCTCACCTCCCTTCACATGTTTCTTTTGAGTGAGTGGGAGCAGGGGAGGAGATATTCCGGGTCCAGAGAAATCCTCTCTCACCAACCTTCTTTCAGCATTGCTATCACCTCGTCTACGTGTGGGTGAAGGGGCATGATGCACTGTGGGAGCCAGACCAGTCCCAGCCTCTGTGGGACCATCTGCCGAAGAGCCAGCAGCCACTGCCCTCAGCTTTGGGGCCTGAGCCGTGAGGACCATCTTACCTCCTCTGGCAAGTTCTGGCTACCCCTCTGGGCTGGCTTACATGCAGTCATACTGACAATAGTTAGATTATGTCAAGATGTCTTCAACGTTTGGGTTTAATGTTCATAAATGTAAGCTTTGTTTGCTGTTTTTTTTCCCCTAACCATAGGACAATTCCTAAAAATGCCTGAAAAGTGGGAAGAATACTTTTTGAAAATTTTTAAGTATATGGGAAAATAAGCCAAATATGATACAGAAAAGCAAATCAAGGACCCACAGTTCCACTGCTGTAGAACTGTACCAACCGACTCCTGTGCCAATCATTTAACAACAAATGATACCCAAGTGCCAGTCATTTAACGATAAAGAAGCCTGAGCAAAAGTGCGATCAGAATACAAGCTTCTGAAAGCAGTCCTCCCCTCCCCCACTGGTGCCTAGACACAGGAGAAACTTACACTAAGCTGCATCCCCACACTAAGTAATTTCTATGTCCATTCCTGGGGAAAGAGAAGGAGGGGAGAACCAAGAGAATATGTTTTTAAGTGCTTAGCGAGCTTCAGATTCAGAGAAATATAAATCTCCTTCTCTCTGACTTTACAGATAAAATCTCCTCTATGGGAGCAGGTTGATCTCGAAGCCATTCTTCCTGTCACATTCCCCCCCCACCCCCCACTGCTTACCGAGAATCCGTGTGAATCATGGCCACCATAAAACTATACGACCGAACGCTGGTAATTACATGACTTTTAACTGGAAGAGAACAATGGCTTCAGTTTCCTGACGGAGCCATCCTCCTCAGCCATAGATTTGGCTGTCAATGTGCAGCCAAGAGTTGGGCTTTGCTAGTTAGAAGGTTTCACTGCCTGTCTTTGTGGGAGATTTAGGCACAGCAGCCGACAAGACTCAGAGGGCCAGCGCACCACAGCTTTCCCAGAATCCCTGTTCGGACCGGGCTCCTGCCTGGCCACGGGGGCGGCCCTTTCCCAGAGCTGGCAGTGCCCGGGACTCCCGCACCCCCGCGGGCTGCCCCCCACCTACAGCCTGACTCTTTTGCCTGAGCCTGGACGGCGGCGGCGGGACACCCAGGCGTGTAGGGACAAACCTTCCTCCCGCTGCTCTCACGCGGCATTGGTCGGTACGAGAAGTGCCGCAGTGCCGGAGACTGGTTTAATCACTGTGACTTAGTCTCCCCCCGCAAAAAAAAAAAATGATGTGCCTTCAAAGGGTAGGTTCCCTGGATCATATTGAACACAACACTACAAAACAGCAGCTCCGGCTGGGGTACCCGGCTCAGTCCCCTCCTCCCACGTGCTCTTACCCGTGTTCGCTCACTGCCAATGGGGGAGACCGCACGCACACTCTGACCCCTCCTTAAAGCCATGACCCGTGACAGTGGCCGTCCCGCTGCAGGTGACGTGCCTGAGTCACCAAGCTCGTCACGTTCAGGGTCAGCACTGATGGCCGGTTTCCTCGCACTCAGAGACCTTGATCGAGGAGAAAGCTACACAACAATTTTTAAAAAGTGATTTATTATTTTCTGTGTATGCAAGTAATTTGTATTTGTCAAAACAACTGGAAAAATGCAGAAAGCACTAGGAAGGAAAGAAAACCCACCCGTGTCCCCAGGCAGATATGATGGCCACTGCTGACACCCAGCTGTGCGAGCTCACACGCACACAGTTAAAAAGGGTTTCGTGCTGTGCGGGCTGTTTTTTGGCAACGTTTCTCCCATCATCTCTGCAACTGTAAAGGTAATACAGGCTGGTACAGGAAAACCGGGAAACAGAGACAACGTAAGGAACATCGAAATCACCCTGCAGTTCCACCCACTGAGAGGCAAGCATCAGAAAGCAATTTGATCTAACTGGACACTCAGAGAGTCCATAACGTTGCAACATAAGGCTCAGGCAAGGGTAGGATGTTTTAGGGAAAATTAAGGAAATACTCTGCCATTATCCTCATTTAGAATCTAGGCTGATTTGTCTAGAATGAGTGTCTCATTTCAGCTTCCCTATTCCTAGGCATAGGCAAGGGTTTCCAATTAACTTCACAAGAATATTTTGGAGATCAATAACGTGTCACTGATCGGCAATTTTGAATGCTCTGGAAGAAATCAGTGATCTCCAGGCCGTGCCCCACGCTCCTTCAGTCTGAGTTTCTCCTTGCCAGGCCAGACCACACGAAATCTGGGCCGCATGGAAGTAGGAAAAGGTGGTTTGGCTGGAGATGCCCTCACTCTTCAGCTGTCTCTGGGCCCAGGGGTGAAAGGAGTGGACAGCACAGAGGAGAATGTAGCTGCTCACGTCCCTCCGCACCCGCACCGTCAGACTCCACCCCCCGGGCCACGCCCCTGTGCCGGTGCTCCCGGTTTGGGGAGGGAAAGGGCGCTCTTGGCTAGGCCGTTTGTACTGGCTTTTGGTTGATATCTATTTTTGCTTTTCCTTTTGTTTTCTGAGATGTCTCTAAAGGGCCATGAAAATGGTAGTTGGCATGTGGGAAGGTCCACCGTCTGACTCAGTAACTGTCTTCACGCTGTCCCTGCGTAAACGGAGTAGACACAATGGCCGAACCAGCCAAATGGTGGCAGCACCAAGTAGGGAAGATGCTACGGAACATGCAGTCTCAATCGTAACTTACAGCACAGGTGGATGCTGGTCATGGCCGCAAAGAGGCCCTAGAGGCAAGCCCTTGGGTGGGTGCCACCTGGCTGAGGTAAAGCAAAGCAGACCAGGCAGCCCGACGACAGCGTTAAGTGCACTCACGATGTGTTGGTCCACGGTCACCTGACGTTGTCCTCATTCCACGTGCCTCCCAGGCCTGTCCCCCCTCCTGCCGTCCTGTGCGTCCATGACAATGGCACCTCCGTCTACCTGGTTGCCCCTAAGCCAAATTCCTCAGCATCATTCTCGACCCTTTTCTCTTCCTCGTTTCCCGTATCTACTTCATTACCGAGTAATCCTGCTGTTCCTACTTTCTGAATACGTCTCAAATCCTCCGCCGTTCTCCATCCCCACTCTTCCCGCGGTCCAAGCTGCAGTCTTCTCTCACCTGGTCCACCGAGAGCTCCTCCTGGGCTCCCCTGTCCACTCTTGCTGTCGCCCCTGCCGCAGCGACCTTCCGGAAACACAGATCTCACAGTGTCACTCCTCCACGGCAAACCTTCCGCTGGCTTCCTACGGCTCTTTTCATTAAAAAGCCATTTTCATGGAGAAAAATCACTCTTTTGAGGGCGTGATTATGCAGATTTTGATAAGCACGCACAGCATGCTTATCCAGCATGCTGAGTCACCAGCATGGAATTCAGAATGCAGAACAGTTCCTTTTGGAGATAAGGAATAAAGCTGCTGTAAAAACCCACAGAGGTTTCTGTGGGCAAGCAAGTTTTTGTTTCACTTGTATAATGACCTGCAGCGGTATTTCTGGGTGGTACGGTAAGGGCGTATTTAACTGTGTGAGCAGCTGCCACGCTGGTATCCAAGGCGGCCACACCATTTGGCACCCCTGTGGTGCAGGATGAAGTCGAAGCTCCAGAGCAGGTCTTCAGGGCCCCCCACGTCTGCCTCTGCCTCTGCCCGTCCCTCCGCCCACAGGGCCCTCCCTTCCCCGCAGGTCATCACGCCGCCACACTCAGCTTCTTTCGCTGCTGTGACAGGCCCTCACTCATCTCCAGGACTTCTGCCCCCAGTACCTGCACCCCCTCTCCTCCTGAGCAACGCCTTTATCTGACCAACTTGCTGGCGTGAACGTCACCTCTGCCCGAAAGCTCTCCCTGAACCACATCGGGTTCCCATGCTCTCCCCTCGCTTACTCATTCAACGATCGTCTGAAGAATAGCACCCAGGATCTCGGCTGGGTGCCAAGTCCCCGGGGAGCTCGCCCTGAATGAGAGAGTCAAAAGTCCAGGTGCGATGAAGCTGCGGACAATGAACACACGACGGCAACAACAACAACGACGACGACAAATCTACACCAGAATGTCAAGCGCAAAAAAATGATACAGCAGAGCCAGAGGCAACAGAGGAGGACGTGGAGATGCCCTTTCAGAGGCAGCAGTGGGAGGCCGCCTCTCTGAGGAAGGTGTGAGTGAAAGCAACCAGCGGCTCTGCAAGCGCCTAGAAAGGTAATTCCAGGCTGCACGAGCAGCAAGGGCAAAGAAGGTGAGACAGGAAAGAGGGGGACGTGAAGAGGCGCCGTGCGTTCAGGAAGCCGCCAGGGGGACTTGTGGGGGGGGACACGGGAAGGGGGGCACAGGCGAGGAAGCTGAAGCCAGGTCCTGGGTGGCAGTTCCCACCGCACATCCACCCCCGAAGTCGTCTGCCCCTCCCTCTCAGCTGTGCGTTCTCTGAGGCCCAGGACTGTGTTTACTCCACGCAAGCACATAGCACAGGGTTTGCTGGGTGGTAGGTTCCTAATAAACATTTGAATGAATGAGCAAGTGCACGAGCACCTCAGCAACATGACGCGTCTTGACTGAGTGACTAATCCCCGAGAAGACGGCAGGAGCCCCGCATCACCAGGGCAGAAAAGGAGGCTCGGATCGCTTTAATGACTTCGCCAGAAGGAGAGAGGTGTGGCGGCTGGAACCGGGCCCCCTCCCATCAATCACAGCTCCCTGTCACTGCATCTGCTCCGCCTGGCCTGATCCGAGAAGGAACCGGCTGTGACAGCCATCCTCCCGCTCTGTCCCCTGCTAACCTTGGGTTTGAAAGAATGTCTCTGGACCATGCTTTAGGGCAGCAGTCAAAAAAAAACAAAACACCCAGCTCAAGACCCACAAATGTTTTTTATTTGACCCACAGAATGATCTCAAAAAACCGGGAAATATCATCTCAAAAAATTAAAGTTTCTGGCTTATCTCGAAAGCCATCTGAAGATGTTGCAATGTCGGGTCTGTGCTCCACTCCGTGAAAAAACCCTCGGAGCAGCATGGTGACGGCCCCTGTAGGCAGCCTGTGTTCCCTCCAGTGCGCCACAGCCCTCGGGACTCTGCGGTGCCTGCAGGGCGGTTTGATGCCCGCTCACTCATGCCGTCACACCCAGGGTTCAGGGGGTTTGCAGGCGGGGCCGGTCCCCTTGTGTCCTGCACTTCCCCTCCCAGCACATTTAGCTGGTTGGATTCATGACAGAGTGAATCTCACAGGAGCAGGAGCAGCGTATGGATCAGGAAGCCAGGAAGAAAAGCGATGCCCCAAGGACCGCGGGCAGCAGAGGGGATCTAAGAGGCCCGCAGGGAAGACAGTGGGGAAGGCTGCATTTCCCCGCCCAAAGCAGGGCGCTGGGAGCCGCGGCTCAGGGTCTCCCTTGTGTCCAAGCCTGCAGGGTGGTGTGCCGGCTGCCAGAGCCCTCGCTCCCCCTTTGACCGTGTAACTCCACACTCCAGCCATCCTGCACAGCCTGGATTAGCGTTTTATTGAAGACATAGATGCACATCAGGCAGCACTGATTCAATTACAGTCTGGCTGGGGAGCGCCCTAGGAGAGAGCTTGGAGAAATTTTCCATGGCGTGTTATGTAACCTGGGGTCTACCACAAATCCTGGCACGGCCACTTAATACTTGTTGAAAATGAATGAACCTTGGGCAAGTTACTTCCCCTCCCACTTCATTTATAAACTGAGGGGCTTTCACTTAACTAATCCTTAGGAGCTCACAGAGCTCCGAAATTCTATAGTGCTGTGGGTTTCCAAGTAGCCACATGCAAAGTGGAGGTCAGCAGTAAATCCCAGGGGTCTGCTCCATTTCCTGGGCACAGTGAAGCAGAGTGTAATGGCGGAAGGAAGAGAAGAGGAAGGCTCTGGTTTCCCCGCCGCTGAGCGGAAACGATGCCATTCGTCACAGCTGTGTTTCTCGGCATGGGAGTTAGAGCGCATGTATCAAGAGCTTGCATTTTGAATATGAGTGGAGTTTATTTGCCAGAATGAATTCATCCAAAAGTCACCTCCACCCCTCAAAAAACGTGTCTGTGATGGATGGATACACAGGTGAGGCCAGCCTGCACAGACTGGCCAGGAGGCTGGGGCTTGCTGGCCAGTGGAATGTAAAGAGCACCCACAGGACTCCGCCCAGTGATTCTGCTTCGGTGCCTAAAATCTCCGCCTTTAGTCGTGCCCTTGAGTCAAGGCCTTGAAAGCTGCTGCTCCAATGTGCAGAGAAGGATCTTAAAGAAAAACGTTTGCATTTGTTACCACAATCAGAGGAGAACAATTTTCTCAAACAATAATGATTCTTGCAACTTATCATTGGAACTACAAAACTCCCTGTGTGGCAGGTGACATAGTTCTTCTTGTCTACAGGGACACATGTGGTCTTGGTGAAAGCAGTGCTCACATAACCCTAAGTGGGTGCAAACTCGGATCGGCTGATCCTATATATTCTCTCCCTCTCTCCTCATATAACTTACACACAGTGAAGTACACACGAATATTTTCACATGTACACGCCCTCACACAACCCCACTCGGACCAAGGTGGAAAGTCTTTCCAGCACCCCAGGAAGCTCCCTGTGTCCCCTCCCAGTCAACTCCCCAGCAACCTGAAAAAGGAACAGAACCAAAGGGCTCATGGACATGGACAGCAGTGTGATAATTGTGGGGAAGGGGGGAGGGTATAAAAAGGGACTCAATGGTAATGGGGAGAAAACGTCAATACAAAAATGAACAGAACTCTAATGCTTAACTGTTTGGCTATGTGAAGAAAGGTGGTAGCCCAGGTAAGCTCGGGAAGACAGGAAATGGGTCCAAGGCAAAAAACATTGGAAGGGGGAGGGGTAGCTACACGATAGGAGGGGACTGCCTCCGGAGAAAGGTACGGGTTTGTCCCCAGGTGCCACCAGCCCCTGAAACGCACTCAGCTTCTGCCCAGATGGCTGGGACTGCCATCAGCATCTCCAAAGCACGAGGACGCAAGTGCGCCGAGATCACTGCGGAAGCTCAGGTCTTGCATTTTAAGCAGTGCCGGTCTCTCCCGCTGCCGGGAACCCCAGTCTCTAACAAGAAAACGAATGCTGACAAATGAAAAGGAGATGTATTCGCTGGCACAGAGTCAACAGGCCGGGAAAACAGGCCAACTCAGGGCTCCCACAGGAAGTGTCTAACCCACTTTCTAATTCTTAGTTTAGCTGCCATTAACTCTTCCCAGATCCAGTGTTGTGTTTTTATTTTGCTTTGTTTAAATCTATCTTCTCCTATTGTCTGCCCTGCCCTTCAGGATGCTGGTTTGAAATTGTATAACCTCCTCTGGCTTCTGCACAGCATTATTTCCATTCTCTTTGGGAGAACTCTTCTGCACGCTGTCAAGTGTTGACAGGCAGCTTGTATTTGATTGTTCTTATCAGCTCTTCTTTAAATATGCATCTGGAGATGCACATACATCTCCAGATCTGAAGTCTTAAATAGTTGGCAGGCTTAGGGGACACACCTGAGGGAAACCCTATGACTTACACTACTTTAAAGATTACAAGATACATATGAGGTTTCTGCTGATGGAGAGAGAGAGAGAAGTAAGATTTTCCAAAGGGAGAGAAAGCTGAAGGAAGAGGGAGTGAGAGGGAAGGAAGAATAAAGAGTGGAAGGAGATAAGAAGAGAAAAGGGGGAGAAGAAAATAGGAGAAATGGATATGGTGGGAGAAAGAGAGGAAAATAATGAAAAAATAAGGGAAGAGAGAGGAAGGAAGGAAGAAAAATACAGAGACTAAGTCCAGGCAGGAGCGAGAAGATGTAGTTCAGGTTTCAGAGGACAAGAAAGGAGGCTATTAGACAAGCAAAATTGACTTCTGAAAGTTTAATTCCCTACGATAAGTTTCTACAACAACTAACTAACTAAACGCTGCCACGCATCCGCCTCAGTGGGCACCTACGAAAAACTGCACACGGAACATTGCAAGTACTGCATGTTGTGAGTTACCTGAGGTGGTAGTACAGGAAGACCCTGAACTCACGTGAACACACCGAATATACACCTACATACCCAGAAATCCCTCCTGAGACACACACAGCGGAGGGCTAACTGAGTAGCTTCTGCACAACGAAGAAGAGAGAATAGAAAGGTGTCCCGGAGAATGTTGGGGAATCGCAAGAACTCTCGGGATCTCGAGACATGCAGGAACTCCACAAGAGCAGAGTTCCCTGCGAGTGCCATTGTTTATGTTCCCTCTCCACCTGCACTGCATGGGGGAGCTCTGTGCAAAGGCTCTGGATGGCCTGCAAGGTGCCTCAGTGTGCCCCGGGCACCCGAACCTGTGCCCACTCCAGCCCCAGACAGCCAGGCCTTCAGAGCATCACCACACCCACACACCCCGGGCCTCCCCGCACCAAGCCTGCTCCGACCTGGCCCGCCAGTTCCCCAGGGTGCTCCAGGCGCTGCGCCTACCCTCTCAGGCTTTAGCAGCCTGCCAGCACCACCCAGCACGCACAGTCCGCACGGAGGTTGCTCATACATAAGGCCACTCCTTCAGGATCAGGAGAGATATTGGTTTTGTCTAATTCACATAAACAAACACGGACAATTAAACAAAGTGAGAAGACAGAGGACTATGTTTCAAATGAGAAGAAGAGAAAGAAAAGAAGGCAAGAAAAAAAACAGAAAAAGAAACTAATAAAATGGAGATAATGAATTAGGTTGATAAAGAATTTGTTCAACCAGAACAGCAAGAAGAAACAAGAATTAAAAAAAAAAAACAAAGATAGTATAAGAAGCCCCTGGGACATCTCCAGATGTACCAACCTCTGAATCATAGGGATGTCAGAAGGAGAAGAGAAAGAGCAAGAAATTGAAAACTTATTTGAAAAAACAATGAAAGAAAACATCCCTAATTTGGCAAAAAAAAAAAAAAATAGACACAGAAGTCCAGGAAGCATAGAGAGTCCCAAACAAGTTGGATCCAAAGAGGACCCAACCAAGACACGTTATAATTAAAATGCCTAAGGTTAAAGATAAAGAGATAATCTTAAAAGCAGTAAGAAAAGCAGAGAGTTACCTACAAACAAACATAAAAAAACAACAACCAGCAGCAGATTCACAGATGCAGAGAACAAACAAATGGTTGCCAGAGGGGATGGGGTCAGGAGGGTGGGTGAGAAGGTATAGCGAAATGAGAGGTACTAACGTCCAGTTATAAAGTGGACAAGTCATGGGGTCACAGTGGACAGCACAGGGAATATAGTCAATAACATTATAGTCAGCTTGCCTGGTAACAGACAGTTATTGCATTTATCATGGTGATTACATGGTAAGGCATATAAATGTTGAGTCACTGTGTTAGAAACCTGAAACTAATATAATATTGCATGTCAACTATACCTTAGTAAAACAATTTATAAAAAAAATTTTCCCTGTCATGTTTATAAATATACTTAGCAGATAATGAGGTAGATAAATAAATAACTAGCTATATGAGGTCTGCCTGGAAAAAGTGCAGTCATTGTTAATATAACAAGAACAGTTTGTGCCTCATCAGTGTAACCTGGCAGCCAGCGAGAGTGGACTGGAGTCTGCATGTGTGAACAATGACAACTTCACTGTACTGGTCAGTGGGGGTGGTAGACGCTGTTGAGTGAGCACGCGAACTGTGTGGCTGTCACATTCAAAATGACTGAGCGAGCAGAGCAACGAATATGCATCCAATTTTGCATTAAGCTTGATCATTCCTCCCTAGAAACTATTCAGATGATTCAGAAGGCCACAGTTATGGGCAACTGGTGATTGGCAGCTTCATCACAACAACATGCCCGCTCATGCATCACATCTTGTCCAGAGTTTTTTTGCAAAACATCAAATCAGCCAGGTGACTCAGCCCCACTACAGCCCAGATTTGGCGCCGTGCAACTTCTGCCTTTTCCGAAAAGTAAAGTCACCTTTGAAAGCGAAGAGATTTCAGACCATGAATGAGATTCAAGAACATACGACAGGGTAGCTGATGATAACTGGGAGAACTGTGTGAGGTCCCAAGGTGCCTACCTTGAAGGGGACTGAGGCATCCTTGTCCTGTGTACCATGTTTCTTGTATCTTGCATCTTCTTTGATAGATATCTCTATTTTGCGTAGTACGTGGCTGGATACGGTCTGGACACCCCTCCATACTTCCAGATTATATATATCTTGATGGTCATGTTCAACGTCTGGGAAACTGTTAACGATGAGGGAAACAGGAACAAACAGAAACAGCTCATGGCCACCCACTCCCTCCTTCACAACTTCAGCTGGAGAGGTTTCTTCAGCTGTCATTCACTGTGCTACCGCCGGGCAGTCTGCACTTTCAGAACACTCTCACCAAGGACAGCACGTGATGCATCTGGAAACAAGTTCTATCTGAACTGCTTACAGTGTTTGTGTGGATGTGTATAGGAGCTGAACCTTGCGTTACAGCTGAGCTTCCCAGAGGGGTGCACCCCCCTCCTTCTCCCCCTGGAGCTCCGCAGGGCCCCCACTTTCCCGGAGACATTTGCCAGGAGAGTTGGAGAAGGCCTCAGGTAGCTGCTCGCTGGCAGGCCTGTTGGGCTCGGGGGCAAGGTGACATTTCACTTTCTAGCATTGACTTAGTGAGTCGTAACACCCTTGCTCATCAAAAGATCCCTACAGTTTAACAAAATTGAACCTCTACCAATAAAGGAACTCACTTTAGAGCACATAAAAATAGTGGTTCCAATGTATAAACGTATTATTCTGTTTGCGCATTTTCTGAATTTAGAAACACAGATGTGCTCATATCATCACATAAAAGTTAGAATTCTGAATCTACTAACCTAAGTTCCAATCTTAGAAAACCTATTTAAAGAAGGCATCTTAGTGAACGAGAAAAACTAGAAATTAGATGACTTTAGTTTTAGTACTTTCTTAGCCACTAAATGGATGTTCTCCTGCCATACATTTACTTATTCATTAATTCCAGAAGTATTTTATTGGGCCCTTAGTATGTGCCAGACTCTTCTAATCTCACAGGCTACAGAGAGGGAAAGCTCACGGTTAACCACCCTGTACTTCCCCGCGGAATGTACTAAATTGCACCTCGTTATCCCAAACCTACTCATGGACTCTCTGCCTCCCACCCTGCACTGTGCACTCCCCAGGAGAAGCGCCTGCGCGGCTGCTCATGCTCCTTTCTCCATCGGTTAGTTCAGTCCGGGCCACGCGGCATCTGCTCAGCAAATGTCCATCAGGTGAACGCGTCTATTGTACGTTAACACTGAAACAGCAGTTACATCCGTTATCTCATTTCACCTGCTGGCAGCCCTGTAAGGTAGGTCCTGCTTCCTCTGTTTGACAGTCGAAGGAGCTGACAGACAGAGAAGTGAAGAAACTTGCTGTGGGTCACTTAGCGTAGCAGGAATTCAAATCCAGGCCGTCTGGGGCCAGAATCCATGTTCGTATCCACCTGCTCTGTCGTCTCGGAGTGTATCGCTGAAGGAATGAATGAATGGGCGAATGGACAGGTGAATGTTTGTTCATGGCAATGTTGGACAGTGCCTCAAAACGTTTCCACCAAAGTTTAGTACGAGGTTTTTTTTTTAGCAAATCATGTCACCAGATCATCATCAGGTGCCCTCTGTTTGTTATTTAAGATGCCCCACCTGCTGTCCAGGACAGCTGGGGCCAGAGGCCCGCATGCACTCTCGAGCACCCGTGCATGGATGCTATTCCTGCCGCCTGACTTGTGCCCACCTGTGCACGGTGGCTACTCCTGCCGCCTGAGTTGTATCATTTCCAAACACGTTGGTGACTTTTGCACTTGTTACAATTACAGAATTTAATTAAATAGTATTGACACGCACAGAATAGGATTACAAAAAGAAGTAGAGCTGTCGTTTCTATGTAAACTATGCAGATTAATTGGTAGATATACAGGAATGGATTCTTGCCTGTAGGTTTGAAATCTTTCCAAATAAATAGTAAACGCTGGGACAATAAGTTAAAAACTTGGGGGAAATTCAACAAATGCCAATCACTTGCATTTGGAAATTGCTCACAAATAATGTGGGAAAGAGACAGGAGTGAAAGACCTATAAAACATCGTGAAGTGTTTCCCACTCAGACGGTTTTGCTGGTGGCTTTAGATTCTTGCATAGACCAAGCACTTAGGTATATAAGACAATAAGAAACTCCAATCCAGGAACTCCCTCTCACAGAAATCCCCTCAGACTGACCTCAAAAGATAAGGCAATGAATATACATTTATATATCTTATATACCATGCATATGTTTATGTACATTAAAAGACAAAACATTTCAGGCAAGTATGCATCATTTTCTAGGCTTCTCCTGCCTAATCCATCTTTAAATAGACGCACATAGGTTGCAAGAAACTTCTAAGCCTTGTGTTTCATCTTAAAGTTTCCACGGACTTTGCACCTCATTCTGTGGTGGATATTCATACTGTCCAGCAAACATTTCTAGTTCTTCTGGGCACATAGCATGGTTGCACTTCCCTGCCCCGTTTTGAAATGTATGGGTCAGCGTGGCAAGCTTTGGCCAACGACGTTTGTGTGGAAACGCCATCTGCCTCTTCCGGGTGAATGTGTTGAGATCCAGCCCATGATTCCTCTGGCTGCCATTCCCTGCACCAAGGCCAAGTTCTGCAGAGTCTGCTCCATGACTCTGGATCCGGGAATGAGGGCAGCACAGAGCACGGGCCCCAGCGGACCCTCGTGGGTCTGGTGCATGAATGAAAAGTAAGCTCGGTTGTTTTAAGTCACCGAGATTGGGAATTTTTTGTTACCACAGCACAATCTAATTTACTGTGACTAATACATATTTCACAACACATGTGTACGCGTTTAAATATGTAAATGCATCTCCTTCCAAATCTGAGGATACCCTGAGCGCTCCAGAGGGACACACCACATTGACCCCGTGACTTTGTCCACTGTCTGCACTCTCCCGCGTGGGGGAGGCACAGAACCAGACGTCCGCAGGGTCCCTTCAGATGCTCATGTGATGTCATGCTATGTGTGCGGGGAGAGAACAGGCACCCGTGATGGCCGTGCCCATGTCACTTAACTAAACCAAATAAAATTAAATTAATTGGATTGGGGAGTTGTGATATCTGATTTTGGAGCAATTGATTAGATTTTCACAGAGTGAATCTGATTTGGCTGTTATTGTTCCAGTTGTCTTAATGAGGCAATTGGATTGCAGGGCGACCCGACTGATTGGCTGGGGAGGTGGCCTGCCAACCGTCCTCCATTCAGCCAGCACCACGGTTTGACCCCGGGACGGGATGTGACATTGATTCACTCGCACGCGAAGTTCAAGCACGTTTTCCTGCAAGCTGCTACGTGTCAAGTGCTGTCATACAATTAAAAGTATTCATCAGCTGTAAATATTTAAAATGTACAATGGCCCCTGTGTACATGCCACACCGAGAAGTCTAAACATTTTACGAGGCTGTAAACTTTGATCGGGTCAAGCTTCCATTTTAAACTCTGTGCGAGCCCCTACTTCCCTTTGGGGCCTCCTTCCAGCATTCCTTGGGATCAAAGACCGATCGTAACTTGCTCTTAAAACCAACCGACCCTGGTTCCATCGGTTCAAAGTGAAAGTACTCAGGCGACGGTGGGAAAGAGGACGCCAGGCCCCGGGACGCCGGTCACGTGTCTGTTCTACGTGCCGCTGGGCGCACTCAGGCAATGCCTGGGCTTCCTGTGGGTGCTGGCAGATACTGGATGAATACACGAGTGAGCAGCTAACTAATGACTATGGAGCACCAACACTCTTTTTCCTGTACGTGCCAGAGGTGAGGAAACTGCTCTCCTGAACGCACGAAGCAATCTCCCTTCGCAGGCAGCCGAGTCTGGGTCGGAAGCGTGGTCTCGCCGCGGCTGCGGACTGCGTTTTCCAAAGAGGGCCACGGTGATCTCTCCCATCCGCACGTTCTTAGGCAATGCGAACTTGCCACTCCCCTGTCCCAAGGTAGTCGGTTTCCCCTGAGTCTGCGTTCAGTCTGGGTGAACTCAGTGACGGGTCTGAGCAATGCCATTCCTGGGAAGTGGTGATGCGCCGAGCACAGACACGGCCCGGAACGGACCCGGCCGCACCCGCTCCCCGCCTCTTCCACACCCGCCGCCAGGTGAACAGCCGGAACATCCAGGTCTGGATTGGGTCCTTACAGGAATGACTACAAAACATGGAAAAGGGACACCTTTTTGAGGGAAAATAGGATAGGTTCATTGTTGGACTTGTGGAGTTTGTTTTGCCCTAGAGAGGGCACAGTTTGAGCAGGGGGGTGGGCGCACAGGTTTGCAACTTGAAAGAGAGAGATGTGTTGAGGATACAGACTTGGGAGCTCACAGCAGATAGGTGGTAACTGGAAACACGGACTCCAGGGGGGATTATCTAAACACATGCACACACTAGGACAAGGGAAAAAAGTGAGCCTGGGGCATAATAAACATGAGGAACACCATCATCTAAGGAAAGAGCAGCCCTGGCTGCCATGGCTCCGTTGATCAGGTGTTGTTCCAGAAAGCAATAGGTCGCTGGTTCGATTCCCGATCAGGGCACATGCCTGAGCTCTGGGTTCAGTTCCCATTTGCGGGCACGGATGAGAGGCAACCAGTCCATGTTCTCTCTCCCACTGATGTTTCTCTCCCTCCCTCTCTCCCTCCCTCCCTTCTCCTCTCTTTAAAAATGACTAAATAAAAATCTTAAATGAAAAAAAGAACAGATGAAAAACATCCGTAGAAGAAATTGAGAAGAAGGTCCAGGAAGGTGCCTGCCTTCCAAACCTTTCTCTGAAGGACCTAGAAAAAGGAATTGACAATCTTCACTCTCCTTGGGCTAAATTACGCAAGGTTAAATAATTCACTAAGGGCATAGCAAATGCAATCTTAAGACTTACATAAATTGCTACATAATTCTGGAGACCTCCCAAGTACATAGTTGTTTGCATTTTTAAAGGACTCCAGCTCACTGCATTCTTGTTACAACCCTCCAAGTAAAGCAAGGCAAGTGTTTAGATTCACAGATGAGGGAACTGCTATCCTAGCGAGTTCTACTTCAGTAGTTCATGGCACTAGAAGCAGCAAACCAAAGGTAGAAACTTGGCTTTCTCCTGGTCTTTTGGTGAATGGTGTAGGCTGAGATTAAGGAGAATGCAGCTTGATCTTCAAAAGTGGGGATGTACACAGTTATTGAGCCTATCAAATCCACAGAAAATAACCAAGAAACACACTCTGGGACAGCCTGAGCTCCAAGGTCAGGAAGAATATCAGTGCTGTTCTAATTGAGCTGTGAAAGTAACAGCTAATTTGATACACTGAGAAAACAGACGATCTGGGAGGCACTTTATCTGCCCCTCCATTCTAAATGATAGCTTTGCTGCGTAGAGTCATCTTGGAGGTAGGCCTCAGATGAGGTCAAGTTAAAGGAGTTCATCATCGCCAAGCCCTTATTATATGAAATGTTAAAGGGACTTAGTCTAAGAAAAAGAAGATGATAATAAATATGAACAGTAAAATGACAACAAACAACTGTCAACAACTAAACCTAAAAAGAACAAAAACAAACTAAGCAAACAATTAGAACAGGAAAGTATCACAGAGATGGAGATCACATGGAGGGTTATCAGCAGGGAGGGGGCTGGGGGAGAGAGGGGGAAAAGGTACAGGGAATAAGTAGCAGAGATGGTAGGTAGAAGATAGATGGGGGAGGTTGAGAACAGTACAGGAAATGGAGAAGCCAAGAACTTGTATATGCAACCCATGGACATGAAGTAAAGGGCGGGGGGGAGAAGCTGGTGGGAGGTAGGGCAGAGGGGAATAAAGGGGAGAAAATATGGGACAACTATAATAGCATAATCAATAAGACACATTTAAAAAACCCACAAAAAAAACACAGATGATCCTGTGCAAATATAGTTGTATAGTTCATGGTTCAGCACTGAATATTGCCAAATGTCAATTAAAACCACCCCCATTTCTTTGTAACCGAAAGTTTCCCAGCCTGGTGTGAGGATTCTGTAGGCTCAGGGGGCCCCCCCTGTGTCCTCCAGGAACTGCTCCTCGCTGGCTTGTCTTCCCACTCTGCCGGCTCGCTCTCCCCTCCTCCCGTGACATCCCAGTATAATTCAGCACCGCTGTGAAATACGCACAATCATCTTTCACCGCGTTTCCTTGTGCCTCTATCAGAGCCCCGGGTTTTGGCATCTTTATTGTGTCATTAATTTTAGTTATGTTCTAAACATGGAGTAGGGAGGTCTTCAAGGCTACGGGTGACTGACAGTGTTTAGACAAGTCCAATTAAGTTTCTTCTGTTTGGAGAGTCTCGGGAAGATAAATAAATCACTGAAACTTTCATTACGAAAACCGTCCTTTGGCAATGGCGACGCTTCTCCCAGGGAGCGGAGGAAGATTTACGCCCGAGGACGGTGCCACCAGCTGAGCGCCCTGCAGGGGGCAGCGTCCCTGTCACGAAAGGAGCTTGAAGGAGCCTCTTGGTTCGGCCGGTGTGTGCACGTCACCTTCGCCCTGTCCCCAGACTCCTTCGCCAGCTCTCTTCCCGGTGAAGCTGGGGGCCGCCGATCCTTCCTTCGCTCGTGCTCTTCCCACAGGCTTGCGGGGAGGAGGCAGTGCCCAAAGGCGATCAGTGATTCCAGGACCCACACATCCGCATCCCGCTGTTCGACTCCCAGGGCCGCCCACTCCCCCTGCCGGGCCCTTCCAGTCCTGCCGTTTCCCAGGATTCCTTTCTGCTCTGGGTGCAGGCTTCGTGCAAGAGAGGAGTTTGCTTGTTCTCCTGGAATTCTCACCGGGAGCCGGCAGTAAAACTGTCCTCACAAGCATGCACGTCCCCCCCCCCCCCCGCCCCGCCCCCCGTGGCCTTCCTCCATCCCCAAGGCATCTGTGAATGATGTTAGGGAGATCTCAGAAGTCATTAGGAAGATCGAGCAAATTTGTATATAAAACAACCATTTTTAAATGGCATTAAAGGATTACTGTTAATGCGGCTGTTTGTGTGCGCCGCGGTGGTTATGTACACATTCTAAAGGCACGTAACTGTAAGGATACAGCCGGAGGCACTTACAGGTAAAATGGCCTAAGGTTTGCATTTGCTTTTAAAATACGTCAGGAAAAAAAAGGAAGGGAGGGGGGCCTGTCCAAGTCAGGACCTGCCAGGAGGCAGGAGCCGTGGCATTCATGTTCACGGAGACTTGATACAGGTCACTGAAACGCTCCCGGGCCCGGAGTCCCGGTACAGCCTGCGGTGCTCCGGGCAGTCCCCGCGAGCTGCCATGCCTTCGCGAGCATGAGGGGCTGGCTGGCGTGTTAGAAAAAGTGCGAACCGGGTGCTCCCGTGGCTCCGGGGTGAAGCAGCATCGTGGGTGGCGCCCCCCTCCTGCCTCGTGGGCAGAGTCCTCCAAGCAAGACAGAAGTGGGGTCTGCAAAGCCCAGCCCCCAGGACCTCGAGGAGAACGTGGAAGGAAGGGTTTGGAGCTGAGCTTTTGGCTTAACAACCTGTGCGAGGGCAACACCGGAACAGAGGCCGGTTGTTGAAACTGGGCGGCCCACGCACAGGGGTTGTGGGTTTGAACACTTTCTGTGATGGGAAGTTAAGGTAAGAAACGAGGTGACAGGCTCACTTATTTACAAAATCTTTTATATTGTTGGTGTTATCATAATTACAACTATGAACATAGCAAAAAATCATAATTTTAATGGAAAATAACATTTAAAAATATATTTACAATTCTACCATTCAAGAAGAATTTTTTTTTCTTGTTTAGACAGCATGTTGAAGAGTTGCTTTATTAAGAATCTCAAACCCAGGACAACTGGCCCACACAGCGTGTTGAGAATTCTATTTTGATCCTCTCTATGCTTTCTCTATAGTTACTTTTCTACTTAAAAAAAAAAATGAGTTCCCAGCCTTGATCTGCATTTAAGGGTATGACTTCGCTCATTGTCGGACTGCCAAAACTATAGCTTAACTTTAACTTCTAAACTTTTAACTTTAACTTTTCTCCATATATCTTTCCCTTCATTCTTTCATTCTTCCCGCTCTTTTGAACCCCCTCCAGTTAGCCCTTGGACGCAGCATTCTCCCAGGGTTCCGTGGGGTCCCCGAGAGAGGCTGCCGGGGAGAATGACCAGGGAGCCCACATGACACTGTCCGTGCCCGCCCCCCCCCCCGGCCAAGGCTGGGCATTTCTCTCTTTTTCTCCGGCAGCAGGCTGCCCCCTGCCCCCAGGCATGGGAATGGGCAGAACGTGGGCTGGGTCACACCTGGAAGAACATGAATGATTCCACGCAAACCCCCACCTGGTCACGTGTGAACAACTTATGCTTTAGAGACATCGCCCTTGCTGGAATTCGGAGAGTGGGCTAAAGAGAAAGAAGCCTGGGGCCATGGAGAAAAGTCAGGCTTCGGAAATAATAATTCAGGCAAAAGTGGATGATCACCTGGAATAAGCTGACGATGGCAAGGGATCGGTCGCAAGGGAAGGAAAGAACTGACGTGCTCTGAGAAATATGATGGAGAACGAACCCAGAGGACGTGACCATAGACTGGAAGTGGAGCGGCAAGACAGAAACGTCAAACAGGACTTCCAGGTTTCCTGTGTGTTTGATTGGGTAAGGGGGTGATGCTGTCCTTCTCTGAGACAGACAATACAGGGGAAAAAACTAGAGGGGGGGGAGGTTGAATTTGCTTCAAGGAGACTTGAGGGAGAAGATTCTGAGAGACGTCCGTGCAGAGGTGCACAGCACAGTGAGTTGGTAGGTGGTCCTGAAGCCCGGGTTTTGAAGGATGTTGCATGCAGGTATCGATCAAGAGTTATTTTCTGACTATCAGGATTATATTTGCTTTTAATTCCACAAAGATACACAGATATATCTGAGTTGAGACAAATTCAAACAGCACACATCAAGTGTCTCTTGAATACCCTCCCCGCCAGCCTAGTCTCTCCCTAAAGGTAACTGCTAGTGTCTCTTTGCCCCAACTTTGCCCTGCCTGTCCATCCGTACCTGGACTTTCAGAACTATGTGTGGTCTGTTTCCCTGAAAGGTGCGTGGCTGTCTCAGGTCAGGCTCTCCAGGAAGCAGACTCCGAGGTGCAGATTTGCAGGCGGGAGATCTAATGGGGCGGGGCGGGCCCGGCTGGGACGCACAGGTGGGGGAGCTGGGCTGGGCAGGACGAGCTGAACGGTGATGCAGGCACAGCAGATGTCTCTGCCATGGGACTGGGGCACTCAAGTAAGGGGACAGGCCTTCAGCATGGACCCAAATAGAGATGAAGGGAGCAGGCCATTGGACCCTCCCGTTAAACCCAGTCACTGACTGAGAGCTGCCCCGGCGGAGGGACCGAGGTCAGTTCCTGGAGAGACAGTCCCCTGTGACCCTCCAGAGGCCGGTGCGCCTCCTACTGGAGAAATGAGTGCGGTGGCTGGAAGGGCGGACTGGGGGCGCCTCACAGCACCCACTCCCCAGGCTGTGCCTACAGTTCTCACCCCTGCTTGTGAGCCTCGGAAGTGTCCTGGACATCATTCCTCGTCAGTAGTTAGATCGACCTTATTCTTTGTAATGGCTACATAGTATTCCACCCAATGATGTGCCGCTGTCTCTAAAATCATTCTTGTTAATGGGCACTCCAGTTGCTTCCAGCTCTTTACTGGTAAGAGACAATTCTGCAGGGAAACTGACTTCCAGCTTCTGGTAATGATGGAAAAGTCCCCATGGGAGGAACCTGGACGTGGTGCTGCGGGGAGCCGGGGCTTGGAGGAAGGCAGCATGTGCTGGAAGTTCCCCATCTCTGAGGCCTGCGGTCTGGGAGTCATGTGGTTCCTTTGGCATTTGGCACCTGGTGGTGAGGGCACTGGTGGGAAAAGCCCTGAGTCTTTCTGGGTAGCAGAATCAGAAAAGTGATGCTGGGAGGCTGTGGCTGAAGCGATAAGTGCGTGGTGGAGTCTTGGAAGGGAAGAGAAGAGAGACAGCACCCTGGCTGGCGTAGCTCAGTGGACTGAGCTCGGGCTGCGAACCAAAGTGTCACAGGTTCAATTCCCAGTCAGGCCACATACCTGGGTTGCAGGCCACGGCCCCCAGCAACCCCACATTGATGTTTCTCTCTCCCTCTCTCTTTCTCCCTCCCTTCCCTCTCTAAAAGTAAATAAATAAAATCTTTTAAGAGAGAGAGAGAGACAGGGAAAGGACCCCTCAGTTCTGCCCACCCACATCTCAGGCTGGCCCGTGGACCGTGCATGCGGGGGGCAGAATACAGCAACTCAGCCGAAGCGAGTGCTGTGAGTGAAGGCCAGCGCTGCTGTCCGAAGAACTGCAATTTGCAGTTCCTGCCTAACCAAGAAAATTGCTGGCTGCAGCAAAGGAGACAATACATATTAGAGAAGAATAATGAAAACCAGAATCTTCATGATTTCACATTCAGAATATATGTGACACATTCCAAAATGGCTTGGCATATAAAGAATCCAGGAAAAAGGAGCACATTTGCAAGAGAAAAGAAACCGCACCACTTCGTACCCTGAAGTGAACCAGATATTGGATGAACTGATAATGTCAAAGCAGCTGTTTGAACTGTCCTCAGTACAGCAAAGCAGAATATTCAATGAATGAAAACATAGAAAAACTCAGCAGAGATAGTCAAACAACAACAAAGTAGAAATTCTAAATCTGAAAAAATACGATACCTAAAATTTTTAAATTGCAGGGTGAGCTTAACCAAACGGAGACACTAATCAAAAACAGTAAATGAACTTGAAAATAAATCAAGTAGATAAACAGGAAGAAAAAAGGTTAAAAACAAACAAACAAGGGATCTCTCAGATAGCATCAAATCATTCAACACATAGTCAATTTCACAAGAAAAGAGAAAGAATAGAGAAGGAAAATATTTGAAGTCATAGTGGCCAAAATTTCCCAATTTTGTTGAAAAAACAAATTTACAGATTCAAGATGCCTTGTCAATGCTAGTTAGAATAACATGAAGACGCTAACATTGAACTACATTAAACTGTTGAGCCAAAGATAAATAAAAACCCTTAGAAAGAGCAAAAGAAAAATATCGCCTTACATACAGGGGAACAGGATGAAATCGAGAAGTGCATTCTCATCAGAAACCATGAAAGCCAGAAAGGAGTGGGAAGATGTCTTTAAAGCACTGAAAGCAAAAAAACATTTTATCCAGCAAAAATATCCTTCCAAGATAAAGGCAAAATAAAAACGATCCCGGACAAAAGAAGACTATGAGACTTCGTTTCCAGCCGATCCAGACTATGAGAAGTGCTAAGGGAGGTTTCTTAGGCAGAAGAAAAAGGATTCCAGATGACAATTTGGATCTTCAGAAAAGAATGAAGAGCATCAGAAATGGCAAAAAATAAATAGCTGGGAAGTAGTCATGCTGAAATCCTAAACCCGGCACCTGTGAATGGGACCTTTTTTGGAAACTGGGTCTTTGCTAATGTCATGAAGGAGGTCGCTGAGGATTAGGAGAGACCCTAATCCAACGATGAGTGCCCTTAGGAGACGAGGGAAATTTGGGCACGGGGACGCACAGGGAGAAGCAGGCCATGTGAGGACATGGGCAGAGACGGGACTGATACACCTCAAGCCAAGGAACACCAAGTGCGGCAGGCAACCGACAGACGCTGGGAGAGGCGAGGAAGGGTCCTTCCCAGGAGCCTGAGAGGGAGGAGGGTCCCACCGACACCTTGGTTTTGGACCTCTGGCCTCCGGAACCAAGAGAAATAAGTCTTTTTTGTTTTAAACCACCAAGTTTGTGATACATTTTTATGGCAATCCTAGGAAGCTAACATGCACAACAAAAAGTATTATCACAGATAAAGAGGGATGTTTCATTTTAGTAAAAGAGTCACTACATCAGGAAGGATAACAGTCATAAATATGTGTGTAACTAGTAAGAGAGATTCAAGATGCATGCAGGAGGTAGACACAGAGTTACAGGGAGAAATGGGCAATTCCATAAACTTCTCTCAGCAATTAATAGCATAACCGGACAGAAAAATCAGCAAAGACATAGAAGATCAGAAAAAAGTCACTCCGGACCACATACAAAGGAAACCACATATAAAGGGAAGAAGCGCTGTCGGCCTCGGAACATTCTTTCCTGCCTTTCCTGCACTTCTCCGGATGTCCTCAATCACAGTCTTCGTCTTCCTTCTGATACGCAGCATGTCTACCCTATTTCTCTCTCAAATTTGTGGTTGCCAATGTTTTTAACTTGCTTTTTAAAAATATCTTTCATCTTACATCATATAGGCTGCATTTTTTTTACTCTTTCTTCTTGGTCAGTCATTTTGAAGTTTTTATTTCTTCTCAAGTATCTCTTCCACACACCGCACTTTTCCGTTTTCTTCTAAAGTCTTATTTCTTCTTGTAGATGTCTGGTTTCCTTAAAATAATAGAACAATAATAGCAAACACTTCCAAATGCTCTAAATACATTCAGTCTTATCATCATTTGCCACAACCCTATGAAGAGGTACTACTATTAGTCCCACTTTATTGATCAGGACTGTAAGGCACAGAGAAGGTGAGTAACTTACCCTAGGTCACACAGCCTGTAAATGGTGGAACCAGATTCTCACCAGGCACTTGAGTCCTAGCTGTGCTCTTAACTATCGGGCCATAAAGCATGTCTCCCCAGATTGCCAAATTGCATATCTTGCTTCCTTCTTAATAGTAACGTCTCTTTTATCTCCTCTTTATCAATGTCCTCATTTTCAAAGGTTTTGCTCATTCTATCAGTCATATTACCCTTTACCAAATTACTTTTATGAGGATAATGCCTTTATCATCAAAAAAATTCTTTCTAAGCTTTCTGTGGCAGACTGAAAAATGCTCCCCTCTCCCACCAAAAGATATCCATGCCCTAATCTCCAGAACCTGTGAATGTTATTTCATGTGGCAAAGTCTTGGAAAATGTGATTAAGTTAAGAATCTTCAGCCTGGCTGGCGTAGCTCAGTGGATTGAACGTGGGCTGTAAACCGAAGGGCTGCAGGTTCGATTCCCAGTCAGGGTACATGCCTGGGTTGCAGGCCATGACCCCCAGCAACCGCACATTGATGTTTCTCTCTGTCTCTCTTTCTCCCTCCCTTCCATCTCTAAAAAATAAATAAATAAAATCTTAAAAAAAAATCTTCAGATGGGAAGTTTATCCTGGATTACCCGGGTGGGTGGTTGGTCAGTGTGATCACACGTATCCTCAAGAGAGGAGCAGAGGCGGATCCCACACACACAGGGAGGGGGGAGCGATGTGAAGGCAGAGCAGAGAGGGGTTTGCAGATGCTCGCCTTGAAGATCCAAGTGACACAGCCACAAGCCAAGGGATGCTGGGAGTCGCCAGAAGCCGGGAAAAGCAAGGACCAGATGCGGAAGCATGACTGTGCTCACCCCTAGACTTCTACCTGGGGAAACTCACTTCAGACTCCTACCCACCAGGACTGGAGAGAATACATTTCTATTGCTCTAAGCCACCCAATGTGTGGTCATCCGTTACACCAGCCTCAGGAAACTAATACACCCCATCTCTCAGCTACAGTGTTAAAACCTTTCCTTCGTTGCCTTCTTTCATGAAGAGAGATCATTTTATTCTTCTCTTTTAAAAATATTAGACATAGGCCCACCATGGGCCAGGGTCTAGGCATAAACATGTAAAGTAGACAGTGTCTATTCGGAAAGCGCTTTGGTCCATGCCGGGCAGTGCTGGGCAGGGCAATTCCAAACAAACACATTCAAATAAGTAGTATGAGACGGAGAGAGGCTACGAGATCACAGAGGAGGTGTTATGCACTTGAGAGGACCAGCCTGGTTTCTTCAAGAAGGCGACATCTAATCTGAGGCTTGTGTGGGAAGGAAGGGGAGCCAGGCAAAGCGTGGTGCTCCAGGCGGGAAGGAGCATGCGCAAAGGCAGCGATGGGTTCATCGCTCGGGTCCTGCGCACCTTACGGCACACTTGTTTTCCTCCAGCCAGCTGGTAAGGCCCACAAAACGCCTCTTCTTCTGTACCGAGGGCTCCTGCACCGAGGGCTCCTGCACCGAGGGCTCCATATGCGTTTACTAACAATTCAAAGGGTGAAGTATAATTTTAACATAACCAGTTCCCTTGCTTTCTCCTCCGACAGGTCTTCAGCAGAAGAACCAGCAGCTGAGGACTGGAGACAGGAGGAGTCCCAGGTCCCATGGCCACGCCTCCCACACCCACCATGTGAAGCAGTTTCTCCGCAGTTCGTGGGTTTCTTGGCAGAACACACAGGACAGAACAAACATCTCTCCAGAAGGAGAAGGCATGGCCAAAATGGATGTCACGCTTACTCTCATTCGACCCTTAGACATGACCTTCAGAAACCGACTTTCCTGCACTCAGCATACATCTCTCCAGAAATAAGTCAGACAGTGAAAAACAAATACCATATCTTACCTATGAGTGGAACCTAATCAACAAAACAAACAAGCGAGCACAATAGAACCAGAGACAATGAAATCAAGAACACACTGACAGTAACAGGGGGTGGGGCAAAAGAGAATCACGGGAAAGAAGAGGAAGGGCCATCGAGGAACATGTATGTATAATGGACCCATGGACAAAGCCAAAGGGGGGTAGGGCTGAGGGGGAGAGGTAGGGGTGGGTGGGGCGGGGGAAACTGGTGGTGGGAAAACAGAGACAACTGTACTTGAACAACAAGGTTTAAAAAAATAACTGGCTTTAAATTTTCAACGTTCCCAAAGCCTCAGGAAAGCCACTGTACAATGTGTCTGCCTCCATTTAAAAGGTCTCAGCCATCTCTACCGATGGGGTGGCCTCACCACCCAGCTAGACTGCACACCAGTGTGGGCGGGAATGGACCCTCCATCTCGCTGGTGTCTGTCCGGGCTCTCCAGCCAGAAGCTGCACATAGAAGGTGAAGGGAAAAACATGTGCATAAACAGCTGTGTTCTGTTTTCACTCTTGCCTTGATTGAGAGAGACACCCATACTTCTGCAGCCTTAGCTCACGGGGGCCCTTCAGCAATGTCTACTAAGAGATTTCTTCACTCTCCTCCTCCTCATTCTAATGATGCAATATATTTCGAGTGCAAGCAAAAAACCGGACACCATGCCGTGTGTGAGCTTTGAACTTGCCAAACCACTCTGAAGGTCGGAGGAAGCAGTTTGATAAGAAGGAGATCAAGAGTGAGAGAACATTTTTTAAAACTTTCCTTCCAAATTGAAGGCGGGGGGTGGGGAGATGCAGAGGTGCAGGAAGAAGGCCGTGGGCAGAGAAAATGGTGTCATCTGAGGGTACGGCTGGCTGTGCGTAGCCAACCCCCCGGTCCGCCTCGCTCTCACAAACATTCGGCTGGCTGAGCTCTGCAGCTCCAGCGCTGCTCCAGAAGGTCTTTGTTTATCTTTGCAAGGACAATTAAGTGACAGGAATGTGTAATATGGTGGAGGCTGCCAAAACAAACAGCTCTCTTTAAACAGTATGTAAAAGTGGCCATTGTTGCTGGCATTTCTGCAAGAGTCAGAAACCACTTGCTAATAGTTTAATTCCATTTCTCTGCAGACCGGTCCGTCCCCTTGCAGAAGGGGCCCGTGTGGTCTGCTGGTTACAGAGGAGCCCGTGCGGCCCCATGTTTGACAGCACAGCTGAGCCACTGACTCATGGGCTGCAGGGCTGAGCCTCATGGGGCTTGTTGGAAAGTTTGATAAGATGTGGGGCTGGATTGAAAATCGTTTGTGGAGCAGCCGATTCGCCTGACCGCAGGGCCCAGTTTGGGACTGCCGGGCTGCCTGAGTGACAGGGCTGGGGCTGTGACTGGGGCTGGGGATGGTAAGGCTCCCGCGATGTACGCAGAGGCCAGGATGCCGCAGATGTACGTGAGGGACAGGGACGCCTCTCTGCTGAACCAGTGGGAGAGCATCGCTCATCTCTGGCCCAGCCTCAGCCAATAATCGTATTTCCCTCCAGAATGGATTCTGTGGACAAAAAATGGACCACGTGCCAAACCTGACCAGCAAAGGGGAGGCCTGTATGGCAGCTCACAGACTCAGAGACTAAGGTGTTTACCACAGGACGGCCTGAAATTAAAGCTTGCTAACTAAAAGTGGGTCATGGTGGGTAGTCATGTCCTAGGCCAGTATTTTTCCCTAACCAAGCAACCTAATCTTTTGCTTAACTGAGTTGATCCTCTTTTTTTTTTTTTGCATCTACCATAATATACCCGGTAACATGCCTTTGGGATATCAAAGTAATTTCCTTCCCTCCCCCTCCCCCCTCGAAGCACCGTCACCCACCAGAGCAGAGACCATAAATCCCCTCATTGCTATTATTATCATGTTGTATGTTAACTGTTAAGTATCCTGCACACGCCAATGTAAGACAAGTATGTGTCTGTTTGTTTCGCTTTTCATCCAGTTCCAGAGATTTTTTTCCACTTTGCTTTCTCCTGCCTCTGTCATCTATCACCGATGAGTTTCACATAAGTCCCCCCCTACCCGCCGCCACATCTCCTTCTGTGACTGTGATGTATAAAATAAGGCATGAAACTGCCATTCTCTGGCGCATGTTCTCAATCTGCTGAGTTTTGCTCTCCGGCAATTGCCAGTTTGGCTCAAAGAAACTCATAAAAATTCTTACAGGTTTGGACGTTTCTTACGTTGCAGATCTTAAATGGATCTTAGCTGCGTCCAGATCCCCCAGCTCAGCGCACACAGTGACTGGGCTCACAGGGCACGTGCTCTGCCCGGCCCCGTGCGCTCCGTGCTCCGGGGCACACACGGACCGTGGGCACTCGGTGTGAGGCCAGCCATGCTGCTGCGACAGGGGCTCACTTGAGGGAAATGAGGAGCACAAGCCCTTCCCTGGGTCTTCAAAGGGAAGAGGGTTTGCATGAAACACACGCACTTAAATAGAAAAATGATGGATCAAAAATTGGTGAGTTAAGTTCAAAGAGAAAGCATTTCAAGGAAGGGACATTTATCTCACAGGAAACTGACATTTGGTATCACCAGTGAGTTTCTGAATGACATTAAAGGCGTCCCAGGGATGACGGCTTCAGATCCGGGGCCTGGAACTGACAACATTTTTGTCACGCTGGCCTGGCCCTCGACGGTGAGACTTCTGGTAAAACCTGTGAAAGTCTGGATCGGTAATGCATACTTTACTCTAAGCCCCAAGGGAGTTTCCACACTCCCTGGGAAACTGATAGAATGTGCATGAATTGACACTTTTGCTTCCAAGGTCAATAATAGTGGTTTGTGTTTAAAACACCTTTTAGCCACGCCAGCACTAAGCAGGTCAAAGGAGAATTGCTTTGGATAATGTACCTGACGGAGGGGACCAGAACTAACCAGCCAGACACAGCTGTTTGCTGCGCTAACTGTTCACAGACCCATAGACAGTGCCTGAACTGAGTACGCTTTTCCCTTTGTTCCATCGTGGATGAAAACCGACTTCTCTGTAAGAGTGTCTGAGAAGACCCTCTGAATGTCCGTGTGAATCTGTCCTCTGCCTGATGGTCCTGGACATGACTTTCAGGGCCTGCCTGGCTCCAAGTTGGAAGCCCTCGATGTCTTCCCTGGGAAGGGCACATGGTTCGACTGCTAACTCCCAAAGAACCAAGAGGAAAACACGGCTGTCATTGAGGGTGAATGAGACGAATGAGAATGACGAGAACTGAGGATGAGAATAAGAAGGTAAACTCAGAGGAAGCCGAAAGAACAGAGGCTTGGTGGTAAGACAGGAACTTCAGTTTCCTGAGTCGAGGGGCTGGGATGACAGAGGACTTCCCAAGCACCCTGCACGCACAGGGTGACGACTGCCCGCCACTCACCCATTCATCTGCAGACATTCACGGACTGCCACCCGCCTGCCTCGCGTCACCATGGGCACCGCACAGGACTCGGAGATAACAGGCAACTGGGCAATCTGAAACACATATCTGAGCCCCTACCCAAAACCCATATCCTGTATGATAGCATATACATGGCGGATTAGTAATTCTGAATGCTACAGGCATTTCGATTTCAAGAGAGAGATCACTTATTCAAATGAGATTGAACTGGGAAGGAGAGAGAGAGAGAGAGCAGGTGTGATTCATGACAAAGAGAACGGCATGAAGAAGGGAGCACACGTCGGATAATGCCAAGTGTGTCCTGTAGATAGTGGCTCCATGCACAGCAGGGTCCATTCAGGGGAAGGTAGGGTATAAGACGAGTAGGAAGCCTTGCATGATAGATAGGCTTCGCCCTAGAGACAGTGGGAATATTTGAGCGTTTGAGTCATTCCTTTATTTGTTCATTCAACAATCGTTGCTGGAGTTTGTTGTGTGCGCCAGATCCTTTTCTAGGCTTTGGGGATTGAGGAAAAGCAAGAATCTGTCACTGCCTTCACAGCACTTACATCCTGCAAACCAATCATTGGCAAAGAGTGATACAGTAAGTGGCAAATACAGCCAACTTTGATGTCAGGCAGAGTTGAAGTCAGGGTTGAAACTTCACACATGCCACATACCAGCTACTGAGCTAAACAGATTACTTACATTTCTCATCTGTAGAATGAGGTTAATCATGGTATCTATTCCTTAGGATTGTCCTGGGGCTTAAGTAAAGTAATTAATATAGAGCATTGAACAACCCTGGGTACACGGAAACACTCAATAAACGTTTATCAGGATCAGAATGATCGTTTTCAGGACATGAGTATCTACGGAAGAGGAGAAATCGATGTTACCGGAGAGGGCAGAGATGCGTCTGCAAGGAAAGCTTTCCAGAAAAGGTAACGTCCTGCCAGGTTTGGACAGGCATTGAAATTCAGAGAACATGGCTCAGAGCCTTCTAGGCCGAGCACAGCGCGTGCATGGTGGCTGGGAGGCAGGCAGCGGCACATTCAAGGACTTAGGATGAGTTTTACATTGCCGACGACCAGAGGACCTTGAGTAGCAGGGGCCGGGGCTGGCGCATGCACTGAGCCCGGCAGGTCTGAAAACCGGACCTCAGCCTCTCAGCAGCAGGTCCGCTCCTCGCGTCGGCCTGGGCTCCCCTTCCTCCAGCAGCAAGCCCGGGGCTCCCCTGCTCCTCGTTGGCTCTCACCCCAGCCCACCGTCTGAGACTTCGTTTCCTAGGGGACATAGGTAGTTGGCTCATGCCTTTTATCAGGGGGAGAAATCCATCCCTGAGTCCCCAGCAGACTTCTCCTCACATTCCATCCGCACACTCACGACAGATCATCTCCTCTGGCCGGACACACCACTGTCTGAACAAAGGGGGGGGTTCCATTAAGAAGAAGGGACCAGGGGAGCTACTGAGTGCCCGCCACACTCTGCTATTAGACGATAGATTCCTGATGGCAGAAACGGAGCCTCGATCATCCTGTCTGCACCTCTGGGGTGGAGCACAGCACCCGACCACGCACGCTCGATAAATGTTTGTTAAATGAATGGAAACAAGCAAGCATGGAGTAATGTAAAAGACATAAGCATGGGGAGTAACAAAGGTATACGGAATTGTACAGATTCCTCTAATCTTGACCTCTGATTCTCAATTGCCTTCACGGAAGGTCATTTGAAGAGAGGACTGAAGCCATGAAAGGTGTTTTATGTTTTAGGGTGGCAATCTGACATGAGTGAAGTGGGAAGTGGGAAGTTTATAGGCAGAGACGCTGGTGTATCTGTTGAGAAGCTTGTATTTTAAAGTGCGGACAGCTGACACGACACCTAATGAGAGGTGTGTAGGAAGGGTGGGCTCCATGTCACACACACACACACGGTACCCAGAGAGCCTGCTGTCCCATCCCAAGGAGGCAAAACCCCCGACTCTCCTGTGTTTTATGGCAGCGACAGCGCCTTTCCCAGAAGGTGCACGGTGGACCTCCCTCACAGCATCAGCCACGAGCCCATTCTAAGCCACTGCAAGGGGAACGGACTTCGTGGACCTGGGTCACGTGAGCCATTCCAGATGGGATTAGCGCTGGTGAGAAAATCCACTTGGCAACCGGTCCATTCAGGATTCATGGCCATCCTGCAGGTTAAGAAGTTTCAAAAGCCTGCACTTGGTTTACTTATCATGGCAAAAGTAGTTATGAAAATAGGATGTCAGAGGTATTTTGAGGAGAGAACAGTCATGAATTGAATAGACGGGAGAATCAAAGAGGTTATGGGTTGAATTTCTCCTCAACATTGATCTACAGCAACAACAGAAAGATGGGGAGCCACCGACTCGTCCCAGAAACTTGGAAACCAGTCCCAGACTTGAAGTCCAGTTGTGGCTAACGATGAACAAACAAACGAAACCCAAAGCAACCAGCAGGACACAGGACTCAGAGCATTTTACCACGTGGCTAAGACAGGGCCGAGTTCAGCTAAGAACGACGTACACAGCACACTCCTCACACGGCCTCACAGCCACCTCGTCTCCCGGGAGCGCGAGGAAGTGATAAGGGGACCATTGCCCCACCCTGAATTTTGAATGGTTGCAACACACTGAGAAGAGAAGAGCCACCAGACGGGAAGTAGCAGCTTAAATTTCGGGAAAGGGCAGAGGGATAGCACCAGTCCAGTCGCACGTGAGCTTGCAACATCAGTGGGGCGGAGTCTCGGAGTTCGGGGAAAACACGGAACGGTACAGGCTCCCGATAAGACATTCTGACCAGAATCCCACCCCACACTGATGACCCAGGCCTGGGAGGGGTGGCCACAGGAGGTTACGTGGCTGCCTCAGATGCTCTCCGATGACCCCAATTTTAAAAGAATGCCCATTAAAAGATGGGATGAGTCACCATCACATGGTGGACAAAACCTTGGCTGTGCAGTCAGATAGAATGGGTGGGGGTAGATCCTGGCACGGACTCCTGGTAGCTGTGTGGCCTTAGGCAGGCTGCATAACTGATCTGTGCCTTCTTTCCTCATCTTTAAACTTTCCTCCCCTTCTCCCCATGTGCCCCTGTCTTTCTTTTTCTTTGTGCTGTGTCACGCTGAAGGACTGAAGCCCCCTGGCCTGAGAACGGAAGACCCATCCAAGGGAGGAGCTGGCCCATGCACCTGGCACATCTAAATGAGACCAAGCCGCTGGGCCCCTGGGGAGTGTATCCCGGGAGCTGCGAGAACCGGGGGCCCACACGGTGGAAACCCTGCTCATCAGGTGTAAGGAAGTCCGGCCCTGAGAGGGGGACTGAATCCCAAATTTTGAAAAGTGCACCGATAGGGATGCCCCCCAAAAGTAGACTAGTCACCTCAGTAAGGACCTTGAGCCTCCTCCTTCTAGAGCAGGCTATTAAAGGAGATTTGGAGAGCCCAGACCAGACCTCCATCACCCCCTCTCCTGACAGGTTCACTAGAACGAGAAACAGGAAGGAATGCTGTAGACACGGTGGGTATGGTTGTCAAGAGGCGGTTGACAAAGTTTCTTGTGCTATACGTGGGGGAAGATAGAGGCTGTGGCCTGGGGGCCAAGAGATTCATGTGACTTCGTACTCAGCTGGCCCACCAGAGGCGAAGGATGCTGAGGAATGGTCCACGCCAGCTGGAGGGGACGTGGAGGCTGGTGTCCAGGGAAATGTCACCCATACCATCCTGCTGGGCAAGGATGTGGTTGGCAGGAGACCTCAGCCTCATCTGACATCCCTTTTTTAAGAACACATGCTTTAATGCTGCATGCATGAACGACACATAATTTTAAAATTTGCAAATATTTTTTACAATATGATATAATAAATGAAATATTTTAATATAATTTTATAATACATGTTCATCATTAAAACACAGTTTTAAGAATAAAATCTCCTTTTGATATTTCCCCATCTTTGTCAAGAGAAATTCCAATCATCCAAGTTCCTGTGCAGAACTGATCGCAGCAATGGCTTTAAGGACGCACCCTTTCCTACCCATACACCCTTTGCAACAAGACCTTGCAGCATCTCTCTCTGAGACATAACCCTGCCCCTTGAATGAGGTGGACTGGTGACTTCCCATCAGAACACGGGGCAGATGTGACTGCGTGCCAGTTCCAAACCCAGGTCGTAGGTGGACATGTGTGTTCCCACGTCCTTTCTGTCCCCCGTGTACAAAGGAGTCCAGGCTCACCTGATGCGTGAAAAGAAACACGCGACCTCAACGCCCAGCCGACAGCCAGGGAACCGCCGGCAAGTGAGTGAGGCCGGCCGAGCCCGGCCCAGCCTGCCTGCCACCTGACCCCCTACACGTGAGCAAGCCCAGTCAAGATCGGACGGGTCCGGGCCAGTTCAGCCGACCTTCCCAGCTGATCTGTTGACTCACAAGCATGCATAAAAGCGTACTGTCTAAGTCCCTGGCTTTGGGGGTGGTTTGTTACATAGCAACAGCCAACTGTTAGAGCCCACACAAACCTGTGCCTCTTCATCTTACTGCCCTGGTGCCTGCGTGCTTTGCACCAGCCCATCGATCGTGTCAGGTTCCCAGCTCTGCAAGCACAAAGCTGCAGCCTGGCCTCCCCACCCCTCCCACCCTCTTCATCTGGCTGATTGCTGCTCACCCTTGCCGACTCGTCTCAGGCTCCCCTTGGGCAGTCAGCATTCCCAAACTCCCTTCCTGCAAACCTCTCGCCACCTCCCAGGCAGGACCTACCGCCGATGGTCTTATCTGTGCCTTTGTCACAGCTCTTATCTTAGGTTACATTATGTGTTTGCTCAACTCTCTACTCTTGCTCCACTCGGAATTCGTTGGAGGTAGCAATCTGGTCCTTTATCTGCCATTCCAACAACTGGCACTTCTAACAGCTAGTGCAGGTCCTTGCAAGCAGTCAGTGCTCTCTACATACTTGTTAACTATATGACTTAAATGGAGAGAAAGACAGAAAATTCAGCCTGGAACAGATAGCATACAAAGGGGTAAACAAATTTATAATAATAAATAAGCCATTAGCTTGGGAACAGCTACAGGTTACCAATCCAATCTTCCTTGGTCCAGAGTAACCAACTGGTAAGTTTTGGCTCTTTTTGCCATCCACCCCAGCAGGTAACATGTGTCCTTCAAAGAGGATGTCCCCACAGATGACAACTGTTGTATCTGTAAAGGGTGGTGGCAGAGACGCTGTGAGCATCCGCCTGAACTTCCGAGGTGGACATCTGGGTGCTGTGGGGTGGCTGCCTTCCCACACCCTCGCAGAGCAGCACCGGAAGCTGTCCGTGGAGACAGACAGAAGCAAACGCTGACTGAGCGACAGGTGGGTGCCGGGAGCTGCTCTAGGCATGGGAGCCTGCTGGAAACCAACCAGGCAAAGTCCCTGCTTTTTGAAGCGCACGTTTAGTAAGTAGGGTCCCGGGAACAGAGATGATAGGCAGAGGGAGAGAGAGAGAGAGCGAGGGCAAGAGCACGGCCGAGTTTCCTGGCAAGCCCGTGGGCTCTGCCAAAAATCCAGCAGTTCTCCAATGAACTCCCCACTTGCTTATGCCCACTGGGATTACGCTTTCCGTCCTCGGCGAACCCAAGGGTCTGAACGAAGACTCCCTATGGAATGCATTTGACTCCTTGCCCACTCTCTTCACAGCCGCTCTGGGGCTGGGGAGAGAGGGAACTCTTCAGGTCAGCAGGTCAGAAGCCAGTGGAAGAGAATGAGAACGTGTTCCTTGCCGCCTTTCCATGTATCCGCTCTCGGATTCAGGGTCTCTAGGCTTCTGGTTTCCATAACAAGGAAGACCGAGCGAAGCTGCTTCCCCAGATATTCAGCACGGCCAAGCAAAGGTTACACCATAGGCCAGGTTTTATGGTCCCTACCGCATCCAGGTATTATTATTATTTAATATTTCTACACAACCACGCGATAAGCAAGGAAGTCCCTTCTCCACCCAGGCTTACAATAATAAACAAAATCATTCCAAAACAAGAGGAGAAAAAAAAACCAAACCCTCTTTCCCCCAGGAGCTTAGAGGCGAGAGGTGCGTCCAGCAGCAACGCAGGACAGAAACACGGCCTCAGATGAGCTCAGGAAGTTTTAAATAGACCGTGGCGCGGCGTGGCGCGGTCGGGTTTCCAGGGGCTTTTGGACAGAGCAGAGGAAAAGCTCTTTGGGCGGGGGCCAGGCTGGCGTGCAGCGCGGAGGGGTGCGGGCCCCGGGACAGCGTGTGCCCCATCCTCCCAGGAGCCTGTGTTCCTCTGGCTTTCGCTGCTGGGATCTCCAGCTCACTGAGAGGGTGCAGAGAGAGAAAACAGCTTTGCAAAAGCACCTGGCCGTGGCGCCAAGTCTGCTTTTATTTTAATGACTCCCGCAGCGAGATGCAGGTCTTCTTCCCATTTTCCACCCACTGATTAATTTCCTGTTGACTCTGAAGGTAACTGAAAACCTTCTGGACGAAGCAGAAACAGCCTTAATGCGAGTGATTCTTAGCAATGGATTGAGTCATTTGGGGCCTGTCCTCAGGGGCTTCCTTTGAGCTCTCGGGGGGGAGGGTGGTTTTGGTGCTTATTGACTTAAAATGTGTCCACCAATAAACACATGCACCACAAAGCCATTCTTCTCCCCCTCCCCAGTGTGCTGGACAGGTGGACCTCGTGTCTAGCTCTGGGGACCCAGTGCTGGTCTCAGGTGTGAAATCGGCTCTTTCTGCCCTCCTCCCCTACCCAGTTCCCTTCTTTTGACTTCTTCCATCAGTCTGGATACCTTCTTCTCTCTCTTCAAGTTCAGGTTCCTAAGTTTCACACGTACCACCCAGTTAGCATAACCCACACAAACACTTTTCTATGAGCCACGTATACTTGAGTGTGAATTTGAGTCAGGTCACTGCTGCGAAGGGCAGCCACACATTAACCCCTGCATGCGCAGGGCAGGGGGGTTTCAGGGGAGAGCAACGGGCTGGTTGTTCACGGACTCTGCTCTCGTCTTGGCTTTGTGCACAAAGGATGGGTTTTCTGGGCCAGACACGCCACTTCTCAGCCTTCATTTTTAAAACATTTCTATTGACATCAGAGGTTTCACTAGATAAATTCTAAAGTTCACCCTGCTCCTCAAGCAGCCGATTCCCAACGTTAGACGGGGCTGTCTGAGGAGAGCTGGAGGCTACTGGGTCCCTGAGCGGATCACCCAGGGCGTCTGCGTCTCCCTGCCAGGGGGTCCAAGGCACCTCCCAGCAGCTGACACCCCATGTCTGCGGGGTTTCTCTCTGGGAAACTTTCTGCCAGGATTTTATGCAAGGAAAGCTCCATTCATGATTCTGAGTATCACACTTAAGATAACTAACGTTCATGTCCTAACATGACCTGATGCAGTGTGACCACCAACAAACACGCTTAAAACTAAGAAATGCAGAAACACACAACCTTTAAGCTTCAAGCAGATCCCTTGCTGTGCCTCCCCCTCCTGTCCCCCGGTCTGTGCTACGGGGGTCCCCAACCTTGGCTACACATTTATCCCCAGAGGGGCTTTAAGAAGTCCTGCGCCCCAGGGCCCCTCCAGGACATGTACACCAGCCTTTCTCTCTGCAGCGGAACGGGAAGGCTCGGGGTCTGTTTTCTGAGTACTGAGGCCTCCTTTCCCGACAACACACAGGAGCCAGGCAACATCCGTGGTGGGGCTGCGGCTCCCAGCTCCCGCCTGGGTGAAGGAGTTCCTCTGCCTCACCTTCCTGCCCCTTTTCCTCAAACCCTGCGTGGACTGGGGGTCTCCACTCTACCACTGTGTGTTTCACTGGGGGACCCCACGTTGTGCCTTCTTCCATCCTGACCTCTTGCATTACCTTGCAGCCCACAGGCCAGCCTCCTGGCTGCCCCCACCCCTTCGACTCTAGGGCCTTCCGGTCTGTTACGAGGCTGAAGGAGACTCCTTCCAGCCTCAGACCCGAGGACTCCAAGGAGCCCAAGTGCCCCCCACAGCTCTCTTGCTCCCCCACCCCGTTCCACTCTGTTCCCGGCACTATCTCCGGCAACCACCAACCCCGTCATCCTCACCGTTTTTCTGCACAATGGACACCACCCGAGTCCTTCATTCCCCCAAAGCACCTCTAACAGAAGACTGTGAGTGACATCTGATGGCTAGTTTAGCACTAATGAAGGGCATCGCCATCCGGAATCGCAGGTGGCAACGGAAAATTGAACATCCGACTCCACCATCCTCACACCCAGCAGCTGTGGGAAACTCCAGCAGCGTAGAATTACTTTTTACTTTTGGGGTCACGTCCACTCAAAAGAGTCTTTTATTTCTTTCTCTCGCTGTGAGGCCCTATTCCCCCAAATTCCTGATCATTTTTTTTATGCAGGCAAACTGTCCTTCCTACACCCTGGGCTAAACTAGCTCTGGTAAGCAGAACTCATGCACGCAGCTGAGCAGAAGGCCGAAGGCGCAGGGGGGTGGACAGTGGCCGACGGAACATTTTCTTTTCAGCCCGGTCACCTTTTCGCGCAGAACCGCCCTCCCCGGCCATGACTTCCGGTGCCCGCCCCCTCGTCCTGCTGCGCCCATTCAGGCCCGAGGCCAGTTCCTGCACGCACGGTGGGCTCTCAGCCTCCCGAGCTCACAGCAATGTGCACAGCAGCGTGGGTTCGGGCAAGTGACTCACTCCTCTGTGCTCGAGTTACCTCTGAGGCTGAGAACAGAACCCATCTCAGCGGGCTGATAAAATACATGAACTGACGCATGCAGAGGACTTGGAATGGTGTCTGGACACAGCACAGCCTCAGTCTTGGGAGGAGAAGCCAGATCCAGAAACCAGATCTTTCAACTTCCCGTCGTCTGTGCCTCTTACTTGGCCAGGTGACGAAGGACGACACAAAGGTGGGTCCACAGGACCTTGCCATCTAGCCGGGTGCGCAGAACCACCACCCCTGAGCCCGTCAAGGGCCCCCATGAAGAAATGGCTGGAGGGACTAGGCGGTGATTGATTCTCATCTTGGCTACACATTAGCATCATGTGGGGGGGCTTTTCAAATCCTGATGCTCCAACCAATGAAGTCGGGATCTCTAGGAGTGGGGCCCCAGCATCGATCCGCTTTACATCCCCCATGCAATCTGAATGTGCAGCCGAGGAAGAAACTCAGTGGCCGGAGTAATCACGGCAGCCTGTAGGCCACCTCCATTCAAAGAGGTCATGCAATTTGCTTTTGATCACAAAAGTACTTGGGAAGGCCTGACCTTGACCAAATCTCATGACTCCTGAAATCCAGTCCTTACTCATTCAAAGCTATTATTGTTTGGGCCTTGATTACGTTCCGGGCTGGAGACTTGCTTCATGGACCCAACACAATGATCCCATGAGGGCAGTCCTGTAACGAGCCCCAGTCTGCAAATGTGAAAACTAAGGCCTGAAGAGAGGAGTCCTGTGGCCAACGTGACACAGGTAGTGAACATGGGCCCGGGACTCCGACCCAGGCCTTCTGACGTAGAGTCCGTGGAACCAGACTGGGGGTCCTCACGGCCCTGCCCCTGGAGGCACCATCTCTCAGAAGTGCTTCTCTCATCTGCCAGACAGTCTGAGGCCAGAACTCTCTCCAGCCACCGCCTCCACCTTCTCCAGCACCATAACCCAAGCCCCGGTGCTGGGCATTTTTATAAAAATAGCTTTTTTTTTTTGCCTTTGCTTTAATCCCCACCCCAAAAGAGATGAATCCCATTTCTCTGTCACAAACCTTTACACAGCATTTTTCTCTTTAATCCCCACAGTTAATGTCCTTTTGGGTTCTAGCTGTTTTGTACCTGCGCTGTCGAACTTCCAACCTTCTTTCCAGCCGCCCAGCCTCCTTCCACTTAGGAATATTCAGCATAAAAGCAAACCTTCATCCTCATCCGCTGTGTTTCCATTCCTAGTCTTCCAGGATATAATTATCTTGCTCTGAAAAATCTTCCTCAAAGGATTTTGCATTTTCTTTCCCTTTCTGAGGCCAAACTAATTATAGATATATTAATTATCTATTGCAGTGTAACAATATTACCACAAATTTACTAGCTTAAGACAACACACATTCATTATCTCGCAGGTCCTGCGCACCAGGGGGGTCTGGGAACGACTGAGTTGGGTCTTCTTGCTGGTGCCTCAAAGGCTGTAATCGAAGTGTTGGTTGGGGTTGCAACCTCATCGAGGCTCACGTGGAGGAGACTCCACTTCCAGGTCGTTTAGGCTGCTGGCAGCATTCAATTCCTTGCAGTTGCAGGTTTGAGAACCTCAGCTTCCCGTTGGCCGGCAGCCACAGGCTGCCCTGAACAACTTGTCACGCCGCATTCTGCACAGAGAAGCTGACAACAATGGCAGCTTTCTCCTCCGGAGGCAGCGAAGGACGGGGCGCCTCTCAGGGTGGGAATCACCACCGTCCATGATGTGGTCACTGACACGAAATCGCAGTCCGATTCTGTTCTCGGTGTCCCGTTGGTTAGAAGGGAGCCACGGGGCCTGCCCACACTCAAGGCGGGGGGTGAGGGCGTGAAGGGCAGGAGGCAAAGACCATGAGCCTGTCTGCCTCATGGGTCGCGGGCACGCACCCACCCTGATGCTCCTTCTGAATGTTCCCTCTTTCCCCGCCTCCTCTTCCTGCCCCCCAGTCTTTGCCCAGGTTGCCCCAAATTTGGAGTACAAGGGGAGTGAGATTTCTTCCACCCCAACCTTTACACTAAGGGTAGGGAAAGGCATTTGGGAAGAAGCGCTTCACGGCCAACACAAGTCATATAATTTGGCAATGTAGCCCGGAGCAAAAAGACATCAAATCGCCCCTTAACATAAAAAGACCTCAGCACTAGTTTGCATGAAATAGAGTCAAGTGTATGTGAAAGGGGGATACAGGTTTTTCATGCTAATCAAATGCTTTTAGTTCAAAGGAAATGAATCCTCATTATAATGAGTTAGGTTTAATTTCGGACATTCAAAGAGAGAACAAGTGACAAGCCAGAGTGTAAGCCCTTTCACTCTGTCCCACTGGCCAGCCCCATGTGGACACTGACCTCTTCCCCAGCCAGTCACATCAGGGGCCAGAATTTACTCTTTTAGTTGCCTAACCAGCAGAAGCAAGGCCAAGGAGAAAGGTTGTTTAGAAGATGCAAAGCAAGACAGCACCAAATGAGGCAGGATTTGATTATTCCTCTAGGGAGCAGTGGCAAAAGGTATAGAAACAGGGATATGAAGTTATAAATCAGAATTAGATTCAGCTGTAAGAAAGATAAAATTCCCAAATAAGGATGACTTAAACAAGAAGGAAGATTGCCCCTCTCATATGCAAAGAGCCTGGAGGTGGGCGCAGCAAGGTTGGTAAATGATCCATGAGGGTTAGACAAGCAGGCTCCTTCCCTATGCTGCTTTGCCATGGGCAAGCTGATGGTCAAAGTGGCTGCTGGATCTCCAGCCATTGCATCTGTCTTCCAGTCAGTGGGAAAGGAAAAGGGGAGAAGAGAAGCCTCTGCTCCTCCATTTAAGGACATATTGTGAAAAGTCACACCTGGCTCCCAGAGAGCCTGGGAAATGCAGCCTTTATTCTAAGACACTTTACTAAGTATCTAGATGAAAAGCAGGTACCCAAACCTGGGTGATAGGCCCACGGGTGGACAACAAGCAGACTCGCACACAGGTGTGGTGACAGAAAAATGCACCCCCTTCCATCCCTTCAAGAGAGGCCTTGCTGCCCCGGCTGCGGCGGGTACCGCCAGTGCACGGACCTCAGCTCCAGCCCCGCAAGGCCAGCCTCAGCTGCAGGGAGCTGCCTGGCCCAGGGGCTTGCTCACCTTCAGTGACTGAGATGGGGACAGGGAGGCAGGCATTCCCGCCCGGTGAGGGCCAACGTGAACAAGCCGTTTTAGCTCCAGAGCCCCAACGTGAAATTGGCTGAAATTGGCTCCAGCCACACCGTGGAGAGCAATCTGCTTACTTCAAGTCCACAGACTGGATGGCTGTCTCATCCAAAACATCCTCCAAGTTGGCACATGATGTCAACCATCGGAGACATTCATTTAAAGCCCAGGAGACTCCCCTGTGGAGCTTGCAAGGCTCTCCCTTCACCGCCCCCCCGCCCCAGCACGCACACACAGGCGTGCGCATGCACTCAGGCCTTGGGTGACGAGCACGCAGGCGGCTGACTTGGGCCTCCCCTCCTGGGCCCTGCAGAGCTGTAAGACTCTACACAAACGGTGCACTCGCCGCTGTAAACCTACCCTTGCTCCGCCCTCTATTTTTCTATAATGGTAATGTGAGATTGAGAAAAAGTCAAGTGCTTGTCCTCCATTCCTTGTTAGAATGTATCCCAACGACAATGAAAGACACTCAGAGGACTCTGAAGACAGTTCAGAGCTGGGCACGCTTCAGTGATTGGACACCCACTCCTCCTGGGAAGCTGAGACCCAGGGAAACAGGATACTCACCCCCGGTCAAACAGCTAGTCCATTCTGCAGCTGGATTTTAAGCATGTCTGGGCCTTACGATACATTGTAAACATTACTCAGGTTTTCTTGGCTTCTTATGTCCTTTCAGTAAACCTGTCATTTTCGTAAAAACAATATCAATGCAAGTGGGACTTTCCAGTGTTTTCTAATGGGTTGGCAGACGGTCCTTAACTTCTCACTGAAACCCAACTTTTCTTCTCATTGTATCTGTGGTGGGGCCGCCAGGGCCCTTCCAGGCACAGAGCAGAAAGGGAGTTCTTCTCATGCTTCCTGGCTCCCGGGGGTCAGCCCGAATTGTCCCAGCCTTTAGGGATTTGTCCCAGCCTGACATTCCATCTGATTATATGACTGTCATCCCTCTCCACCCCAAATTCTGCCCCCGCCAAAAGTGCAATCATGTAGGACAAGATGCTCAAGGTCACCAGAGAAAAGTCCATCAAAACCACAACGAGATGGCACCTCGCACCTGTCGGAATGGCTGTCACCAATAAATCAACACACAACCAGCGCTGGCGAGGATGTGGGGAGAAGGGGACTCTCGTGCACTGTTGGTGGGAATGCAGACTGGTGCAGCCACTGTGGGTAACAGTATGGCGATACCTCAAAAAATCAAAAATGGAACTGCCTGGGATGCAGCGATTCCACTTCTGGGAATTTACCTGAAGGAACCCAAAACACTCACTTGAAAGCTTATAGGCACCCCTCTATTCACAGCAGCATTACTCACAATAGCCCAAATTCTGAAGCAGCCCAAGTGTCCATCCGTAGACGAGTGGATAAAAAAAGCTGTGGTACACTCACACAATGGACTACTACGCGGCTGTAAAGAAAGAAGGAAATATTACCTTCTGTGACGGCACGGATGGGCCTGGAGAGCGTCGTGCTGATTAAATCAGCCAGTCGGAGACAGACAAGCTCCATGTGGTTTCACTCAGATGTGGAATCTAATGAACAAAACAAACAAACAAATTCAAGGCCCCCGTGGATGCAGAGACCAGACTGGCAGCCGTCAGCAGGAAGGAGGTTTGGGGGCCTGGGTGAGAAAGGTGAAGAGATGAAGTAGAAACACCCAACAACTCCCAGACGCATCCCTCGGTGAGACCAATGAACGCAGCTACGCTCCTGGTGCTGCAAGCCCCTCCCTCCGGGACAATGAATAATACATAAGGATTTTCAGGAATTGCTAGAAGTATGACTCCCTCCCCACCCGCTCCAGACTTCCCGGAAGAATCCTCATTTCTCTCTGACGAATAAGCACATTAAGCATGTAATGAGATTTGCTTTGATTTTTAGACTTTTTCTAAAGGTTTTGTGTCCATCAAACCATTCATCAGGAAAAACCGGCCCTGCACCAGACCTTGCATCCTGACGGTTCCTTTGGACAGGTGGGGCCCGCCGTAAACAAGGCCCTGGAAGGCGGGCGGGAGAGCAGCCTGAGCCGCCCGGTCCCCCTGTGCCCCAGCCCCAGGCCGCGGGGGTGGCGGGGGGGCAGGCGCGGAGCGCCCCACTGGTGCACACGCCGCCGCGGGAGCCTCCTGCTGTCCTCCCTCAAAGCCAGGTTCCTCCTGCCTTTGGGAGAAGATCCATCTGACTCACTTTCCCTTCCGAGGGTTACACGATGCCCCGCTGCAGGCCACAGACTCAACTGAGTCATCGGGGCTGAGTCGCCAGATGTGCTCATTCAGTCACACTGAGCACCCAGAAGTGCTCATCAGTCGTACGGAACAGTCAGAGGCAACACGAACCCCGCAGAGCAACCTGACGGGGGTGGGGGGGTGGGGGGGGAGGCTGGGACCAGCTCTGCAGTCCGGGGGTCTCGCTGCTGCGCACTGGGCCATTTTTCCTGAGCCCCACCAGCCCCCTAGGCCAGCTTCTCCTCGCCCTCTCCCCACCTTTCGGCCTTCCCTCCCTCGTCCCGCCCCTGTGTTTGCAGCCTGGTCACACGTGGGAGGCTGTGCTTTCTGGCGGCAGGAGGAAGAAGGATCTCACCGACAGTCCCCAGCCAGAGTGTGCGGTGCTCCCCACCCTTCCTTCCTGTCCCCTTCCGATTTATTTCCTGCAAGCTGTGACCCTTTCTTGGGAACAGGAATTAGCCATGATGCTTTTTTTTATTAGAATTCTAGGAAAGTGATACCTGCGTGACTCACGCGTTGCAGTTTAAAACAGTATTTACTATATTTGATGGAGGCAAATGAGTGTTTTACTAGATGCTTACTAGACGGGTTTACAACCAGCTGTGACCATTTTGGGAAAGAAAGAAAAAAAAAACTAGCACTGCTGGTTTTTAATGAGGCTTTGCCATATCACAGAAACCCTGAGTGAAAACACATGGGATGAGAAATATCTTTAAGTGATCTCGTAAATGTCTTTATTTAGGAAAAAGCAACCCATTTCCTTAATAACGTTGGTTTTAAGAATAAAGCTCACACCACCCTTAGAAATTGTACTCTACCACTCTTTGTTTAGTGAGAGTGCTTTTACAAACTACAGTTATCTAAAGAAATGTTACAGTCTATGCAATCACGAGCTCTGTTAAATAAACTATGTAAATTTATGTGGGCCAGGGTCGAAATTAATTCAGGCCTAAGTAAATCAAACTCTAGCTAGCCTGTGATTTGATTAAAAATTGAAAATAGGACTCACGGCGCTTACGTTGACTGATGTTTGTGGCCAGAAGAGGCAGCACTGCTATGACGGAGACAAATGCAGGCAGGGTGGGTGGGGTCTTCAGGACGGGAACACACAGAGGTATCAAGACGGACACGGCACGCCTTTAGGGGGGTTCACAACAAGTAACCTACCTGGCTGGTGTAGCTCAGTGGATTGAGTGCGGGCTGGGAACCAAAGTGTCACTGGTTTGATTCCCAGTCAGGGCACATGCCTGGGTTGCAGGCCACGGCCCCCAGCAACCGCACATTGATGTCTCTCTCTCTCTCTCTCTCTTTCTCCCTCCCTTCCCTCTCTAAAAATAAATAAGTAAAATCTTTTAGAAAAAAAGAACAAGTAACCTCACAACGTGGCCGTGAAAATCCACAGCGGTCCATTTTTAACACACACACACATTTCAAATTGTATTTTCATTCCTGTTTTCAATTTTTATATATTACTTTTACAAGGTATTTTCTCCCTGCTATCTACAGCATCTGGCAGAAGTAAGGCCTGCGTGAGTGCGGTTGGCCGGGTAATAATATGGATGTAATAATTTACAGATGTAATTGGGACATTTCACCTAAAACGTCAGATGGTGTGCTTGAGTGTGACATTGTTACGTTACAGGATTCCTTGCTCGCGATTTTGCAGTGCGAGGGGCGTTATCGGTGCCGGACCTGTGTGTCCTGAAGTGTGCCGTCTGTCCGGCGGAGGCAGCCCTGCCTGTGGCTCGGGCGCAGCGCAAGCCTGGCTGCTCCCGGAATACATGCGGGGGACCTCTCCCCGGGCTGGGGCCTCTCCTCGCCCTCCTGTCGCCGACGGCCGGGTGCCCCTAGGCCTGAAGCAGGGGGAGGCAAGCAGGGCCCAAGTGTGTCAGAACCAACACGGGGACACGCGTGTGGGAGCTCACGGAGATGTCCGGACGGCATGTGGAGCCCCGGGGACCTTCGGGCACACAGAGGTGCGTGGGACGGGGGAAGCCGTGGCCCCCAGAGACGCTGGGTGTGTGGAGTCTGTCTCCATCCTGGCACTCTCCTCTGGCCTCCTGCAGCCCACCCGCCCCATCCCACCCACGACCGGCTGCCCCCTGGGGTTCTCTCTGAGCGGGGCTCCCTGGGGTTCTCTCTGAGCGGGGCCACGGCACCATGAATCCAGCCTCCCACTTGTCCAGTGAAAACTTTCCGTCGCACTCGTCATTTCAGGAGTCTTTCACGCCTTCTGGCAAAGGAGGGGGTAACCGGGGAGTCAGCGGCCTCTGGCACGGGGGAAGTGGGGTTCTCTTAGGACAAAAGGACCTGGGTGTCCTCCAGACCCCACGGAGCTCTGGGGCCCAGTGCTGTGCCCACAGCAGGGCCGCTATTCCTCTGCCACGGGCTGTCTCTGGGAGCGGAGGGACGCAGGAAGGTCAGCCCAGTCCACCAAGGAGGCTGAGACCCGCACTGGGCCCTCAGGGGGCTCTGGAGATGGGGGCTCTGGAGATGGGGGTGCAGCTGGTGCAAACCTTCCGACTCTGGTCCTGTCCTTCCATTCTTCAACAAGGGCTTGGCTCTTCCTCCCTAAGTTCTTGAACAACTTCTGGGAGGCTCGGACAGAAGGACACAGTGTTTAAGGTCAAGTTTAAGATCCCCAGGGTCTTCCTCAAGCACAGACAAAACTCAGAGCCTAAAACCCTTCTCACGGCCAACTGTGAGCAACCGGGAAGGTGAAAGGAGAAAAAAGGGGAGCAATTGCTAAAATGCCGGAGGCCAGAGCCTTGCCCCCTCTGTCCCCCGCCCCCCATGGGGGGCAGCTCCTGTCAGTGAGGGGCCTGAGCGGCTCTGGAGGGGCCCAGAGCCCAGGGAAGCCTCTGCCACCGCCCGCCCTCCCTGTCCCGGCCCCGGGGCCCATGTGCTGGCCTGGAGCGCCACCTAGCAAAGCCAGAAGGGACTCCAGCAACACGGAGCTGGGAGGTTCAGGTTTTCTTTGTTTTTGTTTTTCCACCACCAGAAAAGGGGGTTTCCATTTCATTCACTGAGTTCTGGGAAATGGAATTTGTGTAAAACCTTTCTTGCACGTGATGGAAAAAACACTTATTAGCCTCTAAGGAGATGTGGCCCAAAGGCGACTGTCATCAGAACTTAGGAGGGTGAGAGTCTAGCTCTCCAAACTTGCACTTTCCCCCGTGACAGCTGTCACTATGCTGTGTCTGCTGCCAGAGTAACCCGATTTTGCCTAAAGTTACAGCTTTCGTAGATTTTGATTTCCGGATATTGACTGTGTATCCCGCTGTTTTGCCAAATTCATTTATTAGGTCCAGCAGTTTTTTGGTGGAGTCTATAGGATTTTCTATGCACACTATCATGTCATCTGCAAACAGTGACAGTTTTGTTTCCTCCTTTCCCGTTTGGATGCCTTTTATTTCTTTTTCTTGTCTGATCGCTGTAGATTTTGCAGACTTTGAAAGGGACAAAGAACCACCATTTCTCCTGTGGGTTTTTCCGCCCACTTCCCTTTGTCTTTCCTCTGCCTGGTCAGATTTACCTCCGGGGGTTCCCGAGACGTCTGAAGGGCTCCCCGCCCCCTGCAGGCTCTACGGGCAAACTCAGGCGGAGTGCAGTCCAGGGGCACCCTGGTGACGTCGTGATGTCACTGTGCCCCTTTGGGTTCAGCAAAGGGGGCTGGGGCTTCCCCTGCCCCCCCAAACCCAGTCCCACGGGGAAACACTCGCCGTGCCCGCTGAAACCACCGCCGACGAGCAGGAGCCCTGGGCGCACCCCGGCCACCGTGGCCCTGCCCACCACGGGGGGAGAGCCCTTTCCACCCGAGACGCACAAGCTCCCAGGGAAGCAGAGATGGAACCTGCGTCTGAGCTTCCAGGCAAAAGCTGTCATGATGGCCACACCGGGACGAGACTGTCTTTGCCACCTCAAGGGTCAGGGGAGGGCGGCGGCTGGACACGTGGACTCTGGAGCCAAACTCTGGGTCCCACGGGTGCTTCTCAGCTGCTGAAGCTGCACCTGAGTTCCCTGTTCAGTGAGGGGGACTCTAGCACCCATTCCACAGGGCTCTGGTGGACGGTGAGATAAACCCCGCCAGTGCTTAGGATAAGGCCTGGCAGGCGGGCCACGGGCACTTAATAGTCACTAGAGTTGTTGGTTTTTTTTTTTTCAGGGCAGAGCGTGAATGCAGCCCCCACTACCACACATGGCGCAGTGAAGTTTCCCACACCTGGGGAAGTCGCAGGGGTCGGCACATCCGGAGTGCAACGGATCAGCCTCGCCCTGGGAAAACCACCTTCCTGATCACGGGGTCTCCCCTGCCGGGTCAGTATTTAACCAGAGTTTAACTAACTACCTGAGCGTGTAAAGGAGCAAACCCGAGTCTCCTTGTCCTCCAGCCAACCACCGGAGGCGTCTGCATTAGCGAACCCAGCAGACTGTGCCTGCGGAGCATGCTCGGTGGCAACGTACTTGACTACCCCCACGCTGGCCGCGCAAATAGGAGGCGGCAGGCAGTTTCCAGTGCTTCTTGCAGGAGGAAGCAGGCCAAGGAGTTGACAGACCACTGCTCCGAGGGGACGCTCCACTGATGCCACCGGCCAACAGACAGTCAGGGGTGTCCCCTCCCGCCTGCCCCCGCCATCCTTCTCCAAACCCCAGGACCCCCTCCAGTTGATTCAGTGAGCTGTCCCCGCCGGTCCTGTGGCAATAAGGTTTCCTTCACGTTTTATTTATTAATTGTAAGTGTCTTGAGCGCCAGGGTCCGGCCTGACCACCCTATGCCCCCGAACAACTGCTACACGCTGTTTTGTCATTTGGGGTTACACACCCACGCCATTGGGAAAGTGCTGCCTTTTCTGAACCACAGTGCCGTGATTAAGAGTTAGATGTTCTTAGTCAACCGGACCGACACTAAGTCAAGGGAACACATTGGAGCATCTCCTCAGGGTCGGCCTCTGTGTCCTGCCACTGATTCCCACCCATTGCTGTCCTCAGGCAATGCTTCCCGAGAATCAGATTACAAAACAACACCAGGGAGCGCCTACTTCTCAGGGAGTGGCCAGCTGATGTCTGCCCCCGCCCCACCCCTGCAAGGTGAGTGCCTGAAGAATTTACCAGAAAGCCTCTGACGCCCTGAGTGATGCCCAGGAGACCTGGGGTACCCACCAACATGCAGGACTTTTAAAGGTGAAGCCACGGTGCATGGCTTCAGTGGGCGTCCCCGACGGAGACACACGAGGGTGCGCTCAGGCCTCGGCGGTGGGGAAAAATGGCTTGACAAGTTTCCTGTATCTGGTACCTCTAGGCTTCCTGTGGCTTTTTAAAAATCAAGCCCTGATTGGACTGCAAAAAATATAATTAATAATGTAAGAGCAAAGCAGTCTAGACTCTTTCTATTGTTGAGTCTCATCCTGCAGCCGGTTGCATGATTGCACACTCTCATCTGAACTGAGCCAACAGTCCTTGATCAAAAACTCTTATTAGTAGTTTATAGGTGGGAAGACAGGAACAGACATAAAAGGCCTTTTTTTTTTACTGCTATGTTATCCAGCATTTGCGTCCAGGTCCAGTTGCAGTGATTTGCAGTAGGCACACCCAGAAATAAAATCTTCATGGGTTCAATAGTATATCGGTGATGTACTTCTATTAATAGTAATTACCATGCCTGCCACCTGACTTAGGCAGCAGCACTTTAAGCAAAAGCCCTGGTCGTGGTAATTTGGGTGCAACCCCTTCCACGTTGTTACCAGACACAGGTGCACTAGTGTTGGGCGTTGGGGGGAAGGAAACCGATGGCTTCGTGCACCTCCACATGAGACCAAGTCCCGCCCCTGACACGCACCAGTGATCTGATGCAGTGTGAGGCTGTACGAAGGATCTATTGGCCATTCTGCAGATATGTCTGCAGAACGCATCGGTCTACTGCATTCTAGAGTAGATTGGTCTGTTGCAGATCTGTTGGTCTGCAAATGGGATCCAGCATACGTGCACATACATGCGAAGGCCCACGACTCTGTGAATTCAATATCCTTCCAATCAAAATTCCTCTGAGCTTTGGAGAAAACTTGGCAAGCTGATTCTAAAATGGATGTGAAAGAATAGACAAGACACACAAAAAGAAGAACCACGTGGGAGGACTTATCTTCCAGATACTAAATTATCCCGGGGCTAAGGCAGTTAAGGTAGTGTGATATTGGAGAGAAAACACATAGACGAGCCAGTGCAGAGAAACAGAGAGCCCAGGAAGAGGTTTAAACATGCACAGAAAGGAGTGAAAACTCATGGACACGGACAACGGTGTGGTGATCGCTGGAGGGAGGAGGGTGTAAGGGAACCAAATGGTAAAGGAAAAACATACACGAAGATCAAATTTAAAAAACATGCACAGAAATCTGTTTTCTTCTAGAGCTGATTTTGCAGATGCCTGGGGGAAATATCTTTTTTTTTTTTTTGGTCAATGTCTGGGTATAGAGGAAATGAATTACCCATATATTTCAAACATAAAACTGAACCCTTCACATCACACATAAAAGCCATTTCTACTATATTAAAACAGAAATGTAAAAGTAGAATTACAAAAAGGTATGAAAATTAGTAAGTGGAATGACTTTATGATGTTTCTGGTTTATAAAGATTTCTTTGAAAAAATATGTGCTATAAATAAAATTATTCTTAAAATGTGATAGCTATTGTTTATGTTCCTTAAAAGACACCAATGAGAGAAAAAGGTAAGTTAGAAACTGGAAGAAGGTATTTGCAACACAAAGAATTAATCTCCAGAATATATAAAGAATTCCCATAAACCAGTGCATATTGGTAGGTACAAAATAGAGGGGGGATGTAAATAGAGTACAGGAAATGGGGAAGTCAATGGGGTTATATGCATGACCCGTGGACATGAACTACGGAGGCGGGATTGCTGGAAGGAATGGGGATATCAGACAGAGGGGGCAAAAGGGGAAAAACTGGGACAAATGTAACAGTATAACCAATAAAATATATTTAAAAAAGAAAAAGACAATCCGCCTGATAAATGGGCAAAAGTGTTAAACGTGTATATCACAGAAGAGGAGAAAGAAATGGACAAACATATATGGAAAAGTCTCCATCTTACTAGAACTTACAAAAAACATACCAATTAAAACTACAATAATCAGGTACCATTTTATACTTATACACACAAGAAATAATCCTGACAGAACCAAATGTTAGTGACAATTCACAGCAATAGTTACTTTAGAAAGTACTTTACCATCAGCTCCTAAATTAAAAACCAGCTGAACTTTCTGAGCCAGTAATTCCACCCCAAGGTATAATCCCTGGAAAAACTCTGGTTGCTGTGTGCTAGGAGACATGCGGAGGAATGTTCTAGTAGTAGTATTCATAATTGGGGGAAAATAGTTGAAACCAGACCAAATGTTAATATACAGTAACACAGATAAATTGCCGTGTTTCACGATGAATACATCGATGAACAAATCAAAAAGATATATACGACAGATGGAATTCAGGAAGGAAATACTGAGTAAAAAAGCAACTAGTGAAAGAATGCATGCAGAATGGTTTCATTTGTATAACATTCAAAAACATGCACAACTAAACAATATGTTCTTTGGGGAGAGAAATTTATAAGGTAAAACTGAAAAGAAAAGAAAAGAAGAGAAGAGAAAAGAAGAGAAGAGAAGAGAAGAGAAAAGAAAAGAAAAGAAAAGAAAAGAAAAGAAAAGAGAAAAGGGACGATGGAAATGAAAATGTGGAAGTCCCTCCTGATGGGGGTGGAGAGGGAGGAGCCAGGACCTGTGCTCTGAAGGCCTGATTCAGAAAAACGGTCAAGCTCTTCCCTGAAGCAGGTTGTTACTGATGGATCTCAGTTGTGTCCTTATGTTTGAAACTCCTTCAGTGTTTAAAGCTTCTTATTTTAAAATAATGTTGTACTCACGTAGACATTTCAAAAAGAGTGGTGAGTTCCTATGCATCCTTGGCCCCCCTCCCCCGCATGATACCATCTTACATCAGCCTAGTTCAAAGGGTCTAAACCAGGAGCTTCACCGTGGGGGCATACTGTGAACCAACTGCAGCCCTTATTCAGATTTCACTAGTTTTATTTTTATGTACTGCGTGTGTGTCTCTGTATACAGTTCTATCAAGTTGTATCTTGTATGTATAATTTGCATAATCACCACCACATTCAAGATGCAAAGCTATTCCACTTCCACAAAGAAACTTGCTATCTACTCTCTCCCCAACCCTAACAACCTCTGGCACCTGTGTGTCTGTTGGGTACACTATAATGTTGTTACTCTACATATATTTTTAATGTTCTTTGGTAAAACTCAGTGCATAAAAATTACAACCAAAATATAGAACCGCCATCACTCAGAACCACCAGAATTTGAGTTGACTGGCAGTCCAACACCTACGGAATTAAAGAAACCACATCCTTCCAGACCGGTAGAAGGGGCAGAGACGCAGAACGGGCTGGCCCCGCGTCCACCTGTGGTGGATAAAAATTGCAGAGGGATATCCTGGTAGGGAGGAGTCCCAGCCCCACAACAGACCCCCCAGCTCATGGTTGCAGCGCCAGGAAGACGAGTCCCCACAACTTCTGGCTGCAAACACTAGCAGGGATTGAGTTGATGGAAGAAACATCTGGAGTCCCAGGCAGTTCCTCTTAAAAGCCACACATGAACTTACACAGACTTACTCCCTCTGAGCCCCAGTATCAGGGTAGCAGCTTGAAAGTCTAAGCAAACAAGGAGGACTGAGACAGAATCACGGATACGGAGAGCATTCTGATGGTTGCCAGGTGGAATGGGTGTGGGGGAATGGGTGAAGAGGTGAGGGGATTAAGAAGTACAAATAGGTAGGTACAGAATAGCCCTGGGGATGTGAAGTAACAAGCATAGGAAATGGAGCAGCCAAAGAACTTATATGCATGACCCACGGACATGAACAGTGGCGTGGGGATTGCCTGAGGGAGAGGGGGGTGCTGGTTGGAGGGGGGCAAAGGGGGAAAAATTTGGACAATTGGAATAGCATAATCAATAAAATATAATTTTTTAAAAAGCAAAATAAAACAAAGCAAAAAAATAAAGAAAACAGAAAAAAAACTCAGTGCATGTAAAGGTGATTCCCAGCATCTACCCTTAGCTCACGTGCTAGAACTTTCCAGAGCTCGCTGAATTGCAGGGCACTTCATGTTCATCCCACCTCACCTGCTCGCCCCCTCCTACGGAACAAGGGGAGAGAGATGTACGCTTCTACTCTTCTTCAGAGCGTCATCTTCGAATTGGAGGACCACCCGGTCTTCCCCAACTTGCCCCTCCCCTTGGCCTTAGGCACTGCAACAGCATAAAAACCTATGGCAGTCTCTGCTTCAGACGGTGCAGTCAGCCCCGCAACGGGCCAGCTCGCAGAACAAGCCAGACACAGAGGGGGAAAACACAGACACACTGAGAGTCCCCTGACCGTGCGCGACAGTCGCGCACGGAGAAGGCATGCTTTACAGTCAGTATCCTTCCGCCCCCCCCACCCCCCCCCCACCCCCCCCACCCCCCCCACACCGGCTGCTTCCCCCGAAGCAGGGTCCCTGCGGGATCTCGAACTGCCGCTTTCTGGCTGCCGCACGCCCAGCCAGTTTAGCTGGAAACTAGACGCCTTCTTGGTGCATGTGAACCCCAGGCCCATGCCTGCCTCTCTGGGAGTCTGCTCGACCACGCGCCGCCTCTCCTCCATCTGGCCTGCTGGGGATCGAGCATCCCCTTACTCCATTTTTTTCTTATTTAAAAGCAAACAAAGCTGTTCTCCTTTGGGGCTCTTATTTCCCTTCGTGCTTACCACAGCTTTCAAACCTGTTTCAAAATAGCCTCCACCGCCTCCCTTAGATGCCACCCCCCCAATTCTCCTCCTCCTAATTAGGTGTGTCTTGTTTTATTTCCACGTCATAGTGCCCGACCAGACACGCACAGGCAGACCCTGTTTTTGCCACAGTCAGTCAGTCGTTGGAATCTTCTTCATACAAGGCATCACATTTCCTCGTAAGAACAATGCCATCATTGGAGGCCGCGTTCCTGAAGGAAGCCCAACCACGCTGAAAGCGTGTTCCTGAGGGCATTATCACGTGATCTGAGAGGCAGGTGGTGGACAAATGCATCTGGGACACACTGGATTTCATAAAGTTAATCCCCAGCGCCTACACTGCGAGAATGCCCAGACCTTTCTAGGGGACCCACAGACCCTTTCAAGGGGAGAAAGGGGAGGTTTCCACGGGCAGGCTCCTGGAGAATAAAACCACCACCAAATTAAAGCGTGTGTGGGACAGTAACGTGTCTTTTTATTACTATTAAGGTGGCTGGGATGGCAGCTAAAAGAGCCCGAGGCATATTCTCCGACTCCCATAAAACGCGCCTGTGCTGATTAGCTCCTGCAGGACCCTCTGATCTTCCCTCCAGGTGCCATCTCCCCCCAGGGGCTGACCTGCAAGAACGGGCTGCCCTGCTCCTCCCTCACGTCTCTTCCAAAAACGCTGGGCTCCAGAGCACGCCCCAACACAGGAGTCCAGACACCTCAGCCTGTGAGAGCAGTCAAATAATTCTACAGATCTGATGAGAAGAAACAGCCCCTATACACAGAGTCGAGCAGAAGCAAGGCCTGCTTGAGTGTGGTTGGTCAGGGTAATAACGTGGGTGTAATAATTTATAGTTTTAATTTCAACATTTCACCTAAAATGTCATATGGTGTGCTTGTGTGGGATACTGTTATGTTACAGAATCACATGCTTATGATTTTGTAATAAAAAAAAGGGGGTGGTATCTGTGCCAGACCCTGTATATGGAGAGACACAGAAAGAGAGAAAGACGGATTTTAATGAATGGACTTGCACCATTAGGGGGACGGTGAATCTGGAATCTGCAGGGTTAGCCAGCAGGCTGGAGGTTTAGGTAAGAGTCGATATGTTGCAGTTTTGAGTCCCAAGACTGGAAACAGGCAGCATTTCCCAGAATTCCTTTTTCTCGGGAGACCGTGGTCTTGACTTTTAAAGCCTTCAACTGATTGGATAAGGCTTAGTTCCATTATGAAGTTTTCTTTGTTACTCAAAGTCTGCCGATGTACATACTGATCCTATCCGGAAAACACCTTCACGGGGACATCTAGATTGGTGTTTGACCCAGCTACGTTGGCACAAGATGAACCGTCACACACAGCGCGTAAAATCTGCTTAGAGCGTGAAACCGGTAGAGAATGGTGAGGATGGGATCCAGAAAAGCAAACAGATAACAAGCTCCAGATATATGTTTCTTTTTCTTCTTTTTTAATATCAACACGATGTCACCGCCATCAACCCAATGCCAACAGGAGTCCCTAATCCGGGGTCCAGGACATGGAGAAACTTTATTCAGGTCAACAGTTTGCAAACCAGGGAAACGCAAGCTCCGGTGGAAACCTAAGATGCATCGGGAGAGGAAGAGGAGACGTGCTAGGATAGAGAAAAATGCCTTCCCTGTCCCCTGATTGGTCCACTTTTCACAATCTTATTGGTCCAAATAGCACTGTCCTGATGGTTAAAATCTCAGCCTCTGATTGGTTGTAATGGAGCCACTCTGATTCATTGGTGAAGATGCAAATGAGAAGCTCCAACTGGATGGGGCAGATCTCAGCCAACTAGTGAAAATACGATTCCAGGAACCCCTTTACAAGGTTCAGCTTAGCCAGCAGGAGGCTTGGCTGCTCAGTCTGGAGCGTTCCCTGCAATGCTGGGTGTGTGGGAGGCCTCCGTAAACCGTGGCTGCTGGACTTCCACTATGAATCTGGGCCCTGTTAACCACAAGGATTCCTCTTTGGCATGTATATGCCTTTTCAGGGTCAGCAATACACAAGCAGCAGTCTTTTATACACAGCATTTTAAACCTTGCTTTTTTCATGTTTTGTATCTTGGAGATAATGTATTTTCCCATTAGTATATGGTTTCCTCATTCTTCTTTTCTGATGGATAGGATTACATGTTGTAGCTGTAAAACAGTTTATTTAGCCAGTTCACTGCTTATAAACATTTACATTTTCCTCTTTGGCAAACCATGCTGCAGTGGCTACTACTGAACCTGCCTCCCTTGCATCTGTGTGAGGATGATAAATCCCCCAAAGTATAGTCGCTGGGGAAACGAGCATAAATGTATTGTCAAATGGCACTCTCTGCGGCGCCACCAATGTGCACTTAGCCAAAATATGTGGTTTGTTTCCTAATATAAAATGTTATTTATCTGCAGGATCTTTGCAAATCATCTAACATGGTGTTCTGCATTTTAAGTAGCATAAATATGAACTTATTACATCAAGAATCTTAATCATAACAAGAGATTTTGCAATACGCATCTGTAGAGTGGGATGGCCACAGGTCCAAATCTTCAAGATTTTCTGTATATTATTGCCGATAAAATGCTTAGCGTAATATCTGACACACAGTGAGCACTCAATAATTGTTTGTTTTGGGGGTATTTGATGCTCTGAAGGATGGACACAGGGTGAGTTTGTCCTCCAAAATGAAGACGTGAACATGGTTTTAGAGGAAAATCAAGTAAAAAAAGGTATGCTTACTGAGAGAATATTTTCTAGGTTTTTCTCCCTAGAACACATACAATGACCATTACTTTGCCTATTTTGTAAACTAGCACACAACTAGAATATCGCCAGTGCCCAACGCATGTGTCAGCTCTCGTTTCGGCCTCCGCTCCGTCTTCTGGGGTGCGGAATGTCTCAGGGACGGGAAAAACAATCAGGGGTGCCAGGGGGTGAGGGGGAGCCCTGAGGAAGTTCAGGGGAGTAAGCACACTCTGTACGGTAAGTACGTGGGTGGATACGTGTCATTACACACTTGTCCAAAACTATAAAGTGCACGACACCAAGTGAACCCTGATGTAAACTAGGACTTCGGGTGATGATCACGTGTCAATGCGGTCCATCCGCTGTAACAAATGTATCACTGGGGGCGGGGGGGAGGGTGGAGATGCTGACAATGGGGAAGCTTATGCATGTGTGGGGGCAGGGGGCATGTGGGAACTCTGTGCTTTCCTCTCAGTCTTGCTGCTCTTAAAAAATTATCTAAGGGATTTGCTGTTGGCAGACTACCCCTGCCCCTCCCCGCGCGCCACACCCGGCCTTGGAACAAACGGGAAGCCGAGTCACCGGCGCAGCTCGAACTCTCGGGTGCCAGCCAGTCCGTGAGGTGTGGGAACCCCCCGTCACAACTCCCCAGCCGAGGGCGGAGGCGGGGGCAGGTGTGTCGGGGCACTGACACGTGGCACGGCTGTGACCCCTGGACGGGGCGCCTCGGACCTGCCGGCCTCCGGCCTCCGCAGAGAGCCTGGGCAGCGCAGGGAGGGAGTGCCTGGCTTTCCTTTGCGTTTGTTGACGTTTGAAAAAAGAATTTAGGCCAAGATTCCTCTTGCTCTGCTCATTTTAAATGGTTTTCCGTAGAAAATCCTCTCTGGTTCTCCCATTCCCATGTGTAAAGGGACACTTTCCACCGGCAGCAGCGCGTACCCGAGACCGCGATTTTTAACCTTTTCCAGCTCATGGCGCACATAAACTAATTGCTTAGCTTCTGCAGCACACCCTCTAAAATATATTTTTTCTGGTCTGACAATAATTAGGTATAATTTTAATTGCGTTATCAAAATAATAATAATACTAATAATAATAGTAATTACCTACCCTTTTTGCTCCAAAGGGACTTGTTAAAAAGTCAGGTGCCTATACTCTTATGGAAGGATGTCTGGTGCCAAGAATTAACCAATCAGCTGCAACCTTATTGTGCCACGTGACCAATGAGATGCAACTCTATTATACGACCTGTGTATTTGTGGTTCAGGACAGGGCATTCACACCAGGTGGCTGTTGTCGTTTTTTATTTTGACGATCTAATTGGGCAATCTAAGAGAAAAGAGGTCAGTGCCCCTGACTACACAGTCAGGTGTTGCATGTTTTAAAAATTCTCGTGGCGCACGGGGTGAAACTTGCTGGCCTCGGAGAATGAGAACCGACTGTCGTGTTTGGACAAGACCGGCTGAAGCTGAGACGGCGCCATCAACGTTTGGACCTGATGGAAGACACCCCGTGACCAATGAGCAGCAGGACTTGTTTGAACCAACTTTGCCCAGATCTGCGGACTGGTTCTGTCCTAATTTCAGCCTTGATTAGCATAATTACCTACCTGTCTCATTAGCATAATTACCCTGAGCAACCCTCCCCCACTGTCACTTTAAAAGCCTTTCCCCCTCAGGCAACTACTCAGAGAATTTCTTCATGGGGATCCGTGCCTTTGTCTGGCAAAGCAACGGCCCCGCTAGGGGGCTTCTGCGCTCTGGAGGTCTCTGTCATTCCCTGTTGCCGTGGCCTGGGTTGTGTGCACTTGGTATCCCGACTGCATCCCCGTCTCCCGTCCCAGTTTCCTCTTGTCGGGATCCCTCACAAAGTGGATTTCCAAAAATGGCTCTTCTTGGCGCGCACACACACACAGCAATCGAACAAAAAGCAAAGCCCCAACCATTTGAAAACGATCCATTTCATAGATGAAGAAACTGAGGCTGGAAATGTTGGGACGGCAGCGTTTCCGCTACCGAGGCCTGGACTGAAGGGCCGGTGGAGAGGAGTCACCCATCGGGCAGCAGGTGGGACGCACGGTGGACGGCTGGCTGCCACGGACGTGCGTCCTGGTGGAGTTCACCTGCCCACCTGCTGTCGGGAGCCCCTTCCCAAGTGGCTGCTGCCTGGCTGGGGGAGCAGCTGAGACTGCAGTTGCGAGCCCCCGTTGCCTCCCAGGAAAACGTGGGAACCCGGCTCTTCAGGAAAGCACCCGAATGACTCCAAAGGTGCCAGTCACACTGGACTTGGATAGGGTCTGATGGGACCCCGCACGCACCTGCACCCGCTACCCCACACCGCACCCACCCCCAGCCCCGCCTCGTCGCCACCAGCACACACTTCCTTCTGCTGGGCTCTGCCTCTCTCTGGCGGAAGGGGAGGACCCGCCTCAACCTGCCTCAACCTGCCGTGCTGCGCAGCCCCTTCATGCTTGTGCTCTCCTGCGCCCCCTTGGGGTGACACAGCTTCGACTGTGGGCAGTGGTGTCCAGAGGCCCTCGGAGATGGTCGGAAGAGGGTGGTTCTAAACCTTGGGTCCTCTCCAAGATACTCAAGGGACAGGACACACTGCCAGAGGTGCTGGTGGTTTGCTGGAGTGTCTTGGGGAACCAGAATCCCAGGGAGAAGCTGGGGGTGTAGGGAAAAGCCTCCCAGGATGCGATCATGACTGTGCTCCCTTCACCCCACCTCTTACTCCCTGCTCCCACCACAGAACCGGGTGGGGGGGATGGGTGTGAGCAAGGACCTGGGGACTCTGGAAGACTTCAAGGCTGGGAAGGACGTCAGAGCCCATCCAGACCAGTGTTCACCCCAGACCTAGCCACATGCCACTTTAAATTTTTTGAAACAGAAACGTTTCAGTACAGAAGGCAGGCCTTTTTTTCCTGAACCATCTGAGAATCAGTGGTTCGGGAAACCTGAGGCGGTCTCTGTCTAGACCCAGGATCTGCCAGCACCTTGACCTTGAACTTCCCGGAGCCTGCAGAACTATGACAAACACAGTTTCTGCTGTTCATAAGCCACCCAGACTACGATATCTGTTCTAGCAGCCCAAACCGACCAAGACGAGGAATTAAACAAATTAGCAAAATGTCTGGCACTAAGTGGACAAGCCAGGCAGAAAGATTTAGAAAGTTCTAAGATGACTTATTTCTTCATTATGAAGACACCTGTCCAGGTCTTCATAATTTCTGAGTGACTGCTGCAATAAAGGTCAAATTGTGTGTTTTTTTGTTTAAAGATTTTATTTATTTATTTTTATAGAGGGAAGGGAGAGAGAGAGAGAGAGAGAGAGAGAGAGAGAAACATCAATGTGCGGTTGCTGGGGGGTCATGGCCTGCAACCCAGGCATGTGCCCTGACTGGGAATTGAACCTGCGACTCTTTGGTTCGCAGCCCGCGCTCAATCCACTGAGCTATGCCAGCCAGGGCTAAAGGTAAAATTGTTTTAAAGAAAAACAGGACAAAGTAGTGTCCTATGGAAATGAAAGTTTGTAGTGATGATGGATTTGTCTTTTCAATCAGTGGGCCACTACTGATGCTTGAGGCTGTTCATGGTCCTAAGCCTCTCCTGCTACCTGCTCACACCCCCCGCGCCCCCCCCCCGCCCCGCCTAGTTTTCGATGAGCCCCTGGAGGGACGCTGATGATAACAGGGTTGAGTGTCTTGGGGTTTAAACCTCTGAAACTGGTTGACGAGGCGCCAACAGCAGCCAGAGTGGGAGCCCTCCAGTGTGCCAGCCGGTGGAATCACAGTGACAATGTACCTTACTGTACGAGCGGAGAAGAAAGTCGGTTTGCAGGAAAGTGGAAGGCTCAAAGGACATTGCAACTAAGGTACGGGGGAAGGCATTGTATTTGTAAGATAGGTAATTCTCTAGAGAATTATTCAAGAGCAGGAATAGGAAGAATTTCACACACTGGCAGCTGAGCAGAATGGGGGAACCTTTCGTTCTGAGATCACTGAAACTTAATAGAATCACTTATCACTGGAATCTAATGAACAAAATAAACTAACGAGAAAAATGGAACTGAGACATGGAAACAGGGCAGGGACTGATGGCTGTGGGAGGGGAGGAGGGAGGGGTGGAGCGGGGGAAGGAGGGGGAAGGGGTGAGTCAAGGAACACGTATGAGCGACTCATGCACGTGGGCAACCGAGAGGGGATGGGCCGTGGGGGTGGGGGTGGGCTGGCTCGGGGGAAGGAAGGGAAAAAACTGGGACAACTGTAATGAAGTCAACAATAAAGTAATAAAGTAGAATAAAGAAAATAGACTCAAACTGTTCCAATTAAAGTGGGTAGCGGAACTGACGTGTTCAGCACCAGGCTTTGGAGATTAATGCCTCTGTGGCTGATCTCTAAGTATCAGCAATCAGGCTCCAGTACTCACAGAAGACGGTTCGTGTGGTTAAACTGTGTCTCATCCAAAACACAAAACATAATGGGGTGTTTAACAGCAATGCACACATTACTCCAATTTAATATATAACACTGATCCCGACAATGGTGTTGGATTTTTTTAAAGAAAATCCAATATCATTATCTTTTAGAGATTGCATACTGGAATATTATATATACAGTTGGAATGATAGGATGTTTCAAAATTGCTTCAAAGTCACCTGAGGAACGGAGGGAGGTGGACAGACATATACAGGATGTAAAGACCGGCCAGGGGTAGGCAGACCATTGTTTATGCTGGGTGATGACCACGTTACAAGAGTTTTCTTTAGTTTTATTTGAAATTTTCCATAATACAAACTTTTTTAAAAAAAAGATAAAGGGATTTGTGGTGATTTTGATGGTTGTCATTTCCAGAGGGTTGAATTAAATTCATCCCTCTCAGGGGGGCATGTTCTATAGACCCCTGGGAAAGGTCAGTCACCGAACCCGGGCCCAGACTCAGGGGCCCTCGGCCTGCATCGTCCCATCGGCTCCCGGGACACGGCTCCTCCACGGCTCCGGTGTCCGTGGGCCCAGGCTGCTCTCACCTGAGCCCGGTGTGTCCCCGACTCACCTGAAGGGGCGAGGCCAATTTGGGAGAAGCGGACAAGGTAAGAAGAAATACATCCACTCCTTTAATAGATGGTCCAAAGAGAGCTTATGCCAAAGGTTTTATGTTTTCATCTGAAGCAAGTATGCACATTAGCAGAAGCTTTGGTGAAAGGTTGGTGGGAGGCTTCTGAACTCCCTTATTTTCCTCCTCTTCAGAAAAAAAAATGCTCAAAATCAGATGCATTTCCAGAAGAAAACTTTGTCAAACTATTGATACTTTTAACATTTAATTTGGGTGATTAATTTGAAAACTTAGTATAATAAATGATTTCATGCTGGCTTTATGTTTAAATGGCAAAGGAGATTGAATTTGTCTTCCAGGCAAATACACACATCAGTGTCCACACGAGACCTTCCTTTCCTGTTTTCTGATGGAGTTTTGTTTTCATCTGTTGTAGTTTGAGCTTAGAGTAGACTTTTCTGGAGTGGAAGTTGTGAAAGGGAAAACTGAAAAATTAGACAGCGGCTGGATTGCTGTCTAATTACATGTTACACTTCATCTGCATGTAAAGGATCTCCAGCCACCCACACGCACGGGTGCCCAGCCCCCCTGGAAACGTGCTTTCTCTGCAGAAGCCGGCTCGACCTCCCCCGTGTCCCTGCTGTACTTGGTGAGCTGGCAGTGAAGAGACGACAGGCAGCCCCGGTCCCCCGTGCAGGCAGCCTGGGGAGCAGCATCAGGCCAGAGCAGAGGTCCCGCCGGCAGCATCCAGAGAAATATTTATATGCGAAGCTGGAATTAACTGTATTAATTTTTGGACAATATGAATCTCCTTCTCCTCTCCCTGGAAGACAGATACGCTTCCCCACCCCGCTGGCTGTGGGGCTCGGCCTGGGGTCTTGCTCTGGCCAACAAACAGTGGGCAGACGTGACGTGACCAGAAGCTCTGAATGTGCCTGGGTGACCTGGCTTCTCCCTTAGGCTTCTGTGGTCTGTCATGGGGAGAGCATACCCCGGGGAACTGTCCACCGAGGAGAAGGCAAAGACACGCAGAGCAAATCTGAGCCCCACTGCAACCTGGTGGCCAGAGCCCGAGGCAGAGCTGTGAGCAGAAAGATATGAAAGCTCTTGTTGCAAGTCATGGACCCTGGTGGCGCTTTATTATGCAGCGTGATTGCACCACGGGCTGACTAACACAGAAATCCCCTAGAGACACAAGCAAAAAGTGAGAGCAGATGCCTTTTCAAAGGAGGCTGTGTAAAAAGCAGTGACTCAATCTACTTTAGGATTATGGACTTCCTTGAGAATCCACAGATGTCTCGACCAGGCTCTTCTCCAAGCGATCGTGCATCCCCTCTGCGCCCCTCCCCCCCAGGTTTCCAGGTGAGTCTCTCTGGTGGGCAGAATCGAAAGCGTGTCTGGAACACTGGCTGCCCAGGAATACGGGACATGCAGCTTCTTCGCTTCCCAGCCTCAGAAACCCGGGAGGACGTCGTGATGGGCCTTGAGTGAGGTGTTCTACCCTTTCTGACATCCCAGCTCGAGGAGGGGGAGTTTAGGGAAGCAACGAGAAGGTAAAGCCAGGGAGAATTAGGAGGACCTGGTGCCATAAAAAATCCTGATGAGAGTGTGAAGAAGCCAATGGTTAATCGCTTGAATGATGGGGAGCAACCATGGAAAAATGTGAAGAATCTATTGAATCAGTCAATAATCATTTCCCAAGAGACCAGGACGCGGGCTGCCTCATCGGCATGGTGACGAGATGAGAAGGGAGAGACCACGAGTGCTGAAACGGCCGCCCGTCCAGGAACTTGGCTGAGAAGGGGAGGAGCTCGTGGTCACCGTCCACACGTTCTTGGGTAACCGTGACTCATTCCTCACCCAGGGCCTGGGAAACTCGGTTTGCCACGGACCAGCCAGAAAGCGTCTCAGTCTCTCTCCTGTCATTTTTCCCCCTTGCCTTCTTCTTACTCCCTGGACCAAGGAGCCTTCTTCCTGGTTCTCCCAAGTCTTCTGGTGAGTCGTCAGAAATGACTCTCAGATTCCCTTTCCATGCACTGGTCATCGGGCTGCCGCAGCCCACAGCTGTGGGGACGTGCCCTGAATCTGCAGCCACGGTATGTCTGTGCTCTGCCTCCCCCTGGCCCCACAGAGCCTGTATCTCACTGCCTCTCAGCAAGGGCTGTGTCTCTCGCTCACCTCCTTTCCCTCCGATTCACCCTGATTCCCACATAGTGTTCGCAGATCTCTGGCTTCCCCGTTTCCAATGTTAAACCATCCTTGGCTTATGGCATTGGTAGAGGCTGCTAGTAATCTCCCAAGGTCCACCTTCCCTTCCTCCTTTTAGTCAAACAGGCTCCTCTGAGCCAAAGAAGAGACTCATTGCTCAGCTTCTTAAGCAACTAGATATGACCAGACAATTACATCTGAACAGGGGACACTCACGGTCCCTTCCTTCTGGGTGGAGAAAGGCGGTGGTTGCAGCATCTCAGGAGCCATAATTTTCATGCCAGAGCCGCCCTGGATGCCCAGGCCACGCCCCTCTAGACTGTTGAATTGCATACACTTAAGCTTTGGGTACAACACAGTGTCATTAGGCTGTACATGAAATAGTACAAAGGCCGCAGGATGGGTGTCGGGCTGGTTTCACTGCGACCACTGCGTCTCTCAGGTCGGAACCCCAGAAAGAATTTGTTCTCTGCCTCTTATCAGTCTCTGCTGACTAGAGCGGGTGAAGACTTTTCTCGTTTTGGCTTCACACAGGTTTTGGACAATTTGGGGCAAGAATGCACAGCCCCCGGTGGAGTTCCCCCCGAAGCTTCGCCCCCTTGCAGACGACATACACTTTCTCTACCATCACCCGGCACTTCTGGAATCAGCCTGCACCGAGTCCATGCTCCCACTGCACACATAGCGACGCTGCTACCTACCCTTCCCAGGCCCCAGTGGTACAATGTGGATACTAATTATACTTGCCTCCAAAAGTTGCTATGACAATAGTTTTAAGCAATTATATTTGAATTATCTTACTTTTGCAAACTTTAGGACAAAATACAACCATGTGAATCCATGCGTGGGTCCCTCCTGGATCTTGAAAAAGTCTGCATCACACCCCGGCTGGTGTAGCTCAGTGGACTGAATGCGGGCTGTGAAGCAAAGGGTCGCCAGTTTGATTCCCAGTCAGGGCACGTGCCTGGGTTGAGAGCCAGATCTCCAGCGGGGGCCATGTGAGAGGCAACCTCACACTGACGTTTCTCTCCCTCTCCCCCTCTCTTCCCCTCTCTTTAAAAGTAAATAAATAAAATCTTTTTTAAAAAGCCTGCATCACTAGCTCCACAGCAATCCCCCACTGCCTACCTCACAGGGCCATGAGGGCGCCGTGAGAGTCCAGGGCCAAATGCACATAAGGCACCTCTGTAGTTATTGCACCAGGGAGACGCCTCCAGACTGGCACGGGCTCAGGGCTCGCCCAGCAGAGCACGGCGGGGTTTCAGCCCTCGCTCTGCCCCTGACTGGCAAAAACTCAATTCTGCTGAAACATCTGTGCAGGGGGTGGACTCCTCAAGGTGCTGGGCCGCCAGAGTGGACGTGAGTGGAATTAAACTGAAGTCCCTTCTCTGGCTAAATTGTGTGTCAGCACACAGGGGCATATGCCTGAGAGTAGGGCATTTTTTTAAGAGTCTTCACACAAAGACTCCCTGCCCAGCCCCCCACCCACATTTTGTTAATGTGCACAGAGGTCCCTAAGCATGGTGGGTGGCCCAGCACATGACACTAGCACAGGTGGCGGCCGTGATACCTGGCCCACAGTAAGCACTTTGCACATATAACTACTGCTCTGTTGCACCCACCCCTCCCAGTCATTTTTCCTACCGGTGTAACCTCTTCCTTACTTGCTCAGTCTTGTCTAACTGAAGGTCACTTAAAAAGTTAATTTGTGCCCTGGCTGGTGTGGCTCAGTGGATTGAGCCCCGCAAACCATAGGGTCACTGGTTTGATTCCCAGTCAGGGCACGTGCCTGGGTTGCAGGCCAGGTCCCCAGCAGGGGGCTCGAGAGAGGCAACCACACATTGATGTTTCTCTCCCTCCCTTCCTCTCTTTAAAAAATAAATAAAATATTTTTAAGTTAATTTGCATATTTTCAAGAAAGCAATTGGAAACCTAAGTTGCTCTGTGGACTGCTTTACCACCGTGTCCCTGTGTTTTCTGGGGTGGGGGGATCCACACAAGACAGCATCTTCTAGGATTTTGCCGCATTCCTTGGCTCTGTGCATTAGCACACCAGTGGATAGGAATTTGGGGTTGCACCACCCAGAGAAAGCCCAGATTCTAGGCAGATTCAAGCCAGGGAGCTGTTCCTAGCCAGTATCAGAGCCTGGATGTGTGTGTGGGGGCGGCGGGGGAGAGTGGCAGCTGATGAGGGTGGGGGGCGCGGGGAGGGGGAGGATATGGTCAAACAAAAATGCCCTGTGATAGCCCGCTTACTTTTGGCGCCGAGGTAGGAAGGCTCGAAGCCAATTCCCGAAGGAGCCTGTTGTCTACAAAGCAGCCGCTAGAGGGCTCTTCAGGGTTACTCTCGGCAGCTTGTCCAGCTGGGAGCTGCCAGGGTCAGGGAGAGGCTTGGGACCTTTACAAGCCCCGCTGAGGGACCGAGTGCAGCTCTACCGTCCAGGCCGGGATGCTGAATCGAGCTCCGTCGTCTCGGTGAGGACAGGAGGACAGATGGCAGGACGGCAGAGGACCTCATTTCTGCTGCGCGAGCCACTCTCAGGCAAAGGGGCTTCCGAGCAGCTCAGTTTCTCCAGTAAAATAAACATGCATTTGGTGTTTTGCTAATTCATGTTGATGTAAGAAACATTCCAACCTGTAGAGAATGTTTAGGAGTTTATCTGAACCAAACGGATGACAATTGCCAGGAAGCAACAGGCTGAGAAAACGCTCCGGAGAATGGCAGTTTTTAAAAACGTTTTTTGTTAAATGTATGGGGGTGGCATTGGTTAATACAATCATATAGGTTTCAAGTGTGGAATTCTGTGGTTCACCATCTGTGTATCGCCGTGTGTGTTTGCCGGGCAAAGTCAAATCGTCTCCCATCACATGGCATTTGCCCTTTCACCCTTTACTACCCTCTGCCCTTTTCTCTGTAGCCATCGCCGCTGTGTCTGTGAGTGCTTGTTTGTCTGTCTTGTGTGTTTATCTGTTGCTTTCAGTGTTATGGCCCACATATGAAGTCATACGGTTCTCGACGTTTTCCTTCTGGCTTACTTCACTTAGCATGGAACTCTCAAGGTCCGTCCACGTTGTCACAAATGGCAGCATTTCGTCTCTTCTCACAGCCGAGTAGCGCTCCATGGTTGTATGAGGGCCACGCCTTCTCTCTCCAGTCCTCTGTCAAAGGACACTCCAGTGTCCGTGTCTCGGCCAGTGTGATGAATGCTGCAGTGAACATGGGGGGGGGCATATATTCTTACAAATAAATGTTTTCAAATTTGGGGCATAGATGCCCCAAGAGGGGTTGCTGGGTCATAGGGTAACTCTCTTGTTAATTTTGTGAGGAACTGCCATACTGGTTTCCCGTCTGCCGTCCCACCAGCAGTGAGTGAGGGTTCCTCTTCCTCCACAACCTTGCTATTACCTGTCGTCTTCATGACAGCCATTCTCGCAGGTGTGCTGTGGTAGCTCACTGCAGTTTTGACTTGCACGTCCCTACGAGTGAGTGAGGTTGAGCATCTTTTCATATGTCTGTCGACCACTTGTGTGTTTCTTGGCAGAAGGTTCTGTTCAGGTCCTCTGCCCACTTTTGAATTGCTTCATTTGTTTTTTTGTGCTTGAGTTGTGTGACTTCTTTACATATTTTGGATGTTAACCTTCTTGGAGGGGCTGTTTGCAAATATCTTCTCCCATTCGATTTGTTGCCTTTTTGTTGTGTTGACAGTTTCTTTTCCTGTGCGTAAAATGCTTTTTAGTTTGATACGCTCCCATTCACTTATTTTTGCTTTTACTTCCCTTGCCTTTGAGGTCAAATTCAAAAAACCCTCTCTAGGACCAAAGTCCTAACCTATGTTTTTGTCTATGTAATTTCTTGTTCCAGGTTTTATGTCCATTCTGAGTTAATTTTTGTGTATGGTGATAAACAGCCACGCAGTTTCATACTTTTGCGTGTGGCTTTTCAATGTCCCCAGCAGCATGTACGGAAAGGCTTTCTTGGTTGACAGTCATTTGTCCGTGTACAGGTGGCTTTATTCCTGAGCTCTCAATTCTGTTCCACTGGCCTGCGTGTCTGCTTCTCTGCCAACCCCACGCCCTGCTTACTGCCACTCTGTAGTATTGTGAGAGTCAGAGTGCGGCGCCTCCGGCTTTGTTCTCTTTACTCGGGATTGCTGTGGCTGCTGGGGCCTCTTGTGGTTCTGAACAAATCTGATGATTTTTGTTCTACCCATTTAAAGATGCCATTGAGATTTTGACGGGGAGCACATTAAATCTGTATATTGCTTTGGGTGGTAGGGCAATTTTAACTGTGTTTATTCTTCCAGTCTGTGAACATGGAATGTCCGTCCATTGCATTGTGTCTTTTTCAATCTCTTTTAATGATGCTTTGTAGTGTCCAGTGTCTAGGTCCTTTGCATCCTGTGTTTATTCCTAGGTACTTTACTCACTTTGCTGCGATTGCAAAAGGGATTTTTTTTAATTTTCTTTTTCTGAAAGTTCTTAGTCTGCAGGAATGCAGTGGACTCTCGTACATGGATTTTGTACCCTGTGACGTTCCTTATTTGTTTGTTGTTCCTAAGAGTTTTCTGCCAGCGCCTTTAGGGTTTTCTATATAAGGAATCATGTCATCTGCAGAAAGTGACCATTTTACTTCCTCATTACCAACTTGGGTGACTTTTATTTCCTTCTCTTTCCTGATTGCTCTGGCAAGGACTTCTGGAATGAACTGTGTTGAGTTGCAGCGGCCTTGTCTTGTCCCTGACCCAAGAGGAAAAGCTCTCAGCTGTCACCACCGAGTACATTAGCCCAGGGCTGGTCATATCTGGTCTTCATTATGTTGAGGTACTTTCCTTCCACGCCCACTCTATTGAGTGTTTTAATCATCAGTGGATGTTGTATCTTGTCAAATGCTTTTTCTGCATCTATTGGTATGATCTTATAGCTTTCATTCTTTACTTTGTCACCGTGGTGTATCTCATTGATCGATTGGCGTATGTTGAACCGTCCTTGCGTCCTGGAATGAACCTCTCTCAATGGTGATGTGAGTGGACATAAGGACACATACCTGAAACCCACTGCTGGAAGAGTAGGGAGGCAGGAGAGAGCAAAGCAGAGACATCTCTGGGACTGGATAAAAAGTGAAATGGAGAGGCCCACCTTTTTTTCCATTGGTGCGCACAGGGCAGTTACTGATGAACACTTACGCACCCAGAGGAGGTGCTCGGGGTGCAGGACAGCAGTGAGGGCTCTGTGGTTTCTGCCCCAGCACTGAGGGGTCTGGAAAAGAAGGCGATCCTGACATTTCAAAAGCGTGTTATCTTAGATGCAAACCACAATGGACAGGCTCACCTATGGTAAAGAGTGACTTTGTCAAGGAAGCTACAGGCCCAGGACGTGACCGCCCACCCTGACCAGCTGTCCAAACGGAGTTTTTATGTTCGAACCACCCCCTGTGGTTCACGTTCGGTCTCTGAGTTTGTAGGGCCCGCCACGCCGGCCTCCCCCACAGCCCGTCGGGTTTGGCGTGTGGCCGCTTTTTCATCCACACCAGCATAGAGTCTGACTAATTTACACTCTCGTCAACAGCACTTGAGAATTAACTGTGCAGCCACGCCCTCATTAACACTGGACATGATCCATCTTGTCAACTTTACTGACACGATGGATTAAAAATACCTATCTATGGGGCAAGTGTTTTTCATGAGCTCCTGCGCTTTGTCCGTTCCTGTCCTGTCAGTACTCTTCGCCCAATATGGGTATTAATAAGCGATACATATTTTAATCCATACAGTCGCCCTGTATAAAGGAAACAGGGTTTCCGTGCAGTCCTTTCCTCCTGGCCCACCCAAGCACCCTGGCCCGGCCCGCGTTCGCTCCCACGAGCACTGCGGCCGTCTTCTCCCGAGGACGCGCCCGCTGCGTGCACTGCTCTCCTCTCTCGTGTTGGGGCTGAGCCTGTGCATGCGTTCGTGCCACCTGCCGCAGGTGAAAACCTCCCGGACAGGCGGACCTGCTGTGCGTATTCGTTCTGTTCGGCAAAGCGTGTCCCTTTCGGTGTGAGGCGATGGACAAAGACGGGTGTCAGACTTGGCTTCCCCTCCCAGAGGAATAAGTCTAACGCAGGGTTTGACCGCGGCGTGGGCCACAGGGGACACGTGGAGCATCTGTGCTGTGAGAAAGAGTAAGCACTAACGCAGAGAGTGGCCTGGTGCTGCTTTTAAAAAAATCCTTACTAGTATAACTTCATATTCATAGTCTGTAACAACTTATAAAAGAATTTTAAGTGTCAGCTCTGGTTTCAGATGATCTGAGGAATTTGCTGCTCAGATGATACATATTTCTTTGAAAAGTATAAAGTGAGCAACTTCTTCAAAATTATAAAAATGACTTATAACCCTACCATTTAGAGATAACCACAAAAAAACATATTTTTATTCCCTTATGAGTACACACATACAGGAATATAGTATTTTTCCAAAATTAGAAACATAAGATTCTGTGTCTTGCTTTTCCACTTATCATTGGCATTTTCCTGTCATTAAATTCTCTTTGAAACCTGATTTTCAATGGTTGAATGACAGGCCATTGTCAAGGTTATCATAATTTATCAACAAACTTCCTTCTTTCCCCGAACAATGTCCTCATGCCTCCAAGCTATTTGTGTCTTCTCTGTGGGCACACGGGATGCTTCCGTTTCCCAGCCTCCCTTGCAGTTCGGTTAGGATCGGGCTACTGAGTTCCAGACAATGCAGTGTGGGTGACGGTGACTGGCCCTGGCCTTGCAACCCACCCATGTCACCCTCCTGCCATCTCTCCTGCCGCTGCAGCCACTCAGAAACCACGTGTGGCAGACGGCGTGGCTGGAGCATGGAAGCAGCCTCCACCCTCAGTGTCAGCCTCTGGCAAGAGCATCCGGTCGGCATCGGACTAAGGCCTGAGTGCAGACCAGACCCCCGTGTGCTCCTGCTCACAGCCCCGTGACGCCTTGAGAAATAAGCACAGGTAAGACCTGCAAGCTGTTTCCAACTTTCCGTTCTTGTAAGGGAATGCCACCACGCGGGGTCTTGCCAGTTATGTTATGCTAAAATAAGTAAGACATATCAGATTGGTTTTGCCCCCTATTTTAAATAAGCAGATAGCTGTTTTCTCTTTTATATGTTGGTATGATTTTATAGTTCTCTGCAGAGATCTATTTTTTTTTAAATGTGTGAGAGACCAGTGGAGGTGTCTGGAGGATGACCCGAAAGGCTGAGCTCGTCGGGGGAAGGACTGCCCGGCACAACGGCTCACTCTTCCCCTGGGAGGGTCTGTGTCCCCACCCAGCCCGTGGGTCAGGGGCTCTAGTTCCCCTAGCTCCCAGAAGCCAACCTCTAGAATTCGCCCGGTGCCCGGAGCCCACAGTCCCAGCCTGCTGCCGCAGAGCTGGCATCTGGACTCACCCGTCTGGAGCCCCAGGCCTGTCTGTTACACTAGAGGAATCTTGTTTGTGGACAAGCTTGGCCCATACACACACTTCAGATCAGATCAGTGTCTCATGTTCTTCACCATGGGGGTGGGGAGGTACTTTACATGTTCTACCCACTGATACCTATATTCATGTGGATGAAAATTCAAGAAGTACAAAAGGAGAGTTAGAACTCTCCCTTAGGCCCCTCGGTCACCTAGTTCTCTTTCCCAAAGGCAACTGATTTTGTTCCTTCTATGTCCTTAGAGAGATTATCACTGATTACAAATTGCGCATAACAACCAAAAAAAAAAAAACCCAAAACAAATGATGTTCTTTTTGAATCAAGTAATGCATTCTTTGATTTTTTAAATGACTATTCTTTAAAAACGAAAAACACACGATAAAAACTAATCTGCAGTCTAAAGTAAAAAGGGTGAGACCTCCTTGCACACCAGCCACACTTTCAGACACTCGCCTCAAGAACAGCCGCAGCTGGCTCACAACCCGACTGCAGGCCTGCTGATGTATGTATCTCATAAACATATAAAACAAATAGATGCACGATCATACCAAGTACACACTTCTGGTTCTTACTTCTGTCACTTAATTATATATCTTGGACATATTTCCATAACAGCAAATCATCTTCCTTCTTTCGATTTCTATGAATCATAAAAAGCTTTCGATCTTCCATTAGAAGGTCTTTAGGTTGTTACTAGTTTGTTGTTCTTACAACATTCTTTTCTATCATCTCTCCATTGCTCCCACAATGGTTTTTTCATGAGCATGTCTGTGCTTATTATAACTTTGCATATACGAGTGTTTGCAAGCCTAAATTTTTAGTCAAGTAAAAATTCTTTTTTTTTTCTAATAATGGAGAGGGGAGGATAATTTTCAAAAGAAATGATCTATTAGTGACCTTTTAAAAAACATTTACACCTTCATCGTCAATAAACTCTAGGAGGACAAGTTCTTACAATTATTTTTGCTACAAACTCTGATAACATTGATTCGATGATACGTCTCTCCCACTGAGGTGTTTCATCGTACTCTAGTTTAGCTGGTTATTTCATGTGGAGTTTGAATAGACGTTCATCCCTGGCTTGCTCCCCATCAAGTGCCTCAGGAGTGTGGAAATTACCTGCACATTAGCCCAGCGTGACGAAGCATCTTCTGACCGTATTCGGTAATGGACAAAATAATTGCTGCTGTGTTAGAACCGGAGGAAAGAGGTTCCAGTTAAGAAACTAAGGCTGAAGATGAAAGTGAATGCCTTTAGGACGTTTTCAGTTTAATCTAGATAAAATTAATTTAAGCACAAATGGAGTCAGAAAGGCAAAAATGCAGCTTACTGTAACTCCTTCAAATAAAATTTGGTTTTGGCATTGGAACAAAGTTCAGGGGAAATTCAAAGGCAAGTAAACAGTAAAAATTAAGGGTGCCTATTGTAATTCATAGAGCAGACACCAAGAATCCTGCAAAGAGGAGTAACAAAAAAGGCTAATTGAAATTGAATTCTAAAGTGTGTGTGTATATATATATGTGTGTGTGTGTAAAAGAAGGCAGAAAAGGAGAAATAGAAGAACAAAACAAGAAGACACAAAACAGAAAACAAAGAGTAAAATGGGAGGCTAAACGCAACCATATCAACAGTGGCCTTGAACGCAACTGTGCCAGACACTTCCTATCACACTAAGATGCAGAGATTTGCAGAGTAAACTTTTTAGGGTCCCAACTGCATGCTGTCTGTGAGTGATGCTGTTTAAATATAAATGCAAGAGGGACTGAGGGAAAAGGAAAAAGGACTCGTGGGCATGGACAGCGGTGTGGTGATTGCGGGTGGAGGGGAGTGTAAGGGGGATGAGTGGTAATGGAAAAAATACAATAAAAAATAAAAAATAAACCAGTGAAAATACAACTATGCATATTTTAGATCAAACTTAGCAAATGGTTTTCAGAAGTCCTCAAAGTTCCCATCTAATTCCTCCCCAACGTGCTTCCCCCCTCACTGTATTAATGTTCTGTTTTTTAGCATTAACTGCTGCATTCATATTTGTTCACTCCCATAACCATCGGCCAAGAGAATCGAAGCAACTATCTAAACAAACACATATTCAACATTCTCCCTAAAGCCCAGGGGAGAAAAAAAATCCAAAAATGTTCTCCTCATTGTCTGGTTTCTGATCATTTCTGGAACCAGGTGTGAACACAATTATATCTAGGAGAGGAAGAAATGCATAAAATCAATCCATCAGTTAGTCTTCAAGCAATATGTACTTCAAGCAAGAAAGTCCTTTAGAACTCTTAACAATAATGCCATGCCTAATCTAGATTTACTTTACAGATACTGGAAGGGGAGCAGTTCATAATGAAGTAATAACAGGAAATTCCTGATATCATTAAATGTGAAAGTTCCATGCAACTGCTGGCTCCCTCCACCCTTTTGGGGGAGAGGGGATATTTGGAAGTGATAGATGTCTCTTAACCAATCAAGCTTTATGATACATTTTAGACTCAAAAGTTTTCAGAAGGCCTGTTTAGTTTTTCACCATGCAAAACAATATGTTAGTTTCATTAGGTTTTCTCAGAAATAATGCCAGTCTCACCAACAGTTAGAACCACAGCAGCATGCTTTAAGGCCTAAAAGGGAATCTGTAAAATATCAATGTGATACTGTGCGCCCCCTCAGATTCTTATCCCTGAGGGTGATTGTAAATCCTCATTCACTACTTCCTTAATGAAGCCACATTCTTCAGAAAACTCCCAGTTTCTTCATACTCTGTCAGTTTGGTTACCAAATACTGCCAAACATGTGATTATAGATATTTGTAGTAGATGAACAAATAGGATCATAATTAATAGCTGATTTCATATGTCTATATCTGTACTTATACCTACACCCATATCTATATCAATATAATGTTATATCCACCATTACCGTTACAGTTTGAGAACCATTTTTCCCTGAGAAGTCGGACAGGGTTAGGGGTGTATTCCACTGCAGCCTCCCCTGTAAATTACGGTTGTGCACTTGAGACTTTCCCGTGGCAGATGCAGGGTGATGGAGGATGGATCAGGGATCATTCCCAGGTTTTTTGATTAGGTGTCTAAATTAAAGATTGGGCCATTCATATAATGTAGGAGAATCAGAGGGGGGAAATGATGAGTTTGCACTTGGCCCTACTGACTCTGATATACAAAGTGGGTCTGGGGTTCAAATGAAATAATTGCAATGGAAAGGAAGATTCCAGGGTCGTCAGTGCACAAGTGATCATGAAATCAGGACCAGGCACGTGGTCATTCGGAGACAGTACTCAGAGAAGAACATCAAGGATGGAGCCCTGGGACACACCAGCACCCAAGGGACCCGTAGAGAACAAGAAACCCAAGAAGGTGACAGAGAAGAGAGTCAGGGAAACGGGGGAACACGGGGAGAGCTGTGCCACTGAAATCAAAACCAAGAGGGAACATTGGGGTACTTCAGTCCTTAGCTTAATAAGAGATTAGCATTTTTTTTCAACTTTTTCTTTTTTTAAAAGAGGGAGAGAAACACACATCAATGTGTGTTTACCTCTTGAGCATCCCCTACCGGGGACCTGGTCCCCAACCCAGGCATGTGCCCTGACTGGGAATCGAACCAGTGACCCCTTTGGTTCGCAGGCCAGCACTCAATCCACTGAGCTATACCAGCCAGGGCTCATCTTTTTCATTTCAGCTGTTTTCAGGCTAACTGTTCAAAGTGACCTTTAGAATATGTATGAATGCACACCTTGCTAGAGAGGCTGTTACAAATTACCACAAACGGAGTGGCTTAAAAATGACAGGAATTGGATTTCTCACAGTTCTCGAGTCCTACCGCCTGACATCAAGCTGAAGCAGGCAGGTGAGATCCTTCCTAAGGGCTGGGGGCGGGGGTGCTGCGTACCTTTCCCCTAACCCCTGCAGATGGCCAGCCGTCCTGGGCGTTCCTGGCGTGAGGCAGAGCGATGCCAGTCTCTGCCGCGGTGGTCGCATGAGCGTCTTGCCGGCATTCTTCCCTGGCGTCTGTGTCCACACCGCCCTTCTCCTAGGAGGACAGCAGTCCTCGGACTCATCCAGTGCGACCTCTCTTGACTTGATTAAATCTGCAGAACCGATCTCCTCACGTAGGCTCGCAGGCTGAGGTCCCGGGTGGACATGAATTTTTGGAGGGCACTCTTCAATCCTAAGGGTCTGATCACAGATTTACAAGTACGACAGCAACTAGACTCTGCGAAAAGGGGTAAACGGCGATGAGAATGGTGCATACGGCCATTGAATTTGATGTGGGCACCTGCTGCAAGAGGTCGGTGAGAGGACAGGACTCCCCCTTGACCCCAGGCCCGGACCTAGGCAATCAGAGGCCCCTCACCCCTTCCCCTTTCCTTAGGAGACGCCCACCAAGGACACTGTCTGGAGAGGGACTGTGTTCCTGAGACCGACAGGATGAGGTACTTCCCTGAGCCCAGTGGGCTCCATATAAACTCTCTAGCTTCTGGCGGGAGGGTGCGGAAATGCACCCACCCCTGGCCGCCAGACAGCTCTCACCTGTGAGTTCCCCCGCTTACTAAAGCTGCACTTACCTGTCTGCAGTGGCCTGCCCCAGGGGCCGGAGGCCAGTTCTCCTTTCCCTGGGGGAACTCCTGAGGCTTCCCACCACGGGCACTGCATTTATTTATTTTGCACCTTAGTTTCCTTCAGTGGTAACAGGAGACCAAAGTAAGTTAAGATTCACTTTGTAGAAACTGTTCACACAGTGTTTTTCTTTGGCATCTCACCTGCTCTCGGAGACACCCCTCTGAGCTCCATCAAGAAGAAAGCCACTTTTTTTTTTTCCCTCAGTGAAAGACAGAGTCAGAAAGCCTTTCTGGCCGTGGGGACCGGGCGTGCCAGTGTCCACAGCCATGCAGCTGGCGAAACTAATGGACCCTTTCAGACTCTTGAAGTAATGGGAGGTGTGGCCAAGGAGCACCCATTTATTTAGACAAAGGTACTTTTTCTTCATTATCATCAAATATTTACCACGCACGATAGTCTTCGTGGCACCACCAGGTATTACTAAGTGTGTGTTCAGGCATCAAAACAAGTCTTGGCCTGCGATGACCTTAGGGAGGAACGGAACGTCTCGTCAAACATAAAAGTAACATTCGGAGTAGTTCTGACATTCATTGGAGCCAGCCACTCAATCCGAGACGCCTTCCCGATGCAAGACTGATTCGCAGGCCGTCCTGCTCCATCACTCTTGCAGACCCCCGGCCTGCCCACCACTGTCCCTGCCATTGTGATACTTTCCAGGGTCCCCGAGCCCCACGCAGAACAGGCTCAGCCAAACAGGAGCAGGGCCACGACCCCGGAGACCCCCCGCGCCCACGCTGCCCAACGCTGCTGAGGACGCGTTGGTGTTCAGAGGTCCACACCGGCTGCACAGCCGACGTGGCTCTCGACAGTCCGTCATACGACCATAAAGAGAGGGCAGATCTGTGTCCGAAAGGTGCTGGATTTGAAACGTGTATCTCAGAGGTCGCTGGCACTCGTTGGAGGAAAAGCGGGCCACGAAGCGGCACCCACAACTCCGTGAAACGCAGGCTGGCAGGGAGTTTCTGGATGCGACCCGGACCGGGAGCCTAGAAGTCCGTCCCCACACTGTCGCTTCTCTGAACACCACTCGAAGCCCACGGGGCCTGCCCAGGTGGGGATAGCAGGTGGCCCCGCGGTCTCCCCCGACCCTCGCAGGCCTGTCGCCGCCCCCTGCGCCCCGCGCCCCGCGCGGGCTCAAGGGTTGCAGTCCCCCCCTTTCCTCTCCTGGCCTCTCCCGCTTCCTTCTCCACCGGCCCCCGCCCGGCCCACCAGTGCGAGGCCCCACCTCGTCCTCCCGCGGGGACCCGACCCCTTCCCCCGGGAATCAGGAGGCCAATTCCTGCGGGTCCCAGAGGTGCCAAGAGTGCGCGGCTAGACGGGAAATTGCAAAAGTCTTCGGCCCTCCGCCCTCCCCCGCGGCTTTCCCGTAACTCCCGCCCCTCGGCCCCCGTCCCGCGGCTGATTCATAGCCCGGGCGCCCGGCAGCCTCCCGGGTGTCCGCACCCGCCGCCCGAAACCCGCCCAGCGGAGGACGCGTCCGGCTCCCGGAGCCCCGGCCCGCGGGGTGAGTACCGGCCCCGCCGCCCTCGGTGGCTCTCCCGACCGCGGACCGGACGCGGCCAGGGGGCGACCCGCACAGCCTCGCCGCACCTGCCCCGCGTTCGCTTTGATCTGCGGGGAGGCGGGGATCGGAGGGTCCGCGCCGCTGGCTTGCCCACGGGGCGCGTGGCACAGAAGGACTGACTTTTTCCAGAGCGCACGCCACCCGGCCTCCAGGCGTCCTGCCCTGCGTTTCCGTTCCCCGTCCCACTCCCGCTCCCTCCAGCGGTCGGAACGTTTCCAAACTTCCCTTGATCCACTTACGCCTCCCACCCGACCCACCGCCGGGCTCGTCGCCGTCCCCAGACGTCCCCCCACCCACCAGCGACTCCCGGGGACAGCCGCTCTGCTCCGAGTCCCGATGCCGCCGCCCTGGGTCTCCGTGTGCACCTGGCGGTGGGAGGCGCTCGGCGCAGGTGGAGCGCGCGCTTCCCGGGGAAGTTGGCGTCTGGGACGCGCGCCGCCTCGTCCCCTTTTCAGCCGCGAGCGAGGGGGCAGCACCGAGTCGGCGGGTTGGGCGGCAGGAGCCTCGCGTTTGTAAGCGCCCTTTCCCCCGTTTTCTAGGCCATCCTGCGGCGGAGGGGTTCAGTGACTCGTCCAGGGCCGCACAGCTGGCTGCGGCGGCCCTGGAATCAATGAGTCCAGGGTTTTTCTTTTGCTCCTGACTCAGAGATTCACTTCCTGAGAGTCCTTCATGCACCCGCCCCTCCGCCCGTCCTGCCTGCAGGGAGAAAGGCACGGGGCCACGGAGAAAGGCTGGTGGACAAGCGACAGGCTTGAAGACCCTCTGTGGGCAGGCTTAGTCTCCAGCTCAAGCAGGGGTAAAGGTAGGGGGCGACATAAGCACAGGACAGGAAGGAACTGAATGCGCTGTCCTTAAGGCGCCACAGGGAAAGAAGCTTTGGGTCTTGCTCCCAAGCCTAAAACTGACTTTGGGACTTGGGTCAAGTTATGCATCGCCTTAGCCCCAGTTTCCTCGTCTGCAAAATGGTAGTGGTTCATACTTACTGCAGGCCGGCGACGATGGGAAGTGTTTTGCATATGCTTACTCACCCAGTCTTCACCTGCGAGGTAGGTGCTAGTTTTGTCGCGCTCACTGTGTCCACGAGGAAGTGGACAGAGCTGAAGTCACTTGTGTGGGCTCGCGCAGCCAGCAGGTGGCGGGTCCAGGTCTGACTCTGGAGCTTGCCTGTCACCACTGTGCTGTGCCTCGGACTGAGGACCGTTTGGAACGGCCCTGGGGTTGGTGTCTCATTGCCCTTCCGCTTTGTCTCTCTCCTGGATTGCGTTTCAATGGGCCGAGACACCCTTGAGCCTGAAGGGTTTCAAATGGTCCTCATAGCCAGGGGCTCACAAATGTAGCAGTGCCTCCGAATCATTTCTGGAACTTTCAGCGCACTGGACTCCAACCTCGGCTGCCCATTCAGAACCCCCAGGGCGCGCTCCGTTGGTGTCTCCCCTGGCAGCTAGCCAGCATCCGGCGCTGTCAGAAGGCAACCGCAGGGAGCCCAGTTGCGTCATTGCTGCACAGAGCTGTGCTCGCCTTCCTGTGACTTTCGTCTGGGTCCCAGTCCTGCCTCCCGTGGTCCCAGCAAAGGGGTCTCAGAACACTTTTACACGCCAGGTCTCCTCTCTTTAATCCAAAAGAGCAGGATCACCTACCGGGATGCACGGAGGTGTTCCAGAGTCTGTGATGCTCTTAGGACCCTCCTGTCTTGAAAAGGAACCAAAGCAGGAAAACGATGCATTATGGTTTTGAAAAGGGGCTGAGCAGCCGTGGGACCTGACTAGAAGGAGTGAGCTTTCCTTGCAGGAACCGGGCTGGGGCATAGCCGGGGCGGAGGGAAGGAAATCTCCTTGAGTGTATGTAGTCTGGCTCCTTTAGCAGACCGGGGGCCCTGACCCTCCTTCCTGGTGGGAAACGGTGGGGGGGGGGAGGTCCTCCCTGACTGCAAAAAGAAATAGGTGAAATGGGAAACATAAACAAATAGAACCTTGCGAGAAACACCATGCCCTTAAGCAGTGGCTTAAGCTGGAGTTCCTTTCCCGCGGCGGTGTCCTCGGCCTCACAGCTTCCTTCCTCACAGCTCTCACTTGAGTTCTGCCTGTGGTCAGCATTTGCTCACTCCCAGGCCTCTGTTTTATTTTCATATTTTTAAAATTGTACAAGTCATAACTGCCCACACTCTCAAGCAAAGAAAAGCACGTGGGATGAGTTGAGTGAGGGCCATCGCCTTTCCTAGCAAGCAGGAGAGGGACGGCTAAGTTCAGTGAAACCATTCCGAGACTTTTTTCTTTTCCACGCATTTGCATAATAGGTATAGATGCATGCATTTAAATATATGTAAATGCGATCCTGCTATACAGTGTGCAGCTTACGTTGTCATTTTTCCCAAGCCTTAGAGATTTTCCTCGTCTGTAAGGACCTCTTTGTGGTGCTGGCTACATTTCATTCTAAAACAGAAATGCACTGGACCCATCCTTTCCCTTATTCATGGACACGTGGGTCATTTACAGTTATCCTGCATCAGCGACAGTACCTCAGGGAAGACTGTGCATTCACCTTCCAGCCTGAGTATTTCTGAAGACGAGACTCCTGAGATATTCTTGCATCAAAGGGTCTTTTTGCTTTTCAACTTAATAGATACAACCCTTCCACCTGCACCACTGCCCCCAGAGCAGGTCCTAATTCACACTTGGTGCACAAGAATCTGTCTTCCTGGTCCTTCCTGATATCAGCTGTTATTTTTTTTCAATGTAGCATTTCAAAAATGGTTCATTAGTGAAACCCAAGGAGGCATTCCTATTGCTGTGCAGCCATCACCACCATCCTTTCCCAGAATTCTTTTCACCTTGCAAAACTGAGTCTCTGTGCCCATCAAACAGTGACTCCCCATCCCCTCCCTCTGGCGTCCCCCCCCCACCCTCACACAGTCACCATTCTATTTCCTGCCTCTGTGAACCTGGCTACTCCTAGGTACCTCATGTACGTATCAGTCTTCTCTGCGACTGGTTTGTTTCACTTAGCAAAATGTCCTGAAGGCTCATCCACGTATCAGAATTTTCCTCTTTGTGTGTAGTATGCTACATTTTGCTCACCTATTCATAATACGTTTATGTTCAACTATCTTTTGCTGCACAGAAATTTTAAATGTGTGTGTTGTCCACTCTGCAATCTCATGATTTCTGTGCTTTCTTTGTTTAGTTTAGAAAGGTCTTTTTTTTTTTTACTTGAATATCATTTAAAAATTACCTTGTCTCCTAATACAGAATTTTGTTTTTTACATTTGGTTCATTAAAATATCATACTTTTGTCTAAGGTGAAAAACAAGGATTAACATTTTTTCTAGAGTTAACCTGAGAGCGATTTATTTAATCATCCACCTTTTTTCCCACTCACTTGAAATCCTGTTTTTATAGTAAAATAAATTTCTACTTATACAAGGGCCTGTTTTAGAACTTTATTCTGTTTCACTGAGCTTTTTTGTCTCTTTTTATGCCAGTACCTCCCTATGTTAAATGCTATAGCTTTATAGTATTTTTGTATCTATTAGCATGTATTTGTACTTTCACAAAATTCTAGGAATGATCCTTGTACTATTTCCCTTTTGTGCCAATTTTATAAATAGCTTGCCAAGTCTAATAAAATCCTGTTGAAACTTTTCCGAAGATTTCCTTGAGTGTATGATTGTAAATAATCTTTTTATCCCCAGCGCACATTCCAGTGTGAGCTGCAAGCACGCAGGAAGTGGTGTGCCATGGAGACAGGCGCTGCCCTTGGGGGAGGGGCTTTCCTGGTTTCAAGTTCCGCGTTAACTTTGCCAACCTCTGCCAAATTTCCTTTTAACCTTTGTTAGCCTTCATTTCCTCGCCTGTGTCTGGAGGTAATAATAGAATCTCCTTAGCCATGCTGTTGTGAGAATACATGCATGTAAATCACGCAGCAAAGTGCCTGACAGAGAGTTAGCGTCCAATCTGTGCCAGCTGCGGTGATTACCATAGAAGGAAGGAGCACGTACTTTTCATGATATCGTAGGTCTATAGTATCCTAGGAGACAAACTATGTCATAAATACTGAGTATAGGTAGCAGTGTTTCTCGAATTTCAGTGTGCGTGTGGATCACCTTGGGGAGCTTGTTTAAATGCAGATGTTTATCCTGCAGGCCTACGTACGATGTGACCTGATGTTTCCCATTTCTCATGGGCTCCTGGGAGATGTCAGTGCCGTTGGTCTGTTGTCCACTCTTTGAGTTCATAGTCTTTCACGGATATTTGAAATTATTCTGGTAGTCACAGAATAATCCCCTATGAGGGTAAATGTGATCGACAGCCATTGAAATTGCTTTCTTTTAATATTATATGCTAAAGAGTTATGATTGTGTTCTTTCTTCCTCCCTTTTCTTTTCTTTCTTTTCTTTTTTTTTTTTTAAAGGAAAGAGGGTTAGTGAGAGCACTGAATGTAACTCCAAGTTCTGATCTTAGATCTGAAATCCTTGATCAGAGGTCACGGGGGAGAGGACTCCCGTGCTGGGCAGAAAAGGCTTGGCCTGACTGGGAGCATCTGGTGCGACCGTGAGCCTGGACGCGAAAGTGTGGACAGCCCAGGCGTGCGGCCTGGGAGCCGAGTCCGTGGGGGTCCTGCAGGAGGTTCCCACAGAGGACGCTCTCCAGAGAGCAGCAGCGTCCCCACGCTTCTCTCCCAGAGGCGGGTTTCTGTGCACACAATTCTGAAACTTGCTTTTCCATTCAATATGTTTTGGACTCCTCCATGTCAGTTCGTATATGATTTCATTCTTTTGAACAGTTGCATAGTACTCCTTTGTAAAAATGCAACATAATTATATTTTCTAGGTTTTTTTTTTGGATAGATACGTAGGTCTTTTTTGCTTTTTTCTCAACATAAACATTATAATGACCCCTCCTTAAAAATATATATTTTGTATATATGTATGAACACCACACACACATGACCTGTAGGACAAAATTCCAGAAATAATATTTCTGAATCAGAGGTGATAAATGCTGAAATGTTAGTAGTGCCAAATCGACAGTGATTTTAAATTTGTACTTTTTGACCATCAGTGAGTAGCAAGTCCTCCTTCTTCAAACTCATATCAACACTGGATTTTAAGACCTTTTTAAGCTCTGCAGTGGGACACCGCACGGACACACAGGGGGGACATGCACAATTACTGTTTTAACTTGCATTATTTAATTATCAGTGATAGCATCCAGGCTTTAGTTCTTCTCTTTTGCTTCTTAGTACTTCCTTCTTTTTTATGAATTACACATGCATGTTGCTGGCAAGCGTTTTTACAGGGTTGCTTGTGCTTTTCTTACTGGTTTCTAAGGGCTCCTGAAGTGGCGGGAATGGGAACCCTTTGCCCCGACTATTAAAACTGTTGTTCTGTTTGTTGTTGGTCCAGTTACAGCACTAACATTTAAAATATGTAACCAGGGCAGCACACTGTGCTCAGGCAGACCACACACGTAGTCGCCGCAGCCTCCCCCATGCCGCAATCCCCCCCCCGCCCCCGGCCCCCGCACATTCCAGCACCTCGTCCTGCGTGAGCAGCTTCTTTCTTTCAAAGGCTGTTTGCCTACGCCATTCTTAGGCACGCAGCCAGTTGGGAGAGTTCAGCAACACACCCACGTTCTCAGGAAGCAAATCATTGGTCATACTGCTTCTCCCAGGGATTATGGGCGATGGGGTAACTTCCCAGGAATATAGATTTCAGTCAAGACTGAACAAGAAGTGCTGGTAAGGAAGGGCAGACTGGCACCCTCTTTGAAAGTAGTGTTTTATCACGTGTGGAGTATTTACACTCATAGTCAAAGGCCTCTTCATGCTGCAAAGAGACAAGATTTGAATGAGGAGTTCTTTCTACAAAATGCGTGCGTGGTTTTTCTTTTCTCCCCTCCCTGTTTCCCCCTAGAGAAGGGGTGCCAACGAAAGACTATGAATTAGGCAATAGTCGGTCACGGGAAAAGCAGAGGGGCCTGAAAAGGAATCCATTTTCATTAACGTTGAAAGCAAAGAGAGAATGTGAGAAAATTGCTACAACTTCTTATTCATTTGCCAGGTTTTTCCTGGGTAGCAAATATGTTCTGGGCCTGTGACAGACCGTCGGGGATGAGACTCAGGCCACTCACAGTCCAGCTGCGGATGATGGAGATCTGAAGGATAGAATGAAACAAAGAACAGATTTGGGGAAAGGACCAAGGAGTGCGGATGGGGCAGGAAAGGGTTTTCCCCTTTCTGAATTCTGCCCCTGTGTGCTTCCCTGACTTGCGTCCCTAACTGGAAGTCCGAAGTGGCAGCGCTGCTCACTGACGGCTGCGGGGAGACAAGAACCCCTGTGGAAGGAGCGAGAGGGCTGGGGGGCCTTTCCAGGTCAGACGCTGGGCTTTGGAGACCCGCTGGGCACACGCAGGGGCAGGTGGGGAGTAGGCACCGCCCACGCCTGAAGGAGCCAGCCCTCCAGCCACCCCAGCACGCAGCCCTCGCCCTTCGGGTGGTGCAGGGAAGCCAGGCCTAATTCTGCATTTCAGCTTCCCTCTGCCTGAGGAGGGGTAGGGCAGGGTGTGGGGTGCCCCAGAGCTCTGTGCTGGGCTCCCTCTTTTCTGTCTGTCCTCCTCGTCTTGACGCTAAGCACGCAGCTGAATTCATGCCCAGGCCAGGACCCCTCCCACGAACTCCCCATTGTGTATCCGGCTTGTTCCTCGATATCTTCATCTCAGTTTTAACACGAGGCAAATCGAGCCCAGCTACAGCCCACTTCCTCTGTTCTTCTGCTTCTCTATTGAAGGCAATTCCAGTCCTGGGGGCTCAGACGACATTCGGAGCTGTCCACCACGTTTTGCTTTGCCACCACTCCTCGCCCTGCCCGCGCTGTCTTTCAGTCCCTCTGGGGGTCCCCCGCTACTGCCACCACCCTGGTCTGAGCCAGCGTCCTTCTCCCCAGACGACTGCTGTGACCCCCTAACTGCCCACGCCACCACCGCTGTCACCCCTGCAGTCTCTTCTCATTCCTGGGTCCTCCCTGTTCCCTGTACGTTAGACCACGTTGTCCCTCTGCTCGAAGTTCCGTGTGGCTGCCCCCTTTCCCGAGTAGAAGCCACACGTCCAGAACCGTGCCTCCTGTTTGCTTCCCCTCTCTGCGTGCCCCCGGCTTTCACCGCCTGTCCCTCGCCTCCTTGCTCACGCCAGCCCAGGGCTCTTCCTCCTGAACTCCACCAAGCACTCTCCTACCCCAGGATCTTTGCACAGGTCGCTCGCTCTCCTCCAGGCTTTGCACTGTGTGAGCCAGGGTCCCATCCCGGAGCAGCTGGCGCTCGGAGTCCAGAACTCCGGAGGGTTTATGTGTGAGGTGTGGAGGGGGGACCACGTGGGTCGTGCAGTCAGTCACGGGGGGCTTACAAGCAGCTGGGCTCTGTGCTTTCCCCCGCAATGAGAGCCTCTGTGCTGCCGGGGATCCTGCTCCTGTGGTGTTTCCCGGAGGGGGCTCCATGCCTGTCCCTGGGGTGTTCCAGCTGCTGAGGCTCGTTCTGCAGGTTTTGGGTGAACTTTATCGATTTCACCAGAAGGTTTCCAGACAACGGCTGGACTTGGCGGTCCTTCTGAGAGACACGCCGTGGGAAACAGCTCCCACTTCGCTGGGGTGCAGGCGCAGACCATTGTGTCCCCGTTGCCGCCTGCCCGGTGTGTGTGAAACAGGGCGCATCAGAACCGACGGAAATACAAGCAGTAAATCCGAACAGCTGCTGGCGCTAACCTCGGGCTCCCAGCTGACATACCTGCGAGAGGGCGGGGAAGGGCAGGACGCCAGAAGGACCGTCCTGGTGGCTCCCCAAAGAAGACTCCCCTGCGACTCCCAGACCTTGGGAGCGCGCTCTTTGGGGTACCTAGTACTCCGCAGCAGCGCTGCGTGACAACTTTCCTTCTTCGATTTCTGGTTACCCTGCACGGGCCGGTGGCTCCTCACATTCAGCTTTACATGTTTTACCACGGAAAACATTTGATTTGCTGCAAGTCCAAACTTTTAGGACTTTAAAAAAATTTTTAATTTTTGTTCAAGTACAGTTTTCTGACTTTTACTCCCATCCCAGCCCACCCCTGCCAGCCCTCCTCACCTCTATCCCATTTCCACCCCACCCCTTGTTATTGTCCGTGTGTCCTTTGTACTTGTTCCTGCAAACCCTCCCCCTTTTCCCCTGGAATCCCCTCCCGTCTTCCTTCTGGTCACTGTCAGCCTGTTCTCTATTTCAGTGTCTTTGGTTATATTTTGCTTGTTGGTCTGTTTTGTTGATTAGGTTCCTGTTAAAGGTGAGATCATATGGTATTTGTCTTTTACTGCCTGGCTTACTTCGCTTACCATAATTCTCCCCAGCTCCATCCATACTGTGGCAAAGGGTAGGAGCTCCTTCCTCCTTCTGCTGCATAGAATTCCATTGTGTAAACGTACCATAGTTTTTTGATCCATTCATTGACTGATGGACATCTAGGTTGCTTCCAGCATCTAGCTATTGTAAATTGTGCTGCTATGAACATTGGGGTGCATAGGTCCTTTTGGATTGGTGTTTCAGTGTTCTTAGGATATAGTCCCAGCAGTGGAATTGCTGGGTCGAAAGGCAGATCCATTTTTAGTTTTCTAAGAAAATTTCATGCTGTTTTCCATAGTGGTTGTACCAGTCTGCAATCCCACCAACAGTGCACTAGGGTCCCCTTTTCTCCACAACCTCTCCAACACTTGTTGTTTGTTGCTTTGTTTATGATGGCCATTCTGACCGGTGTGAAGTGGTATCTCACTGTGGTTTTAATTTGCATCTCTCTGATAGCTAGCGATACTGAGCATCTTTTCATGTGTCTCTGGATCCTCTGTGTGTCCTCCTTGGAGAAGTGTCTGTTCAAGTCCTTTGCCCATTTTTTAATTGGGTTGCTTGTCTTCTTAGAGTGGAATTGTGTGAGTTCTTTATATATTTTGGAGATTAAATCCTTGTCTGAGGTATCATTGGCAAATATGTTTTCCCATAGTTGGTTCTTCTTTTATTTTAGTACTGTTTTTTTCTTTTTAGCTGTGCAGAAGCTTTTTATTTTGATGAGATCCCATTTGTTTATTCTTTCCTTTATGTCCCTTGCTCTAGGGGACATATTGGTGAAAATATTGCTGCATGAAATAATTGAGATTTTCCTGCCTATGTTCTCCTCTAGGACTTTAATGGTGTCATGACTTATATTTAAATCTTTTATCCACCTAGAATTTATTTTTGTGTATGGTGTAAGTTGGTGCTCAAGTTTCAGTTTTTTGCATGTAGCTGTCCAGCTCTCCCAACACCATTTGTTGAAGAGGCTATTTTTACTCCATTTTATGCTGCTGCCCCATTATTATTAATATTAATAATTGACCATATTAATTGAATATTAGTTGACCATATTAATTCAATATTAATTGAATAATTGAATATTAATTGACCATAGAGACTTGGGTTCATTTCTGGGCTTCCTGTTCTGTTCCATTGGTCCATGTGTCTGTTCTTATGCCAGTACCAGGCTGTTTTGATTACAGTGGCCTTGTAATACGGTTTGGTATCAGGTATTGTGATCCCTCCTACTTTGCTCTTCTTTCTCAAAATTACAGCAGCTATTCGGGGTCATTTATGGTTCCATATGAATTTTTGAAGTGTTCATTCTATGTCTGTAAAATATGCCATTGGTACTTTAATAGGAATTGCATTGAATCTGTAAATTACTTTGGGTAGGTAGTATGGACATTTTGATGATGTTAATTCTTCTGATCCATGAACACAGTATATGTTTCCATTTGTTTGTGTCTTCCTTGATTTCTTTCTTCGGTGTTGTGTAGTTTTCTGAGTACAAGATCCTTGTACCTAATCCTTGATTAGGTTTATTCCTAGGTATTTTATTTTTCTTGTTGCTATATGAAATGGGATTTTTTTCTTGATTTCTGCTTCTGCTGTTTCATTGTTGGTATACAAAAATGCCTTTGATTTCTGGATATTGACTTTGTATCCCACTGTTTTGCCAAATTCATTTATTAGGTCAAGCAGTTTTTTGGCCGAGTCTATAGGATTTTCTATGTACACTATCATGTCATCTGCAGACAATGACAGTTTTGTTTCCTCCTTTCTGATTTGGATGCCTTTTATTTCTTCTTCTTATCTGATCGCTGTGGCTAAAACTTCCAGTACTATATTGAATAGGAGTGGTGAAAGTGGACAACCTTGTCTTGTTCCCGATCTTAGTGGAAAACATTTTAGGTTTTGCCCATTGAGTATGATGTTGGCTGTAGGTCTCTCATATATGACCTTTATTATGTTGAGGAATGCTCCCTCTATTCCCACTTTGCCGAGTGTTTTTATCATAAATGGGTGCTGTACCTTATCAAATGCTTTTTCTGAATCTATTGATATGGTCCTGTGATTTTTGTCTTTGTTTATGTGATGTATTACATTTGTTGATTTGTGAATATTGAACCATCCTTGCATCCCTGGGATTAATCCCACTTGGTCATGGTGTATGATCTTTCTAATGTATTGTTGGATGAGGTTCGCCAGTATTTTGTTAAGGATTTTAGTGTCTATGTTCATCAGCAATATTGGCCTGAAGTTTTCTTTCTTTGCCATGTCTTTATCTGGTTTTGGGATTAGGATGATGCTGGCTTCACAAAAAGAGTTTGGGAGTCTTCCATGATTTTTTGGAATAGTCTGTGAAGGGTAGGGGTTAGCTCTTCCTTCAATGCTTTGTAGAATTCTCTTGTGAAACCTTCTAGTCCAGGGTTTTTGTGTGTCGGGAGTTTTTTTTATTACTGCTTCAATTTCATCTGCTGTTATTGGTTTGTTCAGGCTTTCTGCTTCTTTTTTATTGAGTTTTGGAAGATTATATTTTTCTAGAAATTTGTCCATTTCACCTAGGTTTTCAAATTTCTTGGCATACAGTTCTTCATAGTAACTTCTTAAAATCCTTTGTATTTCTGTAGTATCAGTTGTAATTTCTCCTCTTTCATTTCTGATTGTGTTTATTTGGGTCTTCTCTCTTTTTTCTTGATGAGCCTGCTTAAAGGCTTGTCGATTTCGTTTATCTTTTCAAAGAACCAGCTCCTGGATTCCTTGATCCTTAGAATTGTGCTTTTAGTCTCTATGTCATTTAATTCTGCTCTGATCTTGGTCATTTCCTTCCTTCTGCCTGCTCTGGGCTGCCTTTGTTGTTGTTCCTCGAGTTCTCATAGGCGTAGGGTTAGGTTGTTTGTTTGAAATGTTTCTATCTTTTTTTGGTAGGCCTGTATTGCTATGAACCTCCCTCTCAGGACTGCCTTCTTTAGGAACATTTTAAATGGGCTTTTTATAAAGAGTGCATAAGGCTGCATGCCTGCGTCACCTCCTGAATGACCCGTTTTTAAGTTTGCCCGATGAGATTTCCTCACCGTGGTGGCACCCTGCCTCCCTCAGGTGATGAAGTGAACTCAGACCAGGACCGGATGGGTGTTGAAGCTGCACAGTGAACACCAGACACTTCCCTTTGGCATTTCTCCTTTGCCTTCCCTCTGCTTCCCAGCAGAAACTGGTTTTTTTAAAAATTAGTGCCCCTCCACTGCCTCCCCACCACAGCGATGTGCAGTTGTCATAGGAACCAGTGTGAAGTTGTAAGTAAAGATTTTAGAGAGGTGTGAATGGCCTCTTGGCCAAATACAAGGGGCAGAAAGCAGAGCTTAAATATGAACAGAAGTTGTCATTTGTAGACTTCTGCACCCTTTGCAATTGGGCTCAACTCACCTGCAGGCAGGCCGGACCACGGCAGGGTGAGTGATGGCCTGGCTTACCCTCTTCCTGTCTTCATGGTCATTCCCATTGACCTACTCAGACCATTAAAAAAACAGAGAGTGTGGGTAGTGTGAAGGGATGGTCTGGTTCACTGACTTCCTAGAGACTGATGAGAGCCAGGTGGCTAGACAGAGGCCAGTTCTGACCTTGAGTTGTTTGAGTGTTTCTCTCTCTGATGAGCCAGAATTTGAAGTAAAACAGTGAGATGCAGTGCTTCCCCTGACTAACACATTGACTTGAATTAGAAACTCATTGACTTTCTCAAGGTCATCCAGGCTCATTCTCCTGCCCTCAGACTTTTCTGTGGTGAAAGGGCTTGACAAATCAGGGATCCTCCTGGGCTTGCAGTTTAAAACCCTCTCCGAAGGCAAGGGGGACCAGAAATTGTTTCAAACAATGAAGCACCATCTTTGTAGGTAGAATGTGCTCCTTCTTCCCGACTGTGATTTTAATGAGACAGGGAACAGGGAAGATGAGTCCCCTCACTCCCATAAGTCACTAAGGCATTAATTCAGATTTAGCCCTTTTGAAACTGGCCTCTGTTCTCTTGCTAATCAATCTGTTTTTTATATTTAAATGTGTCTCCATGCTTCGCCTTTCTTTACGCACCATTGCTGGATTTGAAGAAACTGAGGGATCAGGCATCTCTTGCCTCTCAGCCTGAGAGGCAGGAACAGACTTCGTTCTCCGCCGGTGATCAGCTGGTCCTGGCTGCGGGGAGGGGTGTGGCGGAGCGGGGCACCCCAGCTGGGTGACTCAGCTCCACCTTCCTCGTGGCTCACACTCCTCGGGACTCCAGTGGCGTAGCCCAGAAATGTTCTTCTCATGCCCAAGGCAGAAACACGAAAGAGCAAGCAAAAACACATACGGTTTCCTTAGGCGTCGGCTCCAAGCCAGCACGCCATCATTCCGGCCTCGCGGTGGCCAAAGCAAGTCCCACGGAGTGGGAGACACATGCAGTTCCTGTTGGGTGGGAACTCCAGGGTCCCATTGACAAGGGGTGAGGATGGGGGGGGCGAGGGGGGGAGAACGGCGGCTTTAATGCCATTGTCTACCGCAGGTGGCTCAAAGAGACCCTCTCAGAGCTAAAATTCAATGAGTTTTCCCTTAAGGACCATTTACCTTTTTCAGGAAACGGAACTATGGCTCCCTTGGCAGCCCTTCAAGCGACATTCCTCTCGGCGCTGCTGTTCTTGGGAACTGACTGCGGCCAAGGTAAGATGTGGAAAGAGCAACAAAGGAAACAGTCCCATAAAGGACACAAATGAGGTAATGGATGGTTCTGAGGAAAAGTTGCGCAATTCTTTTTTTCTCCTGAAATTACACGGATTTGGTGAGTAGCAACGGTCCCCCCGCTCGCCCCCCCGCCAGGTCCTGGCCTCACGGAGCTGGATGGCCCATCTGAATAAGTTGCCCTTGGCCTCCAGCTTCCTGGGTACTAGGGCATTTGTGAGCGGACCTAACCCTGCAGAGCCTCCGGGTGGGTATGCTGAAAATGACCTTGACCAGGAGAGTCCCTTCTGCGTGGTACCAGGGAGAGATGGGGGTGAAGCCGCCCAGGGCTGGCTGCTAAGTTAGAACAAGCTGTGATGTCCTTCAGCTGTGTTTACGGAAAGGCTATTAGCTACAAGATAGCACTGCTAAATGCTGAGATGCCATTTATGGGTTTTTTAAAAAGTACTTGTGGCTTAGCTACTCCCCCACTGAGGGTGTTTGGAAATCAATGAACTGTATAAACAAAGTCACTTAGAATTCAGTTCTTTCTGCAATGTTTACAGATAGTTTATTCTTCGAGCCAGAGCGTTTCCGTTGGTTTATAAAGTTTCTGTCACTGTGTCCTGTGTGTTACAAAGCTTTCCGTTTCCCCGGGCTTGTGTTTGCTACTCTCTGACTCCCGTGGTGAGAAAGACAGAGCACAGGCGCATGCTTTCCGTAGTTAGCCTTGCAGCCCCGGCTGCGCAGGCCCGAAAGGACGTTTGAGAGAAACATCCCCAGCATTTTCCAACGTCGCCTTACGACTCTGGGGAAAGGTATTTGGACAGGAGGTTTCGTTCTGATAATAGCTTAATTTCCTGTCTGACACCCTTTAGGTCTGGGTTGAGTTCTTTCAGCTTCAGAGTAAGTTAACAAATGCTACTTTGATGGCTTCTCAGAAATGAGAGTTTGAGTGTTGGTGTCTCCCCTAATCTGGAGCTGAATGGTGGGAATCGGGACTGCTCACCGGTAGTAGCTTGTGTGCCCTCCCTCCATCCACCATTCGTCCAGATATGTAAGCCTGGCCCTCCTGGGCCCGCGGTCCCAGCTCCCGGCTCCCCAGACACTCCCAGGCACTCAGCCAGGCTTTGGGCGGCTCACTTCCCCAGCAAAGTCTCACCTCCTGGCCGGACGACTGTTCGCTGTGTGCCCTCCTCCCCTTGCCCAGGCTCTGCACGCTAGGAGCGACTGCCACTCCCCTCTCGGCCCCTGGCGTTTAGATCCCACACGCACTTACCTGTCTTGCTCTCACGGGTCTGTGTTTCTGCTTCCAGTGTTCCCAGCCTGCTTTGCTAAGTCACCCTGTGTTGGGCCTCGCGGGCACTGCCTGGATTTCCTGACTCAGTTCTCGCCGCATCCGACAGGTGCCTACCAAACCTCCCCACGCAAACTGGTCGTCCTCCCACGGGATCGCCAGGCCAGGCTCGTGTGGGAGGCTCCATTCCAGGTCCCGAGCTCCTCCCGGCCGCTCCGGTGAGCCCTGGGCTCATGTCTCCCTCGGCCGGAGGTCACGGCTGCCTGCAGCCTCCGGGGGCATTTCCCTCCGCTCTCGTGTGCGTAGGTGCGCACGGAGGTAAAGGGGGGAGCGTGCACACTTTTTTATAGAAGTGGAGTTATACCATGTCTCCTGGGAGTATTTACACCTAAGTGTGTGTGTATGTGTGTGTGTGTACTTGTTAAAGTATACACACTTCTGATAACTATATAGACTTATTAAAGTACAGATAGCATAAAGCATATTTATTGTCTATAGCCTAAGTATATATACTGGGAAAACAGACTATATATACTTCATAAAGTACACACACTTTACTATATTACATGTTTACATACTTTAATATATACTTACCAAGATCAATACAACACACAGTGAGGGTTTTTACCTTGGACGTGAGATGTTCTTCTAGAAATAAATTATAGTTAATGGCTGCACGGTGTCCCACCTTATGAATGGGCCATGGTTTATTTCCTCAGGCGGTGCGGGGGCCAGGCAGAGAGATGGGGCTGGGAAGGGAGGGGCGGGGGCGGGGCTGCGACGGAACCCCGGTCAGCCCGTTCCCAGGCCCGATTCCCGTCTGGCGGGGCTCCAGGGCAGCGTCGTGCAAAGAGCGCTGGGCCCAGGGCCAAGAGCCCTCCTTGGGTTCTGGTCTCGTTGTGTGGTTTTGGGAAAGTCACTTCCTTCTTTCTGACCTCAATTTCCTCATTTGAAAAATAATGCAAACGGACTCGATAATCTCTAAGGTCCCGCTGCTCTCTCTGGCTTTACCTTGGCCTTTCCCACTGTTGCCCAAGGAAGCCCTAGGTGGCTTCCAACCGGATTATGCCACCTGACTGGTGCCCCTCCAGCACCTGAGTCACTCCCCAGTTGCCGACACTGCTGTCAGTGTACAGGGCTCCCCGTGTGTCTAATGCATCAGACACTGGCTCTCTAGAGTTTCCAGAAATAAAGGTGATCCTGGTGGGTAACTCACTCATTCAGTGACCAGTCACTGCGCGTCTGAGCTGTGACAGGTGTGTTACTGGTCCTGGTTTCACTGAGCTGAGCAAGTCCTAGTCTCACCCTGGCTTAGCTCACAGTCCACGGGAGACAGACACACGACAGAGGGTCACAGCCCTCTGTGATCAGTGCGTGCGCTGGGGCTTCGGAAAGCAGCCATGGGGAGAAGCGGGTGCCCGGAAGGACACGTCAAGGTGTTTGTGAGGAGGTGCTTGTTGGGCACTTAAGACCTCCTGGAGATCCTGGATCTCTGTCATCTGAGGTCACCCTGGGCCATGGGTAAGAGGTGCCACGTGCTGGGGATGAGAGTCCATTCAAAGATGTATAAGCGGCCACTTCTGTCCTTCTGCAAAACTGAGCCTGGAGTGAGACCAGCAGCAGCAAACCACCACAAGGGCACAGTGAAGGGGGGCTGGGAAAGGTGGGGTGATGTTGCACGCACCCCACTTCCTCCAGGGCCACGGGCTCCACAATGATTCAAAACAGGCCCCGGCTATGCCACGGCCATCAGGCACCAGCTGACTTCCTCAGCAGTCTTCATCTTAATCCTTTCAGTACCTTGGCACCGTTCACAGTTTCTTCCGACCCCCTCAAACCAGCAAGTCAGACCAGCGAGTCAGCAACACACAGTTGCTTTTGGCTCTGTGTGGTGTTTCTTCCCCCCAAGTAGGAAGGGGGGCTTCTCCCCTCTCGAAGGCCTGGCAGGGACTCAATCCCCCCATCAGGGCCCATCCGCACCCTGGGCTGTTTCCCCAGCCCACCCACCCCTGCGAGTCTAGTTCACGTTTGACTCTCCCTTCTTTTCCAGGCTCCATCACACCTCTGAACACTCTAAACTTGCAGTCTCGCCTTGTTTCATGAGTCAGTGGTGTCTCCCCAGCAGATGTCTTCCTGAGCCAGGGGCCTGTCACTATCATTTGATCTCACACTCAATGCCTAGCGCGTTGCTGGTGCTGATCTTATCCACAGAGTTCAGTGACTTTTTGCTGGACGTATTTCAAGTTCTGTGCTCTGCTGAAGTGGGATAATGCTCTACTATATAACTTTGTACTAAACAAAAAGATATTGACTTTCAAAAGTAACTTTTATTTTCGACTTCCAGAAGTATGAAACTGATAGCCAGAGTTCCTGCTTCTTTCTCCGCCTTGCTGTAAATTTCCAAACCAGTTGCATGGTCTAATAAAGTGTTCCTTATTGCTCAGTTGTTAAATTAATATGTCATTTGTTTAGTTTAACTATTGTGTATTGTTGTACTGTTTCACTCCTCTAGGCCTTAATTTCTTCATCTGCCAGATAAGTTCTAAATTCCCTGCCAGCTTTTCAAGGTGTCTGATTGGAGGATGCTCACAGGATCAGTGTTTTTCAAAGCTAAACGATGATGATATTGAACAGTAATGCCCTGTGGCTATTCAATCGCACTGCATTGTTATTTGATATCTCATGTTGGTCTTGCAGCCCTGCCCGAGGCTTCAACGTTGACTCCCGAGTCACTGAAAGTCTCCATCAACACTTCACAGCAGAGTGTGCATGTACAATGGAGTGTCCACGGCCTTGCGTATCACGAGGAATTAAAAATGGTTTTTCAGATACAGATCAGTAGAATGACCACATTCGATGTCATCTGGGTGGTAAGTATTTTTTTTGGATGGATCTCTATGTTATAAAACCCCTTTCTGGTGCCGTGATTCATCTTCTCTAACAGACAGAAACACCCCAGCATAGAAACGTTTTAGCAGCTCACAAGTCTTCCCGAGCAATTGCGTTTCTGTGTTTTTGGCGAAGAGGACCTGGGACCAAGGAACTTGGCAAGTTTGGTCTGGCAGGTCGGATGGGAGGCGCTAGGTGAATACATCATCTCTTTGGTTCTGCTCGGCCCCTGAGGAGGGGGCTGTCGGGTCTGTCCTAGTGAGTGCCGACTCCCCAAACCCATGAAGGTCAGCCACCTTACTCCCCTTCCTTCCTCCTTCCTGGCCCACCAGATGTTGTCCCAATAGGATATACTAGCTCAGCAACATTCCTCTCCGCGGCGTGGCTTCCAGTCAGCGGCTTGCTCACACCGCTGCGGAAGGCCAGGAAAAGGGAGTTCTGGCACCCTGTGTCCCGGCGGCAGAGAGCTGCTCCACGGAGCCCTTGGCTGCATCACCGGTGGCTCTCTGTATCCTGAACTAAATGAAGAGAATCCTGGCCTCACACCCTTTTGCCTTTGAGATATCTGATCCAGCTTTCACTTGTCTTGGTTCCGGTCCCGGTGTTTCCCCCGATGCTTCCTCATCTGGAGCACGGGGACACGATGGTGGCTTCTTGCCATGACCACGTGCGGTCTGGGAGGGCCTTAGGGACCCACACGTGCACGCTGCTCCCTCATGGCGGCGGGATGCTGAGGACGGCGGGTTGGGTTCTCACCGAAGGGGGACGGAGGAGGTGCCTGGAGGAGGGGCAAACGCAGCAGCGATGTGTCATTGCCCGGGAACCTCCGTTCGCCCAGTGGGGGGCCACCCTTCTGTCAGGCTGTGGAAGCGGGGGCCCAGGGGTGCAGAAGCTTAGCTCCTCGAGTTAACCATAAAGGCCACTGGTTTTAAAGCCTCCAGTCACTTTCCACATTCGCTCTTGCGTTTGAGGACCAAGGGGTGGCCCAGTCAAATATAATTCTGGCTCCGTCGGCTCAGGATTGACAGCAGGGCTGTAACTCCGCGCCTCCAGGGCAGCTCCCCGCAACGGGAGCTGTTCGGGGTCCTGACTTTAGACCCCAGTGCTGTCTGCGGACAGCTGGGCACCTCCCAACACCAGCGCGTCCCCCCGCCGCCATTCCACCGCATGCAAACGACGTTTGTCTTCTTGTAACTTTTTTTGCGTGTTTCTGATGGATACACTGGTTGTTGACTTGGACCTGGTAAAAGACTTGAACGAAGGTCACGCCGAGGCCAAGAACGGTTTAAGGAAAAGAAATTTGAGGGAGGCGCTGGAGGGACTTATGGAAAACCAGCACCTAATGCCATTGGTGAAGGTGACGTCCACCTCAGACCCTGGGGTCCCGTTCTGTATTTCTCTGAAAGACGCTTCTTTCTGCCATCACGTTAGAGGAAATAATGGCAGCCCCAGACCGAGTCGGTTCCATTTTTTTATTTCTCTAACAGGAGGCTGTTTGTGTCTGTTTTCACCTTTGAGTCACGTACCGGTTCCCCTTTCAAGGGAAAGAACCTACTTCTGTAACCCACCAAGGCTCACGGTCTTTGGGAGCAGAGCTTTGCCTGGTCCGTGGTATTGTCCCTGTAACTCCCAGCCCTGCCTGATGGCCCCCCTGACACCCCCAAAGAAGAAAGGCAAGGTTCAGAGGGGCTGGCTGTGCTGCCCCAGGGGTGGAGCCAGGGCACCCTGCACCCCACGCCCACACAGGGACGAGGGCCACAGAGGGCCTGCCTGGTCACCGGTGGCCCCATGTCAGGTGATGCCATGGGAAGCCCTCATCTGAACCTCTCAGGCCTGAAGGTGGGAGAGACGTAAGGGCGCCCCCAGGGAGAAGCAGCCAGCAGAGAGGGGTCCCTTCTGTGTAGAGCCAGGGGTGTCCAACCTTTCGGCATCTCTGGGCCACACTGGAAGCAGAAGAGTCACCTTGGGCCACCCATTAAATACACTACGACATGTAATCACACAAAAAATCTCATAATACTTTAAATAAGCTTACAATTTTGTGTTGAGCCACATTCAGAGCCATCCTGGGCTGCGGGTTGGTCACCTCTGGGAGACCATAAGCTCCCTTTCGAGGGGCAGCACCCCGTAGCGCAAGCCTGACAAGGGCCTCTGCACATGCAGAGAAGGGGCAGCCCTCTACGCTCATGCCCCGGGTGACTGTGTCCCCAGAGGAAGACCCAGGTGCTGCAGAGGGACAGGGACCCTGGGCCGCCTCCCGGATGCCGCTGCCACTAAGATCCCCCACTGACGGCTGCTCCATCCTCAGTCTCACCCTGGGCCCGTTCACCCTCGGCCTCTCTGGCTGGGAAGAGGCAGGAGAAGGGGGGAGAGGCAGTCGGTGGCAGAGGAAGGCAGAGGCGAGGGACCGCTGAGCGGGGTGGGGCCTGCAGCGTGGTCAGCCAGGCCTGAGCTCTCGCCCCCAGCCCCCAGACCAACTCAGTGACCTCAGTGTACATCTGTGTCTGCCAGTACCAGTTAAACTTGCCACTTAGCAGCCCAGACACAACTCAGCACATTTTTTTCTCACTGAGTGGATGCGTTCAGGAAAGTTTTATCTCCTCCACTGCAAGGCCTATATACACACCACAAAGCACGAGCTGTAGTGAGAGCGAATGCACACGAATCGTGTCCGGGAGAGACGGAGCCGCTGTGCTGAGTGCGCGGAGGAAGTCATTCAGCGCGCGGTTTTAGACCGCAGGCCCAGTCCCCGTGTAGTTCAAGGCTGGGGTCTGCGAAGAGACAAACGCACAAGCAGGGGCACCCTCACCCTGTGAGGCGGGGTGCAGGGCGCTGGCAAGGGCCTGAGAGGTTGGGGCTTGGCCTGACCTCCAGCCACTGCGGGGAGGGCTGTTTGAGCCCAAATAGGTTTTTATCCGAGATCAGTCAACGATGGGGAGGGACGGGATCTGCTCCGGAGTGTTGAAAAGGCGTACTCCACCTGCACGGTGGACCACAGGTGGGTGAACGGGAGAAGGTGACGAGCGGCCAGAGAGGCGAGGTGCCTGGAGTGGGTGGGGACAGTGGGGACTGAGGCGGCCAGATTTGAGAGAGACGTCGAAGCTGAGATCCAGTTTGCGGCTTGTTGGTATTGTAGAACGGTCACCACTATTGATATTGTTCGTTTTCTTTCTTTTTTTTTGTATTGGCGCTTAAATTAAACAGTATGTAGGCAAAATTGTACTTGAAATTGCCAGATTAAGTAGTGAACGTGGCATGGATCAGGACCCCTAAACTTGTAGTTAACAAAGTGTGTTTTATACACTAGAAACAAAGTAATGCCATGCACTGACATGAAATGGAAATGATTTGGAAACCGGAGTTCCGTGCAGAGGACGTGCAGGACCAGGCGCCGCCTGGGCGCCTGCGGTGTCCTCACTCCAGGGCTGTGTTTAAGGTCAGCACCCTGCGCAGGGGGAGGGCTCCCGTGGAGGGAGGCCCCCAAGCCTGCCACCTCTGGGCTGCGTGAGACCTGTGCATTGCCTCATCCTCTCCACCGTAGGAGGTGCCATCGGTCTTTCAAGATGTGGATGCAGCCTCATTTTTCGCCAGGGAGTGCAAGGGGTTAGCTGTCACCGTCTCCCAGCTGTGGGACCAGAGAGCAGGCGTCCTGGGGGTCCCACTGGGGCCCACGGGTGGCTGGAGTTGTGGGGATGGATGTGAAGAAGAGGGAAGCTCAGTCCCTGCTCTCTTGGGGCCACGCTCGAGTCAGGAACACACCCACAGATGAAACGTCAGCGGCTGCACCTGAGACACTGACGGCTCCAGGAGAGGTGGGGGTGGGAGGAGACCGGAGCAAAGAGCAAGCGAGGCCTCAGGAGGGAGAAGGGGTGTGACCTGGGCTGGAAGGATGGGACCGATTCCCCACGCGGCGGGAGAGCGGGGGACACTGTGGGAGCACATGCAGAGGTGGAAAAACACATTATTCCAGAAGTGTGGGGTGGAACTCCGTGTCCAGAAGAAGGTTCCTGGAGGGAGAGGTGGGCTGGAGTCAGACTGCGGGTTCCCCTGAAGGGCAGGGCGAGCTGCGGAGGAGCTTCTGAAGCTCACTAATTACGGAACAAAAGTTCCAGTGTCTCAGATGAAGACGCGGAGCTGTGCCAGAGGACCAAATCCATTCGGCTCTTGATTCTTGGTTCTCTAAATCTAGAAGATTTTCTTAGCAGGTCCTACGTGACCAGCGCCGTGAGCACCTTCTTCCATCTCTGACCTCGTCCCCCACGACTTGAGTTGCTTCCATGTCCGTCACCTGCTCCACGGGAACCCGCTGCCCTTGGAGGGCTGGAGCGGGTGGGAGCCGCATTTCTGAGAAGCGCGAGGCTCTGGCTGGTTTGCTGCTGGGACGTCAGAGCGTGGGGAGCTGCCTGGGGAGCTGCCTGGGCGGCAGGGGCCAGGCTTGCTTATATCATGGAGTTGCAGTGGGATGAGTCCAGGCAAGCCATTTTCCAGCACAGCATGGCTGTGTTCTCAAGTTTTTCTCTTCATTTCTAGGAGAATTACAGCACCACTGTGGCATGGAAGCAGGTGCTGCACTGGAGGTGGGACTCCGAGCTCCCTTTGGAGTGCGCGACACATTTCGTAAGACTGAGGGGGACGGTGGAGGAGGAAGCTGGGACCCCCGGGCCGAGGCCCTGGAGCAACTGGACCTCGTGGGAGGAAGTCGATGGTAAGAAGTGAGGTGCTGAGTGAGTGAAAGGCTGAAACAGGTACTTGGGGGTCAGCGGTCCAATCGTGGTGGCCCCTTCGGGGGATGCAGTGGACACCAGCACTCATTTCCTTCGGCTCCCTTTACAGCTAAAAGGTGGGGGAGTGAGACTGGGCACCCGGAGGGAGACTTTTGAGGTTTAGCCTCTGAGTTTATTAGTTGAAATAATTATGCAAATTCAGATGATTATTATCTGTTTTCCAAATGTGCAAAGCCTGTTTATTACAGAGCGCTAAGTGAACCAGGCAGAATACAAGTTCAACATACATTTTTATTAGAATAACATGCAAAATGTGTACGCAGCTGGAGCACAGGCTGCAAGCTCCGTTATGACCATGCAACTCTGACCTTGTGTTCTTGAAGCAGTCATAAATGAATGCCGGGGTGGTGTTCCAATAAAACTTTATTGACAAAAACAGAGGGTGGGCCGGCATTGGCCCCTTGCTTAGTTTGCCAGTATCCTTAATGTAGACAGAAGGGGGGTGAAGGTTTAGTTTGAGTAATGAGCTTATGGGTACACCCATGTTAAATATGTCAACTTTGATGATTTCATTTCGTTGCAATTAAAATTTAGAATGGGTGTGCCACCATTTCCCACACTCCAGCTAAGCGGTAGGCAGGCCAGTCCTCGAGCAACAGGAGTGGCTCCTCTCACTACAGACCCCACCAGGGTATCGGGAACTCCCGCCAGCAGAACTGCGTCTTTGTCAAGTGTTTATGCCAGTTTATAAGGTCAACTGATAACACATTTACCCACAAGGGGCCTTGGGAATCGGTTTAACACTAAATAAGAGAATGAAGTCTACATTCTAGTTCCTCTTTTAAACACTACGCGTCTTAACTTAGTCCTCACATCTGCCCAGTGAAATATGTGGTATTCTCATTCCCACTTCACAGAGGAGGAAACTGAGTCACAGACAGGTTAGAGAACCCAGGCGAGGCCAGCAGCCGGCTAACGGTGCGGCAGGTCGGACCCTGCCAAGGCCCCGCTCCCCGCAGCGCCCCCTACCGCCGAAGGAGGGACACGCCCCCAGGCACAGCCGAGGCTGAAAAGACCCTACTGAGAAAGAGCGAGCAGCTTCCTTAGCAGCACACCGGTTTTGATATCATAGACCCCCACTTCTCAGGACTGTGATCTCCAGAGCAGCTCAGGAATAAGTGGGAAACCCGGTTCTTCCCGCCCCGCAAAGCACTGGTCCTCTGCCCCGGCCACACGTTAGAATCCCCCGGGGAACTTAAACAAGGATCCCGGGCCCAGGCCACTCTGCAGGGGGGGCTGACTGCGTGGGGCGGTGGGAGCGGAGCAGCTCCCGGGGGGGGGGGTGGCTGGCAGGAGGCACGCGGGCGGGGGTGGGGGGCGGGGAGGACGGTGACCTTGCGGAGACCGGAGGCCTGTGCGTGTGCCAGGGGGCAGCACAGCGGGAGCGGCTGGAGCACAGGGAGACCCCGGAGCGGCTGGTGTGTCTGGGAAGTGGGAGGGGACGCGACTCACAGGACAATTTAGAGATGACGCGGGACGTGGGGCTTTGGAGCTGGCCGGACCCCGCGTGAGTGACCGTGGCTTTGCCACTTGAGCGAACTTGGGCTCAGTGCTCCCTGTCCCGTGGTTGTGAGGGGTAAGGATGCCGTGAGATGACGGACGCGCCACCTAAGACCGGGCCTCCCCCACGTGGCTTCCGCTGTCGGAAGCCCCCACCCGGGTACAGCAGCCCTCAGGGGTCACGGCGCTGGAAATGTCCCGGCCTGGGGGCAGCAGCGGCAGTGGTGAGGGCAGAGGACTGATTTGTGTGCGTGCATCAGCAGTTATTACAGGTGCGCTGGAGAAACCTGGGCTCCGCTGGCCTCCAGAAGGCAGGAGAAGCCGAGGTTACCTGTTGAGAGTGAGGCGGGAGGGGGCTGGCTTGGATTTTGAGCGACTTTCCGACCGAGTCGTCTGGTCTTCTCTCGTAGCACAGAAGTCGCTGGGACCTGGCCTGCTGTTCGTTTTCCCCGGAGAGAAGCTGGTGGAAGAAGGTTCCAACGTCACCATCTGTTACGTGTCCAGGAGCCACGAAAACAACGTGTCCTGTTCTTTGGAAGGTGTACCGATACGCGGAGAACAGCTCGGTCCAAACGTTTCTGTGATCACCTTGAACAACGTCCCTTTCATTAGGAAGACGGGGACGAATTTCTTTTGTGAGATGAAGCAGACACACACAATACAGGGCTCCGTTCTCTGGGTCTCGAGTGAGTATGCTCCCTCTCTGGGCCCTCCGTCCCATTTCTTAAGGAGTCAGCGGAGTCTTGCTTTGCCAGAAGACAAACGTTCCCATGCACACGGCCTCGGTTTCCTCTGATTTCCTACGTCTTGCAGCAGAGACGCGGGAAAAGACACTCGAGAGCGACAGGAGCAGGATTTCCTGTTGTTTTCTTGTCCTTGCTGACCGGTGCATTCCTAGAAACCAGGGGTGCTCAAGGGGAGAAAGTTCAGGGCAGGGCCCGGAAATGCCTGCTTTGCCTTGGCCCTGCTGCTGGGAGCGCAGGCTGGAGGGGGAGGGCAGGGCTGTTGGCTCCCAGGCGGCTGGGAGGCAGCCTGGTCTCTGGTTCTGGGCCCCGGGGTGAGTCTGCTTCCCGTGCTGGGTGTGCCATCTCGGCCAAGCTCCCCAGCCTCTCTGAGCTGGTGTCTGCCTCTGGGAGAGAGGGGGATGGTGACGTTTGTCGTGAGGATTAATGAACGTGGACCTGGACCGGGCCTGGCCCTGCCCGGATCGCTGCAGGGGGCAGGCGCCCAGCAGTGAGTGTTCCAAAGCCCCACTGGTGGCCGTGGTGGAGCAGGGTCACTTTCTGCTTTATGTCGGTCTGTGGGCACATGCCAGTGGCCCCCCGTGCTCTGTCTTGAGGTGGCCCTTCCCTGCACTTTAGAGCGGAATCTACGGTTCCGCCCTCACTGCTTCCCTGGCAAAGGGCATCTCCAGGCTCCGGGGCACTCAGTTTAGCTGTGCTCCTTGGAATGGCCTCCAAGGATCTCAAGGGACTCCGAGGAGTCGGAGGTCTGCCCCACTCCTTGGACCTCTCGGCTCTGGGCTGCTGAATTTGGCAGGTTCCCCCAATCTGACCGGCTGCTGGCAGCCCGAGCAGGACTCCGGGCTCTCATTGAGCCACAGCACACAGCATGAGGCTCCAGGCAACACCAACTTTGTTCTTTCCTTCTTTCACGCACGGGGTCTGGGTTTGAGCCGTGCTTGTTGAGTGCCTTCTAGCAGGTGCTGGGGGTGCAACCCCCATCCAGCACTGTCAGTGCTGGCTGTGCACAACACCGCCCCCCCCCCCGCCCCCAGGACACCCAGAAAAGCACAGGAGGAGGAAGGACAGGGGCCGCAGTGATGCGGCATCTGAAACGTGACCTTCTGGGACTGCGAACCTGTAAAGGGAAGGGATCCATCTAATGATCCTTTTATTGTTCGGGGTCACTCTGTTGCTCCGGACCCTGTAGAGAGCTTCCCGTTTTCTTTGTTTTTGATTTAACGAGGTCTTTCATTTGTTTTTGTTTTTTTTTTCTTTCTACGAACAGAAGTACTTGAGGAGCCCAAGGATCTTTCTTGTGAGACTCGGGACTTCAAGACTTTGACCTGCACTTGGGACCCCGGGACTGACACCGACCTGCCCAACTACCGCTCCCAACGCTACACGTTATTTGAAGCGTGAGTCAGCTCTGGTCCCATCGTTGACAGAGTCCTCCTTGTCTGAGGTGCTCGTGACAACCTACCCAAGGCCACATTCAGATGTTGCATGAAATGCAAACACCTATTTTAAGACCACCCTGCCAGCACCAGGACCTCCTTAGCGGGTCACACACCCTCGCTGAGCTTCGCTGAAGGGAAATGTGGCATGAAAATGGTTCATCCTGATGAACATATTTTCATCTTTTTTTTTAAGATTTTATTTATTTATTTTTAGAGAGGGAGGGGAGGGAGAAAGAGAGAGAGAGAAACATCAATGTGCGGTTGCTGGGGGTCATGGCCTGCAACCCAGGCATGTGCCCTGACTGGGAATCGAACCTGTGACACTTTGGTTCACAGCCTGCGCTTAATCCACTGAGCTACGCCAGCCAGGGCCTCATCTTTTAATTAATAGTCCCATCTGAGTCTTTAGTTTCTAACTTTTTAAGGGTATCCAAAGTCAGCGAAGGAGCGTTCTCACCACCCGCAAGGGGGAGTCGGTGGCTCATCATTCCGGATTTAACCTCGTGAACCGAACTCGTTGGAGCAGCGCCGTCCCTGCCGGCGAGGGCTGGGTCTCGTGCAGAGCACAGTTCTAACGTCCCGAGGGTCCCCAGGGGTCCCCGAGGGAGACAGGGATACACATCTGCGCTGACAAAAGTGTTAACCCTGAAACTTTTGTTTTGTTTTTGTTTTAGATTTTCTGGGGAAAACAAATCGTGTAAACACAAAGACTCGTGTGTTTGGCAAGTAGCTCCAGGCTCCCAGGAAACCTACAACTTCACACTCGTGGCTGAAAACTCCTTAAGGAAGAGAAGCGTCAATATTGTTTTCGACCTGGCTCATCGAGGTGAGAGACTTGGCGTTCAGACCCGAGAGGGACGGTTCGCCTGGCGAGCAGCACACGCCAACCCGCCTTTTGCCAGCTGTGGTTCCGAGGCCGGTTCTGTTTTCAACGTCTTCGCAGCGGTTTTCGGATCCGTCCCCATCCCTCCAGGAGACAGGCTGGGCCCTGGGCAGTAGCGTGTGAGCTGGGACCTGAGGGCCTCGGTACCCATGATTAAGGTCCACACAGGCACAGCTGGGCGGTGAGCACAGGCGTTCACAGGCAGCGTGGTGGACTCGCGGTCCCAGGCTCCAACTTCTTTCTCCATGATCGCCCGGTGCTTTTCACTCTTCTGCAGCTCCGCTTTCGTCCCTCCGGCCGGAACTGCGGGACTTCCTTAGTCTCCCCGTTCTGACACTCGCTTGCACTCCTGTGCCAAGTGTCAGGGGGGAAAGAAGGAGGTCAGTTCAGAACTGCTGCTAATTCTGGTCTCTCCCTTTGGTTAGACTCTGGGTGCTGTTTTCTCCTCCCCGGGGGCAGCTTCTCCAAGTTCGGGCGCCCCTCCACCACCTGCCCGACGTATTTCACTGCAAGAGTCCTCCGGGGGTTTCTCTTTGTGTTTCTCTTTGTGTTTCGTTCCGAGTTCCAAACGTAATCAGGGAGAGAGAAAGGCTGGAGTCGGCTGACTCCATCCTGGCTGTGAGTCTGGTTTTGTTGGCCATTTTCTCAAAAATAAACAAAACCATGCTTATCGAATGAGTAAAGGAGGAAATGAGCTGCTGACTTTTACCAAAGTCTTTTGGATCTATGCTTGAATTTTTGTTTTTTACTTTGTCTCCTTCTCCTTCCTCTTCTCCCTTTGGCAGTTCGCCCCATGGACCCCTTTTCTATGCGCCTAGAAAGCGTCAGTGCCACAGGTGCCACCGTGACCTGGAAGGTGCACTCCGTCTGGGATCATTTCACATACCTGTGTCAGGTTGAACTCCACGGTGAAGGAAAAGTGATACAAGTAAGCAGACTGCTTACTGTTCTATTCCCAAGCATCCCTGTGTGTCCTGAACAGAGAGACTGAGGAATCAAATCCCTCTAAACCCTTATTTCCGTGTGGGTTCAGCTGGGGTGGGTTTTAGGCGGGGCACGTCCCAGACGTTAAGAGTTGGGAAGGCGGCCTCAGAGATATTTCCTCGCAAAGAAGTCGTCTTCCCCCGCATCCGGAGGTGCTGTGCTGTGATTTGGCTCCACGGTAGAGTGCGCTCACTGGGACTTCTGTCTTTCTTTATCAAGCAGCACAACGTTTCCGTTGAGAAGGACGGGCAGTGTCCCTTCAGCGAGCTGCAGCCGGCCACGGAATACACGGCCCGCGTCCGCTGCGCGGCGGCCGAGCACTTCTGGAAGTGGAGCGGCTGGACGGGCTGGAACTTCAGGACACTCGCAGCTGGTGCGTGGAAACTCCTGGCCGTTCACTCGGGGACCTCGGCTGACTCCCGGGGGGCCGGCCAGCTTCTCTGAGAACTCCTGGTTGTGCCAATAGCTGAGGGCAAACTGTTACAAAAGCGGCTAGGGGCTGTCTTGAAAAGTTTTTTAAAAAATTAAACAAAAAAAAACCAGAATAAAATGATTAATGAGATGTGAGGGGGAAGGCATCCACTGCAAACATTTGCCGTCAGTGTGATTTCTACTCTATTGTCACCTCTCTGATCTTGGGTTTTGCCAAAGTGGCTTCTAAGCTCCGGGCATCGCTGGATTCCTGCTGGGTCCACGGCTGTGCAAATCAGCGTAGACTTTTAACTCGGGCCTGGGGCACAGACAGAAGCGTGTCTGAGCCGAGGGAAGCACTGGTCTCAGGCCAGACAGCTGTGGGCCAAGTCTGGGAAGGCAGCGGTGTTTGGAAGCCCAGTCAGTGCTGGCAGGTCCCCTGTTCAGCAACAGCGAGCTGTGAGCCCTTTCTGTCGTGCTCCCAGGGGTCGCTTCCTCAGTGTCGACAGAACAGAGAGCTTTTCTCCCAAATGTCTATGTCTCAGAGCTCAGCCAGGCCTCAGCAGATCAGGTGGCCCAGCCCTACTGCAAGGCAATGAAGTATTACCATTGCCCAGTTTACTGATGAAGCAACTTGGGCCCACAGACACTTGCCTAGTTTGCCAAGTTGATGAGTGGCAGAGAAATAATAATAATAATAATAATAATAATAATATAATAATAATACTGGGTAGAAAAGTCACAGAGTGTCAAGGTGAGAAGCCGGCGGCGAGGGCAGTCACCGCCACTTCGCTGACCGGACCGGAAGCTGGGGTGCGCGGCTCTGCTTGCTCACTGCGACCCAGGAACTTGCCTTGGCTACTTTCAGCTCCCTCCGAGGCTCCCGACGTGTGGAGGGACGTGAAGTCGGCGCTGGGATCTTGTAACGTGACTCTGTTCTGGAAGGTAAGATGCACGGATCTGGAGCGGCGGGCTGGCGTGGCCCTGTCTTCCACTGCAAAACGAGTGGGTGTGGGTGCTGTCTTCCGACCCAGGGCTCTTAGGGAGGGACCTCCCCATGACGACGACGACGGCGAATGGCTCCCCCAGGGGAGGGCCCCACTGCACACCCACGAGGTGACCGCATGCCCGGCTCGTTCCTGGCAGCCCACTGCCCGGGCGGCCAGTTCTTTGTTAGAACCTGTGTCCTCCTCGGGACTGTCCAGAGCCCAGGGCGCGAGAGGAATCAGGCCTCGAATGCCAGGTTCTCGAGCCTCCACGGCAGAGAATCGAGCACTGAACTCGGCGCCAGATCAAGCGGGCGGCGATCTCTGGAAGGGGCTCGTGCACGAGGGGTCGCCGGCACGGAGAAGTTGGCTCCCCAGGGCCCCCAGGGTGGGGATGCGGTCAGCTGTCCCATCGGTGTCATCGGGCGGCGGGGGGTCCCGGGGTGGCCACGAGATGTTTCCCACGGTGCGTGGACCACCCACAGGGCCTGTAAAACAAAGTGCAGGTATATGCTAGTTACCATTTCATTGATGAAATAACTGTTTTGCAGAACATGATGTTAAAAAAGGATGTTACTGTGTGCATTCCTTTGAGGATGTGGTTAGGTCATTTCCACCGCGGAACTTTGCTGAAAGCCAGGCGTCACGGGCAGGCCTCAGTGGAGTGCTTTTGGCCGAGCTGGAGTCCAGGGTCACCCCTCCACTGTCTCGCGGGTGTAACTGGAGAAGCACTTATTTAAAAGTATGGTCATTTGAACAGTCATGGTATTTGTCACGAAAAGTCAGGAGTCAAGCTAAGGAACTGTACTGTAAACCACATGGTGTCCTTTGACCGTGATGGATGCGCCTTCACAGCCCCTGGGGGCCAGCTGTGGTTCAGAACTCCGAGGTCCTCAGCGTCCGACACCACAACATGTCGCACTGGGGGAGCTGGCCCCCGGCCACCACCCACCCCGCTTCCTTCCCACCCACCTCCACTCTGGCTCTCGCAAGAAGCCCCGTGTGCACACGTGTGGACATGCCAGTCTGTATGCGTGTGTTCTGTGCACACCTGAGCGAATGGCCATTCCCAGCCCGATCTTGTGGCTTCGGGGGGGCAGACATCCTCTGTCCTTGGGTGGGGGGGCCCCAGGGAAAGACCCTGGGAGGGGGCTGAGTCTGTGTGAGCAGGGCATTCTCCACAACCTGGAGGGTCCTCTAGCGGGGGGTGGGGGGCAGCGTGGGCTCTGGGTAGGGGGGTTCGAGGTTGGAGGGGGTGGGAACAGGGGTTGTTGGGCCCTCAGCTGGGGTTCATGCTTTTCATGCTAGGCTAGAGAGCCCCCCCCCCCCGCCCCCACAGTTCTCTCCATTCTTGACTCGGTCACTCTTCTGTGACAGACGGGGCGGGGGGGCGCCGCGGGGGCGGGACACATTCCTCAGCAGCCTGCTGGCTACTCCACTTTACAGAAGACGGCCTGAGGCCACGCTTGGCAGAGGTGGTTATTTTCTACAGTAAACTGTTTTAATGTGCTGTGTGTGTGTGTGTGTGTGTGTGTGTGTGTGCATGCACGCGTGCACATGTGAGGGACAGAAAAGGTGACCAAGTAACTGTGCAAACTGTTTCCAGAGACAAGCTCATTTTGAAACGGCTCTCACTATTTTCTCAGCCACTCTCCAAATCGCATGCCCATGGGGAGATTCTGTTCTACAACGTGGTTGTAGAAAACCTACACGGACCGTCCGGTTCGAAGCTCTTTTCCATCCCCGCTCTGGCCGGCGGCACGGAAGTGGCCCTGGACGGCTGTTCTCACCGAATCCTCGTCACGGCTAACAACAGCGTGGGCACTTCTCCTGCCGCCGTGATGGTCATTTCCGGGGACCCTGCAGACAGTGAGTCACGTCCTGCTTTGTTTCTATCCTCTGGGAAAGGGCTGTGGACGCGATGAGGTACGTGGGGAGGACGGTGACTTGGAGAGACAACACGTCTGGCTAGCAGGCAGTGTTAAGTGTTTCCCTTTGGTCCAGGCGTGTCGGTGGGTTTCCGAGGGCAGTCCTCCTCCGCGTGGGGAGAATGAGACGTCAGCTGCAGTTGGAAGGAGGTGGCTCCCTCATCCCCCAAGGCCCAGGGGGGCCTGCTAGTAGGACTGGTAGTCCGTGGAGACCCTGTCACCTGTTTTCCAACGGCCAGACCTCACGACAGCCACCCTGGTGTGTCCGACACGATGAGGCGGCAGCCTTGGGCAGAAGCAGCGTGCTCATGCCCGCACACTGCGGCTGTGCATGTCCGAATTGTTTCTGGTTTTTGTCCTCACTTCCATTTCTGCACCTAACATCTGAGGAGCAGTAGTGAGTTCAGGAGCAGCCAGGGTTAAACAGGGGAATTCAGCCGAACTGCTCGTCCGTTCCACAGACAGCTGTTTGAAAGCAGATCAAGCGGCAGATACGGTTCTAGGTCAAGTGTCAGCAACTTTTTCAGTAAAAGGGCGGGTAGGAAGTATTCAAGGCTTTGCAGGTCCTACTGCTTTTGTTATATAGTCAGTATGTTTTCTTTTTTTTGCTTTACAACTCTTTAAAAATCTTAAAGTCATTCTTAGCTCAAGGGTCGTAGAAAAACAAGTGTCAGAGGCTAGATTGGTCCTGCAGGCGGTGGTCTGCTGGGCTGTGTTAGGTACTGGGGTCTGGCTGGGTGTCAGGGAGTCAGGACAAGGGGCGTCTGATGGGCAGGCGGGAGTGTTTGCTTGGACGTGAGCAGCAGGAGAACATTCCCAAAGCCCCTGTGGTGATGGAGGTCCTGGGGCTCTTGCCTGGTGGTGGCACTGCAGGTTCAAGGTTATCTTCTTCACCAGATGCTTTCACAAAATGTCTGCTTAGTTAAATCTGACACGTTGCCCTGTTTGTGACGCACAGAAGGGGTTGAAGAAGAGAGAGTCGAACCCACGGAGCAGGGGTTCTCCTTGACTTGGAAGCCCCCACGGGAAGACGTCGTGGGCTACGTGGTGGACTGGTGCGACCGCCCCGGGGACTCCCCCTGTGGTCTCCAGTGGAGGCGCCTGGGCCCCAACAGCACGAGCGCGGTCATCAACTCAGGTAAGAAGGACCCCCCACGGTCCCATCGTGTCCCGGCCACCTCGCAGCATCATCCGCTCGGGTGTCCGGAGCATCTCGAAGATGCTCTGTGATACACTCGGAATTTTGAAGTTGCCGGTCCAGCAGGGGTGTTAGGATTTCAGACTCGGCACATGATGGGGCCTGAGATGTGACCTGAAATTGGCTTTGGCAGAGAATAGCCGGACCCAAGGCTGGGACGGGGTTTCATGATCCTCACCACTGCGTTGCTCTAAACCAGTGCTCTGGAGCGAGTGGCAGAGGGACGTTCGAACAGCTGTCCTGAGAGCTGGGCAAAGTGAAGACGTGCATGGATCTGGCAGGCGTTTAGGACAGCGCTGATGCGAGTCGATTTTCTACTCCCTCAATTTTAGTGGGTTCTACAGAACTTGGGCTCCTATCTTCCACATTGGATTTGTCATTTCAAGGCTGCTGTATAGCAAAATCAAAGAGGAGCCTTGGTTTGTGGCTTGCGTGGGGGGCTCGGTGGCACCATCTGCTGGTCGAGAGAAAGGTGTGGGAACCGTCTGGGTCCGGAGGGTGGCAGAGGCCCCCTGGAGGGCTTTTGGGGAGTCAGGAGGCGAGGTCCCCCTTGGCTGGAGCAGCGGCCCTGGCCTGGCAGGTGCTGCAGGGGGATCGCGGAGGTGCTCACGGGCCAGGGGAAGTGAGGAAGGGGAGGCAAAGCCTTCTGGGCATGGCCTTTGGCTTTCTTGGGCCGAGAGAGGGGGCGTGGTCGTCTCTGGAGGGGGATTTGGAGTCCAAGGAGACCTGCTCCTGGTTTTCTGTCTGGTGGAACTGCGCGCGAGAAGGAAATGAATGAGGGGACACATTCGGTTTCCCTTCTTTTCCTTCCCGGAAGTACAAAGAATGTTTTTTGTGTGTCGTTATTGAAAATCTGTTGATTCTTCTCTGCAGGTGCTTTTAGACCAGGGGTCCGATACCACTTCAGGATCTACGGAATTTCCCCGCAAAGGAGGGCGTTTCTGCTGGGGAAGAAGACAGGGTACACCCAGGAAGAGGGTAAGCGGACCGTGGGCCACCCGTCCTCGGAGACAATGCAGAAAGGCTCCTAGTTTTGGATTAGGAAGGATTTCAACGCCGTTCCTCATTTTCAGTGTCCAGTTTATTTGGTAACTGGGTACTTAAGAAATTATTTTTTAATCGTACTAACACAAACCAGTTTCAGTGAAGACAATTTATCAACCTTATGCAAAAGGAGACAAACTCCTTGCCCATTTTAGCCCGCAAGGGCAAATACCCAGAGTTCACATTTTATGTTTGTCCAGACGTTCCCTTCCCTGCACAGACAGGCTGCGTCCGGTGAGCAAGGGGCCTCACTCTCTGCGGCTGGACTTTGGTCACTGAAGGTTGTTTCATGGTATCATTTTTACCACTGCAAAGTGCCCCATGGTTTGCATAGGTCGGATCACCTGTTTTGGACCTTTAGGATGATTACAGTGGTTTTCGATGAAAAACGATGAAACCCACCTTCCGGTCCTGCGCAATCCCAACTACTCCACATCTCCTTTTGGCTTGCGCCACCCCCCTGTGCCCTGTCCGAATCACCATCATTGTAGCCACTTCTCAGCTCACGTGCACAGTAACCATTTTTGAATGAAGTCCTAGAGGGACACCCTACGATCAAAAGGTTTGAGCTTCTTAAACAGTTTTTCATCTCCTCTACAATGTTTAGGACTTTTGATGCATGCTGCGAAATCACCCCAGAGATTCCATTGCGACCCCACCTGCCCTGGAAGGGGTTTGACCCTCCACATGGTGTTTAGCCACCTTCCTGGCGCCCAGGGTCTCACACCCACTGACAACCAGGAGCCCGGGCCCTCGACCGCCTGGCACTCGCCAGACCCAGCCCCTGGTGGGGGCTCTCTGTGTGGTGGCCGCTGTCTAAGACAGGCAGGGGCCGTGTGTCGGGGAGCCCAGACCGAGCGTCCACATGTATGGGGTGAGACAGGCCCAGGACAAAGCTCCTGGGTTGTTGCAATGGCCCGTGGATAACTTTGTGTGACTTCAGCCTGGGAACCAGAGATCTTCAGGTCCATGCCAGCCTCTGAACATGACCCTTCCTCCTGCTGAACAGCCTTCCTCCTGCTGCCCTTGCCCCCACCTCAGTCCATTCTCGGGTCAGGTCTCCTCTCAAACACGACAGTGGACCCTTGAACAACGCAAGTGTTGGGGTGCCAATCCCCGCACAGTCAAAAACCCACGTAGCACCTGGAGTCCCCCAACACTTAAGTACAGCGGCCCCTCTGTGTCTGCGGGAGACATGCTCCAGGACCCCCCGCAGATACCAAAATCCACGGCGGCTCAAGTCCCGCACACGTAACGTGGTGTGGAGCAGTGCGCATGGTTGGCACTCCCCATCTGTGGGTTCAGCCAGCCACGAGGAGGGAACAGTGGTTTCCGATTTTTACTTGGGAATCTGCAGATGAGAAACCCAAGGATACAGAAGGCCTCGCTGTGTGTTTACTGGATGATCACAATCCTCATATAAGTTCACCGCGCAGTTCACACCCACGCTGTTAAAGGGCCCACTGCATTTAGCACTTAGGAACAGAAGGAGCTCCTAGGAAGCCTCCATGCTCTGTTGTGCCTCGGAGTCTCTCTGGGCTTCCATTCGACATCTGCTCAAGGCAAGGCTTGAACAAGAGGACCGCTCACCCTGCCGTGTGGCTCTCGGGGTCGGAGCATCATCCCATGCACCGAAAGTTTTCATGTTCGATCCCTGGTCAGGGCACATACCTAGGCTGCAGGTTCAAATCCGAGTGTGTAGGGAAGGCAACTGATCAATGTTTTCCTATTGCATTGATGTTTCTCTCTCTCTTTTTCTCCCACCCTTCCTCTCTCTCTAAAATCAACCAAAAAATGTGTCTTTGGGTGAGAATTAAAAATAACAACAATAAAAAAGTAACAGAAGATTGCTCAACTTCCTCCCAGCTCTCCTAAATGATGTCAAGGCCTACATCTTCTTGAGAAAAAGATAAAATTCCTTACCTTGTCCCAAGCTCCCTCTGGGGCCTCTGGGGTTGGCTGTGGTCATACTGGTAGTTCACATGAACGCTCAGAGACTGTTTCCAAACCATGATTCTCTTCTCACCCAACTTCCTTCCCCAGTGCCTTCAGACGCGCCTCAGGTGCTCGTGCATAACCTGACGTCCCACTCCTTCACCCTGAGCTGGAAAGATTACCCCACGGACTCCCAGCCTGGTTTCATCCGTGGGTACCGCGTCTACCTAAAGTCCCAGGCAGAGCAGTGCCAACCAGAGTTCCAAAAGACGGTCCTTCCAGGTAACGTGTTTTTGTTTGTCGACCCCTTTGAAGAGCTCATTATTTGAAATCATGGGAAAGCCTCCTGTGTGGGGCTGTGTCCAGGCTGAATTCTGTTCTTGCGTGCTTTCACGGTCAAACAGCGTCCTTACACAAATTCCTAGGTAGGCAGCATGGCGGGTGGGTATTTGAACTTACTTAAAAAGCCACGGGGCCTGGTTTTGCAGAAGCACCTGAAGTCCCATCACCTCCTTCAGAAAACCCGCCACTTAGAACTTTCTTGCTAACTCCTTTTTCTGTTTCCCTTTGGCCTTATTCAAAGTTAGTATAATGATTAATTTTTCAATTACAGTAGACATCCAGTATTATTTTCTATGGGTTCCCAGTGCACACCACGGTGGCTGGACGTTTATATAATTTACGAAGTGGTCCCCCGATAATTCAAGTACTCCCCAACACCGCACAGAGTTACTACAGTATCCCTGACTGTGTTCCCATTCCCTGTGCTGGACTTCACGTCCCTGGGGCTATTTTGCAACTTCTGGTCTGTGCTTCTCCATCCCTCCCCCCTTCCGCCCAGTCCTCCGGCCCTCTCCCCTCTGGCAGCCGCCACTTCGTTCTCTGCGGCCGTGGAAAGTGTTTTTACATTGCATGCTCTGGCCACTTCTCACGGAACTGCGGGCTCTCCCTGGGTCGTCAACATCTCTTGCCTAGTGGGTGTTTCCCTTTTCTGGCCATCTCCTGAAAACGTCACCCGTGTTCCCGGTGTGAGGAAATTGCGATCTAATTTCTGGCTGGTTTAAACATGCTGACAGTGCTGTGCCAACAAGAGTGGTAATGCCCAACTCACAAGTCTCTCTCACGCTCTTAATACTTGTTTCTTCTTGTAAAAAACACAATAAATTTTTTTTTTAAATGACAGATCGTTCAGTAGGCTGCCAATATGACATCAACGACCCGGAACAGAAGACGCTGGTCGTGGGAGGCCTCCAGCCGGAATCCTCCTACGAGTTCGCGGTCATCCCGCACACCGGGGCTGGCGAAGGCGCGCTGGACGCCTTCACCAAGGTCACCATGCCGGACGAGCGCTGTGAGTTTCCCCGAGTCAAAACCGCCCCTCAGCGTTCCTTGCACACTGACAGATGGCACACACGTTGCTGTGGGCTTTGTCTAGATCAGGAATTTTTAAGCTTTTCTTCTCTTTCTGTCTCTGTCCGTCTCTCTCTAGATGAAAATCTGTTTCACAAAAAATGTTGCGCAGACTTGCACTCCACAAAGCAGATGCAAGTGGGGCTAATCCGCCTGATGGGTGGCCTCGAACCTTCCTCCCGCCTCACTCCGGTCCCCGGGGCACTTCTCTGGCACTCAGTCCCGGGGTAGTTTGAAAATCACAGACTGCAAAGTCAGTGTTGGCTTGGGAAGAGCCCTGCGGCTCTATCCAGAGAAGGTGGTCTGGCTGGTTCCCTCTTGGGCAAATGAATCGCTTCCTGACTGCCTCTGGGGGTGTGCAGTTGGGCAAAAACTATCTGTTCACAAACCCGGTGTTTGCAGATTTGGTGGGGAAAGGGTGAGACAAAGAGATCCATGTTTTCAAAATGCTTTTGGCCTGAAAGATGAAGAAAGGAGGAGGGAAGAAGAGAGGTAGGAACTGGCTCATGGTACATAAGATTCTCCAGGTAAACCCTGAGCTGCGACAAACCGGAAGGTGGGGGAGGGGTGGGAAAGAGATTCCGACGGAGGAAGGAGGAAAGTAGGTGTCCGCCGGGGAGCACACAGGTCCCGCCCGGGAAGTGGTCTTTGAAGACAGTCCCCTGTGAAAAACGAGTCCCCGCCAGAGATGTCTGCCGGAAGTTCCCTGCTGTCCCAGTGTGTGTGTGTGGGGGGGGTCCCTTGGCTGCAGGCGGGGCCGTGGGGGCAGATCAGGGTCATCAGGTGCACCTGCGGGCCCGGAGGGCCCTGACCGGGGACAGGGCCGCGGCAGCCGGGGCACGCACTGCTGCTCACTGAAACACCGCCCCAGGTCCCCGAGCCGGAGGCCCGAACGTGCACCGTCAGGGGAAGGTGTCAGTCGGCGGTTCGCAGTATTTGAGCGCTCATTTCCAGGTTGTTTTTCTTCTACCTTTGGTGTTTACATGGCTGGTGGAGGAGTGTGTGTCTGTGTGGTGCACACATACGTGATACATACAATTACCTCAAGTATGTTTTCTGATTTCATGTATCTCCCTCACTCGTGCTAAACCTCCTTGGCCTTGGCCATATTGATTCTTCTTAAAATGGAAATAAATTGCTGCCTAATTGCAGCGATGAGAGTGACATTCTACAGTCACAAAAACGGTCTGGAGGAGTCACAAATGTGACGCTGAGTGACCAGACGGACCTGCCTCTTGCCGTCTGGTTCCCTTTGCAGGGGACAGAAGGAGGCAGGTACCATGTGTCATTAGAAGACCAGACCGTGGTTGGCTCGGGAGGGGAGATGACTGCAGGGGTCCCGGGGGGCTTCCTGGGGAGCTGGTGCGTGTGTGTTCTTTACCGGGGTACGAGTTACGTGGGTGCGTTCAGTTTGCAAATATTCATCCAGCCGCACCCTCACAGGCACCTTTCTGTGTGCATAATCACACTTCAACAAAAAGTTCAGCAAACCACTCTGAAGTTCAGCAACTACTATGGCTAGGTCTCCAGGCTTATTCTCAATCATACGATGAAAGTCCAAATTTGACCACATTTTAAAACTAACTGTAGTCGTCAAAGGTGCTGACTTGGAGAACAAGGTGTTCCTTAGTGGTGTCCGGACAGAGGTTTCTTTCCCTTCCCTGGACACCAGGGTTCACTGGAGGCCAGTTGTCAAGGTGCTTGGCCCCCTGCCCCCACACTGGGCCCTTCTCTCCAGAGCCCCATGCTGCCTGACAACCCCAGCTTGGCCATCTCCCCAGGCCTGCCCTCCCTTACAAAACTCCAGCAGCACCCGCCCCCACCTCCCAAATCAAACCCCATTTCTTCCAGGACAGCAAGTGCTGTGGCCAGGGCATGGGTGGGGGGTGGGCACATGGATCTACTGCCCGTGAGTGACTATCAGCCTCTCAGCCCTCCCTGTGCGGTCTGCATTTGTAGAAGAGGGTGTTTGGCAGCTCTGCTGGACGGGTTGTGGGCGGAGCCTGCTCTCGGTGCGAACCGGAAGGCAGGCATCCGAGAAAGTGAGGCGCTGGTTGACCTACCTGGGAACTAAAAGTTGAAGGGACTAGAGACTGTATCAGAGACTAACCAGAAGTCTATATCGGAGGCTTCACTAGAAGGGGCGCATCAGCCAATTTTTTTTCAGATTTTTTAATTTTTTATTTTATTTTCTTTTATATATTTTTAGAGAGGGAAGGGAGGGGGAGAGAGAGAGAGAGAGAAACATCAATGTGCAGTTGCTGGGGGCCATGGCCTGCAACCCAGGCATGTGCCCTGATTGGGAATCGAACCTGCGATGCTTTGGTTTGCAGCCCACGCTCAATCCACTGAGCTACGCCGGTCAGGATGCATCAGTCAATTTTTGATGTGTAACAAAATACCTCAAAATCTCATTAATACAAAGAAATTCATTTTCCTGCTCACGGCTTGGCGGGGCCAGGCAGGGTCCTGGCGTGGTGAGGTCCAGGTTTGTTTCGTGCAGCTTCCGTCTGGGGCTCAGGCTGAGGGGCCAGCGGTGCTGGGGGCAAAGTCTTTTTTTTTCTCCTCATTTTTAATTTATTGATTTGAGAGAGAGACACATCGATTCATTGTCCCACTTATTTATGCATTCATTGGTTGGTTCTTGTACGTGCACTGACCAGGGATCGAACCTGCAACCTTGGTGTGTTGGACGATGCTCTAACCAACTGAGGTACTAGTCAGGTGTCACCACGTGGTGACACTGTGCGGCACAGGGCAAAGTGTTGTCACGGTGGATCCCAGGCACGCAAGGGGGCAGGCGAAACTCTATGAATACACCGACAGCAGCTACTGGCATTCACTGCTCACGTCCCATCGGCCAAACCAAGCCACGTGGCTGAGCCACAAGTGAGGGAGGGTTATGCCGTGACGCCGTGGCGAGAATGCAGGGTGGACTTCCGACACGGGGGGGGGGGGGTTGGGCGGGGCACCCACTGGGAGCGATGACTGGGAGAGGTAATGGGGCTGGTCACCAGTGTCACGGGCAAGCAGTTGCCGGTGGTGACTGATCAGATGCCCCGCCTTCTCCAGTAGGCAGATCTCCTACTGCATCTTGCATATGTTGACTTTTGAGAAATAACAAACGTACAAAGTTACACTTGTCCTTAAACTTATTTTTTCTTCCTTTGGGGAAGAAAGAGCACTCCCCTGAAAAATCCTTTCCCTTTCCTTCTGCAGCCCACGTGCTGATACGAATCATTCTGCCCATGATCGCCGGCCTCGTGGTTATCGCGATCCTGTGCTACTTGAAGAGTCGGTGGTAAGTGCGTGGGGAGTGTTACCCGAGAAGGGGGCCAGAGAAGGATCCAGACAGGAGTTTGATAAAACCAATCACACTGCCCAGGAGGAGGATTAGGGCTAGAAGGAAAAGGACGGAGGGGCTTAGAGGAGCATGCGAGAAAGTTTTAAACAGTTTTGCTTTTTGGATCCACACATGAGAAAAACAGTCACCATTCAGAAAGACTGAAGACTCGTTCAGCAGCAGCAGGCGGTACTTGTGTCTCGCTGGCCGTGTGCTCGGCACTGTCCTAAGTGCTGTCCGTGCAGCGGCCCATCAGGCCTCACGGCGTCGCCCTGGGCACCGCCGCTGTCTCCGCTGAACCCACGAGGACACGACAGCCTGGACGGGCCACGCAGCTGGTGCACCGCCCGCCACAGAGCCAGGGCGGGAACCCAGGCGTCCGGCCTCGGACTTCTCACCCCTACCTGTTCCGACGTATTTAAGATGCGGCCTCACTGTCTCTGTTTCTCTAGGATGAAAGAGATGTGTTATCCCGACATCCCGGACCCGTACAAGAGCAGCGTCCTGTCCTTACTGAAACCCAAGGTAAACGTGGTGACACTGTGCGGATCCCGTGTACCCGTCCACTGCCAGTCCGGGGGCGGGGCGGGGCTGTACTAATTATGCTTCCGTAGACCACCCCCCCCCCCCCCCCGGCAGGTATAGTGGAGCGAGCAGGGCCACCTCTGCCCCCCCAGCCGGGACACGGGTGGACGGAGCTGGGTCTCTGCTGCTGCTGCCGCTACGGGCCATCCCGTTCCCCTCCACTAGCACGTGAGCGGGACGCCACGGGGAAACGCTGAAGCTCTGCGTGCCTCCCCCACGCCCGGCGCCGGAGTCACGTTCGTTCGTGTGTTTCCTGTTCCTGTTCCAGGAGGCGGCTCCGCTAACCATAATGAGTGTCAACGACTGCGTTCCGGACGCCCTTGAAGTTGTCAAGAAGCCCGAAGGGAGCAAGACCCCGTTCCCAGGCGCCAGGAAGGCAGCCCCAGACACCACTGCACGCACCAGGCCGGACTACATTTACCTCCTCCCGACAGAGAGCTCCCCCAGCCCCTGCATCTGCTTTGAGAACCTGACCTACGACCAAGCAGCTCCCAGCTCTGGCTCCTGTGCCCGGGTCCTGGGGCCTCACGAGGCCGCACCGAGTCAGCTGGGACTACCCACCTCAGCTGCGAGTTTGCTGAAACCACTAGAACAAAACTACGTGAACACCCCGGCAGAAACCCCGGCCGGGGAGACTACTTTGAATTACGTGTCCCAGCTGGCTTCCCCCGTGTCTGGGGACAAGGACCTTCTCCCAACAAAGCCCCCGGAGCCAGAGCCGGAACTCTGTTGCGAGTATAGAATGCAAATGGCCATGCCCCTTGACCTTGCCTCGCCCTCCCGGAATGAGAGCAGCAACGGCTCCCCAACCGCCCTTTTAGGGCAAGAATACCACGGCTAACTGTCCACACGGTTCAAATCTGTGCACTCCAGAACAGCAAGGGGTGCGCCCGACCCCACTCCATCACGAGACACCCCCGCGTTTAAACCCCAGTGAGCTGCCACCACCGGCAGGCCTGACTTCTCGGAGGCCACGGCCATCTGGCTGGGTTTCCAAGTGCAAGAGCTCGGAGACTCCCCGTCCTTCCCCGGAGCTGGCTTGCTGCAGGAAGGCCGGCATCGCCCGCGAGCACCCGCTTACCTTGCTGCCGCATGTTCCCGGCCGCCTTCGCAACAGCCACCCCGGCCCCCGACGCGGGGGGTGAGCCCATCCACCCAGTACCGGACAGGGCGGCTCTGGTCCTAGGAGTTCAGCGCGAAAGGGTTTCCATTAACTTTTACCCCCGCATTGACTGTCGTGAGGGTGAAGGCACTAGGTCGAAGGCTTTCACAGAGGCCACAGAAGGTTCGTTACTACGGCAGATGCTGTCAATGTTAATTTACTCTGGATGTACTTAATGGAGAAGTCGCAGGTGTTGGAGACAGAAGCAGGTTCTGGGCTTGTGTTGCAGTGGTAAGAATTTACAGCTCGTTGGCACGGTGCAATGAACTCTCCCCCTGGGGGGTGGGGCAGGGGGCGGGGCACAGACCTTTGTAACAGGTAAGACGGGTGAATGAATGAGACCCCCCCAGTCGTCCTGTCTTGCCTACCAGTTAGACAGTGGGGCTGGGAAGCCCTCCTGGCCTAGTGTCAGAGTAACAGCACTGCTACCGAGTGCGCACCGTCCTACCGTCATGTTTGATGACTACCTCAGACGGAAAAGGGAGAGCACGTCGTCGAGTAACTCCAGGCACGCTTTCTTATTTTTCCCAAGAACTGTATTATAGAACTGTGACCCGTGTCCATGTAGCATCCTCTAGACTCCGCAGTAGGCTGTCTAGGCCCACACAACACCCTCACTCTCCCCCATACTCCTACTATGCTAACCTAGCCGACACAATGAAACCACACTGCTGGGCGTGCATCCTCGGGGCGTGACTACGAAAGGCTGCCTGGGTGGGGCAGCTCCGTCGGGCTGAGCAGCAGCTTCGCGTCCCTGAACCCACGTGGGCAAAGCTCCGCGTGACAGGCGCTCCTCTCTCTCCCCCCTGGTGCCCGTGGTGTTCCCTGGTCATGTTTCTCAACGAGCACAGACACAGGCTCCTTTCCATTCGCCGCGGTGGAAATGGCACTGCCTGTGCCTCTGGTGCCACCTGCCCAGCCTGGGCTGCCACCACCACGAGGAGGAGGAGGAGGAAGGCAGGACCCATATCTCAGAGGAAAGCGGCTATCCGCTGGCCTGGACACAAGGTACAAACCAGGACTTCCGTTCAGGCTTTTCAACATCGTCCTCACGTATGTCTATGGCTTTTGCTAGGAAAACTGGTTACGAAGTCCTAACCCAGTACACACGAGTATCTTGAGTAGCATCACAGTGTTGAGAAGACTGGGTCCAGATGGTCACTTGCCCTCTTGGGTTCCTCCGTCATGATGGGGTGACTATAAGTCAGTCCACAGAAGTGTCAACGACAGTGATGACTGATGTGAACCGTCTCTCTCGTGTAGACTCTCTTTAAAAAAACAACGCATGAAACCTTGAAGTTGTTTGTGTTGCAACAGCCTTAATTAAAATACTTCACCACTGCATTATTCTGTGTTTTCTCTACCTCGGGGAAATGAAAATCTGACAGTCAATAATGCTGATGTCACCGCATGAGCTACTGCAAATGCCTGGGAACCACTCCAGCCCGCCCAGTCCGGGCCCCCCACGGCACCTGGCCTGGAGTCCGAGCTGCACCAGGCGTGCGATGCGCGCTCAGCTCTGAGCGCGGCCGGACCAAGTGGGCTGTGCAGCTTGGTGCTCACAGTTACCACTGCAACTGCAGTTCTGGGCATGCACATTCCTCTCTCGTGTTCTTCATCACCAAGTAAGTCAGTGTTTAAAACCTTAGCTGTCAATGCTGTGTGCTTAACAGCATGGCTTTAAGAAGTGTTCTTCAGAAACTCTGAGGTTTGTATTCATGTGTCAGAATTACTAGGATGGAAACTGTTAACAGAATTTCAACTATACACGAAGGTAGAAGAGCAGAAGAAACCCGTATTGGTAGGTGGGGCCTTTGCGAAGTGATTAGGTCCTGGGGCTGGAGCCTCGGTGAGTCAGATCAACGCTCTTTTAAGAAACACACAAAACTTCCTTGTCCCTTCCACCATGAGGACAGACCCAGTAAGTCTGGGACTCAGAAGGGGGCCCTCACCCGATCATGCTGGCCCTCCGGGCTCAGACTCCCAGCCTACAGCTCTGTGGGGAATACATTTCTATCGTTTATTAACTGCCCCAGTCTGTGCTATCTTGTTACAGCAGCCCGAAGGGACTAAGGCAGTCCTTTACTTTTTAGTATTTTTATACAAGGTCTGTCCGGAAGGTATCCAGCCATGCAATACGAAAAGAATAGAGGCATTTATTAAAGCAGATACAAGAAACACAGGATGATGCCTCAGTTCCCTCCAAGTAGGCACCTCGGGTCCTCACACCGTTCTCCCCGTCACCATCGTCCGCCTTGTCGTCATATTTTCCTGAATCTCATCAACCATCTGAAATCTCCTCCTTTCAAAGGTGATTTTAGTTTTGAGAAAAGCCAGGAGTGGCAGGGCCCCAAATCTGGGCTGCAGTAGGGCTGGGTGATTTGGTTTTTCCCCAAACTCTGAACAAGATGTGATGCACGAACAGGCCAGCTGTCATGATAAAGCTGCCAATCACTCGTCGTGTTGTCCCCCAAAGCCTTCTGAAGCACCTGAACAGTTACTGCAGAGAAATGGTCAGGCTTAAGGCAAAATTCAATGCAGACTCGTTCTACTCGCTCGGTCATTTTGAATGTGACGAACAGCACATGTGCTCACTCAGGGGCATCTACCCCACCCCCCCGACAATGTCACTGACTAGTGTGGTGATGTCGTCACTGTTCACACACGCTGACTGTGGCCCACTCCCCTTGGCTGCCAGGGACATCGATGTCGCACAACCCGTTCTTGTTACATTAACAATGGCTGGACAGACCTGAGGTATCAGAGAGTTTTTGGTGGGGGGTGAGGGGGTAGTTGGAGGTGGAAGAGGGTATGGGGGGGATAAATGGTAATGGAAAAAATACAATAAAAATGGTAGAAAAGAACTTTGAAACATGAAACAAACTTTCTTAAGTTCAGCTATATTATCATGTTTTTTAAAGATCAGCTGTATGATTATTAAGTGTAATTTTTAGTTTATTTGGGGGCCTATTGTTTTTGTTGAATGACATATATAGTGAAAAGCGATGAAAAAATGATATACAGAAATGTACTTAAAGACTAATAGATCCAAAATAAATCTATTTCTAAAAGTGACACACATTTTTCCCACATTTAATCAACTGTACTAGACCCTAGCTTTGACACTGAAGTTTATTCTCCAGGCTGGGTTATTTCCTTTGTGGTGTCCCCCTCTGCTCCTAGGGCTCTGGCTGTACGTTACCTTATCTGATCAGGTCAGTTTTTACCTACGAAATCAAATACTGTCTCCAGGAGTCATCATACTAGCAGCATTTTTATTGTACATTAATTCCTCAAAATATTCAGAACTGTTCTGTCTAAAGACTGATCCATTTTTCCAAACCCTTGATAATGAATGAAGTTAAAATAAAATTGTAAAGGTAGGTTTGACTAGATTATTATGAATGTTTAAGAAAATGGAAATAGCTATTTTAAAATGCCTGGAACAAATCAAAATGGCATGGTACTGGCATAAAAACGGACACATGGATCAACAGAAAATAAGAGAGAACACAAATAAACCCACATCTTTGTAGTCCATTAATATTTGACAAGGGAGGCCAAACGTACAATGGGATAAAGATAGGCTATTCAATAAGTGGTATGAAGAAAATTGGACAGATATATGCAAAAAATGAAATCAAACCACCTTCTTACACCATATACAAGAATAAACTCAAAATACATTAAAGATTTAAATGTCCGACTCGAAACCATAAAAATCCTAGAAGAAAAGAAAGACAGTAAAATCTCGGACATTTCTCATAGCTCTATTTTTCCTGATGTATCGCCTTGGGCAAGGAAAACAAAGGAAAAAAATGGGATTACATCAATTTAAAGTGTTTTTGCACAGCAGTGGAAACCATCAACAAAATGAATAGAACCCAAGGAATAAGACATATTTGTCAATATATCTGATAAGGGCTTAATATCCAATATTTATAAGGAAATTATAAAACTAAACACTAAAAAAACCCCAAAACCCCAAACAATCCAATTAAGAAACTGGACAATGGACTTGAATAGACCTTCTCCAAAGAGGACACACAGATGTCCAATAGACATATGAAATATGCTCAATGCCCCTAATCATCAGAAAAATGCAAATTAAAACTATAGTGAGATATCACCTCATACCTGTCAGAATGGCTACCATCAATAAGTCAACAAACAACAAGTGTTATCAAGGATGTGGAGAAAAAGGAACCCTAGTGCACTGTTGGTGGGAATGCGGACTGGTGCAGCTACTACGGAAAACAGTATGGAGATACCCCCCAAATTAAAGATGGAACTGCCTATGACCCAGCGATTCTACTTCCGGCAATCTATCTGGGGACACCTGAAACACTGATTAGAAAGAACACAGGCACCCCTGTGTCCACTGCAGTGTTACTCACAATCGCCAAGATCTGGAAGCAGCCCGACTGCCCACCAATAGCTGAGTGGGTAAAAACCACCGTGCTACATTGACACAATAGAATACCACTTGGCTATGAAAAAGAAGGAAATCTTCTTACCTTTTACGACAGCGTGGATGGAGAGTATTACGCTAAGTGAAATAAGCCAGTGGGAGAAAGGCAAATACCATTACGATCTCACTCGTGTGTGGAATCCAATGAACGAAACGAGCTAAGGAAGTGGAGACAGACTCATGGGTCCAGAGCACAGACGGACAGACGGGAAGGGGTTCGGGGCTGGGCGACAACAGGGAAGGGACGAAGCGGAGAAAAGGCAGGCTCACGGCCACGGACAACAGTAAGGTGACCGCCAGAGGGGAGGGGGTGGGGGAGGCGGGAGACGGTGACACGGGACGGGCGGTGACGGAAGGAGACTGCCGTGGGGTGGAGAACACACCACGCAGTGCACAGGTGATGTGCTGCAGAGCTGTGCACCCGGGACCTGTGTAACTTCATCAACCAATGTCGCCCCATTAAGTTCTGTTAAAAATAAATAAAAACATACTTGGAACAGGCCACCAGTGTGTCACTGAAGTAGATTCTCCGTGTTGCCTGGAAGTCACTTTCAGGGGGGAGCACCTGTGTCAGCCTCAGGGGCGTATAATTCAAATCAACACTGAATGTTTTAAAATTTCAAACAGAACCACACAAGTTTAAGAATTTTAAGTACATTTTATTAAGAATGTATCCCTTTGATAAGATTATGTTTCAGGAGGCTTTTAATGCCCTTGACATAAACTGTACACATTATACAAAAACAAGAAAACCACACAAAAAAAAAATCAAGGTGGAGCAAAACCATTTGGGGACAAACCTTATTTAAATTATACACAACTCAATGAAATATTCTTACGGAAAATATATAAATACTTTTTCTTTCTATGTTACAGTTATACAATATAAATCATATTTCAATGTCTGTTCAGTGACCTACAAACACCAGAACCTCCAAATATGTAGCAGCGTATTACTAAATAAAAAAGAGAGAGAAGAAAATCCTATGGTCAGGGAGGACTAATCTGAGATTGTTTTCACAACCCCTTACCATTTTCAAAACTAATTTACACTATCTGTTTTACAATGCAGCTTCAGGGTTTCTGACAGGCCAGCAATGGAACACTTTTCAACTGTCATGTATGAAAAATTTTTACCCCCAGCCCTTTCTGCCCCAAAACTTTGCATTTTGTGCTAAATCAACCTGTTCAGTGGCAAAATTACAAGGTATACTTTTTGGCATAAATTATATTTTTCAAATGAAATATTTTATAAAGAAAGTCAAACAAAATGTGCAATTTATGCATGATGTGGCATAGTTATCTGCCTACATTACCAAAATACTCCAAAGGGGGAGAAATCCACATTCTGTGTGAGTCATATAAACCTATGAATGAAAACTCCCCTGGGAACCTGGAACAAACAGAAAAAACGAATGCTCCTAGAAAGATTCTCTGATTTCAATATTGTTTGATAAGCATTGCTATTAATTTCACTGGCATGCTTTTATAGTGAAACTCGCACTTGAACCAGTAATAATGTACTTCCTGAATGGGGATACCAGGGAGAACTTCCTCAACTTACACTCTGGAAAATCTGATATATCCTTTTATTTCAGTAGCTTTTCTTATAAAACTCTTCGCAATTCTACGTATTGTTTCCCCCATGTTTTAATGGATGGCGAATTCGAGACAAAATTGGAAGCACAGGACAAGGGAAACCTCTCACTTCCAAAGGGCCTCTCCCAAGGTAGCTTACAAAGCTCATGTCACACAGAATTAGCACCTCACTCTCACCATGCAAAAAATAACTGTGGTTATAATTTGGATGACAATTTGACTGGTTTTTATTGCTTAATTATCTGTGCTTTAATGTGGGGATAAAAGGCATCCTCTGAATGGAATGAAAATTCTCACCTAAATAGCAGTGGACAATTCTAAATAAGCACTGACACCTCACTGTTGAACACTCTGCCACTGGAATATGCCCTGAAAAATTCAGCTTTAATTATTTCAAGCTCTGGAGGAAAGAGCTGAAAACTATTAAAGCCACCATTTCAAAGGACTAGTACACATGACATTAGAGTAACTAGTCTAATAATGTATACACCTAGCTCCAAAGAGCCTTTTCTAATGTCACTGTCATACAGGATGTCCATATGCTACCAATCTTGATTAAAAACATTTTTATTAGAGAGGAGAGACTTTCCCCCCTCAAATATACCTAAGCATAAACAGGAAATAAAAGTATAAGAAATCTTAGATCATATTTAATTATGAATACTAATTTCTAATTTCCTTATTTATCAGTTTAACTTAGTATGTGAAGCTGAAATTTGTTCTTGAAAAAAAATTTCAGTTAGAAGTAACAATTCATGTTACAATGAGAAATTCACAGTTTACAACCAGCACAACTGTCCAAATTCCTCCAAATTATCAATAATTACCATTAGTACAAATATGTATGGACTAAGAATTCTAAAATCTTGAAAAACTATAGTATTGACATTATTTTGGTATTTTATAGTCTGGCAATATCTATTATTTATAGACGATTTTCTCAATTATTTCTATTACCACCAACACTTTTCCTAATCTTCTCTGCTATAATTTAATAATTTTTAAACACCTAAGTTAATCACTTGGCACGCATGTGAGCTTTTTTCATCATTAAAATCTATCTTTATGCAAACAAGTACTCAAAGAAAACATATTAGACCTGTCAGTGAAATATGGATAAACCAAATAGCATTATCCATTTAAGTACATTTTTTCCCTTAAATTACTGATAACCACAGAGCTCTGAGTATCTCCCCAAACTAAGTGCTATAGGCAAATATTATGATGTATACATATAAGTCTTTCAAAGTAACTGTCAAAAAACCCCTGCTCTGGCGGACAGTAATGAGGACTTCACTTCAGGGTGGACGAGTGAGTCTGGGTGCAGGTACGGGGTGATGTGTGTGTGACAGAAAAGAATCACTGTTAACCTCTGAGGGATTAAACCACAGATTACACTCTGCATTAACTGAGGTAGTGTTGAAAATGAATGTCTAAAGCATGTTAATCCCATTGTAAGTAAGATTACTACATTACCTCCTTTGGAGTTTTTAACTACTATCTGGTCTAAGTTTCTCTGACGCTTGGTTCTCTGGAAGGCAGTTTCATCATCCAAGACCAAAGACCAAGGTGACAGGTGACGTTCTTAAAAGCACTGTCGACATTTAAATAAACACTTGGGTTCGGTGATAAGTTAAAGTATAAAAAAGTGTGTGTCTTATCTTCAACTGGGTTTCTGAGAGGAAGTCTGAAGAACCCCTCTTTACCACGAGCAGCAGCTTCCAGCCCTATCTGCTTTGTTAGAGTGTGAGTTGCTACACAGTGCACGCACGGACAGTCTGCTGACGCGCAGTCGCAAAGGGGTGTCACGAAGTGAGATGAAACACTTATCTCCACTGGAACTTTCAGTGCCAGCGCGTTGTTTCAGAAGTATCTCGTGAGTTAGGTTTGCTAGTTCACAGGGTTCTTGACAGAGATCTCAGAGAGTAAGCCCATTATCAGAAGGGTTTGTGACACAGGAAAGTGTTCATCGATACACGACAACGGAGTCAAAGCTGATGTGTGACTAAAAATGGCATACACAAATGAATTAGAAAAGGGTCCTAATCAGTCCAGCTGGATTTTTTCTATTTATACACAGACCTAAAAAAGATAATCCTTTCATTTACAAGCATTCTAATGATGATGGCCATGCTGTTTTTATATACAAATTTGCATATATGTGTAATTCCTGTGAAGATGTTCAAATAATCTTTAGACATATACAAATTAAACACACAAATTAACGAAACCTTGCCCTCATCAACTTAACCACTTCACAAACATGATAAAGACAATTACTGTATGCATAAATTCACCTATCACTGCATTTAGTTTGTGCAAAACAAGAACACTGATATAAAAATTAAATTACTGCTGCTTTAAAATTTGGTACTTAAGGCTTTTCACTACAATTTTTAATTGTAATAACAGTGTCATTAATAATTTTTTAAAAGGAAATATGGCTGGCTCTTCTTTTTCCATGGAATGTACAGTAAATTGTAGGCAATCTTGTTTTTCCCTTCAAGTATCATTTAATGCTTTCTGCTGCTTTACGTCTACATTGATAGTGCTTGTTCGAGTTCCTATTTGAAATGGTGATATGGGAAGGTGATGAGAATGGAAGTCCACTGAACACATTCATGCATTTTATATGTGGGAAACAGCTGAACTGTAACATGATTTTCTGATTTTAATCAGGAACTGTAGTGAAAAACCTTAATCAGTTCAAATAGCCTATAACAACAACACGTCAAGAGAAGGAAAACAAATACGAAAGAAACGTTATGCAAGTCTAACAACATAGAAATAACTTATCAGTCCCGGGTCGCCGAGGCTCTCCTCTGGCTCTGAGGTCACAACCCTTGGAGTAGTGTTACGACGCTAAGAAAAGCTCCCCTCTCACGCCAGCAGTCACAGCACCCCCACTGTGGGGACAGGACACAGCCTCAGAGACACTGACCCCTGGCTTCCGTGACTCAGGCAACAAACAAGGCATCTTTTCATTTTCCCTAAGAGAAGAACTCAGAAACAACTGCGTGAAGGGTGCTTCTGCACATCCTATTACTGTTCCTCGTGGTTGAGCACTTCGAACGGGAAAGCAGAAAACCTGTGTCGGTACTCAGTGCTTGGCTCTCACATACAATGGAAACTAAAACTTTTAAGATGGTGGCAATGAACACGGAACCCCTACCGGGGCGCACCGGGGACAGGGGACGTTGTTTGGTTACGGAAGTCTGCAGTTCCAGCTGTCCAGGCGCCAAAACTGCTGGCACAGCGCACGCGGACCCTCCCGTCCTTGCGGCCCAGCCCGCCAGCATCTCCTGAGGCGTTCGTGAACTGCGCAATGTGAATGTGTGCACAGGATCCGTCTATACACATCGCAGGCAGGAGGTCAGGACTCGGCCGATGGATCAACTACGGGCTGCTTTGGTGGTACGGCCAACACCGCCTCTGCTTCTTCGTGCATCTAGGCAAGAAGGGGGTCTACTTTAACAACCTTCTGGTATATTAACAGATATAATCTCCCTCTCAACGCACACATGGAAATGCTTTTGAAAAAAATTTCAGAAGCACGCATTCTACTTACTTGTAGAAACTGTACATCTTGGAACAGCTCTTGTATGAACCTCCGGCACGGGAGCCTGAAGGCGCAGTGCGCCAGCAAGTGCGAGACCTCCGAGTAGAGGCAGATGTCGTCGAAGGTCTGCGGGTACTTCTCCTTGATCCTGCAAGCAGAGGCCGGGCCACGTGGGTGAGGCTGGGGCAGGCACGCCGCTTCCTCCAGAGTACCGCTTTTTAAATACTTTTTCTCAGATAATGATTCGATGTCAAATTTGGGGTGATGGTGTAAGAATATAAAACATTAAATACTCCTACCTCATACTTCAATTAGATGTTTTACATTTCAGGCTGTTGGATTATTTAAAATAATTAAAACCTAAATGTTTCTTGGAAAGTTAGAAATATCCCTTTTCACTGGCATGAGAAACTGCAAAATTTATTAGTCTAGGATGACTCAAATATTTTCAAAATTGAGTTTTAAGATAGAAGTTTTCCACATTGGACTGAAATTGTTAACATCCGTGACTGAACTCTCTCTCTGTGTCTTACAAACTGGGAACAGCGGCTCTGAGCCGGCACAGTCCCTGGGAGCTGGCGCTGGGCTGGGCTGGGCTGGGGCAGAACACAGGGCGAGGGCCCCCGGATCGTGGGGCTTCTGGCCAGGCGGCCGCAGTGAGACCCTCGCACCCGTTACTACTGTGTTGGCCAAAAAGACTGTTTAGTTTTTTTCCGTAAAACAAAAGACACATTTTTCATGTTCACCAATAACTTTATGGATTGGGATATTCTGAGTATGCTGGCTATCTCCCGTGTGGCAGAAAGTGCATTGTTCTCACGAATGTCTGGACTTGACTGTTACCAACTTCACCTGGTCTACCTGATCGTCAGGCATCGTCCAGTGAGAAATCTCCAGCAAAAGTATAATAAACCGAAAATGTCACTTATTTTCTCCCACCTTCAATATTAAAATGGCTACACAAAAATTCACCAATTTTGATTTAAAAAAAAAAAATGCACACTGACATGGCATCTGTCCCAATACAATCTAACAAAACTGTTTCAAACCAAGTTAAAGACAACTAAGTGCTACTAGAGCCACCTTATGGAAACAAACAGACTTTCTGGCCAACCCACTATTTTGTAAAAGCCTCACAGGAGACCCCGAGGTGCCTCTCTTGAGGACTGCTGCTTTATGTACTACAAACCAAAAATGTTGAATCCAAGAAAATACCACTTGTTTTATGTAGGCCAGCTTTTCTCAAACTTGAAGAAAGAATTCCCTTACTTTCTTTAAAATTAATAAAGACCCCCAAAAGCTTATTTTTTGTGGGTTATAGCTATAAATAATTACCCTGTTAGAAATTGAAATAAAAAATTTTTCAAAATATTTAGATTCCTTTAAAAATAAGCCAATTTCATGTTAATACACACACACGTTAACAAAAAGTAGTTTTTCCAACACTAAAAATATAATAGTATTATTTTATACCTTTACAGATCTCTTTAAAGTCTTGCTTACTAAAGGTAGCTGGATTCACATACCTGCTTCTGCATTCAATCTGTTACCGTATGTTATTTTGGTTGAAGTACATGAAGAAAATCTGGCCTCACACAGATATACCATGTGTTGAGAACCACTGATGTAAGTTAATTAATCTAACTTTTGATTTCAAGTATCTTTTTCACCATAAGAAGCACAACAAAGGATACTCATGCTTAGTATTAACTTACGTTAAAAGCCCAGTTTCATGACATTTAGTTGAAACTGAACTACTCAAATTAATGACTAATCTTAGAACTTCTTTGCGAAGGAGTATACGGCACATTGGTGTATCATCTGGAATTGTTTTAACACCTGAAAAGAAGATTAAAATATTTTATCTATATCATAATAGAAAACGATTATGTCATGGAATTTGTTAAATTTATGTAAAGATTTAAAACTGAGATAAATTACACATGCTCTGCTGATCATTTGGGAATAAATTCTTTCTAATGAAAGCAGGCAGCTAAGAGGGTACATACAGGTGCTGACAAAAGTGTCACAGTTGGCTAAACACGCCTCACCAAAAGTGGTATCACAGTTCTGAGACAACTTTAATTAACATTGAGTATGAGCAACAACCACACTTAAGTTTATTAACAAGGCTTGGATTTGAATCTGAAAACTTACCTAGCAGCAGTTCTGTGCTTTTGGTGCTGCTGGCTGAGCCTTCTTGAGACACTCCATCGCTACAGCCAGAAATCCCCGAGAACTTAGAGGGAACCACTTCTAAGGGATTATGGATGCTCTGCTCACACCAATCAGAATATGGAATGTCTTGAAGGTCTGAAGGAGAAATTAGTTACTTCAATTAAAGTATTGCAATGGCTTAATGCCTGTGCTTGCACTGCATGCCACAGAGATGTTCCTTGTCATTTCTGTCCAGTCTTCAACAATTATTTTTCATGATGAAGATTTTCAAAATAAACTCAGGTTACTCAGATAATGAAATCTGTTAAATTCTGAAGACATTTACACATAGGATTTTATTTTCCTAAATTATGAAAATATTAATATAAGTTTAAAAATTCAAGTAAAATATATGCAGAATAAAAACTGAAGACGTCTTATTTATCCCTCTCCTATTCTTTCCACCCCCAAACTAAATCTCACTCTCCATAGAAAAATACAGTTTGAAGTCCGCATATAATTTCAAGTCTTTTGCTATTATAACTATCTCTCTTGCTCTTTGGGTGTAAAGTGGGATTATACTCTATGTATTATTCTATAACTTACTTTTCCCCCATTTAATAATTACCAACATACGAGTCTATTTTCCTGGCTTACCGTATTATTCCTTAGAGTTAAATTTATTATACTACCCATGCATGGCAAAGGTACTCCAAGATGGGATTTTAAAGTAACCAAATATCTTAGCATTGCTAAAATAACATCAATTTTTTTTAACTTAAAAACTTTCTGAGCACTTAAATGATTAGAATAAGTGAAAATCAGAAGTCTCTGGTTATTCTGTAAGGGAGTAACACTGGGCACCCTATAAAATCACACAACCGGAGCACTACAAAAAGCACTGGAGTCAGTCAGCGCTTCCACCTTGGGAGGAGAGGTTCAGAGAGGAGACACACACGGCGGGATGCCAAGACCTCTGGACGGCAGCACAATGCTTTTCCACCACAGCACCCCGTCGGAGTAGGGAAAAAAGGTGCACACACAAATTTTAAATCCTCACCCAAAGATGTGTTTATGGATTTTAAAGAGGGAGAGCACGAGACAGAAACATCGACCTGAGAGGCACTGGGCTGCTTTCCATAAGCACCTGGGCTGGGGTCCAACCCACAACCTAGGTACGTTGTGCCCTGACTGGAAATCAAATCTGCAACGTTTTGGTGTACAGGACGACGCTCCAACCACCTGGGCCACCTGCCCAGGGCAAAAAGTGTATTTTTTACAGTCCAGGAAACTAGACCAATGTTAGTATGTGCTGCCTCTCCTATGTTGCTTCCCACAGAACAAAAACATAGACCTCATCTCGCCTAATCACCCCCCGAGATTACTCTTTATGCGATACTAAACAGAAAGTACTTGGGCTCATTGGAAAACGTCTACAAATTTAACATAGCTTTAGAATTTCAGTTATTAAGAAAATCATGTAGCTGTCAGTTAATTAAAAGTAAAACATGCTACTTAAATTATGCATTGATTTTAAGAATAAACCTATTGCCAAAAGATCTGAGAACTAAAGACACACTTAAAAACCAGCACCGCCGGACAACCAGGCACGAGATGGAGGTTATCTCAGACTCGGCCGGTGAGCCACCCAGGGGGTGAAATGAGAAAATGCCCCAGCACGAGTAACAGTAAGGAAGCTATGCTTTCTTCCATTGATTTGTTTCTAAAAAGTTGTAACCTCACTTATTTAAGCCTCACTTTAAACCAGTAACAACTCCTAACATTTCTAACTTGTTAGAATTGCATTCTATTTCTAAAGATGTCATTTATTCTAATTAAAAAAAATCAGTTCTCTAGATAAGTCAGGTTCTAATATAGTAATTAGTTCATTCCTTTTTGGAAATGAGAAACAGCATCTTTAGTAAAACAATAACAGAAGGCATTTCTTATGTAGGATACATTTTTGTGTATGTGAAACACATTAAGTCATATGAAGGAACTTTTTAAATGACATAATTAAATGTTACATGGAAACTTCAGAGAACATGAGGGAAAAATGTGCACACTATTTATAAACTGGCAGGATAAGGAGAAGCAAAAACTCTTGGAAATGGGGAAAGGAACACAGCTAGTTGGCCTACTTTTTCTCTTGCATGGAAGATAATTTAGTATCCGAGTCCCCTGAAGGCAAAACCACATATACTCAGTTAATGATATTCACCTTTAAGGACCTTTATTTTCCATCTTCTCTTAAGAAGTATTCAATGCAATGAACCTTAAACACACTTTTATTTAAGACATTTCAAGATTATTTTTAATTTGGATGAAACATTATGTTCATAAACTGAATCATTTTATCTACATGACTGATGTTTAGCTTCTTAACTATAGTAGTTTCCTTTTACTGTTTCCTTTATTTTTAATTAATAATACTCTAGTGTAGCTTTATCTTTTAATTAAAAATGCAGACATGAAGTGTGTGGCAAAAAATAAAAAGCTCTAAGCAAAAATAATATGAATCTATATGGTTAATTCAGAAAAAAAATCATAAGCTTATTTTTCCTACCAGAAAGTAGTAAATCCCAAATAGCTTATGGGAAATGCTGAAATAATTATTTAATAAAAAAACATTTCTGTGCGGAGCTCTACCTCTAAAAATATAACCACCTGATAACCAATTCTCTTGGGCAGCAGCAGATGTAAAAGAAAGTGAGCAAAAGTTCCCTTAGGAGCACAGTGAGACAGTCCACATCAGAATTTACGAGAGAATATGATTTCTAGTATAAAACAACGTAAGAGCCCAAGTCCCCGGGACACCGAAGCTCACTGCTCCGCCATGCCCACGTCGGGGGTCCGCAGCCCCTCACCCCGCTGTTTCATCACTTGGGCGCGGCCAGACAGAGGGGGTCCAGGTCATCCTGCCCCCATCATCTGCATACCACTGGTCTTCCGTAAGGATGTTGATTAAAACATGGGTTCTGCAACTAAATAAAATAACTTTGAAAACCAACACTGCACATTTATAAGGCCTTCCTCTCCCCAGTGTAGTTTCTACCTACTCCTCCTCCTTACAAATTGTCAATTAAGTAACCTAGACATTCAAACTCACCCTGCTGTTGTCTTTTAGAGTTGGCGGATTGTTTCTATTGCTTTTACTTTCACAGATGGCCTAACATACAAGAGTTTCCCACTCTTAGACACAAGGGCAAATGTGGTGACATATATAAAGTAGAACCAACAAAAACATATAATACTAAATGCTGAAAGGCTGACATATTGCCTTGCACAGTAGAACCATGCAATGCATAAACATCTATGACAGTGGAAGACACAGAATAAAATGTTACTAAATACCGTGTTCTAGTAGCCTTTCCTTTGAGCTTGAGCTTTAAGCATTTTTTGAATTACCACTGCCATCACTACTGCCACTGGGCTGAAAGTTTTAGAGAATGAAATGTCTTGTGTTCAGATCTTCACATCCCTTTAAATAGATCATTAAATAGTAGGACTAATTTTTAAATTTTTATTATTTATTTTTATTTTTTCCATTACGTTATCCCCCCTATACCCTAGTAGGACTATTTTTTCAGTCCTGCCATGGATAAGGACATCTTCTTTCCCACACACAAAACCCTTACTGTAGCCTGCAGCAGTGCTTCTCCAACTTGACTGTGGACCTGAACCATGTAGCAGTCTAGTAAAAGTGCAGATTCTGACTCTCTAAGCGGGTGGAGTTTGAGATTCTGCATTTCTAACCAAGTCTCGGGTGACGCTGATGCCGTGCTGCTGGTTCACGGACCACACTTTGGGTAGCAAGGCTGCTCTTGTGTCCCACCCCCCTCACTTTCTGAGTTCAATCCGCACAAGTGTCAGTTTAGTTCCTTCTAGTACCGGTATCGCTCTCATTAGAGAAGACCTTTGCTCAGGCTTTTCCCTCTGTCTTTTAAAGTCCTCTCTACTCTGGCCTTCTTTTAGTTAGCTTATATTCATTCTTCACAACACAGCTCAGTATTAACTTCTTCAGAAGTTTCTTCTTTGACCTATTTTGCTATATTCCTTTGCTAATATTTGTGCCTATCCCAGACGGCACTTTTTACAAATGCAGGACTGTATCTGTACAACTAACGGATCTGATAGGTGGAGCAACCAATTAATCAATTCATTTATTTCCCCACTGAACCAAAGCTCAAAGAGTACAAGAATAACGTCTTTACTTTTTCTCTCCCAGTTGCTTTCCTGGCATCTAGTTTAACAGCTGACCCAGGGTAGTGGTATGATGAACATTATGTTGAAAGCACGAATGAGTAAAAGTTCCATGACTTCTTAACAATTAGCCTCTGTCCACTCACACCCTTCAGATGGGTTCTGGCAGTGAACGGTAATCCTTTCCCCACGGAGAGTCACTGCCCCACTGGTGCTCCCTCCACCGAACACTTCGCGCCGCTGCAACCAGCAGCCACGGGCTCTGCCGGAGAGCGGGCGGAGCACCTCTGACTGCAGCAGGTCTTCCCCAGGCCCCGCACGCCACGACGCTGTGTGCTGCTCTCCCAGCCACGGACGACGGACGGACTAGCACTAGCTGTGACTGTGGCTGGGTGCACAGGCGCTGGTTTCTCTATTTCTTATTGGATAAATAAGTAGGAAGTACAGCAAAAATCCACAGTAAGTGCTTCGTAAGTGCTACTGAGTGACTGATGGGAAGAGCAGAAGGTGCACAAGTAAAAACGCCGTAAATGCTGCACATACGCCGCCAAGTGGAGCACCACGGCAGCTCCTCTGCCGTGCGCCACACTTCCGAACGGCACTGCTCAAACCTTCTCATTCAAGGGGCTGTGCACAGGGGGAGGTGCCTCATCCAGGGGCTTGAAAAACCCAGGCCCTCTCGGGGCCTGGGACCATGGAGGGCATAAATCCCCCAGAACGCCCCTATCCCATCTGCAGCACAGCAGTGGCTGTAAGCCATCAGCTAGGAAGCTCTGAATCGTAATACCAAGGAGGAAATTGGAAGGTGGTCCAGAGGACTTGGTCGTCACTGGGTTTTTCTGAGGGTAGCTAAGTGATATCCACCAAGAAAAGGAATCTATGGTAATACTTGAAACACTTACACACTAATGTGAAGTTGCTAATGTATGTCATTTGTTTAATCATATGAAACAGCTAAATCTGGGTCTGCTTCATTTACTCCCTCACCAAAAACATACCGAGTGCCTACTAACTAAGCAGTATGTAGTCAAGTATCAGCACTATAAAAACTAAAGAGATATAATATCAGGCCATATGCTGAAGGAACTTAGTAAGTGCAAGGGAAAAAATGACCAAGCAGTAACTACCGAAAGTGATCTATGCCCAGGGGCAGTGAGAGTGGAGAGGAAGGGGTGCCAACGGCTAACTCAGACAGAACACCGCTGACATTCAGAACGGGGCAGGCTTGCTAAGTACGTCGCGCTTGTGTGTGAACTGCCATGTGGTGAGGAAGGGGGCACAAGGAGAAACAGCAGGGAAAACACATATGCCATTCCTAGAATCATGAGAAAGGACACAATTTGTCAACAACTTCAAGTCAATCAGTAATGGTACGTAAACTATGAGAGAGGAGAAGGGTAAACAAAGACTCTAGACAGATCACACACAGGTCACGGGTGCTGGGCGTGGACAGGTGGTACAGAACTGCCAGGGAATTAATTCCAAGCAAGGAGCCAAACTGGAGACTGAAACACCACCACTCCAACAGGGAGACTGTAAATGACTCAACTAAGGCTGAGCTCGTGAGAATGGAGTAAGAGGGATGATCGACAAATTCAAGTTCAGGGGGGTTCATCCAGAAGGACATAATCACTCACCTGAATGACTACATATTGCACTTAGTTGGTTACTGGGCTGAAAACCCAGAATCTGAATACAGACACAATACAGGCAGTTATCATCTGTATGCTCCTGTAGTCCAGTGTCTTCTGTACTTTCTAAAAACAGAGAAGCATCTGAATGGACTGAATTCATTATTTCCGTAAGACTCATCTGCTGTCGTAGCAAGTGAAAGGAATTTTTTACAAGACCTCCAGTTCCAGATGGAAGACCTGAGTGTGAGTAAATATAAAACAATCTGATAAAAAAAGTATCAATGACACTTCTTTCAAGGTGCCTTAAACTACTTGAAATTTTAAAGGAGGGAAGCAAGGGAAGAAAACCAGAACTCTTTTTTATGACTCAAAATGTAACCTTAACTGTGAAGAGAAAATAATAATTTGCTTTAATTAGGAAGATAATATAGTCAACAGATATATTTATATTACTTTAATATGAGGTTTTAGATTCAAAATGGAAAACTGTACAATTAAGGCATCATTCAATTATTTCCAATATTTGCATAAAGATGAGTAATAATTCTGAGTCTAAAGAGGTATTGATTTAAAAACAGTACTCAAGATCACAAAGCTTTAAACTGTCGTTGATGCATGTAGTCATTAAAACATCACAGTTGATAACAAAGAGAGTTCATGTAATGTGTAAGTACATTATCTTTCTCCTTTGCCCAGATGGCCATTTCACAGAGCTATGAGGATTAGTGTCACACATTTTTCATGTACTGTTTTTTAAAAACACAAGTAACTGATCTAGTTTTTGTCTTCTTAGAGGATGGGTATTTAGTTGAAGAAACACTTTAAGTCACGCGATCTCTCTCTCTCTCTCTCACTCACACACACACACACACACACAAATTTGTGGTTTAATTTTAAATGAACTCAAACAATTATTTTGGTATAATTTTAAAGATGGTCCAAATGTAAGTATCCCTGGATTTGTAGTGTCATCCTACTAAAAAGAACATTCTCTTCAATTTTCTTTAATTTTTTTTCTTTTTACTATACAGAGAAGTCTGAGAACAAAACCACACATTACCTCCCGCATCATGAGCAAACACTCTTGGACCTCGATCGTCAGGTGGAGGTATATTTTTAGTCTGAAAATAGGGAATATCCTTTACCTAAAACAGATATAAATCATGGTAAATCCTGCTATAAAAAATAAGTCCACTTTATGAATTATTAGCAAAATCAAATGAAATGCAATTTAAATAGAATTATTACAGCACATGAACCTATAACAAATAATTAACTGAAGGTTAAATTACCAAAATTTGACAAAATAACAAATAATTCTTAAATCCTTATCTATTCTTGGTGATTTAAATGGATATTAAAGTAATTATTTTAGAATTATCCCAAACGTCCTTACACCTCTGAGCGAATGCACTGAAATGCACTAAACCTCTTGAGTACTGACTGTGTGCCTTCTGGGGCTATGTGAGTGTCTCACGGGATTAGGGCAACCTCATGAGACTGGGCACAGCGTGTGCTACCCTGTGTGAGACAAACAGGACCGAGGGTTAAAAAGCAGGGGATACAACGTACATCTCAGATTTACACAATGTTATATGTCAATTATTTCTCCATTTCAAAAAAACCAGTAAGGAATAAGTCAAATATGACTAAAAAGCAAGGTTAGGAATTCACTAAATTTCTATAGAGAACATACTGATAAAGAAATCTAACAAGATGCTCATTAACAATTCAGGCATCAGAAGGGAAGATAATGTTCTGTGGACTTGGAGACACTAAATGATAACATGTAACAGTTGAGAAAGGTAAAATAATTTTCATGAAATTTCTTTAAACAAAACTGCCTTTAAAATCACTTCCTCCAAATTAGTACTCACTCCATACTTTCCAGCAAGCAGCTACAGAACACGAAGCACCAGGCAACCAGCTGGTAAGAGAGCGACAGGGTGAACGATACCTGGAATATGTCGTTGATGTCCACCGGAAGAGCAAGGCCAATGTAGTCATCCAAGCTCCCGTATGTTGCACTGGACACCATAGACCTCACTGAGGAGGATCGCTGCAGGGTATTTTGATTAATGGGACTTAACAAGTCTTCTTTATCTAACGAAGCATAACTTAAAGCTTTCATGAACCTATAACACCATAAAAAATCACTTGCATTAGTTTCTTGATTTGTAATATGTATTAATTACATAAAGAAATTTTAATTTATTTTTGTATCTTCATAAAAGATAAGTAGCTAGTAGCTAGCCAAGAACTAAACAGTGCCATATTATTAACTGAGAACATACAAACACTTGGAAATATTCAGCTGTTACAAATTGATATGCAAAAGGTCATCATTAATGTTGACTGTTACCAAAAACAACTGTTATGGTCACCCAGGTATACCTCTTTATTATTTTTATGAAAAATGAGAAGAATTACTTATTCTCTGGAAGGTAATTACTTCAATGCTTCATCAACACTAGATTCATGTAATACAGAAGACAGAGAACAAAATACAAAAGTGGTATCATTTGTAATTACAAGATAGTCTTACATGAAATACTGGTATTTCCTCGATGTACTCCTTACTAGTGGTTCCCTAACAAACATGGCCTACTGATATAAGATACACTTTTCTCAGACAGATTCTTGTTTATGCAATAGACATGCTAAAATATTTACTAGACATCTGCTTTGTACGAGAATATACAAGGAACTACTCAAGGTTCCACAGTATGTATATTGATATTTGGAAGCCCAAGTCATTTAAAATGTAATAATGTAGCCTGGTATTAAAGCAAAGAATTATTTGTGAAGCACACAAAATAAATGCTTCATAAACAATCGCTATTAAGATTATCATAGCAAAAACCACTCTTAATTTCTACTAATCTCCACCTAAAAATCACTAATAAATGAAATTTATGAATTTCAAAAAACAGGCCAATGGTTTTTAAATTGTGTCGTTACACCTCTCTAACCCCACAAAACTCAAGGCCTGCTGGAGCGGACAGAAGGAATTACTGGATTACTTGCATTTTCGATCTCTACTTCAACCAGAGTAGCTCTATCTTTATCTATTCCAGATACTACTGGGTTTCCACAGAAATGTTTTTGTAAAAGAAGAATTGCTCTACTTAAAAAGCAACATTTAAAAGCTGAAAACTTCTGACCTAGTCCAGTCTCTGCTAGAGGAGGCACCTGAAGTATAGATATTTACTACAGAGATTTATAATGGCGAACAACAGAGAGCTGTGCCTGGCTTTGTCCTAGATGGCTGAGGTTTGCAAAGCTGTTGAATTCCAGGAGGATGAGACATTACAGCATAATTCACAACTCTGTCCAAGTTCCTTCACACACTGCCAGGGTGAGAACTCAGGATTAAGGATCCCTGCTTCAGTGTTTTTTCTCCTGCGCGCCAAGGCCCTCTCTCAGTGAGGTGAGGTTTTTAGGGCTGTGGGATTCATGCTCCCCACCACACCACTGGTATCAGCATGCCTACTCTTCTAGAGTTACAAGAAAATGAGCAAACAAAAAGTCTTCTCAGACTGGATTCAAAACCATTATTTTAAAGTAAACTTGTAGTTATCAACCAGTTTTATTTTCTCTGAACTAGCCCAAGAAGAGAAATAGAAGACTAATGCCAACACAATTTCTTCCTCCATGGAACCTAGTACAAAGTAAATACTAAATGCAATTTGAAGAATGAGTGAAAAAGACTTGATGAACATGAAGTTCTGTTATGGTCTCACACCTCTGCATAAGCTGTTCCATTTTCTGTTGACTGCTTTTTCTTATTTTTTCTCTCCCCCAAAACTAAAAACACTTATCCATTCTTTATAATACCAGTGATTTAGCATTTTACTCGAGGAAATTTCCAAATCTTCTCCTGTTCTAACAGAGAATAGGGAAATAAGATCCTAAAAACCCAGGATGGTTAGAGATAAACAACTTGGGGTTAATGTCTTTGTAATTTATTCCTATGAATATTTAAGCACTACAACTTTTTATCTGTGCCTTCACCAGCGTGGACAGAAATGCCTGTTTCAGTGAGAGACAACAAACTTCACTGGAAGTTCAGAATGAACAGCACGTTTGCTATGGTACTGCGCTTGAGTGTGCTGTGACACTCTTACTGTGTAATTCAGTGTCCTGTGTTACTCACTGCCCCAACTGAGTGCCACCAGGCTGCTGTGGGTTTTTTCAGTTCTCAAATGTATTCTTGTAGTACTAAAGTTTCCTCCTCTACTACCAATTTTATCAGCTGCCCTTTGCTGCCGCAGTGTGCCCATAGGAGTAACTTCTAACTGTTGCTTCTACGGGCCTGAAAACCAGTACCTAAGCTGTTAGAATAAATGTTAACAAACTTTGAATAAGTCAGAGGTACCTCCTTTGAATACAATTCATGAACTTCACTGCACAGACTTATATTGGTGAGCTGATGAGAGGTTGTTCTGAATTGATGAGGCTGTCAAAACCAGTGTGTTCCAGGTAAATGAGACATTATTGCATAATTTATGAAATTACACAAGAGACATAATTATCTGCTACTAGGAACCCCATCTACTAAATATATTACCAATATTAAAACAAAACTTCTTAATGTGATTAAGATTTTGGTGATATAAGAGCCAAATGAATTACATTAAGAAAAGATTACCAATCATGATGATGATGGTAGTAATAATAGATAACTTTCAGTGAATGCATAATACGTGCCAGGCATTATTCTTGGTACTTGACAAGTAGTGAATACATGTAAATGAATAATCTCAAAGTAAAAACATTTTTAGAACTATTTGGCCCAACAAGAAACAACAAAAACAGGTCAAGAAATTTTTGCAGCAATCAAATACAATATTGCATATCTAAATTGTTTACTTTGACCAGCCTGCTACAATCTTTAGATATGGCACAGACATTCTCTAAATCAATGTTCCCCAACCTCTTTGGCCTCAGGGACCATTTTTTTCCATGGGGAGAGGGCAGGGGACATGGAGGTGGAGCTCAGGCAAGGAGCTTCCCTTGCAGCTAGGTTCCCAACAGGCCCCGGCCTGGGGGTTGGGGACCTGGGCCCTAAAGGTTCTTGAGCACAGGCCCATTGGTACTGCTGAATCCTGAGGGCCAAGTAATTCACCTAATGTTCATTAGGTTCCTACTTAATAATAACGGCTACTTAAACTAAAAAGAATTTCACTGAAATTCACAGGTATTTAAAAAAAAAAAAAAAAAAAAAAAAGGTCAACTTTCGGAGCCTTAAATTGACCTACCTGAAAAGGTTGTTTGTTATTGTAGGTCTTAAGCTCCTGATTCCCCCGACATGCTTCCTTTTAAAATCAATCCTTGCAGAAGCGAGAAATAAATAAAAAAAAGCTTGTGACTTATCTGTCCTTGCAAAGCATATATGTTTACTTTCAGGGCCTAAAGGAGTTTCTTTCCCCCCTCGCAGCTGCAAGAATCCATTTCAAATCATATCGGGTAACTAGGAGCTTATAGCCTACCATAGTAAACAATAGGTCAGTTCAGAGGCTTCTACATAGATGTAAGATCTGGCTATGCTTTACATTTAAGTCTGTTAAAATACAAACACTATTGCTCAGTTTTAAATATATATTTGCTCACCTGCTTGGTGTTAACCTGGACTCGAAGCTGTTGGCCTTCATGGTGATGGTATCAGTAAAAAGCACATCTTTTGCTGGAGATGCCAAAGCTTCAGAATGTGATAGAGATGGATGCATTCTCTGTTGCTGTAACCTTTTCAGTGTAGCATAGCCAAAGGCATCTCTAGAACTTGTGTAACTAAAGTTACAATCTGCTAGACTTTTAATTGTAGCGATAGAGGGCGCTTTAAGGGACTGTGCTCTTCTAGGAAGTGTATGAGAAGAACCCGGAGGCACCAGGGACACTGAGTTGGACTTGGAGAGAGAGAGATGGTTAGACTGTGGAGTCAAGTAGTGGCTTGTCTTAACAGTTTTCGTACTTACCACAGTACTCATACTTCCACAGTCTGTGTCCACAGTCGTAGCATCGACTCCTACTGTCTCTCGGGAAGGACTTGAGCTCATGGAACTTATCCCACTTGTTGTAGTGTCTGTGTTAAAACTTTGGCTACGTATCTTCATATGTGAACTCGTCGAACTTTCCACAACCAACCTTTCTCGGCTCGTGTTTTCTCTGTGATTCTCTGAACCAAGACTCTTGGTGAATTTTAAGTCATTCTCTCCAATACTTGGAGTACTACCAGTGTCTTCAATGTGCCTATGCCCAACGAAAGAAGTTTCTAATTGTAATGTTTTCTGTACTGTGGGTGTAAAATCGTCACTATGATTAAAGTCGACGCTGGGCTCCGTAAGCGTTCTGACCCGTCTGTTGCTTGTCTTATTTTCAGATGACATTTTCCCTCCTTTTGGGTCACTGCTGCTACGGTGTTTTTTATTAGGCAACGTCAGTGAATTTAAGATACGATTCTTCACAAGTTTGCTAGAAGCAAAGAAAGGGAATGAATTTTTATCCTTTACAGGTCCAGGCCGGTCATAGAAGGCTGGCTCTGCGTCTTCACTGATGTCGAGGAAGAACGTGCTCGTGGAGCTGCTGCCAAACCGGTCGTCCTCCATTATGAACATACCTGCGACCAAAGGACTGATTAATAAAGACACACAAAAAAGGCAAGCATAATCACGGTACCTAGCAGTGACATATTTCAAGAAATTTTAAAGTCATGAAGTAAGCACTGTCAAAAATGAAGGGATAAGTTGGTGAGCCACAGAAACAGAGCTTCCTTGACAGGGCTATTCCAGATGTCATCAGCTGAGACGAGGTCACTGGAGGAGGGTGGCCCTCCATCCAACATGACTGGTGTCTTTGTGAGAGGAGGGAACACTGTGAAGACAGACACACAGGGAGAACGCTATGTGATAACAAGGCAGAGATTTGAGTGAGGCAGCTGCAGGCTAAGAATGCCAAGGACTGCCAGCTATCACCAGAAGCTAGGAATAGGCAAGGAATGCTTCTTCCCAGAATTTCAGAGGATCCATGGCCTTGCTGACACCTTGCTTTCAGACTTCCCGCCTCCAGAACCATGAGAATTAACTTCTGTCTGGAGCCACTCAGTTTGTGGTACTCTGCTATGCCGTCCCTAGGAAACTAATACACTCAACCCCCTCAACCCCTGAAAGAATTTTGTTTTTTCCATTATATCTGTTACTACAAAAAAACCTGTGCTCAATTAAAAAATATTGTTGGGGGAGAAACAGAGCTTCCTTGAGGCCCAGAGTTTGGGCTTAAATAAAATGTAAAATTATGTCATTATGAGGTTCTCCTGTTATTTCCAAAGGAAAACTATAGGGTTGCTCATGGTACAGCCTACATGAAGTTTCTTCTCATTATTCCAGAGTGTTTCCAAAATCTCCAGATATTCAGGATAAAATTAAAGAGAAAAAAATAAAAAGGACTTGACCATGGATGTTCACTTAATTGGTACAGATTCTTGATGGTTTATTCTTCAAATCACAATAGGCAGGAGAAATTAACCTTATAATAAACTCCTAGTCTTAAAACAAAGTACATTTAGAAAGAATCAAGTCAAAACATTGTAAATTCACATTTAAACCAATTATGCTTATTTCTCATTTGCCTGAGGTACTAAGACACTCATCTAAATTTAGTGCTTAACTCTTTAAAGACTCAAACCCATAGGCTAAATGACATCTATAGGATTTTATTTTATTTCTATGTTTAACTATTCTATTGAAGAATTATAAAATACTTCAAATGTATTTTGAAAGGCAAAAATGAAATTGCAAATGAACTCGCATATTACACTATTATTTCCATATTGTCCATTCTATCTACATTTTTCACACTTAATATCTCTAAAATCAGGATGCATCTTGCAATCGGGGATATGTCCTATGTTAATAAGCAGCATTTTTTCCCCTTCTTTTTTAGTGGTATAAAAATACTGGTACATCTCATAATTCATGGTACCTTAGATCTGGTGAAATATGGGTTGATAAATGTTGTACTATCTTCTTTTAAAAAAGTCTTAACTTTTATACACATAATGACTTTAGCATAGGGCTTAAAATCACAAACCATTTTTTATTTAACTGATTTTTGACATCATTTAAGTTTCACGGTTCAATTTTAAAATTTAGCTCTTTTCTTAAAAATGAACATGTGAATCTATCTTTTAATAAACATATTCTGAGTCAACAATCTGTGTATCTGAAAAATAAATTAAGAAGTCAGGCAAATAAACATTTATTTGTTACATTACATGACAAGCAAAAACAAGCAATGGTTCTTTTGGCATATGACTTATTATTTAACTCGGAAAGTAGGACTTCCCAAAGGCTATTCAGAAAGCAAAGGGAGGGAACAGTGCAGGTTGTGGCTATATGTTATATTGTGAAAAAATATGCATTTTCCAAGAGGCTATTATTTCCAAATCATCTTAGAAAAGGTAAATTAGGAGTATGACAAATGCATGCAAATTTTGGTGACATGAATACAAATGCTAACATTGGCTTAACTTTACGTAACTTGGTCACAATACTCACTTGAGGGTGCAGATTCACTCTCACTATTATGTCTAGAGCTGGTTGACTCCGAGTTCAAACTTAAGGTGCTGGGTATAGATGAGAGCTCATTACAGAGTTGTTCTACATCATCTGGAACCACTGGCCACAGGTGTTTTCGGCTGTGCCTTACAGCATCCCAGTTGTGACATTTTAGAATGTCACAGCCTTGTTTGGTTTTGGCTATGAGCCCAAGAACATATACACAGGTCCTGTACATAGAAGATGCAGTAATGACCATTTAAAACTCCAAAATGAGATTTCTTAAAGCAATAAAAAAATACTAGTTGCTGGTATGCACATTTGATTTTTCTTTGAAGCTATTAAAGTTGTTAAGATCATGGGACAATGTATTAAAACGAGTCAGGGGTAAATTAGAAGTAATAAATGACAAGAAAACCTTCCTAATAAAAATATTAATCACAGTGAAATAATTTAAAAGAACATAATGCAATCTTAGAACAAAACATGTATTAGCTATTTGTCTTAAGGAATAAATTTGGAATATTTAGGTTACTGGAATATTTTGGCAAACGCTATAGTTCACTGTTTATTTGTAAGGTAAACTTCAATATTACAATGGGAAAAGCAGAATAATAACATTAAATGAGGACGTCCCTGAGATGCTTAACTTCATGAACTGTCAGTTCTAATGGACGACTCTGGATCATGAAATACTCTTCCCTTACACCCGCCTGTGTGCAACAGTATGTCATATACTAGGAAGACTTCTGAGTCAAGTGACATACCCTCTGATGGAAAGAACCTCACACTGTTTTGCAAGTTTGAGTATATCTGGAATTACGTTTTCTTCCTGCAGCAAATTGAGGCCCCAATTTGAGGAGCCAATATTTCCCTGAAAGAAAAGAAATAACTTTTATCCAATCTCATACAATAATAACTCTTTCAAAAGACTTGGAAAGCTAGCTAAAAAAGGATAATTTTAATCCCATCTATGAGAAAAATAAAATGTGAAATAAATCTTAAATAAGAAACTTTAGGAATTAATGTTCCATTTGCCTTAGCAAGAAAACTAATAATTTAATCATCTATTTTCCAGTTTAAATAATATTTAGCCCAGGCTAGTGTGGCTTAGTGGAATGAGCACCAGCCTGTAAACCAAAAGGTCGCCAGCTCGATTCCCAGTCAGGGCATGGGCCAGGCCCCCAGTTGGAGGTATGCAAGAGGCAGTGGATCGATGTATCTCTCACACATCAGTGCTTTTTTCCCTCTCTTTCTTCCTCCCTTTCCCCTCTCTAAATAAATGAATGAATAAAATCTTTAAAAAAATAATATTTAAATGGTCAAGAACAATCTTAGTCTCTGAATATTAATCTAGAACAAGTTCCAAATTAAATGATTTTTATTTACTTAATATTAATGGGAAAATTAGAAAAATAAAAAAATAACAAAGGTCTTATAGAAATGTTTATTACAAACCAAGGCCCAAAGAGATGCTTTCAGTTTTTTCATTTCTTCCCATTTATCCAAATCTGGTGTACGAACATTGTGACAGAGTTCTGTAATAATATTCTGGAGAAAGAAAGAAAAAAAATATGAGGATCAACTGTTTTTAATGTATTTTATTATATCTTAGGACCTTATTTAAGGTTTGCCTTTAGTATAGTCTGCATATTTAAAATTCTAAAATAATTTCATGTAAAATATCTTGAGAAGCACCACTGACTCTTAGCTAATATTCTAGAATTAGTACTTATTAGCTACATGGTCTTAAGAAGTTACTCAATCTCCCCATGCCTTGATTTCCCAATCTCTAAAATATGAATAATAACAGCACCTATCTCATGAGGTTTGATTTAATGAATCATTACCTATAAAGTGCTTAAAAATGTACTTAATACTTAGTATTATAAAAATGTTAGTCAAAATTATCATTATTTATTTTAAATGTAAAATAATACACTAATGCCAAGATTGTATCATACTATGTAAGTAAAGACACACTGAGCAAATTGAGTTTACTTAAATTTTTAGTAAACTTTTAAAAAACTGGTATAAAGATATGTACCCCAGTAGTCTTTGTAACATAATATAGAAATACAGGATGGGCAAAAGTAGGTTTACAGTTGTAATACAAATAATTAGTATAGTAATAGTAATACAAGAAAATCTGTGTTTCACATACTCACAACTATAAACCTACTTTTGCCCAGCCCATGTATGAAACTATAGAGAATATTTATGCAAATCTTTTGTACTGAGATGAACACCAACACGAGAAGGAACTAAACGGCTCTATTACACACAAACACTCCTATCACTATTTCTAACAGGAGAAAAAGGTGACGTTTATTGAAAACACCTAGTTGTAAGACACATTCACAGCCATAAACCTGGCATGCATACTAGACTCAAAGATCTGCTGGCTTCAGCCTTTACATTCTGTGAAGTATAAGACAATAGTGAGACACTAACAAAGGGCAACTTACACTTTGCTAGTCACCCAAGATAACTGAATTTGTATCAGTTATTCAGATAAACTTTCCATTAACAGGAGTGAAGAAACCCAGTTCTTTAGTCATGTTTTTACTAAGGAGATGAACTTTCCCAATATACTCTAAAGGAAAAAACTCAGACCTTCACTGGGTTACAGGCTTTATGTAACCAATAAGCTTAAAAAAGGTGACACATATATCAAGGAAATGCATGCAAGCTAGTAATACAACTAAGGATTACCCACAAAGATGCCAAAGTCAATTACAAGATGGACACTTTAAAAGCAATTTTGCCACTGGCTTTTGAGAAGTTTTCGCAAAAATAATACTTCAATAGTATTAAGATTTTTTCTATTATTGTAGCTATTTAAAATAAGCAAATTATGTTTTTACCTGTACTTCCAACAAATGGCAGCCTGTTTTGTGGTGTACCAGTTGTCCATAAAGGTGCACAGGCAGGTAGACATGAGGACGCTGTAATCTAGTATAATGAAGTTGATTGATATACTTATTGGCTCAGTTTAAATATGTCAATTAAAACAATTACTAGTAACAAGGTACTAGGTAAATAGAATTATGATATATAACCCCCCCAGCATAAATAAAAATATGGAAGCAGAAAGACATGAGGATTTCTCTAGAAAGATAACAGTTTATAACAGGTCCAGAGTTATAGCAGGGGAGCTAAGACTAGTAACAGCAGGGAGGGCATCTGAATGCTATGCCTGTAAGGGTATTCTCAGTACACTATGGATGCCACTGAATTTTTGAGCAATCTATTCTGTCCTTTGGAAAAATTTTTCCTTTTTCAGTATAAGAAACAGAATATCCAAGTATTCAGAAAACTTTAGAAATAACTTATTACAAACCAGCTTTAAATTTTTTATTTGAGGACCAACAATAAGTTATTCCATTAACTGGATGGTACCTTTGGTTACTCCGACGAACATAGTTATCACCATCAATTGGCTTCCGGTAAGTAGTAAGTGCTTCGTTAAGTTGTTCCTCAATCAAGTCAACATATTTTAAATTATATTCCTGGAAGATAATGTTATTTTAATTGTATATGGTACTATAAATTCACTAACTTCATAATATGTTAGGCACCTAGCAAATCTTACAACATAAATATGAGAAAAATAAGTATCTGTTTAGGAAGTTTAAGAAATTTCTGAGAAGGGCAGACAAGGTACTATGAATGCAAATGTTCTAGCACACCCAAAATATTTCTGCTTATACTCCCCACCCTCACTTTAGATGGAGCCCACAGAAGTTAATCATTTTGTTTTCCATCTTACTTGAATCCCGTTTCCCATAAAAACAAAAAACTAGCTTCTTAATATTAAGCACTGAAGATATTCACAGGAAATTTTAAGAAGGAAACTAACTGAGTTCTGTCATTTGAGCACCTCTGGTAAGAAATAATATATTTCCCCGCTGATGTAAATCAGGTCAGAGTAAAAAACGTTTCCAACCAAAACACAGGAAACATTTGGTCGACCACGCTGCCTTCTTCACTGCAAACGATCTTCACTTCCGAGTGCTTGGAAGGGATTGGTAGGGCCTCTTCAGAAAGCAGTTTAGCAGTTATTTATCAAAATTTTAAATTCATGTATGTTCTGACCCCACAATTATACTTTTAGAAATTTATCCAATAGACGTACTTGAGATGTATGGAAAGATATGTATGCAAGAATATCCAGCAAACACGGTTTATAAAATTAAAAAGTTGGAAACAATACAAATACCCATCAACACAAGAGTAGCTATAAAAATTAAGGTACATTCATACAATAATGTACTACGTAGGCATTAAAGAGAATGAGATGACCTAAATTTCCATAGAATATACACAAAATCAATAGTTCACTATTAAATAACTATAGTTTAAGAAAGAACAAATATAAATACAATTATGTAGAATTCAAGACTTCATATAAAATTTAAATATTTAACATCTTAAGTTTCAAAATATCGATGATGTAATAAATCCTCCAAATTCACAAATCTCTCTCTCAAGATAACAAATTGAATGTTATTCAATAGAAAGTTACCTTGTGCCACTTTTCCAGTTGTTTTGCTACATAACCCCTTTCATTCAGATAGGAAAACCCTTTTGGAATGGAGAGAAATCTAAAAATAAAAACAATTATAGTTTAACATTGGGTATGACAAAAATGTTAAAGACTAAAATATCTCAAATAAAAAATATGTTTAAGGAGTGAAAAGACTTTAGGAACAGCTCCTTCCTAAAACAAAAAGGTCAACTATTATTTACTGTAACTTCAATTACAAATACATTTTCACAATCTTTCCAAAAAACACTTGAATCCAGTCACAGTCTAGAAAATGCTCTGAGGCTCCTGAGATACAGAAATATACGAGAAACACTAGGTAGTTAAAGGAGTCCAGGTTCTAACGTGGACCCCTGGCAGAACTTAACAGCTAAACTCCCAAGGGCGCTTCTTCCTCAGGCTGGAATCCAGCCTGAACACATGCTACAGAGAGAGCACACCAGAAAGCATCACCGTAAGAAAAATTTACTTGAAATTTACCTCAGAAGGAGAAGCAAACCTTTGTCCCCAAGGTGGGATAAAGCTGGCTTCATTTGAATAAGAGCATGAAGATTGGCCTAAAATAAATAATTATTAGGTAAATTAACAATTTTACCTAGATAGTAACAAGATAGTACAAGATAGTAAATTCTCTATTTTCAAAATACCCATAACATGTACATTATAATTTCTTGCAGTTTTCCATTAAAACTGAACACTTAATAAAAACTGATGCGTGCATATTGTGTTAGAAAATCATGAGCCATCACCTTGTCTTCACATGCTTCATCAAGGATATCGAGAGCTTCAGAAGAAATTGTTTTGTTTTTATCATGTAGCTGGGTCACTAGTAATTCAATTCCCCAATTATTGAAGAATTCAACATTGGCTCTCAATAATACTCTTAAGTGTTTTGTTGCATACAGCCTGCAGGCCTATAAAGACAAATGAACATGTTAATAAAAAACCCCACGAACTTCATCACAAATAACCATTTTACTCTGTTTTGGGACAGTTTTGCAACTTGAAAAGGGAGAAAAATTGGAATTGATGAATACTTTGTATGAATACTTTTTTTAGTGCTAGTAAAATAAAATACTTCTGTTTCTATCTAGCTGTTTCTTCCCCTTTATATAAAAATATGAATTCTATATGGAGTTCTTTTGAGGAACTGAAATTTTATAGTAAGCTCAAATTCCATCCCATATTCTTATAATTTATAATTAATTTTACCTGGCTGAAATCCATAAAATAAGGAATTACCTGGTTATAAAAAATACAGTATTTTACTGCTGTTACACTCACATCAGTGGCTGCTGTGAGGACTTTGGAAAGGATGACTCTGGCCAACCCATCTCTGCTGTAGTCCAAGCTGGAAACAGTCAGTTTTAGCAAGTGATCTTGGTTTTTCAAGGAGCAAAGGTTAAGAAGACTAAAAATTCAGAAAGAAAATAATGAAGATTATTAGACTGTATCAAGCTGTTAATTCGCTAAATATTTTTAAATTCCTAATATAAGCAGGCACTTCTAAAAGAAAGCATTTAATGACAAAAAATAGAACCACGGCTGCTGTTGGTGTTCACAAGTTCTTTCTCTTTTTCTCTGTTTGCTTGCTTGATCCCTCCTTCCTCCCAAATGCCCCCCAGAGCTGTCAGTCTGCTTTCTATCTAGGAAAGATAGAAAGTTCTTTCTTTCTCTCTTTCTGTTTGGCTTGTGGTTCAGTTCCTTCATTAGATTCCACATATAAGTGAAAGCATATGGCACCTGACTTTCTCTGACTAGTTCATCTCACTTAGCATAATGTTCTCCAGGTCCAACCATGTTGTTGCAGAGGACTTGTGGACACAGACAACTGTATGGTGACTGCAAGGGGAAGGAGGGGAGGTACAAGAAAGTACAGGGAGGACAAATGGTATTGGAAAATACAGTAAGAGGAGGACTCACGGACATGGACAACAGTGTGGTGATTGTGGGAGGGTATATGTGGGATAAATGGTAATGGAAAAAATGCAATAAAATAAAAAACAAAAACAAATAATGTAAAAATAAATAAAATAAACCAATAAATTGAATTAATACCCAACACTGATGCTAAACCTTTGGTCAAACACACAAAATAATGTTTTTCATTAAACTAGTCCTTTTTTTATGATTACCATTTATCCTTTAATAGTCATATTTGTTATTAAATTACATATTTCATTAAAAAAACTGTAGGGATGCTCACCATTGAAATACACTGCATTTTTCCAGCATTTTGACTCCATGAGGATGGCAAGAAAGTGTTCCAATAAATAAAAAGTAGTGTTGACTAAGGGTAGTCAATAAACCATTGTTTTGAAGACTTCTTTCAGGTTTCATACCAGATGAGGCATTGAGCCACTGAACAATATCCTTTACTAGATCTTCTAAGTATCCTTGCCCATCCTGAAAGCAAATACATTGTCACAGTGTTAGAAAAGCGCTCAGTACCTATAATTAGAAAAATTAACTTCAATCAAGTCCACAAAATGTAATAATGATGAAGTTACTAGTAACAGATTGAGTCACTGAGTACCTGCTGTTTTTAATCCCATCAGACACAATGCTGCATGGAGATGGTGTTACTTTCCATTCAATAAGGAGAAAACCAGGTGTTCCAGGAGGCAAATTACTTGCCCAAAGTCACAAAAGTAGCAGGATTCAAATCTAGGTCTGCTCATTCCCTATGTTTCTAAATATAGTTTATGCATATTCAGAAATAAAAGGGAGAAAACTTAATGAAAAAGATCTGCTCTGGAAAATACTCAAAGTGCTTATTACCTCTTCAGACTCAAGAAGAAATTCGGTGAAGTGGCAGCCCACAACTGTCAGTTGCTTTGACTTGGCAAAGTCCAGGTCCAGGTTGGCGTATAATTTACTGCTGGGCTTGTAAAAATAAAGCAGTCTTCGTACAAACCTAAGATCCAAATAAAATTAGAAGCAAAGAAACCAAACAATTACTTTAGAATCTTAACCATACCTTAAGGAATAATAAAGTTTTGAATGTTTTAGGTCTAAACCATTGAGGTAAGTGGCAAGAAATTTAACACACACACAGAACACAAAACAAAAATCTCCTCAAACCCCTTCATTTTAAAGAATATTTGTGTAAAATAAGAATTTTACAGTGAGATGATGCCTGAAATAAATTGTGGAGAATAAAGGTGCTAGCGGGAAAATGCAGATACAAGATAGCGGAAGATACGGTTAGATACATATGAGAAAGTCATCTGGACATAAATTTTCTTCTGTTATACTTTATAAAAAACTTTATACCAGGACTCCATAAAATAATCTTATTCTAGATAACTGTAAGCATGTTACCACACTATAATTATCTTTTTTGTTTTCATAATTGGGCAAAAAGCCAAGTATAAAAACTGCAGGTAAATTTTGGGCACCTTAATTTATGAAGCAATGAACATCATTTGTGGTATTTCAATGTTATAGTTTTCAACATCTAAGTTTCCATTTAATTCAGTTCAACTTAGTTTCATTCACTATGACCCAATCTAATAAAGGTGCCAGTGAGAGAGAAGCTGGAGAAACACAAGTGAACGAGACTTCGTCTCTGCTCTCAAGGAGTACAGAAGTCAGTGCTGTGCTTCTTTAGCCCTATGTAATTTATGTGATCTATATAATTCTCCAATTTCAATGTAGATCTTAAGTCAAATATCATGAGTTGATGAATACAATCAAAACCATGATGTATCCCTGGGTTGCGTGGCTGAGTGGACTGAACACTGGCCTGCAAACCAAAGGGCCATGGGTTCGATTCCCAGTCAGGGCGCATGCCTGAGTTGTGGGCCAGGTTCCCAGGAGGGGGCGCGTGAGAGGCAACCACACACTGATGTTTCTTTCCCTCTCTTTCTCCCTCCCTTCCTTTCTAAAACTAACTAAATAAAATCTTTAAAAAATCAAAAAACATAAAAATCATGAAGTAAAGGCCCTCTTTACTTCTCCAAGGAGATCAGTACTGGTGGTTGGTTACCCAACTCAGATGCAGTAAAATGCATAAAAGCTTGAAGTGCTGTATTTGTTATGAGTATTAGCATGTTTTGTGGAAAGTGTGGAGCATGAACTGAAGGTGAGTGCGAAGAGGAGGAAGAATGGCTAACCCTTCAAAACCAGATGCAAATGGAAGCAGAAGCAGACTACTGCTAGTGGCCATCATTTTGGGAGGGAACATGTCCTTACTCCGCCATTCGCACACACTAGGGTAAGGTCACTACAGGGTTGCTAGTGCCCAATTTGAGAAACTTTTACCTCAAGCACTTCATTTGTTCCAAAACTAAATAACAACTGGAAAGAGAACGAACTAATACTTTCTGGTTATAAAATAAGACTACACATAAAATTGTATAAAAAGATGGCCTAGGACTAACAATTTTTCAACTTTACAATGGTGCGAGACAGATAAGCATTCAGCAGAACCTGCACTTTAAGTTCTGAACGGCGAACTGTCCCCAGGCTGGGGACATGCAGCACAACACTCCCTTGTGACGCTGGGCGGCGGCAGCAGGCCGCAGCTCCCGGGCAGGTATGTGGTCACCGGGGCAGACGACTGACACTCCACAGTGCGCTGCGTTGCCCGAGTTTCTGTACATTGTGTTCTGAGCAAGTCTGAGGTAGGCTAAGGTATGATGTTCAGTAAGTTAGGTCCATTAAATGAATTTTCGTCTTTCAACGTATGATTTTATAGGTTTATAGGGATGTAACCCCACCATGAGTCAAGGAGCATCTGTGTTTATGTGTAGAGTACCAACTATTACAATGTATGTATGTATGTATGTATCTTTAAAGCACTGATTAACAGATTAGGTATAATTCCAAGCTAAGTCTTTACATTTAAAAAGCAAAATAGTTCTTACATACCTGTGTAACTGTTCATCTTTATAGTTTCTTAGGTTTACATTTGGCCACTAGAAAAACATAATATTTATATTGTAAATGTATTTACCAACGTCAAACAAAACTATGATGAATTAAAGTGAACAATAAAATGAAGATGATCAAGTCATTACCAAGAAGCACCTTGTCATACCTTAAGAATGGTCCCTATAAGATTCCAATTCCATTCAAGATTCTCTTTATGTTGAAGGACTTGGCTATCTCTAAGGTTCATTAAAAGAGCTTCCTCTGTATCCTAAAATCATCAGAAAGTAATAAGGAAAATTAAGGCAAACTGTCTCAAATCAGAAAACTATGCTTAAATTTTAAAAACAAAAGAGAACATTTTTCATTTAATAATGGATTATCAAAATTTTAACTTTAAAAGTTACAAAGACACAGTTCTAAACTGCCTAGTCTGCCTAATCATTACAAAACTTGGAAGCCATCTGAAAATCCATATGCATGAATAAAACTGAAAAGTCAAGTAAGTATATGCATACTAAAATCCAAGCAAGTATGTGCATACTTAAGAAACCAAGTTAAAAATTGCAATTTTGTGTCAGTACCTTAAGAACAAATATATCCTTCTGAACTCGGAGATACTGATCCCGTTTCTGGTGTGTTACAATTGCTTTCTGAATAATGTGGTCTAAGTGAAGGCTGTAAGGTTTAGGTCCTCGTTTCTTCATTTCATGGAAGCGTTTTAAACAGTTCAAGGCTGCACTGGCTCGCCTAATGAGAAAAAATTTCAATCAGTAAGTACTGCAGTAAGCTAGCATAATTTTAAAGAGATCACTTTGGTAAATTACTCTATTAAAACTTGCATAAATTCAAGTATAGGGATTGTCACTAAAAAGTAAATTATTTAATCAAATATGGAACCACAAAGAAAAAGAAATTAAGAACACTGCTCAAATGTATGAAGAAATTCATGGCCATAAACTGACCCAGTAAATTTAAGTCTACCAAGCTCTGGGAAAGTGTATTTTTCCTTATGAAATTACTGACATAAAAGCTGAAAGTTACCATCACTAAGGTAAGCCTGGAGTTAGGACTGAGAGGGCCCATAAGGCCCTCGGTTTATAATACATCAGCTTGTTAAACAACAGTATTTTCATTGACAGAATTAAATTAAGTAGAATATTACTATGAACTGTTAACAAAAATTCATAGTTTTGAACAGCTAATGAACTATATTTTACTATCATTACAAAAATATGAGGTCCAAAAATACAGATTTTTATTATCACACCTGAAAAACAGATGCCCCTGGCCTAGACGTAATCTTTACCAAATGAAAAGATTCCTGCTAGCCCTTCCCAATCAAGCTCCTCTACCTTTACCCTACATATTATATTTTGTTATTAGAACTGGAATTCCAGCAAAGCAATAGCTATATTACCAAACCTTTGTTTATAGATTCTGTATTTGCAATATTTCTTTCAGAGTTTAGCTTACTTCAATGCCTATAGTATGGGCTATGAAATTCCAACATTAATTTTAACCCCACGTATAAAGGAAAACACTGTTAATCTTTGTGCTTTATTCACTTGAAATAATTTAAACATTAAAAACAAGCCCTAATTGCTGCTTGAAACATAAAATAGTCCCAAAATCTCACAACCAACATTTTTATTAATCTGGTAGAAAGTTGATGCCCTTGTCCAGAAACATGCTAGAAAGAATTGATTTTACCAAGCTCTAATACTTTGTGGCCTAAAATACAAATAATAAAAAATGAAACTATTAATTTTCCTCCTATCTGTACGGTTTCCATAGAACTTCCAAGCATAGCCCATTCATACTACTTTTTAAAAAGAAGAGAGGGTTAACTAATTGGGTATTAAAGATACCTAGCAAAAACTTTCCTAGAACTCTGATACTTACACTCTTTTCTCCTTGGGGATATCAAAGGAGGCTGCCATATTCATTAGGGTTGGCAGGCAGTGCAAATGATGGCTATGTGAATGAGGAAGAATTGTGTTTGCCTAAAAGGAAACAACATTTTTGAGAGCAGAGAAATATTTTATGTTCTAGACTATCTGTAGATATAATAAAAAGACTAAGGTTTTACTCATGAAATTAACCATGATTTACTTTACAATACATATTTATTTATAAGTTTATCTTATTTTCCACAAAGGGATATAACAAATATAGACTCACATTAATAATACTAAATCTCACACATAGTTCGTTATAACATTAAATTGTAATTTTTAAGTGGTACATAATTAAACTCAATCTTTAAATGATTTCAAAAAACAATACAACAAAACAGATCCAGAGCTATAATTTACATTAAAAGTAATATATAAAATGCTAGATGCAGTATCTTATGAATTGACTTCTTAGGTTTTAAAAACCACTTACTCAAAACAGGTTTTCCTCATATTCTGATATTTAAAATAAGAAACTTATTAACTCCTGCTTTCCAAATAAAATTCTACCACTCAATCTGCTTTTATCAATGAAGATAACTAAATTAATTAAATGTGGAAGCCAGAAGATGTAAGAGTAATAAGTAATGAACAAACACCACTGTACTACTCAACAGCACTTTTATATTTCACGAGAATCATAGAATTCTGGTGTGTAGGTGAAAAGAAAAAAAGTGATTCATTTCTATAAAATTAAATAGTTCTGGATATTAATATGCTTATAGGAAATGATATTTTAAGGACAGAAATCAAAATAATCAAACCTGAGAACCTGCAATATTACTTAATTCCTTCATAGATTCACTGAAGGAGAAGAGAGCAAGTGGCTAAATAATTTATTGATAAACAAGACAGTTATCATTAAACTCTGTTTACTTCTCTTTCCTTCACTCACACAGCTGAGCTGCTACATGGGGAAAAAAACCTCAAAATAAAACAACAACAACTGGGGAAGTAGGGTGCTAAAACAATAACTAAAACAAATACTCTGCCAATAATAGCAAGATGTAGTATAATTTTAAAAGATTTGCCACGGGGCTACTTCTTCCTTACTGAGTTTAAAATAGTTCTTTTTACTTAGCATTTTATTAACTAAGAGGTAACCTAACAAATATAAACTTCTATCTTATAAGCAAAGCTTCCTCATTGTTTGATTTACTGGGAGTAAAGAATGATCAGATCACTTTCCTAGCTCCTTGTTTTCAGACAGTATTGATGTCACAAAATCACGGCAAAAACAAAACAAAACAAGACAAAAACAAAAAAAAGCCCCAGAAAACAAAGATGCCCACCCCATGAACCTCAACAGGTACGTTTACAGAGGTGACTGTGTTCGAACAAGGCAAGTATAATTTGAACTTCTGCACAAAGTTCTCTAAAACTCAGGCACTGACTGCCATACTCCATTCCTAGCTGACTGAAGTAGTATCTGTAGTTTTATAATTCCTTAGAAAGTCTTTCTAAGAGAGATTAAGATTTAAAAGACTCAAACTGTCAGCATTGAAAGTTAGTGCAAAAATCCTTATTTGGTACTTTGTACTTTTTATGTTTGTTTCATTTCTAAAACTAGCCAATATATATCAAGATATAAGACATCAAGGGTTCTTTGCAACGAAAAGATGTATGTCTGAAAACATGTATTTATTCTTTGAGAGAATACAAAGTAACATTGTTAACATAACCTATTTCCTAAGTTAAAATATGAATGACATCAGACGCCATCAGGAGCTGGCCGGCTCACCATGTGTAAAAGCTCCCCAAGAAGGATGGTGGCTCTCACTGAGATAAGGTCCTCACTGTTCGTTATCACTTCAACCAAACCCTTGGAAAAGAAGAAGAAATACCACAGTCACAAAACAGTATACACAAACACATTTACACAAATGTCTGTTGCTCTGAAAGAATTCTGTTAGAGAAAATATATAAAATCGAATAAAATGGGGTTTGTAAGTCTTACCTCTAAAAGTCCATTACGAATGAATGCGGAAAGTATCAATGCCAAATAATTATCCATGAGGTCTGGCCTGTAATAAACACCGCACAGAAACAACTTAAACAATATTCCATATATTATATAATTTAACATAAAAACAGTAGCTGTAATAAAGCTGAACCATTTATGTATCTAAATTCTACCTGGATCTGGCACGATGAGGAAGAATAGTTTTTGCCTCAGCTGCTACAAAGCCATCTGAAAGCCTCCAGCTGTCTTGGAATCTACCTGGATCTAAAATAGTTAAAGGTAGGTAGGTAGAAGATAATTAGATGTTACTGAAACACTTAGATAAGTGTATATAACTACCAGCTAGCCAGGCTATAAATAATCTTTTTAAATACTAGTTAGAAAAAAAATAGATTAAAAAATACATACAGAAAAAAATGATTTATGTAAATATATACAAATCTAACTTTATTTTGGGACTTTGGGGTCATTTCACTAAAAGAAAAAAAGACAAGAATTAGATTATCTAATCTGAGAATTATGCAAATTTCTTATTGTCTCCTCTTTCGTCCTTGGTCCATCTTTCTATTATTTTCATTGCTTATTTGAAAGAGATAGGGTGACAAAGAAGAAATTAATTTTATTTTTAGAAATCTAGTGCAGTTTTTATTTCTATATTAATTTCATGCCACTATGATGCAATAATAAAAGAAAATCATATTCAATATGTAGTTCAGTATTTTTCCTTTAAGGGAATGTGTCTCACTCAATTAGGTATGCCATTTTAAAAATGACAACATTTGAACAGATGCAAATACACTTAGCACTTACCTACACTGAGCAGCGCTTCTATGAACTCTTCAGTCACAGCAGGTAGAGGAAGGCGAAATATATCATAAAGCACTTCAAGCAGACCTCGCTACAAGTGCAAATAAATAAGTTCGTTTACTTTTCTGGAAAAAATATTTGCTGAAAGATGCTATGAATATCTTATTCATAGAATTAAAAATTGAAAAAACAGACTAATACATATTTCTGAGCTACGCTCAATAAAAATTAATTACTAAATGCTTACTACATACATGATTTAATCTTTTCAATAAGTCTTTAGTAACCTCATTGTACATGTGAAGAAACAGATTTAAAGGTTAAAAGTAATATGCCCAAGGTCACAGAACTATAAATAATAAAACTAGTCAAACCTCAGTCAGTCAGATTCCAAAGGCCACGTTATTTCATCATCTCCTGAGTAATAAGTCAATCAAACCGCCTCAACCTCTAGTTGCTGGATTCTCAATCTTTCCACCTATAACCACAACCTTCCATTTTCATTGTCTAAATGCTTTTTAGTTTACACTTTAAGTGAGGCACCCCTGGCTAATATTTTCTAATAATATTGCTCAACTCTAAATTTGGTTTATATAAACAAAAGAAAAAATTTTTTTCTTTTGAACAAAATTAAAACACACTGAAGGGGGAAAGAAAAAGTTAATTTTCCCCTCCAATTTCCATTTGGTAATTTGTTTTGGCTGTAAAATATGAATTCTTATACATTAAAAATTTATGAATACATCTAATAAACAAGCATGTATGTACATATAGTCTGTCCAGAAGGTATCCAGCCTCATAATACGAAAATGAGACATTTATTGAGGAAGACACAAGAAATATTATACACAGGACAATGACGCTTCAGTCCCCTTCAGACAGGCACCTTGGGACCTCACACAGTTCTCCCAGTCACCATCAGCTGCCCAGTCATATATTCCTGAATCTTATCAACAGTTTAAAACCTCTTCCCTCTCAAAGGACATTTTAGTTTTGGGAAAAGCCAGAAGTCGCAGGGTACCAAATCTGGGCTAAAGAGGGGCTGAGTCACCTGGGTGATTTGATGTTTCACCAAAAAAACTCTGCACAAAATATGATGCATTCGCAGGCACACTGTCTGTGATGGTGCTGCCAATCACCAGCTGCCCATACCTGCAGCCTTCTGAATCATCCGAATAGTTTCTGCAGAGGCATGTTCAAACTTAAGGCAAAATCTGAGGCAGATTCGTTGCTCTACTCGCTCAGTCATTTTGAATGCAATGGCCACACAGTACACGTGCTCACTCAGCAGCATCTACCGCCCCCACTGACTAGTGCAGTGAAGTCACCATTGTTCTTCTGGGTTGTCAGGTTACACACGTCGCGCAAACTGTTCTTGTTATATTAACACGGGCTGGAATTTTTCCGGACAGACTACACACACACACACACACACACACACACACACACACACACACACGTATATACACACACTCAAGAACATACGTATATACACAAACCAATTTTAATCAAAACCACTTATATTATAAAACCATGTTAAAAGCCTGAAGATGCATAAATATCAGTTACTTTTTCCTAAATATAATTCTGTATTGCTTGAACCTTTTACAATGAGAATGCCTTTCTGTATTGTTTGCATATTTAAAGAATAAAGCATAATTAACTTCATATTTTTATCTAAATTTAGTACAGCCACAGTTCCTAACAGCAGTATTTCTAATGATTCATATTATCCTTAAGATTCAACTAAGTTGTAAATATTTATTTATGTATTTTCTAAATGCTCTATGATATAGATTAGCAATTCATGAGGAAAAGGCATCATCTGAAATAAGCTTTTTATAATCAGCATTACTTTTACCTACCCTTATTTCCATATTTGGTATGCAAAGTACTCCAATTAAAGACTGAATGCCAGAGTTTCCAGGTTTACATAAATTAATAATACCTACAGAAAATAAAAAAAAATCATTGACTAGAATTTCAAAATTTTTTTTAGTAATATATCCATAATATAAAAATCTGTAGTGTTTTTCCAAGCTAAACTATAATATTGTATTATTTGGGTATCACAAGTGATAGTATATTTCAAACATTCTCTGAATTGCCTACTGATTAGAGATTACCAGTAATTTTATGTCCTTCTTCTATCTGTTTCACACCCCCAAAAGTTTATAGTATCTGACTGCTTACGACTCCCATTTATTGATGAGTGATTCTCAGGAAATAAAAATATTGGAGAGAGTAAGACAATGGTCTTTCTCCCTTATTTAATGCATTCTTAAACTAAAGTGAAAAAGTCTTCTTGGCATTAGTCTTTTAAAAGTTTAGATAACCAACCTATCAGATGCAGAGTTCAAAACACTGGTGATCAGAAAGCACAAAGAACTCACTGAACACAGCAAAAACATTAAGGGATAAAATGAAGGTTACACTAAATGAAATAAAGAGAAAGCATTCAATTAGAACAGCAGGAAGAAAAAAGAATTAAAAAAAGTGAGGAGAGGCTTAAGAACCTCTGGGACAACTTTAAAACATACCAACATCCAAATCATAGGAATGTCAGAAGGAGAAGAGAAAGAAGAAATTAAAAACTTATTTGAAAAAAATAATGAAGGAAAATTTCCTGAATTTGGTGAAGGAGATAAATATCCAAGCCCAGGAAGCACAGAGTCAAGGTGCACCTTGTTCAGGTGCTTCCGAAACAAGGTGGACCCAAAGACAACCACACCAACACATATCACAATTAAAATACCAAAGGTTAAAGATAAAGAGATAATCTTGAAAGCAGCAAGGGAAGAGCAGAGAGTTACCTACAAAGGAGTGCCCATAAGACTATCAGCCAATTTCTCAAAAGAAACTTTGCAGGCTAGAAGGGACTGGCAAGAAGTATTCAAAGCTATGAAAAGCAAGGACCTCCAACCAAGATTACTCTGCAAAGCTATCATTTAGAATGGAAGGGCAGATAAAGTACTTCCCAGACATTGTAAAGCTAAAGGAGTTCATCATCACCAAGCCATTATTACACAAAATGTTAAAGGGACTTATTTAAAAAAAAAAAAAAAGATCAAAACTGTGAACGTTAAAAAGGGCAACAAATTCACAACTATCCACAGCTGAATCTAAAAAAAAAACAAAGCTAATAATCATAATAGGAACATAATCACAGATATGGAGATCATTTAGAGGGTTGTAAGTGGCAAGGGGGAAAGGGGAGAATGGGGAGAAAGGTACAGAGATTAAGAAGCATAATTGGTAGGTACAAAATAGATAGGGGGATGTCAAAAATAGTATAAGAAATGGAAAAGCCGAAGAACTTATAGGCCCAGCTCATGGACATGTACTAATATGGGTGGAGATGCTGGAGGGAAGGGGGATCCTGGGTGGAGGGGGACAAAGGGGAAAAATTGGGACAACTGTAATAGCATAATTAATGAAATATATTTTTTAAAAAGTTTAATCTTAAAATTTAACTTTTAGCATAGAAGAGTGAAACTGACAGACTTCAAATAAATTGTATGGATCAAAATTTTAAGTGAGAGAACTGAATCAAATAATTTTAAGCATATTAATATCATGTCACAAAAGAAAATGTATGAATAGTCAATAAACAAAGTGTTCAATATCATTTGTCATTGGGGAAAAGCAAATTCCATTCACAATTAGATACCTCTACACACCCAGCAAACTGGCCAAAATTAAAGACCAACAACACCAAATGCTGACAAGGATGCAGAGCAACTGGAACTCACATACAATGATTACAGAAGTATAACAAAGTATAAGTATTTTGGAAAAAAGACTGACAATTTTTTATAAAACTAAACATATATCCACCTTGTTACCCAGTAATTCCATTTGGGTCTTTACCCAGGAAAAATGAAAGTTCACATCTGCAAAAGGAAGTGCATAAAACTGCTTATGGCACTCCTATTAACAATAGTCAAAGCTGGAAACAGATTAGGTATTCACTAACAGAAGGAGAACTAAATATGCTGTGACACATTTACCCAAACGAATACTATTCAGCAACAAAAAGGAACACATTATTGGTACATGCAACAACATGAATGAATCTCAAAATCAAACTGAGTGGAAAAAAAAAGCCTTACACAAAGGCAAAAATATACTATGATTCCACTTATATGAAGTTTTAGTCAGAACAGGCAAAGCTGACTATGATGGAAATAAACAGAACAATGGTTACTTCTCAGGGTGTTGGTTTAGGGATTAACCAGGGAGGGACATGGGAGAACCTTCTGGGGTGGTGGCAATGTTCTATATCCTATAAAGGGTTTGGATACACATATGTAAGCATTTGTGAAAACTCATTAAACAGACTCAAGATTTGTGATGTAAGGGGAAATTTTACCTAAAAACACAAAGCTACAGAAACAAAAATAATCAGTCAGGGCCATAAACAAATATTGAACTCCAGGTAACAGTCTTCATACGCAAGTGTTTAGGGGTCAAGAGTACTAAAATATGCAACTTCCTGTGAAATGCATTAGAATAATGTAAGAAGAGGACTGATAAATTCACAGAGGGATGGGCAGATGAACAAATAAGTAATGAAGTAAACAGAGCAAAATTTAGGTGGTGAAAGTATTTGGGTGCTCACTGTATAATTTTGCTGTACATTTGAAATTTATGATAATAAAATGATGGAGGAAAATGTTTTTAAAAAGTTGTATAGAACTCTGAAGTTGTTGCTTTTAAGCACTTATATCAGTATTTCTCAAACTTTGATGTCTGATGTAATGTGAGAGATTATAGATTAAGACACAGTCTTTACAGATCATACTCTACACTAATAGTCTAGAAAACAGGCAGTTGCAACTCCTGAAGAAACTGTTAGAGTTTATTTGTAAATCAGTTATTTGGATTTTGAAATCTATTATATATAATAGAAATAATGTCACAAATATAAAAAAGCTAATTTACCTCATAAATAGTACCCATTTCTAATGATGGATCAGTATATAAAGGCCACAGGACAAAGGGAAGCAAGGCAGCAAGAACGTTTAAGGGAGGCAAGGGAAGAGAATGGCAGAGATGAGTGACAGGGAGAGGGAAGCCTGGAGGGAGAATGAGAAGACAGTAACTAGGCTGTCCTGGTGGTTAAAGCCGGAGAGAATTCATGATCTGGTGACACAGGAACAGCTCTAAGGGCAAGGAAGCTGAAGGCCAGCAAAGGGTGATGGCCACAGCTACAGAGGACAGAGTGAGTTCTGGAGCAAGGGCAGCGATAGCTAAGCTTGGCAGGAGAGCTGTGTTGGTGTCCACACTGAAACAGTGTGGGGAGGCTGGCTCAGTGTAAGAAAGAATGTGTGACCATTTGGCCCTTGTAAACACTAGTATATCCCAAGGGTAAGGGAAATCGGTAGCCACCAGGCACACATAGCACAAGCGCAGTTTTCACAGAAGCTCAGAGAGGTCAGAGGAAGTCCCTGTAAACACACTGGGGAGGGGGGGGGGGGGGCGGGCGGGCAATGACTGGGAAAGGAATTTGCATGAAAAAGATTTCTGTTTGTTTGGGTTATCTAGGTACATCAAAGTGTTTAGGTAAATTTTCTAGTTCTGCTTACTGCTACACTCCTTTGTATGCTATTCCTTAAATTACTTTACAAAGTCAAGGAGGAAGAAGGTAGTTACTAATATAATTGGTGGTATTATGTAAGAAAAATGTTTGGTCTTTATTCCACAGAAAGATAAAACATGCATAATCCCTCTTCTAAAGAAATTTAATGGCCTACCTTGTTTATTTGGTGTTAATGACATTTTATATTATACTTTTTTAGGTAACAAAAGTATAGATCATATTTAACTTTCTTAATTGGCCAGGCAATCATGACTGTATAGACTTACAAATAGTCAATTTTAATGGTTTTGTACAAATCTCTTTAACTCTAAAAATAACATGTAAGGTAAGACCAGAATAACATCTAAACTAGATGCTGCAATAACAGTTTAACGTTTGAAAGCACAGTGAAGTTTTTCTCATATAAGAGAGTGTTGTATAGCAGCACTGAGGAACTCACCTGCCCACGACCGGAATGTTGCTATGATTCCCATTTTACTGGCTAGAAACCTTGCTTCTCTGTCTTCTCTGGGGGTGGTACGTGGACGGCAGCAGGGGTGAGGAGGTCAAAGAAAAGAATAAAATGTTAAAACAAAAAGTGAGTTTTTCCTGGTACTATAGCAGAATGAACACTATCATTAGTTAACATTTAAGTATTTACACAGGAATTTAAACATGTTAAAAAAACGAAGATCAGAACTGCCGCAAAGTAAAGGATCCAATAACATAAGGGCCCCCTTCCAATTTAAGATCCACAACACAGTTTAAGGTAAGTTACATATTTTGACTTTTTTACTTAGTTCCACGTTTTTTTAAAAAAGTATTCTTAGATAGCTCATTATCACTTTTAATTGAGCACTAGACAGACAACACCAGCTTGCTTAGTAAGCATTTCTGTCAGAACTCTGAAATACCCCCGTCACCTCAAGTTTCCACGTCCTAATCTGGGGACCCTATGCACATGATTTTACTGTCCTGAGTGTGGTTACGTTTACGTTAGAGAGCCCAGCAGACCGTAAGATGGGGAGTTTATTGGTGGGCTTGATCCGACTAAAGAGTTTTCTCAAGCTGGTAAGTCTGAGATTCAAGCACAAGAATGCGAGGAACTCCTCCTGTCTGAAGACGGAGGGAACCACGTGGCAAAAAGAAAAGAGGCTGGCCCCTGGACGCTGAGAGGAGGCTCCAGCTTACAGCAAGGAACCAGGGTCCTGAGTTGTTTAACAGCAAGGAAGTAAATGTTGACAACAACCTGAATGAGGCTGAAAATGGGTTTCTCCCCATAACCTCCAGACAACAGCCATTCCAGACGTCTGAGCTGCTGAACTGGGAGCTAATAAAATGCTGCGGTTTTAATGGGCTACATTTGCAGTAATTTGTCATGCAGCAATAGAGAATATGTATGCTCTGTGTCAATAAAGAGAATGTCCAAGTATCATAAGAAAAACCCAAGAAAGGGGTCTAAAAACCTTAAATCCATAACTTGGCAGAAACAGGTTTGAGAAGTCTTAAACAGAGAACATCTATTTTGATTTCTTAGCTCAGGTCATGATATGTTAGAATGTGAGGGGTCCACTGTGATGGAGGTGATTAAAGATATACAACCACTTTTTTTAATTCAAGGGGAAAATGAAAAACAACAAAAATATCTCTATTTCACAATGTTCCATAACTTAATAATTTTAATATTTACTATCAAAATAAGTATGTCTGCAACAAACAATCCTACCAGAGAAACACCTCATAGCATATTTGCAGGGATTGTGTCATTTGCAAAATCTTCACAGATAGTACATTATTTGATGTCTAATCAATTTAATTAAAAAGCTATCCCATAATATCTAGTGAACTATGTGCTTTTTCTCTCCCAAAAAACTCTGAAGATTATCCTGCCTCATTTTTAGAAAATAATCTTTATATCCTTTTACTTCCCTTTTAACCTTACTTTCAATATTCTACCTATGCTATCTTTCTATTTACTCAACTTGTTAGTAAGGTAGCACTTCATTCTATCCTTGTTATTTTATTCTTTTAGTCTCTCAATGTAATTATACTAAAAAAATATAAAGTCCTAGCTTTCTACTGCAGCCTAATTTATATTTTTATATATAAAATTAGTCTTTAAACTTCTCAAAGTTCACTTTTAATTTTTTAAACCACAATTAATTACATTATCAGAGACTTACAACATAATTCCATGAAATACTAAACTTACTGAAACTCACTTTTCCCTGACGACTCTATATGCAAGCAGGAATATTCAAAACTTTGTTAGCAAGATACACAGCACCTTTTAAATTACTAGGAACAAATGATACTCACTTGAGCTGTCCTTCAGCTGTATCTGGACTATGTCTGTAGTGAAAATCAGTATAGGGTGCTAAAATTCGCTAATAAAAAAAAAAAGGAGAAAAAAATAAGTGCCTTTATTGTAAAACACGTTCTTTCTGTAATGAGTTAAAATTAATTCCACTTCTCTATATCTTTAATTGGGTACTGTTTAAGAGACTTATTTCTTCAAACTCATTATCAAGAAATATACCTGAGTGATTTTTTAAATATTGAAATTGAATTTTTAAAATTTTAAATAGAAGTATAACACACATACACATATAAAAAACAGTGCACAAATCATAAATGCACAACTTGATGGATGTTCTCAAACTAAGTGCTCTCCTGCAGCCAGCACCAGATGAAGAAAACACCGGCAGCCTCAAAACCTTCTTACTCCCCCTTGGTACTCACGAGTCACTACCAACCCCAGGATTGGAGGATCCTGACCTACAACCCCATGACTTAGTTTCGCCCACTTCTGAACGTTCCTGAAACGGTTTTATTTTATAAGTTACATTCTCCTCTTGTTGCTATTATAAAGAAATCCAAGCTATATTTTGTGTATTGCCCCTATATTCAGCAACCTTTCTACACTCACTCATTCTAGAGCTTTAACCACTCTATCTCGTTTGCTAATGTCCATCAGTGCCTATTGCATTATTGTGGTCTGAATTTTAATTTTAAACTCAATTTAAAATATGGAAGACATAACTAATATTGCTTTTGACAATCAGTATTTTTAAAAATATTTAGTCATATATGTGCTTTTTCTGGCATTTTTCATTCCTTTCTACATTTGTTTAGATCATATTCCTTTTGACTGAGGCCTCCCTCTAGACTTTCTTTCTTTGTGCCTGCCTCATTTTATAAATAATAATAAATATTTATTATCTCATATGGTTTCTGTGACTCAGGAATCTAAGAGAGGTTTAGCTCTGCAGTTACAACTCAGGGTCCCCCACACGCTTCATTCAAAATGTTGATCGGGGCAGCAGTATTCTGCAGGCTTGATGGGAGCTGGAGGATTTGCTTCCAGACAGTTTACTCACAACGTGCTAGCTGTTGGCAACAGGGCTCAGTTCCTCCCCACGACACACACGGGAAAGCAATCCGGGAAGAGTAATGTTTCTTTATATCCCCTTGGGTCTTTAGTCTGAAAAACCTTTATTTGACCTTTGTTTTGCAAAGTCATTTTCTCTGGGCATTATTTTGACATTATTTTCTTTCAGCGCTCCAGAGTTTCCATTCTACTTTCTTCTGGTTTCCCTTAATTCTGTCGGGAAATCGCTGTCAGACTTGTTCCTTTGAAAGTAATGTCTTTTTTTCTAAAGCCGCTCTTAAGATTTTTATTGGTCTTGGTTTTCAACAATGTGACCATAATGTGCCTACATGTTGTTTTCTTTGTATTATCTCATTTGGGGTCTTCCAAGCTTTACAAACATGAAGTTTCATCAGTTTTAGAAAAAGAAGTTTTGGCCATTGACTCTGGATATTTGTTTCTGCCTATATTTGTGTCTCTTTTCCAAAGACAACAATTATGTTTTACCCCTTTTGTTTTGTGGCTTTCTTTTCCCACACTGTGCCTTACTCTGAATATTTTTACTGACTTTTCTTCCACTTTGCTAATGGTATCTTCTTGCCCAAAATGAATTTTTAACTTCATTGAGTTCAGAATTTCAGGTATTATGCTTTTCAGTACTAGAATTTCCATTTGTCTTATTTTATACATTACAATTATCTGATGAGATTCTCCATTATCCCATCTATTTTCTTCCTCTTTTCCTCCATTTTTTTGAACTAATGGATCATAGTTGTTTTAAAGTCCTTCCCCTCTAACTGCAACAATGTGGATCACCACTCGGAGTATTTCTATACAGTATTTTTTTGTTTGGGTTTTCAGTCTTATAGACTTTATCTTTTTGTATGACATTCCATCAAAGTCCTAACTGAAAGTCAGACATGTTGAATTTTATAATCCAAATGATGTTATCTCTATTAGATGGTTTATCTTTTCCACTGTTCAGTAGGTTAAGGAGGCTGATTATTTTTTCTGATTGCCAAGTTAAGTTGAGACTATGTTGCAATTCTGATAAGATAGAGTACACTTTGGTTTTCCTTTCCTCAAGTACAGCCCTCCAGTGCTTTCAATGGAGAGCTTAACAAGTATTTTTCTCCTTGGTGCTGACTGGATTTATTTTTTTATTTCATAAGTTTTGAACTAAGATCTTTAGCTACCCATCTATGATAGCTTCAGATTTTAGGGAATGTCATGAATAGGAAATCAGCTATGAAATACCCAGTTTTGTCACTTTAGTACCACACACTACTGCTAAATGCTCCTCCCGTTTTTCGGATCCCAGCAAAAGCCTATGTGGATTTTCAGCTACTAATTATATCCTAGTCAGTAAGTGGACCAAGGGAAAAAAGCAACTGCATAATCAGTGTGAATTCACTACTCCTTTAAAGCCCTTTACCCTTTTGCCCATGGCCCCTCCTCCTGGGAGGCCTTTTGTGTCCTGCGCGTGGGGACTACAGCATGTTCCCCTGTGCTGTCCTCAGGGTCTGACCTGGTAGCCTCTATCTTGCAGAGATGCTCATTTCAGCAAACGTCTGGGGGGATAAGTCAGACTTGGTCTAGGGACGTTACACGTCTCTAGACTTGTCATGACATAACCCCCAGGACTGCCAAATACTCTGGTCTTCTATCCAGGCCTAGGTCACATTCTCAGCTTCTAGCCTGTGCCCGAAATCTGCAAGTACCCCCAAGGGCATCTGTAGATCTTCAGGGAAACTCTCCAAGTACCCTCCTTCCTTACAACTTCACTCCCATCTGCAACAGTGTCAGCAATAAAATAAATAAATAAATAGATAAATAAACTTCACTCCCTCTGGTCTTTATTGGTTTCATAGCCCTACACTGCTTTAAATAGATGATTTCCATCATTACCCAACTTTTCCAGTTTTCCACAGCAGATGTCATCAACCAACCTATCCCACTCTGAAATGTAAGTTTAACAACTGTTTTTAAAGTTACTATAAAATTACCATTAATTTACAACCTTTACAGAGTTTCTACTCTATTAACATTGTTATATTAAATCTACATTTCTTTTCCTGTCTGAGGTTAAAATGTATTTTATGTAATATAAATAGAAGCCAAGGTAAATTTTAAAAAAAGATTTCTAATAGGAAGGAAATGGGGGCCCAATAACAGAGAGTAGCACTGAAAATGGTTCCTCTGTATGTGGAAAAGGGAACCAATCATCAATTTAGAATGAAACTGGTAAAATTTAATTAATAAAAATGAGGACAATATTCTCTTAAGAGCAGATTCTACAATGAAGCAGAGAATGATTAAATAGAAGATGATGATACTGAGTAATATCCATGGCAACCAGTATTTGAATATTTATTATGTGCCAGGTACTAAATAAAATATTTTATGTATATTAGAATTAATATATGAAAAGCACCAAGAAATACCCAACTCATTAAGGCTTTATATTGGTGTTAGCTGCTATTACTGCTGCTTCTACTAAATACTACTACTACCATTATTATTATAGTACTCCCTCTTCACAACAACTCTTCAGGATAAAAACCATGACCTTCATTTTACTGAGGGAAAAACTGGGTCCAAGAGAGGCTAAGCCCCGGCCAGTATGGCTCAGTCAGTTGGGAGCGTCATCCTGTAACCAAAGGGTTGCAGGTTTGATTCCTGGTCAGACCACATATCTAAGTTGTGGACTCGACCCCCCACCCCTCCCCACCGTCTGAGCACTTATGGGAGGCAACCAATCGATGCTTGTCTCTCACACTGATGTTTTTCTCTCTCTCCCATCCTCTTTAAGAAGCAACAAGAAAGTGTCCTTGGGTGAGGAAGTGAGAGAGAGAGAGAGAGAGAGAGAGAGAGACAGAAAGGCTAATAACTAGCCCCAAATCATAAAGCCAGCAGGTCATACAAAAAGTCAAAACCAGATCTGTATATGCTCTCAATTGCTATGCTATTCTCAGGGGATTTTAGTAAGGAAAAAAAGAACCAATTTTTGTGGTTTTAAAGAACAAGATATAAGCAAAGATATAGTTGTGTACTTAAACATCTAACATGTTATTTGAAAAATTTTCACATATAATGGCTTTTTAATCTGTCGTACCATTATATAGGAACAAAAAACAGGCCGATACATATTACCGTCCTTCACTGTAACCATCTCACCAACTTTAAAATTCTAGTTTTTACACTTGATAAAATAAAACCTAAACCTAAACATACAATAAAATTAAAAAAATGCCAGTTTATCCCCATTGGATTACCAAGAATAATGTATTTAAAATCACATATTAAGAGAAATATTAAACTTAAATTTGTTAGTATGATACAGGTTGATGTCAATGTTATAATTTCAAATATTTCTAATAGCCCTAATAAAAGCAGAATTATAACATTTAAGACAAGGTTTACAAAAAATAATTTAGAAAGACAAACTAGGGAAAATAAATCTTTTATACCTTGCATGATTTCAACCCAAATACAAACAAATCCAGAGTTCTGGATTTGTAATGAATAACAATATAGTACCTGCACACAAATAAATTATAAGAATATAGTTTGTGATAATTCTGTTCCAACCTTTACTACGTACTTTTAAAAGAATATGTATTATTTTATACTAACTAGAAAAAACAATGAATTAGTAAAAAAATTTTAAAAAGGATATATATGTATTCTATTTCTTTCAAGTATATGTGGTCATTATTTGCTAATAAGCAGTTCTAAGTTCAAAGACTTTTAGCATGGTTTAATAAATAAACAGTATATAATTAGCAGGATCTATTTACACACAACACACTAAAGTCTTCAAAAAGAAAGTCTTCTTAAATAAATAGGTAAATGGCTATGTAACCTTACTTGTGCTTTAATTTGCTTAGTAAAATTTTCATTGTTAAAAAAAATAAACTTCGTTTTATACAATGAGGAACTACTTTGAGAATAATATTTTTCAATTCAGTCCAAACTGAATGAGCTATAAAGCATTGCTGGGAATAAGCCAGTCTTCGAAATTTAGGTTTGATAACGCTATGCTGCATCTACTAACTTTAAAATTTCAAAGTAAGAGATTGTATTTAAAGTTATATTTTAAAACTAGAAAAGAATATTAACGTTCCTACCTCTAATTCTACATCAGCTCGCACATATTTTCGGGTCTTTGGATGATTAAGGAGGTGCAAAATTGTAGTAATGAGGGCCTCATTTATTCGACTTAACTGGCAATCGATCACATTTTTCAAGATGGTGTTTAGTCCACCTCGAAGGGCCACCACCTCTGGATTCTGAAGTGCTAAAATAAAAAAGAAAAACTTAATATATTATATAGGGGATAATTAATCAAATATAATCAGAAATCTGGGGTTTTGTTTTAAAACAATTTCCTTTCTGACTTGAAAATCTTTCTAGTCAAGGACACTGAAAAGGGCATGTGGATAAAATATATCTAATAAGAGTCACCGAATATACTTTCCAAAACTCTTCTTTATTTATGTCACTGATTGTTTTTCCATATCCTTTATTCCTGTTTTACTGAAATGGTTCTTCTTGCCCATGAACTGCAAGGACTTTTTATATGAGACTATCAGCTATTTGTTTCAAATCTTTTATAAAATTTACAATTTTACTTTAGATTTTAAACTCAGATTTTAATCTCAGTACATAACCTTCGTCAAACTAGAAGTTGTCTCAGATCACTCTTTAATCAGTTCCCGTCCACCACAAAGGTAACCAAGGTTCTCATTTTTACACATACAGATTACCTGTGCCTTCTTGACAATCAAGCGGATAAATTCAAAGAGTGAAAAGTACTCCCCAAATACAACATATAAGTTATATACATTTTTTACTAAGTTTATTTGTTGTATATACTTTTATTTTCTACTTTGGAAATAGTACAATTTTTTTGTTAGATTTACTGATTATTGCTGAAACATGAAGTAAATCTACCAAACCTGTATTTTCACTTTCAGTGTACTAAATCCTTAAGTTTTGTTTTTCAGGTGTTTCAGAGTTTCCAAGATATACCATCTACAAGGTAAGAGCATCTTCTTTCCAACATGTAAACTTCATTTATTACTTTGTCTTACTAAGCTGGCTAGAAGTTTTTAAACAACATTAATTAAGAGCTAAATAGATGTAGTATTTGTACAGATCCACAATTAAGAAGTGTTGATTTTAGATAAATATTCTAGAATGTTATCCAAGTAGCCTTCTAATTATTTTACTTTGTATTTCTATATAGGTATGTGAGCATATGTGTATTTGTGGGTATATGTAGATAGATGTTGGTTTTATTACAAATTGGTAGATTTCCATATTTTTTACACTCTCAATTTAAACTATATAGGAATTATCTGTTCCTTGAAGAAATTTCTTTTTAATACAAAACTACCTGAATGAGTCTTTTGGGGGGGCAATTATTTTATAAAGTACTTCAATGGCTTTTGATTATGTTTTATATCTTTTTGAGTCAACCGGATATAAATTTTCCCTGAAAATCCATTCACTTCAGTAACATTTCCAAATATTTATAAAAGCTATTCCATAATTTAAAAACTCCTATTATGTTCTCTTTATTTCTAAATTAACCTTTGTTTCTCTAACCTTGGCAGTTTTCAAATATTATATATGTTTGCCTATCTGTATATCATTTTTCCTTCTTCAAATTAACACTGGTTAAATTAAATAATCTATCTCGTTCTCTAATTAAGACTCAATTTCATTGTTCCTTTCCCCTGCTTACCTACTAATTGATTTTTTCCCTTCTCTTTCTATTTCGTGGGTACACTCACTTATATTCATTACTTTTTGCTTAATTATAAAAGCATTTTATGATAAACTAACTCTGAGTATAACTTTCTAGGCATCTCACAGATTGGTATGTAGTAAAATTTTTATTTTCAAAACTTCCTTAATAAATTTTACTTAGCTTTAAATCAACAGGTATTGTGGACAGTATTCTTAAATCCTTGATGGTCAGCTCTTTTGTTTTAGTTTAAAATTTTGTTATTAATTCATTTATTTTATCAAGAGTCAATGAAGCCTATACCACTTCTCCTTTCAGTGGCAAAATATTATCTTCTTATTTAAAATACATATCTTTGGTTATAAGTGAGGTCGAATTTTTAAAATATGTTGACTGGCCATGCATTTGATGATTATTTATTTTTCCTATTGATCTGCATATAAATACGTTATTTACTTATCATGTTTGTTACATTTATTTTTCCTTTGTTCTGGCACTGTAGTATGTTTTCTTGCCTCCTTATAATACAATCTATAGCTGCTGAAATTCTGATTTCCTTTGTAATTCAAAATTCTTCTTCCATTTTTTCCTGTTTTTCCCATTTAACTCTTTAATGCTTTTGCATTTAGAATTCCTTTTTTTGTTAAAATATATAATGGACTGTTTATTGTTTTTAACCTACATCATGATACAGAATAGTTAGCTTATGTCTGACAGCCAGAATTTAAGAGATTTTATTGCAATTACCAAAATTTGAACAATTCTGATATACTAAATTTCATGATAAGGAAAATGCTAAAATTTACAGTTTCAATGTCATTTTGAAATTATTTGTTAAACAGCAAGTCCTCTACTCCCCTATCAGGAACGTCCTACTTATTCATATCATTGTACCAATAACTAAAGAATTCATGTATTAAAGGCATTAAGAAATGTTATATATGCTTTCTAAAATACTGTATTTTCATTACTCAAAGAAAATTCTAACCTAGTTCACAGATAATAGCAATGCATGCTCGGACCATTCTGTCTCTCTCTTGAAGTCCATCATTTCCAACTGCTATTAATGAATTGGCCAAGGAGCTAGGAAACAAGGAAGCATTCACAGTAATCATCTGTAACAGGGAGAAATCAGAAAAAGAAGTTACTTACTTCAAAATATATTTTTAAACCCTACTTTGTCTGAATTGAGATTTTTAAGACCATAGAGCAGGGGTGTCAAACTCATTTCCACAGGGGGCCACATCAGCCTCATGGTTGCCTTCAAAGGGCCGAATGTAATTTTAGGACTGTATAAGTGTAACTACTCCTCAGTAGTTAAATGAGAGCTCGACACTGCCACCAGGTAGAAACAAGGTGCTGGGCTGGATAAAACAAGGGGGAGGGCTGGATTTCGCCCGCGAATCTTGTGTTTGCCACCTGTGTCCTAGATTATTCATAAGTTTCAGGCATCAATTTTAATCTTCTACTTCATGTAAACGTTTCAAAGAATTAATATAAATAATAATTGATATAACTGATGTTAATATCATTACTATGCCAAAATGTTTTGGCTTTTCCCCCCTAATAGTCAAGACCATAAATTAGTTGACCAACAAGATACACCACTTCTGAAATTCTAAGCTCCTCTGGAAGAAAACTGAATTTGTCCCCTCATCCTTTCTCACTTTGCTGTAATAAATGCCTAATAATCTCCTTATCGCTAACATCACTTATTGCTACACCAAAGGCAAACTTAATAATCTATAACCTTCTTAATATTTCAAATAATCATGACAGAAACAGTATGTATCTGGTAATAAACTTTGGGTGAATTTCACCTCAAATGAAAAGTTTAATTGGCAATAACATATTTGGAAAACTGAAAACAGGTAAACATACATGTATCTTCAGTTTGCAAAACACAAAGAAAACACATTGTGTAGTTAATGACTGTTTAATAAATAAAGACTATTTGGTAAATGAAGTATTGCAAAATATGTCCTTGAACTGGGAAGTAGAAGAAAACATTTCCTTCTATTTGGGTGGTGATAAAGTAATACTTTATGTGGGGATAATTAACATCCTGTCCTGGATGTTACTGGATTTATAATCTTGTTGAAAAGTAAGACTTGTGCTATGAAACAATTAGAAGATGTAATATAACTAAATTAAAGATACCCAGGTAATTCCTATAAAGGGCCAAAGGAAAGACATGTATTGGCTAGTATACTTATAAATGATTTATGTTGTTTAAGCAGCATTATATAATATTACAAAGTTCAAACAAAATGATAGAATACACAATCACAAAATAGATTTCCACTAACTACAGAGTTGACGCAAGTTTTCAAATTCATTTCTGAGAATCAGTATTTTCCATTAATCAAAAATGATGGAGAGAGAATGAAAGGAAAAGGTATAGAAAACTGATCTTCCTGGATGAGAAAATTCTAACACTTACGATATTAATTTGTATTTTAATACTTATTGATCTATTATTATGCTTATAAGGAACCTAGAAAAATTCTCTCCCAAATAAAACATAATGTATTCTGAAAAGTGCTGGCTAGGAAGCCAGGTCAAATGGCTTTCAGAGCTCAGTCTCAATCAGTAAACTGTTATCTTGGCCAAATCAATCTTCTCAATGCTTTTGTTTCCTCATTTGTAAAAAGGATGTGTATTACCAAATGCTTTCTAGAATTTAAAGTACAAAATCCTACTCTATAAAGCTAAAGTGTTATGAAAAGAATACCTGCAATTCAATTTTTTTTTTACAAATGAAATCTTATTTTTGTGGGAAATATATGCAAAGAAACTCTTAAATTCTGTGCAAATCAGAAAATACTTTTCTCATAAATCATTGAGTACTAAAAAAAAAAGCCATAGAATTTATTTCTACTGAAATAAAAGTTTAATCATCTTTTTGGGCATGACAGGACAGATATACTGGGTTGGTCAAAAAGCTTGTTTGGTTTTTTTTCCGCTAAGATGGCTCTACTAGCGTTTAGTTGTTTTTAACCTCATTTGAAACAATTTTGTTAGATTGTACTGTGACAGCTGTCTCATCAGTGTGCATTAAAAAAAAACAACTCATCAAACTGGTGAATTTTTGTGCATCCATTATAATATTGATATGGAAGAAAATATGCAACATTTTCGGCATATTATGTTTTATTATTTCAAGAAATGTAAAATACAACTGAAATGCAAAAAGAGATTAGTGCAGTGTATGGAGAAGGTGCTGTGAGTGACTGAATGTATCAGAAGTGGTTTGCACAGTTTTTTGGTACTACTGACATTTTAGCCAGTAATTCTTTGCTGCGGGGCTGTCTTATGCTTTGGGAGATGTTCAGCAGCATCCCTGGACTCTACCCACTAGAAACCAATAGCAGACAGCTGACATCCTCAAAATATCCAAACCAATACAGTTATTGGTAAAAATGAAAAATGTGTCTTTTGGCCAACCCAATAAATTAAAGATCATGAGTAGATAATAATTCGTAAACTGCTATAAAGGAAGACAGAGATCTCTAAGGGGAGCATCTGAAATCTGAGCTGAGACTGAAATGAATACAATGTAGATAACATAAAAACGAAAGGGAGGGAGGTGGGGATGGCTGGGGGCAAGGGGAGAGGTGGGTGGTAAATGCAGACAACTGTAATTGAACAACAATAACATAATTAAAAAATAAATAAAAACAATTAAAAAATGAAAAGAGTGGGAAAGAAATAATGATCATAATAGTAGCATAGGAAACTAGTCTACATGAATAATGGCATCATGAGACAGGTCCTAATTGGGTTGACCAAAAGTTGGCTCTGCCTGCCAAGGTAAGCAGATTGTGCTTAATAACAAAAGCAATCGTGGGTCAATACAGGTTTGGAAATCCAAAGAACTAAGTTCTTGCACTGGATCTGGCAATATCTTGCTATGAATCAAGGGCAAATAATTTCCTTAAATGAATCTCTTTTCAACGGTAAAAAAAGCAAACAAAAGAAACTGATGTATTAACCTCTTGTTACATGGATAAAGAAACGAGAGATGAGGAAAATGATGACTTAGAATTTAAACAGGATAACAAAAAGCAAGAGCTGACCAGTGAAAAACTATATAGCTAATTACAGAAGTAAAAATCAGGAAGACAGCTTGGACTGGAAAGACAGGGAAAAAAGATATTTAAAAAGAAAGACAAAAATAAAACAAAAATGTCCCAAATGACTGAAGTAAGTGAAAGAGAAAAAAAAGTAACAAGAGTATTCCTTAATTATTCATAGAACAAGTTAACCTAAAACAACAAATATTTTTACTTATAAAATAAAGAAGAAAAAAATTTACAGAAAATTTTAAACTTCTTTGAATGCACAGAAAAAACTGTCAGTGACCCAGCAGTTACATTATTATCACTAATTTCTATTACGTCAGTTGCCAAGATGTTACTGGAAAAAAAAAAAAAAAAAAAAAGGTTTGCTTTGGCTGTTAAAAGTACTAACAAAATTATAGTTCCACTGGCCAATAGAGGACACTGTTTATTCAGCAAGTGTGCTTTCCCCTTTAACTGCTTTTATTTTTTTTTTATCTTTTTTTAAATTGCTATTCTATTATAGTTGTCCCAATTTTTCCCCTTTGCCCTCCTCCCCCTTTTGACCCAGGGATTCCACTGCTGGTAATATACTTTAAAAATCCCAAGTTACCAATTCAAAAGAACTTGCACTCCTATGTTGATGCAATAGCTAAATGCTGAAAACAGCCCTTTTAACTTAACTACTTTTAGTTAAACCAAGGAGGATCCCTGTGCCACAACTCTTCCTCTGACCTGTACTCTACCACCAGGTATGAGTAATTTTCCTGCTGTTGGATTCACAAATGGTATCTGCCACAAATTACTATGTACTTCAAAAGATAACACAATTGAATATACTTTTGTTATGGCATTAGTAAATTGTTTCCAAGAATCTGTTTACTTTGACTGGCTATTTTATAAACTATAATGGGTAAAAGCAAAATAAAAATAAAATATTCTCTAAATAATTCAAAGAAGCTGAATTTCATTGTTTGAATCCATTTTGAGTCATAATTTCTTCTGGATGCGGTTTCTAGGGCAACGATTCTCAAAGTGTGGTCCGGGAAATGAGGATCTCTAGGACACTTTCAGGCACTCTGCAAAGTCAGAACTATTTTCATAATAAAACAAAAACATTACTCATCTTTTTTATACTCTCATTCTTTCACAAGTATATACTAAAGTTTTCCAGAGGTCCCATTGCATGTGAAATCACAACAGACTGAATTCAAAAGCAAATATAATAATCCAGCTATCTTCTATCAAAACATTACAGAGATTTGTAAAAATCTAATATAATGTCACTCTACTCATTACTTTTCTTTTTAGCAAATACTTTATAAAAATGTTATGTTTACATGTAATGAGTTTATAATTTTCATGTTAATATATATTTTAATTTCTTAATGTATATTCTAGTATGATAAATACTGACACATACAATGCCAATAACCACAAAGTCATTCTAGGTTCTTCGGAACCAAGTTTGTTTTCTTATCTTGAATTCTCAAAATCATGGTGATAGGAGAGACTGTATGAGTAAGTAAACACCATAAATCTAATTTTTACATTTAAATTTAAAGAGTCAAACCATGGTCTCTTCCTATAACAGAAATTCACGACCTCTAATACCAGTCTCAATAAAACTGCAAACATCTCTTAAGACATCTCATCCATTTACTTTTTCCTTACTATGTTTCACCAGTGGATAATTACTAACTACAAGCTAGACAACTGGAAGAAAAAGAAAAAAGGGAATCTACTTAATGTACAAACTCAACACTGTACCATTTTGGAGCATGCATTGAATTCCAAGGTGTGGAAAGAGCTAAAAAATTTAATTGCTAAGTAATTTTAATGTTTTTACATCAGAACATACATACACATTATGAGTCTTATGAATGTTCAGAATCAAACACGATACTTTACATGAAATGTGATGAAACTCTTACAGCAGCTATGTCCCAACCAAGTTAACTCCCTCTCAGTTCCCTGTTCCTCTGTCCCCAGGACATCACAGTACATTAAACCACAACAAAAACTCCTTGAGGGTCTCTCATCAGAAGCGCTATGATGACTCTTAACACATTCTCTTGAGGAGTTTAGATTTTGACCTTTTACCATGTACCAAGGCCTGTCCTGCTTATTGCAATTGCCTATAGACTGTACCCAAATTCATCTTCAAAACAGCTGTAACTATCTGTGGCATCCATTTAACAGTACGAACTCCAAGCATACACGGAAGAGAAAATCAGAGGAAAGAGCAAGCAGTCCTCTTTTCTGAACAACATATCAAAGCAATAATTTCATTTACTTGTCTACTAAAGGGAGAAATATTCTGTACAATATACATTTTAAAAATATTATCCTAGCTATACCCAATCACATAGAATAATTACACAAAATGTTTATTCTAATCTTGAAGTTTAACAGAACTATTTAACTCATATAATTTAACAAAATGTTTAATGAGAATTTAGCCTTTACATTTTAATAGAAAGATTTTACAAAATAGCGTTAAATCCAACAATGTAACATACTCTCCTGAACACCACAATGCTGCCTTCACTCTTCGACATGGAGCATACCTTTCTGACTAATCGAAGTGCTTGCGTCCTCTCCACCTCGTTGCTCTGCTGTATGTCAATGCACCTAAATAATATACGAAATAGTTATTGATAAAAGTCTTAACAATTTCCTATCAAACAACAACACTAGATCGGACACATATTCAAGATGTCAATATGGTACTTAAAATTTTTATTACGCATCAATTTGTACTACCAGCAGATATTTATTTAGTTAGCTTATATATCTCTAGTGATAAATACTTGTTATAATAAAACATTTCAAAACTGTTTCATTTACAACTCTAGGAAAGTACACAGAACATAGTAAGTAATTCACAGATTTATATATGTCTATACAGAAATAATAATCACAAAGCAAAGTACTGAAAATCTACTGAAAGAAACATTCATCTGTTTTTGATAAAATTCAGACATTTTATACAAACTGTGAAAGAAAAATATTTTAAGCCTATGATTTAGTTAATTGCGATTTTAACCGGGCCTAAATTTTACATACAGGGATTGGCAAAAATAGGTTTACAGTTGTAAAACACAGTTTATTCTTGCATTATTTATTATTATTGTATTATTTTTCATATGAACTATAAACCCCTGTATTATAAGCTAAAAGTCATATGTACTAACCACAATAATTCTATTTCACCAAAATATAATTTGAAATCTGAATGTACTTCAAAACTTAATGTTCTATCAAATAGCACTTAACTGACTCTTCTCTCTAAAATTTATTAAATTTTTCAATTTCTCAAGTCTTTGATTTATGTTGCATGATAAGTCACTCTCACTTATATTTAGACAGTTAATTTTTCTAATCAGTGTTTTATATATATAGTGTGCTGTTCAAAAAGCATTTCTTCTCTCTGTATGCAACAGAATACCCTCTCCGGCCAGATTAGAGAGGCTTGGCTCAGACCGACACCCCTGCCACAACAACTGTAAAGGTTGAACAAAGTACTTTGTAAAGCCACTGTTAAAAGAACAATGAATACTAATCCCTGGAAACAGAGGCACAAACTCCACATCCACCCCAGGCTTTCTACGTGGGCCTTTGTCAATACCGACTTTTAAGGAAATGGTCTTAGCAGAAAGCAAAAAAGTCTTGTTGTGCTGGAGGGACAGGTTGAACTTTGGGGAAACCAAAGTGGCTGAGACTTGAGGGGAAAAAACCCCACAGGAAGCAAAGATAGGAAGGTGAGTGCAAATCTGCATGCAATCTCCTATTTAAGCTGTATGCCAATATCTACGTTGTGCAAAAGCAGGGTTAAAATCCAAGAAAGCAAGCTAAAAGCTACTGCTGAGAAGCAGATATTTTAGCAGGTATGTAATACTCTAAGATAGATGTTAGGCCTCAAGACTGGTCAAGGTGAAGAGGTTCTGCTAAACATCTACACTTTTATTTGAGATCCCAAATAGCCACTTCCTAGAGCAAAGGCAAAGCGAAAACCAAACTTTAACAGAGTCAGTGCTATACACCAACATTCTAGAATAAACCTTGACTCTCTTAAGGGGAGAGTAACATTATCCGTAGCCAAAAATTCTGAATACACAATGTTCACATCCAATCAGATAATAAGGTATGCTTTAAAACAAACAAAAGGCCAAGTAACAAAAAACTAAATAAAAGAAAATGACTAGGAACAGAACACAGGTGATTCACAAATTGAAGTTCAAGGCTCTATAAACAACTATGCATAATATGCTCAAGAAATCAGAAGGAAAGATGGAGAAATAGGTAGACCTAGAATCTTTAAGTAAGAGTAAAATAAATCATAGAAATACAACAACTAATGTTGTTAGTTATTCAAGAGAATGATTTACTAGTAAGATGAAGGAACTAAAAAAAATCGCATTGAAACACAAAGATTAACAACAACAAAGGATGAAAATATAGTAAGGGCATCAGAGACACTTGGGACAGTAAACAGATTCAACTATATAGTTGGAGTACCAACTATAGGTAGGACAGAATATTACCAAAAACTTTCAAAGTAGCCAGAGGGAAAAAGATACATCACTTAAAAGGAACAACAAAAAGTGAGCTACTTACTGTTCAACAGGTTAAAGAAAAAAAATTCAGAATACTTATTTGAAGCATTGAACAAAAGTAACTGGTCATAAAAACAGCCTTCCAATAGGAAGACAAAATAGGGGCATTTATAGGCAAATAAAAGATGAGAGAATGCATCTCCAGTAAAGCTGTCCTACAAGAAACATTCAAGAAAGTTCACCAAACAGATAGGAAGAGATCCAAGATGAAAGTATGGAAATGCAAAAAAGGAAGAATACTGGAATACATAAATAATGTAAGTAAATACCAGTAGTTGCAGTTTAAGACAAAAACAGTACTATCCCTGTGAGGTTACAAATTTATGTAGAAATAAAAAATAAAGCAATAATGCAAAAGAAGGGAGAGGATATAGTTAAAACTGCAAGAGGTTTCCTGCATTGTGCTGGTTTTAATAAAGGAGATAGACCTTATAATACACAAAGAATACACCTGTTGTAATCCCTAGGGCAACTGCTAAAGAAACATGTATAGAAAAAAAAATTCTTGATTATTCCAATAGAAAATAGGAGCAACACAAGAACAAAGAACAGATATGACTGACAATAGACTGCAACAGCAAGATTAGCAAACAAACTCAAATATATGAGAAAACTGACAGCTAGATGACAGTCTCTCTCTCATACTTGTGTGTGTGTACATAAAATTACATTAGACAAAGCCCAGGGACCACGTATTTAAACCACTAAACATAGTCTAATCACTCCAATTAGAAGATAAAGGTGTCAAACCAGAATATTTTTAAAAAAACAATTTAATGTTTATAGGAGAGAAACTTAAATGTAAGGACAAAAAGATAAAAAGTGAAAGGATGGGAAAAGATAGATTAAACAAACCCTAAGTAGAAGAAAGTTACTGAAGCTATATTTAGATAACATAAACATTCATAAAAGTTCTACTAGGGATAAAGAGAGACATTTCATAAATATAAAAGGATTAGCCAAATGTGAAGGTTTAATGTTTGTTATTATGAATGCCATAACAAACTTTCAAAATATAAAAAGCAAGAACTGATGACACAAGAAGTGGAAAAACTTAATAATACTAACGGTACTATATCTGTTAAAGAAAAATTGAGTCCACAATCTTAAAACTCCTAAGAAAGAAAACCCCAGGCCCAGACTTACTTTCTGATGAATTCTAATATTCATGTAAGAAAAAATAATACCCATCTTATATAAATTCTTTCACATATGAGGGTAAAGCTTCCCTAGTTGTTTTATAAAGCAATCATACTCTTGATACAAAACCAAATAAGGACATCAGAAGAATGGAAAAACATGGGCCAACACATCTCATGAACATAGCTGCAAAAATGTGCCACAAAATATTAGCAAACCAAATTCAATTATACATGAGAAGGGCCAGGCATCACAAACAAGTGGTGTTTACTTCAGGAATGCAAACAAAAAAATAAGAAAAAATCCTTTTAAAGCCTACAGCAAATTTCATACGTAAGGGCAAAATACTGAACACTTTCAATGTGAGCTTAGCAGCAAAACAGACTTTCCACTATAACCATTTTTAAGTCAGTGCACTATTCTAGCCAATGCAATACTGAAGAAAAAATAAAGATATAAAGATTGGAAAGGGAAAAAATAATATGGTCATCACTTGCAATTAATGCTTATATAATAAAAACTCCAAAATAATTTTAAAAACAATTAGAATTGAAAGTAAACACAGCAAGATGACTAGATAAGAGATTAGTATACAAAAAGAAAAATGCAGCCCCAACTGGTGTGGCTCAGTGGGTTGAGCACCAGCCTGTGAACCTAAAGGTCGCCAGTTCAATTCCTAGACAGGGCACATGCCTGGGTTGTGAGCCAGATCCCCTGTTGGGGGTGTGTGAGAGAATGCTGATGAGATGTTTCTCTTCCTTTCTCCATCCCTTACTCTCTCACTAAAAATAAATAAATGAAATCTTTATAAAAAAGAGAAATCCAAAATGATGTTTCTATATGTTAGCAAAAATTATTATTTTTTAAAGATTTTTTTATTTGTTTATTTTTAGAGAAGGAAGGGAGGGAGAAAGAGAGAGAGAGAGAAATATCAATGTGCGGTTGCTGGGGGCCATGGCCAGGCATGTGCCCTGGCTGGGAATTGAACCTGCGATGCTTTGGTTTGCAGTCCACGCTCAATCCACTGAGCTAACCCAGCCAGGGCAGCAAAATTATTTTAAAAATTATATTAATAAAAGTATATAAATCATAAAACATATCTTAAATAAACCTAACAACTATGTGCCAGACCTCTGCACAGAACAGTACAAAATGTTGAGAAAAATTAAAGTTCCAAATAAGTAAAGGTTTGGAAGATTCTACATCATTAAGATGTCAACTCACCCCAAATTAACCTAGAGCTTCAATGCAATTACTACTAAAATCCCAGAAAGTTTCATGGAAATGGACAAGGTGATCATAAAGTTCACACAGAACCCACAAAACGCCAACAGTCTTGAAGAAAAGCAGATAGAGGACTTACATTAACACGTGTCAACACATTATCAAGCTGCAGTCACTAAAACAGTGTAAGAATACACAAACAGACCTACTGAAGAGAATACAGAACGCAAAAATTAATCCATATTTACCTTGTTATCTTATTTGTAACGAGAGACACTAGTGAAAGAAAAATCTTTTCAATAAATATTTACTGGATATCCATAAAGGTAAAAATGAATCATTACTTACTGAAATGCATTGAGGAATAAATCTTTTAGGGGAAAACATAGACTATCATCTTTCAAAGAGACCTAAAGTATTAACAATAAAATAACCAACCTCTAAATTGAATTTTATTAAGGAAAGTGAAAAGGGAAGGCAGACTGATTTGGAAAAAAATATTCTCAATATGCATACCTCTGTATGAATATTAAAGGAATCATACATAGAAGACATCAAGAACTCCTACACAACAAGACAATCAAATTTACGAATGAGCAGAAAAACGAGGATACCCAAATAGTCAATAAGCAAATGAAAGGTGCTTAACATCACTACTCACCCGGGAAATGCAAATTAAAAGCACAATTGTAATTCACAATGAAAAACAGAGCCCAAAGGCTAAAATTAAAGACTGAAAATATCAAGTGCTGACGAGGATGTGGAGAAACTGGAACTCTCAGAAACTGTTGGTAATAATGTGAATCGGTACAATCATTCTGGAAAATTGCTGGCAGTATTTACTAAAGCTAAAAACACACGAGCATGACCCAGCAAGTCCACTGCTACATATACACCTGAGAGAAATGAGTGCATATGTAAGCCCATCAACAGAATCATACAGAATGTTCACACTTTATTCACAATAGCCAGACACTGAAAACAATCCAGGAAATCATCAACAGAATGGAATACATTAATTGTAGTCTGTATATAACATGAAAAAGTACACAGCAATTTAAAAACATCAATATGGATAAATCTCATAGATAAGAAAAAAAAGAAAAGAGTAACCACGTACTTTTAATATATGATGTTCAAGACAGGAAAAGCTAGTCTACAATGAGAAAGGCCAGAGTAATGCTTATTACAATAGTACTTGGAGACACAAGGAAACCTGACTAAGATGCTGAAAATGTTCTTCTACATCTTTTTCAGGATAACAAGGTACTTGATTGTTTGTATCTGTAAAAATGATCAGGCTTTACACTAAAAATATGTAGAGTTTATGGTAGGTATGCTAAAACTCAATATATAATTTTCAAAACATATAAAACCATAAGACAACTCTTAGAAAATTACCTGGCTATTAAATAGTCCACTTTCAGTTTAAGCACCTTCTGTAGAATACTGGAGTCTTGGATGAGATACCGAAGAGCTCGTAGCCCTGCAGCCCGCACTTCTTTTGCTTCGTTCAACAAAGCTAACCGCAAGCTGTTAGAAAACAAAAGTTTTGCTGCATAAGTTTCGGATACATGTAAAACTATGGTGTTGGGAACCGCCCTGCCTTGTTTCAGAAGCTGTAATCCCCCCGTGGCTAAGGCTGAGTGGGCGACCTTTGGAACATAAGCCACTAAGAAGACAAAGCTTATCTTCCTTGTAGGGGCGCCACCTCTGCCCCCTTTCTCTTCACCCTGCTTGGCCCTGGGCAGATGAACCGTGAGAGAGTGGCCGAGGCGCTCCGAGGCTTTTTCTCCTCTTGAGAGAGAAGCCACGCCGTCCCTTCACCTCCACAGGACTCGGTAGTCCATGTGAGTTTGTCTCGTCTCATCCAAAACACTGCGGACCCCAGGAGCTGGGATCCGCATCATTATGGTACCCAATTCTTCCTCAGTTGAAATAAGCAAAACTGTTAGTCATTGTTTTTTTTAAATCCTCACCAGACGATGTATTTATTTACTCTTTTTTTTTTTTTTTTGAGAGAGAGAGGAAAGGGGTAGGGAGCAAAAGAGAAAGAGAGAAACACTGATGCAGAAATATGGATAGCTGCCTCCCCTATGCGCCCCAACCAGGGATCAAACCCACAACCCAGGTTGTGTGTCCTGACTGGTGATCGAACCCACAACCTTCTGGTGAATACTAGGATACTCCAACCGAGACATCTGGCCAGGGTAAAACTACTAGTCATTTCACACATATAAAAATCATTTGCTATACGCCATGAACCCTCACTAATGAAATTTTTAAATCTGGACCTGCTTGGTACATTCTCACCAACCAAAACAAGTTATTGAGGTTTGTTCTATCTTCTGTAGTTTATTTTATATAAACAATGAGATATTAAATATTCCTTTTTCAAGCTGTATCACATATGCCACTATAATCTATTTCCCCCTATCTGCCTACCTACTTTCACTCCTCTCAAATAATCATTGGTTTAAGACAATAAATAAAAATGCTTTATAATGACAGCAGGCACAGGTTACTTATACCAACTTTAATTACCAAGGATGCCAAAAAGATGGTTATTAGTACTGTAATGTGATGCCTTTATTAGTGGGCTTGATCAACAAGTTTGCCCTTAAGAAGTTTAAATTGGGTCAATCCATTTTTCAACTTTAGCTTTGGTTCTTTATATTTGATACTTACAAAACTTCAGAACAGGTAACAAATTTTGAAATCTTGAATTTTTCTAATGTTCAAACAATTGTTTTTATAAGATCACATATGTGGTGCTAAAGTATCCCAATTTTAATTTAAAAAACCCAAAATGATAACACTAAAATCCATAAGAGGTAAGAGAAGAAACTGAATTATACTTACCAAATAATAATATCCTCATAGTTAAAACCCAGTTTTTCTTCACTGTGGCCAATATCACAAAGAAGCTGTCAGAAAGACAAAACAAGTATGTGTGTATTTGTTATATATTGTCTCTATATATTACTCTTTTAGACTGGAAAATAAGATATTTTAAACAAAATTTTAAAAATATGGTTCTGTAATTCAAATATAAAGATTTCTATCATTACTTTTTATTTGATCTGTCAGTTTTAGGTTTCTTTAACCCTCCTTTCTGGCCTTTATTTGAACTGACCAATTATTTGGGATTATTCTATTTGCCCCCCTCAATAGTTTTATCATTCTTTTTGTGGTTACCATAGAGATCATAACATGCACTTTTGACTTATTATAGTCTCACAGAAATTATTACTTTATCCCATCCTTAATAATGCTAGGCTCTTATAACACTTTAACTTCACTTACTACCCTCATCTTTCACTTTGTTATAACTGTTTTGTCACCTGTAACTTAAAATCCATTTAACAAAAATTGTTATTTTTGTTTTTAGTTAATATTTAGTTAATATCAATTTATACATATTTACTCACAAATTCACCTTTTCTATTATTCTTTACAGAAAATTCTTCCTTCAGTCTGAAGAATCCTTTTTGTTGTTATGGATTTATTTGTATTTTCATTTTGTTAATTTTCAGCCAAGATTGCTAATAATGGATTCTTTTGATTTTTGTTTGTCTGGAAATGATTTTTTTTCATTTTTATTTTTGAAGGATATTTTGTGAGGTTTATAGATATTTTATGTTAGGTCTATTTTCTCAAAAATTTTTCAAGATGGCTTCCATGGTTTCTGTTGAGAAGTTTGAAGTCAATCTTACTGTTGGCTCCTTTGAAGATCATAGCCTTTTTCTCAGACTCCTTTCACAATTTTTTTCTTAATCTTTGGTTTTCAGAAATCTTATTGTTCGGGTTTCTTCTATCTTGATTAGGGAAAAGGAAAATTCCCAAATCTCTGGGTTAACATATTATATTAGTTTTAGAAAGTTCTGAACATTATCTTTTCAAAATTACTTCTGTCCAATTCTCTCTCTTCTCTCCTTCTGGCAATTGAAATGCTGAAACATTTTGTGTCTAGTACAAATCTCCAAACCTCCTTTTTCTGTTTTCTCCATTCTTTTTTATATCTATGCTTTAGTTGGATATACTCTATTTATTTGTCTTCTGATATGTCTAATTTTCTATTATACCTATCTATTAAGCTTTTAAGTTTAAATATTGTATTTTTCCTTCTTGAATGTTCACTTAATTCTGTATACATCCAATGCTATAATAAAAATCATTTTTTACCTATTTTCTTCATAGCTTCTTCGATTTTGACAGTAATCATATTTTAAACATTTAAGTGCTTATTAACTAAGTGGATGTGAATGATGGGGATCATCCCTCAGTTTGTTTCTATCATTTGGTTTTCCTTTTGTCCTAATCCTATACAGCCTGTCTTTTGGTGGATCCCGCCCGTCACCTTTGTATATAACAACTCGCCCAGATTCCTCATGATGTTCTCTCTGTTAGGCCACTGGACAAGGCTGAGTCCAGACTGGGGTGCTGCCCTGGGAAGACGCGGTCTTCCCCTGGGTTTTCCTTTCCCCTCCCTACCCCCAGGCTTCCACTGACAGCTTGTTTTTCAGGGGCCTAGATCAGAAAAGGACATATCTAATTTAGTAAAGAAACTGAACACTATATTAAACCCTCTTTTTAACTCTTTCAGTTTACACAACACACCGCATACACACGCATTTATAATACACCAGAGAAGGATAAATACCTTCTGGTGGTCCCCTCTGGAGAACGGTGTTTTTGTCGGAGTGGGGAGACAGATGGGAAGTACGTGAGAAAAGACTTCGACTTTCACTATGTATTGTTCTGTACCATTTCAATTTTTCATATTTAGTTTATATTATTTTTGAAGTTTTAAAACAGAATGACATAAAGACTCCTTTGAAGGTTTTAATATAAATACAGGAAAAGAGAACTTTTAGAATATAAAAAAAGCTGAAATATTTTCATCTTTAATAACAGGCCTTTATGAGCATGTTGATAGTTTTAAAATAGAATACGAAGATTATATCTGCCAGCAGGCTGTTAAACATATTACTTTATCCAGTGGAATGATGTCAGAAAGCAAGCACGCTGTGTGACAGTCACATGGTTATCGGATCACATCGCTAGCACCCTCTCTTCATACCTCAAAAGGTTTAAAATTCTGGAGATGAAGCCCCCCTTACACAACGTTTTAGCCCACTGATCTACTAAATTAACTTAATCATAAGAGCTAGGCTTATTCTTAACAAAACAAAGGCTAATATAACAAAAACTCACTTAAAATGCAAAATGTTCCCAATGTTAATATAATAACTTTAAACATTCATTATGTGCCAGATTTTGGGATAGAGAGGGATGTAAGAGTAGAAAAAGAATTATTAGGTATTTCTTAAAGAAACTTTGTTTAATAAGACAGTAACCCACAACAGATTATAAAAGACCAGACAAAATGCACTAGACGCACACATAACCTGCTATGGCAACACAGAGAAGGGTGGCCACACTGACTCCCGAAAGCAACGAGTCTCCCGGCGTCATCATTCTTCTTCTCATTTTCTTAGTCTATAGAGCTATTCTTAAGAGATCTCTGAGAATGTCTACATTTTATTCTATAAAGAAATAAACACAGATTTTTGTAGGAATACCAGCTCTGTAATATTTATCATTAATCTAGCTAACAAAATGGAATTCAAAGACACATTATGATTAAATTTAGTAAGCACTTATTCTGTGCTAGGTACTTGGAGAAATTTAATAACACAATCTGCAGAGATTTATTTACAGCAGTGGTTCTTGACCGGGGGCAGCTCTGTCTCCCACGAAGTACCTGGAATGTCTGAGACATTTCTGCTTGTCACTGCTGGTGGAGGTGTGCTTCTGGCACCTAGTGGGCAGAGGTCACAGAAGCCCCTGAGTACCCTAAAGTGAACACGACAGCCTCCCAAAAGAAACCATCATCTCACCTAATGTATCAATATTGCTGAGGTTGAAAAACCCTTTTATACCAGCTTACCAATCTGTAACTCAAGCTATTAAGCAGACTTGTCCTCTTAGAGTTAGCTCCCCTTCCGCCCCCCAAAAAGCCCCTGGAAAAGTGGAAAAAATATAATACAAAACCAAAACCAAACCCCATGTCAGAAGGCACTACACGTTACGTGTCTGGCACTGTACGCGGCAGACCTAGCTTCTAATGGCTGCACGATTACCTTAGAGTAAAATATCAGGCCATGACTGCCTTGCTGGTCAGGGTCAGCTAGGCTGTAAGCCCTCTTCTATTTAAAGCTCGTACTTTTCCCATTTATCGCCCAGCAGTCAGAACAGATTTTATCAAGTCCAATGTTTGTGGACAGCCCCTCAAACCCCAACTCAAGGTTTAGTCCCTTACTAGAAAAATTCTACGTAAGTCTGGTTATCCAGGTCAAAGAGCAAACAGAAGGGCTTCTGTAACCCAGCACCAGGGCCAGGAGGGAATGTGAAAGCTGTAGAGCAACCATATGGCAAAACAAAAAACCAACGAGAATACAAAAAGCCCCAAAGCCTAGGAGCTTCACTACAGAGATAAACCATTCTATACTGTACAGTGGTACAAGAGGGAGCGGGAAGGAGGGAGGAAGGAATGAGGGGCGGAGAGAAGAGGAATGCCTAGGGCAGGGTAAAGAGAGAGGAGATGAAAGGGAAACAGGGGAAGAAGCAGAGAGGGGAGGGGATGGAAAGGGCAGAGGGAAGGCGGAAGGGGGAGGAGATTAGAAGGGCACAAATCTCGCAGAGGCCAAGCTGGGGAGCAACTCAGCAAACTACTGTGGGGGAAAGTCAAAGACACAGAAATAAGGAAATGAAGTAGAAAAAAAGAAGACAGCAAATGACCCTAACCCAAGGAAGCATGGGGGCTAGACAGAGAGATAAATGGGGAATAAAGAAGAAAAAAGAGGTGTCCCACAGATTACTAGAAAAAGACGTCTAAATCACTCCTGTTTGAAAAAGTACACTGTCCATTATGGTTGGTGCCTACTAAGCTGCAAGTGCCTATGGGAACTGGAAATGGGGCCAGTCTGAACTGAGATGTGCTGTAAGTGTAATTCACACAGTAGATTTTAAAGAGTACGAAACAATGTTAAATAGCCCATATAATATATTGTATTTTATACTGATTCCACCAACTGATAATAATATGGATATGTTGGATTAAAGAAAATATATTACTAAAATAATTTCACATTTCCTTTTACTTTTTTAGTGTAGGTACTAGAATTTTAAAAATTACGTATGTGGCTCACACTGTATTTCTAGCGGACGGTACTACTCTACATTTCTAAGAACGCTTTAGAACCTGCACGGCTGCCAGAAGGAAGTGAGAGAAATCACTGCCATTCTTATATCCATCCCCAGCTTTCAGAACCCTAAATGTCAGGGGTGGGAAACAATTACCTAGGTGTCAACTGATTTATAACAACGGCCATGAGTTCGAACAGGACAGAAATCTCTACTAATGTTTTTAATTGTTAGATCCAAGCAAGTGATAAAGACTTATTAAAGTTGCGTGAATGGTGAAATAAAACTGGAAATGTAATAGAAGGGAGTTAACACAGGAGATGCCACTGGCAACTTTGGAGCAACTTTGGGTCTTAACGACTTGCCATTATCTGACCAGTGCAGTGAAGGAAGTTATTGAATAGTTTCTTTACATTCTTGAAAATAAAAGCACACATAGGAGTAGTCTTGAAAATACCTCCTCAAGCACCTATTCAATGTTTTTGAAAGTTGTTTTTAAATAATCCCTTTCTCATCTCTCATAAGTTTCTCATCCGTTATATAAATATAAATGCCAGAATATCTCAAAACTTCACTAAAAATGCATATGTACTTTCTTCCCTATGAAGAAAACTAACCTATTTTTTATTTGTTGCACAACACCATGTTGACAAAATCATTTTGTTACATAGTGACTATATTCTTATACCCTTATATTTCTTAAAATCAAATCAAACCTAAGCCACAGTCCAATTACTAGAAAGGAAAGAATTAAAGATTTTAGAGGGTTAAAACAGAGCCATTCCCACTTTAACATACACAGAAATTCACCAGAGAATCTTTATTAAAATGTCCATTCTGATTCTGGGGCTGAAGACAGTGCCTTTCAAACAAGCGCTAAGTTGACGCCAATGACGCGGGTCTGTGGATCACACTTAGAGTAGGACGAGGTTAAAACATACAATTATCCCCACATTTAAAATGGAGCAGAACAATTTTTATTTAGTAAACTAAAATGGGAAAGTAAGTTTTTTCCCAAAGGATCCATTCTGATTTATATTTATGGTATTACCTCAAATAATAAGCATTTTAGTGTTTCCAAGAGTTGGCTGTCCAGAATTACCAGGTTCAAAAACATACCAAGACATCAAACTCAGGAATTCTTGGCTGCTAACAGAGATCGAGTGAATATTTATTTGGGATGAGGATCCCTACATTTATCTTAGGCTCTAACTGAGGTCCAGACAATGGGAACAGACCATCAGAGAAAGAGAAAGTTCTAATATTTCTCTGGGAATTATGGTCATGCCTATGAAATGCAACACACACATGTACTTATGTATAAACATATCATATATCAACAAATAAAAATAAGTAAAAAAAGGCAAAATAAATACATCAGTATGTGAATAACAGTGAAGACTGGATTATGGACTTCTCAGTAATTTTTTTCTTTATTCTTTTCTGAACCTACCAAATTTTCTATAAGTATATAATACTTCCATTATTCAAATACACTTTTAAACGTAAAAGCACATGACAAAATCCTTAAGAAGTACCACAGGAAAGCACTAATACTGAGTGAATACTCAAGAATTCTTATTGATCGTTAAGAAGCATCTAATAAGTATAATAAGGAAAAACAAATTTTAGATGATAACGTGAATAAAGAATAGAGTTACTTACCTTAGTAAAGTTATTCAAATGGCCCAGCTTTCTCATATTTGAAACCCCTTGCAATTTGGCTACATTCTGGAGAATCTCCCTTAAGTTATCAGAAGGCTCTAGAAGAAAAGACAGATAATTTAACATAACTTAAAAGAGTATTTTCCTAACCAAATACATATAACATGCAGTATTAGAATTTTACAATTTGGCTTTTGGTTTACGTTCTTACTCTCTATCTCAAATCCACCCACTTGTGTGACATCTAAGTCCACATGGATGACTCACTCAACGTCCCTCACATCTACATCCCACCTAAATCTGTGGTCCAACTTTGTGTGTCATCACCCAGAATTATTCAACCATTAAATCTTAGAAGTTCACCACCCCAAATTTCATTCCTAGCTGCAATGTAGTAATGGGCACCAAAATTACTATCCTATTTGAACAAACAAAAAAAAAGGACAAAACAAGTGAAACTATACTTCAAGGCACTGGACATCAGCAAGTAAAGAAAAAATGATCCCTGAGATGAGAAACAAGGAAGTGTGCTCTACAACTGTCCCAGCTTACAGTCTTAATAGCGTCTTCAGGCCTTGGTGCTGACAGGAGAAACCTAGGTAAACGGTTTGAGATGAAGAGACAGAGCCCCAAGTACAAAGAGAGCAAGGAGTATTAGAGAGCACTGGAGAGAGAGAACTCTATAAAGATCTTGCAAAGGGACGCCTCAGGTAGTCAGTATAGCAATGCCTGGTGCACGTACATGTGTGAGGAATTACCACTCAAAAGAATTAAAGGGAAGAAGACCTTGCGTTCATATAGGACAGAAAGCTGTGCTTGTTTCTAAAAGCCAAAGTTGGGAAGTCTTAGCTCAGTAGTGGGTAAAAATCAGATACAGACTAAATATTTTTTGACCCCATCTAACAAATCTTCAAAGCTAGTTTTGAAAGCTTTCAAATGATTCCAAGTAACTAAACTGTGTCTCAGACCAAAACTCAAGATTTATAAGCAGAAAAAAACTATGAAGCATGTTAACGGCAAAATTTACCATGCTTATCATCTGGTCAAAAATTATAGGCATGCATGGCAAAGAGGCAGGAAAACATGACCCACAATAAGCAGAAAAACCATTCACCTGAAAATGACCCAAAACTGACACAAACGTTAGTATTAGCAGAAAAAGACATCAGAACACTTTTTATAACTATAGTCTATATGTTGAAACACTTAGGGAGAGGCATGAAAGGTGTATAAAAAGCTACAATATATCAGATGGGAATAGCAGCATAATAGCCTTTATACAACGTAAGAACTGTGAACTTGAAAACAAAACAATAGAAACTATCCAAAATGTAATAAAAAGAAAAAAAAAGAGCATCAATCAGTGAACTATGGGACTTCAGGCCTAATATAATTACAGTATGTGTAACTGGAGTCTTCAAAGAAAAGAAATGGGAGACAGAAAAATTATTTTAAATAACAGATGAAAACTTTCCAGATTGGATGAAAATAAGCCAGTAAGTCCAAAAAGCTCAACCAACCCCAAGCACAAGAAACATTAGGAAAACTAGACCAAAGGACATCTTAGCCAAATCAAATTGCTCAAAACCACTGGTAAAGACAATCTTAATATAACCAGATCAAAAACTTGGAAAACAAAACAAAACAAAACAAGTTACATAGAGAAAAGAAAGGATGACAGTAGATTTCTCGTGGGAAACAAATCAAGTGACAAGATAGTAAAACACTTTCAAAATACTTAAATTCAAAAATGCTATGAAAAATGTATGAAAACCATTCTTAACTCACTTGCTTTACAAAAAGAAGCCACAGCCAAACATGGCCCCATGGTCAGCATTTGGCCAACTCCTGGTATAGTGTCAATTTCCTCAGGCTTCCACAAGCTACTTCTATAATAACACATTCAGCATCTTTTTTGTTTTAAACAAAACAAAAACACAATCTAAAAAAATGTATCACATTGCAGATATTTCAGTTCAAGAGCCATTAGGACTTACTTTGAGATTTTTATGTAAACGCAAACCAAAGAACTATTTGTTCTGAATTAGTGTTTCCTCAGCAAATGAAACTGTTTGCATTACCCTGTTTTACATTCAGCTCGCACCTGCCCACCTCCCTCCATTCTGCTGCGCGGGGTGTTAACCATGACAACCACACATCCGTCTGTGTCAGACCCACAAGCACACCACATATCCCAGCTATTTCCAATCACTTTGAAACTGCAACATACAGAGATTGTTCCTTTGGTGTTAGAGTATCTCCCACACGTTTTGAATAGTATGTACTGGAACTCTAATAAAATTCAACCTAATGTTAAGAGTCGTTGTAAAGTTTTTATAAAGTTCTCAAGTATAGTTAAATCACTCTAACATCACTGGTTCACTCATAAGATGGTCCCTTGCAACTCTTTTTAATGAGGTCTGATTCCACCCAATGATGAGAGCTGTTTTCATTTCACTTTTAAGATACTCTCAAATCACTAATTATAAAGACATATTCTAAAACCACTTATAGTTGTATAGAAGCTACATCCATCAATTTGCAGTCAGAGTTAAGGATCATTAAAGCCAGTGTTAAATTTAGTTAATGGAAATATATAACCTAACCATTTTACATCAATTTATAATTAGGATTCAGGCATCAAACAAAAAGGTGCACTAAAGTGAAGATACTACTATGTAATAATCTGATAGGACTACTCACAGTTAAAATGATTAGTCTGAAAAGATACATACTCTAAAAACTGGCAGATTTCTAATTATCACCTATTTTCTAAGTACAAAATGGGTGCAGACTTTATTTTTAAAAACCCACAACCACATTACAATCATTTTACACAATCATACTCTAAATAAAACCTCATATCTGAGTTCATTCATTCAATGAGTATTAACTAAACAACTGTTATGGCCAGGTACTTTTAGGTACTGGAATACATCAATAATCAAGACAGACGCTTCTTTAATTAACCTTAGAGGTGGAAGAAAATAGACAATCAACAAGAACAACAATAAGAAAAAAGAAAAAAGAAAAAGACATGCACACAATTTGAAAACTGACAGGTGGTAAGAAGCCAGCACTGGGTCAAATGTTTGTCTCATGAGTGATGATATAAAATGAACTTAACACGCTGTAATACACATGTTTTTGTCAATATAAATCAAAATGAACTAGCCTTTCTACTTCATTTCCCCCCCACCCCCTTTTTCTTTTATGTAATTAATTACAGGAATCCCCAACTATGGAAGAATGTCAAAGTTTCTTCATGGACTATTAATTCAAAAGAGTATTAGGGCCATTTCAGGCATGAAATGCTATAATGTTCCTATCATAATGAAATGAGAAATCCCTGGTTTCTTCCTTATTGGCTAGATTAAAAGTCTGTACACTTTTTCTGTAAAGGTCTATCGTAAGTATTCTCTACTGGCTATAAGGTCTCCGTTGCAAAACTCATCTCTGCTGTTGTACCAAAAAAGTAATCAGAAAATACAAAACCCCTTGGCTGTATTTGAACAGCAATAAAAAATAAAAAAGAAAGAAAATACATAAATGAATGAGTGTGGCTATGTTGCAATAAACAGGCTTGGCAGGATCTGTAATTTGCCAACTCCTTTGCTATATAGTCAGAACTTAGACTACAAGAGCAGTGAGAAAGCTGAGATCAACTTGACTATTACTTGGGCGGGGGAGATGGGGAGAAACAAAAGGAAATTTAAGGAGAGGTTTACCTCTATTTCTTCCTGCTCTCATGTAATGTTTCCAATTTAGCTTCTCCAAAACTGTCCCAATAATAGTGGTATGTGAGATGTTTAAAGCACAAATGAGATAATTTACTAGGATATTTATTCTCTGAATGCTTGAAGTTTAGCAAACCCACAGCTGCTTAAGGGAAAAAGAAAAAAAAATTGTGCCTAGCTGACTGTGATGACCAACCTTTCAATGGCAAGGAAGCAAAACACAAAAGAACTACAAGAATTACAGTGGCTCTTTTCCTCCTATTGTATAAACTGTAAGTTCCTGATACATCTCTCTGGAGGTAATGAAGTAACTGATGTCAACTATAAATAAATACTCAGCAATTTAATATTTTATACACCCACACATATAAGAGATACATACGTATATACAGAAAACCACCAAAACTACAGTAAATAAACCTTTCTCTATATCAACATATCTACACACACACAATTCCCCCTTCCACACAATTCTCTGTGTATATACATATCTATGTACATGCACCCAAATAAATGTATATATGAGGTCTGGAAAAAGCCCAGAGTTGTTAACATAATGAGAATGGTTTGCATGACATTGACGTAACCTGGCAGCCAAGGAGAGTGGACTGGGATGCTCATGCATGAACAATAACTTCACTGCACTAGTCAGTGGGGGACAGTAGACGCCATTGAGCACGTGTACTGTGTGGCCATTGCATTCAAAATGACTGAATGAGCTGAGCAATGGATCTGCATCAAATTTTGCTCTAAGCTTGAACATTCCTCTGCAGAAACTATTCAGATGATTCAGGAGGCTGCAGTTATGGGCAACTGGTGATTGGCAGCTTCATCATGACAACATGCCCACTTATGCATCACATCTGGTGCAGAGGTTTTCAGAGAAACATCAGGTCACCCAGGTGACTCAGCCCCCTACAGCCCAGATTTGGTGCCCTGTGACTTCCAGCTTTTCCCAAAACTAAAATCACCTTTGAAATGGAAGAGATTTCAGACCATTAATGAGATTCAGGAAAAGAAGATGGGACAGCTGATGGTGACTGGGAGTACTGTGTGAGGTCCCAAGGTGCCTACTCCGAAGGGGACTGAGCTGTCATTGTCCTATGTACAATGGTTCTTGTATCTTCTTCATTAAATGTCTATTTTTCACATTACATGAATGGATACCTTCTGGACAGACCTTGTATGTGCAAGTAAACATGTATTAATTTTAAAATGTTTTCAGTATATGCTGCTTTAAAACATGCTACAATCCTGGCTGGCGTAGCTCAGTGGATTGAGCGCGGGCTGCGAACCAAAGTGTTGCAGGTTCGATTCCCAGCCAGTGTACATGCCTGGGTTGCAGGCCATAACCCCCAGTAACCGCACATTGATGTTTCTCTCTCTCTATCTCCCTCCCTTCCCTCTCTAAAAATAAATAAATAAAATATTTAAAAAAACACATGCTACAATGGACTATATTAATATATTTATCTGTTAATATCAACATACAATAGATTTTTATATAAGTTTAGGTTCGAGTACACACAGTAAATTAATGTCTACAAACTACTGGCATACAACTATTTGGGAGTAATGGAAAGAATGACAATTTTGGAATGAAAAGTAACTGGATTCAAATGTAGCATTTTTGTCTACAAACCATGTAACCTCATGGGCATCCATTTCCTTATAAAGTATAGTGAAAATTATAATTACCTACCTTGGAAGCATTGTTATAAGAGGTGAGGTGGAACTTTCTTAGCACAGTGCCTAGCCCATAACAGACAATAAGTAATAGCAACTATAATTTAAAGTTATTGTTTAGCAAAAACAATTGCTATGACTTAATCTGTGAAAGTTATATGGTTAGCCTAAGCAAATGTTTAACTCACATAACAGTGTCAACATTAATGAATTTTTGTTATAAGTTTTGGAGTATTACTTTTAGGATTCAAGATTTCTCATTTTTAAAGTAGAAACTTTTATCATCCTTATTTGCCTTAAAAATTTCAGATGAATGAGGAAAGCAGAGATGAATAATATTTTTGTGACTTATTTATGAAATCACAGAAACAAATGCTACATAAGCAATGAGCTAGAAGAGTTGGGCACGTAAGAATTTAATATAAGAAAATTAAACATGGCTATATAAACCTGTATGTACTGAATTGTATCTTTAATATTATGTTTGATTTATTATGAGCAAATAAAATATGTGGAAATTACCACTGCTAGTATTGTCTCTGCAACCGCCAGCAGTAAATGTCTCCTCTACCAGCAGAGACACTACGAGTAAGTACACCTTCTCACCTGACCCAGAGGTCCAGAGATTGAGGAAGCACTGCTTCAAACTCTCAAACTCTCTAACGTGTCCTGTAATTGTAACAACTATTAGTATCAAAGAGCTATCTAATTTAGTAGGGAAAGGACCTATCCTAATGATAGCATCCTGGAAAAAGGGTCTTCCTTTTACCGCGAATGCAGAGGAATTCAGGATCTCCCTGGAGAGCTTATTCCATCTTTGAATAGAGCAGAACATTTTTTTTTCTTATAATGTTACCTTTGTAATTTTCACCCAATTTTTTCCTGGTGTAACTATTGGAATGCAGAACAAGTATTATCTTCCCTCAATATGCTGAAAATAACATTTCATCCGAAGCAACTTGAACAGATAATAACCTTTTAATCATTGGTATATTTTAATACAAAGACTGTAGTAGACACAGGCAAGGAAAACCTACCAATTACCACTACAAATAAATCAGTTTTATAATTTTCTTAAACATTAGGTTTATTATGGTAAAAACTAACATTTTAGTAGGGCTGTTCTAGAAGAATGACAGACACGAATCCCTTGTTAAGAGGGAATGATTTAAATAGAAGCAGGGCTCCATGCCACAAAGATAGCTAGAGGTTCCTGCAGCCCGGCATGCCGTTTCCCCACCCAACCATGGGGAGATCCTTCTCATTCCTGAGAAGTCCGGCTCAGCTGTGTAAATGTTTTCCCGAAGTTACAAGCCCCCCTCTTATGTTCCCACAACACATTCTTCATACCACTGTTGCAGCAGTTTTTACCGCATGCACCTGATTTGCCTGATTACAACGTACACTTCTTGTGCCAGTGTATTTATTATACTACCTCCTTGTACTCCCCAACATATCCCAGTTTGTGTTATAAATGATGTGGTCACCATAGGTACAGTTAAAATTTCAACTCATATTTGTCAGATTTTCTTACAACTACATCTGCTTTCCATCTCCTTTTCCCAGAGGCAGAAAAAGAATAGTTCTTGTCCCAGTGTCCTACTCTCATAACGGCAATAGCAGGACGAGGTGAGGTGACTTCCGCTGACATGTGCCACTGTAAGACTGTCCTCCCAATGACCCAAGGTTTCAGGAATCTTTCCCTCCACGTCAATTTTGGATTAAGTAACATAAAAATACATCTTTCTACAATGTCAAATTATCGCTCATTTTGAATGCTTTAAAGTGGAAAAAGTTCATATACTAATGTGGAAGAAAAAGGTCTTTGTTGAAGGTTTATCATTCCATACCTTTGATTAGATATATTAAACAAACAACACCTATCAGTTCACTGATGTGCTTTAAAATTCTATGAACAAAAACCATGTCTTTAGTTGGTTTATTATTAGTTTTTATTTTGTAACTATAAGATACAGACCAGGGCTGATCTAGGTATAGAATATTAAAAATAAAGGAAGTCAGCTGGAAATAGTTAATAACTCATCTGAACTGAACTTCTATGAAAAGTTGTATGATTATGTAATCTTATTAATTAGAAGTTATAATCTTTATTTCAAAGCATTATTCTGAGTAAACTATAAATGCAATTGATATAAGTGGCTTAAAATTAAACTGTAAATGACAGAATATTCCTCCCAAAGAAAGGAGTACAGCCCTGACACTATGCAGGGGAAAAAATATAGCAGGCACACAGGTCTCCCTCTGAACTGTGTTTAGCAGCTTTATTACTTATATAATTAAATGTACATGTACTCTATAAAGGACAGTTTTGAAACACCCTGGGAGTAGCTTTGTATTTAGACATTTAAGTTTCACTCAATTGTACATTTCAGTGCTCGCTATATGCAATGTATACTGTGCCAAATGCTAGGTGAGGAAATTAATAAACATAAGATACGGTGGCAGCCCCTGGTGATCAAAATTCAGTGGGAAAAGAGAGGCCATTTAACATTTAGTAGTGATATAAAAGAGAGGTAGGTAACACTACGCAAAGCAAATGAGAGAAGGGTGCTAGGCAGAGTCTGCACTGGACTGTAAGACGAGTTGAGGACGGGACACGTGTCTGTCTTGTGGATGCCAGGCTCTCGGTAGGGTCTCAATAAACACAGGTTGAAAGACTGAGCAAGAGAGTGAGAGAGCTGTTATTTGGGAACCCATTAACATGGGAACTGATTCTTGACCATAAGCAGTAAATCTTCTAGGCATCTAAGATAGAAAAGAGCAGTGATGTAAACAATAAGGAAACATGAAAAAAATATGGTATTTTTCTCAAAGAACTCAAGGAACAGCCAGAAAGTCTATTATTCCCAGAAAATACTACGATGGGGAATAAAGCAAAATGCAGTACACTGCAATGACCTTTAAGGATATACTAAGAAACTTTTCGATATCTTTGGGCAATGGGTAGTTACTAAGAATGACATTCATGCAAGCAGATGACATGACCAGGTCTGTGTTTTAGAAAGACACTAGAGAATACACTGCAGGAGAAGATAAAGCCAAGTTTAAATAGAGGTTACAAAAATCTCCCATGCAAGAAACTTCACCAGTAATGGATTAGAGATGGTAGGAAAGATGGAAGTAATCAAAGATGAATCCAGATTTACCAACTGGGTAAAACGAGCTATACTATTCTAATTGGAATCACAGGGCAAATACAGACTTAGGGAAAATTTTTTACCACTTGCAGGAAGCATTACACAGCAAAAACAGTAACAACAAAAGAATACCATACAATGTTATATGTTAAAATAAGTCAAAATAAATTAGCTATTTGGCCTGCATCAATATATGTTATTACAAAAAGTACTATTCCAGAATCAAGCATGTCTAGAAAGTGACTCAGTACTCTGCATATGTAAGAGACAGCCACTGATTCTTACACATCCTGAAATTTATAAAAACATGATATAAAAACTGCCAGAATGTCACGTAAGGAGGTTCTGATGTCCCTCTGGATTAATTGATCTTAAGTCTAGAAGAGGTAAGAATCTACTCTATGAATTATGCTTCTGTACCATAAATAAGAATGTTATAATGTGAAACAACACCCACTCACACAAAAATAATAATTAGGATTACATATAGAGAGTCTTTAATACTGGACATTAATATTTTTATATAAATCTCTTTTAACCTCCATACCAACCACAGAAGGTAGGTACTATTATTTTCATCATCTCATATTAAGAAATAGGTCTTAGAGGCATTAGTTCACCTGCCTAAAGTCACCATAATACCAGAAATGACAACATGATTGAACGTGAACAATCTGACTCCAGAGTCTACCCTCATTATCCACAGTACGGCACCCTACAGTGTACCTCATTACACTGCCTTTCATAGGAGAGTGCACATTCAGTGTACATACCAGTTTGCAATTACTTCACTTGCGTGACTATTTGATGTTTATTTCTCCACACAGATGTCTGCTTTAATTCACTACTGGGACATCATCCTAATCCCTAGAACAATGGCTGACATAGTAACCACTCAAAAAATGTATGCTGAATAAATACGCTATTCAGAGTAAGTACATAAAAATTTTTAAATATACCAATTTGTTGATCTAGATGCTGGTTTCACAAGTGTGTCAATCTGAAAATCCGTTGAGCAATATGCCTGTAATATATTCACTTCTCTCCAGATATAATTCAGTAAGTAGTTTAAAAACAAAAAACATTTTAAAAAAATTTTTTAAAGCTCAGATCACTGAGATTTTAATGTCTTCTATTTTTTTTAAAGATTTTATTTATTTATTTTTAGAAAGGGAAGGGAGGGAGAAAGAGAGAGAGAGAAACATCAATGTGTGGTTGCTGGGGGCCATGGCCTGCAACCCAGGCATGTGCCCTGACTGGGAATCGAACCTGCGATGCTTTGGTTCCCAGCCCACACTCAATCCACTGAGCTACGCCAGCCAGGGCAGAAAAAACATTTTTGTTATATTGTCAGTTATTACAGATTACATCTATTATTTTATTACAGTAAACAGGAATTTGTTAATTTAACTTTATTTTTCACAATCTGGCATTTATAACAAAAGAAGTCCCCAGGTCAGAACTGTGAATATTAAAATACAAGAACTTACAATGAAATAATATTTTGTGATCAATTATAATAACAATAGCTGTAGTAAAGAGAATGTGAAAGAGGAGTAAAAAAGATCATACTGCTTTAAAATGAATCTATTTTCAAACTCTGAGAAATAAAAATTTAAAAAATTATTCCTTCCAAATCTAAGCAAAACATCTTTCTACTGCTTTAAAAAGGAATCTCACTTTCTAAAGTAAGAACAAACCTACTTAATATAATTAACAATGTAACTGCCTTGGCCTATTTAAACTTGTCAAAAACAAATTTTTTAAATGACAATGCCTAAGAGCATCAAAAGAAAGAGGTAGAAATTGAAGCCTGCTATCCACCTTCAGAAAATCACCTTCCGTGATCATTCACTACTCCCCTACTCCTTCCCACGCATATTTGTTTGTTTGTTTGTTTGCAATACCATTTAGTCCCCTTATACCCTCCTCCCCCCACAAAGAACTCATGGACATACATGTCCAAGCATTTATATTTACCTTCACGGCAGTGTCAGAAATCATGTTCCCAGGTTGTACTAGTCAGATAAAGAACTAAAGCCTAACTATTTACCTTGCTAATAATCCTCTAGCTATTCCATCTTATTTATTTTACATGATAAGTAATTTGTGAATTTATGATTTTTCTGGTAAAGATGGCTTAGATGTCTGAGGCAGAAAATGGAGAAGAACTGCTTATAGCCAGGTGCCGTCTTAGAGTTCATTCATCTCTTTCCCTTTCTCACTATAAAATTAGAGATCAGTGGAATGCTTGGGTTTTTAACATTTGTTATGAGTTGTAATAACTGTGGTAAAAAAAATTGTAATCAAATTCATAAAGATCTTTTACTTCTACACAGGTACAAAGTATACACAAGCCAATACAAAGAATACACAATGGCCATGTACCAGGCTACAGAAATGGCTTTCATTAAAGAAATCGTGACATGTATTTAAAGGTTATTTTTCTATAGAAAAACGATATGAAAAATACAATCTAAAACTAGAACAACATTTTCTGAGACTAAAAATAACTGAAAGCAATTGTATAAAGATTACAATCACTGAATGTTCTGCTAAGCTTCTGTCTTAATTTATCATATTTTACAAAGATATTAGTAAAATCATTAGGGTTCCACAGTCCCCTAATTGGGAATCATTTACTATAAGAGGAAAAAAATCTATCTCAGAAACAATTCACCATGTAAATGAACCCTGTAAAAGACTAAAACAGCTATGCCTAAAGGCTGAGAAGTGTGATACACACCCAGCCTATTAGAATGATTTACAAGTTGTGCATTTTGCTTGTACAGCTACTTTCATGTTTCTGTTTTTCTCTATGAAACATAACTATTTATAGTTCAGATCACTTGTCTGACAGGTGGCTTCTATGAATGTAATTAAGGGCTTCCCTCTCAGAAACTAATAAAGGAACAAAAGTTATAAACAAATGCACTTTGACTGCAGGACACTCAATTTGAGTGTGGGTTAGAAATCTGAAAAATGTTATTACAATGCTATTTGCTAAGCCTCCCATTTGTATCCTTTTCTCTTCCTCACCCAAGGATATGTTTATTTATTTGAGAGAGAGAGAGAGAGAGAGAGAAAGAGAGAAACATTGATGTGTGAGAGAAATGTGATTGGCTGCCTCCTGTATGGACCCCAACTGGGGACAGAACCCAAAACCTGTTGTTGCATGGGACAATGCCCCAACTGAAACATCCAGCCAGGGCAATAACTCAAAATATTCAAGTAAGTAGGGTTAGACATGCACAGCTTACAAAGCAGTGACATTTTAATACATTCATATAATGATGTTTTTGTCGCTTTCTCCTCCTGAAGAGGATACGAAGTCTCACATGATTCAAACTAGATGTAAAGTGTAAGGATGAATTCATTCACTTCCTCAATTTAACAATGACCTAGTGACAGATGCCATGCAGAGCCTGCTCCAGGGCAACACTCCATTCTCACCAACGCAGCCAGAGCAATCTTCTAAACTTAGAATCTAAATAATCAGATGTCACTCTCCTGCTTAAAATCTTCTAATGACATCCCTTTGCAAACTTAACACTATCTCCAGGTTATTGCTTGCTCTCTCTCTAATCTGGTATCCACCACCCTCCTCCCTCATCAAGCACCAGCCATAAAGGTTTTTTCCTGTCTCTAGTCCTCTGTACTCTACGTTCTACTTGGAAGACTTGGTGCCTTCTAGGTAGTTCCGTATCAACCAAATATCACAGCCACAGACAATCTTTCTCTGACAATTCTCCCAACCACCAGTCAACTCTCACATATCCAATTTTACATTATTCAGACCACTTATTAGTGCTTCAAATTTTGGATTCATATTTTTACTGCCCGTATTCTCCCCACTAGAACATAAACTCCTCAAGGGCAGACTCAATTTCTCCCACAATTCAATCACCAACAGAACAATAACACACAGGCACCTAGTAAAGGTTAATAAATACGCGTCAACTGTGAACCAATTATAGTAATAGTACAAGAAAGGTAACATAACATACTACAAAGAAGAAAGATGCTCAATGCTGCTGGGAAACTAAGACTGACTTTGTGGAAAACTTGTTGCTGGCTTCAATAAAGACAGCAGACTGGGAAAGGCCAGAACTAAAATAGAGAGAGTAGACAGGAAGTCTGCACACCCATACAGGAAAGGAAATGAGAGCCTTAATGAAGGCATGACAACAGAATGGAAAAAACAGATTGTGTAGGTACCTCGAAGATAAAATCATTATCATCATCATTATTAGCAGTGGAGATCTGATGAGTAGAACAAGGGCAAGGAATGAGGCTAGGATATCTCCAGGGTGTCTGATCTGGCCCCATTAAAGTACTGCTCTTAACCCAGATGGGAAATATGGACTTTTAGCATAGTAAGATAATTAGTAAGTTTGAAACAGAAAAATTTGATATACGTGACTACATGGTTAAGATGTTGATTAAGCAGTGAAAAAATTGGTCTCGCAAATACCATATGATCTCATCTTTAACAGGAACCTAGTCAACAAAACAAACAAGCAAAATATAACCAAAGACACTGAAACTGAGAACAGGCTGACAGTGACCAGAGGGGAGAGAGGAGGGAGTTTCAGGGGAAAGGGGTGAAGGGTTTGCAGGAACATTAGAAAGGACACATGGACAATAACGGGGGGGAGGGGGGGGTGGAAACAGGGGAGGAAAGTGGGAAGGGCTGGGGTGTTGGGCTGTGGTCGGGGGGAGGCAGAAAGCTGTACTTGAACAACAACAGAAAAACAATTGGTCTGGAACCCTCAAGCTAAAATACACATTTGATAGTCATTTATTCAACCAATAAATATTTATCAAGCACAACACAATGTGTTGGGGCTGTTCCAGACACTGAGGATACAATGGTAAAAAAACAAAGTAGCTCCTGTCCTCACAAAGCTTACAGTCTAGGGAGACAAACAATAAATAACAGTGTAATGGCAGTACTGACAAGGGCTATGGGGAAAAAAATATAAAAGAGTGGAAAGTGATGGAGAGGGGCTACTTTTGATAAAATGATCAGAGAAGGCCTCATTGATAAAGTGATATTTGAACAGAGGGTTACATGAAGTAAGAAAGTAAGCCTACATATACTGGGGGGAGAACAATCCAGACAGAATGCAAGACACACAAAGGCCCTGCAAACAGAGTATGAGTAGACAAGACTGTCAAGAAGGCTGTTTTGAACAAGAGGAAGAGTTAGGCAATGAGAATCATTGTAGAGGGAGCCAGGAACTAGATTATAATGACTCATCCCAAACAGCAGAGGTACGTTAGAAAACTTATCTTGTCACACATTCTAGTATTTAATGCAGTGCTAAGAATATAACAGGTGCTCAACTAATTTTTTCAAAGTAATGAGTGAGCGGATTAACAGATGCCTATTATATTAGCTCGTTTTGTATTTGACCATTTCCCAAACTCCAGTTCAGCTGCAAAGAATAAACCAAGCAGCAGTTTAAAGGACTATATTATAGGCTTTAGAAATCGTCAGAAGCAGAATTTTTTAAATGTCTTGAGCAGTGACATCACCCCTGGAACAAGCGCATGCCCTTCTAGGGGGACTGCACAGAAGGAAACATCTACTTCAAAGTATAGTATACAACTGTGAGACTGCCTGCCAAAACAACAGTTCATTTGATAAACCCTTCACGTTTGGTAATGTTTTAATAACCAAAATATAACTTCAGACCAAATTCCAATCATGTTGGACAGCCAAGAGTTTACCATACTACCTCAGTTCTATTCTAGGAAAAATCATTTAAAATAGTTGGAAAAAAAAAAAAAAGCCATGCCAGTATGTTTAAGAGCAATAGTAATATCCTTAAAAACATGGTTAAAAAATAGAGATTGACTGCATTCTGCCATTCCTAATTAGTAGAATTAAACAAGCAATCACTCAAAACTTACCAAGGAAAAACAAGTATTCCTTTGGTAGCTAATAATCCATACTCATTTTAAAATTTCTCAGTGCATTAAATCGTCTAGACTCAGAATCAGCAAGGATCTTCAAGATTATTAAATGTTCTCACCTTAAGAGAACTCTGAATTCACTGTTTTCCATACTTCTGGAGAATAAATGCACGGGGGGGCAAATGTAGGTTTACAGCTGTTCATATGAAAAATAATATAATAATAATATAATAATAATTCTAATACAATACAAAAACAAACTCTTCTGCATTCTCACAACTATAAACCTACTTTCACCCCACCCTGAATTTAAAATGAAGTGAATACTAGTATTTCTTAAATGATCAACATTTAGAAAATATATTTCATCAGAAATTTCTTCACCTTCAGTATAGTTATATATTTTGTTTCACTTTCACATTTACACTTGTCTTTGCATTGAGAAATAAGTGTAATGTGCTTTATTGTACTAATCTATGCCAAGCACATGTTGCCAAATTGTTGTCAAGTATTAATCAATTTCCTATGGAATACTCAGTTCTAATTTCTTGGATATAAACATAAAGAAATGGTCCACGGGTAAGTTTTCTACCAAATCATCATCAACTAAAATCAACAAAAAATTAAGTTAAAAAAAAACCTTAAAAATTAATTTTCTTTCAAGTCAAGGAACATAAAACACTATCACATACAGCAAAAGAAAAATGTAGTACATTTCCATAGCATGTCCTATTATTGAGCTCTTAAGAAAAAAGCAGTGGACATTTAAATACATATGTTTTTTTCAAGGAGAAGCATTTCTCTTTTATACTTGAACAACTTCTCCACTCTGATGTATATTTAAAACTACACGTTGTAAATCTAACACATTAACACATATTTCTGCATGAGCATATTATTGAAGTGAAGACCAAGCAATGGTCATCACCCTCCATTTTTCTCTGTAGAGATACAAAACCAATTTTGGTAACCATTCCACAAAATAAAGTAGGTCAACAAAAACTTTTATTGGATCGAACTTCTAAGTTTTCCAACTTGCTTTCTAACCTGTAGCTTTGAACTCTTTATGGTGATCTGATTATTTATGCTTCCTTTTCATTAAATAGTCGTGGAAAAAAATTAAAGGAAAAATTCACTTATGTAGATGTGTTAACTGGCTAAAGCCTATTAAATTAAAAGGTCAGGCCGAAGATACAAAAGAGAGATATTCAAAAAACCACTGAACATTTTTAAAGAAAGCAGGAATTAGTGTGATTTGTCCGAACTCTACCCACTCATGCACACTCCTGCCCATCCAAACAATCCATGCGCATCATGATGCCCCGACACACACTTGGTTAAAACAGCATCAGTGCTAGGTACATAATGATGCAACAACACAGTATTGGCAAATAAAGTCACACGCAAGAGTACAGACTTATGACTACATCATATAAAGTTCAAAACCAGGAAAAGCCAATCTCTAGTGTTGGAAGTCAGAATAGGGGTGTGTCCTCGGTAGGGGAAGGAGTGCCTGGAAGGAGTCCAAATGGGTGTTTCTAGGGCATTGCCATATTCTGATCATCCCTGTTTTCAATTTGTCAAAATTCATAGAACTACACATTTACGAGAACCATTTTTGGGTTCATGTTTTCATTCAGTTAAAAATATTTATAAATAACGTTCACCGTCTCTCACTACATGAGGTATTTAACATGAAAAAGAGAAAAGGGTCTAACATCTCCACACAGTTGCCAAGGCCCTCAATAACTGACCTCTCCCTACGAACCCAGTATAAATGCTAAAATTCTATGTGCTTTTATTCCCGTCCCAGTAACATACTTCATGCCTTTCTCATGCCCTATTCTTCTTGATTTAACTGCATCCTAATCCCTCAACGTTGAAACAACACCCCACTTTTATTTTTTCTAGCTCAGGCTTATCTCTCCCTTCTCTCATCGCCTCTGCTTTAACTGACAGTATCAAGAACCCCCGATACCTACTTACTTTTATCTGTGTGCCCAAACTGTAATAAATACTTCATAAACATTTTCACTCACTACTCAAATAAGTGTTATCTCCAACAGAGATGAGAAAAGAGGCAGGGTCAAGATTCAGAGGCACGTCTGTCTGGCTCCCAAGCCCATCATGGTCTTAGCTCCAAGGCTGGGCTGTCTTTGTATCATGCAATTAATATGTTATTAAATGTTATTTTGTCCATATTAGTTATATGTTGTATTCTGTTATCTATGCTTATATAATCCTACTGGTCATATTGTACACAGATATACCAACTTTATCAAGTCATACTTCACTTACCTTGAACTATGCTATGAGACAATTACCTAACTGAAAAATAGCCAGGATGCAAAACAAGCACTCCAAAAGATGGCCATAAAAATTCAAAGTATGTGTCATCACCAATTTTACTCACCACAATCATATATATTATTGATAGTAGACCCCCCTTAATTCCTTATAATGACAACCCACTTATCTTTATTTTCTACACAGATTAACCAGTCTAGGTACAGCTGTTATTTTATAACACAGTGAAAGTAAAAACTGAAGAATTAAAAGACTGCTAAACAGAGAAACAACAATGCAATGCAAAGTGAGAGCTGAGAGCAATGAAACAGCACATAAGATCGAAAAGAACAGTCCGATGTTACTTACACAGGGTAGTAATAAACACAGTCATTGTATCATAATGATGCCCCCAGCCAAAGAGAAAAAGTTAAACTATAGTCGATCTTGTCTTCTTACGAAAGGAGAGATATATGTAATAGTTCTAGAAATAATTTTATCCAAAATGTTAAAATGGCTATTTCAGAGCTTGGGCAGCAACTTGCTTCCTGAGTGTTGCAAATCAACAGTCCTACGATATACAGAATACTCATTTGGTTACTAATTATTCCAGCAATCTGGGTTACCTTCTTTTTATTAAAAACTGTGAAGGGTTAAGTACATGAGTTTTAGCATCAAAAACAATGAACGTGACCTGAACCCTACCTCTCTTTCCTACTGCCAAGTGGCCTGGGGCTACTTAGGCGGCCCTTGGGCCCCCCTTCCTTCACAGGAATATTAATATGTATTCCCTAGACATGTAGAAGATGACATTCGGTAATTTATGTTTTTAACACAGTTCCCAACATTTTATAGTAAGGGTCAAAATATGGTAGCTGCTGCTGCTATTTTTTTGAAATGTTTAAAAATCATGTCTTAAACACCTAGCAACCAGAATAACACTGGACACACTAGTGGTATTCAATAAATACTTGGTGATCAGCCTGTAAAACGAGAGGAAAAAGGTAAAAGTCTCTCTAATAGCATGTGACAGTGCACAACCTGATCACGTCTACTACTTTTTATTTGTAAATACTTACAAAAGAACTGTTTCAAGAACTAAAACCAATTACTGAAAAATTATTCTTTTATTAAGTTTTTGGTTAATCTGATAGGAGGATTTTATTAACAAGCATAGCTATTCAACAAAAGAGCAAACCTCTTTGAATAAGCTACTCATAAGGGAAGGGTCTGAGTGATAATGAATGGTATCTTTCAGATAATTTCTAAAGTGGCTTCCAAATATGCTTAAAGATACACATAATATTTATATGCACACATACCTCTTTCAATACACTCACATTCAAATACCCCAGGTGAATATGTAGTGAATATGTACCCCAGGCAATATAATTACTTGTTTTAAAAATAATTACACTTTTTTCTGTGGTACTTTTACAATATAGAAACAATTACTGATGTAAGTGAAAAACTTTTCCTAGAACTCAAAAATAAAGTTGACTCTTTTAAAAGAAACCAGATAACTATTAGAAAAAGTAGTAACATAGCAAAAGGCAACTGTAACAATTTATCCAAATGTTTTAATCTTCTTTTCATTTCCTTTTGAAAAACAGCCAGCATCTTTTAGTATGGCTTCCATTTTTCTAGGTAAACAATATATTCATGTATTCAAAACAATGCTGAAACATGAATACAACTCTAAATCCTCCCCAAGGAAAGAGAAAACGGCTTTTTTAAGGTTCTTATTAAAATATATAAAACGATTTATACATTTTTAAGACTATGCTAATCTAAAATGCAACTCATTAAAAAGTTACAAAATCTTATGTTAAAAACTTATGTGACCCATGAAATCTTATCACATAAGATTAGCATTTAATCTGCTTTATACCAAATCTGACCTGCTTATACCAAACTAAGTATGCCATTCAAAAATAACATTAGAAGTTATAACCTAAGTTTAAAAATAAAACATCATTTTAAGTAAACAAGGTACCCCATTATCACAACTGTATACTAGTATCACCTGTGACAGATATAATTGAGAACTTATCTACAACACGTGATAAACAACACGTCCACAATGTTCCACTTGCCACCCAGTCACACACAGAAACTGCCATACAGCTGAACGTCACAGTTCACAGCTCACCTACCTCCGACCACTGCAGTCTTCTCACTCTCTCTGCAACTCTACTCTCCTCAGTTTTTCTTTCTTTTTTTTTTCTTGGGGGAGAGGGCTGGTGGTGATGGTGGTGTGGTGAAGGTTAGGGAGTGTATTATACGGAATTATGAGTAGAAAAGAAAACAGGGCAATTAAAACTTTTAGTATCTGAGGGATGAACATCAAGCATGGAAATAATTAGCATTATTCTTTAAGATGTGATTTCTCAAAGTATGAAACTACTGGTAAAAATATGTATGTGCACACATCTAAAAACAGTTAAATGTACTTTTATCTGGAAAGCTGCTCCTTCTTGGTCACCATCTTTGTTTATAGTTTCTGTGTCTTTTCACTCTACCCATTATAAGAAATACATAAAATTACACTGGATTGTGAACAGATTATAAAATCCCTGCAAGTGGCAATTCAACTCTCATTCTGCTACTTTAATAGAGCAGTATTTACCAAAATAACTAGTGGGGTAGGGTATCTAGATTTGGCAATGAAACATTCCATGTTTTTTCAGGATAATCTTAAATTCAAGTATTCTATATCACTGTCAGGTCACATGTTTGAATTTTTAGTTCAGAAAATATGATCATTTTAGTGTAAAAATAATGAAAATGCTCCCCATCCCATTTATAGTCTCTATTTTTAAATGGCATATATCAAGAAGTAAGTTTGATAAGTTTACAGAGCCCTTTGAACATGCAGTACTAATGAAGGGGAGAGGAGACACGTATACTACAAAACAATGCAAGAAAAAAATCACTTATGCTTGGGTTTGGAATGCAGCCAAGCATTTATATACTCATAATCAAAAGCACACAATTACTTCACAATATGCCCGCATCTCTCAGTCCAAGACCGCCTTCAAAGGTTAGAAGAACCCTATTTTAAAATACAATCAGTCTTCAGAAGTAGAGATTTGCATGCAGAAATCACCAACTTTTTCTTGAGGTTTTTTCTTCAAATACTGAATAATATGCCAGAAATACGTTAGTTCAGAAAATTAAGCTATGATTTTTTAAGCACTGAACCGGAGCTCTAACTATTCAAACGCTACTCTTTTATGCAAGGGTCTTACAGGTGTCAACTCTCTAGGAGCTCTTCTTCCCTCTAGGTCATTCCTTACCTATCCCATTCTTGTCGGAATTCCTCCAGCTTTTGATTCCTTTGTAAGGATAATCAGCAGGTGCTTCAAATACTACAGTCTTAAACTATGCTCTGATACCAGTATACCCCAGCTATAATATAAATCCATAAAGCCAAAAATTATGCCTTCCTGATTTACAGTAATACTTACTAACCTAATTATAGAATATATTCATCTAAAATATGCTGAGTGACATTAACAAGCCACCACAAATTCAAATTTCTTCAACATACGGGGTAAAAAATGGTAAAGTAATTGAAGAAGCCAGATTCTTTAAAATTCAAGTAATTAAGGTTAAAACTCCTTTCTGTATTTCTTACTAATCAATTGACTCCTTAAACAGCATATGTTTGAATCTTCAGCATATTCGCAATTTTACTATATTTTATATAAAATTTTTCATTGCCAGGTACACTGTTTATGCAATCTGTCTGGCTATATAACTCTGTAGAAAGAATTTTAAGAATGTACTTGGGTTTAGGTTTTCTTACAACCCTGTGACTTTGGACATATGAATGTTATATTTACCTAGTTTGACATAACTATTTTCCATTTATTTTAACATCTGTATAATTCATCATAGAGATATAATTTTAAAGTAGCTAATCACTTTAACCTGGCCACAGTAACAAAAGCACAAATACAAAACAATGGATGATCCAAAAAAAGCACAGCCAACTCTCAATTATTCACATGTAGATCACCTAATAAGGACTTTAGCCCGTTTACTTCCACTTTTTAACAGTATTTGCTTGGGAAATAAAAATTGATGCTAATAATTCATATACTAGATACTTCAATTTATTGTAGGGGAGGAAAGAATATAAAATCTTCCCAAGGCACACACAAGTAATGCTATTTACTTAGATTACACATTTAGCACTCTCCCACCATCATTCACCTTATCATCAAGTGCCGGTAACTGAGAGTGCACTGTACGCAGCTTGGGGATAGTCAGGGGTACAGACACACAGGCGTGCGAACCATTCACTCACCCCACTGTGCTTTTCACAGCCCTACTTTCAGTAGCCTGAGACCTGGGAGGGGAGGAGGCGGCAAGTCACTGCAGATGATCACTTGAAAGGAAACTGAGAGTTGACTGTAGTTTACATTTAAAGTGCTATGAAACAGCATCCCCCTACATGTATTCATTGCTGTTTATGGGAATACCTCTCACAGTGACTTAACAGGACTATAAATGCTTTCTCTTTAACCTTCCAATATCCCAGAAACACGGTGATATCTGAGAATCACAAAGACAGAAAGTGAAAGTGCTACAAATGGAAAGTAGTATGTACTTTAGAGATTAGGAAATTGATACCCAGAGAGGTTAAATAAGCAGCCCAAAGTCATCCTCAGATTAAGGGAAGAGCATAACTCAGTTCTTCCAACCCCAACTGCAATGCTATACTCTCACTGACCCTTCAACCCAAAACTTCCTTCTTGGCTTCAGAGATCATATCTTGCTGATTTTCTTCTCTTCTGTTGACCCCTTTTCTGGACTCACTCCTCCACTACGCCGTACTTTCACCTAACGCTCAAATCTTCAGCTCCTTCTCCACTTACTTTCTCCCCTCTCTCTAAGCCTATGCAGGGCACAATTGGATCCCAAGTTCAGAACAACTAAAACTTCCATTTCAGTCTTTGCTGCTATCTCTTACGCATTTCTGACAGTCAATCGCCTTAAACTCAAAGAAACTCAAAGATGGCAACTCAATACCATCTCTCTCAAAATGATTTCTTCATTTCATGGTACCACCAAATTCATTGTTCTTCAGGACTGCAAACTTAAAATGCTTTTACATCTGATCTCCTTAATACAGTACTGAACTACCCCTTTCCCGTCTCTTCATTCTTCTATTTAATAAATCCTTCAGTTATTACTGTATAATAGATGGTGGAAAAGATGCTTGAGATTCAGTGAAGGAAAAAGAACTGGACAAAGAACTTAAATAAGGCAACGGTAAATGATATTGAGAAAGTAACAAACAGAGATGTGGAAGAGGAAAGGAGAAAGCCATGAATTCCCACTAGAATGATTAGGAAGGATTTCCAGAAGTGGTGTGTGACCTAGACCTTAAACTAGGAGTTTGATATATAGTGCTGCAAATGGAATTTTAGACAAAGGAAACAACCTATGCAGGGTCAAATAAATAGAAAGTGCATGCCACAGGCAAGGGGTAATAAACAGTCATCTTTGAGTAAAGCAATAATTCTCAACCAGGGGCACAGCATGATCTTCAAGGGAAAAAATGAGAGAAGGGGAGGCTGGTACTTGACTAGCAAACTCTGCCAATCCCTCTGAGAAGCACTGTGTATAAAGGGAGGGAGAGTGATATATACGTGAACTGTGCAGAGAGACAGACAGACTGAGAATAGTATGGTTAAGATAGTACAGGAAAACATTTTGAAATAAATCATAAAAGGCCTTCAATGCTAAACAAAGACATCTGGACTCTATTCAGTGAGTAAAAATGGGCCTGTAAAGTGTGAGTTTGTGTGTGTGGTTTTTTTGTTTTTGTTACTTAAGAGAATCAGATCTAGATTTCAGGGAAATAACCCTGGCAATCATACAGCAGAGGGATTAAAAACAGGTGAGAGAAAAGAAGACTGAACTATCATCCAAATGAGATAATCAAGATGTGAACTAGACCAATGACAATGGGAAAAAAAGGGGAGACTGGATTCAGTAGACAGTTCCGAAGCAAACTGGAAAAACTTGGCAACTGAACAAAAAGGATGAGCTGTGTATCTCTAGCTTGAACAACAGAAGATAGTGGCAGTTCCTAAAAAGAAAAAAGCAGGTATGCTATGGGGTGTAACATGTCACACATCACGACTATGAATACCAGACACAGATATTGGTGTGTTTTGCAAGCTTAGAAGAAAAAGTCTAAATAAAAATGTAATTATTCTAACAATCTCAATGTATGGATTTTGGAAGTCATGAGTGAAAAGGCTGCTTAGGGAAGTAACACCAGTAGCAGAGAACAGAACAAGACCGAACCCTACGGCTTGCTTGCTTCAAGAGCTCCAAGACCAGCCAGCAAAGAGAAGCAGCAGCATAAGAAGTAGGAGAAGAACCAGGAGAATATTTCACCAAAGTCAAGTGAGGAAAGAGTTGCAAGAATAGCAATAATATAGTGGTACAGTACATGATAAGTTAGTCACTCACTAACCCTGTGGCCTTGGCTGAATTACTTTCTAAGTTTAGTCCTTTAGAATTTCAAAACCTTTATCTTCAACTGTAAAACAGGGATAAGAGAACCTCAAAAAGCTGTTGAAGATTAAGTGAGATAATACATTTTAATACAGTACTACTACTAATAGAATGGGGAACTTAAAAATGCCAATGAATTCTGCATGAGGTTACTAGCATCCTGTAAGACACTATTTTCAGAACAGGGGGAGCTCTGTGCTTGTAAGACTACAGTGGGTAAGGAAGAAAGCTGGGAAGCGAGGATAAACTATTCTGCCTGTAGAGCCTACAGAAAAACAACAGTTTTGTAACCTTTGTCTTTATCTTTCCACAGCTCTCATCATCATCTTCTGCCCAGTATAGTCAGTACCTGATCCATACGAAGGGCACAACAACACACACTGCTGAACATGAGAAAACTGAGCTGAAAGGAAGGAATAAAGAAGCAAGAAATCGTAGTTCTACAGAGAATATTAACCAGCATTAGAAGCATAAAATTCCGTTCCAGGTTAGCCTCGGAAAGGAACAGACATGCTTTATTCTCTGACTCAGAAACAGAAGGTAAGTGGGGTAAACCATAAAGGGGATACAAGGAAAGGCGTACTAGACAGCTCCTGCAATCTTAATAAAGAATTAAAAGTTCTCTGCAGAGTAGGAGGATTCCAAACTCAGTCTGGAAGTTGAACAACAAATGAGGTGATCCCTCCATGCCTACATTGATTCAACAAATGAGGTGATCCCTCCATGCCTACATTGATTCAACTTCATTCACGTCTTCAGCACCTCGGCCTAGTCCCCCATCATCTCTCAGATTCTACCAGCGGCCTCCTGCACGGCTCCTCTTCCCGACTTTGGACTTCACCATTCCTAAGGTGTGGCGCCGTCTCCGGAGAGCTCGCACCTCCTTCCCCTGTGTCCAGGACTGTCCTCAGGAGAAGCCAACCCCTCGCTGAAGCGTCGGTGATCCTCCACCCACCAGATGACAATCATTCTCTCCTTAGGGCTACTTCTGTTCCCGAAACAGTCTGATTACTTGATTTATTGTTTCACATTGTAAACACTTCTTTTTGTCCGTTCCAGTAAACTCCTAAAGAGGGTAACATCTTCCTCATCTTTATTTCTCTGGCACTTAACTCAGCATTTAGTATACAATAGGCATTCAGTCAATGTTTGTTTTGTCTAATTGAAGTGAGTAATTAAATAACATGAGTAATGTCCTAACTAAAAGAAATGAGAAAACAAGAAATTAGTGTTCAAATCATTATTCAAAAAACCTTTCTACTTTTCTAAGTATTAAACATCAACTAAGATAATTTTTCTATTCTTACTAATGTAAAAGGGTTGGATAATTTTTAAAAACCCTCAATGCTTTTAAATAAATAATATTCTAATAATTGCATTTGAATATAAGTGTGTTCATGTCCTCAAAATTCACTGTGAACACAGTAATTAAATTATACTAGGAAGGGCTTACACAGGAAAAATACTTTGTCTTTTCAAGCTATTCAATAGCAGGAAGACATACACAACTGGACTAATAAAAAATAGACTATCCTTGCAGCAGAGGTAGCTAATGGAAGCATCTGGGTTTCAAAAGAGATTTTGACATTCAAAACTGAGATTATTTAATGGCATCAATAGCAAATATCAGGGGCTTTCACAAATTAAGTAGTTGTCCGGATAAAACTGAAAGCAACAGTTACCAATACGCTGACTGGAAGACCTGGTACACGAAGTTCCTAAGCTAGATCAAAATTAGTCCATCAACAATTTTTAACATTTTAGTATTCTCCTAGGCCTCAAGAAGATTGCAAGGCTAGCCAAGTTATTATTACTAGGAAATTTTCTGGAGTCATAGAAAAAATTCTAAGTTTCTGTAAAGTAAAATATCGCATTTTGTCTTATGTTCATTAATAGGTTGCTCTTTGCTTAGATCTTATTTACTGGAGGAATCTCACATTACCTTTTTATGGTTGTTATATTCAAGAAATCTACTTTAGACAGATTATATCCATTTTAATATGTTATAAAAAATCCTTTGAATACATAATGCCTTATTAGCAAATTTATAATATTAAAAACAATTCCTTGAAATATTTTGAATAAATAATTTTGATTTCACAGTGTAGGAAAGCAACTAGCATTTAGTTAACTTTACTCACAGAGTATCAGGTCTTGTGCTGAGTACTTTAAGTGCTAGTCATTCTTTTCTTCCTAACCCTGACAGCTGAGATTACAACCCAGAACTACTTGATTTTACAGTCTGCTCTATTTTTTTAAAATAAAGCCCATGACCATGACCTTTATTTTATAATGAATTTTGTTAGATAGCTACACAATGAGTTTCTCAGAAATTACATAAAAAAATCAGAATGGGAGCAAACACTGCCTTACCATTGATACACATATACACACAGCTGACTGCCTAAACTTGATCTAAAACACACTGTAATCCAATCCACAAACAGCTGCCCTTCAGCTGCAGTCCGGAGTGTCCCACAGTTCTCAAAATATTACTCAAGTTTATTCCTCGTGAAATTTCTTCACATTAGATCCACAAGTCTTCTTTTAACAATGAAATGTTTGTCGGAATAACAATTTCTTAAACAACAGTGTCATTAAATAATGAATCTAATTCAGATTACTTTTTTTATTCTAAACTTCCTTGGGATTCAGGAATACAGTTCTCGTATAACCTCTCACTCTTAGTTGCATACTGCTTTTACCATCTGTTTCAATGGGCTGTGTATATTTCATTACAAACTGAAATACATTTTGTCAAGGCAAGTAGAACTTTTTGAATAAGCTAGAACCCCCTATGGGTATATGGGCTCACTAAATATTCAGGGAATACAGTATTTTAAATAGTGAATGTACACAGTTATCGGTGCATCTGAGTAAAACTGGAGTGAACCAAAGGCATCAAACCATTTGTACTGTACGAAGATTTTACAACCCAAAACTTGGACACCAACCAGAGAAACCACTTTATATAGGAACTCAGCAAACACAATTAAAGCACAACTGTAAATTATTTCTAGCACCACATCCAAGCAGGCTTTTAATGTACAAACTAGACTCAAAATCTAATGAATGCTCTTTCCACCTCTATCTAAAGCATATATTCTCATATACAAACCAAATCACTAATAAACTGTATGTCACAGAACTCAAATGCTGATTTTCAGCCCTGTGGAAATTTTGCTTATTTTGTTAGGAAATTTACTAGAAAACTTTTTCCCACATATATTTTATATACAGTTTTCATGTGTGTCTTATAAGTGTATTTTATATAATAAAGTTTCCACAGTGACACAGAAGTCAAAAGCTTTCCATCTTTAGTAATATTCAAACCCCATCTGCTAAAAAAAAGTTCCAATTTAGTGATCTAATTAGTTGCTATTTCTATTACTAAGCCCTTTGGTATTATACAGGGTCAAGCAGAAGTAAGAACTGCTTAAGTGTGGCTGGTATGGTAATAATATGGGTGTACTAATTTAAATTTGAACATTTCACCTAAAATGTCATATGGTGTGCCTGAGTGTGATATTGTTACATTACAGAAGTACATGCTTATGCTTTCGTAATAAAAAAGGGGCGTTATTTGCGCCGGACCCTGTATTTTTATCCTCTTCTTCCTGTAAAAGGATCTGGTTCACCAAAAGCAAAAGTCCTGGAACTTTCAGAATAAAATATTCTTTAAAAAAATGTACTCTGGTAGCTACACTGAAATTAACCTCTTAAGTTTGTAAAACGGTAATCTTACCTTTTGATGCATAAAATAAATGAAAGATCGCACTATGCTTTAAATACAGAGATGAGCTCGCGTCTAATACTAGTAGATAAGTCTTTCAAGCATAACACAAGTTCAAAAATTTATTTTTACATAGAGTGTTTACAGTGACTTGTTTAACTTCCCAAAGTGTTTCTCAGATCTCAAAAAGGAAACTGACTCTGCACAGCTCGCCCAGGTTACACTCGAAGCAAGCTGCGGCCAGTGTGCAAGAAGACTTCTCCGTTTTGAGTAGACCAAATCCGGTCTACGGTGGGGGGAAGAGAAGAAAAACCTTGTACACACAACCAACTAGACCTTCAGCCAGACTTTGCCCAGTCAAGTCCAGTCCTGAGCCTAACAGCAGAAACTCCGGCCGGCGGCCGGATCAGGTCTTTAAAAACACCCCGGGGCTTGACGCAGTTCCGAAGGTGTAAACAAACCCACGGCCGCGGCAGGAGGTAAACAATGAACCTGCGGCGGGGCGGCGGGCGGTCTCCGCCAACCCCGGCCCCGCGGCCGGCCGCGCCGGGGAAAGGCTGGCGGCAGGGAGACCGCAGCGCGGATCAGACACTGAGCGGCGATCGCCGCTCTCGCTTTCGGCAGCGAGTCACCGAAGCCCCGGCTCCCCGGGGCGGTGGGCAAGGAGCAGACAGACAGGCGGGCGGCGAGGACCGCGCGGCTCCTGCTTCTGCAGGGGGGGACGGGGAAGGCAGGATGTGGTCGCTCTTCCCACAGACATCCTCCCGCAACCTAAATAACAACCTCCAGGCTCCCACCTCCCTCCGGCCGCCCCGGGATTCGGCTGCCCCAACTCGGGGACAAGAGTAAGACGCTTCCTCGGGGACCCACGGAAGCCGGAGGCTGGCCGGCGGTGCCGAGCCCCGCGCGGGGCTCCCCGGGTCCCGCAGCACCCCAGGCCCGGAGCAGCTCCCGGGGCGAGGGAAGCGGGCACCACCGGGAAGGGGGATGGGTCCGGGGAGGCGGCCCCGGGCTGGGGTTCCCGCACCCCCGCCCGCCGGTCCCGTGCGCGGTCCGCCCCTGCCGCCGGCCCCCAGCCGCGGCTCCACCCCGGCACCGCACCCTCGCCCGGGCCCGCGCCGCCCCGCGTTACCTCGGGTCAGGTCCAACGGGACGTTCTCCTCGCCGCTGTCATTCCGCCCTGCGCGAAACAGACACACAGCCCCAATTAGGAATCGCTGGCAGGCCAGCGGCGTCGGCCAGCCCCGGCTTCGGCCAGCGCCCCGGCTTGCTCCCGCAGCCCCGAGCCGAGGGAAGGCAGGGGCCAGGGATGGCAGGCGCCGGGCGGTGAGGGCGAGGGCTACAGCGGGCTTACCTCGTATTCGGAGGTTCTTCAGCGAGCGACCGCGGCCGATCGCCGCCATATTGACGGGTTTCAGTCACAACACCGGAAACCTCGCCCAATCGCGCGAGAACCCCTTCCCCTCCCTGCGCGCCGCGCCCGCCCCCCGCGGCATCTTCCCCGCCCCTCCGCGGCGGCGGTTCCGCCGCGGGCGCCCTGCCTTCTCCGACCCGATCCCGGGTTTGGGTGCAACTTGCAGCTCCTGCGTCCTCTGCTTTGTCTGTCGGAGGTTGCGGCGACGCGCCCGGCCCTCCGGGAGCACGCCTGTCGGGAGGGGGCATCTCCCACTAAGGGAATCCCATTGATGCGAGTTTACGGCGTGGGAGATGCTTCCCCTTCGCCGCCGCGGAAACCGTGGTCACGAGCCCAAGCAGCCTGGGAGGAGGCCGGGATGGGACCGGCTGGCCACCTGCCGAAACCATCCTGTGTGATTTTCCTGCTTGCTTTCAAGCACTGGGATAGGATAGGCAACCCCCTTCCTTATTAATCAATTAAAACGATTTTTACTAAAAACAAAAACACGCTGCGCACAGTGTTAACGTAACTCAGTTCTCTTCTGAGAGTTGCTTTGCTCCACAAAGTTTGTTTTCCACCCCGGCTCTACCCTCCGTGCTAAGCGGCCTTGCATTTGATCTGCAAAGCCAAGCTCGACCGGGGCCTCCCACCAGTGGAAGCGGTCGAGGAAGTTCTGTTTAGCAGGAGTGCGGGGTGGTCGCCCCTGGCGGTGGGTTGGGTCGTCCTGCCTGCGGATGCCAGGAGGCCCGGGGAAGGCTTTCCTCTCCGCCTGGAACCGAGAGGGCTGTTGAGGGTTGTGTCCGGGTTTTCTGTCTGTGTAGCTGCTAAAACAGTGGCTAAGATAAATGTGGGTTAGTACTTTTAATGTGTAAGCCTAACAGTTGTTAACGCTGGAGAGTTTAATTCTAGAAACTGCTTTAGCTGATTAACGTACAAACACCTGGCCTCTGACCCAGCAACTTTTCCTTAAACTACATTAACTTTAGAGAGAGGATGAGCGTTTTGTTGCGTCCTATTCCTCAACACTTGTGTTTTTTATTCCGGAGACTGGGAATTAATTGATAGCGGGAAACTTGCCTTAACCACCTCTCTTTCCCAGTGTCCGAAATGCAATGTCCGGCACAAATAAATGTTCGATATATAATTATCGAAATATAAATTGGTTGAGTAAATGCCCGGATTACTTTGTTTCAATGCTCTTGCTTGGAAAAAAAAGGGAAGGAAAGAGCAATATTGAAGATACTAATTGCAGTCGTTAACAATAGTGAACAATTGGAAACACTTAAATGCCCAAAGATAGGATTTATGAAAATTATTGCAGTCATTAAAAGTGATGAATAAGGTCTAGCATATTTAATAGGAAGTGATGTTCGTGATATTAAATGAAGTGAGAGATTACAAAATTACCATTTTTATTAACGTTTAAGATATATATCAAAAGCATACTTTGATCAAAATATTTTACATCTCTCTGTAGGTAGAAAAAGTCTGAGGTAATATACATCAAAATGTTAACTGATTTTTCCCTTCATAGTGGAATTACATATATACAATTTTTGTTCTTTTTTGCTTGTCTGTGATTTCAAAATGTCCTATAATTAATATATAGGGTGGGGCAAAGTAGGTTTACAGTGGTATGTGAAACAATTCATTCTTGTATTATTTCTTAATCATTGTGTTATTTTCTATACTAACAACCATAAACCTACTTTTGCCACAGCCTGCATGTCAATTGTAAAATAAATAAGTTTTAAAAAGGAAAATAAAAGCAGTATGGAGTAGTATCATCAGGAAAATAAAATAGGCACACTGCTTCCTTAATACACTGCCCCCTGTGCATTCCAGATCATTTTCGGGTTAGATGTGCAATCAGGTATCTGCTGCTGATACTGCACTTAGATTCAAGGATGCACCACAATTAGAGTACTTTTTAAAAAGTGTCTCCTGACATCACCAGTAATAATTTTAATAATAACCAACTTGCTCCCTCTTTTGTAGGTTTTAAGTCTTGGTGCAAATGATTCATTCTTCTTACAGCCTCAGGCAAAATTCACAAAACTTGAGGTCTGGCTAGAACATTAAAAATTTATATTTCATCCCTCCTTGCATTACCACATTTCACGATTTTACAAGAGTTGAAATCTATCAATGTAAATTCTATCAGATCCATAAAATTTTTCATATTTTCAAACTTTCTTATCCTTCTCTATTCTAAATTAACTCCTTCCTAATACAATTTAACTTTATTTACTGTTTCAGTCTTTCATGAAAGTTGAGTACAATTGATCCACTTTTACATTATTTAGGGTACAGGAGAACCTGAATTCAGTAGCCTTTCATCTTTATAACTGTATATTTCTGTGTAGAGAGCATTATTCAATCACTCCACCTCTTCCAGGAGAAAAAAAAATCAACCCTCTTCAGGCTTAAAATGAAACTAGTTTTCCCTCTGTTACTATCTTAGTCATTTGAATGGCTGTGTTCTCCACATGTGTTCTTACGGTGAATGGCATTTCTGGAAAAAAAGAACAAGTTGTTAGTGTTTGCAAATGACACTCAACTAAGCAGCAGGAGTTTGGGTAAATTTTAGTAAGGAACACACTTCACAATGTGTGTGTTTGCTTTTTAAACAATAGCACTACATTCTTTTTTAAAATATCTTCTATACTTGCCAGTTACTAGCCATTCATTCCTCTTCTTGAAACTTGCTTTTCTTCCTCCCCCGCCCCCCATTCCTGTTTCTTACTCATTTTGTTTACTTCTTGCTACTTCTCCAATTTTCCGGGTCATTTCGATTCTAATCTGGTCATTGAGAATGTGACTTCCTCTTCTTAGTTTTCATTCCCCAACTAGGTTTCATTTTCTGTGTGAATGACTGTTTTTCTCATAGTATTAGTCATTGATAAAAAATGTTACATGAGATTAGGTCCAGTACCACACCTCTGAGAGATAACTGCTGGATTCGGACGACGGAAAGACCCCAGGGACGTCACGCTCTGGGGTCTGCTTTCTGTCCTATCGCACGCAGATACTATTCTAGCTGGTAAACCACATCGTATTGGTTTCGGGTACAGTGGTAACAAGGATCAGAAATGAAGCCTTGCCGAAATCTTAGTTCCCTTTATCTGCCTTATGACCTAGGCCGTGTGAATGAAGATGAAGCGAGTCAAGAACCACATTTGGTCAGTCTTTTCTTTTTTTTGGCAATTTCTCTTCATCGTTAAACCACACATGTAACACTTAGATAAAGGCCATGAAAATGACGGGCAGTGGGGTCCTGGCCAGGCAGGGCAGTTGGCTAGAGCTTCGTTCCTATATGCCAGGATCGTAGGTTAAACCCCGGGTCAGGGCAGGAGGAAGCAGCAAACCAATGAGCGCCTAAGTAAGTGGAACAAGAAAGTGATGTTCCTCTCTCTCTCTCTCTCTCTCCCCCTTTCCTTCTCTCTCTCAAATCAGTCACTATAAATAATAATAAAGCGACAGGCAATGGGCTAAATTCAGCCAATGTTATATAACCCTACACAGGGTTGTTTATAAAGATTCAGCCTCGGTCACAGCAGGAAGTAGCCTTTTAGTATTGTTGCCTTAAATTTTAATTTGTCACAAAATCTTTACATTTCATTTTTAAAAAATTCTGGAAGATATAAAGGCCCTCTATGAGCACAATTGTAAACGAAGGAAAGCCTATGTTTGTGAAAGAAGAAGACATATATTTGTAAAATAAAATTTGGAAGGTTGTGTACTGAAATTTCAACAGCAATTATCATTGTTGGTTGGTAGAATTTTGAGTGATATTTTTATCTTTCTTTTTATCTATTTTTATTGTCCTAAAACAAATTTTCACTTGTGTAATTTTTTAAAGGAAAATATTATAGAGAGATTTTGCTGGTGATTCCAAACCACAATTATATGTATGTGATTATAATAAGTTGTTCAGTAAAGGACCCATGAAAATTGTTTGTCTGTTCATCTCATTAAAATAATTTGTCCACATACTCCAATATATGTATATTGACTTTTTTATTAAATAAAACATAAAGGCAAAAAAAATGGTTAAAGGTAATTTTTAATGTTATATTACAAATGGCACAAAAAAAAGCAATGGGGCTAAATATATTTCATTGTTTTTAGAATTTCTTGTTCAATACTTTGTGATATAGCAACTCGAAAGTCTCATTCCAAGAAGAGTTTATTTGGATGTTGGGATTTAGTAGCCGAAACCTACAAAATACAAATTAAAAAACGGAAGAACTGTTCTGCTGTCTGCAGTTTCTAAATTATAATATTCGGGTTTTTTTCAATTCTATCCATCAGTAATACAAAGGGTTTTTTTTTATGTAACTTGGCTAATAAATGTCTATCTTTTTAAGCATATTTTCTTGATTATGCTATTACAGCTGTCCCAATTTTTTTCTCCCCTTTATACCTTCTCTGCCTGTACACCCCCCCCCCCAACATTGCCCCCTCTCCTTAATTCATGTCCACGAATTGTACATATAACTTCTTTGGCTTCTCTGTTTCCTATACTATTCTTAACCTCTCCCTGCCTATTTTATTCCTACCAATTATGCTTCTTATTCCCTGTACCTTCCCCTCCTCCCCATTCTCCCCTTCCACCTTCACACTGATAACCCTCCTTGTGATCTCCATTTCTGTGATTCTGTTCCTGTTCTAGTTTAGTCTTTGTTTTTAGGTTCAGTTGTTGATAGTGAGTTTGTTGTCATTTTACTGTTCATAGCTTTTGATCCTCTTCTATTTCTTAGATAAGTCCTTTTAACATTTCATATAATAAGGGCTTGGTGATGATGAACTCCTTTAACTTTATGTATTAAATGTCTATCTTTCTTAATGTCAATTGGTTTTCATAGGCTGGAAGACATAACATTCAGAAATTTTTAGCAAATGGTTTTAAAACTCTTGACCCAAAGAATGTTTAGCTGGTTAGAAAAATCTGTTTCCAAGATTTTTAAGTGTGCTAATATTATAGAGGTGACATTTATATTTTTAATTGTTTCAGAAAAAAATCGCAAAACTGTGGAAATATTTTTTAAACATCTATTTTTGTAAATGCTCTGTAACACATTTATTTTGATAAGTAATAACTTTGTTATTGTTATCACATGTATTTTAAGGGGAAAAATTAATATTTTAAAAAATAGCCGCTAAGTAAACATGAGACTGGAAACCACTAATCATCATGAAAAAAAGTTTGCCACTAAATAAACATAAAACATTTACATGGTGCAAAAGATTTTCATAGTCACTCCCCTTCTCTTTCCAAAGTGTGAAAATTAAGCTGCATTTTAAAGGTCTTTATTATATAAAATGATCACATGTACTATCTCTGTTCTTCTGTGAATCTTTAATTTTTAAATTTCATTTAAAGTGACTGTTTCATTGATTTTTCATAAAACATGGCTTTTCTTAAGGAAGCTGTGTAGTGATAACAACACACATTCCTTGGTACATCTTTACTTGAGGGGCACAGAAGTAGTTACTTGTGCATTTCATTGCTGAACAGAATTTAGCAAACACCCTAAGCTGGGACAAGTGTGGAAACTTCTATGTTTTCATCTTACTGTACTGCAAAAGTTCTGTAATACCTGTTTGTCCAAATACCTTTTTCTTCAAATCTTCAGCTATTTTTTCCTTTTCCTCTTCCCATCTTGGTTGACTAATATGACTGCATTTTAGTTTTGTCAACAAATTGTTTTCTTTGTGTTTTTTTTTTCCAGCCATTTCTTTAGCACAGCAGGAAGTGCCAATATATTCCCTCTTGATATATACCTTTTGGTCTGTTACTGAAATGAAGTCTCTCTGTTTTGCAAAGCAACAGATTCAGTCAACACTTCATGACGTGCAACATCACTGAAAAATATAGAAAATTATCTTCATATTCCCAATGCTTATTTTCAAATAGTTTGCTAAATAGATACTTTTATATTATCATTAGCTAACATCTCGAGGAACAATCTACATTTAGAGTTAAGTAATAGTAAAAAATAATGTACAAAAATTCATATTTCACATACCCTAATTTCAATTTTTAACATAGTGGCTGGCATGGTGATGCCTGATTAAATTATTGTTTTTATTTAGTGTGTGATGATTTTGATGAAATCATCAGAAGTATCAGAAGTATCTGATACTTTCATATTTTCAAAACATGTGCTTGTTCTTTCATTATTTAAGTTACATGCAGGTTTTAATGCAAGGTTCTTTTTAAGCCAAGTGTCCCTTTCAAGAAGGATACTTCAACATACACTCCTTCAGCCCACTTCCTGCACACAGTCTATGGCCTTGCGCCCAAGCAGAAAGGACTCCTGAGAAAGCGCTGTGGATTCCTCCAAGCCTCAGAATTTCCAATCTTCCTTGGGGTCTCCTCATATGACTCCTTCCAATTTAACCCACTGACCAAATGACAGCTTCATTGTTCATCTGTATAACAAACGCCAATAGTTTATTATTTTTCTTTCTTTCGTTTTCCTTTTTTTTTTTCTCTTTTGGCTGAGAAATGTCCCAAACTCCTCCATCAAAAAACATAAAAACAAAGCAGTCCCTCCAAGTAAAGGGACATTGAGCAAATAGAGAACTGGAGCCCTGGCTGAACTGTGGCTCAGTGGACTGGGTGCCGGCCTGCAAACCAAGGGGTCACCAGTTCGATTCTCGGTCAGGGTGCATGCCTGGGTTGTGCGTGAGGACCCCAGTTGCGGGCATGTGAGAGTCAACAGATCGATGTATCTCTCACACATCCTTTCCTTCTCTTTCTCCCTCTTCTTCTCTCTAAAAAAATAAATACATAGAATCTTAAAAAAAGAAAAGAGGTATCCAGTGGATAAATAAAAGCATACCTGAGGTCTGAAGGCTAAGCCAGCACCAGTACCAGTACCAGAATGTAGAAAGGCAGAACAGGAGACTTCCAAATTAAGCCCAGGCTGACCCAGGTTGGTAGCGACCCCTGGCTTCCAGTAGCAGCAATTACAAGCCCTTTCTGGGGAAAAGTCCTTAGCTCTTCATAAATGAAGATGAAACAAATAAAAACTCATGTTCAAACATCATCAAACTCATTGGAAAAAATCACCATGAGTAATAATAAGAAATAAAAATAAATATAATTATAACTCATGAACTTCAAATATTGATGATAAGAAACAGAATAAAAAGTAGCTACATATGAAATGACCTTTAAGATGAAGAATTTCTGATTTCATCCATGATAGAAAATAGATATTGGCTTTCCTTTCTCACAATAGATAACTATTAATCTCGACTAAATGTATGGACAATGTTTCTAGGCTTCGGACAATAGATAACATGGCGCTGTGACCTTGAGGTAAATCAAAGAAACAAACTAGGTGAGCTCCACCACAAGGTGAGCTCTCTGGCTTTTACCCGAGGACACCTTTCAAAAGACAACACAGGCTCTGGAGCCCAAACAGATCACATCAGTCTCACCAGCTGAAGGAAGAGACAGCCTGAAGTTCAGACACAAGGAGGCGGGTGAACTTTGAGGATGTCAGAGGGGAGGTAACTGGACGGAGCAGGAGCTCTACTCCAGAAACATTTGCTTGGATCCTTTGGATTATTTAGATGAATTTGAAGCTGCATAACCACAGGATGAGTCTCTGAGAGGCCTGGCGGAGAGCAGCTACTGGGGGATTCCAGAAGTTGCAGACTGCTAGGAGATGTTAGAGTTTCAAGCAGCAAGAAGAGAAACGTGGGTGAACACACTGAGCATTCAGTTAAGACCCCCGGAAGCCTGTTACTGTATTTAGGGAGAGAGCTGCTGGAGACCCTGTAAGGGTCATAACCTGGGGAAAAATCTGCACTACCCCTAAAATAAAGGCTACAACAGACACATCCAAACAAAACCTAAAACTAAGTCTCAACAGGAAGAATCTGATCGCAAGTAAATTTACCAATAATGGGGGAAATCCTACAAAACTCATTAAAAAGAAAGCAACAGCATCGCAACTCTCACATTTATAATGTCCAGCCTGTGATAAAAGCTATATTAGGTGCAAAAAATTAGGAAGATGTGATTCATTGACATGAGAAAAAATAGTCAATAAAATAGGTGCAGAGGTAACATAGATGTTGGAATTAACAGATTTTATGTTTGAAGATTTAAAAGGAAAGCTGGACATAATGAATGAACAGATGGGAAATGTATGGTCTAAAAGAGAATCAAGTGAAAATTCTAGAAATGAAAAAAAACAATATAAAAATGTTAGAATCCATTGGAAGATAACATATGGGATACTAAAAAAGAAAAAGGACCACTGAATTTGAAACTAGACCAATAGAAAAAAATACAAGAAGACTGAAAAAAAAAGCCTGAGTGAGCCTAGTTAAAAAAAAATCAAACAGTCTAAAACACATGTATTTGGAATCCCAAGAAAAGTAAAAAGAGAGATTAGGACAGAAAAAAGTATTGAAGGAATAAAGTCACTCACTACATTATGACATCTTGGTCTATGACAAACTGCATCTATAACAGTGGTCTCCTCAGAATGTAATAGAGCTGAAAATTCCTTATTTCCTAAGGATGTCATAGCCATTGTAACATTGTAGTGCAACTTGTCCCTCGTGTTAGTAGTGATGCTCCACAAACATATTGCACTCTCTGTCGTGTAACTGTACACCATCACAATTGTGTACAGAGCAGTACTTGATAATGGTAATAAATGGCTGTTGCTGCTGTATGTATTCACTATACTATATTTTTGTCACTACTGTAGAGTGTACTCTTCCCACTTAGAGAAAGTATTTTGCGATAAAACAGCGTGCTGGGTTACATTTGCAGCAGCCGCATCTCATGTTTACATCATTTGATTGCATCATTTTCCCTGGTGCTGGCTTTCATCTAGTGTTGTTCTCCACAGTCACATGCTGCACGGGTTTATCACCTAGGAGCAATAGGCTACACCATATAGCCCAGGTGTGTAGTAGGCTATACCATTGAGGTTTGTGTAAGTGCACTATGATGTTCACATCATGAAATCACCCAATGATGTATTTCTCAGACCATTTTCTCATCATTAAGTGGTTCATGGCTAATGGCTGAAATGTTACAAGTTTGATGAAAACTATGAAAACACAGATCCAAAAATTGGAAAGAATCATAAACAAGATAAACACAAGGAAAAGCACTCCCAGGCATATAATAGTCAAAGATAAAGAAAAGAAAGATAAAATAATCAGAGAAGAGAGCAAAAGGCCAATTAACTATAGGCAAAAACAATAAGAATTACTGATGACTTCTGGTCAGAAACAATGCAAGCCAAAAGTTGATTAAACAACATCTTTAAAGTGAAAAAAGAAAGAAATATCTATAATCTAGAATTATATATCTTGTAAAATCAAATTTCAAAAAGGAAAGGGAAGTGAAAACATTTTTCAGACGTAAAAATTTCAAAGAATTTGTCACAAGCAGATGTGTTCTATGGTAAATGTTCAAGGAAGTCTTGCAGCCTGAAGGAAAATAATACCAGATGGAAATTCAGATTTACACAGAGGAAAAGAATGCCTTGGTTTATATATAAGTAAAAAAAAGGTCAACATATCAGTAAATAAAAAAATTGTTTTAAAGATAATTACTCATTTAAAACAAAGGCAATAACAATGTATTGTAGGCTTCACTTGTAGAAGAGAAATGTATAGAAAATACTACAGTTATAAAGTTATCATTATATGTGAAGTAGTGCAATACTAGTTTAAGACACATGCTGATAAGAAGTCTATTATACAAATAACTACATAGGAGATTAGCTGCCCTCTCATATTAAATATTATATTAAAAGTAAGTTAATTACATACTTCCTGATTTTAAAACTCACTACAAAGCTGCAGTAATTAAGAGTGTGGTATGGCTATAAGGAGAGAGACCCAAACAGGAAGCAGAAACAGCCAACTGCAAGGAAAAAGAGACAAATACATACCTAGAGTGGAAGACTTCTTCCCTTTCCTCCACAATCAACAGAACAAGTACACAGAAAAATCAGTCAGCTTATAGAATGTCTGAAAAAAACTTCAAACTACTTTACCTAATTGACATGTACAGAATGACCCACTCAACAACAAAAGAATACCCATGTTTTTTTAAATTTTAATTATTTTTTATAGAGAAAGAGACAGAAACATTGATTTGTTGTTCCACTTATTGTATGTATTCTTCATTTGATTCTTGTATGTGCCCAGACAAATGATTGAACCCACAACCTTGGGGTATCAGGACCATGCTCTAACCAACCGAGCTACCCGGCCAGGGCACATAGTTTCAAGAGCAATTTAGCACATAGGCAATAGAGGAACCCTCATAAGTACGCCCATAAATGCTCATAGTAGCGTTGTTTTTGAGAGCAGAAAATGGGAACTTCTGTAGAAAAACAGGATTTCAGTAGAAAACCAGAAATCTCTGTGGTTTGTTCATTGAATGGAATGATATACCCTTCCCAAACATAGCAACTGACAAAAGCGAGTTGCAGAAAAGTACATGCAGTATGATACTGGTTACATCAAATATTAAAGAATAAAAAACAGTCCCTGAAAAATTTCGAGATACATACATATCAAATGAAAGTATAACAGAAATGCATGGGAGTGACAAGCACCAAAAGCAGGCACTAGTGTCCTTCGAGAAGGACGGAAGGGTCTCTGGCCATACCGCCCTGAAGGCTCCTGATCCCGTTTGAGAAGGAGGGAAGGAAGGAATAAAGTGAAGTACACAGGGAGCTTTCCATTTATTTATATTTTATTTAATAATAAATGAATTTTTGAAGAGTGATGGAGGGAGAGATGGAAAACTGTTATACTATCACTTATGAACTTAAAAAATTAGATATTCGATGAAATTGATCTTTAGACACTAAGAAAGCTTAGAGGCAATTGATGATGAGCAAGAATCTGTCACTAACACACGGTCAGGTCACAGGATTGTGTGTGACCTGTTTCTTCACCCACCTTGCGTGCCAGGTGAGGTCCCAGTAGTTTTAGCTGGTTTGTGAAAATCGAACCCACTTTCAAAGAATAAATATATATTATATTTTGATAACAAAATCATTAAAATATTTTTTTTAAGTTTTGAAGGCCAAATCCCTCCTTTTGGCATAATAAATCTTAGCCTTATACAAACTCCTGCAACAGATCCCCACCACTGACCACTCTGAAGGGGACAATGCTACCCCGAATATGTAAGTAAGTTCTGGTATGTTTGTTAAAGAGACAATTATAATACATTGCCATCGTTTTTTTCTGAGCAGCGTTTTTTTCTGTTCATAGTAGCATTGTTTTTGAGAGCAGAAAATGGGAACTTCTGTAGAAAAACAGGACTTCAGTAGAAAACCAGACATCTCTGTGGTTTGTTCATTCAATGGAATAACATACCCTTCCCTGTAGACTTTATAGCTCATATTCTTTAATTTACTTAAATTGATTTTTTTTAGTCTTGTAACTCCCTCTTGTGAAGCTGGGCTCCTTACCTTATTCAACAGTAACATTTCTGATTGTCATCTGTATCATAATAGAAAAGGAACCACCAGTTTTCCTAATTCCTGGCTTCTTTGTGTCTCATTGATATTTTCCATGTTTGTTTTTCGTTTAAATTATTCAGAAAGATTCAGGAGCAGTGTGTACCATATACCCATGGAAAGCAAGATAATCCAATAATTAAGATCTTGGGCATGGAGTATAAGCCTCATATTGGCCATGTGACTTGGGCAAAGCTTACACGGTCTCTAAGACTCCTCTATTCACAGTACAATGGCTTGACTTGTAGGACTGGCATAGACGTAAATGGGACACAGCCCATAAACTCCTAGCAGTGTCCAGTACACAGTCAGCCCTCAGACAAAGCCAGTGGATGGCGAAGATGTTGCGACAATGCAGCATTTATATGGAATTGACTTAAATCCCGAGACTGGATTTTTTTTTCACCATTTGAGTAAATAAGTAAAAGACATTGAATAACAATAAATAGGCTTTTAGTGAACATTTACCGTTCAACTGCCTCTCAACTTACACACCCCATATAAATTTGGTTACCTAGGTAACGTTGCATCTGAAATGATGCAGGATGCTGACAGGACCCTGACAGTCCGGGACAAGCCCTTATGATGTGAGGAGGGCCAGCTTCAGGATTTGGTTCATCTAATATTATGTCTCTTCTTTGAAGCGAGAAGCACTATTTCTGCAGGAAATTTACTTCTGATCTGTCCCTGTTAACTCACTGGCAGGTGCACTCATCCCTCAGCTGCTGTAAGAATTGGCTGCTAGAGTCCATGGTTGCACCTTAGTCCAGAGAATTGTCCGCAGACCGAAGGGGCAGTGATGCTCAGATACGCCTAGCAGAGGAGACTGGGGCTGGAGGAGGAGGAAGCCTCTGGCAGCCAACGACTGCCTGGAGGAGGGGAGGGGTACAGCCCAGCCCCCTCCCCTCAGTGTGCCATGACTCAGTGGAGCCATTCCGGCTTCAGTGTTCCTTCTGGAATGGGGCTGACCTTGGGCTGCAGCCGGGCCCACATCTTTGCCAACTGCTCTCCCTGAGCCATCCTGCTTCCTCCCTCCTTGCAGGGGGGCCCTGGGCAAGCCTCTCGACAAATCCCTCGTCCAAGCATTCCAGTCTCGAGCTCTATCTACTTTTGGGAACTCAGCCTAAGAAATCTTCGTAGTACATTTACTTCTTAGTACAGCTGTCTTAGGAAGAACAGAGTTGTCTGTGTTGTTTCTCTCTAGATGAATGCCTAAAAAACTTTTGCATGTCTTTGAATACTTTGTGGTTTTGGTTTGTAGTCCTGTACACTTATTTAGTTCTCAGAGGTTAGTAACCATCATAGCTTGGTGGACCTCCTTTAGATCTGTACCTATGAAAGAAGAGAAGCCAACCAACTATTCTGGTCCCCTGAGATATGTGGGTGGCAACAGCATTTTAATGCTTTTCTTAACATAGTTCCTACCATGCCAGTAGGAGCTCTGACAAGCATATCATATTAGCTCAAGTACAATAACCTAAATCCCATGAGAACTTAAACACTTCAGTACTGCTGCCAGAAGCGCGATGGAGAGTCAAGCTTCTGTCTCCGCTGACCTGCTGTTAGACCGTGCATTGGAAGGGAAAGCGATCGTCTGCATGCCTGTATAAGCTCTCTATCAACTTAACGTTTTTGTAAGACATCACAATGTTCCAAAGATCTTTCTCCAAGAATTGAGATGAAAGGCCCGACACTGGTGGTCTTAGAAGGTATTTCTTTGCTCTCCTTTGCTAATAAAGACATGGCCACAAACAGCCTATATATTAGCTACTGACTATCACTCTCATTTGGGCAAGGGCCAAACCACAATCTGACTTTGAATTTCTGTTCCGTTCCAGGCCACGGCATTTGCAACGTATCAGGTGCTGAGGAATTCGTGGGCAACGACATTGGTTTTACGATTGCATTCCTAGTAGACCTGTCAGTGGCATTTGGTGCTACTAATAGGAATGGCATCTGGGTGTCATAGGCACTAAATGAATTTTCTCCATCCCTCACCCACACAGAGACTCGTCGCTGGCAGGTTGGATGGCTGCAGGACAACGCTGGCTTCATCTGACTAATCTCCCGTCGTAAATGCCCAGCGCTGCGGACTCGCCGCATGAGTCAAATCTGGCCTCCAGGGATCATTTGTTCGGTCTGCCCAGTTCATTTCAGAAAAACTGAGTCAACTGGAAAACTAATAGAAATTAGATATGTGGACCTTGATAATCAGCTTCATTCGGAAACGGAAGACTCTACCAATACTGGACTCACAGCCCATCAGAGTTAAGTCATATTAACACGAAGACACAGATGAGGAACGAATGGCAACGCGAGGGGGAAAGCGTGGGAACTGTTTGCGAAGGAGTGGGCTGTGTGTAGAGAAAGCGTATAGTAAAGGGCCGTCCCCTGCAGCTGGTCACCGCAGGGGCTGCTTGCAAATCCAGAAGGAACAACGGGGAGAAGGAGAAGACCTGGAACCCAGAGAGTCAGCACCAGGTGAAGCCTGCCTGATAGAGCTGTGACCTTGGGTGAAGGACACAGCCACTCGTGATGGGACCTCAAGGAGGAAGCTGGAAGAATAAATGTCCAAACCTCACTCTCCTGTCCCTCTGATTGCTTGCTAGCGCTCCTGATTGGCAAATAGAGACTGGAAGCTCCAAGGCCAGGGGGCCTCTGGAGGCAGTCCGTAAAGGTCAGTCTTGGGGGTGCAGAGCAGAACAGAGAAGGTCCGAGCGAGGGGTCTGGGGGCCAAACCAAAAGTGGCCAGCCCGATTGGCTGCTCGGTCTTGGACACAGAGTTAATATTCTACTGTTTGCCGCAGCCCCACCCTGAAGCTACTCATCACTTGCCTCTTACCGCTTGTCCTCATGCTGCCCCTCCAGTGCTTCTTGTAGGAAAGAACCGTTCTCCACCAACGTCTCTCACCCGAGGGAGCCAGAAAAAAAGAGAAGACCAAATTCTTCAAAAAAAAATGTGAAAGTGTGTAGATATGGATATGTGTATATATATAGAATACATACCACATTTTTCTTGTAAAAGTATGACTATGTGTTTAATAGATAAATAAAATATACTTGGTGTATGTGTATCTCTCCCGATACACCCACATTTGTATCTATGCCCACGGACCTTCCTGCAGTGTAGCTGCAGGAAGTACCAAGTGCAGAATGCCGTGGCACACCGGGCCTTCACACTCGCATGTAGAACTTGGACCTGGCACGGACATGGCGCTTATTATTTTCAAATCTTTATTGTGTTTCACCTTAAGTGTTTCTATATTATCCTCAAATATCAGCTGGCAAATAACTGGGACGCAGAGCCAGTTTCCTGCCACTGAAATGACGCTCGTGTTGATCAGGTTCCATTGCACTGACACACTCGAAGGGGGCGACGGCACACCAGCAAGCAGGGTGACAATGAGACAATGTGTCAGACAGCGCTCTAAGTGCTGGGCTATGTGCAACCCTGCAAAGTAGGTACTTTCCTATTTCATAAATGAAAATTCTGGCTCTGCTAGCAAAGTGCAGAGTCTTGTTTGAGGTGACATAACCTCGCTGGTAATTTGAAGCAGGAGCAAGAGATGAGGTACACAGTCACTGAAAGGAACCTTTAAACACGCGGCACAGTTGTGACAATAGGGGCAGCGTCGGCAAGTATTTCAAAATCAGTAACAATAATAATATTGATAATAATGATAATAAGTGGTGATATCTGAGTCCTTATGATGCGTCTGTCCAGTAGGATGCTTAGCATTTGACAGATGGAATAAGAAATAAATTATTAAGAAAAGCTGCGTATCTACCTTTTCAAGACAATTAGATCTTCGATTGTCCCTCCTCTTTCTCATGTTTTCATCTTTCCTCTCCACTAGACCCTTCTCATTAGCTTTTGAATAAGCTTATGTCTTCTCTGTCTTAGAAGACAAACCATTCCTCAAAACAAAAATACAATAATCCTCTTAAGTTTTCCTACCTGGCTATCACTTACATCATGTGTCTAAGTTTTAGGGTGTCATTCCTAGAAAGAGGTGTCCCTAACATCTGTCTCAGGGTTCTAAGCTGCCCTGTCATCGGTGGACATGGTCTGCCGGACCCCATTCCAGGACGGGGTGAATTATTGCGTGCAGCTGGGCCCTGTCAACTGGCTGCTCCTTCAGGGTCTGTCTCCTGTCTCGGCTTCGGTCGTCTGGCACGGGGTCATGCCCTTCCTGGTGGCCCAGCATGGGCATCAGAGAGGTAGGAGCCAAGTGGCTGGCCATTTGGGCCCAAAGGTAGATATCTCGGAAGGGCAGCATTTACTCCCAAAGTTCTCACCTGACTGGCTGAAGATGCTTAGTGGCTAAAGATTAAATTCATATTAGAGTGAATTAAAAATTGATGAATAACTTCTTTCCCCAGAGATTCTGATCTAGTTGATCTGAGGAGGAAGATGTATATCTTGACAAACTCTTAGTGGTGCTGTATTCAGTTTGGATCCTCTGCAAAGCAGACACCAATATGAGGTGAACATGCATTACTTTTTTTTTCTCCTGGGCAAAGTACATGTGTGAGAGGAAATGGAGAGAAAGCTGGGGAGGGCTGGGGGAGCCATCGGAGCACAGTGCCAGTCTGACTGCAGTGAAGGGAGGGACGGTTGGGCGGAAGCATCTCAGAGTGCCGTGCAGGGCAAGGAGGGCTTAACGAGGCTGTTGGGTGGTCCTCAAACCAAAGTCGCCACCTGAGTGCTTCGGGGCCTTTCAGGAAGAGCCCAGGCAGGCCCAGGCACTGGCAACACAGCCACTGGTCTGTGGCGGGGGGCGTGGTGTGGGCACAACTGGCAATGGATTTCAGGGGGCAGAAGCTGAGGTCTTTGGTTAGTTAAGCTCCCCATCATCAGGGGTCTGTAAGGCACATTCGTTATGATTTTGAGACAATAGGATGAGAAAAGGAAAATAGACATGGGCTGTAGTTGGAGAGATATTTGGATTCAAGGCAAGGTTCCCTGCTGATTTTGAATGGGAAAGCCTTCAATGCACTCGTAAGCCTAGGTGAGGGAAACTGCACGATGGGAGAAGCTGAAGGAAAAGAAGAGGAGGGAAGAAAAGATGGATAGAGAGGGTGTGTGTACATGGGGGCGGAGAGAGAGATTGAGAAAGGGACAGAGAATAAATTAATTGTGGAGCAAGAAAAGTCCAGAGCAGGCAAGGGGAAGAAATGGGATAGAGGTTGTGGCTTGAATCTGAGAATTGACATCTCAGTCTCTACGCTAGTGTTTGGATAAGGGGTGAGGGTTGAACACTGTTGGAAGTTGAAGGAAGTGGCACTTGGTTATCTCAGTTTTACATGAAATGAGACAAATTGTCAGGAGCACAGACGGAAGGTTTGGTCTTGAACAGGAGGTACCCCCTCCTCTGAGGCTGAAGCACAAAGGTAAGAAGGGTTCAGATGTGGGTGGCATCTCGTTACGGGAGAGAAAGGCTGAAGGTTTGATTTATTTGTGGCTCTTCTCACATGACAAATTCCATACATACGACTATAACAGAAATAACAGTATATTAAAATTAACCCTTCAAATATTTATTCTATATTAAGATGATTGTTTATTACATACATCTTTCATAGTTGTGTGAGTCTATTTCTTGGTTGTATAAATCCAAACTCTAAAATATTCCCTTGACTTAATTTGGAATTTTAAAAACTGATACTCTATTGAATTTATTCTGTTCTCAGTCAATCAGAAAAAATCACTGGAAATATACTGCCAGTGTATTATGCAAATTTGTTATCAAATTCAACAAACAAAAAACATTCTGAACTATGTGATTTTATCTGGTATTAAATTCCTCATGTGAGCGTAGACGGGTTTCCCTGTCAAAGAGTAGACATCGAAGTATTTCAAAATTGGCGGCGATCTTTGAGGTCAGTGGCTTCTCTTTGGGGGGCTTGACTCTTCCAGAATCTATCAACTGAGCAAAAGAAGTTGACCTATTTTCAAATTTCACTGTATCTGATGGAAATTCCACTTTACCCATGCAAAGGCATTGAGGTTCTTTGCAATCATTTGAAATTATTTCAATTCCTTGAGGTCACTCTTCAGAAACTCTTTTCTTGAGTGTCGGGATTTTGTGTTCTGTACCGTGGTACTTAGTGTTCTTAGCATTTGGGGCCCCGACGCTTCACGTTTTGTTTCTGGGCTGCTTTGGGAAGAGAGTGCGTCCCCAGAACACCCCAGTACTAACACCAGGATGTACTCATTTGCTGGACAACTTTCCTGTAAAGTGGTTTTTGAAAGAGCTCCACAGAGGTCATTGAGAAACAAAAACAAAAACTGAAAAAAGTCTTCGTAGTAAAGAAGCGCCATAAAAGGGTAATGTCAAAGCCCCGATTTCATTCTGCATAATTTTAGAGCAATCCACCTTCGTTTCTACTCCAGTTACAACAGAACTTTAAACAGAATACAGAATTACCCTGTTAGCGTATGCATCTGCAAAAAGAAAACTTATTTTAGATTCTTCTTTAGTTTTTATTTTAGGTGTGCATACCCAAATGCATACATTCTTATGAAATAATTAACACATATTCACAATTAACACATAGGGACAAACTTTATACAAAACTTTCTGCTACAAGTATAATTTTGAAAAACATTGAACCCACCAGCTAGAGAGAAGAAAGAGTCAAAATTGGAGGTGTAAATGATAGTTTTCTCCTTGTGGATGTTTGAAAATTTCCTTTTATATTTCTTTATGGTTCTTCCTTGTATTTCTTTAGACAACATAGTCATTTCTTCTCAAATAATTGTTTTGGGATGGGGGTTGCTACTGATGACTTACACGAAGTATCTTTATAAGTATATAGCCCAGGCAGAAATGGGATGTTTAAATATTTAGTAATTCCTACATTTCATGATACAGTCTCCCCAGATGTTGATTAAACAGAGAGATCACTTTCTAAGTCCACAATGTCAAAACTTTATCAAGATAATCATAATTTTATAACAAATGATAAGTAGTTTTGTGCGTTTGTTTTCTGTGATAACCAATAACATAGGCCAGTTCAAACCCAGACTTCACGTAGGTACAGATGACCCAAACTGAGGGTTAGTCATTGTCATAGATGCAACCTGAAAGAAAAACACCACAAATTTAAATAATGTCATGCGAAACATACCCCGTGAGTATTCCAAGGTTGGAAATACGGTTGATTCAGACGCTCCTGGTTTAGGATTTTGAAAAGTAGAAGCTCATACACTTATTTAACTACTGATCTGTATTCAATTCCAATAAAGTTTATGGACAAGTTTTAGTCTCTGTCAAAATGAGACTCAGGGTTATTTTGTTTTATTTGGCACTGAATAAAATGTACCTTGCAGAAGTGTCTACAAATGAGGTTGAAAATATTAAATAGCAATAAGAATAAATTTAAAAGGAGATTGAAGGTGACATGACTAACACTATGCTTCCTGTCAGTTGAGATTAACTTTTTATATCATACTTTAGGAATAGATAATGTTTGGGGAATACTGATTTTATAGGTTATGAAATAAGTAGCAAATGCACATATTTTTTTGTGGGAAAGCAGTTGGGCAAAGATGTGGGTTCATAGTATAATAAAAATTCACCGACTATTTTCCTCCGTCTGTTTTCAAAGGAAATAAATGAGATTCTTCCTTGATTTCCAGTCATGTGTAAAAACAATTTTTTTTCATTATAGGAGCACATGTACCTTTTCTAACAGTTTCAAGTGATTCAAATTCTGATCAGATTGGAAGGTTCTAATTAATCCAGCAAGCTACTTTCAGTATTTGTAAGAACAGTAAATTCACTGTTCCTGTTCTCTGCGGCTGGTGCCACGGGGGACTCACCGTCAGCAATATCGTCATAGATTTCTCCATCACTGTAAGGGTAGAAAACACATTTTACTTTAAAGAAAGTACCTTTTTAACATCAAAGCAATATTGAGAATAAAAAGTTGATATACGATTTGATAGGACACAGGCATTTAAGGGTGAGAAGTTACTGTGCATTTATAAATGGGAAGAAATTTCATTTTCATCTGCATCTTTGTTCATTGGCTTCATCTAACCCTCTGTTTCATTATTTAAAAAAACCCCACAATTTATTTCTGATTGTCTGGCACATCAGATAACGGAAACACGTCTCAAGAGCACAGTCCACGCCTTCTTACTCTTCTCCAGACCCAGCAGTGAGCCCAGTGCAGAGCTGAGCTTGGGAAGAAGTGTTTTTGTTGGACTAAACGAACTGACAAATCCTGGAGCATTAGAACCGCTGGAGGTTCTAATAAAAAAATCGTCAATGGATTCATTATACCTGTTAATATCAGATTTATACTTTCACTTGAACTTCAAATGTTAAATGACATACGATGATATATGACATAGGAAATGGATGCATCATTTTTGCATGTTTCTAAGTATAAGGTACAAATATTAATTATAAAACATACACATATTGGTTATAGAATAAGCAGCCAAGATATAGTTACTATGGTGATTCCTATGTTACATAATTCTAAAAGTATTTATGGTGACAGGCAGCATCCATAGTAATAGTTCTGGCTATTTTTACATATTTTAGGTTTTACCTGGCCCCGAATCTTTGCAAAATAGTCTATTCTGTTCGACTGAGTGTCTTCTAAGTTCCAAGAGATATAAATATGAGTAAGACATAAGCTTTGATTTCAAGAAACTTATAATCTAGCGGAGGAGGAAATGATATACGTGTAAAAATAGAAAGTACTACAAATATTAATATAGCCTTGAAACGTAGGGTGCAGTTTCAAAGCCCAGGACTGTAAGGTGACTTTGCCACTTAGACCAGACTGCATGTGGTCCCTGTACCAGCTCTGCGCTTTTGCCATGGAACAGCCGCAGACCGTTCGACCGCTGCCAACTGTGGCAGATGCTCTGAGTTCCCTATGTCTTCTGTTTGGATTCTTTCTCTGAGATCGAGGGAGGCTTTGGCTAATGGAAATCTGATACAAATGCAAAGAGCACAGATTTTCTTATTACTCATTCAAAAGAATCACAAGTGTTCACTTTAGTAGGTGGTAAGCCAACAATTACTTACAGAGTACACTTTCTAAATTCCCTCGCAATCACCCTGCATATTCAATGGGGAAGATGTCGTCCTATTGTTTACCATACATTCTTTCTTTGACATTTCTGCCTTTCATAGAATAAAACCTACTGAGAAGTCCCATGGCCAGCACTGTGAGTAATGTTCTGAAGAAAATGGAAGTATTACAAATATTTTTCTTTTGACTCTATTCTGGTTTTCAGACAGAAACCTTAACTCTGATTTGTCCCTTTCTGCTGGTGTTGGGTTGTTTATGGACATGGTTTGGGAATCCTCCTTGATTCTTTTTAGGCTGAATTCTGCAAATCTTTGTATTGGAGTGTGGCATAACTGATAATGGAGTTCTTTTCTTGTGTCAGTTTACAAGGAACAGAATCTCATAATGTTTTGGGGGACTCGAATAGCACACTGCTACCAGACCGTGACAATGTCTTATTCATAAGAATAGAAGAATCATTGACTACTATCTCAGTTCTGGCATGCCTCCCAAAAGACAACTTAATGCTCTACTATGTCTGGTATGAGTAAAGAAAGGTCCTCCAGTTAAGGGCCAGACTATAAACTGTTAATAGGTGACACTGACACCTACTGTGCAGACAGTAATTGGTCACTGATCACTGATTATTCAATTCAACCCACCGCAGTAATCAGGAAGTGAAATGCAAAGTACTGATGAAAGTGTTAGTGGCTTCGACCTGTCTCCCATATTTGCGATGTGTCTCCAGTGAATACATAAAACTGTGAACTGTAGAATGATGGATGAAAAGGGTTTCTTGTCTATTTAAAGTGACGCTTCATGAAACCCTTAACTTTATTATGGGGGCTGACATTTATATGACATTCGTATAGTGTATTGTTTTAAAATGTATGATAGTTCAGTAGACCATATTATTTAAACAATAGTAAGAATCTTTCCTAAAGCAAAGCATAATTTTTTTTTACAAGTATAATAAGAAGAGAAAGGACTTACTTGTCCACCAAGTTACTCCGAAGAACATAACCATCTATGAAAAAAAGGACATGAATTTTATTAGTAGTACAGACTTGAAAAATCTTTACTATTTCTTTTAATATAATATAATATAATATAATATATTGAATAATTGTATCTGTCTTCAAATACAACCCATTTTTTTGTCTACTTTTCTTTCCTTTCTTCTTTTCTCTCTAATTTTTCTCTCTGATTTTTCTCTCCTACATGCCTCTTTTTCTCCATTTACAATGCTTCCTCCTTTCCCCTATAAATTAAAAAAAACATGTTTTTACTTCTCTAAACTACTTCTCTAAACTACTGCAGGTTGTAGTATAAGGTTCTTTGAAATTTTAATCTATTTTTTAAGGTGACACCCATGTGACCCATTTGAGGAAGAATTTAGTAAGCATAGTTTCTCTGACTACTAAAGTAGTTCATAGGTAGGCATTTTAAAGACCACCACATTGAAGACTTCACATGTTGAAGGTTATAATAGTGGGCAGAATCCGGCCTGCTTTCAGACGCCAGTTCCCCCGGGGCTGCTTGGGGGAGCAAGCATTGTAACGGTCTGAACACAGCCCTGGGCTGTGCAGTGTGGAAGGTCTTCCCCTACGGCTTGTGCCGCTTGACGGTCTCAACAGTGGCGTTTTCATCTGTTATCGGACAAATCATTACAGAAGAACACGTACAAGGGGTTCTAGTAACTCCCTGGGTAAGTAGAAAATAGACCATATTATATACAAGAAAGCAAAATATATATATATTTTTAAAAATTTATTTATTTATTTTTAGAGAGGGAAGGGAGGGAGAAAGAGAGAGAGAGAGAGAAACATCAACGTGCGGTTGCTGGGGGCCATGGCCTGCAACCCAGGCATGTACCCTGACTGGGAATCGAACCTGTGACACTTTGGTTCACAGTCCACGCTCAATCCACAGAGCTATGCCAGCCAGGGCTGCAAAAAATATTTTTGAGCACCTCATGTTTGCCCCTCATGGTGTAAAATGCCCTTAGGAAAAATATGGACCATTTTGTTCAGGAAATGTCTGTTGACATCTAATGACTAACCTTTCAAATGATTAGCTCTGTGTTACTGCCTGAACTGTCTTGTATTCGGGATGTCTGCACCAATGATTGCCTTGCCAATACAGCCTCTACATCACGTCTTTCACGGAGTCAACTACAGGTCTTGATCCACTTAACACATAGTTTGGGTTCTAAATCGGAGTAAATATGTAAAAATTGCAAAGCAGGAAGCTCACAAGTGGAGATTTATGCAAGTGATAATGAACTTACTTAAACACCTTGATGTCCTATATTGTTGATTTAACATGTAAAAACATATTTTTAAAATGTTACAGTCATACAACTGAAATGGTAGATTAAAACTTAAGACAATGAACTTTCCCTTGAAATATTCCAGCATCAAAAACTTCACCAAAATATTTTATCCAGAAATTCACCACCTTCAGATAAAAACTGTTTATAAGAATAATACTGGGAAAAGAAAGAATCAAGGTTTTCTTTGAATTCCTGTAGTATGGAAGTAAATGAAGCATGTTTCAAAATGATACAAGCACAGTAAAGTACTATTTTATTACAAGTATGAAAAATTAGACCATTGTATACCTTCTTTTTTACTTCAGTCAAAGCAAAAGTAGCAGAAATTATTAATGCCAGAACATCTACAATGAATACTCATCATCCTGGGGTAGTCTTTGATATCACAGCTCTTTCATTCATTTCATGTTAACAGACTTGAAACAATTAAGGTATAGATCATAATCTAACATAATTATATGTGTGTCTCTCACATGAGAAAATTGGTGCAGATCACAAGGTGTTGGAGTGAATGGTGGTTTTGTGTCAGGTTCTAGTGACTGACATCTGCCTTTCCCTGCACTTCCGTCTGGGGCCCAAATAAAACATGAGCAGTTCTCAGGCCCTGGCTGGCATAGCTCAGTGGACTGAGCTTGAGCTGCAAACCAAAGTGTCGCGGGTTCGATTCCCAGCCAGGGTACATGCCTGGGTTGCAGGCCGTAACCCCCAGCAACTGCACATTGATGTTTCTCTCTCTCTCTATCTCCCTCCCGTCCCTCTCTAAAAATAAATAAATAAAATCTTAAAAAAAAAAAACAAGAGCAGTTCTCTATAGACAGTAATGGCCCCCAACTTTTTTTAGGTAAAATTTGTGGTTTTACTTTCATTTTGAATTTTCTCCTAAAAACTGGAAAGTAAAACAATACAACTGTGTTTCCGTGATACATTCATGTTTAAGTTAAAAAGTTAAAAATAACTACACATATGAACTGAAGCTTTTAGCAATGACATCAGTCTCATTGTGAGTTGTTGGGGCTGTATAGTCTCTGAACTGAAATTAAAAGGTGGAAAATTAGAGAAATGTATAAGAAATTATAAAGTGTTGTAAGAGACTAGAAGTATTCTGGCATCAAACATATTTCTGGTTTAAAAAAATCTTTGGAAGATTAAGAGTGACAAAGATAAAGAGAATATAATCATGATTTTGGAAATCAAAGGTTTTTATTTTCTTGTGCTGTTAGGTAAACCACTTTTTAAAACTCAATTATGCAAAAATTGTGTGGACCTGGATAAAACACTATCTGTAAGTAAGCACTAAAACAGACCTTTACATGCCACAGTTAGTAACTTGTGATGTACGTCTTAATGATCTAACTTCACAAAATAAATTATAAAGACATATTCTCTTAGATTCTCAGCGCCCTTTTATATTTCCTTCTGTGTCTTGACTGTTCAAGAGTTGGCTTTCTCTTCTGTTGAATGCTCCATTTTCGTTGCTGTTGTGTGTTTGGTACATAAACATCAGTGATTGCAAATCTTTTTAAGAAAAATGTAGCAAGGAGATTAAGCATGGGACAGCACTGTACTGCTGTATTTTAGTTCCCTAAAATGATGTGATAATTGGGGGCTCATTAGCTATAAAATGACTATTGAATAGCGTTTTCACAGGGCTAGTGGCTTTCTATACAGCACCGTTTTTGCTGTGTATTGCGTTTAAAACCCTCTGCTGAAACGTCATTCTGTGGAAAGCACGAGTCACGACAGTGTCAACACAAGTGACTTGCCATGAATTTTTATATAACCTCTCCATTATAGTTCCTAGAAATACTTTCTCTGCAGTAGAAAAACGCTTTCTTTGCTCACATGTTCCATGTGCATCCATCATAAGGGAATGATAATGAAAAGTACAAACTAATGAAATTAATTTTAAAAAAAACCACCTTATGGCTCTTTCTCACGGAGAATGACTGTCGTGTCTCATTAGCCCTGTGATGTGGTGGGTTTGGGCAGAGATTCTCATGATAATAGGAAATTGTTATTCGGAATCCTCACATGCATAGAGCAGAACACAGTGGCTTGGAACAAATGTTCTGAAATATGTGGTGGGGGAGAGCCAGTGAAGAAAGCAACGCCCGCCCCCAGTATGTGCTGGGTTCTGTCTTCACGGAACATTTGCCCGCTGCAGCGCAGCTGCGGGCCCCAGGACGGACGGCTCACCTTGCAGAGGGGTGCTGTGAGCACGAAATTACAAAGGAGATAGAATACCATCTTTCGGAAACGGATAATATCTGCATTCTAATAGTTTCCACTTTGTTTTACTCGATAAAAACGACAACTGTTATTATTTCCTCATTATTTCACTTGTTGTGAGCAAGTCCAGATATAAAATTAAATGTATTCAATTTGGTCTCCTGCAGTTTAAAAACAATGAAATCGTATTCCATAGATTAACCCGGGCAAGTAGAACAATGCCCAATTTCAAGGAAAAATGCTCATAATGTAATAAAAAGAAAAAAGAATATGCAGTACATAATACTGAATATAAATTGTTACAGTATCCTAGTTTTATGAAATTTCTCTCTTCCTCTCTCTCTCTCGGTCTCTTTCTGTTTCTCTTCCCCTCTCTCATTTCTGAGGCTTCAAATCGGGGTGACTTCTCGAAGTTCTGAATTTAAAACATTTTTTTTCAGTGGGGATGTGTTGTTTTCAAACTGAAAACAAAATTACTTAAGCAAAGAAATGACCGGCTGGATTTGGGGAAACTTAAAGCGCCTTTGAAACCCCCCTTTCTCTGATGCTCCAAAGAAATGGAGGACATTTTAGCCACAAATAACTCAGATCATGTATCATTGCATATTTTTGTAGAAATTCATTTCTCCAATGACAAGAGATGGGAAAACTCACAGCTAATGAGACATTGAATTGTGGGATATGCACCAGTACTAGGGAGAAGTTCTAAACATCTGGGACCACACCAGAAATATCTCCTGCAGGTCTCCACGCCTCTGCGATAGCGCCCACAAGTCAGTGGGTAAGACCTGGTTAAATGGGATACCGCCTGTGAAAGTGGTGTGTGCTCTGACTCACAAGGGGAAGGGATTACTGTTCATTCTTTAGCCTCTAGTTTCTATTGTCACCAACCTTAGGTTTGAGTAAGTGATGCTTTCTTTCCTTTGAAGCATTACAGAAGGGAGAGCAAGGAAAACACTAGGGTCACCATGGTGTTGGGTTGCAAATGCCTTTGCTGCTAACCACAAGGTGCAGAAACAAGGAACTGAAAGGTTTAGAGGCTCCCGAATGACATGCAACAAGTGAACCACGTTACTAAGGCTCAGACAGAGGACTTCTGTTTTCTAACCAATTCGACTATACAACAGACATTTTCCTGTGAGTGTTTGTGTGCCAGGCTTTTATCTGGTTCTCTGGCTGCAGTCTCCAAATTGTGGAATGCAATTCAGCAAGCCCTAAGCAAGGTGCCAGGCACAGTAGAACATGTTGGCATAACAATGTTGAGAACAGTTCACTGAAGCTACTCTCAGAGTCTAATAACAGACTGGTGAAACAATAAGGCAATTACAGCAACAAAAGTAACAGTAGTAGCTTGGTGGAGCAAGGGAGATATTAGTTGTGGTGGGATGGCTGGGGAGTAGAGAGTGGACATGTTTCCAATTGGACGTGCCAAATGACAATTGTGTTGTTTTAAATGGACGATTATGGGCATTCCACGGAGAATAAAATAGTGTAGAAGGAAGAAATAGCATAACTAGTCGAGGAAATGACAAGTAAGTAGTTTGTAGGTCTGGGTGTCAATTGCACATGGGAAAGAGTTGATGAGGATGAGGCTGGATCAGAAAGGGGTGCATCTGCGCAAATGCTGGTCTGAAAGGGGGGTTTACTTTGTTTCCTGGAGCCCTGTTGATACTTTATCTCCAGTAGGGCTTCAAATCTGAATACCACACTCCACCTGCCTTGTATCCTTTGTCCCACATTCCATTCTCTCCTCATCAAAGCCAACCACACCTGGTCCAGGGTAACTTTAGATCCATTTTTCTCACCCTCATCACTGTGTTTGGTTCTTTTTTTTAAATGTATTAGTAACACACTTAGCTTGTTTTTTTTTAGTTTATTTTTTTTAAAGATTTTATTTATTTATTTTTAGAGAGAGGGGAAGGGAAGGAGAAAGAAAGAAAGAGAAACAACAATGTGTGGTTGCCTTGTGCACGCCCCTTACTGGGCGCCTGGCCTATAACCCAGGCCTGTGCCCTGACTGGGAACCGAACCGGGGACCCTTTGATTTGCAGGCCAGCGCTCAATCCACTGAGCCACACCAGCCAGGGCTGTGTTTTGTTCTTAAAGCTTGTGTCCCTGAGTCATCTTCCTGTGTTTAAAATTTGACGTGGAGTTCACATTTTCTGTGCGGACTAACCTAGCTCGTGTGGGGCAGCCGTGCTGGCTGGCCATCCCATTTCAGATACAGGACAACAAAGCTTTGAATTACTCTTTCCTCGACTTTAAGTTAAATAAGCGTCTTTATAAAAATTTCACAAAACATGCTTCCATCTGTCTGCTTTAATAGCTGACAGAGTCAAAGAAGACAGGAACTGTCTTTTCATCGTATGTCATATTACAAGCATCCAAGTAGGAAACGGAAACAAGAGAATTGGCACAGTAGGAAAACTGGAAATTCTAGGTGTGACACGACACATGTTACAAATTTTAAAACCAGGCCAGAGCTGGTGCCACTCACTACTTTCTCACCGTGATTCTTACATTAGTCCACACAAGGATAAGCCAGGGATGAGTTATGACCACAGATGCCATCTGACCCCACGGAGCTCATGACTCAGGACGTCAAAGGTGTGTCCAGGCAACTGCAATTTCAGTGCCCCCCCCACCCCCAGGGTCCTCCTGATGCTGGGTGTCTGTGGGACCTCATTTTTGAGAAGCACCAATTTGGCTCTGCAATGCGACAGATAGCAGGTGGGAACTGAAAAGAGGTGAAAATCAGATACATTGCTTGCCACACAGCAAGATTTCTTAATGTTTTCTGTAATGAACCAAGCATAGAACGAGAGAGTTCATGAAAACAGCAGCAATCATGGAACCCTGCGTGGCTGTTAAATTCTGGAGGGCTGTATCTATCCAGAGTGCCTATTTTCAACCAGAGTGCTGCAAGAATTTTTAAAACATACAATACCTATTTAGTCAGGGGCACTGACCTATTTTGCCTTAAATTGCCAAAAAAACAAAAATCACAGCCAACACAACAACAGCCATCTGGTGTGAATGCCCTGTCTTGAACCATAAATATATAGGTCATATAATGGAGCTGCATCTTATTGGTCCTGCCGCATAACAAGTTTGCATCTGATTGGTTAATTCTCGGTACCGGAAATCTTTATGTACACCTGATTTTTTAAAAAGTCACTGGGGAGCAGAAAAAGGTAGGGAATTACTATTATTCATTTTGTTGTAAAACAATAAAAATTATGTCTTTTTTGTCAGATCAGCAAAAAAACATAACTTTTTTTGGTGGGCCACAGAATTTTAGTCACTAGTGTAGGTGTGCCATGAGGTGGAAAAGGTGGCAAGTCGCTGATGTGGCGTAAGCAGTGACTTACATTTCCCTTCGTCATTCCTGCAGAGGACCTTGGTGTCATCCGTGTTCTGTATGACTTCAAGGGATTCTCCAGGCTTCACCGGGAGGTCTCTGTTCCCCCACTTCTTAGTAGTTAAGGACGGAGCAACTGTGGTTGAATAGAGGACTCTAATTTCACCATCGTACTGGGAAAATAAAAAATGCATTGCTGATTGATGACTAATATCAAAGTAATTCATTTATTGGTATGTTCACTAAGAAAATCTTTGATAAACAAGTATCAATAGTTCCTTGTTTTTAAAAGATAATGTAAGGACACTAAAGAAAAGGTTTTTTAGGGAAAAATCACATATAACTTCTTCAACTTAACATAGTATCTATTTTTAAAATAAAAAAATAACAAAAAGTTTAAGGTGCACATTTATTGCCTTGATACACTCATCTATGTCAAAATTATTGCCACAGTATTTAGCGGACACCTGCATCCCCTCATGCAATTACCATTTCATTTTTGTGGTGAGAACACTTACGATGTACTCTTCTAGCAACTCTCAGTGTCTAACACAGTCCCGCTAGCTGGGGTCGCCATGCTGTGCATCAGGTCTCTAGAACTGGCTCATCTTGTAACTGAACATTTGTACCCTTTGGCCAACATCTCTGTTTCCTCAACACCCTAGCTTCTGGTAAGCCCCCACTGTCCTCTAGGTTTCAATGAGTTTGGCTCTTTTTGGATTCCACGTTTAAGTGATAATACAATAATTATCTTCCTCTGTCTGGTTTATTTCACTTAGTGTGATGCCCACAAGGTCCATCCATGTTATTACAAATGGCAGGAGATTCTTTTTCATGGCTGAATAATATTCCATTTTATATATATATAATGAGATATATCTATATCTATATCTATATCTATATCTATATCTATATATATATATAATGAGATATATATATATCTCACATCTGCTTTATCCATTCTATTTCAGATTTCTTTCTTATCAAAGTTCAAAGGATGGCTTAATTTAGGTGATCATTAATATTGCATATATTATGCATCATAAGTTTTCTTACCTTGTTATAGGCATAAATTTAAACCTAAAATAAAATTTATAGAACATAAAGGAATTATGATGCATAACTGTGATATTGATAATGGCACTGCATTTTGGAACTTAAAAATCATAGATTTTTTTCATTAGCACTTTGAACTTCACATGATATTTTAACACAACATACTTTAAATTTTTTCCTGAAGTCTTTTTCTTCTTTTTCTTGCTTTTTTAGCTTCTTAGGGTCTATATCTTCTGTTTTGACCTTGGCTCCTTGACTAGGGAGGCAGAACACATGTAAAATAATACTTAGTTTAAAAAATAGAAAAAGAATAATGTATAATAGAAACTTTATTGATAACATGAAATATTTGTTAAATTTTGTTTTTAATTCTTTTTCTCAGAAATCCACTACAGTCACTGTAACAAACAATGGCATTCCATCATGCAGAAGAGGTTCTTCAAGAGAATACGGATTATGAGTTAAAATGGACATAAGAGATTGATGTATGAGGTTGAACTACATAAAGTCTCTGTGGCATAGTTTATATACGGTCACGTGTCAGCAGTTTCATATGATTCGACCTATTCTTGAACCCCTGACGCTTTTCATCCCTTCCTAGGTAATTAAATAAGTTGGTTAATGTCATAGAAAAGGCTTTCACTTGTACATGGGACAATGATGCTTCCGTCCCCTTCAAAGTAGGCCCCTGGGGACCTCACACAGTTCTCCCCACTGCCATCAGCTGCCCCACGGTATTTTCCTGAATCTCACCCATTGTCTGAAATCTCTCCCCTTCCAAAGGTGGTTTTACTTTTGGGGAAAGCCAACTAACTGGTGCCCTGTGACTTCTGACTGTCGATGAGATTCAGGAAAATGCGATGAGACAGCTGTGTGAGGTCCCAAGATGCCTACTTTGAGGGAGACTGAGGCATCATTGTCCTATGTACAATGTTTCTTGTATCTTCTTCAATAAATGCCTCTAATTTTCACAGTAAAAAATGATTTTTTAAAAAAGAACATTTTTTGTAAAAAATGAATTTTCCTGGCTTAAAGAGTTTATCCATATGCAAGTTTTTCCTTAACTACTCAAAGTGGAGCCCAGGTTGTATGCCATACACACCAGTGGGCATAAACCCAATTGTTGTAAGAGGTTTGTAAGCCTAAGACAGTGAGTGAGTCTCCAGCTTGGCTATATACAGTGTCACCTGGGAAGCTTTTAAAGAATAGCATTACCCTTGTGCAGTTCCTAGCAATGCAGATTACATTAAGTTAATTTTAAATTCTAGTTAATTAGGCTAAGTGGGGTCCCTGCACTGCCATATTTTAAAAGCTCCCCTGGCGACAGGCATGTGCGGCCAAGGTTGAGAGCCATCTGGTGGAGTTCAATACGGATGTTAGGGAAACGTCGTGAACCTCTTGCAGAAAGGAATTTTAAAAACCAGAATATGTGTGAATGATGAAACATTTTAAATACTGAGAGTAATTTTTAGGCGGATGACCTAAGATGAAGTTTTGTTTATAACTGATTTGTTTCTTAACGTTTGAATCCTAGGACTTAGTTCCTTCCCTGGGAGGTGAGTCAGCATAGCACCCTGCCTGCTCCCCCCTGCCCCCCCTGCGCCCCTGCGCCCCTGCAGCCCCCGACTCAGCGCCTCCTGTCCGGGGACCCTCCGGGCAGAGGTGGGGTGCTGTGGTCCCCAATCAGCACTCCGAAGTCATCGGAATATACATGAAAGGTAAATATTCCCTGCAAGCTATCTTTGAAGAGAATTTATTGACATTTATTTTAAACTAGAGTATTATGTTAGAGAACATAAAACTATTTTAAACTCTGAAAATCAGCAACTGGTAAGAAAACAGTTACGTATTATGTTAAATTTAATCAGTTAAAGTGTTTTTGCTTGAAGAATAGAGTCAGCGTGTGACTCTGAGCTCCCACAGAGCTGTTTTATGGAATGCACCGGCATTTCTGCAGTGATATACGACAGAAACGTGCATTACAAAAGATCCGGGATAGAAGTGATTTCCCAGTGGTGAGGGATATTAGAACTTAACATATTACTGAAGATTAGGTTTTCCATTCATGAAGAACCAAGAAGGGAGCATGATTCTCCTGTCATCTTTCTCGTTTGTTTCACCTGTCCAGGGCAATGTTCATGTATACACAGCACCGTATTTCCCCTTGGGTTTCTTTAACCCTTTAACTGCCTCTTGTTCGGCGAAATGAGTTGAACAGCCTTGATAACAAGCGAGTACTTCAAGTTCATGTATGCATTTTTACCAGTACAGCTCTGGAGATAGCACTTCTTGTATTCTACTTTTGTTACTTTCATCTTTCAACACATCAAGCGCAGAATCTTTTTACTCACCTTTCTTTTTTTTCTTGAAAAAGCTAGAGAGGTGTTTGCTTTTGTACACTGTATATATTAGAACATCTCCCTTATGTATTGAAGTATAAAAAAGAATCCTGCCATGTTATTTTCTATTTCAAAACAGTTTTGAAAAGGTACTCCTCTTGTATTAACTGATTTTAGATTTTTTTTTTTTTTTTTACAATTTTAGCCTAACATTAAATTGAAACCTTAGGTGAACCAAAGCATGTCACTATTTACGGCTTTTTAAAAAAAATTTGAATACAACCTTTGAGAAACTGATGTTTTTGTGAAAAAGAGACATAATAGAAATCTTGCTAAAGAAAAAAAATCCTCTTCTTTTTCATAAAAGATAAAAGTCTTGTGGAGGACAGAAGAGGCTTACACAAGGTGGGTGAAGGCTGACATGTAATCAAGAAGTGGATTCAAGACAAAAGGGTTTTGGGGAAAAAAGGTAAGTTGTGATCAGGCTCTCGAATCTTTTCCCGGTGAGTGAATGAATGAAGGAATGAAGGAATGCACTAATGAATGCAGCTATCTGTGAGTCGTGGAGCAGAGGATAATCAGGGGAGGAGGAGCAGGACCTCTGGGAGGGGGAGGGGGGGAGGGAAAGGGGGGGAGGGGAAAGGCGAGGGAGGAGAGAGACCCAAGAGGAGAACCAGGGTTATCCACTCACAAGGCGGGCCAGAGTTAGAGCTGGGATCGGGGAGAAGACAGAGCGAGCAGGGCCTCGCACAGTAGGTCCACATCCTATCAGGAAAATTCTAGTTGAATTGTCAGGAAATAGTCCTGACAATAGCCCTTTTGAATAGTCCTTTTTTCTAGGAAAATTCTAGTTGAATTCCCCTGAGCAGTCTGATTTTCATGACTTCATTGTAATGAGAGCATTTTAGTTACCTCATCTCAGCCGATGGAACGGGGTAATCCGAGGCATCCACATCGTCGTAAACTTCCTCTCCCCCTTCTAACAGAAGACAAAACATCAAATGTTCAAACACTGTTAGTGTACATTTTGACATGAGCAATTCATGTTGCAAGGACCACCAAGTAAGTTTGCTTGTGGTTTCTGCACATTTCTCCTGGAAACACTGTTCCTTTAAGGGGAGAGGTTCCTTTTTCCGTGGGTGCCTGTGTTGAGTCTCCCTGAAAAAACCAGTGACCGTGATTGTAACTATCATCCTCAGAGGGAAAAAAAAAACCCAGCGGCAGATGACTTGACGACTCACAAGTGTGATGTGTGGCAGGATTATAGGTTACCGACTAAAAGAGTTGGCATCCTGGCCCTTGGCAGTAAGAACTGAAATCAAGATTCTCTTGGGATTTGGAGTTATAATAATATAGGCCATTTTATTTTTATGTCTGTGTCCATGTCTGCTTCTAATCTCTCTGTCTGTCTATGTATCTAGCATTCTTTTTTGTTCACTGATCTGTTCCTTATTAACTTTTTTGCTACAGCAATATTAGGTGTATTAGGTGTGGCGCCACCTTAGAATGGAAAGATTATTATGTTAACAAGATTTCTGAAACCAGGAAGTATTGAGAATCAGCACTGGTGGAAAAAGTCAATGGTTTTTCCAACCTGTGATGACTTTTTCTCCCCCAGACTTCTTGTGGATAAAGATCCACAGCGAGTGAAGGCGAAGAGATGGGTGGAAGGGTACAAATATTTTAAGGAACGATTATCACAGAAAGTTTAAATGTTCTCTGGTAGTGGCAAGGATTTGATTTCTTTTAGAAACTCCTCTCTCTCTGCACATATGTATACATGCAGATGTCTTTCCCTACTCAGGTTAATTAATTTCACAGGATAAAACTTGCTTAGTTATGAAGAGTCCTTATTAATATGTAGGAAAAAATGACCTGTTGGTTTCCAGATAAGGAAAACTTAGTATTCCATTGTCATGTACTTAGAACACATACAAACAAAAGAAAATTAAAACCAAAAAATATAGTTTTTACTTAACTGATCACATTTGTTACATTTTATACCTGTTCTTCATTGAGCTGTCTCTCGAATATGTTTTAAAAATTGTAGATTACAATACAAGCTCATCGTTATTTACTGATCAATTTGAATTAGTTCCTTACATATTTTCAAATTTATAACTGAAAACAAAACCAGAAAAACGGCCTGGGAGAATATATATTATATTTGTATTTTGTTTGCTCTTTCAATTTATTTACAAATTAAAGTTTTTAAAAGCCCCTGAATATTCTTGTGAGACATTTTATTTTTGTTTAAATAAATCTAAGAAAATAATTTTAAAAATTTGTTTCAGTACAGGTAAAAAAAGATAAGCTTATTGAAATTATACAAAGAAGAAATGTTTGCATTTAGCAGTAGTGTGAAATTTCCAAATAGAACAGAATTATGCATTTTAAGGAATAAAAAATATTTCTAGATTTAGAAGGACCTTGGCGGCATCTGGTCTGGTTTGTTTCTAGAAATCTTTACGAGGAGGTCCAGTGTACCCAGCCCTGATGGGACTGGGGTGTGGGGGACCTGGAGAAGGTTGGTGTCCACCCCTGCTTGCTTATCCCTTTCTCCCCTGTGATCCTCCCACTGCAAGGACTCTTTATTATTTTTATTTTTTCTTTATACTTTTACTGTTTATGCTATTACAGTGGTCCTCACTCCCCCTCCCCTTTGCCCACCTCCATGCAACTTCCCCCCTTCCCTTTTCCTCTTCGCATGACTTCATCGTCAGGAAACTGGGGCCACCCAACGTGAAGTTACTCGACAAGGTTATATAATTCATTGTTTTCCGTCAGGGCTGTAGTCCAGATACCATGGCTCCATCCAGTGATTTCCCACTATCTTATCTTCAAGGAATGCGATGTAAAACATACAGTTGGTTTTTATTACTTACCCAGTTGTTTAGGAGGAGGAGGGAAACTGGAAAGGAAAGGAGAACATAATTGTCATCAGACCATTAGAAACACAGCAACGGAGTCCTTTATTTAGGAGAGACGTGAACAAGTCACAGCCTGGAGGCTTGCAGAGGCTGAACGATTTGTCAGCCGTCATTCCTTTCTCATCCTCCATTTCTCCACGAAGTCCAGTTTCTGTTCATCAATTTGGACTTTGGCAAGACTTTTTTGAACTACGGCGTTAGCCGAAAAAGTCAAGAGTCCAGACATTGAGTGATTTATTTGCCCATAGCCACTGGACTGGTGTTTTTAGATTTGTTTTTTTTGAGGTTTGGGCATATTACATTCAAAGGGCCTTTGAGTGGCCCTTTTTTGGGCCATTCAAAGTTAATTAAATGGCCTCACTATTTTGGATTCACTGTGGCATAGCTCGGGCCAAAACTGTTTGTTGGACTCAAAGAGCAGAAATGCAGAACTGAAATTTACAAAGGTCATAGGAGTCTTTATATGACCACGTTCTCCCAACATGTACATATACATCCCCAAACTGGAGAATGGTGAATGAGAGGCATATCCATGGAAACGAGTGAGGAAGAGCTTATTAGGAGAAGTGATTTGAAATCAGCATTGGGTGGCATTTAGTTGCAACAGAAAAAGACTTTTTACTACTTTCTAAATTTTAAACACACATACCCACCCACACACACACACACACACACACACACACACACACGTCACTGGAATAATGGTGTGCAGTTTTGTGAAAGTGTGAGAGGTCATTAGTTAAAATTATCCAAAATCAGAATTAGGTTTCGTGTAATTGAAGCAGAAAAAATAATCTCCGCTTTTATTTCTGAGTAAGGATTATATTTGAGAAATGCTTCACTGAGATTTGTAATGTTTACTTGTAAGTTTAAGTGTCCTTATTTATTGAGTGTTGTCTTAGCATCACACGAGAGGGTTGAGTCATGTACCCGATCACATGATTAAGACCCTTCGGAGTCATACGCCTGGAATTTGGACTAGAGGGTTATTTTTGGATGGGAAGATAAAATTTATGCATTAGTTTTTATTTAGACACACTGAAGATATGTAGAATAACTTTGGTATAGGATAAATATATCATTCAAATAGAATTAATATGTCATTGTGGTGGAAGAGAGTTACTAAGACTTTAAGTCTCTAACTGTTTAGAGAAAAGAAATTCCAAGTTGTGTCCTTTATTTCAAGCAAATTAATTTTTAAAAGAGTGTATTTTGAGGAGTAGTTGTTTGAAATACTATATAACAAAATGTGGAATTAGAATTGGAAGCTTTTAGATGTGATGTTACAGTTAACATAAAAAAGTCCCACTAGGCAGAGGGTGTATGAGGATGTGAAGGTGTGTATGTGTACATGGATGTACGTGTGTGTGCATGTGCATGTTTGTCAGGAAAACAAAATATACCTTACAATTATATGATGGCTTTTAAATACTTTGTGCTTCTGTTATGTAAACGCATGAGTTTAAGGGTGAGAAAGTCAATGAGGCTAAGATGACTAATTTCAAGTAATATTAAAATTCTGTAAAGTCTGTCAGAATTTGGTTATTGGCCGTGAATATTAGTAGCATTTGATTCAATTAATATTAGTGTAGCTATTGTGCACTGCATTTGGTTGGTCGACTCTTACGATGAACCTTCATTATTGTCTGACTCAGAGACTTTAGGTTTCTCTCGTATACTTTTCTTTCTGTCCTCTTTTCCCTTTAACATCTTCAAAATCCCCCAGGACCACGTGTTACTCTTCTCTTCAACCTGTAGCGTGGAGCTTGGGAGCATGCAGGCATTGATCAGAACGGAATAATCAGTGGAACATGAAGACATTGGGTGGACGCGCTTAGATTTGTTACAATTATCTTGCGTATCATTCAGGCAATAAGGTACTCATTCTAGGCAACAAGAAGATGCTATTAACCTTATAGGTCATGAGCTTTGAATACTGCTGCTACTAGGTAAGAGGTAGGTAAGTTGTATTTTATTCTATTTGGTGAGATTTCTATTGGTTCTTAAAATAGGAGGCTGTCAGGATTTAGTAAGTTTTAAACATCAATTTAGCTTTATTTTTTATTAAAATTAGGTAACAGATACATCTGAAATTTTAAAATATGACATTTTAAAAGTTTCAACAACTAAAGGGTAGGGTATTCAGTACTGGTTTTGCCATAGATAGAATATGGTCTCAATTTATTTGGATTTTCTGTAATTATGATTATTATACGAAGGATAGCCATATAATCAATAAACTCTTCAGAGATTGTTATAAAAATAAATTATCAACTGATAAGTAAACAATTGGGAAAAGTTTGTAAAATAAAAACTACAACCCCTGTAATTCTTTATCTCTTTACATTTGACATAGTTGCCCAAGTTTTTCCAAACCATATACCACTTCATCTGAAGTGTGGTGCAATTATACTTCCTGATTTACTATGGTTATTAAATATCTAAATCATTTTTGCCAATGTAATATGGAACATTATTTTTTGCTCTTTATTCTAACTAGAAATCAAAACTAAATCTAGTAAATTCACTGGTCATTCTTACCCATCATCAGCCTCTTCTTCTTCAATTCCATCATAAATATCATCGTCTGGGGGAGGTGGGAACCCTTCATTTGGATAAAGGTGGGAAAATCTGCTGTTAATTTTGTAATTTGGTCATAGTCACTCAAAATTTGATAATTAAATCTGCCTTATTTAACTGCAGAAAGCATCCCTCTTTCATATTAACTATTTGAATAAAAATAATTTTACTAGCCTACTCTCTTCTAGATAGTAGGCACATTTTTTTGTCGATTATTTTATACAGAATTCTTAGAGGTAAAATGTTGATGCAATAGTATGAGGGATAAAAAAGGTGCTATGCACAGGAGATGAAAGGAATGGATAGAATTAATATTAGAAAAAGGAAAAGAAAATAGAGAATACACGTTAATATTTGTTGTTGAAAAAGAGATGGGTGGAGGTGATATGAACAATTTAATATTGAGGAGACATCTAGGAAAAGCTATTGATTGATATATAAGTGAAGAAAAGCAAAGGTAATAAAATGTGAATGTGTAAATATTGATGGTAGCTGAAGCAAACCTTTTGTTTCTTTTATTTCATTTCATCAATGTGATATTTGAAAAGTTAAACCCTTTCTTGCTTGAGTTGTTATCCTACAATCCTCAGGAATCTTGGTATTTTGCAAATCTTTATTTAACAAATGTTTATTGAATGTCTTCTCTGTGCAAGAATATGTACAGTGAGGGAGAATATATTTGCCAGTGATACATCTGATAAGGGGTTGATATAAAAAAATTTATAAAGAATTTATAAAACTCAACAACAATAAAAAATCCAATTAAAAATATAGGCAAAAGACCTGAATAGAATATCCAAAGAGGAAATGCAATGATAATAGACATATTAAAAGATGCTCAAACGTCACTAATCATCAGAGAAATGCACGTTAAAAGCACAATGGGATATCACGTCACACCAGTCGGAATGACTCTTGTCAATAAATCAACAAAAAACAAGTGTTGATGAGGATGAGTGGAAAAGGGAGCCCTCGTGCACTGTTGGTGGGAATGAGAGTGGTGCAGCCACGGTGGACAGCAGTACGGAGTGACTTCAAAAAGTTAACAGTGAACCTGCCTCATGACCCAGTGTTTCCATCCTGGAAATGTATCTGAAGAAATCTGAAATACTAACTCAAAAGAATATATGCACCCCCATGTTCTTGGCAGGACTATTTACAATAGCCAAGATTTGGAAGCAGCCAAGTGCCCATCAGTAGGTGAGTGGATAGCAAAGCTCTGGTACACATGTAGGTAACACTACATGACCATAAAAAAAGAAGGGAATACTACATTTGTTTGAGACAGAGTGGATGGACCTGCAGAGCATCATGCTAGGTGAAGGGGTTAAGTAAAACCAATATAAAACAATCCCCCCCCCCAAAAAAAAACCCTCACACTCGGACCACTGGCATAAATCAAGACTTTCCTGGGCGCCCTGAAAATGGAGTTGCCCCACGAGTCAGCGCAAACTTGGGAAACAGGTGTGAATTGCTCAGGGTCACTCGGTGGCCAGGACTGAAACCCAGGTCATTGGTGTCAGTGCAGTGCTCTTTCTACCACTTTAACTGCTTCTTGTTGGGCGAAAACAAAAGCACTTGGTCATTAATATATGCAAAAATGTTTAAGACTTGGAGAAATTTCCGCTGAAAATGTGTTGCTTACCTCCACCTCCACTGTGACTGTGGCTAGAAAAAAAAACCAGACACATTAAATTAGTATGGATTATTTAGTTATCAGGAAAAGAAGTACATGTATTGAGCAGTTATACCAAAAAGAAATAATACCTAGTTAAAAGTGTTTAGATTGTTATGTGTGGCCACATAATAACAAGGCAAAATACAAAACAAAACAAACCTAAGAAGAATCAAGTGAGTTCTTGTGCTACACCAAGTATTCAAAACAGTGGTGCTGTTAGCTTCTCACATTTCCCATAAGGCTTTCCGATCACACATTACATCATTCTACAGGTAGACTTATTTTTAAAAAATGAATATTATTCCAAGAGTCATATAGAACCATTATTGCATTCAGTTCGATTCTCTTTCAACATCTGATAACCACAGCATTTTACTCTTAGTCCCATAGCATTATACAGTTTATTTTGAAAGGGAGAACTTTCAAAAAATTGAGATCTTATTCATGGGGCTCCTATGGAGTGTGGTCCCTGATTTTCTAAATGTAGACTGCTTACATTAATATTTCTCATTCCTTTCTGTAACATGTGATATCTTATTTTACAATCATCCGTTTTCTTACCTGTGTTTGCCACTAAAATGTTCGTTCTGTGACAGCAAAGGAAGTATAAATTGTGAGAATGGGAAAACCTCAGAATTCGTCGGGCTCCATCCCCCCAATTTGCAGAAAAGAAACTGAAGCTCTTAGAAATCAAATGACTTGACCGAACCTCTTCAGTGAGCTGAAGAGCTGAGATAAGGACCTCAGCATCCTGCCTTCTTGGAAAACGTCTTGGCTGTGCCCAGCTGCATTCCCGGGACCACCGCGAGTGCCCGTCGGGTAATTCACCCACAACAGGTACCAGTCTGACGGCACCACGGCACAGTGTAATTACATGCTCATACTTGAGTCCTCAACCTTCAAGTCAGATCAAAGAAATTGGTCTGATGCAGTTCTCAGGTTAATTTAGAAATAAAAAAACGCTCTTGCTAATGGAACTTTATAGAATAACGTGCCACAAATGTTTTCATATGTAAATGAAGAATTAACTTTTGAGGAAGTTTAAGTGTCTTCTTTACTTACATACCCTTTTCACACTCATTTCCTCTGACACTTCTTTTTGAGCACAGTGCAAAAAAAAATAACGTGAAGAGTTTCATTCTGGTTGACTGACACTCCTGGCGACTCTATCCCATCTTGGAGACTCTCATATTCAGTCCCCAGAGAATGAGGTTATCATGATCAGGAGCAAAGCTGCCACCCATTATTTCATTACCGGAGCAGTGCTTCAGCTCTCTAAAATAACTGTGTAACAGGCGAAGCAGAGGTAAAGAGAATGTGAGAAAAGAGAAGGAAAGAGAAAAGAAGAAATGGAAGGAAAAAGATTGAGTAACCCCATGTAGAAAAATGTTTGCCATGTGGTGGAGGATGGGAATTTGCATTAGTAATTTCCTTTCCTTCAGTTTTCGTTTTCATTCCAGACACTGCTTTACGTGAAAAGAAAGAGAGGAGGACAGAGGTCAGAACGTTTTCAGGCTTTCCTCTGCTGGGTTTGAAGGGCACAGTCAGCTCTGTTCACCCTGGAGGGAGCCGGGAGGAGCAGGTATGGCGTGCAAGGGGTCTGGAGGCCTGCGGGGCAGGCGGAGAGGGTGGTGCCCTCTCTTCCTCTCGCCAGGGCAAGCTGCCGGCCATTGTCAGCCTCTGTCCTTGTTCTACGGGGGACAAAGCACGTTCTGTTATAAGACCCCTGCCAGCAGCAGCTGTGGTTTCAAAGACAAAACTTGTGTAGAAATGACGTCTCCTCTCTCATGTTCTTATGACACGTGCATGGGAGGACTAGAGGCTAGTCAATGCTGCGGTTCTCTACCTGTTTGAGATATGCAGGCACTAAAACTATCCACCTCCATCAGTTCCACTTTATTAAATAAAAGATCCTTTCTCTGCGGCTTGTTTACTCACTGAAGCACGCCTCTCATCAGAGTTGTGGTATGTGTGGACTTAATAATGCTTCATTTTACGTACGTCATTCATTTTGGGGAATTTACTGTTTTTCTTGCGTATGTGCTTCCGTGTCCACATGCATTTATTAATTTGACTGCGGTTCTTCAGCCCCCAAATAAGAAAAATGTATTTTTGGAAAAATGAGTAACACATACACATGCTATACCATGATAATATATGTGGAATGACACGTGTTCACGAAATTTTGTAAACCTCTGACTATGACCGTTTAGAACTTCACCTGACTTGGAACTGACATTTACCGACTCCTCCCCTCGGTCAGTGGGTTTCTGATGACTAAGGCCTCTCCGTGGGCTGTATGTTCCAGTGTACACATTGCATGTTGTAACGTACTGTTGCATAATTTCTGGCCACAACATGGTAAGCAGGCACTGCAGGCGATACTTATTTTAGAAAGACAGAACTGCCAGAAAGCCACATGACAAATTTCACTGATGACAAGAGGTAAGAGACCACAAGAGGGACATTGAATTCTTCTTGTGTCTTAGAAGTATGTTCCTATTTTGATTGTTTTACATTCTTTAAATGGTTGATAATGAAAATATTTTTTTCTTTGAAATCTGAATCAGGAAGAATGCAGACGCAATTTTGCCCGAGAGAAGATCCAGCACAGATTCTCTGTTTCGGGAGCCAGGGGCCGATTCCCAGCACCGCAGGGCGGGCCTGGAATACAAGGGCTCTTTTCTGGGCTGGGGGTTGTTCTCCTCCTTTCCCTGCAACTTGAAGAGATTGTCATTTTTACCAGGAAGGAGAGAGATAGGAGGAAAGAAGAAATAAGAGGAGAGGGGAATGGAAAAGCAAGAAGCAGAAGAAAGGACGAAGAAGACTAGAGCGAGGGAAAGAGAGAAGAGGAGGCATGGAGAGAGGAAGTGGACAGCTGAGAGGGGAAAGAAGAGAAGGAAAGGTACACGGAAGAAGACAACCGCTCTCTCCTCTTGGCTCCTCTGGAAAGGATGCCGTGTTCTGTTCCTCCGCCCTGGGAAGGTGTGCCCATAGTTTGTGGGAGGAACTGCATCCTAAGCCAGTGGAATGAACGGGCAATGGAAAGTTGGTCCCTTCAGTTGATACGCAGTAATAGTAGGGAGCTGAGCGTTCATATTTATACTTTTAAAGAGCAAAGTAGGGTTGTAGTAAAAAGCATTCGTTTCTCTGTGATATGTTCAAATAAGAGCAACAAATATTTTAGACTCAAAAACTTCAGAGCAAAAATTTCATATTTCTTAGAACTAAATTTTATATTCTTATGCCTCATATTTTCCAAAATTATATTTATTTTAGGCATCAAATTCTTAAGATCAAATTAGAACAGATATTACAGAACAGAATTTTGGAATGACAACACACTTGGCAAGACTGGGCAAATGGCCCATTATTTTTCAAGTAGCATTTGATACATGTAAGCGAAGAATAAAATCAAAGAGTCTGAAGTTTCAAATGAACTCGCACCTATATTGGAGTTACTGTACACAGATAAACAACTGCTGTTCATAGTTTCTCCAACATAGGTGGTATATACATAAACTCAGTTTAGTGGTAGAGAGCAGTAGGACATATGGAAGGTAAAATATGGAAGGACCTTAAAATCCACAATCGCTGGCAAGGAGATGGTCTGATATGCCCTCCAGGTGGTCTCTGTACATACCTGCTGACCTCATCCTGCTCCCCCACGTCATCATACACTTCTTGGTCATCTTCAATGGGTTTCGATGAAAGCGGACCGAGAGAGTTCTTCTTCCGTTTCAAGGAATCGTAGTCAATCTGTACAGCAGTTGTTTTGATGTAGCCATCTACCAAAAGGGGAATGATGTGTGTTCAGGTCACAGCAGCTTCAGTCTTTCCAAGTGGTGAACACAATGTCAATGGCATATTTGCTCTTTAACATGGCCCCGTATCTCTTTGTTTGCAATTCTGATTTCTAGACTTCCCAGGTAGACACACACATTTTATGCTGTTGGGGTTTGGAGTAAGCTTAGCCTCTATTTTCAAGATTCCCAAGTGATTCACATGATTGATTTTTTTCCTTTTAACATCAATGAGAAACCTAATGCCCCTGTTTCCTCCCTGGAGTAGTGTCAACATTTACGTTGTTCCTGCTAAAAGACTGGGAGGTGAAGATGGAACTCCACCTGCCATTTTAAATCCTCCTATCTTCGTCTACCCTGAACAAAACTCCTTCCTCAATGCTGGTGAGTAATTCTGCAAACATGTGCACATTTCATCTTGGCTCAGAAGGAGGACGACTTGAAGTCATAGGAAAATGTGCACTCACATGACCCCCTGCTGGTCCTGCCCAACCACTTTCCCTCCGGGTTGTCTGTGATGCGGATTATTTCAATCTGCTCCCCTTGCTTGAAGCTCAGCTCATTCTTCCCCCCTTTGACATCGCAGCAAGCTTTGGCTTGATGGATGACTTGGATAGGGCCTGTTAGCTGCAACGAGAAAAAAAATAGTCACCACGACAGGCTTCCTTGCTCTTCAGAAAGTCTTCGAGGAGTGCAGTTTTGGAAGCTGGTCATGTTCACAACCTGCCAATCTGCCTATTTGCAACAGTTACAGCTTTGAGCTAAAAACTGAGGGTAGGGGAAGTTAGGGAAAATTCACAGGGGCCAGGAGGAGGAGCAGAGAGCCGGAGCATGTGCCTGGGTTCCAGCAGAGAGCGCTGACCTGTGGACCTCAGCAACTCGGGAAGGCTTGTGAAAGAAGCCACTGATAACCAAATACCACTGATGTGTGACAGTCCGCTCTCGGTGCTATGTGTTTTCATGGGAGATACTGGTGGTCTACTTGGTAGGTGAAGGCTTTTCCTCGCTTCTCACCATGAACTTATTTTGATGGTTCTTGGCAGAACTAGAATCCAACAGGGAAGGGTAGGGGGCAGTGGTGGATGTACTCTTGGGAAGAGCATTTTCTTTTTCTTTTTTTTTCTTTAATTTTGTGATATTGTCTGTCTATACATGTGGGGTAGACAGTACCTGCTGTAAACAAAATAACATTTTAGAAATAGCCTTGTAACTAAAAAAATAGCAAATAAATGTGAGGCTTTTAAAAATTAGTGTCCTCAATAGTATAGTGGTTTCTTGAAAGCAGGGGAATAATCTGGTTTTGACCATGGATCCTAACAATCTAATTTTCTGATCTTGAATTGAGGTCTTCTAAAACAGAATTTCTTGGATCTTTTGATGTGCAAATATGCACTGTGAGTTTTGAAGAAGCTTTACCTTATTTTATTGTCTTATGATGCTATGAGTTGTGAGGCATGCCATTAATTATGTGCTACCGAGAAGGAAGGCAAACAGCTTAATTTGAATTGTGATGTGCCACCAATGTCAAGGTGCATCCTGATGTTAGGGTTTTAAAATGTGAAATATTTCGTGCCTTAGAATTAATGGAATATGGTACCGTGTCGGAGTTCTTCCATTTATTTAATTTATTTACTTTACCTATGAACTTTACTTTACTTTATTTAATTTAATTTATTTTTTTAATTTAATTTAATTTAATTTTTAATTATTTATTACATTTAATTTAATTTATAATTTATTTATTTAATTTATTTACTTTTACTATGAATTTACTTTATCTATGAACATTTTGTGGAAGAAATATAGCTTGTGAAGTCCTAGTCTTGATCAACTTTTGAGTTCATATTTAGTGATATGATTCTCACACACTATTTTTTTGTTACTAAAAAGGCCATTTGAAGGAGTGAGTAAAACATTGTAAAATTGATTTTTCCAAAAGAAACACAAGAAAAACTTCATATAATTCCTTTAAAATTATAAAGTCTTTTCATAAAATGTATATTGTGAAGATTTTCATTAACAAAATGAATTATTCATATTTTTCACTTGAAAATATAAATGTTGGTAGCCATATATTTTGTTGAGTAAAATGTTGTCATATTTGCGTTGTAACCTTAATTTTACTTATATATATAGTAAGATTTCTAAAAAATTTAATGAGAACCAATAATAGATACAGTGCTTTATGTGCGTTCTTTTATTTAATTCCACACCTAACTTTTGGGAGGGGTATCATTTATTTTCACCTTAAAGAATAAGAATCTGCCCTGGTTGGTGTAGCTCAGTGGATTGAGCACAGGCTGTGAACCAAAGGGTCACTAGTTCCATTCCCAGCCAGGGCACATGCCTGATTTGCAGGCCACGGCCCCCAGCAACCGCACATTGATGTCTCTCTCTCTCTCTCCTTCTCCCTCCCTAAAAACAAACAAGCAAGCAAACAAACAAACAAACAAATAAATAAATAAAAAAGAGGGATGAGAAACAGCAGGTATGAGAAACCAACGTGTATACAGACTTAAAATCAGGGCAAAAATGTAAGCCAGGTGTAGACACCAGCAGTGAGAGTGCTTCATAGAAACTTGACTCAGAGACAGGTCTGGTTCATCTGGAGACACACGTGTCCCTAGCGCCGCTATAATTCATGCCCCAGGGGTGTGTGTGGTTTGAGGCTCACAGCATAAGCAGTTTAATATGAAATAAGGGCCACAATGGATGTGAGTAACTGAGTGTTCATTCACTCAGTCAACAAATTTCTTGGGTGCCCACTAATTCTAAGCCACCATATTTTACTTGAATTTTATCTTATTGTACTTTTAATGCAGGGATAAGAGAGTACATTGGACCAAAAAAAAATCTGTTGTGAGGATAGCTACTCTTTAGAAAACAACAATTAACCACGATTAAGTAATTCTCCAACCAGGCACGCTTTCAAGAGTGGTGCCCCTTTTGTGGGAAAATTATAAAAAGAGGTTACTCCACCGATCAGCAAACAAGCTCTTACTTTAAATTTCTTCCTTATCTCTTGTTCTTTCTTTTCTCGCTCTTTCTGCTCCTTTTTCTCCAGCTCTAACTTCTTCTTTTCCTCCTTTTCCCTTTTCTTCTCTCGTTCTTTGGATGCTTCTCTGTAGATAGATATTGTCAGGTTGTTTCATCAGTCACAGGCATTGGTGTGATAAGGCCCCCTACCCAGAGAGGTTTCCGCCCACAACAGGAGATGGTATCTGAAGTCCAGATGGAGGAAAACAGCTAAGGGTTGTCAACGCTCCTGGGTGTGTGAGATGGTTCTTAAACCCAGTGGGACATGTACAAATGAGGGTTTCTTCCAAAAGCTCTGCTTTCCCTTCTGGCTGGTGCCAACCAGTGGGAGACACCAAAGATAAAGGCCCTCTTCTCGCTGCTTGTTGGCGTGACTAGAATTACTCTCTCTGTTTGTCTCTCTCTCTCTCTGACATCCATGCTCTCCTAGGTACAAGAGCACAGACATGCTGGGTATCTAGAGGCTGGTCTGTGGCATCTCACAGCATTTTACAGAGTCCTCAGTGAAACCCTCGGACAAGTCAAGAATCTTTAGTCCTTCGTATTAAAATAAAGGTTACCATTATATGACAGTCATTTGAACAATAAGGTTTTTTTTTTTTTTGGTCCTAGTGTTGAATATCCATCTACTCTCCTTTCTGCAAATCATTATATTCATCTTAGAGGGAAAATATCATGTTAAAAAAGTAACTCATACATGTCTTCATATGTTTCTCCTTCACTTTCTTCCTGTCAAAAAACATAAATAATCATTAATTTTAATTGTTCAAAAGGGAAGCATACACATATTACACAGATTGAGTACTTAGTAAAACAAGCATAAATTTAAGTGTATATAAATTTGGCTTGTTTAAAATATTTTTTTTCTTTTTAGAGGTAGACTAGGAAAGTAAATTCCAAAAGATTTCATTTTATATCATGCTATATAATTCAGATGTGTTGGCAGATTTAAGTTTATGTTTAGTGCCACAAAACTACTATGAGTTGGAATAATGATTGGTATTTAATATCTCAAGCATTTTAGATGAACTAAGATCATAAATGGAAAAATATCAACTTTACTTATAAGAATTTTCATTTGTTGTTTATACCAATAGACAATTAATCACAATACTTGTTAAATGTTCTAGTTACAGCAGTATAATATGAGAAGGAAAAAAAAACTGACCTCATCTAGGTTTCCAGAACCTAAAAGGGTTAAAAAAAGAATAACATACTGTAATTAAGAAGCACTTTAATATAGGGTTGTTACCTGTAATATAATATTCCAGATAATTCATAATCTAACAAAACCTATGTTTTATCAAAAATATAGAAGTATAAAAAAGTATAAAATAGGATATGTAGTTTAGATCCTTATGTCTTTTTGATACTTGTGATTTAATTACAAAATCCTTTCATTGGCTTCCACAAGATAACGAAGACACCCTTTACTCTCCTTATGAAGGGCTTGCACATTTGCTTTTTCGGGCTTGTCTGGGACAAAGGTATTATCAGAAAATCACGACTAGTTTGCACTTTTTGACTTACTTTGATTCACTTTCACATATCAAACAAATCAAGTTATTTAGATTTTTTAAAGAAGAGAGTTTTTAAAGAATACTTGAGTTTACTGCTCAAGTATTCAGTAATATGGATGACCAGATATTAAGACATAATCTAAAACACTAATAATAAAACAGTATGGTGCAGGTATAGAAACAGACCAATGGAATAGAGAGCTCAGAGACAGATGCATAAATTTACATATGCACATGTACTGCACACACAAACACACACAGAGTTAATATGGTATAAAGGTGGCCTTACAGGTTAATGAGAAAAGGGGGATTTCAGGGTATGGTAATGGAAAATCTCTCCCCATACATGAGGCTACAAATCGGCTTCCTCCTAATTCCCCAAAGGTGAACTGAAATGACGTTAAAGATCTAAGTATAAGGGATAAAGTTTATAGAAGAAAATAGAAAATGATTGTTTTTTTATTTCCTAGGGATAAAACTTCTTTGATAAAAATTAGAAAGCATAATTATAAGATAAAAATTAGTAATTTTGGTTGCATTATATTTATTACCCATATTTTTTCAGACCATAAGATGCACCTAGGTTTTAGAGGAGGAAAATAGGAAAAAAATTTTTGAAGCAAAAAATGTGGTAAAACATTTAATAACATAAATAACATAATATTTCACCAATGTCAATGTAAACAGAACTCAACAACAGCATTAACCACCATTATTCCTCCCAAATTTGGGGGTGGGGGAAAGTGTGTCTTATAGTCTGAAAAATACGGTATATTTAGGCAGTGTGGGCTAAATTAATAGACGGAATAAAGTGGGAGGAGGTATTGGCAATGTCTGCAACTGACATGGAACTAGTATCTGGAATACAAGGAACTCCTGCAAGTTCAGCCAGAAAAGGACACCAACCCCCACCTTCCCCCTAAAAAAATGGTCAAAGGATATAAACTGGCAACTTCCAGAAGAGGAAACACAAAGACTAATAAACAAATCAAGCACTCAGACTCAATAGTAAGCAGAGATATGAAAGTGAAATAGCATTTTATACATATAAGACTGGAAGCAATTGGAAAGCCCAATACACCATGGACTGGTGAGAAGCAGGCATCTTGGAATCTCCGTGCCCTGCTGATGGGAGTCTACATGGACAAGGTCTTCTGGGGAGTCTCGAGTCCTACTCAGTCAAAATGAAGATGCCACAGCTTATGAGCAACCATTCCTGGCTGGATATATATATGATATGTATGTATATATATATGTGTGTGTATATATATATAAAGGAAGTCTCTCAGAGATCCACACAGGGGCAAGAAGGTGCATTGAATTATTATTTGTGGGACTAGTGAGTTGGAGGTAAACTGTAAATGCATAGGATGCATACCATGGAGTACTTAACATGCATACTGTGGAATATGTGTGCAATCGTTAACAGCAGCAAATTAAATATAGTACATATAGCAACATGGATGGGTCCCCCCCCCAAGCACATTATGTTGAGTGTAAAAGAAAAATCAAAGTGAGTGCTAATGTAGTGTTTACGTAAACTGAAATATATGCGCACATACAACAGTATGCGGAGAATATGTACAGACACACACACACACTAAAACATTAGCATATTTGTCCCTGGTGAGGAGAAAAGAAGAAAGGGAGTGGGTCACTAAAATGAATAAATAAATAAGTAAAGCCAGAGAAGGGTCTTGCATGGATCAGTGATGATGATGACCCATGAATAACCTGACGAGAATGAATAACGTAAACTTCTGTAACATGAGGTAACAGAAAGATAAATTAAACATCTTTTTGCCCCTTACCATCCAAGTGCATGCCACCCTCTCGACTGTCGTCATTTACCGAGCTTCTGGAAACGAGAAAGAAGAAGAAGTCAAAATGGAACGCGTAGATGCTGACCTTACAGTACAAAGGAAAAAAAGAATAAAAAGATACTTTTTAAAAGTTATTCTTTTCTCTTTAATAACTTCTCTGACGCAAGACGTCAGAGGCCATTGGAGTGACTGGAATAGTCCTGCCGCTGCCACCGCTGCCCAGAACGGAGAGCCGGGGAGGAAGCACCGACCACCGGGGCGTGCACGGCGAGCGCAGGCGATGAATTCGTTGCTCCGGGGCAGCAATGTGTTTTTTGTTACAACGGCAGTGTGTCAATAATTCAGTTCTGGGATTCTGAAGGCTTCTGATGGGTTTTATGGTGTGGATCCCCAGGAGGATTAGTTCCGGTCCTGACTCCTCCCTCTTTCCCAAATGTTCGCCACACGGCTGCACTCCCGTCATCTGTGGCTTGGACTTCCAGGCGCTTCGTTCTAAACCACTGCACTCCAACGGTTCCCAACAGTTATTATTCATACCTGGGCCTGGGAGACCCCTAATGATTTACGGAACCACCCATGTTTTCTATTTCTACTCTCAAGTTGAGTAGCACAGCTGGAGAGAATTGCCATTTTATCGATTTTAGATATTACAAATAATTGACATTCGATTTCCACCACACCCTCTACACTGTTCTATAATCTCATTACATTTTTTTTCTAGACCATCTTCTCTTGCATCATCTTTCTCAATGGCTGTTCAAAATGTTCACTGCTTTCTTTAAATCTCCTATCCCTTTCCCCTATAATCAGATGATCTTGTTTCTCATTTCACTGATAAAACAGCAGTTATTGGGTGTGAACTCTTGCAAGAAAATACATTCTTTTAACCCAAAATCTTATCTACAGTTATGAACCTTCTCCCTACCAAACATTTTCTTTCCACCTGTGTTCTTTTTTTTAAAAAAGTGTTAGCTAATTCTTTTTAAAAAGATTTTATTTATTTATTTCTAGAGAGGGAAGGGAGGGAGAAAGAGAGAGAGAGAGAGAAACATCAATGTGCGGTTGCCACGGGCTGTGGCCTGCAACCCAGGTATGTGGCCTGACTGAGAATCGAACCTGCGACACTTTGGTTCGCAGCCCGCGCTCAATCCACTGAGCTACGCCAGCCAGGGGTTCTACCTGAGTTCTTAATCCCATATGAATTATCAGTGATTTTAATCATCGCATCACCTTTCTTCTGTACCTCAGTATATCATTTATATTATCGTTATTGCTCCTCTTTTACTCTCTGTCTCTAAATATCTAACTCCTTTTCTTCTCTAGCCCAAGTGACTCTCGTTTATAAAGAGTAAACACTTCTCTTTGCCTTTTTAAATCTTCTGTATCCCCCCAAGATAATCCTGTTTTTTCCAGCCGAAGTAGAACAAGATGTCTACAGTCACTGACGTTACTTCCTCTCCTCCCTCTCATTTCTTCATTGAGAACAACCTAGCTTCTATTGCCAAGCCTTCCTGAAACCACTCTTGAAAGAGTGAACTACCAAATCCGCCGGACATCTCCCAGCCTGCATCTCACTCCATTGACTGCTTTGTGGCCCTCAGCAGCACCAATCATTTTGCCTTCCCTCGGTCTCTTTTGTTGCAGTGACGAATGTTACCTGTCTCAACTCTTGTCTCTCTGGCCACTATCCCACAGTTTCCTTTGTGGGTTTATTTTCCTCTGACTTCTCCTTTAAGAGATGATGTTTCTTTGTGTTCTGGTCTTGGCTTTCTTCATTTTTTTTCACTCTACATGTGTCTCTGAATGTCTTAAATACCCCCAAAGCTTCACATTATTATCTTAAACTTGGTGACAGTCATATTCAAATCTCTTGTCCAGGCCTATTTTTGAGTTTTATTCTTTCTATCATCTATCTATCTATCTATCTATCTATCTATCTACCTACCTGTCTATCTATCTATCTCACTATCTACCTTTCTATCTTTACTTGGACGTGCAACTGCTGGCTCTATATTAACATCTCAGAAGCTGAGGTTTTCCTCCTTCATCTCAGCCTAAATCTGTTTTCCTTACCAAGTTTCTCACCTTGGCGAATGGCACCACAATTCACATACTCACCTAAGCCTCAAGTCATCCTTTATTTCTCACTCTTCTCAGGCTCACATGAAATTAACCAAGTTTTGTCAGTTCTACAAACTTAACGTCTTTCTTTCCTTTCTCCTGCTAGACATGAGTACAGCCCCTTCTGCACGCCGCTGCCAAAATGATCTTTCTAACACAAAAACAAGGTTAGATCACTCTTAGTTTCCATGCTCAAGACACTTAGAGAGCGAGGAAAGAGTGTTACTTGAATGTAAGAGATACGGGTTGAAAATTTAAGCTATTTGAAGGACATGAGGTGGAAGCACCTTGTGGTCACCGAGGCTGGAAAAAGAGCTCAGTGGGTATAGTTGTGGCTCAGGAAAAGCTACCACGGGCATATGTGTTTCCACCTCAGATGGCAGACATGTGATCATAAACTGTTAGTGTAACAAACGCACTCTTCTACATTTAAAATTCAACTTACATATGCACAGATTTCTATTTAGCTAAGTGTAGATTGGTTATGACAAGATGTTTATTTCTCCTAGTGAGCCTTTTTAGATCCTGAAAGATGGAGCATTAAATACAGAAATGATGAAGTAATTCAAACCCATGGCACAAACATTTGTGGAATAGGTTTTATAATCACTGGGACAATATACACATGTTTGATATTTTTAAGCATTTATAATATTTAAGAGATTAGTTACATGAGAGACTATTCAATTAGATGAGCCACATCATTTAAAATTTATGAGTTAGGCTTTATTTTAGTTGAAAGGAAAGACTCTAGGTGTTGATTGTCAGTGGTGGCTGACATCATTAAGAAAGTCAACCAAACATTATGAACTCCGGACAGAAGACTTCCCCGTCATGAGGAAGGAGTCATGCACACAGACACACGCATACATAAATAAGTTCAATCAAGCTGTTTCTATATCCAGCTCCTAATTTACAAGAAATACATACAAAAGGAAAATACATAAACTATATTGTAGAAAAGAGATCAGCACCATCTAGACTGGGCAACTACAGGCCCACAAACAACTTGATTTGTTCAAGAAATAAACTGCAATAAATAAAAACAGTGATAGAAGATGAGCTTATAGCTTAAAAGAGAGTTATAAAACATATAAGCTAACGAAGACATTAGACTTTGTTTGATTCTTATTCAAACAAACAAAAAACCCACACACAATTTAAGAGACAATAGGAAATTTGAACAATGACTTGAAGTTTTGTATTAATAGAGTCTATTTTTATGGATACCTATGAAAATATTTGTGGGCACCCTGACTGGTGTGGCTCAGTGGATTGAGCACCGGCCTGAGAACCAAAGGGTCACCAGTTTGATTCCCAGTCAGGGCACACGCCTGGGTTGCGGGCCAGGTCCCTGCTGAGGGGGGTGTGCGAGGCAACCACACATTGATGTTTCTGTCCCTCTCTTTCTCTCTCCCTCACCCTTTCTCTAAAAATAAACAAAATCTTTAAAAAAGTAAAATATTTATGGATGAAATGATATAATTTTTGGTGTTAGTTTTGAAATAATATGAGAAGAGGGACAGGTGGGTGGGGGCGTGGATGAAATAAGGTTGGTGATGAGTTTGTAATTGTCGAAGTCGGTTAAGGGGACATGGGAATTCATTATACTATTCTCCCTGCATTTGGTATGCTTAAATTGCTTCAAAATAAATATGTATTTTATAAAGTATAATGAAAGTCCAATTGCAAATAAAACTCCAGTATCTCAAATGACTGGTTATGGTTTAATAGATTAAGAATCATTTAGGTCTTGGAAGGGTTTTTGCTTAGTAGAGTTATTAAATTTGTTCAGTCAGGTATTTGAAATGCTTAAAAATAATGCTTAAAAATTCAATATATAAATTTTTACATTCAATGTAAACCATGTAAGGGAATTAACTAAATTTATAAATAAAACTATTAATTTGAAAGAACTTAGTGTGAGTTGTCCTATCATTAATCAAAGATCCCCCTAAAAATAGTTACTTAAATAAAACTTACTAGCTGTATAAATAGGATACAAGTTATATTATGTAAATTTAAGTACTTAAAATAAATTAAGCCTTTGCATAAACTTTAATGAATTAAATATTAATTAAAAGTACAAGGTGTAAACACCATAGACCTCAAAATATACTGACTTTCTACAGAATCACACCTACAGCCCTTTCCAAGGTAAACAAGGTTTTCACCATCAGGCCTGCTCTTTTGCAGTGTTACTTCTCCTATTTCCTCTCCCTCCACTATTTTTTTCACATTTTAATAGTGAACTGACTTATTCCGAACACTCTCTGGTTTCTTGTTCTTCCATGCTTACCCCTATCATCATCCCCTGCCTGTGACCCTTCCTAATCTTTTAGCTTCTCCTTAAACACTCCGTCCTCAGTGAAGTCATCCCTGATCCCCTAAACCCATGCAGTGGCACCTTCTTTGCCATACATTGTTTCCCTGTAGTGATTATTCCGCATTACCGTAATTACAGAGAAACTGATGCGTGTTTCTCTTCCTGCTCTAAGACCATAAGCCCCTGGAGGAAAGAGACTGTCACTTTGTTAGATAATTTATTAATATGACTGTCATTTTTGGTAAGCTATTAGAATAATTTCTGTCATGTATAGAATTTTTTTGATGAATTAATGATGTCTTAGCAATAGTAAGAAACTAAATTAACTTGCACTATTTAAGTGAATTATTTATTATCATTTATGAAGAAGGATATTAAGTAAAAAATACTACCAGACTTGTAGTTTACTTGCTAAAACACTTGGATGAATAAGAAATACTAGCGAAATGCAGGCTAGCTGCATATCACATTCATACCTATGTCTACACATCATGCAAACCATTTGTTACTTGTAGAGCACGTTTGCATGCATACACTTATTCATGGGTCCAACATTATAGCATGTAAATCTTAGTTCATTTTATATAGGTCTGAATTCACAAAGGTATAACGTGGAAACATTCAACAAACATGGACTAGAGATGAGAGTAGGGATGCTAGTGAGGAGTGAAAGGGAAAATGAGGAGCACTACACGAATGTCAGGAATTAATCCAGATCAGTGCCCCCATTTGCTCAGAAGAAGGGTTCCAGGCAGAGAGAACAGCCCCGTGGGGGCTGGTGAGGCAAACAGCGAGACGAGTCACAGCCCAGGGCATGGGCAACTAAACAGAGGGAGTGGGTAGAGGGGAAGCAAAGGGCGCATATCGTTTGCTCTAATAGTATGTCCAGTCCAGGAGGCCTTTCACCAGAGTTCGTGTTGTTACGCTATGGCGAGCAGAATTAAATAGGAAGAGTAATGTTACTGCCATCATTGTGACTGTCCTTTTGGGAAAACATCGGAACTGTTCCCTGGCTGTTGAAGAGGTGAGCCTGTTGACCTTCCGGCATCATTACACTCATGACTCCTACTCATGACTTTAGCTTTGGTCATTTGTGTTTTCAAAGAAGGAAGAAATCTGAGTGGCACATAAGTCTGTGTTCTACCTGCCCTCACTGAAGTGAAGTCCCATGAACATTACTCTGGAACACGTCTTCTTCCTACGTGACATCCTGTGCTTGGAGCGTCAGGGAACTCCGACAGCTCCCCAGACGGAGTTAGATAAGACGATGTCAGTGTGCACTTGATGTGGCAAGTCTCCAATCCAGGAGAATTTAAAGCATTTCTAATTAATAAAAAGGTTATAATGGTAAATTCTTCAGTTTCCTCTAATTTTAGAGCCACAAAAAGAAATCCAAACAAAGCTGAAACTGACTATGAATGACCGCAGGGAAAAACACTGTTAACCTTTCCTTTCCCCTCCTTAGTCACTTCCCATTATTTATTATTTCTTATTACCTCACTCTTCCTGTCTCATTACTATTAATAACCATGTAATTTGTTCTGTATTTCAAAGTATTCAACCATTGATTCTGTTTTCTCATGAACGATTAGTCATGCTGTTAAAATTTAACGTATTTTTTAAAATAGCTCAGAAAAGTGCGTGACACTGAAGATGTTGATCTGAACACTAATAATGATAAACATACTCTTTTGATCCATTTCGGTTCCTCCTCAGATGTCTGAGTGCAATAGTAGAAACCATAACTAGCTGATTTCTGACCACTAGGTGGGGAAACAATACAATTTAAAACACAAGATAACTTGGGCCTCCACCACTTTATTTTTAAAGCTACTTCTTACTTCTAACTTTTACCTGCCTCCAATCTTTTCCATTCCCATGGCATCCTGACCTAAATGATATAATTACAAGTGACTTCTTGGGAGAAGGCAGGTGATAAAGGCATCCTGTCTGCTGAAATTCCTTCCTCTGGAGAGATTTGTTTTCTTGCCTTAAGCAATGCAGACTCTCCATCCTGGGAAGAATAACAACCTTACATGCTCATTAGTCCTTTGAAAGTCAGCTCCTCACCTGAGCACCAGTCCCAGCTGTTGTAGTTCCTGGTTCCAGGAATTCTTTCCTTCCTTTGCTCCTATCATTTCCCCTCTTTACTGGATCTTTCTCATTAGCATACACACACACACTCCTATTTCTCCCATGTTAAAACAAAAGTCTTGATTCTGTTTCTTTACCAGTTAGTGCCCTATTTCTTTGCTTCCTTTTTCTCCTTTACCATGCTGTCAATCCATTCCTTTCCTTTCTTGCTATTTTAAAACTCAGTCAGGCTTGTGTCCCCACGGCTCCAGGAACTTCCATCCACACTGACCTCCATAGTGCTCCCTTATTGGTCCTCATAACTTCCGATACAGCCAATCACTGCTTCCCCGTTCAGAGTACTATCTTGTTTTTTTCCTACACTTTAGGAACAACTTTATTGGTTGTTCTTTTTTTATTCTGCTGGGCCTGATTTTTCTTCTCCCAGGCCCAGTGGAGTTCAAGTGCACCAGGGCTTGTTTCTTCTCTCTGGTTTTATATTCACGTCCTTGGGGAATTGCAACAGTCTGGTGACTTTAAGTATGGCATATATGCCTATGACTGTCAAATTTATATTTTTAAAACAGACTCTCCAAAACCCATCACTCCTTATACCCGATTGCCTCCTCCCCATCTCCACTGGGATGTTTCAGAGACGCCTTAAACTTCACAAAGCCACATCCTGCCGACCTTCCCTACCCAAACTTGCCCCCCTGCAGCCCCTCCCATTTCAGTAGATGGGAGCATCATCCTCAGTGTTGATCGGGCCAAAACCTGGGAGCCATCTTCAACCCTCTTTCTTTCACATCCTGAATCCAAATTCTGTTTCAAAACATGTCCAGAATCTGGACACCTCTCATGACCCCACCCTGGGGAGAGCGCCCTCTACATGTTGCCTGTGTTTCTGCAGTTTCTGCCCACTTTCCCTGCTTCAACATTCGCCCGCTGTCTCTTATCAAACGGCTGTTAAGGTAATTTTTTAAAAAAAACACAAGTCAGAAAACATCACTGCACAACCTCCTTTTGTGGTTCCCTTTCACTTAGGAAAAGAGCCACAATCTCTATCATGCTCCACAAGGCCCTGCATGAGCTAAGCCTTCTCCTGCTATCCCTTCCCTTGGTCCGCTCCAGCTCCTTCCTCATCTTTGAATATTCTAGGTCTTTGTTCTGTCTGGGTTTTTTTTTCTGCCTGGACCTGTTTCCCCACCAATACCTGCATGCCTAACTCCCTCACTTCGTTGGGTCTGCTCAAGCACAACCTTGCTGCTAAGGGAGCCACCCTGACCTCTGGGTAAAGTTGTAACACGCTGCCCCCCAGTCTCACCCTCACACGGCACCGCCCAGCCCTGTGCTGTTTTCTCCCACAGCAATCGATGTTTCCTAACATACTGTATCTCTTACCTGTTTATCATTCTAATTCCTTTGCTCTCTTGCCCCCGATTGATGTGGGCAGGGGCCTTTGCTTTATTCACTACTGCCTGAACTCTTACTGCAAAGGCACAGGGTCGTGGCTTAAAAAATAACTGTTGAATGACTGTAAAATAATCTCTTTGATCTTGACCTGAGAGCGGCCACTGATTGGAGGAGAGGAAGGGCATTCACAGCCCCTTGGTGGGAGCACCTGGCACACGCCCAGGTGTGTGTTTGAAGGGCGGTGTTGCGAAGCACAGAAACACCCACATCTCACATTTTTACTTAAAGATCAAGCCATGAATTTACCTTCTGCATTACATATAAAATTTTGAGCCAGGCTACCAAGATCCATTTTGCTTTCATTTCCTCTTTGTGTCTTATCTAGCTTCCTCTACTTGGGGGAAAGTTTCTAACCGAGATATTTCTTCACTTTGGAATTTGCTTGAGCTCTCTGATGAGAACCCACAAGTTTTCATTATATACCACATTTTTGTTTTTGAAAAAATACTATCTCATAGACGTGCTTTAGCTTTCATTCCCTCTAGGCCCTCCACTTAACAATTAACTTTCAGATACTTCGATTATAGTTGGTCTAGGCAATAGGACACCTAAGACTCTTGTTCCTCTCCTGCTTCTTCCGAGAGTCTGCATTTTGTGGAGTTGACAACTCTGAGATGAATCAGACTTTCCAACGAGAAGCCCTTAATAAGATGGAAACAGGGGTGAGGTAAAGTTTATTACGGTTGGTGGTTTTTGCTAGGCTTTCTTCAAATGAGAATTTGAGCCTAGCTGGTCTGCAGGCCCCTTTCAACTTTCCAGGAATTCCCTGCAGAGCTGGGAAACTGACCAGCATCCGTATGAAGTAGCTGCATAGGCTAAAGGGCTATTTTTGAAGTCCTTTCTTCCTCCCACAACTTTTTACTCCACACCTTACCATAATGGATTCTCGGGAGGAGGCTCGAAGAAAAGAGTTAACACAGTGGGCCCAAAACTGTTATATTTAGAAGATCCTTCTGCAAAGAAAGGTTGGCCCTTGGCTTGTGCTCTGATATGAAAAGCTGCCTAATTGTTAAGAGTGGTTTGCCCCTCCTAGACTGTATACACAATGTGATTTATGATGAACTTCTGATTTTTTCTAGAAGTCTGGTATTTTGGAAGTTGCTAGGTAGCAGGTGCCTATGGGACTGGCTCTCAATAAAAACCTGTCTCTAACAGGCTTTCTGGGGAAGCAGCATCACACACGCATTGCATCTCCACGGCTGGGGGCAAGAACACCCCCAGTGTGTCTGTTCCCAGCCTTGGAAGGAGAGTGTTACCATGATAAGCCTTAGCTGTCGGTACTACTCTAGGGAGAGTCTTGTGATCCCATTAGAAAATCATCAAACATTTATGGTCTTGGGGATCCGCAGACAGCAGGAATGGTGCCAAATACTCCTTCTCTCCCCAGTTTCTTTGATCAGACTATTATGTACTGCTCTCCATGTCTCATAAATGTTCAGGAATACATGCTCCAAGTATTCATCACAATTTCTCACCAGAATTACACAGAACGCAGAAGCCTAACTGAAGTTGGTCCCTGGGATAAGGCTGCACAATAGAATTCAAAATGCTAAGTGTGCAATCTGGTTTGTTAAATTTATCAAAATAGGAAAGAAATTAAGGAAAAGAAACAGGATTAATACATGTGAAAGGACAACCATTCACACAGAAATCAGGTGTATTGGAGAACACATAGGAATGAGTTATTTTAATGAAACTAATCTTTACTGAGCCTTTATATGTCAGTAGGCAGATGGCTTACCTTCTTATTTGGTAGCTGCATATCATGGGGTATTACAGACTTTACATTACAATTTATAAACTCACAAGTTTGGAAGGGTGTGCGGTTAACATGGACGCACACTGTAGGCCGTACAGGAGATACTCCTCGCCACTGAGCTCCTCCAACACTCTCTGGTTCCTGCCTTCACATCCTCCCCAAAAGCATAATAAAGTGAAACACACTGGAGCTTACCCCTGACTAATGCATTTGCAACCCCTGCTCTCAACTGTAACCTTCGAAATTTAGAGACAACTGTCAATCAGATGAACAGATTCTATTATATGGGTTACGGATATTGAGACTTTGAATGTAAAGAGCATCCATCTGGTAGGGGCTTCAAGGGAAGGGAAAAAAGACTATAGTTGAATATTTGGGGATATTACTTATTGGTGGTACAGGAGAATCACGGACAGCAATTTTCTAGAAGGAGAAAGGGAAAATCTAGCCCCACGGGCCATAGGAGGCAGGCTTGCCACTGACTGGATATTTCTTTTTAAAACAACACTGTGTTCTACTCCAACCTTCCACTTGCTTTTTCCTCCCCGCCCCTACCTGTCCTGGTAAATCACAGATAAAGAGCCTGTACAGAAACCCCTATAGTTTTAACATTTCTAAAAAGGTACCATCTAAGAAAATTTAAGCTTGAATAAAAGTTTTCTAGGTTTTTAAAACAGCCCCAAATCTGCAGAATGGGAGAAAACCTGCTTTCCTTTGGACTCAGATGGACACTGGCTCCAATATCTACTCTATTCTTGCATGATCTTACAGAAGCTATTTAGCCTCTGTAGAGTTCCATTTCCTCCTCTGGGGAACGATGAAACGTTACACACTTGATAAGATTATAGGGAGTATGTATGTAAAATGCCCAGCACGCCACAGGCTGTCAGTAAAACATGGTGGTGGTGGTGGTGGTGGTGATAATGATGGTGGCGATGCTGGAGCGGTGATGGTAATGATGGTGGTTGAGGTGAGGGTGGGGGTGCCGACCCACGTCGGTCAGCGGAAATTTTCTCCTAGTAAATGCTTAAGGGGCAAACTACTGCAAACACAGACAAACAAGAGTGGCTGGAGGTGCTGGAGGTCAGAGAGCAGCTTGCTTAGACACCCTGTCTCCCCGCCAGTGGTCCACTTCTGGGGCCCCCGCAGGTTACCACGGAACTCTTAGCATTCAGCCAAGCACAGTTTGGAAATCTATGGCAAGAGGCTGACAAAGACATGACAAGATAATCTTTTGCTTACTTTAGATCTAGAGGAGGTTTGATGTTTCTGGGAGGTAGACTTGGGACCGGCGGTTGTGTTGGGTGAGAAGCTGGCAAGGGTGGTTGGCTGGCTGGATGGGACGGTGGAGGCGGTGGTACGGAAGTTGTTGAGAAAGGTGGTTGGCCTTTGCTGGTACCTAAAAAGCAAAACAAACAACACCATGAATTAAGACAAGTCTTCAAAGCACAAGAAATGGTTACTCCATTGTGTAGAAATGAGAATTTTAGACATAAAATGTAAGAAATGCATCTGAAGTCGATGCTTTGGAGAATCTAATATCCTAAGTATCATGGGACATAGCATTTTTAATGTTCCATTTCTTTTATTTTTTCAGCTTTATTGAGGTATAATTGACAAATAAAATTGTGAGATATTTAAGTGTACAACATGATAATTTTAGATACCTATATATCATTTAAGGATTCCTTCCGTGAGTTAATTAACACATCCATCACCTCACATGTTTACTTTTTCTGGGAGGAGGGGAAGAATATTTGTAATCTATTCTCCTAGCAAACTTCAATCACACAATACAGTGTTACTAACTATAGATACCATGTTAAACGTTAGATCATCAAACTTTACATATCTTTTTTTAAAAGATATTATTTATTTATTTTTAGACAGAGGGGAAAGGAAGGAGAAAGAGAAGGAGAGAAATATCAATGTGTGGTTGCCTCTCACATGCCCCCTACTGGGGACCTGGCCCACAACCGAGGCATGTGCCCTGACTGGGAATCAAACCAGCAACCCTTGGTTTGCAGCCCGTGCTCAATCCACTGAGCTACACTTGCTACAGCCAAATTTTACGTATCTTATAACTGAGAGTTTGCACCCTTTTACCTACCTGTCCCTATTTCCCCCACCCTTAGCCCCTGGCATCCATTTTTCTACTTTATTATGATGAGTTCAACTTTTTTTTAAGATTATACACATAACTCATATCTTGCAATATTTATCTTTCTCTGGCTGATTTTACTCAGTATAATGTCCTCCTGATTCATCCATGTTGTCACAAATAACAGGATTTCCATTCTTCAAGGCTGAATGACATCCCACCATATGTGTTTACCGTATTTTCTTTACCCATTCATCTGTAATTGGACACAGCTCATTTCCATACCATGGCTGTTGTGAATAAGGTGGCTATGAATACAGGAGTGTGGCGATCTCTTTGAGGCAATGACTTTGTGTCCTCTGTGTAGATACCCGGCAGTGGGAGTGCTGGGTCACACGGTTGGTCTAACATTATCTTCTCGAGGAAACGCCACCCTGTTTTCCATAGTGGATGCACGAATTTACATCCCCACCAACAATGCACACATGTTGCCTTTTCTCCACTTCCTGGCATTTTTCATCTCATGTCTTTTTTTTTATGATACCCAATCTAACAGGTGGGAGGTGACATTTCACTGTGCTTTTGATTTGCATTTCCCCAATGATTACTTGATAAATGTTCCATTTCTTGAGATAGATAAATTCTTTGAATTTAATTCCTACTCTTAAAAATATTTTTTTACCTTGTTTAGGGAAACCTTAAAAATTTTTAAATCTATGTGTAGAGTATATGAATGAAGCATTTCATAATAGAAAGTAAACAAACCAAAGGAAATTCTCTTACTTTTATAAACCTTAGCTTTAATATTATGGATTTTGTGAACAAGCCTGTATCGACTTGAATGCCACATTCTTTGTTTTCTAGATGTAGGTTATTTTTCATCTGACCCATCATTTTGTAGCACAGAGGTTTAGCTTTTGTGTCTGTTTTCATAGATAACACATTTTACCTGTTTTTGATGATCTCCTTGAATCTTCAAAGTATGAGAAATTTGTTTTGTTTGAGGTGTGATTTTTAAACATTGAAACCTTTAAAATCTCACATGTAAATCATATATATTGCAGAAAATATAATATATAACAAGAAAAAGTAAAGATATATGAATTACCTATAATTCTATCACCAAGCAGTAACTACTGGGTTATAAGTATTTTAAGACATTGTGAGAGGGGAGTAATATGAGAGCATTTTGCTATTTTGCTATCAGCTTTTTATTTTTCTCAATATTCATAAATATCTTTTCAGGTTAATATAAATATCATTTTAAGTTATTAAACTATTGTTCTTTATGTAGCTCCACCATGATTTAAAAATAAACAGAGCTCTAATATTAGATATTTATATAATTCTTTTCTTTGTTGCTGTAATAATAAATGGCTTAGTCTGTACATTTCTTTACATTTTTTTCTTAGGATAAACCCATTGAGAAGAAATGCTGGGTCAAACAACATTTTTAAGGCTATTTATTTATTTATTTATCATTATTATTATTTTAAAGATTTTATTTATTTTTATTTTTAGAGAGGGAAGGGAGGGAGAAAGAGAGAGAGAGAGAAACATCAATGTGCAGTTGCTGGGGGTCATGGCCTGCAACCCAGGCATGTACCCTGACTGGGAATCAAACCTGCAACACTTTGGTTTGCAGCCCGCACTCGCACTCAATCCACTCAGCTATGCCAGCCAGGGCTTATTTTTTTTTTTTTTTACAAATATCAAATTATCTCCCAGAGACATACTGACTGAAAGCTTCCTCTGTTAGCATGAGAGAGCTCATTTTCATTCCTTTTGCCAACACTGGCATTTTTGTTTTGAATCTTTGACAACATTACAGAAAAATTCTACCTTTCTTGTTTTAATTTCATTTTTATCAAACAAATACATGGTCAGGAATTGGCCAGTCAGTAACCAACATACAACAACACTTCCAACATTTGAAATGTTTCTTTTGCATTTACATACATATATACTGCTTGATTCATGATTTAAAAAAAATATTATTGACTTTCTGTTTAATAGATGTGGATTTTTGCTTTCCTTCCTTTTCCTTTCCAATATAGCAAGAGCATGACCTTTCCAAAAAATTAAATTTGTATTGATTGTTTCCATTATCATGACTAGGCAAACATTGTTCTTTGCTGAGTCAGGTAGTATACAATACTATAATTTTCTTTCTCATTCAACTTACTCTTTTCTTAGAGTAAGTTTGTCATTTGCAAAGTTTTCTTTGGAACACTTTCTTCTCACAATTTCCAATAGTTTTTAAAATACCTCTAAACACTTTCTACCAAATTAGACCTGTCATTGAGCTGGCCACTTCCAATATATTGCCTCTTTCCATTTGCTCTAATTTGACCCGGTTGCCTTCAAGGGCTGTCACACAGCTGTGATCCTGATCCTGCGATTTCTCTTTGCCAGTGTCATGGCTCGGGTACACGCAGAGAATCCACTGTGACTAAGTGTGCCAGCTCTGCAGTCGGAGTGCCCGGGTTTGGATTCCGGCCTCACCGCTTACCTGTTGGGTGTCTTGGTTAAGTGACTTTCTGGGTTCCTCTGTAACACAGAACATCATAATAGGGTTGTGGTGAGGACTTAACATATGTAAAGCACTTGGGATCCTACCTGGCATATAATGAGTTCAACATTTTATTTTTCATTTAACAAGTATTCATTGAATGTCTACCATGTGTCAAGCTCTGTTCTAGGCACTAGGGACACAACGGAAATAACAGATGAAAATTTTTCCTCTTCTTGGCTGGTGTAGCTCAGTGGATTGAGCGCGGGCTAAGAACCAAAGTGTCGCGGGTTTGATCCCCAGTCAGGGCACATGCCTGGGTTGCAGGCCATGGCCCCCAGCAACTGCACATTGATGTTTCTCTCTCTCTCTTTCCCCCTCCCTTCCCTCTCTAAAAATAAATAAATAAAATCTTTTAAAAATAGCATTTCCTTTTTCTTACTGGTTAATGAAACCTCTTTATTAAAATCTTAATCATTTTGCATCTCACATGGACAAACTAGACATAATAATTTGGCTGCTTTGGCTCCTGCTTCTGCATGTCCATGCCCAAAACAAACAAACAAACAAACAAACAAAATGCTCAAAACAACAACAAAACACTTTGCCGCAACCAATCAAGCCCTAAAAATTTTCAAAACCTTTAAAGAAAATGTGGTGCTTTACAGTAAATTCCCTTAATGAGCCAATGGCAGGCTTTTCAATGGCATATTGCCACATTTTGTTGTGTATAATGCACACTCACATTTTTGGCCCAAACATTCAGGAAAAAAAAAAGTCTTTCATTTTAATTTTTAAATTCAATTATTTATTTATATGTATATACTTTTTTGTATTAATAGTGTATTATCGTGCATACAGGTATCATTATTGCTTCCTAGAGTTACACTTTTAACACATAAGCATAAATAAAAGAATTAAAAACACTTATATAGATACTGAATTAGTACTACCCATGTATAATGTGCATCCTCATTTTTTCCTAAAAAATTTGGGCAAAAGGTGCTCCTTATACATGACAAAATATGGGTATACAAAAAGCTTCCTCATTCTGAATTCCTTTTAGATATTTCTGCCTCTTTCTAAAGTGCCTCTTTCACTTAAGGTCACAAAAACGTGACCCTCTGTCCTCACTGTCACAGTCCCCTTCTTGGAGCTGTATTCTGAGGTTGCTCAGGTGTGTGCTCCTGACCCGGGCTCTCCCCGCCCCCCCCCCCCCTCCGCGCCTCCTCCCAGGGGCCGCTCCTCACCTTCCGCGGCTACGTTTTGGGGGAGCTGCGGTAGGAAGGATGAGTTCCCTCACAAATCTGATGTGTAAATATGTCCAGCCGATGCTATTCTTATTAGAAATGTTTTGTCCATTTCATTTTTGTCATGAGTCAAGTTTAATTTCTTGATATATTGGACTTACTACTTTTTCTCTAAACCAATGAGTCAATTCTTTTATGTGTAATTTCATTCACTAGCGTTATGTTTAGAAAGGTCTTTCCTGCTCCGAGAACATGTAATGGTCCACCTTCTCTTTTCTCCTACTTCTCTTGGCTTCATTTATTATTTATTTGCATTTAATTCCTTAAAATGCTTAGTAATTTATTTTGGAGTCAGACGTGAGAGCAGCACCTATTTTTATGGTTTTTCTTGTTATTGTTCTTAAACCTTTACCCGAGGTCCCAGCGCCACTTAGCTATTACTTACTGATTGGAAGTGCCTCTTCTCTCCTGGAGTAACTACTTAAGATCCTATTGTATTTGACAGATAAAAATGATATCTTGTTCATGTATAAATAATGCGATTGGATAGACTCATAAGTGATTTCAGAGCTGTACACACAGGGAAGAACCCACTGCGAGTGGATGTTGTAAACCATCATCAAACTAGACAGGAAACCTGTTCCTTAGCCGTTTGTGACATCTTTCCACGAAAAAGTTTGACAAGCAGGAGGTGATGTCACCTGAGAATAGTCTAAGGGACAGAGATGACAAACCGCAGACGAGGTGTGGGGGATGGAGGACTGCGAGCACTGAAAACCGAGGTGCCCCCAGCCCACATGCATTTGCGCCTGTGCAAGCACGGACTCGTGGGACAGTCTGAGTGGGCATGGGCGGCGCGGCCCCGCTGCTGTGCTTGCGTCTGTCCTCCCTGTCCGAGTTACACTAGCTGGAGCTGCTAGGAAGGGCATGCTGGCTTCACCACTGGACTGGGAGCTCGGGGGTCCTCCTGGACAGCAGGCAGCCACCTGGCCACCACCAGGGGAGGGCTTGCCCGAGAGGGCGGCAGAACCAGCGGAAAGCAGAGCTGAGCGGTGGCGAGGGACTGGTTGGACGTTTAGCTAAAATGCCTTTGAAAAATTATTAGAGATAATTTGGAAGGCTTAATGAGGCTCTAAACTAATTGTGTGTGTCCTGCTCCTCATCCAGCTTGGGAGAATATATGCCGAAACCTTCCTATGCTCCACTAGCATTAAGGACATTTTGCTTTGCAAAGTCTGTGGTCACTTCCAGATATTACAAGGAATATATTTGCATGCGTACAAAATAATTCTGAGAAAAAGTACCTGAGTTTTTTTCAGGGGAAAAACATAGAATAACATTCATGTAAAATGATTGGTTCTAAAATCTCAATCCAGACTTTTTTAAAGTGATGCCAAAATATAATTAGTAATACTGGAATTCTCAAAAGCAAAGGTCTAATTTGTGGTGGGGAAAAGAGGGGGTGGATTCTAATAAAAGAAGTAAAAAAGAAACAGAAAAAAATAAATGTATAGGAAATTTCCGAGATTAATGATAATGATATAAAATAAACAGTTTTGCCAGGCACTATTCTGGGCATTTTACTAATGCAATCTTATTTAATATTCATAACAAGCCTATGGGGTATATATCATTATTTAATTTCTATTCAATAGTTAAGAAAACTATCCAAGTTCAGGGAGTTTGTAAGCCATAAAAGTGGGGGTCGAGCTCAGCCAGGATTTGAACCCTAGTCCATTTCTTATGATGTCTTTGCCCTTTTGGCTATGTTGCGCCTCCTCAAAGTGATGAAATGAAATTACTGATGAAGTCAAATGGACACACACTAACATGCTTTTCTAAGATCTGAGTGTGAGTCCAGCTTTTCCCATGGGTACCTTTCCTCTTCGTGCAACTTGGTAAGAATTTGCTGTTTCAGGCAGAGCAGAACGGGCTCTGGAGGATGTGAAGTAAGCCTGAAGCAGATAGTCACGTGCATGGGGGTTTTAGATGTTGAGTTTATAATTTACATCGGAATTTGATTTTGGAAGCCAGAGAGCAGGAAAGCAGACATTGAGGAGCTGGTGAAGAATGCTCCGCAGACATGCATGGCCGATGTGAGCTGGCAGGGAGAATAGTCTCAAGAAATGGAATTTGAAATAAAGTCATGAAAGAACTTAGAAGATAAAATATAAATAAACTGGCAAGCAACAACAACAAGTTTGGAGTTTAGCTGGCATCAAGAATTAGGGACTGCCCTGACCGGTATGGGTCATCGGTTCGATTCCCGGTCAGGGCACATGCCTGGGCTGTGGGTTTGGTACCGGTTGGGGCGTATGCCAGAGGCAACTGATTGATGTTTCTCTCTCACATCGGTGCTTCTCTCCCTCTCTTTCTCCCTCCCCTCCCCTCTCTCTAAAAAGTAAATAAATAAATCCTTTAACAAAAAAGAATTACAGATAAAAATTGAGAGATAATACTCCAAATTGGTCAAGCTAATCAGGAAGTGTTGTCGGTGGTTTTAAAATGCTGAACTGAAAAGACCAATTGGAATTCCTTCCTCAAACATGACAGAATGGGGCCCCAGAGCCCCGGGCAGCGCCAGTCCCCTGGACAGCACAGGGGGACTCAGTGACCGGGAGCTAGTCAGGCAGATCTGCAACTTGCTGCCCACTCTCCTCTCGAGTCATCAGACCCAGGGACTGTTTTGGGGGGCATTTTAGCAGGAGCTTGAGAGCTCAAGAGGGACCTGGGGGCAGAAGCAGCTTTCCTCTACTGTCCGACATTCTCCCGGCGGGTCTAACAATAAAATCTGCACAAAACAAAGGAACAAGAGACAACCAAATTCCATCACAGATGCAACGGGACCCCTGTATGGGAACCGCGCACACAGGAGAAGTTCGGAGACAGGAAGGAGAGACGAGGTGTACACGACATTCTGATTTAAGGGTGACGTCAGGCGCCCTGGAGCTTCTGGGGGCGGGGAGGAAAGTCATCCACGGGACACAGAGGAGAGCAGATGTTCAGTAATGAGGAGTTTGCCCTGCCTTACAGGCAGGCCGTAAAAAGTTATTTCTGTTGATACCTTCAGATAACTTCTGTTCGAATTAGAAGCAAGGCCTCTAACTTAAATTCTTTAAGGGAGAGATAAAAGTGTCTCTTGGGCCTCCAGGGTCTCGGTTAGCTTTAAGCTCAAAATAACTTGCATGCCTGCTGAGGCACCGAGCCGGGGAGGCCTGTCCTGAGCCCGGTGAGGAGGGGCTGGGCAGTTTGCAGAAAGTCAAGTGGGAGCACGGCTTACACTTTGCTGTAACATCCGAACTTTCACAAGACATGCCATAAGTTTAACAATATAATTCATAACTACAACACAAATGTGACTAATGGCAAAAATAAGAGAGGGAACTGACTGTACTTCGATGAGGGAACAGTTCATACTGGTTCCAGGAAAAAAAAAAGTGAGGCAGGCGCTGGGAAGGAAGGGGAGAGAAATTGCAAAACCTCGTGGACGTGCAAACAGCTCTCAAGAGTCTGGAAAGTGAACAGCCTCGGATTCCAACGTTTCATCCTCTTTCATTCTGGAAACTCAGCAGGGGCTTTGCATAAGTCACGTGCCTTGGCTCGGGCACGCCCGGATGGGTGGGACTCCGAGGCTGTTTTAGGAGGAGGAAAGGACTAGGAGGGGCCCCCTGTGAGTCAGCGGGACCCAGGAGTTATCTGGCCTTGCCCCAGGGTGGCTCCAGAGCCCCTGAAACACAGACTCCCCAGAGTGGTGGCATTTTGCCAGTGCCTAAAACTCTATAAACAGAGGGCTAGAATTGAAGGAAAACAAAAGAAGGGATGAGGAGAAGCGGAAGGGGTGGTTAATGACACACAAGGAAGGCACTGTATATACTCACTGGAAAAGGAAACTGCATTAATTTCACAAGCTTAGCACTTCACATTTGTCTGCAAACCACACACTGGTTCTAGATATTGTCACAGTACTCTTGTAACACAGAGATCTATGAGGACCCAGGGGATCCGCCCTGTAGAGCCTGACGTGTATGACTTTTGACTAAGAAGGTACCTAGAGCCTTCACGTCACAGGGGTCTAAGGAGCATCCAGAATTGTGGTTCTCGATTTCCCTTTAAATCTCTGGATTCCTTGACCAAACCGAAGGCGTTGTATCGAATTGCCCCCAATTGCCACAAAATCCTGACTCCAGGCAGTGCATTTCTAATGCTCGTTTTGTTGGGATGTCTCAGAATTAGGACAGGCATTAGAAACCTTCGATTTTTACCGCCAGCTCTATCACCAAAGAGCTCTTTGTCTTTGGCAAATCAGTTAACCTCCCTGTGATTCAGCGTTTCCATCTGTCAAGTGGCGGTAACAGGATTCCAGCCACTTCTCAGGCATTTAAGGATTAGCAGAGCTGATATACACGAAAGCATCTTCGAAAGTCTGAAGCATTGCATACACATACACAATGATCACGGACAGGGGTGCTGCAAATAGGGTTATTATGAAGTTATCCTGACAAACTATTTTGAAGTCATTTGTGTATTTATTCTCTGGGAATTGTGCCTGCCCTTGGATTTAGCCATTGAACTGGCAACTCGAGGCATGGACTTTTAGTCTCTCTGGGTCTGCGTGGCGTTTCTGGAGTCTGGACTGGTGAACTCCACGTTCAGTAATTTGTATAACAATAGAAGGGCACCCATTGTGGAATCCCTAGCACACTCACTCATACCTAATGACACGTGGGCTTCCTCAGGACTGAGTCTCATGGAGATCTTATCACATTTACCATAACGGATGGTTCAATCCATGTTCCCGAGCCACACCAATGCCTCCCTTGTTCACTGCGCATAGACTTGCCTATCATTTTACTAAGCACATGGACAGCACGCCACCCAATCATCCTCCCCCGCCCTTCGTTCTAGCTTAAAACCTCCTTATCTCTTGTTCTCCCTATTTCCTTTTCCCCCATTCACTGGGAAAATGTCATTCCTTGCTTGTCACCTGCATGGACAGGCATTCTTGGTTCTTATCAGTGCCCACTTCCGTATAGATGCTCCTTTCATTATTAACACCTTGCATCAAGCAAGAAACATTTAGTGAGCACTTACTATATGCTCTGGACTGTGTGTTTCATCCTTTAAGATACATTTCCCATCTTATATATGGTCTGAGCTTCTCTCCTCTAAAGCACAGGCGGCAAACACAAGGCCCACGGGCCGAATCCAGCCCAGCACCTCGTTTCTACCCAGTGGCAGCACCAAGGTCTCGCTTAGCTGTTAAGGAGTAGATACATTTATCCAGTCCTAAAACTACTTTCGGCCCTTTGAAGGCAAACGTGAGGCTGATGTGGCCCCTGGTGAAAATGAATTTGACACCCCTGCTCTAAAGGAACACAACAATGTCCTTTTTTTATCCCGTCCCTCACTCTAGCCATGAGCAGCTTTGTCTCCTCCCCTTCAAAGCCAAACTTTTTAGAACAAAAGTCTATATTTGCCACTTCCATATCTTTAAAAAAAAAACCTATTGAATTTAGATAGAGAGAGAGGGAGAAAGAGAAACATTGATTTTTCCACTCATTTATGCATTCATCTGTTGCTTCTTGCATGTGTCCTCAATGAGAATTGAACCTGCAAGCTTAGTGTATCAGGATGATACTCTAAGCAAATGAGCTACCCAGCCAGGGCCTGCCACCTTTATATCTTTATTGCACTTGGTGGCTTCATGGCAGAATAAAGAATGAAAGGGTTCTGGGATAGATAAGCCTGCGTTTGCACTCAGGCTCCACCATTCCCACGTTAACCTTCAGCTGTTTGTTACTCAGTTCGAGACCTTGAGTAAGCTGCTGGACTTGCCCAAGTCTTCATTTTTTCATCTGTGAAATGGTCACATACACCCACCTTGCAGAAGCAATGGACACATTCTGGCTCTTAACAAATGCCCCCATCCTGCTCAGCTATCCCGTGGCTGGCTGCATCGCTGATACAGCAGCCTTCCCGCCTCCGCTGTAAACATCCATCAACCAGCCAAACATAAAGCCTTTCCCCCAAACCAATCTGCCTAATGCTGGTTCTGTTAGAGTATCTCAGAACGGATTAAGAAGGAGGAAGTTTAACTTCCAATCCATCCCATCAGGTACCCAAGCAAACATTACTTTCGCTTCCTTGATTCCTAAGCACACCAGGAGCAATTTTAACATGGGAAATAGCACGGTTTGAAAGAAAGAATACTCGTACTGGCCTTATTCAGACCTGGGTTTGACTCCTAATCTCATTCTACAGTAACAATAGGACACTGGGGATTTATTTCGCTTCTCTGGGTTTCATGGTTCCTGCTTGTTAACATGGGACTTCCACTTCCTAACTTGCAGGAGGACTATGAGAATGATAAAATAACATGCGCACCTGGCCTGCACATCGTAGGTGCTCTACTTATGAATTATCGCAGAACCTGACCCTGTGTTCTTCATGGAACAGGCCCTTATTAAGCTCTCAGGGCACACAGACTTCTATGTCTGTAGAAAGACTGAGATAATTCTCCTTTTAACAAGTTAAACACTTTTTTTCCCTAAACCGCCGCTAGTGCCTGACACCTGCTAATGGTCGCACGTTCTGCAAAAGGCAAGCTCTGAAAAGCCACGGGCCCTTGTGAGTGTAGTGTGGTTGGCTGTCCTGCCTCCCTCAGTAGTAGCGCCCATGCAGCCCAGCACTCTTCAGAGAGCTTTCCCTCATCTGTGCAGAGAGCACTCACACGTGGTTTCTTATACTAATTTTATTTTTTTCAAAAATTCCCGTAACCTACTTTTTCACGTATATATTCATTTTCTTCCTAGTGAAATGGTAACCTTCTAAAAGCAGGTCTTGATGCGTCAACACCTGGCCACAGTGTCTGGCGTCTATTGTACACAGTAGGGCATTTAGTGCTTTATTAACTTGGACTTTCTTTTTCCATTTGGAGGAAAAAACCTAATGTAAAATATTCTGTTACAAAATAAGTGTGTACACAGTAAAACATTTAAGGAAAGAGGGAATCCTGAGAAGAAAATCTAACAGTTAGATCCCATATCCTGGTCCCCGCCCTCAAGAGATATTTCATCTATTCTTTTTTTTTTTACACAAAAGGGAGCATAGTAATACACTATTTTGTTCTTTGCTTTCTTAATTTTAAAAAAGAGATTGTTTAATATTTTTACAAATAGGGCGATCAGTTTTTGTTCAGAGCTGTGGAGTTCTCCAGTGCATGGATTTACTATAATTTATGTGGTCAGCCCTATCACTGATAAAAATTTAGATTATTTTTAATAGCTTTATCAAGATGTAATTTACATAAATGCACTGGTTTAAAGTATACAGTTCATTGGTAGTGCATTTACCATCATGCAACCTTCATCAAACCCCATTTTAGAACGCATGAATCGTCACAAAAATAAAGCCTGAACCTACGAACAGTCACTCCCTGTTTCTGTCTTCTTGCTCCCTCCCTGGGGCAACCACTAACCTACTTTTGGTCTTTATAGACTTGTCTGTTTTGGACACTTCATATTAATAGAATCGTACAGTATGTGGCTTTTTGTGACTGTTTTTAGTTAGTTGTTTTTGCAGTTTAGTCATGTTTTAAGCAGATATTGGCACTTTATGTTTTTTTAAGGGCTGAAGTATAGCCCACAGTGTGAAGACCGCATCTCTTCGTCCACTCATCAGTGGGTGGGTGTCAGACCTGTTGCCAGTTTCCAGCTGTCACCGACAACGCCTGCATGGGCATTCCTGTTCATGTCTCTGCGGAGACACAAGTTTTCATTTTCCTTGAATATATGCCCAGAGTAGAATTGCTAGGTAACCCCATGCTTAACTTCTGATGAACTGCAGGTTGTTTCTAATATTTTTATGTTTTTGGACTATTAATTGCAATGATACAATTATTCTTGTACTCATTCCCTTCACCATAAATATAAATACATTTTAGAATAAAGTCAAGAAAGTGAAACTGGGAGGTCAAAAGAACCAACATCAAAACATTTTGGGAAATAAAGCCATGTTGTGAGATTTTATCCATTTGTATGTTGTCTAGCACAAAAGGTAAATACCTGTTTTACCATAACCCCACAAACCTTGTGCATTATCATACTTCTTTAGTGTTAACAGTTCTGATGGGTAAAAACTAATCCGACGTTTCAATGTACATTTCTATGTTTATAAGTGAGGATAAGGGTGTCTTCATACATTTATAAGACATTCTATCTGTGCGTGTTTCTGTCTGCATTTCCTTTACACCGAATGTTGGAGGTACAGTATCCTGTTTAGTTAAATAGCTGAAAAGAATAAACAATGTCTCTTTTATAATTGGAATTTGATCAAATATAGAATATAATGTACAATATAGGCATAAAAGTAGATATTGACTTATCTATGTCAAAGTATCTTAGATACTTCCAGAAGACCCCTAGCAGCCTTCAAAGGTAAGAACTTGAAACCTCTGGGCCACTGGTTTGGAAAATCCAGTTTTAGAGAAATTTTCCTTGCTCTAACTAATAGTCATCTGTTCTTATCTTCAAAGGATCTGTAAACCCATAGTGGATGGGAAATTTTGAAGACTAATTTAGTTAAAAACAAAAACTAACTATATTAGTAAGAAACACTTTGCTTTGAGAGCAAGCCGCCTAGAAAATGTTGGTTAGCTTAGAGGAGTCCATCAAAATGGAAAAACAAAGTAATACTGAAACGTTAGCTTTTGCACAGATAATCAAAGCAGAAATCAGGATGAAAGTGAAGAAGTAGAGATAAAAAAATATGGTGATCAATTAGAGGAAGATAAGTAAAGAAAGGCTGTGATCGCTATCTTAAGTTTCTCCAGCTGGGACTTTACTTCTGCGCTCAGTGTCTCTGTAGGTTATTTTAGTTCCTAAAGATTCACGTGCCCAGTAACTTTGTTCACTATCCATTTGATGTTTGTACAGTTATTGCCATAATTGTATGTAATGAAGAAATGTAAATTATTTTTATAAGTGATTTTCTTTATTTTCAATTTATAAAATAACATGAAATTAAATCAGGCAGTTATATGATGGACAGTTTCTGCCTTAGAATCTTTTCTTTTTTTTTTAAAGATTTTATTTATTTATTTTTAGAGAGGGAAGGGAGGGAGAAAGAGAGAGAGAGAAACATCAATGTGCGGTTGTTGGGGGCTGTGGCCTCAATCCAGGCATGTACCCTGACTGGGAATCAAACTTGCAATGCTTTGTTTCACAGCCCGCGCTCAATCCACTGATCTACACCAGCCAGGGCAGAATCTTTTCTTTTTAACAAATATTACACATTATTTTAAAAGGAAAAATTTAATACGCAAAAATCATTTTTGTTGTCATATGCTCAGAGCTTACAGAGTGCCTCTCTCTTGCTCCATGATAGAGCATAACTGGGTAGATGATAATAATTGAACTTCTTCCCTTCTAATGCTAATGCTGTCTTAAAAGTATACCAATAACTTATAAAGGAGGAAAGAAAGGAGTGGAACTCAAATATTCAAAACTTCTTCAGATGAACTGATGCATGTGTTGAAGGAATGGTGACTGTTTTGGGTGAATGAACACTTTAAAAATAAAATCAATATAACCCAGAAGCGTAGCGTCAAGGAGCAAGGAAGGAGTGAGTGCCACAGAGACAACATCACGACTTTAGAAGATGGGCAAACAGAAACGGAGGCTCCACACTCGCCTGGTCAGGGGAACCCAGGTGGGAACCTGTGTTTGTCCCCTGAGCTGAGATGTGACTGGGGAGGAGGAGGTCAATGCCCTGTCTCAACGGGGTGGCTACCAAAGGGCTCCAGTCACTGTAAATTATGAAGTACAACTCTAGATTTGTCTACAAAACCTTCCCACTTTTTGAATGTTGACAACTAAGAAACCAACAAATAAATAAAACCACCAACCCTCCCATGCCCAAAGTCTGCACACCAAACAAAGCACATTTGCAGGCTATCTGAATTCATGAGTGAAACATTTTTTTTTTAAGTTAAGGAAGAAGAAGTTGCCATAAAGAAAAAGTTTATTAAGGGAAATTGCCTAATCATAGGTTCATCCAGAAAGCCAGCTTTGTTCCTGCTAACAAACACTCGTGAGGTTTTACAGGGGTAGATGGGACCATCGGACCAGACGGAGAGTCACAGGACTGCCACCAGAAGTCAGAGCTTCCTGCAGTGCCGCGGACAGAGCAGGTGCTCCCGGTGCGGTGCGACCCCAGGGGAAGGGTCAGTGGGCTGATGGGCAAAGGGACTGCAGCCCAGAGGAACCGTAAGAAGCACAACTATGCAGACAGATGGGTGTAAAGAGAAGGTGCTCAGTTAGTTCAATTAGTGTTTGCGCTTCTATGACGGTGACTATTACTGCCCTTGCTATTTGTGAAAGACCACCTAGGCAGAAGAAAGGAAGGAGCCGGAGTGGAGAGACTGCCCCAAAGCATCACATGATAAATAAAGACCTGGAGAAGAAGAGAAGGCCCAGAGGAGAAAATACAGAAGCCATAGAGAAGCTCCAATTAGAGTTGTGATCTTAGGTTTCTCCCTTTTCCTTCTTCTCTTGGGGAAAAAAAAGTATTTTTAATTACACAAAGAATATGCCAGGCATTTCTGAAAAAAAGTGTCGCAACACAGATCAAGTAAAAGTTCACATGGCTTCGCGCTCGCTATTTCCCTCGCCTTTCCGGACGCAGCCCGTGTTTTACCTTTGCTGAACTTACTCTAAAATACACTGCCCTGGGGATGCACGCATAGAAATACCTGATGAAAAACCTAAACATTCCGGTCCCGCGAATATTGGACGCACAGTCGTGGAGCCCACCCCGTTCTTTGTGACCGCGGTGGGGTGTTCTGGGATCCCCCAAAGCTTGCTCGCACCCCCCCTTGCCTGCGGACCACGCGGCCGCGAGCAGGCGCTCGCAGGCGCCTCTGCGGACAGGTGGCTGCAGCTCTCCGGAGCAGGTGCAGCAGGCGCGGCTTGACCAAAGCGGACTTGCCGAAGCCCTGCCTCCTCGTAGCCTCTTTGCGACTGGAGATTTTAAAACATTTTTCCATTTTGCCAACACAATTACTTAATCTTTCTGAGCCTTCATTTAATCTGTGAAAGGATACAAATTCTACTTCACGATAATATTATGATAACTATGTCAGTTAACAAAAGTGTTTATTATTAGTACCTAGCTTAGAGTAGACACTTCATAAATATTCATTCCTTTCCTGTATTACAGCTTCTTTAGTGAGGAAAAATTCATTCAAATTTGATGCGTTTGTATAATTTTTGTACGGTGTTGATAAACCTTTGCTTTTAGTAGCATGTGTTTAACCATTGAGTAAACTCACTTTTTTTAGGCTACATTCATATTCTATTTTTAATCACAGTTTTCTAATTAGGAATATCTCTTTACAGTTTAGCATTAGTGTTTTACTATGTCCTGTGTTGTAACTCAATTTCCCACTACATTTCTTTTTTTCAATTACTGTGAAACCTTTGTTTTTATAGTTCATTGTGACATTGTTTAGTCTTTACTTGGTCTTTTTCACTCATCTCTGGTGAATAAAGTTGTACTTTAATGAAAATGTAAATATAGGCTTATGATAATTTTTAAAAGGATTTTATTTATTTTTCGAGAGGGGAAGGGAGGGAGAAAGAGAGGGAGAGAAACATCAATGTGTGGTTGTCTCTCATGCACCCTCTACTGGGGATCTGGCCCCCAACCCAGGCATGTGCCCTGACTGGGAATTGAACTGACAACCTTTAGGTTTGCAAGATGACTCCCAACTCACTAAGCCAGGGTAAGCTTACGTTAATTTTTTAAACTTTTTACTGAAATGAAGATACAATTTAAAAATTGGTTGGGGTAATTTAGGACTTTTGATAATGTTCAAAGAGCTCAAATGTGAATACACTGTCCTGACTGTCCGCAGCTCAGACAGGCTCACCAGCTGGACATAAGGACTTCTCCACCTCATGTATCTCATCTGTGTGCTTTGGTTAATGATTCATACCAGTCAAATGCTACCAAGTTTTGCAGTTCCTAAATCTATTCACAAACTCCATCACTATATTATACAATTTAAAGTATCGTCAGTTACGCGGCACATCTAATCTTGTACGAAGTCCAACTATACCAGTAAATTGGTGAAATTAAAATCTTGTGAACAAATATTTTACAACTGCTCATACTGATTCCTCTTTTGTTTTTCCAACCCCTACATCTAACACACAAACAACTCCTACCGATGCGACCTCTGCAACGCATCTCAAATCCACCTACTTCTCCCCCTTGCACTGCACCACCTGGGTCCAAACCACATCATCCCTCACTCAAAAGCCTCCCAACCAGTCTTTCTGCCTCATTCTTATTTACCTACATTTTATGCTCCAAACAGCAGTCAAAGAGAAGCCCTAGAATGTTAACCAGATAGCAATGGCTTCAACTTCAGTGGCTTCTTATGACAAGCTCCAAACTGTGACCTTCCAGGACATATAGGATTCGGTCCGTCAGTGCCCACCGCTGCAGCCTCTTCTGGGACCCCTCGTCCTTGGCCTTCCAGCCCACTCAAGGCCTTTTGGTTTGTGCGACCTCATCAGGCTGGTTCTGACCCAAGGAATTCACACTGACTGCTCTCTGCTCAGACAGCCCTTGTCCTCTGTCACTGTCCAGGTGGACCCTCTCGCTGTTCATGTACCTGCTCAAATATCGTCCTCTCAGGGAGATCTTCACTGGTGACCTCACTTAATAGCTTCGCCTTGTCTGCCACCTGCTCAGTCACTCCATGGCATCACTATTTTTCACAGTTCTCAGCATTCTTTGAATTTGTTTATTCATTTACTTCTCTATTTTCTTCTCCTCCATATTAGGGGGTAACTCAAACCATATACGTCCATCTCATTGCTGTATTTCCAAGCATAAACACATAGTTGTCAGTCATGAAACATTTGTCGAATGGCCATGTAAATAAATAACCTCCTTTTAAAAAATTATGAAATGTCAAACCCTCTTGGATCTTGCCTCTTTCAGATCAACACCAAAAATGAAACACCATAAAAAATTCATTATGTAATTTATGTTTATCATTAATATTCACAGTAAGGATTATTGTCATTTTTAGTACAAAGTAGTGGAATGAAATGTTACAGGGCACTGAACAGTAAAAATGATGGCTAAATATAAGCTGAAGCCATATAATGAGTAGAAAGAATAACATTTAATATTAGCTGTAGAATTGGAATTGGAATAAGAAGTCATCTAATAGAGAAAGTCACTGGGTCTAAATTTAATTAAAATTTAACTCACAGACTTGGCTGAAAGAAAGGAAATCTTTAGCCATAAGAGAGCAGAAATAGTCAGAAACATAAGCCCCAAACTAAAGAATCCAAGTAGATATTCCAGAATTGGACGGGTCAAGTTCATTCAGAAAGATCAGCCAGAAAGGAGGCACCAGAGTCCAAGGTAGTCAGTCAATATAGAGTATCACTTAAGACCATATGCTCTGGAGTTGGTCAGACTTTTAGTAAAACCCCCTTGACCTTGCAGATTACCGCTGCCCTCGTTCATTGACTGAACGTTGTTACTTATTTGCAATGCGCCTATAGATATTTAATCATTATTATATAACTAATGAACAATGAAGCAGGTCAGTTCTTAGTGGCGGACTAAGAAACTATACATGAAACGACAATATTAGATCTGGATAATGTGAGTTGCAAAATGCAGATTTTTACACCCACGAAAGGGAGCGATGCTGGAGATGTAGCATGAAAAAACTGTGCTGGGTGGGGGAGAAAAAGAGGCTTGGTAAGCCCCCACTTGGGACTTTCCACACGTGCCAAGACTTTGCTATAATGGACACCAACCCAGAGTTACCTTGAGGGACTGAGGAAGTAGGAGAAGGTGTCCCCGCCTAAAATCCCCCAGCATGATTTCTGCTGGCAGGCTGTGCTAAAACTATACTGCTTATACTTACCTGGGTAAACTTTGACACCTACGAACTGGGTCTCAGTGCTCATTTTGACCAAACCTCTAATGCCGTCCTTTGCAGGACCACACCAAAGATGCACAGGCGACTCAGATTATTGGTAACACCTTGCTGAAAAACCTACTGTTTATTTAGAAGACAAGATTGTATGTAAAGAATCCTTAGTGAGCCCTGGCTGGCGTAGCTCAGTGGCTTGAGTGCAGGCTGGGAACCAAAGTGTCCCAGGTTCGATTCCCAGCCAGGGTACATTCCTGGGTTGCAGGCCATAACCCCCAGCAACCGCACATTGATGTCTCTCTCTCTCTCTCTCTCTCTCTCTCTCTCTCTCTCTCCCTCCCTCCCTTCTCTCTCTAAAAATAAATAAATAAAATCTTTAAAAAAAAAGAATCCTTAGTAAGTCAGAGGCATAACTAGAATGACATCAAACAGGAAGAAGTATAATTACTTAGTGACAAAAAATTTAGTACACTGCAAGGAAAAATATCAACTATGTACAGGAATCATAGAAAAAAATTTTAAGGGACCCCTATGTCATGGATAAAATATTAATAAATTTTAAAATTTAATACTAAATTTTAATATAGTTACTCAAAAGATAAAATGGTAATTTACATTTTAGATAACTGAAATATGAGTCCTAGTTCCTGAAAAGAGTCATATTTTAGGCTCCTATTAAATCGTCAGAATTCAGCTCTTCAGCCACTGCAGTCATTAAACTCAGGTTGACGGCGGTAGTTTTCACCGTTCAGGGCATCAGCGTCACTGGGCTTTATGTGGTACACAGGCTTAGGAACCCACCCTCAGAGGCCCTGATTCAGATGCTTTGGGATGGGGCTTAGAGGCCTGCACTGCTGCTTAGAGTCTCAGCGAGTTCTGGCGCTTGTGGCTAACGAACCACACTTTGAGAAACATTGACTTTTTCCCCCTCTCCTTTAAATGAAATGCTAGCTAATGGTGGCATTACTGACATAGTAAAAGATTTAGAATAAGGTATAAAGAGATGTTTTAGGTTGATTGCTTAAAAAGATTAAAAAAAATAACCTGGAGATAGCATTTATCCACTTCTGCCTATAAGCCCAGAACCAACAACAGCAGTATCCCCTGAAAAATTATCAGAAATTCTGACTCTCAGACCCCATCCCGGATCGACTGGGTTAGAAACTCTGTAGCTGGGGCCCAGCAATCTTGTGTAATAAGCCTTCTAGGCGATTCTGCTCCACGCTAAAGTCTGAGCATCACGGGTGCAGAGTGAATGGTGGGCCTTGTGTTATTCGAAGGTCCACATAAAAATGAAGGGACTGGTAACGGGAAGAAGTCACTGCACTCCTGAGGTGTGCAGCTCCATGCCTGACAGGTGCAGGTGAGGCAACAGGAGGTTTACAGTTGTTTGTATGAAAAGCAACACAATAATAAATGACAATGCAAGAATAAACTGTTTCACGTACTCATAGCTGTATTATTATCACAGCCTCTCTTTGTTCAGTCTTAAAGCACGACTTGTTTGTCTCTGACCCTCAGTTATATTATTTCGGGTCCTAGCTGACACTTGTTAGTACTTCATCCTTTGAAACTCCCTTCTGGCCCTCTCTACAAGAACCAAACTGTATATGCTCCAGCCACAGCCAAAGTAAGAGAACCTGGCGGTTAGGAAATGGGGAAAACCTCATTGAAAAGCCATAGCACTCCTCCTTTAGTAACTGGACAGACGGGGAAGTGGCGAGCAGGGGTGGAGGCTGACACGAGGCAACGGGGAAAATCAGGAGACGACTCCAGGGGCAGACTGAAGAGACTGTAGAACAGCAGACAGAGGGATGAGGAGCGATCTGCAACACACTGTTTATGGGACGCTGGCGACCAGTTTTCTACCCAGAAAGGGACCAGAATGAGGCCAAGTGGACCCACCCGCGGCGGCAGAATCCCTTTTGACCACTCCCAGAGCAAATTGCCAGGGGATTAGAGTTTCTGCTTCTAAAGACAGAACCATAAACCCATAGGACTGAAAGTTCTTGCGAGTCACTATTCCAGTGGCTTGCATGTAGTTTGTCGTAAGTAGACCTGTTGATTCTGTATGCAGCCCTCTTCCTGTTCCCACATAGGATTTTGGAACAGCATGAGAGAATCAGCTAGCCTGAGGGATGACACGGCAGAGGATAACTCTTTTAAAGAGGCCCCCGATTCTGATTAGAGATAAGAAATCTGAGGCCCAGATCAGTTTAGAGATTCACTAAAGTACATAAGGCTGCAGATCTTGAGACCCTGGGACCAGAATCCTGTTTTCCTTATTCAAGTGTTATATTCTTTTTACCATCCCATGAAACCCAAAACAGCTCTTTCTCTTTCTCTCTCCTTGTTTCAAACTTCTAAAAAGATCAAAGATAAACAACTTCCTTCGGTAAGTTTTTTCAGCCTCTTCGTGATGAGATAACACAAAGGTACATGTTAGCCTCTAAGATGGAACAAGAAACTGGGGAGAGACACAGCCAGACAGGCAATCAATAGCCCATACTAGACTGAGAATAAACACAGCCAGGCAGAACTTGTCCCCCAGACAGAAATAGTGGTCCCAGTCTTTTGGTGAAGAGGAGGAACTTAAGGTTTCCTACAAGTCATGGCTACATGCTTGCTTGCTCATGTGTGTGTGCGCGTGTGCATATGTGTGCTGAGATGATTCTGGAGGTGAGTGTGGTTGATAATGAACTTCCTGGAAGCGGGGGGATATCTGATAGTCAAATCTCTGAGCTGGGGGCAGGGAGTGGGAGTGGGGGGTGGGGAGAGTGAGCAGAGTGGAGATTTATCAGGCAAACGCTCCATTGACGGTCCGGGCTTCTTGACGGAGAATCCAAAAAACCATCAAAGAAGGGACCCAGGTGGTGGGGGGAGGGGGCAGAACAACAGCGACTCCAGACTCCATCATGCAGGTTTTGGTGAAGGTCCCACCTGACCGAGGAGCCTGTTATAAGCAATAAACCGGGTTGGCCTGGCTGGTGTAGCTCAGTGGATTGAGCGCGGGCTGCCAACCAAAGCATCACAGGTTCGATTCCCAGTCAGGGCACATGCCTGGGTTGCAGGCCACGGCCTCCAGCAACCGCACATTGATGTTTCTCTCTCTCTCTCTTTCTCCCTTCCTTCCCTCTCTAAAAAATAAATAAATAAAATCTTTAAAAAAAAGCAAAAAAAAAAAAGAAACCGGGTTGGATTGAGCTGAAACGGCGCTGAGATAAGAATGGCCCACAGGGTGTGGAGTTGGGGCTGCTCCATGGTTGTAACTAGGCGGGGGCTTATTTGACCTCACTGGGAAAAACCCCTGCCTTCTTCTCGAGCTGAAAAGAGAAGAATGACAAGAGTTGCCACTCTCCCATTTCGTAACGCCCCGCACTGTCGGTGTGCCTTTCGCAGGCAGGCTTCCTGCTGGGGGTGGGGGGCGCTTCTCAGAGGTTTGGAGCTGCAGACTGGCAATAGCCCCGTGCTCTTCCTGTCCGCCCCCCATGGAATGCTGGGCACAAAGGCATCTCAGGGCGCCTCTGCTCGTGTGCCACATGGGGATGGGGCAGAACCAGATTCCAAGGAGGCATTTGGAACTAGGGGCGGGGTGCCCGTGGGGGCGACGGGATTGCTTTTGTTCGTTGCAAGGGGTGGTGAGCAGAGCTGGCTTTTCAGGGGTTAGAGGTCAAGGAAGCTGGCATTCCTGCACTGGGACAGACGGTTCTGCGCAGTGAGGAATAGTGCATTCCGGACGGCTGGCGGCATTCTGGAAAACTTAACAGCTCATTGTATAGATGAGATCCAGAGTGGTAAGTGCTTCAGAGTTAGCTGTAGAGCACAGATGAGCTTCCTCGAAATACACAGGGTACCGCGGCATCCCTCTCACGGGGCTCACGCTGCTGCCCACAGCGGCCTCTTTGTGGCGTCTGTCTTGTATTCCAGAAGCCTACCGTTTTTACACCCACCTCAGACCAGCGAGATTTTGGAAGGGCATGCTGCTACTATGACCCTTGGCCTTGTCAACAAAAGCAAATATGTACTTTCACACAACTAAATATATAAAAACTTGCAACTTGAGATGATGGCTGGATGACTAGTCTTCATTTGGCACTGATTAAGAATGGCTTCGGCCCTGGCTGGCACGGCTCAGTTGGTCGGAGCATTGCCCTGCAAACTGAAAGGCTCGGGCTTGATTTCCAGTCCGAGTACCTCCTGGGTTGTGGTTCTGTCCCCCGTTGGGGCATGTAGGAGAGGCAACTGATTGATGTTTCTCTCTCACATCGATGTTTCTTTTCCTCTCTCGATCCCTTCCTCCCTCTCTAAAATCCATAAGCATGTCTTTGGGTGAGATTTAAAAAAAAATGTAAAAAAAGAGTGCCTTCACTTTGAAAGCGCCAGTCTTTGAAAAAACAAATGCGGTCTGCCTGTCTAGGCAGTCATAAATGGCGGGAAGAGAAACAAGGATGGAAACATCAGAGTTTTTCGGTAATGAGGCTTTTTGTCAAAGTGGAAAGCAAAATAAAAACAGCAGCGCAGCTTCCTGATTTTCGGATTCGATCAGTCCGTGGGCCTGTCGTTTGGCTTGGCTTCCTGATCCCATTTTCACGGAGCTGGTGGGGGCGGTGGAAAGCAGGACACCGGTATGCGTGCGGCGAAGCTTCAGAGGCAGGGGTGAAAATGGGAAGGGAAGGGGCTGGCGTCGGCCTCATTTCCAGACCCAGGCTGGACCCTTGTCACGAGGCCTTAGCACCCATGGGAGGAGGGCACCCATCTTCATTCTTATAGAGAATGTATTTCAGGCTTTGAAAAAAATGTGGACCGTCTCAGGAACGCTGGCCCCGGTAACACCGGAATACAACTTTTGGTCAGCTGTCACTGTTTCCTGGCCCTCATGGCCCACACGTCCTATTTCGGTACCGCTGCACATTCACTAACATCACACAGCGGCCCAGCAGGCTAGAGCCAGACACCTGTCTGGTTTCCGAAGCACTGTGGCTAACCTCCGGTTTACTGTTTTTGTGGCTGCCTTCCTGTCACAATGTCTTCGCCATCCAGAGAGGCCTCTAGTCATTCACAAGCAGCGGGGGGTCTGTAATGTACCCATTCCTTTGATCTCAAAGGACCCCGGCACTAGAAGGCACCTGAGGGGTGATCTAATTCACCTCTCTCATTTTGCAAATGACAAGGCAGTCAAAGAACGTACTTGTCCTAGATCACCCCAAATTTGCAGAGCAGAGCCCCAGATGGAGTCTCTTGACATTCAACTGGACCGCACTGTCCGGTGTAAGAACTGCGGGCCGATTGGATTCCCCAAGAACTTGTGGTGCTCAAACTGCTGGCTGTGATGGAATTCGGGAATCGTTAGAATGCAAGACTATTTTTTTTCCCCAGCAAGGTTTTCAAACTTTGCAATTGCATTAGTTCAAACTTTCCAGCCTTAACGTTTATGTATAAAAGGAGGCTGCCACCCAAATCCCCAGCACCCTTCACCGTCTCTCCCACGTCCGTGAGGCCGAGAGTGCGCGGGCACGTGAGTTCTGAGATAAGGGGCCTTGCATTGCAGCTCCGGCTCTGAACTACAAAGCCAGCGACGCTGCGAGAAGCTGCAAGAGTACCCACTTCCTACTTTGCTGGTGACATATTTTTGCAAAGCTGTTCTCAGCTTCCCCATCTCAAGCAAGTTCAGGTCTAGAACAATGCCTTCAGGTTCCTTTTTATGCTGCTTCTGCTGCGCACAGTAAAAACAGCCTTCCTAGCAGACATGGATGGTTTTTCGCCAGTGAATTTGAATTGTAAGTATGATCTGCTGCCCTGCATTTATCTGATGCAGCATTTCCTTCCAAGTTAGTTCCCCAGGACCATTGGTCCTACTAAGCTATTTTGAGAGGGAGGGACAGGGGAGAGAGAGAGAGAGAGAGGGAGAGGAAGAGTTCTGTGGTCAAACATGACTTGAAAAATTGCCACAAACTATACTCTACTTTTGATATCCATAATAATTAGCAGTGTATCAAAGACCATCAAAAGGAGCCCTGGCTGGCGTAGCTCAGTGGATTTAGTGCGGGCTGCGAACCAAAGCATCGCAGGTTCGATTCCCAGTCAGGGCACATGCCTGGGTTGCAGGCCACGGCCCCCAGCAACCACACATTGATGTTTCTCTCTCTCTCTCTTTCTCCCTCCCTTTCCTCTCTAAAAATAAATAAATAAAATCTTTAAAAAATAAAATAAAATAAAAGAAGACTTTAAAAAAATGAATTTGACCTTGCTCCAGCCAGGATTTCCCGAGCAGTGTGAAGTGCGTTTAGCCCACCACACTCACTAACAACCTGCAGAGCTCTCAGCAGGCGGGCAGTGTCGAGGTCACCACCAACCTTTACTGAGCGCCTTCCTTCTGCCTCACGGGGTCCCAGGCATGTTATGGAGTAAGATCTGTTTTAAGGGTTAAAGATCCAAGGACAAATCCAGACGCTGTAGTCAGAGACTCAGGATTTGAGGTGGGATGCCCCTCTTGACCCCTTCAGTGACTGTGGGTAAATTACAAGGGTCTCTGAGCCTCAGTGTCCTTCCTTGCAACATGGGGAGAAGAAGAATAGATCGTGGCATAGTGTGTGAAAAAAAGAAAAGAAATATTGGTAGAATATCTAAATAGAAGCACTAAATGAGCAATACTTCAGTTTTCTAACTGCACCCAGAGGCTAATTTTTTTCTAATCCTTAAAGAAATATCACCTGGCTATGTATCACGGGTGTGACATGGCAGGTTTTCTTCCTGCAGATCTTTGAACGAATTGTCATCGTTTGCTGACAGGTACCTGATAATTTTCCCATAAGCTTAGGAAATCCTTTATTTTAAAAAAAATCTATCTTGCGGAGCACACAGAAAATGTGCTAAGTTTTAAAATCTCTCTAGTCCCGCTTCTCAGTGGGTTGGGGCACAGGGTCGTTTGTACGTTGCTTCCTACAGAAACGTGAGCTTGTTATCACATTAGCTAACAAGTCTTTTCAGCCCGTCATATGAACAGCCTCTGCAGAGCGTTTCCTTGCTCCAGGCACTTCTCTAAAAGCTTTGCTTATGGAAACATTCGTGTAATTCTTCAAAAACCTTAGGAGAGAGGTAGCATTATTTTTCTCTTTATAGGTGATGAAACATGCACATTATTAACTTGCCCAGAGTCTGACAGCTACTGAGGGGCGGCGCTGGGGCTCGAACCCAGGCAGCCTGGCTCTGGAGCTGGCACCTTGACCACTGGGCACCCCCCACCCCCACCCCTGGTGTAGCTGAGCATCCATACAGGGTGCAATTCCTGTGGGGGAGCAGGAAACATGGGGTCCAGTAGGAAAAAAGAGATGAGACCGTTTCCATTCTTAGGGGACAGGGAATGGTATGTAGGTTTATCTTTACAGCAACTTTTTACTTCCTGCTTCTGCAGATACTCTAAGTCACAGAGAAGTTCACTTTGCTACACCACCGACCCTCCCTTCACTCCTGCAGTGAGCTCACTGTCACCCATTCTCCCCCAGCCCTTCTCTCCTCTGTCCTCTCTGGCCTTGGTGACGCCTGCTCTCTCTGGGGCTCTGCTTAGGTGTCAGTTCCAATGGGAAGGCTTTTCCTCTGACCTTTTTTTTTCTTTTTTTAAAAGATTTTATTTATTTATATTTTTTTAGAGAGGGGGAAAGAGGGAGGGAGAGAGAGAGGGAGAGAGAGAGAGAGAGAGAGAGAGAGAGAGAGAAACATCAATGTGCGGTTGCTGGGGGCCGTGGCCTGCAACCCAGGCATGTGCCCTGACTGGGAATCGAACCTGGGACACTTTGGTTCCCAGCCCGCGCTCAATACACTGAGCTATGCCAGCCAGGGCCCTCTGACCTTTTAGGAAGAGCTAAGCCTCACGGCACCCAGTAGGCTTCGCTGCCCTTACTTTTTAGCCCTTATGGGGTGGAGTATAAGTGCTCATTGATGTGTCCAGGGCTCTCGTTACAAGTCAAGGTTCGGGAAAGCAGGAATTCCTTCTTCCCAGCACATAAACAGGAAAAGTGTATCAGACCCATCGCGCCGCTGAAAGAAGAGTGTGTTTCTGCTCAAGCTGTGCCTCTCCTTTTATTTTCCTGTGCCTCGTCATTCCTCCTGAGCCCTCCACCGACACATGATCCCGATTCCAATCCTTCCGTCCTCAAGGGAGACCAGAGGATCTCTTGTAACAACACTGTGTTGAGCATTTTCAGGCTGGGTGCTGACCGAGACTCTCAGGGAAGTCCTTCGGGGGATGCTGACCGTTCCCAGGAAGACAGTGTGGGCAGGAGTCTCACCATCACTATGGTGATCTGGCTGGTATGCTGGCCCCTTAGGAGCAGAACACAGGAGACATGGAGGCAGAGATGCTGTAGCAACCGGCGCCGCTGCAGCTGCTGCCGCCATCTCCCTGAGTAGGAAACGGTGGCAGGTGTCACCCGCAGAACGCTGGCAGAGTTAAAACTGGGTGCGGTAGGGGCAGAGGCACCATTACCTGCTCTCTGCCTCTCCTGCCTGGGTTCTGATTCTGTTGTCACCGTGTACGATGAGTTGTCTTAGAAACCAGGCTGTATCGCTTTATGCTTTCAATTTTGAGTAGCCATTCCATTAGAATGAAGCTAAGAAATGACTTAAGGGATTGATTATTTTTCTATAGTTTTTTGGAACAGAATTTTTAGGTATTGGCTACCTCTGTGGCTCACTCATTCCTTCAACCATGCTGGCCACACACCTAGTGCAGAGATGTGCTGCTGAGTGGAAGGGCTGTGAGGGTGATGGGGCACCAACCTCACTTTCATGGGAGTTACAGGACAACGAGGGGTCAGGGGCAGAAATAACAAAAACCGTCTGGGGTGTAATGGGTATGATACTGCAGGGATGCGACTCTAGTTGTAGGGATGTAGCCGAGTTTCCAGCAGGTCATCAGACTGGGGCTGTTGGCTAAAATGTTCTGGGATGATAGGTATGTACAATTCCTGTGCTGTCCTGTACTACGCTGACCAGCCACAGGTGGCTATTGAACATTTAAAATTTGGCTAGAAGAACTGAATGTTAAGTGTTATTGAATCAACTGAAATTGAAATAGCCCCCTGTGGCTAGTAGCTACTATATTGGAGAGTACAAATCCAGGTAGCAGTCTATCAGATAGGTAGAACTGTAAAACCTCCGCAAAGCATTGGGACCCAAGGCGCAGGCTGGAGTGTCAACAACGTAAAGAGAGAACTGAAGCTCCTACAGGCTCCAGACTGTGTAACTACCTGCCTATCTGACATCTCAAAGCTCCCCTAATTGCCCATGGTCAGGTCCTGCCTGAATAAAGTCATGGTCCTGCCACATAGCTAACCCAATTTTCTAACCAAAGGACCTGTCAGACCCACCTTCTTCCCGTCTCCACTGCCACCTCCTCATCCGGGCTCTTATCACTTCCTGAACTGCTCCTAGAACGTCCTTCCCAAACATCAAACATGACCAGGTCACGGCCCTGGCTGGGTAGCTAAGTTGGTTACGATGTCATCCTGATATGCCAAAATTGCGGTTCGATCCCTGGCCACGGCACATACAAGAATTGATCAATGAATGCACAGCTAAGTAGAATAACAAATCTCTCTCCCTCTCTAAACGTCAATCAGTAAAAAAATACGACCAGGTCACCCTCATATTTAGGCAAAAGCTCCAAGTCCTTAACATGACCTATAAGGTTCAGTGTCTGCCTATGACCCTAGTCCCAACTTTTATTGCTTTTACTCCTTTCTCTCCACTCCAACCTCACTTACCTTGTTACTTCTTATTGTTCATTAAACACACTGTACGGAATGGAGGCCCAGTGGGCATGTACAGATGCCACTGGTGTGTGCGTGAGTGTGTATGTGCGAGTGTGTGTGAGAGTGTATGCCAGTGTGTGTATGTGAGCATGTGTGAGTGTTTGTGTGAGAGTGTTCATGTGAGTGAGTGTGAGTGTGTGTGGTCAAATATTATATATCACTGCCATTTGGTTTCACCGGAACTGGAGGAAGCTCCTAGAGACACCGTGCAGACGCCTCTAAGCAATAAAAATAAATGCTTATATTTAGGCCTGTGGTCTGTGTTTGTGTAGTGCAAGTTTTAGTTAAACGGAAGGCTTTCAAAGAGACTCTGGCCACATACATCATGTTAACTGGGTTGGTGTGCTACGCAGGCACAGTATGGGAAACCGACCCTGAAATCAGGCCCTTTGCATGACAGCTCCAATTCAGGGTGAAAACAGGGGCCCCAGGTTACGTGCTTTGAAGGTCCCAGCACTCGGCAGGCAGTGATGTCAAACACTGGGTAAAATCAGGTGCCGGCGGGAGGCAGAGGAGTGAAAACGAGAGGGCTTTCTTCGCGCCACTACTTTCCCCACGGCAGCTGGTGCCCTGTCCTGCACACTTTTGTGCCATTGTTTCCGTCTCTCTGTTGTTATTAGTGTTCTAGGCATTTCAGGAAAATTGCATTGTCCTCAAAGCTGTTCAGGGCAGAATTGTCTCCTTGGGAAAAAGAGAATGAGCTGCAGGCCAGCCTGGCTCTGAGCAAAACTCAGGGGACAACGTTTGTCTCCAGAGGTCCCTGTGCCTCCTGTGGGCGTTGGTTCCCTTTTTGGGTTTTCTGGAGCTCTGGTCCAGGAAGGAAAGGGGTCATCTCCAAGGTATCTTTAGTCACAAGAGCAAGCAAGCATGCTGTACGCATTTGAGCTGTTAGGACCTGCCCTACGAGTACTTGCAAACTCTGGCATCCAGCCCTGTCTATACGTGAGGCTGGTTGAATATTTGATGGTTTCCTGCATGCTGCAAACCCAGACTTAGGTGACTCTTTTAACATAATCCATTAAGTGTTGTTCCGATAGATGTTTCACAATAAAATGTTTTCCTAGTAATGTTTTCCCCTTAGATATGTGATGAAAAGTTCTTGGTCAAGATAGCAGGCTGACAACATATTATAGCAACACTGCTCACCCCAAATGTCTATAGAATATGGAAAGTATATTTGACCAAAATCCATAAACAAGCCCTGGCTGGCATAGCTCAGTGGATTGAGCTCGGGCTGCTAACCAAAGCATCGCAGGTTCAATTCCCAGTCAGGGAACATGCCTGGGTTATAGGCCACGGCCCCCAGCAACCACACATTGATGTTTTTCTCTCTCTCCCTTTCTCCCTCCCTTCCCTCTCTAAAAATAAATAAATAAAATCTAAAAAAAACCCCCCATAAACATGCTGAAAATCAAGAAAGGAAATCCACAGTGGACCAGAGCCATGAGGAACCTCTAAAACAGGGGTGTCAAACTAATTTTCACCGGGGGCCACATCAGCCTCGAGGTTGCCTTCAAAGGGCTGAATGTAACTTTAGAACTAACTGTATAAGTGTAACTACTCCCCAACTAAGGGCAAGGAGCTTGACATTGCCGCCAGGTAGAAACAAGGTGCTGGGTGGGATAAAACAAGGTGGAGGGCTGGATTCGGCCCACGGGCTTGTGTTTGCCACCTGTGCTCTGAAAGATAGGTCTGCAGAGAGCTCAGCTGAAAGGGGTCACAGAAGCCCAAGCAGAGCCCATGAGAGTGGGTTACAACGAGTGGGCACCCGCTGAGAGCACCCCACACTAAGAGAGGGAGAACGCTGGGGCAGGAAGGGGCATGGGGGAGGACTTGGAGGAATCTTTACTACCAACACGTGCACAAGCACAGAACCTCTTAACATTCAAGAAAAACCAACAGCAAGAGAGGAGGGCTCTGGAGTCAACACAGAGCAAACCTCACACCCGAGGAGCCAGTAACGCAGCAAGAGAGATGCGTCTGAAAGAGGACCAAGCTGACGCTGTGGTAATGAAAATGTTTTATGCTGTTTTTAAACAAAATGCAGTGTGACAATGCGACAGCTGGATGTCACGGTTCCTAGTGTTGATTGATACCTGGGGCAAATGCTGACGGTCACCATCTATTACTTGTCTATTTTTCAGGGGCTTGTTATTTGAGCATTATCACCTTTTCATACATATAATTGCTGCCAATGATCTTTAAATCTTTATGATATATCAGGAACTTTTAAAATATTCTTTATACTTATATTCGATCCTCACAATCCCTGTGTGACAGAGCTGATTTGTAGTAACAGACGAGAAAATCGAGGCTTGGAGCGTCTAAGGGCCGTGGTCCCACAGTGAGTGACACAGTTTGTCCTGGACCCCGGGGCCCTCCCGCAAGAGAGCATCTGCTCCAAACTCTCCCCGATGAAAAGCAATGGTGTAAACTCTCGTACTTTTCAAGACCGAAAAGAGTGCTCCTGTCTTGACAGCGCATCTCACTTCTCCTAGATCGTTAAGCGTTGATAGCGTTTTCAGCGAGTTCTCTTATCACTTTCCCAGTGAGATTAACAAACGTTTCCAACTTACAAACATACGGTGACGAGCCCGAACAAATAATTCCGTGTTTGCCAAGGCCACACCCGCGCTCTCCTGTCCAGCAGGCTGTCCGGTAGGCTCACCCATGCAGGAATCTGTCTGCAGCGTCAAAACTGGAGGGTGCTTGTCTGCCAACACGCACACCTTTGAAGACCAGCTGAGAGGTGCCACTTAAAATAAATGCACCCTTTATTTGAGGACAATGGATGGACTTTCTTTTGCATTGACTTAATTTCTATTATGGACGACGAGAACACAGTCCTCGTTGGAAGAATAGCTACTTTACACACTAAACTTGTTGAAGAAAAAGACGATGGTTGTGACCAAGTGAAGAGTTATTGGGTGGCGGGGTAATGAGGCCAGTGCAGTTGTACTCGGGGCTGATCAGACTGAAAGCACAGACACACCCAGTGTTTTAACTCTGCTGGTCCCTTAGCCCTCTCGGTTGGTTCTGGTGGAGGGGAGGGGGCTGGGCTACACCAAGCATGGAGACCTCCCAAGGGAATAAACACGGTCACCTTAGGCAGGACACTGGACTCCATCGTCATTCTGACCCGTGTCTTACGACAGCCATTCTTACAGCAATACTTAATGATTCAGGGTTTCAAAGCCTATTTATCTTACCACCTAGGTTTTTTCCTTTGCCTTGAGTACCACCCTAGTGCGAAATGCGGCTTTTTAATTGGATGAATAGTAATTATGTGTGCCATGGGAAAAACTCTGTGCTGAGCTACCCTGAAGGCCACCGCAAGGCAGGAAGGGAGAAAAGAAATGAAAACAAAGGGGAATGGCGAACAGAAAAAGGGCAGGAAGGAGAGGGAGGAGGGAGTGGTGCGGCCGTGATTGCAGATGCTCTGTGGGGGGCGGGGCACCGCACTCAGTGACTGACTGCCCGCCTTCTTCGTCTCCCGGCTTCGTCTCGTGTACTAACTACCAAGACTCTGCAGCACACCAGAAAACACATTCTTTGCTGGTCTGACAGAAATAGGCGGAATTGTGATTCATTCATACCAGATGGCTACTGTTGGGCTAGTTGTTCTCACTTTTGTATTTGACGGCCTAAGGGAAAAGAGGCCAGTGGCCCTGACTAAAGGGTCAGGTGTTGCATGTTTTCAAAATTCTTGAGGCACGCCAGGTGAAAATTGCTGTTCTAGGCCAATGGTCAAAGCATGTACAACTTAACCACCAAGTGTTAGAATCGTGAACTTACTGTGTCCCTCTTGGGGCTCCAGACACTCCTTGGGGGTCTGTGGACCTCTTTCTGATCCAGCAAATAAAAGGTTAAGCCTGACATAGCAAAGGACTTTCGGGACTCTGGCCCCAGCCACATGGACGTTAGAAACTTGAACAGCACTTCGGCACCTGTTCTAACTAGACCAGTTTTTAAGGTCTACCATGGGACACCACTGTTTGATGAAGCAGAGCCCTCACTCATTTCCATATGTGCTATAATCACTAACTTCAAGTATCCTGTCTCATGGCCTGTTTCTTCTGTTTTCAGAGTAATACCTATGGATTAGAAACCCTGTCTCTTTCCATCATCCCTTTTACCCCCTGGCGCAACGGTGGTTGGTCTCTTAGGCTGGGGTATTTCTCAGTGTGGTCCAAGAACCACCTGGTGATGGTGAGAGCTTTTTCCAATTCTTGGGTGCCATCCAGGCTTCTTGAACTAGAAACTTTGGGGGCATTCTCATGCAATTTAAAATTCAATAATCTTTGAGCCCCGGCTGGAGTAGCTCAGTGGATTGAGCACCAGCTGCGAACCAAAGTGTCCCAGGTTCGATTCCCAGTCAGGGTACATGCCTGGGTTGCAGGCCATGACCCCCAGCAACCGCACATTGATGTTTCTCTCTCTCTCTTTCTCCCTCCCTTCCCTCTCTAAAAATAAATGAATAGAATCTTTTAAAAAAAATTCAATAACCTTTGAAAGATTAAGGCCCAATTTTGACGTTTTCTTGCTCCTTCTGAATACGTGACGTATAAACTGTCAGTCAGAATGTCTGTCCATTTTGGCCATCTTCCTCCTTAGAGACCCACTGAGGGTTACAAGGGTCAGAAAGATTTGGGAGAGACAGTGGCTTCCGTGGGAGTCCTTGTAACATTTTAATTCAGGAAAGAATCTGGAAACTTTCAAATCCAAGGAGACAGCTGCTCTTCAGCACCGTTATTTTTTTAAGAGGATGCAACAGCATCCCTGCTTATCACACCCATTTGGAACAATTCAGTTCCCACACTTCTGTTGGGATCGACAAAGCTCTCCTGGATACATTCCGCTCATCAGTAATTTGTTTCTAGGAATGTAATGACTACTGATAGCAATATAAAATAAAACCACCACTTCTCACCTGGCCAAACCTTTCAGCCATCTCCTTCTCTCCGAAGAGGTGGGGAAGAGACCTTTGAATAAGAAATGTCTAGTTATATGCAAAGGAAGAAAACAGCTGAGTTTAAGCGTTTGGGTTAGAGGCAGCTGGACCATTCTGAATAAAAAAAATGAAAAAAAAAGTTCTTATTTTTCTTTGCCATTGAGAAAGAGGAGATAAAAATGAGGGAAAGAAAAGAAAGGGTGAGCAAGAGGAGAGGGGACAGACGCCTGAGGCGCAAATACGCAGCTGCTTTTGAAGACGGGTCGCAGCCATAATCCATTTCAAGCTTCTAGCTTCAATGCAGTGTAAACTCTTGCCTCCTCACACCCTCAGCAAAGTCTGTTGTGCACATGAAAATGCCTTCAGTAAGTGGTTTGCAGCGAAATCTAAGGAAAAGCGCCAAGTCTTGTTCAGGTGACCGCAGTAGAGCCCGAGGTCAGAGAGGCAATGCCCAGGCTGACCCAAGCCCGAGGAAGCACAGACGGAGAGTCCGAAGTGACCTTGAGAATCCAAGCCGCTTGGTCATCCACTGGCCTTCTGTGGAGGCCATCAGATTTTCCCATAAGACAGGGCTGGTGTTATCCGGATTTTAAAGGCCACACTAGCTGCTTTTCTACTTCCTGCCTTAGCTTTTCCACTTGGAAGTCTTGTTGGCACATGGGATTTGCCACATTTACCTAGCAGTTCAGGATTCAGCACCCTCTTTGGTCCACGGGCCTCCACAATCCTCTGCAGGGGACTGATCTGCGTGGCAGAGGCGAATGTAGCTCAGCCCTGATTTGGAAAACCAGCAGGCACGAGCTGGCACACAGGATCCAGGCCCATGGATTGGCTTTCTGGTGGGGAACCAGGCCTGCATTGCACCCAGGCTGCTCTGAGGCCTGCTTTGGCTAAAAGTCCCTCACCCTGAAGCAGCAAATGTTGACTGCACATCTTTAAAGTAACTTCCTGAAGTCTGTGCGAAACCTCCCTAGGATGGAGTATAATCAGTTCAACCACTTTTCCCCTTGCATTTGCAACATCCTTCTCTTTGAAGTCACCAGCGACATTCTTTTCTTTGTCATCCGTAAAAGGTAATCACCTACAGCGAACCTGTGCACAGTAAATAAGGACCATCCTCATGGAATGTGACCAGAAAAGCAATAAAAGCCTGCCCAGGCAGGGGTCGGGGCCCTCTGTCTCACGTAGAGAGCGGCCATGCCGTCCCTTTTTCTGCACAGGACTTCTGCAGTCCATGTGAATCTGCTGGTCGCAGCCACAATACACGGATCCTGCTGGCCAGAGTATACATAACCCCTCAGCGTTTTCTGTGGGTTTTGCTAGCAGGTTTCCCCTACTCACAAGAAAGGAGATTACTGGTGATGGTATGGAGGAATGGGAAAAAAATAAGATTTTAGAAATCAGAGCTTAGAAGATGAGAATGCAGAAGCAAGCTAGAAAATAAAAGGCAGACCAATGTTTGGGGCAGGGCTGGGATGTCATTTCCTAGGTCTGGTGGCACAGGCTGTCTGCAATGAACCAAAGGTGTGGTCCCTGAAAACTCATATCTTGAAACCTACCTCTCAAGGTGATAGTGCTAAGAGGTGGGTCCCTCAGGAGGGGATTAGGTCATGAGGCTGGAGGTCACCTGAGTGGGTGAGGGAGTGCCCTTGAACAAGAGACTCCAGAGAGCTCCCTTGTCTCTTCCGCCGTGTGAGGGCACAGTGAGAAGACAGTAATTTTTGAGACATGAAGTGGCTCTCACCAGACAGTGAATCTGTTGGTGCCTTGATCTTGGACTTCTCAAGTTCCAGAACCGTGAGAAATACATTTTTGTTGCTTCTATGTTGCCCAGTCTATGGTATCTGTGTCACAGCAGCCTGAACTCGCTAAGACGCTACCTCACCTTGTAGCAGTCTGCCCAAACAGGCGGTCTGTTACATAACCACCCAGAGCAAGTGGGGAAAGCAGAAGTTCCCAACTGGGCAGTGGAGACCTAGCGGAAGGTCTTGACACATCATCTGGTTGCATGCCACTCAGCCAGAGCAAGATTCATTTCTCCCCCCGGAGGAGTAAGAACTCAGAGCGTGGGAGACATCAAAGACAACCTCTTCACACAAAATAGGGAGGTTTCCTGCTCATGAAACTGCTCATCCTGGGGCTAGAAAAATTTCTTTAATTTACAGTAACATGAATGACTGAAATGTGCATTACAGACTGGCCTCATCCTCCTTCCACATATAACTGCTTTTGAGAAAATGGCTGAGGAGCAAGTCACAGGTGTGTGTGTGTGTGGGGGGGGGGCTTTCTTACCTAATCTAGAAGAAGAAGCTAAAGGCTGCAGAAGAGAGAGAACAGGGCTGCTAGAGAAGACGCAGTCTAGACCCACAGTAACTGAGGGCATGTCCATGGGGCGCCTCAACTTTGTTGTTTTAATGGATTGATTTGGGAGAGAGGGAGGTTTGTTGCTTCACTCCTTTCTGCGTTCACTGCTTGATTCTTGTACGTGCCCTGATGGGGGACGAAACCCGTAACCGTGGTGCGGTGGGATGATGCTCCAACCAACTGAGCCACCTGGTGACAATTTGGATGAGAAATGCGAGACACTGTAGGATTTTAAAAATAAACCACTTCCTGAAGGAGGCTTTTAAAATCTAGGATTCTTTCTCCACCTAACGACATGGAGCAACTTCTGATCCAGAATAACAGGAACAAATACTCAAACACGCTTTGTGTATCTGGGATATGTAGACCTGCCCTGCCATTTTTTTTAAAGACCGATTTTTAGCTGCCCGGTTGCACTCATCCTCTCCCCGCACGGGTGGATGGCTTTGGAAGGTATGGCGAAGCTACCTGGTTGCCTGGAGAATCATGAGAACGTCAGGAAAAGAGAGAGGTGTTATCTGGAGAGAAGCTTTCCCTGTGCCCTCCTTGCTTCTCACCGGCCAGCGGCCAGCCCCGGAGCCGGCCCCACACCGAGCCCTGGGAAAGCGCGGTTGGGCAGCCAGCAGCCGCCACAGGCCCAGCGCGCCCTGCCCTGTGCTGTGCAGACAGATGCGCAGCTTGGGGGGCACAGACCGGTGGATAAACACAAACAGCTGACTCGGCTGCGGGAGTGCGGGAGCTCTTACTCTGGGCAAAGAAAAACCTCAAGTGATTTTTCGTTCAGATGCTTTTATTTTCTCTAAGCAGATGTCTCACCTTCGGTTGCTTTTTCCTGATAGTATCTATTGCTGTGGGGTGCTCTAGGTGTTTTTTCTATCTTTGCTCTGCCAGACAGAACAAAGCCTATTCTTTTTTCTCTAGCGGCGATTCGAACGGAAGAGAGCGCGTCTCTTGTCTGTTTACTGGTGGTTGACATAGCAGTTAAATTCTCCAGCCTCTGGAGTCTCCTTCTCTTCCTGCTGCTTCATATATTGGAAAAACACGTAATTTAGTGACCTGGATGGTTCTCTCGGCTTTAGAGACAGGCCACAACGATCATAATTGTGCTTTCTCTAAGAGAATACACACACTGTGTGTGTGTGTTTGTAAATTTCCAGACATTTTTGTAAACACAGATGGCTGGATTTCTGCTCCTGAGGCATGATTTTGTTCTTCGAATAATTGGAGTTATCCTTATACAAAGATTAATTTCATTTTGTTTTTAAAATAAAAAAAAACCCATACGCATAAAGCGGTGCTTTTAGCCTAGGAACCCATGTTCAGAAATAGTTTTCATCAAGCCAAAGAAGGACCTGTAGTGGCACAAGCATAGTATGGGGACCCAGTCCCCTGGGAAGAGTTTTACTGGACGTGGCTTAGACGGTATTTCAGCAGGGTATGTGGAGTGGAGCATCTCTTGCCGAAGGTGAAGCCTGAATTACAACACACACGTTTGCTCCACTCTCCTTACCTAGTTTTTGAAAGGAAACTTTTACATGTGTGAGCACAAGTGAGAGTAAATTCGAAAGAGCTTTTGATGTATTTGGTTCTTAGACCCGACTTTCCTTTTAGTCTCCTTCCTTTCTCGAGTAATTGAAATTTCATTTTAATGCTTTTACTCGTATGGGTTGCATGACTATTTTAAGAATGGAATATATGTGATCCAATGTGGTATGTATTGTGTAATCTCATATGCATTTTTTGTACTTTGGCCATTGTAAAAGAAAATATTTATGTTATGCCCTGGCTGGTGTAGCTCAGTGGATTGAGCTCAGGCTGTGAACCAAAGCATCACAGGTTTGATTCCCAGTCAGGGCACATGCCTGGGTTGCAGGCCACGGCCCCCAGCAACTGCACATTGATGTTTCTCTCTCTCTCTCTTTCTCCCTTCCTTCCCTCTCTAAAAATAAATAAAATCTAAAAAAAAAGAATGGTTAACTTAAAAAAAATTTATGTTACAAGTGGCCATGTCTTATCGGATCTAGCACAAATGCTGCTAATGTTGATAAATGCCCAATTGATTGGGCATTTTCCTGTGTAAATGGCTCAAAATTATACCAACTCTTGACTCCTGATCACGGGGAGATTTATTACAATAGGGTACCTCATGGCATGTTGCTGCAAACTAGGGTTTACAGAAGTTTCTCTTCCTGTAACTAGGAAAAAGGATAGCCCTAGCCCTTCCGTATGCAGGGCGAGTATCTCTGTAAGGAAAAGATTCCCTGTAAGTTAAGTGACATGTGGGTTATTGCTGTGCTACAATTAGTTTTAAGGAATACCTGGTGCCTGAGAAGTTTGGGGGAAAAGACTGACGACCAAGCAGAGCTCTGAGCCGGGAACTAGGAACCTAAATACGCTGAGGTGGCTTTTCAACGGCCAAGTGACCAAGGGCTGGGAGGGGAGGGGTTTGCTTTCCCCGCACGTCAGCCCCACTGGCCCTCTCTTTTCTGGGCTCATTTTCCTATCCGGTGTTCTCTTCCTCTCCTAGTCTAAGTATGAGCTGACTGGCTGGAAAAGACTTAAAATAAGACTGCTGTCAGGAAACGTACGGGGGTAGCAGAGGTCAGAGGCTGCCCTGGCTGGTGTGGTGCAGTCGGTGGAAGCGTGGTTTGTGCACCAGAAGTTGCAGGGTCCATCCCCAGTCATGGCACCCAGGAGGCAACCAATCCACGCTTCTCTGCCCCTCCCTGTCCCTCTCTCTCCCTTCCTCTCTAAAACCAACGTGCATGTTAAACAATACAACAGTCCAGAGGCGAGGCATCCGTCTGGGTGGGGCTGGATGTCTCCTGGCCCCACCTTGACTGTGTCCAGGACCGGAGACTGAGAGAGGGATCAGGGAGTGCGGTCCAAGCCCGTGACTGACAGGAGAGACCCAGAGGACGTGCAACAAGGCTGGCAGTGGGCACCCCGTGCACGTGAGCTTCCTTCCATCCTGCTGCTCGCTTTGTGGAGGGTAAATATTCATGGTCCTTTTAGAAATATCGGCAACCCCTGGACTGTAATAAAAACATTTAGTGGGAATTAAGTAATGAGGGAGGGGACTTCCAGCATGTTCCCCCTCCAATGCCCAAATAGAGTAGTAAAAGCAAAATGAGGCACGGTGAACGTATCTCAGATCTACCAGTGGTTGCCCCATGAGAAAAGGAAGCTCACCTCATTGGATAAATTTCAGAAAGTGGTATCTAAGGGAGGAAAGAGAAGGTTCTGGTGTCGCAGAGGTGAGTGAGGCTTCCCACTTGTTCCCCAGGCTCAGGAGCAGTACTGTGGGAAGACAGCGATTCTAGAAAAATCCGGGCATCCCCCCTAATATGCTCCAGCTTGGAGGAGTGAACTCGGGGATGACTGAGCAGTCTGGTGGAGGAGCAACCTACACCAAGAAAGCCGTGACTACCACGACAGGGCCATGGCGGAGGCGGGCGGGGGCTGAGTCCCGTGGTTGGCTTTGCCGCACAGAACAGGGCACTGCACCTGAGGTCTCAGGCTACGGGATGGAATCCAGACTCCAGCGAGGACTGCCCTCCAGACCAGCACAGCCCCCCTTCACTCCGCAGAAGGACGGACGAAAAGCCATACCAGGACTGCAATCGCGGCTCCCAGGGGAAGAGAAACTGATCACCATGGATTCGTTCGAGTAGATGCATTTGTCACCCATGGGGCAGATTAAAAAAAACAAAACAAAACGTTGTGAGCCCTATGTATGGGGACCTGAAGATCCCTAGACATAGACAGATGTCGTCTCTCAGAACATATCGATGATAAAATGATCAATATGATCGGTGCACAGTGTGCACCAGGCAACGACACAGGTTTAGAAGGACGATAAATGATCGGCAACGATGGCAGAATGATTGGCTGTTTTTAAACCTTAAGGACAGAGATGTCTTTAGGGATCCAGGCCGAAAAGCAATCATTTTCAAAGAGAAAAAATTCAGGGTGGTCAGGTCGTACAAGAGGGTTTAGACTGGGAAGCTGGTTTATCTTGGCGTAGCAGCAGAGAGGACTTTGGGAGACAAAGAATGGGCAGCTCCCCAGATCTGACCGTGAACTGTGTGATTAGGAGAAGGCAGGCTCTTCCTAAGGCATTTTCTGTTAGGGAGCTAAACCCAGGCAAGCTGCCGATGAACAGTGTTTCCTCGCAAGTTTCAACCTGGGATGGAGGGAAGACCCACAGGTCTTATGCAAAACTGTTCTCTGGGGGCTCCAGGAGAGCAAGGGAAATAGACTGGGCTCAGGCTTAGTGAAAGGTGAGGGTGGCTGCCAGCCACAGCGTGCACCGGGCCCTGGAGAATAAGAGCAAAGAGCGTGGGAGGTTCTTGTTGCCACCGGAGGCCGAGCCAGGCTGCAGGTGACCTCCCTTTCAGGCTGTGCACCCACAGCTTTGCCTCCGGTTTCCCTGTGCGCTGGAGTAGCCAGACTGTGTGGCGCCTCAGAAAAAGCACCTGCTTTTTAGGCAACTTGCTCTTAGATTCCAAGTGCACACACTCACGGATCAATGCCTGCTGCAAAGAATCCACTCAGCCCTATGTTTCCTTTTTTTTTTTAATCAAATGTATTGGGGTGACAGTGGTTGTAGAGAACATTTTATGAATTTGCCCCCAAAGGCAAGGGAAGTTCAGACAAAAATAAATGAATGGGACTAAAAAGCTTCTGCACAGCAAAAGAAACCCACAACAAAACAAAAAGGCAACCAGACAAATGGGAGGTGATATTTGCAAACAACAGCTCTGACCAGGGGTCAGTATCCAAAGTATACAAAGAACTCGTACAACTCAACGCCCAGCAAACAAACAATCCATTTAACAAGTGGGCAGAGCACCTGAGTAGACACTTCTCCCAAGAAGACATCCAAAGGCCAACAGACACATGAAAAGATGCTCAACTCCACCAGCTCTTAGGCACGTGCAAACCGAAACTGCAAGGAGGTACCACAGCACACCTGTTAGGATGGCCGCCATCAACCGAAACAAGGGCCGGAGAGGCTGGGGAGAAAGGGGAGCGCTCACGCACTGCGGGTGGGAATGCAGCCACTCTGGAAGCAGCCCGGCAGTTGCTACAATTCTTACCTGTGGTTGAGCAGTGAGTCCCTGTCCCCTGTCATGACTGGGAGCAACACACTGAGCTAAAACGTGATCTTTAAGTATCTGATGAGGCAGTTTTCAGACAGTGCACGTGAAAGGTGATTGCAGGGAAGAAGGAAGGCCACAGCTTTCGGATCTATGAAGGAAAACCTTGCCCTCCCCCCACCCCCCGCCCCAGAAACAAGTCACTGGCACTCAAAAAGAGGGCAAATGCCTACTGCTGTAGGTGGGTGAGTTAAGGTGACACATAAGCAGATGGCAAGGGGTCAGTCACACTATCAGCTCATTGCTAAAGCCGTCTAGGATGTTGACCTTGCCCTTCCGTTGTCAAGATGCTCACCCAGCCATTCTTACAGCCAACACAGGAAAGATCAGCCTTAGCTTCTCACCAGTGTTAAGAACAAGACTAGGAGAAAAAGAGCTGGATGGAATATTTCCCAGCAGGTTTTACGAACTCCTACGTACAAACCCACCGTCAGGTCAGGGGTTCGCAGCACCCCAGACTTCGCTGGCGAGGCAGGCACCGTGGTGCTTGGAAAGGGAAGCCTTGTACAACTGGCTGGGGGACCAGAAGGAACCAGGGAAAAGGTTAGTTCAAAAACACTGTGATATTTTGAATTTTTTAAAAAAAGTTTGGCTTTTTTTTTTTTAACCTTAAATGATTCTGGGGGGAAAAAGTTATTAGCTCCACATTCAAAAAGCAATGTGTTGTATTCGAGCTTCTGGTCTACAAGAAAGTGAGCTGCCAAGATCTACAATATAGGCTCTGTGTATACTATTCATTTTGCATAGAAGCTCATTGCATTTGCACGCAGGTCTATTGGCAAGGGTCACCTAATTTGTTAGAGAAATGATGGTTGAACTACACAGAGTATTAATACGAAATTCTGACTATAGAGACTGTGGTGGGAGGACAAGCCTGAGCAAGTAACAAATAAATATATATCATTTCTGCACCAGTCTTCAGTCCACAATGGGCATTTTCAATGGCGAACGTGTTGGACAAAGACGATAAAGACGGAAGGCGGGTCTGAGGACGAGGTTTAAGGAATGGGACGTGGGTCTGGAAGGGGAGGACTCAGGAGGAAGGCTAGGAAAAGAGCTTGAGAGTTTTGAATGCCGACACAATGATTAGATGACGCTTTAGTTAATTTGAGCACTGCATACTTCCTAATTCTGGTGTTTTTTAACATTCCTAAGTGGAATTCTAAATGAGCTTAGTGAATAATCAGTTACCCTTTACTAAAATGTGAAAAAACATACAGGATTTATTAGTTTTTTTTTTTTTAAAGAAACAAGGATCACGGCATTGCATACAATATCCTACTTCTCAAGTAAAAAGTGGGGGGATTAGAATCTGTATTTCTGCTTGTTTGTGTGAACATAGGCAAACTTTGGGGGCCATGGAAGGTAGAAGAGGGGGTGTTCATTGGGGCCAGAGGCTGGGGAGACCCAGCAAATGGCAGGAAAGGATGGAAGGTGACTTTCACTGTGTCCCACTTCACACTGGTTTACACCTGCTGTTTCTGGGAGCTCGATGCGATCTCTATTTAAAAAATAGATGAAAAGGAAATGAGCACTTTAAAGGGGTGTTGTTCAGGATGTAAATTTATGAAACAGACTGCTTTACCCTGACACGGACCTGAGCTCAGCTTCCCTTGTGAAGGAACGAGTTCTGATTTGTGGGAGAGACGAAGGAAGAGGGATGCAGTCCCTTCTGGAGTGCCACACCCACCAAGGAGTCAGAGCGGGAAGCAGGGTGCCCTGACGAGAGGACTTAGAATCTAGGCCGTGTGATGGGGAGCAGTGGGGACGCACGTCAGGAGGCGGGGGAGGAGCTGCAAAGGGAAGGACGAGTGCAAGCACCCGCTCTCACACTTAGCCGCCACGCCTGGGTCCCTCGGAGCGGCATTGTGCTGAAAATCAGCTCAGTGTTGACTTTGACAGGACCGGAGAGCCCGTAGGAGGGATGCAAGAACGTGCATGAGAGCTCATTCAATGGCATGACCCCGGGCTGCTGCTTCCCAGTGCCCAACCCGAACCTGGGAGTGGAGTGGAAACTGGGTGGAGGACACAGAAGGAAGCTGGCTCCCAAGGGTGTCTGCTGGACATCGTGCCAGCTTCCTTGGCGTGGAGTAGAGCTATAGGATGGAGGCTGGGAGAGCAACATTTTACAATCCGAGGTACAGGAGGGCTGAGAAGGAGAGATAAGGGACCTTTTAGGTCTCCCAAAAGTAACACTTCTAAGTTATAGATCAGTATTAAACGGAGAAGGTGACAGATGAGAAGGACACAGTGTAACAAGCCCGAGTCTTTCGAGAAGGTCATGGGGTCATTCCACACTTGCTCCCCTGCATGATGGATGAATGGACGATTTGATCACACATCTGTTGATTGACTCAAAGATGCTATGGCATCTTCCTATCGATGCCAGGAAGATGCCATATTGCAAAACACTTCTCCAGAACCAGAAAAGAAAAACAGCCTTTAATGCCTGAAATAGCTTTAATGGGACCACACTTTTGTAAGGAGGAAAATGTGGCTAATCGTGCAGCAGTCACTGGCTCCCATCCCCCCGGTCAACAACGGTTACTCATTATTTGCCTAAAACATGTGAGTTGACACACTGCGGGCCCGTGTGAGTTTCCCTCATCACTATGCAGAGGTACCCATGTTTACCCAGCCTCTCAGCATCCAGGGAGTGCAACAGTGTCGTGGTAACATCCCTGGGAGAAAATAAACCATTCAGCCAGAAGAAGATAGACCCATTTGTCTGGCTTGTTATCCTAGCTATGTGCTACTCTGTGAATCAGAGAAGTTCAGAAAGCATCATGGCGAGAAGTAGAAAACAGCTAAAGCAGAAAACAGAGTATCACGCACAAGAGCCCAGTTGCTCTCTCGTTCGAATATCGGGCTTGGGACACGTATGGTGAGGTTGTGGGCACTCACAGCCGCTTGGAGGAGGGGTCTGAGCCTCTGCACTGTTGACTTCGAGGCCGGGTGCTCCTTCGGTGTGAGGGGCTGTCCCGGGCACTGTAGGACGGGTGGCAGCACCCCTGCCCTCTACCCTCCAGATGCCAGCGGCACCCTCCTGCCGTGACAATGAACAGCGCCTCCTCCAGACATTGCCAAATGCTCCCTGGCTGTCAAAACTGCCCCTGCTGAGAATCGCTGCCTTGGTGTTTCGCCCATGTTTCTGTGCAACGCCTGAGTGGCGGTAGCGCGAAAACCCACTGCCGTCTCATTCAACAGAAATGAAACCGAACTGAGGAAGTAAATGAAATGATGGTCTTTAAGCCAAACCACACACCAAGCCCAATGGATGCGTTTCCCCCACCCCCAAGACCAGACCCACCTCTCAGCCCTCTCACACCAAGGGGAGATCATGCCAAAGCAGCCACAGCGTATGCCGATGGATGTGTTCCTGACAACACACGTCTCCCAGGAGCTAAAACACTCCCCCCCGCCCCCACCTCGGCAGAGCAAAATGCGTTAAATAGACACCGACGGAACTCACCATTTCCAGAGGCAGCTTTGTAGAATTTCGTCAGGTTGACTTGCGGCGGCCGGCTGGGTTTCGGGGGCGGTGGGCCCAGGACAGACAAGGGAGGCAGGGGCTTCTGCTTGGGGGTGGCTGGATGCTTGTCGCCCTTTTCCTTTTCCTGACTTTGGCCCCAGGGCCCTGCCACAGCTACCTTAGAGGGTGTCTTTGGGAACTTGGCAGGGGGGGCCCCAGAGGCCGGGTCCTCTTGGTTCATTTTGCTCAGGAACACGTTCTTGGCAGCATCTATCCGTCTGTCTTCCCTCCTTTCCTCAGCGCCTTTGGGGAGGCCCGGGCCTCCCCTGCTGGCCGCCGGTTTCAGAACGACGCCAGGGAAAGGCGAACTGGACGTCTCCCCTCCATGGTCTTTATTTTCCGGGTCTTCCTTTGCTGGCTTCACAGGGCCCACTTTGGGCTTGACCCCCAGGGGGCCCAAGGCTCCTCTCTGCAGCGCCGCGTTCTTCGTGGGGCTCTCGGCTTCGTGGGGGTCATCCACGCTGAGGGATGGCTTCTGGCCAAAGGGGGGTTTGGGGAAGAGGGGCTTGGGGTCCTGGTCCTGGGAGGCGGACACGAACTTGCCTTGAATGCCAGACAGCTTGGGGAACACTGGCTTCTGCTCATTTTCCTGGGCCGGAGGGTTAAACTTGGACTTCAGCCCTGGAGGCTTCAGGTCATGGTCTTGGTTCGCACCGGGCAGTGCAGGCTTGTTCCCGGGGGGCCGGGGGAAGGCGGGCTTGGCGTCTTCTCGGGGCAGGTTGGTGGGCTTGAGGCCTACGGGCCTGGGGAATTCCACCTTCCCCTCCGGGGGGCCCCTGCTGGCCGAGGCCGAGGCTGCCGGGGAGGGCGACCCAAACCTCGGGCCCGCGCCCGTGGGCTTTAGGAAGGGGGGCTTGGGCTCCATGTCCGGTTTGTCCTCGGAAGAAGGTTTCACCGCCAGAGGAGGCTTTGGCGATCCAAACTTGGGCACGTTGCCGGGTCCCGCGGGGGGGCTGGCATTTCCTTGGTTGTCGAATAAGTTCTTTCTCGCCTGCACTCCTGACGGGGAGTTCTGCCCCGCGACTTTGAAGGGCCGGCTGTTGACCTCCTGCGTGGGGTTGCCCAGCGTGTTGAACTTCGCCATCAGGGACTTCACATCTGCTTTCCCATCCTACAAGCATAGGGAACAAAAACCAGCTGAGAACCAGAAGCAGCGCTTGCACAGTTTAAAACGCTCCACTTTAAAGGGTTTCCTGGTTTGAGGCCCGCAGTGCTGCTGATTGGGCAGTGAGATATTGTAACATTTTATCTTCCTCTATGGCAAAATAAGTTGTGAGCGCTTCTCGAAGGGGGAGGGCTGTCGGACGCACCCTCCCGCAGTTGCCTTGGGCTGACAGGCTTACTGTTATTTGTCACCGCTTACTGTTCCCCTTTCCTGTGCCTGTTTCTCGGGCTCTCTTGTTGGAGTTGCTCTTCACTGGGTGGCTGTCCATTGTGTGTCACTTGAAAAAAGATGGATGTTTCTAACAAGTGACTTCTCCCATATTTTACAGCTGAGCCTCTGAGATAGAAACCGCCCTCCAAAAACGAAAGCAAGCCCTTAGGTTGCATACCCCGGACTGCACGGCCGGGTTTAACATCCCTGTGGTTTGTCAGAGTTCTCTCTGTCCAGCCGCACTGCAGGCCTGCCTGCTTGCTAACAAAGAGATGCGGCCGAAGGAGCCACTCATTGTTATGTGCGAGTAACACAAAGCTTTTCTACTTACTTGTATACAGTGGTACACCTGGGACCAGACTAGCAGGCAGAGTGTGCGCCCTTCCAGGGTGGGTCCTGCCTGGGGGGCGATGGTCTAGGGCGCTCGGGGGAGGGGACAAGGATGCAGAGACTGGCTGGGACGTCTCATCATCCAGACCTCTCCTTTCTCCGGGCTTGTCTCTTCGGTAATGACATTTGTCACTCCTTCTCTGAAGTCCTGCTCCGCAGGGCCTGTCCTCCTTGCCTAGGGTTAGGGTACTGTTCGGTAAGGAGAGCAGCCAGTCCCCCTCCTCTGTGGGGGACAATCCCTTCCAGTCTGGTTGAATTCACGCTGCGTTTGGTCTGTCTCTCATCAGCAAGGTCTCCCAGACTATTCTAGTTCTTTCAGAACATTTGAAAATCTGAAGCCTTAAAAAATAATTGAAGTTACACATCTGGTCCTCACCCTTTCTATTTTTGTGCTTTAAAACTGACCTAGAAACGTTTTCTCACTCCCTCGGCCGCCCTGCTCATTGCCACACGTCCGAGCGCATGCTCTCTCTCGGGCCCCAGCTCGAATACCACAAAACCAGATCCTGTCCGGCTGGGAAGAGTCGCTCCATGCTCTCAACTCAGGTACCCCGTCAGTACCTCTCCAGGCCCCTGAACAGCTAGCTTCCTTCCTGACGGTAAGCACCACCATTCAGCGTGTGACCTGTGTGGCCCATCTTGTGCCTCGGGGGCACGGCACCATCTAACTCCACTTCCCAGGAGAGAAAAGTGAGCTGAGAACCGCAGGACCATGGATAGATCATGAGAACTGGGTTTATTAGTTGGGCCTCAGTTGCATCATCTGTAAAATGGGGACAATAACACAGGCCTGCCAGAATCGTCATGTGCATCGGAGATGGAATTTGTAGAGCGTTTGCCTGGCCCCCCACATGCGCTCGGCAGACGGAAACTGTTATTCAGGGGAATGTGAAGAAGCGAGTTCAAGGACTCGCAGCCAGGAACCGTGAGCACAGGGAGGCAGACTTGGGGCCGTCCAAGTTTCCAAAACCCAGAAACTGTTTCCTCCCTCTTCGTGTCCCCACAACGCCGGGACCAAGGCCAGGGTTTCAAAGTCTATTTGGGCAGTGAAGGTTGGCACTGGGCTGAACACTGTGAACAGCGACCGATTTTAAGGAGAAGTCCTCCTGGGCAGGAGTCTGTCTCCGGACCAGACCGCGGTGCGCGGGTACTCGCGGGTCGAGGGTAAGGAACCTAGGCAGGAGATGAAAACCGGATGAGAGAAACATTTCCCAGCTTGGATTTTGCTCCTTTATTTCCAACCCTGTACCTGAGTTGCTGAAAATATCTTGTTTTCTACCTTGCCTCCCTTGACCGTGTTTTGTAATCCCCGTGATTTCCTTAAAACCTCAGTCAACCCCCAAAGGCCTCAGGGCGGAGGACTGTGGGCCAGGGAAAGTTTGGGTGCTGGGAGTGGGGGTGGGGGCGAGGGGGGGCAGGAGAAGATGGGTCCTGCTCTGGGCCCCCAGGGGGAGCACAGCCACGGGGAACTCCAAACAGCATAAAGAGGCAACCTTACAAAAACCACTCCCCACCTGAAGGGCAGTCTGTCTCTGGGGAAGAATACTTTTATTTCTACACTTACTCTATGTTCTGTCATTCAGACTCTAGGTCTAGAATTTATCCCACACTTTGTACCAAGAGGCTGCCTAGCGGAGAGGTTAATAACACAGACTCAGGAGCCAGACCACCTGGGTGTGAATTTTGCTGGCTATGTCATCTAGGGCAAGGCACGCAAACTCTCTGGGCCTTGCGCTGTTCACCTCTGTCACGGGAATACTGATGCCGTGTCCTAGGGCTGTCAGGGATCATAAACGCAATTAATATTCCTAAAGCACAGCACTCCGCGCCTGGCACCGAGAAGGGTTTCCTGTTTTCACGGACCAAGCCAAGCCAGAGAGATCGTCTAGTCCTTCTCTTCCACCATGTTGGGGAGGAACAGAAACCGGAGAATTTCAGGGACATCCTCCTTAGTTACAACGGCCTGTCATCTCAAGGTCTGTGGGGGAAATCCCAGGAAATGCTCTGACCCATGGTCACACTCTGTGTCCTGGTTTTAACGGAGAAACTATGGATGTGGTTGATTCGGAACTTGTCTCTTACATGTCACCCCCGACCCAGGGGGCAGGGCGACGTCTCGGTTAATACCACAGGCTCTGGGGTCATCGACGTGGGTTCAAACCTTGACGTTGCTTACCCCTTCCTAGCCACGTGATCTACCCCCTCTGGGACTCAGTTTTCTCCATCGATAAAATGCAAATAGTAACAGTGCCCATTTCCCACAGGGTTTTGTTTTTCAAAACAAGTTCGAACGGGTTCCTTCTGTGTCAAGTTCTAAGATCAACAATTGCATGTCTGCCACGGGTGTTTTTTTCTAATTCACTAGTCATATCATAGCGTTTTCTCCAGGTGACCAACTTGTGAAGTTACAATTGTCACGTCCTAGTTTTAAATCAATGGGGCTGAAACGAGCACAGCCCCCGGATACTATAACAGAGTTACCATGTTCGAGTTTGGTTTAACGCGCTCTGACTGAAACTTCTCACTGGCTGTTGAGGGACGGGCTCAGAAAGAGCCTGTTGCTGGGGAAGATGCTGCAGAAGCAGGAACAGCACCTGGGCGACTCATGTGTCTGGCAAATCAACGGCCCGAACCCAACTGTTTAATCATCACTTACACTGGCCGCTTAGCTTTAGGTTGTTATCATTGTCAGGAAGTGTATTAGATACATTTTTAACGCCCCAATTTTCCCTTACTCCTAGCAATAATAGCCATGTTTCTTCCTTAATGATGACAAAAGAAAGTCAAAAATGATCAATTTTTTTGGACATCCTCCCATTCTGACTTCATCGCAGGTTGCACACCCATTCCATTGCCTAGGGCTCATTTTACTTAAAAGATAAAAGTAAAAGACAGAGCAGGAGCGATGTGCTGTTGTGCAACGGAGTGGAACGTAAGCCTGCTTTGCGCCCCGAACCTCCAAGCCCTGGTCCCCCGGTTCCGGGAGATGATGCATCCGGACTGAGCAGTGCACCACAAGCTCATGCCTGCTGCTCTGGGATAATAATAATGTTCCTTTTTTCTCTCAAAACCGACCTGCTGTACATAACAAATTAAATGGTAAACTCACCCAGTTCCTCACTGGGGGCAACCATTTCATCAGTTTCTTATGTGCATATCTAAGCTACGCATGCACAAATACATACAAACATGTATATGCACAGCCTGCCTGTTCCCACTCTTTGCACAAATGGAAACCCCAATTTTGCGCTTTGCTTTTTTTCCTGAACTGATAATCAGCTGATGCACACCAGTGCAGCTGGACATATGGTCAGAACTATTTTGATTGCTTAATGCCCATGCAATTCCAGTCATTAAATTTTGTATGTTAACTCTGCTTATTTCCTGTGCCAACAGATCTTTATCAGTGCATATTATTTACAGAATCTTTTTAAAGTAGACTTTACTTCTTTATTTCTTTTGAGCAGTTTCAGACCTACGGAAAGATTGCAAAGGTAGTTCAGAGAGTGCTCCTGTACCGTCCACCCAGTTTCCCCTGTGATGGGCACCTCATGTTAGTTTATAGGACCTTTTTTTTGACTTTTAATGATTCTAAGATTGAGCCTCTATTTATTCTTAAGAAGATGTATTTCATGATCCGGAAAACCGCAGAGCTTAAGATAGTTTAAGTAAAACTAACATTTCATCTTAGATTGTTTGGATTTCCACCCCCAAAGTCATTCGAAGCAATTCATTAACTATTTCCATCGATGTGCACACGTAATATTTAGCCCAAACTGTAACATTGCTTTGCCATTACGCAGATGTAATTGCACAGATGCTCTTGATCCAACCAAAACTTCTTTAGTCCTCCACATAGTTTACACTCCCTCAGAACTGGGCACCTTCCCTGGTGTGAACTCACCACCCCTGCCATAGCCCCTGGGAAGACGACTGTCAGCAAACACTTCCTCTGATTTCTGGTAGCCATCTCCAGAATCTCGGAGTCTTTTCTCGTTTCTAGCAACCTGCATAAAGCTAGGAAATCAAGTACGTACTTACAGGAAGGCCGAGATGGCGTTTAGGACAGACAATTAAGAAAATGCTTCCTTTTATAGTTAATTCATTGTTACATTTTCCTAGGGAAGACTAAGAATACTCTGTAACTATCATTGATAACAGGGTTTGGGGTTGATTTCTACAGTGTTTGTGCTTTTTAATCCATCTCGGACATAAGGCAAACCCAGCGGGGCTCAGCCCGGGGGCAATTTTGGCAACCTTTGCAGATGCTTTTTGGTGGAAATGACCGATAGGGGGAGCACTCTCAGCGCCTTGGAGGAGAGCCCAGGGAAGCCTCCCACGCCCCGCAGGGCACCGGGCAGCCCCCGCAGCAGAGAGCCCTGCGTCCCAAGTCCGCTGCGCTGGAGAAGCCCCGAGCCAGCCCGATTGCTCCTGAATTACTGCAAACCCCTTACCAGAATGTTTGCTTTGTTAAAAATAACATATATTTTTGATTTTTCAATTCCAGTCGACATACGATATGATGTTAGTTTCAGGTGTATAACACAGTGACCGGACATTTATGTAACTTACAGAGTGATCACCCTGCTAAGTCTAACCACCCCCTACACCACACACAGTTACTGCGATGTTATTGACTGCATTCTCTGTGCCGTGCTTTATGTCTCCGCAACTGCTTTTGTATCAGCCAAAGTCTGCTGCTTTTAACTTTTAATACTGGAGTACACTCTAAAACCTATAAATAGACTAAATAATACAAAGGCTACCACTACAGGTTGTTTTTAAATGTCCTGGTCTTTGAGAGTCTCATCTCTGTCAGGTTGGATTTTGTAAAACAAACTTGACAACAAAACAAAAGAAATAAAACATCCATGGGTCATGGATATGTAATACATTTAAAATAACTACGAAGCCTGAGTTCACCTCCTGAAATTGTGCCCGTGTCACTTGTGTAATTCATGCACGGGGAGAACGAACCACTCTAACGGATCCTGGTATTTTTCCTGAGAAGAGAGTGAAGACAGGGGCTACATACAATGAAGTCACTTTACCCAAGCCGCTAAAATTATTAGCGTTATGAAGGTCGAGGCATGAGGAAAGACTATACTCTTGTTCTAACTGGCGTGGAAACTAGTTTTTGAACTTGCCAGTACCGTGACAAGGTCTGGATGTACATCCGGACATACATCAGACCTCCAGATGACCATCTGATCGCGCCCTGAAGGACGTAGGTATCCAGGCCCCTGACCGTCTATTATCCAGACCCACAGGTGTGGCCAGGCCACCTGGCATCCCTCCCCCAGACCCGCTGACCTCTGACTGGTAACTGTCCTGGACGCGTCTTGGGCTAGTCAGTGCAGGACTGGTGATTTTCAGGAACGTACTTTTTACAATAAAAATCGTTAACTTTTCTTTTTTCTTTGGAATGTTTCTGGGTTTTTGCCTAGCTGTGTTCTCAGGTTACAAACTCTCAGACCCTTCAATAAATCTTCATCATTTGTTTCTAGCCACAACCCGCAGACTCTTTTGAGTTCATTCAGCATTCTCTACATAAAACCCATAGAAAAAGAAAAGAAATTGATTTTACTTGAGTGCATGTAATGCTTTTTCATTAAGAGGGAGACAGTAAGTAGCAATAGTTGACCCAAACTGGTGTGTCTCTTTCTCTCTCTATTCCTTCCTTTCTTCTTTCTTCCTCTTTTTCTGTCTCTTTGTCTGTCTCTCCCTTTCACCATTAATTAATGTTGGTACATGTGGGTTTTTAAAAAAATTTTTTTATTTATTATTTATTTTTAGAGAGGGAAGGGAGAGAGAGAGAGAGAGAGAGAGAGAGAGAGAGACATCAATGTGCGGTTGCTGGGAGCCATGGCCTGCAACCCAGGCATGTGCCCCAACTGGGAATTGAACCTGCGATGCCTGGTTCGCAGCCCATGCTCCATCCACTGAGCTACGCCAGCCAGGGCACATGTGGGTTTTTTTTAATTGTTATGTTGAGATAACATGTCAGTACCCATAGCTATTCGGTCCAAATTGCTGGCTTGTCTCATGGAACAAAATTAGTTCCTACCACCACCACCCAGAACGGGGCCGCAGGTACAGTGGCCTCCGGGGATAACAGGAGGCTGCTAGGAGGTGCAGCAGTAAAGACAGAAGATTCCGGGAAGCGAGCCCCAGTCTTGCAAGTCATCAGAAACTGTAAGCAGGTGTCTGGAATGGGGAAGTAGGCAGGTGAGGGCTGCTGGGGTGATGGCTCGTGTTGCTCAAACTTACGGTCCACACAGCCAAGGGTCGATTGACCACGAGGAGTAACAAAAAGACTGAGAAGACAGAAAAGTTCTCCTGGATGCCAGGGAAACTTACCACCTTTGAGGTCGAGAGAGGCTGGTAAAAATTTGGAATGGACTCAAGCAGCTCAGACTTTCACTGAGCAATAGCCTTCAGCCTCGCTGGTTTATGTTGCCCAGGTTAAAGCCAAGAACAGCTACATTCCCCACGGTCATGTCCTCTGAACACGCCCACCCACACAGACATGCACCTGTGCACACACATGCGCACACATACACGCACATGCACGCACACACACCTGCGTGCACAGATGCACAGTAGTAAGTTGTTTTTGGTCTAGAGAGAGACTTGATTTGCTATACCTAGTAAACTTGGAACAGAGAACCGTTTTAATCTGAAAAATAAACTTCTAAAAAGCTCTTTATGGTTAGCAATTACATAACAAAAGTAATTGTTTTAGCTGTAAAAACAGAGCCCGTGGAAGCCGGCTGAGAGGCAGTGCTTGTGTCAAAACCCTGCAGGTGGCCGTGCATGGTGAATTCCACCGCCCGCCTCCGTGAAACTGCTGCGGACGCTTCCGTCCTCATTGGCACTGCCTAACGATGGACAGGCTTCCTGTGGGTGCCCGTTTCCCTGGAGGGGTGGGGAAGCAGGGACCTCTGCCCCACCCACCGGAACAGGCGCCACCCCGAGGCCGCCCTTCCCACAGTGCCGGGCGGGGCAGGAGCAGGCTTGCCCTCGTCCCCATGAAAACACTACCATCGTTAACGACCACAGTACGAGAGCACACTGCGTTTCAGGCACTCACAACCGTGAGCTGACTTCTGGGCCACCCCGTGTGTGTTAAACATAGTGGCTAACTTCCCTTGAATTTCACCAGATTTATCACAGAGATAGGGGTGGGAGAAAGGACCTCCCAGGCTGCTTAAAGCGTGTTTGAAGAGCCCTGTCTCTCACAGCCTCTGCTCCAGGGCTGGAGGGAGCACCAGGCCCCTGCTCAAGAGGATGTGGGAACGTGCCTCTCACCGCAGACTGCGCTGCTGGGGAGGAGCAGCCTGCTGCTGCCGCTGGGCAAGGGCCGGGCCGGAGGAGCTCGTGTTAGCCCTGACTGTGGCAACCCCTGGCAGTTTTTTCGGTGGCCTCTGAGGGTGGAGACGGGACGCCAGGCGACCTCAGTGGTGGCTTTGTGCTGTCGGGTGCCTGTGAGAAGGGAGCGGGTGGCAGGGCAGGGTCCCTCTGGGCGCCGTGTGTGGCTCCCCTCAGGAAACGGCCCGGGCACCCTGGCAGAAAACCTCGGCAGATGTCACTGAGAATCAGCGTTCCCTCTCGAGCTATCTCGGGGCCCTGCTGCTCTGATCCTTTCCTGGTCCCCACTGGGTTCCCTTGAACTTTCTTTCGAGGGTGATTTGAAGCAGAGGACGCAAGCTCGTTCAGCCAGTGCTGAAGCTTGGGCAGCACAGCCCACCGTCCAAAGACTGTGTCACCCTGAACTCTCAAGGGGTACTGACCAGGTGGGGTTTGTGTAGCCTCTGTCTTTAGAGATGGAGAGTCTGAGGGTCACCACCGTGATATGAACCTAACCTTTGGACCTTCTCTTCGTGGTTCTCCTACCAGACGGCTTCTGCACAAACACAGTCTGACCTGGCTGCGGCCTCCCACGGCTCACCGTGGACGATGGAGAAGTCCCATGTGACATTGCAGGTGTTTCTCAAACTAGTTCTGCTGCAAGGTTTTGACTTCTTGGTGCCGACGGAATGGTGATAGGAAACACAGAGGATGTAGATCGTACAGAACAACAGAACGGTCCTGAAACCACTTCTTTTTGTTATTCTATTTTATATAGTTTTCCAGCAAATTTAACTTACGTTTGCTTAGGATAGAATTCGCTTAGCCTGCATTAACTACGTATACCAAATTGGAGAAGAGTTATTTACATTTTGACTAATGCACATTGAAAACAGTTTTCATAGATACGTTACTAATGGCTTATTTGAATTTTAGCGTAATATTTAATGCACACACGCACCATAATACAATATAAATCCTTCTATTTTTTTTTCCTATACCTTCAACTCTGCCGCGGCAAAGAGACCTTAATTTCATCTCTTACTTCTTGTGGTTATTTTATTTTCACATAGAAATACAGTATGATGCACCCAAAGAAAACTCACTTTGCTAAAGACATGACATTTGAAATAAAAATTTCTGATGGCAGAGACAGTTGCTGTTTGACATAGGATAGACACAATAGAGATATTACGCTGCCTCTTTTCCAGCCTCCATGTCCCTCTGAACACACACACACACACACATCTGGGCTGTGAGTTCCTTCTCGGTGCTTGACAAGAAGTCAGAAACCGAAAGTGTACGTTGTACATGGAGTGGGGTGGGGGAGGGGGGTATGAGGCCATCTGCGGGGTTTTCTAGAGACTTCCTTCCCAGCATGTGAAAAGTTCTGTGTGAAGGAAACGGCCTAGAGGAAGGCTTCAACCAACGAAGCAGGGCAGGTGGTAGCTGCTACTCAATGCGGTGTCCACGGTTTGAGCCGAGGAAAGTACGGGTTAGACCTTGGAAGTGCAGGGCCAGGGGAGATTCCACAAACAGAGCTGGGTGATAGTTTGAAACTTCACCCTACATGTTAGGGTGACATGAGACCCTCCCCCTAACTTCCTCTATTCCCATTCTACCTCTTCTCCTTTTAACCTTTGGAGAAAACGCATTCGCTGTTGAGCAATCGGGGTGAAAAAATAGAACCACCTCACACCCCTTCCTTCACGGTTTCTCCCGTACAAGTCACAGCAGTAAGACTCCGCCTTGCGAGGAGCGGTTTCCGCTCACCTTTGTCACTGTGTCACCTTCGGCTCTTTACTGCGGGTCGCACCTTTTCTTGTTAAAATTACGATGTTTGACATTTTAAGCTTTTCGTGGTGTATATCCTGTTCTTAGCACGTAGCCACCCTTTACCCACAGCCCCTCACCTTCCCAAGGGGCTTGATGGCTTCCGCTCCTCTGGGTCTTCACTCCCCTTTCATTCACGCATTCCTGCATTTTACTCTGAGACGGCTGGCGTCTCCTTACAGAGGTGCTAGTTCTCGTATGGGGCCCTTCGCCACTACCTAGTTTAAAGTTTGTGCTTTGTTAAGGTCGCTTATTCCAGAGTACAAATGATCTCAACACTTCTCCACCTCCACCCACCAAAAACCAAAAACCAAAAACATGTATGATTGTACAGTTAGCAAAAAATGCTGGAGTTTGGTATTATACACTTACTGCTAATTTTATTATTAGAACTATTAATCATTTTAAAATAAAACTGTACATACAATATCTCATTTGTCTCAAAGCATGGTTATTTATTTTTTTTAAGATTTTATTTATTTATTTTTAGAGAGGGGAGGGAGGGAGATAGAGAGAGAAACATCAATGTGTGGTTGCTGGGAGTCATGGCCTGCAACCCAGGCATGTGCCCTGACTGGGAATTGAACCTGCGACACTTTGGTTCACAGCCTGCGCTCCATCTACTACAGTGTGGTTATTTTTACAGAAGGGCAAACTGAATGCGAGCATGCCATAGAAAGGAGAACTAAACACAGGTTTTCTGGCTCTAAATTCTGGGTTTGCCCAAACACACCATAGAAATCATCACTTTTTTCCTCGTCTAGTTACTGTTTTGAGTTTAAATTCTCAGCTCGCACACAAAAGTTTTAACAGTTTTCTTCTGATCCCAGAAGTTTTCCATTAGCCCTAGGCATTGACCTCCTGTCCAAGAATGGCTAGTCATTGCAGGTGACGTGTTAGCAGTTGTGTCCCGCCCCCGGTGCTGCTCCTGGCACATCTGCCGTGAGCAAGGGGACAGAGTCCAGCATAGGGGACCTAGGGCTCTGAGTCCGAACATCCTGATTTACTTAGAAGCATCAGAGGCAATCTGGACAGGGAACAGAAACTAAGAGAAGATGGTCTTGCTTGCTGCTCTATGTTTAGCCTTTGTGTGTTGCTGCAGGGGTGGCATGTTTAGGCAGATGGCTACATCAGGTCTCTTTCACCCAAACTATTCCGTAGAGTCAGAGGCATGAGTCACCGAACTGGCAGTTCATCAGCCTGGGACACCGTTCTGGTTCAACCACTGGCGCCTGGCATGGTTTATTACTAACCTGGCTTTAGCTTAACACTCCTGACCAGAGAGAGGCTGAAGGGTGTGAGCCAGTATAAGTAGGGAATGGGACTATGATTTGGGGAGTTCCGTGGGAAAAATCAGATCGATGTCAATGCATTCAGACAAAATAACCTTTTCTGTCTAGATGATGGACAAGCCAAAAAAATGTGCATTACATCTATGGTTGAATCAAAGAACTGAAATATAAAATGAAACCAAAGTTCCTTTCTGTTCTATAATTTTCTAAGACGAAGTGGTTTTTTTTAAAGAATAACAATACCACAGAGATTTGCCTATTGTTTTAAAATAATTTTTCTTTTAATGAAACATTGTAATCATGATGAGACACCAGTTCACACCCATGAGGATGGCTATTGTCAAAACCAGAAAATAACAAGTGTTGGCGAGGACATGGAGACATTGAACCGCGGGCAGTGATGTAAGGAGAGTAAAATGGTGCAGGCACTACAGGCGCTGTGGAAAACAGTGCAGTGGGTCCTCAAAAGACCGAAAGTAGAGTCACCACAGGACGCAGCAATCCCACTTCTGAACATATGCCCAAAGGAAGCAGGGACTCGAATAGATGTTTATATGCCCACGTCTATAGCAGCATTATTCTCAATAGCCAAAAGGTGGGAGCAACCCAAGTGTGGTCAATGGGGAAATGGAAAAAAAAAACAAAAACAAAATGTGTTACATACATGGCATGAAACACTATCCGTCTTAAAAAGGAAGGGAATTCTGATACATGCTCCAACATGGATGAACCCTGGAGACAAGGTTGATGCTAAGGGAAACCCGCCAGTCACGAGAGGACAAATGCTGTATGGCCCCCTTATCCGAGCTGCCGCCAGTGGCCACACTCGTAGAGACAGAGGGTAGAGTGGTGGGTGCGGGGACTGAGGGGCAGTGGGGAGAGGGGGTGGGGTTTCCCGGGCACAGAGTGCCCGCTGGGCACAGAGAAAACACTCTTGGTGCGAAGGGGGCGGTGGCCGCACAACGCGAATGCACGTAAGGCCACAGAACTGTACACTTGAAATGATTTAAAAGGCAGATTTTTATGTTACGTAAATCTGACCACAATAAAAACATTAAGGAAAAATAGTTAACCAGCATTTGGAGAATTGTTAAATTAAATGAAAACTTTTTATACATAACACAATTGCTTCAATGTTTTCTTTCCCTTTGTCTAAGTGGTAGCGCTCGGAAGAGACAATGGAAGGGACTCGAAAGGGAGCAGAAAGTGGCATTTCAATGAGTCATGCTTATATGTGGACACTTTACGGTCCAGCAAAATTTTTATTTTATTCAAAACAGTTTTTAAAGCTTGTAAAGCATCGTAAATGACGTAAGTGTGGCTGACGTGTAACAATGGGCCAATGCCGACGTTCTCACATGCGTAAAAACGATAAAAATGCTTGAGAGGTACAAGCGTGCCTCACTGGCTGAAGTGAGTTCTGGACGGAGAGGGCAAACGAGGAGTTCTGAGTGGTCTCTTGAGGGGGAGACGGGGAGGCGGAGGGTGTGGCGGGGTTGTCCTTCGGGGACGTTTTCCCAGCTGCCCATGCTCCGTGGCCCAGTCCCTCCCGCTGGCCCTCTCCGGCTTCCCCACGGAGCACTCAGCCCCGCCCTCCACGGCTGCTGCAGGGGGGGCGGGCATCTCGTGGTGCATTGCCCCTGGTGAAGAAACCCTGGGTCTCCTGGGGTCCTGGGTCTCTCTTGCTCTGATCCTCACATCTTTATCGATCATCTCCAACTAAAAATGTGGCACAAACTTAACTGCAAGGACTGGGGTTTTTTTTTCCAGGGCTACCCTGATTCAGCACGGGTGAACGGGGTTGGGGTGTAGGTGTTGACGACTTTGTACATTTTCTCTCTATCTTCTACACTTACTAAGTGGGCTGAATGGTAGCCCCCTAAAAAGATAAGCCCAGGTCTCCAAATCTGTGACTGTGATCTTATTTGGAAAAAGGGCTTTTGCAGATGCAATTAAGGATCTCATGAGGAGATCATCCTGGATTACCCTAAATCTAATGACAAGTGTCCCTATAAGATACGCAAGACAAGGTAGGAGAGGACAAAGTCCTGTGAAGACAGAGACGGAGACTGGAATGATGCAGCCACCATGCCCGGACCCACCAGCCACTGGAGGAAGCGAGGAATGGCTTCTCTCCCGGAGCGTTTGGAGGAAGCCGGCTCTCTCAACACCCTGAGTTCAGAATTCTGCCTCTGGGACATTGCTGTTGTCCTAAGCCACCGAATTTGTGGTCACCTGTTACAGCAACCACAGGAGATGAGGACCCCCACTCTCACAAAGGTCCAGAGTGCTTTTGGGTGGTATTTCTATGAATGTCCGAGCACCTGCATGGATGAGGTTTAGGATGAAGGGCAGACAATCTTGTTGCGTGATCACCTTCTCTGGGTGGCCCTGCTGGGGTCACCCCTGGCTTGGAAGGACGGAGTGGGGAACTAGTCACACAGAGCAGGAGGGCTCTGGCGGCACTGAATCTGCCCTCGGCAGGTCAGGGACTGGTCTGACCAACACCCGTGGCATCAGCTGAACAAATATTATTTATCAGCATACTTTGAATTTGCACAGCTCAGTAGTTTTGCTGGCTTCCTGTCCGTCTACGGAGGCTGGCTAGCAGAGGCAGAGACTACCAGGATGAGCCCTGAACTCTCCAAATCCATCAGAGAAAGCCCAGACCAACTTCTGCTGGGAGGTTCTCATTCCGGCCCAAACACACACTTGGTTTGTTCCTGGAGGCTGATACCGAGGGAATGCCAACCTCCACTTTTTATTAGTCAGCAACTGTGTAAATAAATGCTCGGACATGCTGGACCCTGGGCTTTGATAAAAAGAAAGGCAATCACAATGGGCCTTAAAGGTAGACCGTTTTAACTGGAAGCCTTCCCTTAGAATCACAGTGTTTCAGAAAGAAAGAAAAATCCCTAAACATCAGTGAATTCAAGCTCTTCCTTGTACAGGAAGGGAAACAGGGTCAGTTGTTAGGCAGGCTAGGGCAGTAAGCTACGGCGGAGAGGCGGGGGGAGACCTGTCTCACCCACAGACTCAGCAGTTCCGAGCCTGGTCCTGTGAGATTGCTGGGTGTTCCGAACATCACCGGCAGGGATGGCGCAGGAGGAGGGTCATCCTTGAGACTCTGTGCTGGAAAAGGGAACCTCTGTAGCGATTTCACTAAGACAAAGAGCCTTTACTAGCTGAGAAAGAAATCCTTTGCAGCTGTACGTTATTCCCAAGGTTTAGAAGGGGGAGAAGGAGGTGGAGCCCAGAAACTGACTAAAGTATATAATCCTTGAACCCCAATAGCTGGCACAACAGATTAGCTGAGCGCCCACTTGTCGCCTTGGCTTAAGTGTACAGGTCGAACTCAGTAACAGACTCACTAACAACTTTATTTCCTCCATATGCGGGGCATTCAGACTAGCCGGGCGCCTGCTTGCAGCTTTGCACCCATATGGGTTTCATAAGTAAACTTGCTATCCCATTTCTGCTACACGTGTTCGTCTCTCCCTTGAATTTGTCTCTTGTGAGCGAGGCAAGAACCGAGGGACAAGCTTGAGGGAGGGGGCCATCCCCTGACTCTGGTATCTCCCCCGCAGCAAAGTGGGCTGTCCAAAGTCACACAGCTATTAGTGACAGGACTTGAATCTGGGTCCTTGTACATCCACTGGGCTTCCCACCATCCTGTGCGGCGTGACCTGAGAGGGGGCGGGGCCACGGTATCCAGGGCAGCTTTCTCTCAAACACCGTCCAGTGTCAGCAGGGGCATTGCCGATTGACTCCTGTGGTCAGAGCTCACAGAAAACCATGAAGAAGTTACTGTTCGCCCCACTTTGCAGATACAGAAACCAAAGGAGGGGGCAGTTCAGTAATTCACCCAAGAACCACAGCTGCCGAATGGCAGGGCCCCTGATCAAACTCAGATCTTCATTCTGGAGCCACCGTCTTAACCACAGCCCCTGGGACCGCAGCCTAAACCAGGCCAATGGGCCACCGCCTTACCCCCCGCACTCTTGTTCTTGGAATGGTCACCCAGAGGCGGCCCCTACTAACACATCGGACAAGTGAAATATGCTACTTCCCCTGAACTCTGCCTCTTGTTAACACAGGACACCTACCAACGGCGGAAACATGATTTTTAAGGCACATGAAGACTAGCAAAAGCTTCAAAGCAATCGCCTGCGTTTAGCATTCGGACCACTAGGTGTCAGTGTGACCGCCCGATGGGGCAGCGGTCACTTTCTGGGATGAAGAGCTTTTCCAGAAACCAGCTCTCCAGAGCTCAGCGTGCAGGAAACGGGCCTCTGGATTTAGGCAGGAGCTGGGGAGCATTTGAAACCCAATGGCACTTAAACACATGGGGAGGCATGACAAGCAGGCAGCGTGGGTGTGAGCCTTTAAAATAAATTCCCAAGAGAAAGGAATCCTTCCCAGGCTTTGGTGTTTGCAATAGAAGACTGACGTCTCCAGGGTGTCTGCTCATTACCTAGCAATTCCTTTGACATTCCTGATCACCTTTAATCCCCTAAAGGTGTGGTTTTTATTGGAAAACACAGCCTCCTCCTCCTCCCCCTCACCTATCACTTAGCATTAATTTCTTGGGGCATTGTAATACTTAAAGTCTTTGCCTCACCTTCTAGGAGCAGGAGCATTGGTCTGCACCGTGCCTGTCCCGACAGGGCCTCAGCAGGGGCACGTAAGCACAGACCTGACTTTGCCTTGTGCTCACGTTCCCATCGGTCTCCCTACCCAGAAGAATCTCTCTCTGATGACAAAATATTTAAACGGCAAATATCAACAATCTATTATCACATAGGAACACACGATAAATGTATGAAATTTTATACTCACAGCAGCTACATGAGGTTAGTACTAGGATTATCTTCATTATTTTAGTGAGGGAAACTGAGGCCCAGAGAGGTTAAGTGGCTCACCCAAAGTCACACAGCTGATAGGGGGCAGAGTGAGAAGCTCCTCCTCTTCTTTTCATTACCTCCCTATCAGTTTAGTTAAAAGGGGGGTGGGGAGGGTTGACCTACTGAATTCTTTAGAAGAGGTGGCAGTTTATACAAGAGGCCAAAGGCTCTCACCCGATTTGGAGAGGATCTGTAGCCCTCTGTCATGCTGGTTTCCCAGCATTCCTTCTGAGAAGGCAGGGCTGATGGCAGCTAGTCTCCCTCTCTAGTCCGTGTAGAAATTCTGCATGAAACCCCAGGCCCTGCCAGACCTTAAGGTCTGGCAGGAAACCAAAATGTGCCCTTTCTCATCAAAAAAGATGGATGGGCACATGCTTCTTAAGAGCAGGATGAAGTAAATTGTCTGTACCCAATAGGATGATGTGTCTGGTTTCGGGGCAAGACTTCATCTAATCCCAGCGGCACCAGAGGTGGGACCAGGAACATGTGAGCAGCCCGATCCAGTTGTAAAACAGCAGGTGACACACTTTTATCTGGTTGTCACCCTTCTGGCTGGGTTTGCATGTCTGCTGTCCACATGCTGTCTTGTGCTATTCCCCAACAGAATGTGCCTTTCTGTCAGTCTATGCTGCCAGAATTTGGAGAATGTACCTTTTCTTGCTGTAAAAAAAAAAAGCGCACATCTGTCTGAAAGAAGAAACCTGGGCATAGTTGTTACCTGACTCCAGTAGCATGAGGTGGGGGCAGGGCCTTGTTTAATGGGTCTTCCTGGGCCCAGGTGCTGGGCGCCCCCTCACCTGTGGCTGTTGTGGCTGCTCAGCACATGGAATCCAGGGACTGTGGCACTTTCTGATGCCTGGCCGGGGAGATGTCCAGGGGAATGGTTGGGGGATCCTCCCCTCCCTCCCTCAACTAGAATGACTTAGACGAGAAAAGCTCTGCTGTGCCCTCAAAATATTGAGCAAGAAGGAAGAGAAAGAGGGGAACTAAAAATGTCTATTCAGCCTGGACACTTCTGCTGACATTCCCATCAAACATGTGATATTTAAAAGGGCAAAACCAAAACCAGGGTTCTCCTGCCAGCCACCGGGGCATCTGGGGAGAAACTGTAAGGCCTTCGGCTCTGTAACCAATTGGCGCAACCACAGTTGTTTCCTGCAGTGGAGGTCAAGGAGGGGGGCACTGCCAGTTAGGGAGGTGCACCCCAACACATAGAATATTCTAGCAAAAAATGCAATAGTCAAATGAAGATCCATGTTAAGAGACTACCGTTGGCATAAAGTGGGATTTTAACAAATCACTGTTGGTAAATGTACCTCCCTTACCATTCATTCATTCATTCATTCATTCATTCCTCAGTCATTAGTCATAAACATTGTGTGCCTACTATGGGCTAAGCGCTATGCTGAGACTAGACAGGTGAACAAGACAAAGCTCTTCCTCTTAGTGGTTTATAATCTTGTGTAGGTCGTGCCAGAGATGGCCGCACTCCCCCTGGGATACTCGTCTTTTCGTCCGTAGTGAGGATTGGAAAATTACGGCCCCATTGCCCAATCCAGCCTGTGGCTTGTTTTGCACAGCCCCTCAAGATAAGAACGACTTTTATATTTTTAAAGAGTTGCAAAAAAAAAAACCCCATAAAAGAAGAACAAGAACACATGACCAAGACTGTATGTAGCCTAAAATACTTACACTCTGGCCCTTTGCCAAAAAAGTTTGCCAACGCCTGTCCTACAGTAAGAGTACTCTTGCTTTTGAGTCAGACGTACAGCTAAACAGGACAGGGCATTTTCTAGCCCTTCCGGCTTCTAGAGGTGGCCGTATGACTAAATTTTGGCCATGGGATCGAAGCAGAGGAGATTTCTGTAGCTGCTGGGTACAGCGTCCCCTCCACGCTGGCGGCACTGCTGTGTGGGCCCGAGCCTTCTGGTTCATTGGTGGCTCAGGGCAATGCTCTCGGGACGGCAGAGCCAGGAGAGAGAAGGAGCCTGGGCGCTGCACCAGGGGTCGACTCTACTGTCTCTGGATTTTGCTCAATGGTTATGAAGGAGATAAAGAAAGGAAAAAGAGAAGAAATGTTCACTTTTTAAAGTCAGTCTTGGGTTTCTTCTTTCCCCCACTAACCTTCCCATGATGCCAAAATAGAAGCCCCCCCCCAACCCAATCCAGAACTCGCCAGGCCTTCATGGAATGCGCCGCCCGTCTTTTCTCCCTCCCCACCTGGCTAACTCCTAGGCACGCCCTATAGCTCAGTGTAGGCACCACCTCCTTCTGAACTCAGCCTCTGCAGACCGGGCCCAGCATCCTTCCTCCGGCTTCTGGGGTCTCCTTTAGTTTTTGGAGACAAGTCTGTCTCCCGCACTAGAACTTGAGCTCTTGAAGGGTGGAGACTGCTGCTTATTTGTCTTTGATTCCTAGCTCCTAGGACAGTGCCTGCCACACTGACGGTGCTTTACAAACATTATCGAATGAATTAGTTTGGCACAGGCTGAGGGCAGCTTCCTGGCTTGTGGGGCAGTTGATTTCTCACACATTTAACCCAGGAAAAGATGAGTCCAGCAATTCATACCTCTGAGGGGAAGTGCGTTTTGCTTTCTAAAATAAGAGAGAAGAAATGTACAGAACTATAAAGATTATATTTTCAAAATTGAATGTTTATATGATTTGGGTGATAGTACTTCTTGCCAGTAGTGTCTGAAAAGTTTTGAAGATTTAATAAGAGGCCATGAGGAGAGTTTAGAGATATAAAGACATGTTCCTGAAATAAATGGAAATGTAGACACGTTGTCAAAACTACCTTATTATGTAAAAATAAACTCGCTTTTTCCTATTTTTATAAAACTCTTTCTCACAAAGAAAAATTGTACAATAATGTTATTATTTTATAACAATAACATGAGGATGATAAAATTTTTATTTGGTTCTCCCCATTCCCCTCTATGTTATGTGGCTTATGGTCAATGAATGCAAAAGCATCATTTTTACTGTAAGTCTATTTTACTGTATACTCTGGGTAGATGCAACCAATTTTTGGAACCAGCAAATTAATGTAAGACTTTTAAAGCAGTAATAATTTTATCTTCATCTAGAAAAAAAACAATAGAAAATATGAGGGACATATTTTCTTTGCATATAAGCCCTCTTGAGATGGTGTTAATAAAAGGGGGAGTTGGAAAAAATTACTTGCATTATGCAACACTGGGTTACTATTTGAGTATCTCCATTTCATTAGATTTGTAGTGACTTACTAAAGCTTTTTATAAACTATAAGGAAACCTGAGCAGTAAAATAAAATAATTCTAAGGTTTCTTAAGTCAAATATTAGACCTTGCATTACATATGCTGAAGAATCATAGCTAACACTTGAATACTTCTGGATATTTTATTAGATGTTTAAAGCTCTCCCCTTCCACTTGCAAGAACAATTCTAAGCAAATGATAGTTTCAATGAATAACTCATCCTTAGTGAACTTGAATACTAGCCTTTTTCTTCTCCATCCTGTACAACACAAGAAAATACAATACTATAGGAGGAAAATGAGCAAATTATGTAGTGAGGGTGGAGGAAGTCAACTTACTCAACTCCAGTATCAATGCAGTATATCAGAATTTCTGTCTTTATAATCCAGGAAAACTCTTTTACTCTCCCTATGTCATTTCATTCTCACCTCTACCCCAGACTTCAGATATCTCACCTTATTTCTATGTGGTCAGCATAATTACTACCTGCAGCACTGGCCTGTTTATACCTATGTCCTGTCAACATGTTTGTTTTTGTTGTTGTTGTTCTCTAAATTAAATGTGGTACTTATTGTTCTTACACTTTAGCAATTGTACCACTTATTTCCCTCAATGAAAAGTGATGAAGTTAATATTCTAGTTCTTAAAGGGGTAAGTGACATGAAGCCACTGTCCACACCAGCCATTTTCAAGGAGCGAGAAGTGGTCTGGGTCTGAAGGCTATGCCAGCTCTGCTGTGCCATTCAAAGCCTCCAGTGACTTATTCAGAAAGCAAATCAGGCTCTAGCGCAGTCCTGATGGCTTCCTCTCCGATAAAGATCTGAGTGTAGTGCAGAGACAGTTGGGGTGGGTTTCAGTCTGCTTGCTCAGCACAAGAGTGCCTTTGGCAGGAGAGATCAAGTCTGGCCACTGCTCCAGATAAGAAGCAGCAGATAAAGCACACATGAATCCATACCCTTCTGAGAGCTCACCATTGCCCTGCTGATATATGTCTGGTTGTCAGGAGCTTTGTCTTTAAGCCAATCACATCCCAATCACAGGTCATCAAAGGTGTGTGTATTCCTAGAATGAGTTCACTGTCTGCTGTCAGAAACCTATGCCCATGCCCACAGGTAGGGCAATTAAGATGAAGATGGATCACCATGTAGGAGAGAAGCCAAGAAACAGGCTCTGCTTGTTTTCTGACTTGGATAACTACTCCCCCTTCTTCTTGTCAAAACTCTGCACACAGATCCAAGATGGCAGCAAGTTAGGCAGAAACTACACTAACTTCTTCCCAGAACCAAACTAGAATTACAACCAAGTTACAGGAAAATCATCTGGAATAAGCAACTGATGACTAGCTGGAAAGAAGCCTCATCACTGGGACTTACAGAAGAAGCCACGTCGAGACTGGTTGAAAGTACAAATACGTGAGTGGGCTGTTCAGGCTCCTGTGGGCAGCAGCTAAAGTTCTGGAGAAATATTTCAGCTGCAGCGGGAGGTCCCTCCTGAGAAATGTGGGGTCTAAACCCCAAACTAGGCTCTGCAGTCTACAGCAGCTGGTGAAAAGGCACCCATGTAACATCCAGGTGTGAAAAGCAGTGGTTTTTCTGTCTGCCAGGGAGAGATGGCTAGAGATGCAACCACCCTCTTAAAGGGCCAATGCACAAAATTTCGTTCACAAGTACTCACCCTGGGCACCAGTGGAGGTAAGACAGAGCCATATGGCTCTGGTGAGAGAGCTGAATGGCCAGCTGTCAGGACCCTGTGTTTAGTCATTCTCCATACTGGAGAAGCCATCTTTCTCAGGCAGAGCACTCACCTCCTTGCAGCATCAACCTGGGGGAAACAAATAGCCCCACCCTCAAGAATACCTCCCACCCGACCCTGTGGAGCTTGAGCCCTGCAGAATAAAGCTGGGAGTTCTTTCAGTGATTAAACCTAATAGACAACCTGTAGGCAGAGGCAGATCTCTGGGTGCTTTAAGACTTTTGCTGATCTGTCACTGGGCCTTATGCTGTTAAAAGCCAACTTTGGTGGCACAATTTGTTCCTTTCCACACACACCCAGGCCCAGCAGAGGGAGCCACAAGCTTGGATCACTAATAGATCCAAACAGGTTGCCCAGGGCCAGTCACAGGCAGTGTCTGACATAGGACTGAACCAGAGTTCTTCCAAAGAGGCCTGGAACCAATACATCCAGTGGCCAGCTTCAGATAATATCACAGCAGGATCCATTAAGTTTAACAAGCAGCATATCCACAGGAAGATCTCAACAGGCACTGAGTCTGGCTAGGGAGAATTCCAATTCTTGTAATTAAAACATGTACAGTAGCTTGTGCACTGTGCTGGGGCTAGAACTTCACAGTAAGCCAGCCTGAGGGTCAGTCTCACACATGAAAAGACCAGTAGCAATTAAGACTCAATAACAGTAGGAGGGTCCACATAATGTACACAGAGGGTATTCCTAGAGCACCCTGCTCTGGTGAGCAGGGAGACTGCACCGCTGGGTCCCATAAGACACCTACTACATAAGGCCACCATACCAAGACAAGACTGGGAGTCACAGCAGATCTACCTAACACCTAGAAACGAAGAACAAAGAGGCAGCCAAAATGGGGAGACAAAGAAACAGGCCCCAAATAGAAGAACAAAAAGTTCTCCAGAAAAGGAGCTAAATGAAATAGAGAAAAGCAACTTATCATATAAAGAGTTCAAAGTAATGACATTAAGGATGCTCAACAGCATGAAAAAGGACATAGAAACCACTAGAAAGAATAAATCAGAAATAAAGAACACAATCTCTAAAAGGAAAAAAATACACTGGAAGGAATTAATGGTAGGTTTGATGAAGCAGAGGATCAAAGTAGTGATTTGGAAGACAAAGTAGGAAAAAACATCAAATGAGAATGACAAAGAAAAAAAGAATAAAAAAATAGGATAGTTTAAGGGACCTTTGGGACAACATGAAGTGTAACAACATCTGCATCACAGGTGAGGAGAAGAGAGAGAGCAAAAAATTAAAAATCTATTTGAAGGAATAATGACTGAAAACTTTCTTAATCTGGTGAAGGAAAAAGACACACAAGACCAGGAAGAACAGAGAGTCTCAAACAAGATGGACCCAAAGAGGACCATACCAAGACACATCATAATTAAAATAGCAAAGGGTAAAGACAAACAGAAAATCTTAAAAGCTGTGAAAGAAAAGCAGTTAGTTACTTACAAGGGAATCCTAGAAGATTGTTAACTAATTTCTCAACAGAAACTTTTCAGGCCAGAAGGGATTGGCATGAAATTCTCAAAGTGATGAAAAGGAAGGACCTCCAACCAAGGCTACTTTATTCAGCAAGACTATCATTTAAAATTGAAGGAGAAATAAAGAGCTTCCCAGACAAAAAAACAGCAACCAAACAAACAAAAACAAAAGAGCAAAACAATCCCCTGCTCAAAATAAAGGAGTTGGTTACCACCAATCATTATTACAAGAAATGTTAAAGGGCTTACTTGAAGAAGAGGAAGAGGAAAAGGAAGAGGAGGAGGAGGAGAAAGAGGAAGAAGAAGAAGAAGAAGAAGAAGAAGAAGAAGAAGAAGGAGAAGGAGAAGGAGAAGGAGAAGAAGAAGGAGAAGAAGAAGGAGAAGAAGAAGAGGAAGGGGAGGATAAGGGGAGGAGAAGAAGGAAGAAGAAAAAGGAGGAGGAGGGGGAGAAGAAGAGGAGGAGGAGGAAGAAGAAGAACATAGCTGAGGAGGAGGAAGAGAAAGGAAGAAAAAGGAGGGGGGGAGTGGAGGAAGAGAGGAAGAAGTGGGAAAAGAAAAAAAGACAGAGGGGCATAGTTTTAAAAATAAAATGGCAATAAATATGTACCTACCAACAATCAGTTTAAATGTAAATGACTTAAATGCTCCAATCAAAAGACATTAAGTAGCTCAATAGGTAGGAAAACAAGAACCATATATATGCCGTTTTTAAGACACCCTCCTCCAAGTGAAAGATACATGCAAAATAAAAGTAAAGGGATGAAAAAAGATATTTCATGCAAAAGAAAGGTATAAAAAGCTGGGCTATCACTACTTATATCTGAGAGTCTCAGACAAGATGGAAGTGTAGGTAGAAACCCTTCACTTCTTCACACAACCAAAAGGAGGATAACAACCAATCTAAAATCAATAAACAACCAAAAGTGCCAGAGAATCAAACTGCATGAACTCCAACCACCAAGGTATTAAAGAAAAAACCGACCAGAACAACCAGACCAGTAAGGTAGACCGGTAAGGCTGACGCAGAAAAATTGCAGCAGGTGGCTGGGGGGCGGGGCTGACTGCCGAGCTTGGCAGAGCTGTGAGGGAGGGGCTGACTCAAGGGGAAAACTGAGACTCTGAGCTGACTGTGGGCTAAGGCTGGGGTGGCTCCAGTGAGAGGTACTTCCAGTCTGACAGGAGAGTCTGCTGGAAAGTACAGTAGAGACCAGCAGGCAAGCTGCACTGTTCCCTCTCTGGCCCCTCCCCCACAGGCAGCACAGCAAAGGGGGTTGCTATACCTAAGGCTCTACCCCTTATAACCTATCAGCTGCACCAAGATAAAGAAATATGGCCCAAATGAAAGAATATTGCAGAACCTCAGAAAGAGAGCTAAGCGATGAGGAGATTGCCAACCTATCTGATGGAGAATTTAAAGCCCTGGTAATCAAAATACTCACAGAACTGATTGAGCTTGGTCAAAAAATGAAAGAATGAATGAAAGATACTCAAAATGAAATAAAGCAGAATATTCAGGGAACGAGCAGTGACAGGAAGGATACCAGGATTCAAAGCAATGATTTGGGACAAAAGGAAGAAATAAACATCCAACTGGATCAGAACTAAGAAACAAGAATCCAAAAAAATGAAGAGAGGCTGAGGATTCTCTGGGACAACCTGAGACATTCCAATATCCGAATCATAGGGGTGTCAGAAGGAGAAGAACAGCAGCAAGAAATTGAAAACTTATTTGAACAAATAATGAGGAAAACTTCCACAATCTGGTGAAGGAAATAGACTTCCAGGAGGTCCAGGAAGCCCAGAGAGTCCCCAGGAAGTTGGACCCAAAGAGGAACACACCAAGGCACATCATCATTAAGTTACCCAAGATTAAAGACAAAGAGAAAATCCTAAAGCAGCAAGAGATAAGGAGACAGTTACCTACAAAGGAGTTCCCATAAAGCTATCAGCTGATTTCTCAAAGGAAACCTTGCAGGCAAGAAGAGGTTGCAAAGAAGTATGTGAAGTCATGAAAGGGAAGGACCTATATCCAAGATTACTCTATCCAGCAAAGCTTTCATTTAGAATGAAAGAACAGATAAAGTGCTTCTCAGATAAGGTCAAGTTAAAGGAGTTCATCATCACCAAGCCCTTATTATATGAAACATTAAAGGGATTTATCTAAGAAAAAGAAGATCAAAACTATGAACAATAAAATGACAACAAACTCACAACTATCAATAAATGAACCTTAAAAAAAAGAAAAACAATGAAAACAAAAACTAGGCAAACAATCAGAACAGGGACAGAACCAGAGAAATGGACATCACACAGAGGGAGTTCAGTGGGGAGGGGGAAGGGAGGATTGGGGGGAAAAGGTACAGGGAAGAAGCATAATTAGTAGGAATAAAATAGATGGGGAGAGATAAAAAATGGTATAGGAAACAGAGGACTCAAAGAACTTATATGTACAACCCATGGACATAACCTAAGAGGGGAGGGGAATGCTGGAAGGTTGGGGGAGGGCAGGGTGGAGGGGAGATAAAGGGGAAAAAATTGTGAAAACTGTAATAGCATAATCAATAAAAATACTTAAAAATACTTATATCTGAAAAAATAGACTTTAAAACCAAGGCTATAGTAAAAGACAAAGAAAGACACTACACAATGATAAAAGGAGCAACACAAGAGGATATGACCCTTGTGAACATTTATGCACTCAAGATAGGAACATCTAAATACATAAAACAAATCTTGATGGACATAAGGGCAGACCTTGACAGTGGCACAGTCACGGTAGGGGATTTTAACACCCCGTTGACATCAATGGATAGGTCTTCCAGGCTGCTGTGTCCTTATCGAATTAAATCAACAAGGAGACCGCAGCCTTAAGTTACACATTAGATCAAATGCATTTCATTGATATCTTAAGAGCATTTCAACCCAAAGCAGCAGAATATATATTCTTTTCAAGTGCACATAAAATGTCTAAGATAGACCACATGTTAGGACACAGAACAAGTCTCAATAAGTTTAAGAAGATTGAAATCACATCAACCATCTTCTTTGACCACAACGCTATGAAACTGGAAATCAATCACAAGAAGAAAACTGAAAAACACACAAAGTCATGGACGCTAAATAACATGTCACTAAACAATGAATGGGTTAACAATGAAATCAAGGAAGAAATTAAAAAAATACCTTGAAATAAATGAAAGTGAGGATGCAACAACCCAAAATCTTTGGGTTACTGAGAAAGCAAGTCTAAGAGGGAAATTCATACAATTATCAGACCTGTCTCAAGAAACAAGAAAAAGCTCAAATAAACAATCTAACTTTACACTTAAAGGAACATGAAAAAAAAAAAAACAAGAACAAACTGACAGTGACCTGAGGGGAGGGAGGAACAGGGAAGAAGGGGGAGGGGCAAGCCAAGGAACAGGAATAGGGGACCCAAGGGCACGGATAGTGGGAGAGATTGACTATGGGAGGTGGGGGGGAGGGGCAGGGGAGAGCCATGGGGAAAAAGGCGGGACAACTGTAACTGAACAACAATAAAAAACAAAACAAAACAGCAACAAAGCCCAAAGTCAGTAGAAGGAAGGAAATAATAAAGATCAGAGCACAAATAAATGAAATAGAGTCTGAAGAACAACACAAAAGATCAATGAAACCAAGAACTGGTTCTTTCAAAAAAATAAACAAGATTGACAAATCTTTAACCAAACTCATTAGGAAAAAAGAGAAAGGACCCATATAAATAAAATCAGAAATGAAGAGGGGAGAAGTAACAACTGACACCAAAGAAATACAAAGGATTGTAAGAAAATATTACCAACAACTATATGCCAACAGATTGGACAATCTGGATGAAATGCATACATTCCTAGAAATATTCAGTCTTCCAGAGCTAAACAAAGAAGAATCAGAGAATCTGAATAGACAGATTCCAACTACTGAAATTGAAGCAGTAATAAAGAAGGCTCCCAACAAAAATAGCCCTGGACCAAATGATTTCACAGATGGCTTTTACCAAACGTTCAGAGAAGAACTAACACCTCTTCTTCTCAAACTATTGAAAAAATTCAAGAGGAGGGAAGACTCCCAAGTTCATTTTACAAGGCCAGCATTATCCTAATTCCAAAACCGGGATAAAGACACTACAAAGAAAGAAAATTCTAGGCCAATATTCCTGATGAACACAGATGCTAAAACCCTCAAGAAAATATTAGGAAACCAAATCTAGCAACACATTAAAAAACCGTACAGCATAATCAAGCAGGATTTATTCCAGGGATGCAAGGTTGGCATGATATCTGCAAATCAATAAATGTGATAAACCGCATGAGCAAAATGAAGCATGAAAAATACACGATCATATCGACAGATGCAGAAAAAGCATTTGATAAAATCCAGCACCCAAAGAGACATAACGATAAAATGTAATATGTAAATCTTGATTGGATTCTGACTTGAATAAAATAGTTAAATAATTTTGAGACAATTGAAGACATTTTCGTATGCGCAATAAAATGATGAAGAAATTCTTACTTTTCTTAGGTGTGATAGTGATGTTACAGTTAAAACAGAGAATGCTTTAATTCTTAGGAGATGCATTCTTAAACTTTTAGGGGTGATTTGTCATAATTTGTACAACTTACTTTCAAATGGTTCAGGAAATCACTTATACACATATGTATAATGTGGCAAAATGTTAACAGTTGGGTGAATCTAGCTAAATGGAAGGTATTTATTCACTATCACTATATTATTGTTTAAACTTTAAATACATATAGAAAATAAGGAAATGTAAAAACTAGAGTGATTTCACCTAATGATTCAGATTTGTGGCTTTTCTCAAAAAGTCTGATTTCCTAGTACAGTAATGAGCTGTAACTACGTGGCTTTATTGAAGTCACTTGCCGGGCCCCAGGGTTTGCAACCCATGAGATGGAAGCCAACAACCCTTGAAATTCTCTTCCCTGATTCTCTTCACTGGATCGTTGCTCTTAAATCCAGTAAGAATGGCCTGAAGCGCTCTTCCCTTGGGGAAGGCCTTTCACCTGGAGCAGGTGGAGTGGGAACTAGGGAACAGGAGGCTCGGGCTAGCCACGTGGGCGGTGTCTTTTCTCGGTACACGCTCAGCCCAGTGCTTCTCTCCGAGGTCAGGGACCAGATCGAAATACGCAGTGAAAGATCAAGTCAGTAGCAAGGGTGTGGCGGTTCTTATCTGGAACAATCACTCAACTCCATCTTCTGGGGCTTGGTGTCCTCGCCACACGAGTCAGGCCGAGCAGAACCGACCTTGGCTGATGAATATGAAAATGTAGCTTCTAAGAATCAGTAAAATCAGGACAGAGACTGTCTCTGTGAAGCAAAGCTGGGAACAGACCTGAGGAGGAACGGTGGCTGATGTCAACTTTACGCACGAGTACACTGCTCATTATACTGTTTGTTTCATATAGAAAAGACTTCAAATGACAAAATTCTTGGTGATGAATCCATTGGCATTTGTTATATATTTTTTGTGCTTTTTTCCTTTTTAAAATTTTTTCAAAAACCAAGCTGCTTCTGCCTCACATGGGACAGAAGGATTTCAGGTGTCCGTCCCACAGACACTGACTTTGGACACATTGCCACCTGTAGCAATGTGCACTCAGTCTCTTTCCAGAACGAGGGAAGAGGAAGTAAAATCAAAGGGTTGTAGCTTTCCTGACTACTAAGAACCATAGATTTTACTTTGAAATCACGAGGATCAAGGCTTTTGATCCAGTATTTCCCCTTAATTTCCCAATGGCTAGAGAAAGAGACTGGCAAAGGAAAATACAAGACCAGAAAAATGTGTGATATCTTTCCTATATATGATATAGTTTTTCTTCTTTTTCTGACTCAGGAAGCTAATAAAGCAAGATCCTTTACTTACGATGTAATCTCCCTCCATTTTTGATTTTGGAAGCTAGTAGAATTTAAAAACAAAACTGATGACTCCTTTGAGGTTTTAGCTAAATAGGCCTTTCTCATGATAAAATTAGAACGGCTCTTTCTGTTCATTCTAATCCTCAGCATTGCACATGGGATAGCAAAGCAGCATAATGCAGTGTCTCACCTTGCTGTGGGACAGGATGTGGCTGCTACCTAAGCACTGAGGTCAGTCGCACCTCCTGGGCCAGGATGGGGCTGGGCTGATGAAAAGAATCTGGGGACTCCGGGTCCCGGGAACCGTGAACTGAGTCTTCGAGAAGACAGGAGCTGACACTCTCTTACACAGGGAAAGACCTAACACACCGGTAGGACTAGCAACGCTGTCGGGGTGAGACTGAGTTTACAACATCCTGCAGGTTGACAGACAGAGACTGCTGCTGTCTGCACAACATGTTACACTATTTGTCCCATAGGCCCAGTCCCTACCTACAGTGTGAAGGGAGAGTCTGCGAAAGGTGAAAGCCCGAGGAAATATGTGGGTTCGTGTAGAATTCTGTAGCATTTTTCAAGTCATAAAGTTGGTGAGTCAGTTTGCCCTCTAGAGCTGGGTGGCTGGCTCTGGGGCAGTCCTGCCTAGATCAGTGTCTGAAGTCTTTGGCCTCTACAGCATGGGATAGTCAGCAATGAGAGTGGTGCCTACAACACCATAGCATCTAGGGTCTAAGAACTAAGATATAGCATGTTTCAAAAATATTTAAAGCTGTACAAGACTTTTTTTTAAATAAAGGAAATCTGTGTTTAAAATAGATACATACATTCTAAAATCACTCTAGTAGAGGCAGGGGTGGGTATGTAGGAACCTATTATTTTCTCTACACTGACCCTTCTGATACCCCTCTTTTGAGTTCCCAGGATTCATTAGAGCACTTTGAAATTACTGGTTAAAGTATCAGTAGAGAGATTAGAATGACTGATTGCCCAGGTTGGCCATAATAAGCCATAGAGCACAATCTCGTACAGATAGCTTTGTATTTTAAAAAGGAAATATACTCGTTTTACAACATGATATTGATTGATATTGAGTAAGAAAAGGAGGAAGGTGAAGATGAGGAGGAGTAAGCGCTATTGATCAAGAAGGACTTATTGGGGGAGGCACTGTGATAACATAGGAAAACATGCTTAGCTCAGAGCCAAACAAAATAGTTCAGGCTGCCAGCCCCAGCTGCTGCTGCTTCAGGTTGCTGTGCTAACTGGACAGGCCCCTTCATCATTCTGAGCCTCCAGTTCAAGTACTGCATTAGACAACACATGCAAAAGCATCCGGCACAGAGCGGGTATGGAATAAATGTTGGGTCAACCTTTTGCTTCTGGATGTATGTAGTACCCTTCAAGCTGCAAGGCATTATGTCAGGCACTGTGGTCAAGGGTGAATAAGACAAATCTCTATTCTTGAAAATCTCAAAGCTATTTGGAAAAACAAATGACGCACTTCTGGAAAATTCATAGTACAATGCCTATTGCAGGGCAGTTTATGTTAAGAGTTCATAGCGACGTCGCTTTTTGATCCTTCGATGTCGGCTCTTCCTATCATTGTGAAGCAGAATTCACCAATTATTGTGCATTGAAGCGATCCTGAATGCTACCTGGGGTGCGGATGGGATTTGGTGGGATGAGAGACCAAGGGAACAGTGTTAAGCAAGTGAGAAAGAGGGCTAATAAAAAGGAGCACAGGGGCTACATTATCCTCAAAATTCATGCTACATGGCTGGGAGGTGAACAAAAGGACAGCTAAGTAGTTCTCTTTCACAGAGTGGGGAACTGAGACCGGGGAGGCTAAGTTCTCACCGAGTCAGCAATCCCCAGCTGCTCCCTCTCCCGCTCTTTCGGTCATCAGACCACGTTGCCATCAGCCTTCAGCAGCATGCTATTGAAAGGGTGTCTAGGTAAGGTTGGGTCACCCGAGTAATAGTAGATTTTTACACGGGTGATGGGACTTGGAGAGTGATTGTAAGTAGGATGCAAGACAGAGGGAAGCTATAGGGATGGATGCAGAGGATTATATCTTCAAACCCTTTGGCCTAGATCTGGGCTCTTGAGAGATGGGTAAGTATAGAGTGATTGGGAGTGGTGAACTTTCTGAGCCAAAGATAAGACAGGTTAAAAGAAAGAGACTGAACAGGATCTATTTGCGATCTCACACACCAGTGCCCTTCCATAGTCACCTTTAACTGTAATGGACATTGCATTCTTGTACGAAAAAGGATCAATTTAATATAAATTAGCATGTGCAAACCCTAAAAACGTGGCATGTGAAGCTAAACAAAGAAGGCCCTGGGAAGATAAATCAGAGCCGGCTGCAGCACCAGTCTGGCCATTCTCCTTGCAAAAACCCACAGATGATGTGCGTCAGGTCTCAGAAATGGTGTCGGTGTGCTGCGACCACACTTCCAACCTCAGCCAAGGCTGCCAACAGACCCAACCACCTTCTCAAATTAACACTGAATTCTCATTTGAAACCATTGCTAAGCGCTACTTTTTAGAGTAAATATTTTATGGAACAAAACAATTTGTAGGCAACAGGAAAGAGCTAGCAGATATTTGGCTGGGCAAATGAATGGTTTGGTTTACGAGAGAAGAGTGAAGTGAGACTTGGATGTAGCCTCCAAGAGGCCAAGTGCCGTCAGCTGGCCGGATGGAGAGCCACAGTCAGCATCTTTAGCAGGCTCGTGGGCGGCTGAGAAACAGGGTTCTACTTGCCTTTCCCTCTGTCAATGAATCATTGTCTGGGAGCCCGATTGTCTGTTTGCATGCGCCATGCTCTAGAGCAGCGGCTCCCAAACTCTGGTTTCCAGACCACCTTGCGTGCTTAGAGATTACTGGAGGTCCCCAAAGTGCTTTTGCTAAAGTGGATAGTAACTGAGAAATGATCACTTATTTATTCATTTAAAATGGCAATAATAAATGATTACACAATAACATGGGTAACACTTTCATGACAATTCTGTTTTCCAAAACAAAACATTTAGTAAGAGACTTTGCACTGTTTTATATTTGGGCAAATGTCTTTCATGTGTGGTGTAATGTAAAACAGCTATGCTCTCATGTTTGCTCTGCATTCAATCTGTTGTGACATGTTTTGGTTGAAGTATATGAAGACATGGCCTCGAAGGGAAGAATATCTTAATAGCCTTTCTATATAATTATGTAGCCTCTGAAAAATTCCACTGAACATTCATGAGAGAATGAGAATGAAAAAGACACGTAACATCTTAGTATTTTCATGTGCGTAGTTTTGACCTCGTGAATTCCTTGAAAGGCAATTGGTGATTCCCAGGGGCCTGAGAGCATGCTGGGAAAAGCCCTGCCCCGGCCTTTCTCCAGCTTATATGGGCCAGATGTATTTCCAGGGGAAATGGAGTTTCCCGTTACCTGTGGATTTTTCAAGTGAACTAAGTACGAACTCCAAATGTATGATATTCTCAACCTTATTTCTAGGTCTTCCAAAAAAAAAACTCCTACCTCGTTCCAAAATAACTGCCCCATCCCATCCCACAGTACACTTACATCGGATGATCTGATTTTGTGTGGAACGATGAGGAATCTGTGAAAAGGTCACTCATCAAGATGGTTTTGTTCTTAACTGTAATTGTGTCTGTATTAAAATATTGAGACTTAGAAGTTTTAACTCCAGGCAAGGAGACATATTTGTTAATCTTATTTAATTTATATATACAAAAGTATTTACTGGTTATCTCTCATGTGGCCAAGTCCTAGGTGGTTGGATTGTAGCTGACCCTCGAACAACTTGGGGGTTAGGGATGCAGACTCCCCACTCAGTAGAAAATACATGTATAAATTCTGAGTCCCTCAAAACTTAACTACTAATGGCCGACTGCTAACCAGAAGCCTTACCAATAATATAAACTGTTGGTTGACATATATTTTGTATGTTACATATATTACATACCATATTCTCACATTAAACTAGGTAAGAGAAAATATTATTATGAAAATCATAAGGAAGAGAAAATAGTACTATAGTACATCTATCAATACCATAAGTTTATGCTATTTACAAGATGAATTATGTGTCAGCACCTACATCAATATTGTCTTATACAATACAAAATATTATAGACATCAAAAATAAAAAGATGATATGAAAAAGAAAATCATACTTATTTACAGGTATAACAATTCATGCATTGATAATGAAGTAACAGTGTAGCCTAGTGTAGTCAATGTAATTGCTTCTTGGTAGTAAGGAAATCTCCAAATTTTTTTCCAATATATCTACTGAGAAAAAAATCTGTGTATAAATAAATGGACCCAAGCAGTTCAAACCCATGCTATTCAAGGATCAACCACATAAGGCTGAATCAAACAGTCCACTTCAGCCAAAAAGCTCACAGTCCTTGAAATATGAAGAGATAATTACAAAATCACACAGCTCATAAGCACATTCTCTGGGAGAAAAGAGGCCAGCGTGGCTTCTTGGCAATGGGGTTGCTTTCCTGTTCATGTTAGAAGAAGGAATGAAGGCAAGAACTGATGACTGTCCGAAAGCCTGCGATGAAACAGGAGTTGTGATAACACCCCAAGGAACAGCTATTCCTTTCACAGTCAGCTCAGGATCTTAAAAATATTTTTCTTGAGAAGTGAACACAGGTGACATTTTTACCCTTTGGGCTTTAGAAGTGGTCAGTGCACGTTTCGAAAATAAACAACTCCTGGCGGACATGATGCAGATGTCACGCGCAGCTGTCCAAGCAGGGGCAGAGCGGTGTCAACGATCCGCTGTGCATTTACATTCAAGCATTTTGGCAGAATTCATGAAACATAGGCCACTCATACATAAAATAGTTTGCTTCTCTTTCTGCTGTTTAAATCTTTACTTTTTAAAACATGTGATGATACCAGATAACTGAGTATCTGCATAGGAGCTGCCATCTTTACTCAACGAACACTTGCTAAAATTTTTTGCACACTTATTAGGCACCAGGTGTTAAACTGAGTGAAAGAATAACAATGGATAAAGCCCTAACTTATGATAGCTACTTATTGACAGGAACTCTGAGCTAATATGCCATCAGCTGCTATGAATTACATCAAACATATGTATTTCTTAACAGAACTGTTGATATGCTTCTGGAGTAGTGCTGCCCACAGGATTACTGTAACGTAGACATGTCCTGTATCTGTCCTGTCCAGTACGGTAGCCATTAACCATATTCTGCTGCTGAGCACTTAAAATGTGGCTAATGCACCCTGACTGGCGTAGCTTAGTGAATTGAGCATGGGCTGTGAGCCAAAGTGTTGTAGGTTCGATTCCCAGTCAGGGTACATGTCTGGGTTGCAGGCCATGGCCCCCAGCAACCACACATTGATGTTTCTCTCTCTCTCTCCCCTTTCCCTCTCTAAAAATAAATAAATAAAATCTAAAAAAAATGTGGCTAATGCAATGGAGAAACTGAATTTTAAACTTCGTTTAATTTTAATTAATTAAAATTTAAATAACCACATAGGCTAGTGACAGTAGTACTGAATAGCACTGTTCTAGAGGACCAAAACTATACAACGCAACTTTGTATTCTAAACCTCTCAGCCACACGAATGCTAGGCATGTGATAAGATTTTAAAAGACACTTTTATGTTAAATTATAGTATTCATATTGTTATTGAGGCTCAAATCTGGGTTAATGTGAAGATCAACAGGCTATTTACTTGGCTTTAAAGCTAAGAATAGATTTGAGAATAATGACTAGAAGGTTTATGTGACTATATCTCTAAAGGGATCAGGGCATCTTGGGAAATCTACGGGACATTATGGACTATCATAGACTAAAGTAGGCATTGGGGTTTTGTGATATTATAATAATCTATGAATGGAAAAATTAAGCAAATAATTCTGGTGAGAGTGGAATGGCAAATGCAGGAATTAAAGACCACGTGTGGCAGCCGAAAATCAGGAGGGACAGCTCAGCTGAAGCGGTCCCTCCTGAGAGCCACATGTCCCAGCTCCACACCAGGCCCTCTCACCCAGAGTTCTGGCACCTAGAAGAGAAGTCCCTGTAACATCTGGCAGTAAAAATGAGTGGGGATTGTGGCTGAATGAGACAGAGGCTTACGGAATCCCAGGAGTTCCTCTTAAAGCTCCCCCATGGACAGACTAAATGGGACTCACTCACCCAAAGTTCCACCCCTGGGGCACCTGGACATACCGGGAGGAACTGAGTTGTATGGCATTGGGCAAGGGCTGGAAGGACAGCATTCTCCCAGACAGAAATGCTGGCAGATTGTTCCTTTTCTGAGCCTTCCCATCACAGAGGTGGCAGGCAGGCATGACATCTGAGTCTCCATCGACTTGGCTAATGGGTTAGCCCCAACCTGGTAATTCCCTGAGGCCCCACCCCACACAACTGGCCAGTCCACTCAAGCCATTTCCAGTGGCTTTTCCATACAAATGGCCTGTCTTGGCTGATGCTTGACACTTTTCTAAAACCTCTCAAATAAGCAGAATGTGGCCCTGGCATGCTGTATACCTCTCACTAAGTGGCTCCAGGCCTGGCACCAGTGGCAGCTATTCCTGGTTTTCAGCCTGGCCTCTCCTGGGCACCTCCAAGCCCAGTAGAACTAGCAGCCATTGGCAGGTCACATTGTAGCTTATGCCAGGTGGCTCCAGACAGAACACTGGCAACAGGTGACCTTGGCCCGCACTCCCCTGGGAGCCCCCGAGACAGCAACCCAGTGAATAGCTTCAGACCACATTGCAGCATCACTCAACCATCTCCATAGCTATGTACTCAAGGGGCAGACTCAGCGAGCACCAGAGCCCTATCAAAGTAAGTCCTGCCTCATGGGTGGGGCCCAGCACAGCTGATCCTCTGCAGTGGTCACAGCCAGTCCTCACAACTGACTGGCCTGGGGGCAAATCGCTCCCAGAGTGGTGCCAACAGTACCAACTACAACAGGAGGGTGTACAAAGCCCATGAGTTTTGGGGGGTGCACCTGGAGAGCCCAGCTCAGGTAAACGGGGAGGTTGTGCCACTGGATGCTACAGGACACTTATGACATTAGGCCACTCTACCAAGCCCAGAAGATGTAGCAGCTGTAGCTAATACACAGAAGCAAGGACAGAGAGGCTGCCAAAATGAGCAGATGAAGAAACATATCCCAAATGACAGAACATAACAAATATCCAGAAAAAAAACTAAATAAAATGAAGACAAGAAATCTAACAGGTGCAGAGTTCAAAACACTGGTTATAAGGAATGCTCAATGAACTTAGGGGAAGGGTAGATGAACTTAGCGAGAATTTCAACAAAGAGACAGGAAACATAAAGACAGAGATAGAAAATATAAAAAGTAACCAGTCAGAACTGAAGAATACATTAGTTGAAATGAAGACTACATTGCAGAGAATCAACAGCAGAGCAGATGAAGCAGAGGATCAATAAGAGATTTGCAAGATAAGGAAGCAGAAAACACACTATCAGAACAGCAAAATCAAAAAAGAATTTTTAAAAATGGGGATAGTTTAAGAAGCCTTTGGGATAACTTCAAGCATACCAACATACTCATCATGGGGTGCCAGAGGGAGAAGAGAAAGAGTAATAAATGAAAAACCCATGTGAAAAAAGAATGACAGAAAATTTTCCCAACCTGGTGAAGGAAATACACATGCGAGTCCAGGAAATGCAGGGAAACCAAACAAGCTGAGTCCAGAGAGGGCCACACCATGCCACATCATAACTAAAATGCCAAGGGTTAAAGACCAAGAGGAAAATCCTAAAAACAGCAAAAGAAGAGCAGTTGGTTATTTACAAGGGAGCTCCCATAAGACTGTCAGCTGATTTTTCAGCAGAAACTTTTCAGGCCAGAAGGGATTAGCACGGCATATTCAAAGTGATGAAAAGCAAGGATTTACAAAAGATTTCTCCACCAACCAAAGCTATCATTTAGAATTGAAAGACAGAGAAAGAGCTTCCCTGACAAGAAAAAGCTAAAGGAGATCATCACCACCAAACCAGTATTATAAGATATGTTAAAGGGCCTTCTTTAAGAAGAAGGAAAAAAATAAAATATATGAAAAACAAACTGATAATAAATATCTATATATCTTTACTTTAAAAGATGAAATCTTTTCATCTGCAGTGACATGATGGACCTAGAGCAGTGGTCCCCAACTTTTTTGGCACCAGGGACTGGTTTCATGGAAGACAATTTTTCCATGGGCGAGGTGGGTTAGGGGACACAGGTGGCGGAGCTCAGGCAGTAATGCAAGTGAAACTTTGCTTGCTTGCCCACCCTCACCTCCTGTTGTGTGGCCCAGTTCCTAACAGGCCACAAACTGGCACCAGTCTGTGGCTGGGGGTTTGGGGACCCCTAACTTAGATAGTATTGTGCTGAGTGAATTAAGACAGTCAGAGGAAGACAAATGCCATATAACTTCATTTGTATGTGGATTCTAAAAAACAAAATAAACAAGCAGAGTAGAAACAGAAATAATAGATACAGAAAACGTTTTGATGGTTGCCAGTGGGAGAGGTTTTGGGAGGACAGGTGAAAAAGGTGAAAGGGTTAAGTACAAATTGGTAATTACAGAATAGTCATGGGGATGTAAAGTACAGCACAGGAAATATAGTCAATTATGTAATAACCATGCATAGTGTCAGATGGGTATTAGATTTATCAGGGTGATCACTTAGTAAGTTATATACTACCCAATCACTGGTTTGCATACCTGAAACGAATATAATACTGCATGTCAACATAATTGAGAAATAAAAAGAGGCATAGAAACACGGAATGGGCTGATGGCTGTAAGAGGGGAGAGAGGAGGTGGGACTGGTTAAAAGAAGGTGAAGAGATTAGCCAAAGAACACGTATGACTGACCCATGGACAGAGACCATGGTGCGGGGATTGACTAGGGAGTAGGGGTCGGGCTGGGGGGAGTTGGCAAAGGGGGGAAATTTGGGGCAACTGTAACAGCATAAGCAGTTAAATATTTAAAAAGCATTTAAGGTAAAAAGAGATGATCACATGATAGCAGATTATTAATTGACAAATTAGAAAATGAGAAGTTTGCAAAGAGATGCTATGAGGTAGAGAAAGATAAGTTCGTACTGGGCAAGGGCAGTGGCAAGGGTGTGCTGTTGAAAGTCAGGCTGAGGCGCTGATGGGCGGGGCTCAGTTGGCTGGGTGTTATCCCACAAAGTGAGAGGTCGCTGGTTTGGTACCCAGTCGGGGCACATGCCTGGGCTGCACGTTTGGTCCCTGGGCCAGTTGTGTGCAAGAGGCAAGGAATCGATGCTATTCTCCCTCTCTTCCTCCTTCCCTTCCCCTTCTCTAAAAAGATAAATAAATAAAATCTTTTAAAAAATAAAATCAAGTCAGGCCAAGACTTGAACTCTAAGCTCTCTGTCACTTTTATCAATTTTGCGCCTTGGCCAAGTTATTTAACCTCAGTTTTAACTTTCTTATCTCTAGAACCAGGATACTATTAGCGAACACGCAAGATGCCGTGGAGGTGGCACAAGGCCTGACACATAGCAGGCACTCAGGACTATACTAGAACGCCAGCAGCTATGACTGTTAATGACTACCACCGGGATCTTCTGGACACAGAGCAAATATGTGAAATATGATGACGTTTGTGATAGGCAGGGAATAAGTGAATTTAATTTGAAAGGATTTTTAGGGGAATTAGGGAATAAATGTAATAGGTAAGACAGGCCCACATACTTTCTTTTCCTTGAAATTTTGACAAGACTTTGACTTTGACTCTCATAGGTAATGGGAAACAATTGTAGACTCAGGACAAAAATAGTGGATAAATAGATTAATCAAAGGCGAGGAAGTTAGGAGTCTGTTGCAATAATCCAAGTAGGAGATAATGGCATTGACAAAGCTGCAGAAAAGGACATACAAGGGCAACTGTAAGAAACATTTTGAAGAAAGAATGAGTTACATTTGAGTTTCCCAGCCTGTGTGCCCAGGGATCACAGGTGAGTGGAGATGCTGATCCATGAAGGTCTTGGGGATAGCGGGGGACACCCTGCTCCCCGTTAGACAATTAGTTTTGGACATCAGCAGCCTTTGTTTACCCAATTGCTTTAATATCATCATCTCCTATGTGGGACACGACATGAAAAATTGTGGCCATCGCTGAACTCAAGTGCTCAGTGCCAGGCAGGATATAAGGGAAGAAGGAGAGAAAGAGTTAACCTGACTGCAATTCTTTTATTCTTCGAGACAGGATGGGTGGTGCTGATGGAAATGGCGGAAGTGGGGAAGGGAACTGCTTTGCAGCCTTTGTTTTGGATATCCCAGTTGCTGTGACTCTGAAACATTCCTGTGACTAGGTCATTGGAAAAACAGGATTGAAACAAAGATGAAAGGTTTCTCAGAGCTGGAGACTGTTTTCACTGATCATGGAGTACAGTCAACGGCATTTGGCCAAAACACCTTCCGAGGACGTGGATTGACATCGACTTGCCTCTGTCTTCTTTGTCTTTAGGTCTGTTCTATTCATTATTGTCATCTTCATGATAGACACAGGTCTATGGAAGCATTCTGATATTTACAAGTCATACACACATGGGAGGACTAGCCAAGACACTGGCTGATATAATCAAGATTCAGAATGATTTGCTGACCGTAAACTAAGAAGATAAAAATAAATAAGTGCACCCAACAGTGCAAATATATGTGGTGCCACTGAAGTGCTCTATCATCTGTCTATCATGTATTATGTATGTATGTATCTATCTAAATTACTGGGGCGGGGGGTGAGTTTTAAGAAACCCTGAGAAGATCAAAGAGAATGCTTTCCCCATTGTTAAGTGAATGTTTAGTTTCTTCCTTTGTACCTTTGCTAAAGATTCAATTGTAACTTGTCAAAGATCAAAATATCGAATTGAGCCAAGATCAGTTTGCTTGCAGTACTTTTGTGGGCCAACCCACCTGCCTGCTGAAGAAGGGACAATAAAAGACAGCTGCTGTGTGTGGAGAAGCTGGATGAGGACAATGAAGTCTCTGTAGCTAAACACGGAAGGATTGGTTTATTACTGGGTGCAGGAAGAGAAGAAAGGAGTCCTCACGCCCTGTAGGTATTTGTATGTTGTTTCGACAACAGACCCACCATATCGGAAGAAAGTATTCTAGCAGCGTATCAAAAATAACTAAACAAACAAAAATGAACTAACAGTGTTCGGAAAGACTTTTTTCTCAGCTCCTAGGAAAGCCACGGGGGCATCTGGGTGGGGCTTTAGGCTTTGTTTCCCTCTTGCCTCCAAGAGCTAAGTTTTCAAACCACTTCCCTTTCTAACTCATGAAAAAGGCTTTGTTGTGCATGAGAACCTGCTGCAGGTTTCTGCAGATGCCAGCGTGCTGGTTTGGTCAGCTCAGGCTGTTTACAGAGAGTTGGGCACAAGGTGGGCGGTCCCTCTTTATCATCCCAGGGTCTCCTAGACTTGATTCAGGGAGACGAGCAGGGGAGAAGGGGGCATGAACTTCACTTCCACTCCCTGGCTTTGGAGCTGTGTACCCTCGGCTCAGCTTCTCCCCCCACCTTCCCATGTATGCCCATCTTCTCTTCTACTTCCCTCTTTCGCTTGTTCCTCAAACCCTAGAGTGGTGGAGCGGTGGTAAAAGGGAGGCAAGTGGGGTCAAGGTGGGGAGTGGGGGTGAGGCTCCACCCTGTTTTCTTGGTTTTCCTTTCTCTGGGTGCCTCTGTGTGGGTAAAGGAACAGCTATGTCGACATGATGGTGCCCTGCACAACCCAGGGGCGTCATGCCCCTGGGTGACCTGTGACACAGAGCCCTTGCCGGTGAGAAATCTGCCTCATTTGAAAAGCAGGTGCATTGGAGAGGGGCCTTGTGGTTTTGGCTCATTTGAATTCTTCCTGCTGCATTTTAAGCTTTTCTTTGTGCCCAAGGGTACCTATTTACAATGATCTGTTCCGAGGATTTGTTATTTAAAATTCAAGTCTCTTGTAAGCCTACATTAAAGCCCCAAAGAAAGTTTTTCATCAGGCCTAGGATTGTGCTTCATGGTCCTTCTTGGCCATATTTCCCCCCTATTTTTCAGTCATCCTGAGGGTAATGCTTCTGAAAACCTTCAGAATGCCTTATAATCATGTTTCACATTCCATTGTTTCTTTCTCCCAAAACAATCTAAAATCTCTTAGGTCAACTCAAAGTTTTTCTCTGTGATCTATATCTACAATTTTCTTTCTTTTTTTTTTAAATGCACATTATATATTAGTAAATGTTTTTTATTTTTTATTTTTTTAAAGATTTTATTTATTTATTTTAGAGAGGGAAGTGAGAGAGAGAGAGAGAGAGAGAGAGAGAGAGAGAGAGAGAGAGAAACATCAATGTGCGGTTGCTGGGGGTCATGGCCTGCAACCCAGGCATGTACCCTGGCTGGGAATCGAACCTGCGACACTTTGGTTCGCAGCCCACGCTCAATCCACTGAGCTATGCCAGCCAGGGCTACAATTTTCTTAAAGCTGTCAAATGCTAGAATTTAGAATTCATTATAAAAGGTGTGTGTCTATTCTACCGCAATTTAAAATACATGTATGTGTCATTGGCAAATACATTTTCCCATACAGTTGATTCTCTTTTCATTTTAATGCTGTTTTCTTTAGCCATGCAGAAGCTTTTAATTTTGATGAGATCCTACTTGTTTATTCTTTCCTTTATGTCCCTTGCTCTAGGGAACATATCAGTGAAAATATTGCTGTGTGGAATATCTGAGATTTTCCTGCCTATGTTCCCCTCTAGGATTTTAATGGTGTCACAGTTTATATTTAAATCTTTTATCCACCTTGAATTTATTTTTGTGTATGGTGTAAGTTGGTGGTTGCGTCTCATTTTTTTTTGCACGTAGCTGTCCAGCTCTCCCAACACCATTTGTTGAAGAGGCCATCTTTGCTCCATTTTATGCTGCTGCCCCCTTTGTCAAATATTAATTGACCATAGAGATTTGGGTTTATTTCTGGGCTCTCTGTTCTGTTCCATTGGGCCATGTGTCTGTTCTGAAGCCAGTACCAGCCTGTTTTGATTACAGTGGCCTTGTAATACATTTTGATATCAGGTATTGTGATTCCTCCTACTTTGCTCTTCTTTCTCAAAATTGCTGCAGTTATTCGGGGTCGTTTATGGTTCCATATAAATGTTTGACAAGGGTTTGATCTCAAAAATATATAAAGAACTCACACAACTCCACTCTAAGAAGATAAGCAACCCAATTAAAAAATGGGCAAAGGACTTGAACAGACACTTCTCCAAGGAGGACATACAGAGGGCCCAGAGACATATGAAAGGATGCTCAGTATTGCTAGCCATCAGAGAGATGCAAATTAAAACCACAATGAGATACCACTTCACACCGGTCAGAATGGCCATCATAAATGAAGCAACAAACAACAAGTGTTGGAGAGGTTGTGGAGAAAAGGGAACCCTAGTGCACTGTTGGTGGGACTGCAGACTGGTACAACCACTATGGAAAACAGTATGAAATTTTCTCAGAAAACTAAAAATGAAAATGTCTTTTGACCCAGCAATTCCACTGCTAGGGTTATATCCTAAGAAGCCTGAAACACCAATCCAAAAGAACCTCTGCACCCCAATGTTCATAGCAGTACAATTCACAATAGCCAAGTGCTGGAAGCAACCTAGGTGCCCATCAGTAAATGAATGGATCAAAAAACTAGGGTACATTTACACAATGGAATTCTATGCAGCAGAGAGAAAGAAGGAGATCCTACCCTTTGCAACAGCGTGGATAGAGCTGGAAAACATTATGCTAAGTGAAATAAGCCAGGCGGTGAAAGACAAATACCATATGATCTCACCTTTAACAGGAACCTAATCAACAAAACGGACAAGCAAGCAAAGTACAGCCACAGACACTGAAATTGAGAACTGGCTGATAGTGATCAGAAGGGAGAGGGGAGGGGACAATGGGGAAAAGTGTGAAGGGTTTACAGGAACAACTATAAAGGACACATGGACAACAACAAGGGGTGGGGGTAGAAATGGGGGAGGGAGGTGGGGAGGAATGGGGACGTGGGGAGTGGTGGTAGGGAGGGGTGAGGGGAAAAGGCAGAAAACTGTACTTGAACAACAATAAAAAAAATAAATCACAAAATATATAACAATTAAAAATAAACAGTTTGCCCCCTGGCTGGTGTGGCTCAGTGGATTGAGCACTGGACCGAGTACCAAAGGGTTGCCCATTCGATTCCCAGTCAGGGCACGTACCTGGGTTGCAGGCCAGGTCCCCAACCGGGGGCATGTGAGAGGCAGCCACACACTGATGTTTCTCTCCCTCTCTTTCTCCTTCCCTTGCCCTCTCTCTAAAAATAAATAAATAAAATCTTTAAAATAACCATTTGCAACCTGAAAAAATAAAATAAAATAAATGTATGTGTGTATATAAGTGAGGTGGGGGCATTGTTTCTTCTGATCTGTACAGTGACATTTCCCCAACTCAGGATGAAATACATAGCCACATCCCCATGTCTCTGCATTAAGTATGTAGTAAATAAATATTTGCCAATGTGTGTGTGGATATGTGTGTCTTTGGGAGACTGACGTGGAGGGGGCAGAGAGCAGGACTGACTAAGCTTCTCCGAGAGAGAAGCAGGGATAGGTCAGAGGGGTGTTCGCCGAGAATTCACTACGATCTCGCAGGAGCCCGACAGCCCCTTAGAAGCGAGAGGACAGAGAGGGAGTCGCACCGAGGGACACCCAAGAGAAGAGGCGAGGGACACCCAAGAGAAGAGGCGTTCTGGACCGGGACGTCCGAGGGAGGAGAGAGACAGATTTCTGTTCGGCTTGGCAAGCAGAGGGGTTAGCGACTAGAGCATCCATCTTCAGAGGCGACGACCTCATGAGACTTGGAGGGGGGTGTTTTGTTTAGTTCTACTTCTTTTTTTTTTTCCAGAAATTTCACAGAAAAAAGCTGTTGTGGCAAGAGAAGAAAGGGACAACAATGTTTTCTTCTGTTTCATTTTGTTCATGCTTAATCTAGAGTGAAAAAGTAAAGCAGTGAACTTCTCTTTGCGGAGAGCAGATGGCCTGGGGCGGGGGGTAAACATGGGAAAACCCCACATTAGGAAGGGAAGCTTAGAGGCAAAGGGGAAGGGATCCGGCGGCAAAGAGAGGCCCCAGCCTCGGAGTTGTGCTGTGTGCTCATCAGTCCATCTGCTAAAGCACGCCTCTGTAGATTGTTCAAGGCCAAGTTTAAGGACTCTGTCTTCTCTGGTATGATAACATGCAGATGTGGGGGGACATATTATATAATAAACAACATTGTATGATTGCAGCTCAGCTCGGAGCACTTGCCTGCCAATCCCATTTTCATCATCGTGATAAGTTGATGTGATTAGCTAATCTTTACATGACAAAATGTTAAACCCTCTGAGGTGCTTTGCACAATTCCTTCCTAGGGGGAATAAAATGCCATTTCCTTTCACAAGAACCCTAAGTTACACGGTGCACACACTTTTCCCACACAGTTCCTTTTTTTATGGCACCCAGGCAATAGTTCTGAGAGTAGAACTCTCCTATACATAGGCTATGTATATGACTTTGAGAGTGGGGAAGGAGAAGTTCAGGGTCAGCGGGAACAGGTGAAATAGCAGGGGACCAACATCTAGACCAACACAGTCCATTCTGCAATGAAAACGCTGCTGCGGATCCATTTGAACGGAAACAAATGAACTCTCAGGTCACGGAGTCACGTGAGGAAGGCACGGGGGGGGGGCGGGGGGGGCGGGGGGAGGGGAACAGGGTGGAGACGGCACCCTCACACCCAAGGCAGAAGAGCGGAGGTTTGGAGTCTGGCCCTTGGAGCCAGCCTCGGGGAACCCAGGCAAATTCTTTCTCTGCGCCTCACTTTTCTCACCCGAACGTGGGAATAACGATGATGATACTGCCTACCCGATAGAAGCAGGCGAATTCTGGACAGTGCACACAGAAAATAAGACCTCAGAGCTCAAATGCTCTTCAAAAGTGTGACTTCCAGCCCTGGCTGGCATAGCTCAGTGGATTGAGTGTGGGTTGGGAACCAAAGCATCGCAGGTTTGATTCCCAGTCAGGGCACAAGCCTGGGTTGCAGGCCATGGCCTCCAGCAACCGCACATTGATGTGTGTATCTCTCTCCCTTTCTCCCTTCCTTCCCTCTCTAAAAAATAAATAAAATCTAGAAAAAAAAGTGTGACTTTCAAAAATGGTCACTTTCTTACCTACTGGATTATAGTTCTCAGATATTAACTTTTGAAATATTTAAAAGATTTTCCATTTCATATGTCTTTATTTGAATTGGCTCAACTGATAATATTTTCCATCAATACATAGGATATGTATGAAAAATCTATCTCCACATAATTTTGACACATAAAAAAATCTTCAAGCCCTGGCGGGCATAGCTTAGTGGATTGAGTGCGGGCTGGGAACCAAAGTGCCCCAGGTTCGATTCCCAGCCAGGGTACATGCATGGGTTGCAGGCCATAATCCCCAGCAACCACACATTGATGTTTCTCTCTCTCTCTCTATCTCCCTCCCTTCCCTCTCTAAAAATAAATAAATAAAAAAAATCTTAAAAAAAAAGAACCACTTTGTTTAAAAAAAAATCTTCAGTTCATTTTTATAAATGGCATCCAATATTCTATTTGCCTTAAGGTCTTGCTCCAAGATTGTTAGTTAGATTAAAAAAAGGATAAAAATTCACAGTTTTGGCACAGTTTAATAAACTAGGTTAGTTTCTGTAGGTTAACACTCTAAATGGCAAGAACTATGATTTAAAAAGCAAAATCTCCCCAAATAAAGGAATTAAAATATAACTTTTATAAAATACCATTGATATTAGACATTTTGTACCCTAGAGGTATATTTATAGATACTTTCTTTATATGTCAACTATGATAGGTCACCATTTTCAAATGTACTACATGGGGAAGTACACATACCCATAGCTAGTTTTAGCAAACTTTATTCACCAAACAGTTGTTGAGCATCTGGTATATGCCAGCACCAGACTATGCTTTTAGAAAAATTGGTTCTTATAAACATGTGAAAGTTTAATTTATTGCCAAGTTTTCTTTTGTAAGTTCTGGGCATACTTTATCTTTTCAGGGAGTCTGTTTTTGCTCTTCTGAGGTTTTGGGGATTGGGTCCAGCAGCTTAGATAGAGGCAGATCAGCCTTTACTGGTTACTGAGGTGTAACAGAAGGAAAATTATTCCTGCTTGAGGGGGTCCCTGCTCCTGACTTTCTCTAGGGGGGTCAGGAGTCGGGTGAAAACATTCTCCACCAGTAATGATTCTCACAGCCTCAAAGCCTCCCGTTCACATGTACTGATGCTATTCGATGTTTTCCTTCTCCCACATCCCCAAAGAAATCCAGATGTTTCTAGGAATTATTAAAAAGTAGGTTATTGAGTTTTTTTCTCTTTAAGTGAGAATTTGGAGCCCCTCAAAACTACTTTGAAGGGATTCAAATCCTTTGGATTTTAAACTAAGGCTTTGAAAGCATTTGCGCGGAGGTTTGAAGCATTTAATATAGCAAATAAAATAGCAAACATCCCCTGAGCTCCTAGTCTGTGGTAGGCACGGTACCAAACACTTCCCTGCAATAATGGGTCATCTGCTAGCTGTGAGGCAGAGGCTACCATTGCCCCTGTTTTGCAGAGGGGGAACCTGGACCTCCGAGAGTGAAGCAGGTAGCAAGGGGTAGAACTGGACCGTCTGGCTCTGGAGACCGGTCTTAACCAGCGTGCGGATCCATTAGACGGGTGACCCCCAGGAGTGTGCATGGGCAACACAGACTGCTACGTTCTCTGATCACACACGCCTACGATATTACTTTAAACAGGATGCAAGAGCTTAAAAACCACTCATGATGGGTTATAATCACATGATTTGAAACCTCAGTCATTTAAAACATGTCAGTTTTCAGAACGTGTAAAAGCATTTTGAAGTAATGTATTTTAGAGAGTTCTTAATTCCACAGAGGCAAAACAACAACAACAACAACAATAGCAACATGACTAAAACTTGTCAATATTTCAGTAGGAACGCCAAAAACGAAGTGCACCAAGTTTTGCTTTGATACTTGGAACCCCATACACACGAGTAGTTTGGGATTCTTGGCTGACTTTGAAATCCACTTATTGGATCAAATTCTCCAACCTTCTTAGAACTGACTGACATTTTTTGGCTCCTCCTTTTAGGGACTACTGTCTGTCGTTGGTGCCACATGCACCATTTAACAAACCAAGGTTGTGCCTGTGGAAAACTCAAACCACAGAGTTCCCTACTGTCCTTAGAGCAGATAATATTGAAAACTGCTGGGACTAACAGCAGAGCAAGTTAGCTGTGATAGCTATGGGTTCCCACAAGCCACGAGGAAACAGCGTGTTCTCAAACAAGGCAGGATGGACCAAGTTCACAGAGGTCCAACAAGTAGGCTGGCACGACAGCCATGGGTTCCGCATTACTACTTTTAGAGGAATGTGGTGTTTTGGACTCTGAGTCCCAAAGATGCTGTTACGAAAGTGAAGTTTAAGCTGTGTGGCCAAAATCAGGTTGCTGAGGGGATTGTAATCAGTTATTTTTCCCAAAGAGAAATGCATGTGCAATGGGACGAAGGGGAGGGGTTACTAGGATACTTCAACTCTTGCAAGAGTGGCCAGAGGACAGAGGCCTTACCTGCCCCACCATGGAGATCACACTCTACCCACTAGGCTGCTCATAAGCTAACTTCTGTAAAGGGCCAGGTTGTCAATATTTTTGGCTCTTGGGACCACATGGTCTTTGCCAAGATGACACAACTCTGCTGCAGTAGCTCGAGATCAACTATAGACAACACATAAGTGAATGGGTGAGGTGGTGTTCCCATAACATTCTCCTTGTAAGAACTGGTAAAGGGCCCTGGCTGGCGTAGCTCAGTGGATTGAGCGTGGGCTGCGAACCAAAGTGTCGCAGGTTCGATTCCCAGTCAGGGCACATGCCTGGGTTGCAGGCCATGACCCCCAGCAACTGCACATTGATGTTTCTCTTTCTCTCTCTTTTTCTCCCTCCCTTCCCTCTCTAAAAAATAAATAAATAAAATCTTAAAAAAAAAGAACTGGTAAAGGAATGGGTCTGGCCGGCAGACTGCAGGGGTTTGCTGACCCCTGCTCTAGGTCATTAGGAGCCACGTGAAAAGGCTTTGAAGCCAGAAAGTTGCATAAGTAGACATAAGCTTTAAAAAGACCCTTCTAGTAGCAGAGTGAGGACGGATTTAAGAAGTGTGAAATGTAAGACTGAAATAGTCCAGTCAAAGCAGACAAGAGCCTGAGTTCTGAATGTTACCCGTTGACTAAGCTTGGAGAAAAGGGAATGTACATGTACTTTCAAATCGGGTTGCAGGGCCCTGGTGACAATAGAGGAATATTAAATGGCATAGAAAGCTAAGGCCTGGGTTAGAGAATATAGGAGTAGGAACAGATTTGGGGAAGGATAGTGATTTCGGTTTGGGTCCAGTGGCATTTGAGGTGTCATACGTGTGAGTCATCAGCAGAAGATTAGTTGCTAAAGCCATCGAGAGTGACAGCAAATGCCGAGGCAAGAGACAGAGTGAGAGGGATGCAGACGAGAGTTCCTTATGAGTATTACCCAAGTGGATGGCGCAGGGTTAAAGGACGGAGAACCGGGGAAGAATGGTATCGCAGAGGACAAGAGACGACATTCAAAATACTATTGAGAAGACTAAAAAGATTCCGTTAAGTTTGGTGATTGGAAGGCATTTGTAGAATGTTACCCAGAATAGATTTCATAAAACAAAATAAAACCAAAAAAATTGCCTGGAATCTCTTTAAAAAACAAACACGTTAAATGGGGTGATACCTTTTTTACGTCCTTGATTTCTCTTCTAGCATTAAGTGGGAGGATTACTTAAGAGTAGGGAGATGACCGGGGCCCTGTGCTTTTTACCTCGTAAACGACCTGGTCCAGCGATCACTCCATTTAGGGGGTGGAAAGGCGGGTAAGGTCTTGTCTGGTCACCCTGAGGTGACCTCTGTGCACATGTCTCGAGTGAGCTTTGTGCTGTGAGTGTTGGAAAGTGGTTCAACAACTCCTTAAAATGTTAGGGAGTGCTGATTTTAGGGTATGTGTAAACAAAAGCAGTAGACTTCTTAGGACACTGGACCCCAGAATTTTAATCTGTGATAACCACTCGACACACAAAAAGGTCCGATCCTGAAGCCGCCTCGATGCAGAAACGGAGTAGAAGCAGCTCTGAGACAGAATCACATCATTTGGGAGCGTTCCGTTTCACCATGTAACGGTCAAGGGCTTAGTCATCCCTTCAATGGTGGAGTTCCCAGTGATTCATGGCCACCTTTGAAGAAGCTTATATTGGGAAAACATTTTACATGCCTTGTGGATGAATGTATCTCATTCAAACTTTGGGTGATCTGTTGTTTAAAATTTTGTCCGAAAATGTGGCAAAAGTAGCAAAATCACGCTCATGGTTTTTAAGAGTATGTCTTGAGAGAATTAGTATTTGTTGCTGAAGGAATTGCTTAATGAACACAGGAAAAGCTGCATAACACACGTGTCTGAATATTTTCCATTAATTTGCCTCTTTAAACCACATCAAGGGAGAGTGAAACTGAATGACAATAACATCACAATAATTAACAACAAGAATAAAAGGAGTCCCTTCCTCTGTTGTGACTAATTGGCTCACTCAGGGAGACTGGAATACAATTTTAACTGACACTACAGTTTTGTCATGAAGTGACTTGATTCTCTCTCTGATCTGTTTCCTGCTCCTCGGCCTGACTCTGCCTCGACCTGCAGTCATCCTGAGAATGCACACGGCTACTTGAGTAGGTGGAAAACTTCTGAAGCACAAAGTGTGAAAAGTAGATTTAACCGCTGCAGAGCCGTACTAAAATGGAGAGCCCGTTACAAGATACTAGCCTATGTTTCTGATACTAAGAGAATTACAATTGGATCCACAGCTAGCATTTTTTAAGAACTTAATAAAATCATAAACTTCACTTAGAAATATACTTGGGGAAGGACATCAATGAATATTGTGAAAAGAGAAGCAATGTTGGAGAAAAGATCAGCCCTTTTGGATGTTAGAATAAATTACAAAACTATACTTAAAAAGGCATAATACTGATACAAAAATAAAATGGCTCAAAAGAGTCATGCTATATGATAATCTAAAAGTAACAAAAAATGGGAAAAGAGGATATCTAAACATATTATTTTAAGAAGGAAAATCAGCAGGGTATAGACTACAGTATCTGTCCAGAAAGGTGTTGATTTTTGAAGAAATTACAATGGAGAAGATGGATTCAGGTAAAGAGGGATCTAGGTGGACTCACTCCTAAATTTATGAAGCAGCAGGTTCCTACCGTACCCTGCCTCTAGACTACCCTAGCGCCATTTCTGTGTACCCCGGAGACTCAGCGAGTGCACTGGTTTAGATGGAGGCCCTGGGGCCAGTCTGGGTCTGCATCTTAGTTCGACCACTTCCTCGTTGGGTGCCGATTAATTACTTAACCTCCTTCAGTTTCCAGATTCATAAAAGGGAGTAAATGTAGGACATCACTCAGGGTTGTTATGAGAATTTAACAAGTTGATATTTAAAAAACACAGTGTCTCAACAGATAGTAAGCATTCAGTTAAATGTTAGTTATTGTTACTGTATTTTTTATTTTCTCAAATACAAAGTTTGGAAAGTGGTTTGAACTTTGATATAGCTCAGGACAGGGCTCTACAGAAGGATGAAGACAGAAACAATCTGCTTTTCTATTCCCAAAGAAAAGGACACTTTTCATTGCTCAGATTGTCTAGTCTAGTAATCTATTCTCTGAAATTCCCTGAAAGGAGTTTGTAGTGGAAATAACTAAGACATTTCTATAAAATCAGGAAACCCTTTATAAAATTTACATTGCATGAGAGTGACTCATGGAAACTCCTTGAAGTAGATGCACAGTATAAAGATACCTCTCAAATATGAATAAGAATACTTCTTTTCACTTTTTGAAGAATCCAAATATGGTCTTATTTCCATGAAATAAAAATGTCCATAAACTCTGCCAATATCCATTTGGAAGCCCAGAACATTCCCTGCCCTTCAGAAAGTATGCTGATCCCTCATTCTGAACCCTTGGGAAATGCAATGACAAAATCCAAGTAAAAACTGCATGAGCTGAAGTTAGTTTATACTTTGTGAAATAAGAATTCTGTGTGTCCTGGCTGGTGTAGCTCAGTGGATTGAGTGCCGGCCCACAAGCCAAAGGGCCACTGGTTCTATTCCCAGTCTAGGGTACATGCTTGGGTTATGGGCCAGGTCTCCAGCAGGGGGCATGCAAGAGGCAACCACACATTGATGTTTTTCTCCCTCTTTCTACTTTCCTTCCCCCTCTAAAAGCAAACAAACAATTAAAAACAGAATGCTGTGTGTTACTATTCTAATCTCTATGTTTCCTATAAGTTAACAGAAATGGATTGACATACATATCCTCCTATCTATCTCGAGTGAGAATTTTGTTTTAAACTGTATATTAAATTAGAAGGATGGTTTTGCCTTCATCAGATTGGGCCTTTGTTAAATTATGAGTCCACAGAAAATATGTATCGACTGCTTGAAATATGCAAGATAGCAAAATAATTGGGGAGAGAATGCATTTGATAAAGCAGCTTGATGAGAATTTCAAGGCATTGGCAAGAGACGCTGAAGGCAGGGCATGCCAGATCAAGAGGGATTAAAGTGGACGAGAGTGGAAAGTGGAAGCTTTCTTGAAGGAAGGGAGTTGGAGCCACGCATGAAAGAGCTGCCAGAGCTCATTTGGCTGAGCTGAGAGTAGGGAAGTAGCGCAAACACAGCTACAAGAAGCACATATGGAAGGCCTTATCTTTTGTCTGGTAATATGTCTAGGAAAATAGTCATGTATTTCCAGTTACAAAATAAGTCACGGGATGTAATGTACAACATAAGGGGTGGCATCAATAATATTGTGATAACTATGTGCAACGATGGATGGTTATTAGACTTAGTGTGGCGATCACTTCATAAGGTATGTACATGTTGAATCACTATGTTATACACCTGAAACTAATAATATTGTATATTCATTATAACTTTTAAAAATGTTAATTGAGGTTTTGTTCAGATGGTAGGGTTTTTACTTTCTCCACATTTCCCTTTATGCTTTGAGAAAAATTTGTTATCATCCTGCATCTCATTTTTATAAGAAGAAAACAAAACAATGTATCTATTTACATTTTTAGGGGAAATTTTTTTGCAGATATCTCCTTAGCGAATAAACAGAGGCTGTATAAGTAAATGTACTGGTTGAGAATATACAAAAAGAAGATCAAAACTATAAACAGTAAACTGACAACAAACTCACAACTATCAACAATTGAACCTAAAAGAAAAAAAAAAGAAACTAAGCAAACAACTAGAACAGGAACAGAATCACAGAAATGGAGATCGCATGAAAGGTTATCAGTGGGGAGGGGGAGCGGGGAGAATGGGGGAAAAGGTACAGAGAATAAGAAACATAAATGGTAGGTACAAAATAGACAGGGGGAGGTTAAAAATTGTATGGGAATGGAGAAGCCAGAGAACTTATATGTATGGCCCGTGGACATGAACTAAGGTGGGGAGTGCTGGAGGAGGAGGGGTGAGGGCAGAGGGGAACAAAGGGGAGAAAAAATGGGACAGCTGTAATAGCATAATCAATAAAATACACCTAAGAAAGAATATAGAAAAGGGAGTATTAAACTGAAATCATCAGCTCCATTTACCCAGTACATGACATTTAAACTCCCCTCAAGTTTTTATTATGGAAAATTGCACATATATCATTCACCAGCTGAAATTGAAGTTGAAAGCTAACACTGAATACCTCCATTTAGAGTCAATACTTGTTTGCATTTTGCTCTTCTTTTGCTTTATCATGTCTATTGATTAATCCACTCACCATTGTTCTTTGATGAATTTCAAAGTAAGTTTCAGACATCAATACCCTATGTCATAGTAAATTTTAACTATTCCCCAATATTTTCTCAAAGACACTCAAGAAAAGTCCAGAACCTCCAGCAGGGTGTTATGCATTGATATCTGATCTTTTTCCCCCCAATTTAGGCATTGTTTCCAATCCAAACATGTCCCATATCAGATGCCTACCCGGAAGATAAAGTGTATCCTGACTCCTTATCCTGACTCCTTCTATATATCCAGAACTGTGCAATGTATTCAACTCATAGAACAGTAAAGCCAGAAAGGGGAGATATCTGATGGGGAGTCGCCAATGAGATAATCAGGTGGATCTCATAATGGGGCTGAGCGGGCCTCAGTGTGGGGAGGGCGCAGGGGCAGCAGGGTCTCTCAGGGAGCCCGAGAAAACAGAACTGGAAGTTGGGACCCGGCTGCCAGCCTAGGCCAGTGGTCCCAGGAGCCCTGCGTTGTAAATAACCATCATCTCTCCTTTGGACTCCCCTGTGGGTCTAGGACACTGAAAGCTACAAATTTATTAGGATAACTACAAGAGTACACTGTTAAATAGAATCTTTGAGAAAAACCAACTGTGGATAGCTGTGCTTCTAAGCCATTCCGTTAAATGCAGACTTTAACAATGGAAACGGTAGCACAGATATTGCAAAAGCAACGACATGGGATGGTTCTAGTTTTTGTAAACTACTTGCCCAAAAAGACAATATTCGCCACCCCTTTCCCACCCCAGGACTGAATACCTTTCTATAATGAAGTCAAAGACAGGAGAAAGCAGTTTTCTTATGGATCAGAGAGTAGGCAGGTGCAGCTTCGTGTCTCAGGAGTATGCTGGCAGACCTGTGTGTGTGTGTGTGTGTGTGTGTGTGTGTGTGTCTTGCAAATTAAATACAAGGATTTACCACGTGGAAGGGAAGAACAGTGAGGTCAATGCGGATATGGAAGATGTATAGAAACTCTATCTGGATTTTCATGCCTACTTAGCCATCAAAACATGGTTATTCTGGCTACTTTCTGGAACTTCCTCCTACCTCCCTTGCCCTGCTTATCAAATTCAATCAATACTTGCTCGGGCTGTCTAACTTCTACATCGACTGGGAATTGAAAGCATCTATGCTATGTGTGTTCGGTAACTACAGGTAGACCTTTCTTAGAAATCAGAAGTTACCATAATCCCACCCTTATGCTCTTGGTTTGCTTCATAATTAACAACAGAAAGCTTGGAAACTCCCCACCCCTCCTCCGATGACTAATTCAAACAGTGTGTGTCTCTGCCCTATTGTGTTGGGGTGGCTCTGTTCTGCTATCAAAAAAATTCCACTCGGCCCTGAAGTGCTGTCTCATGCAGTTGTGGCTACATGTGATAAAATTAGTTTCTTTCGGGTGAATGTCCACTTGTGATAAAGTAAACTCAACTACTTTTCTTTCAAAGTTCTAATAAACACAATTGCAAGTAGTTTCTTTTGGACAATGTCCACGCACTGACAAATTAAAACGTATTCATGTAAGTTAAACCTCCCAAATGTCTATCTGTTAAAGTGTTTTTACTAGATTTCATATGAATTCTTTCAACTAAATGTCTTTCGGAGATTGAATTCAGCAGATGTTTATTTCAAGCCGACTTCTTTTAATCTCTGCCAGAATTTACATAAGGGTTGAATTTATTGTTGGCTTATCAGTGTCTATAGCTAAAATCTGACTGTAGAATAGTGCTTCTGAGTTCTGGTCTTATAATTCCACTAGCTAATTTCAAAAGGCATGTAGTAAAATCCTGAAATTTTTAGTGAAAAAAGGTAATTTTGATTGAATCAATACTTTGTAAAGACCATATAGCATTTTGGGGGGGAAATGAGTTTTATGAAACAAAAGGTCCCAATAGGAAAAAAAGAGAACCATTCTTTAAACACTTTTTAAAGTTCCCATTCTCAAAATACTTATTTCGACTTAAGTCTGTTTTGCAGGTCCTTTGTGTGCTTTATTTGCAACATAAATAGGTTAGAAAAATTGTGTGCAACTTTTGCTGTGTTACAGGTATTTTGTAAGGACATTCATATATAAACCTCTGTAGTCCTTATAACACCCTTAGTCAGTAGGTATAACTAGTCATCTCTTTTGACACACAGAGAAACTGAGGCACAGGGAGGGTAAATTGTTCAGAGTCACATATCTGGTAATGGGCAACCCTGTGATTCCCACCAGCGAAGTCCAACTCTGGATTCATTTCAAACTTTGTGCACTTAAACTTGACCAACTGCCACTTAGAACTCCAGAAACACTGGGTAAGAGAGTGGGCACCATGACTGCCCAAATGGGCTACGCGGTAAATTAGTAACTAAATTAAAGTTTGACTGGGTGCTTGAATCACTTGGGGAACTTAAAAGAAAAAAGCACCTGAGCCCCACCCAGCCAGCTGAATTGGAATCTCTGGGGGTGACAGGTGGTTCCAGTGTACGGCCAGGTTGAGAACCACTGATCCAAACCTCTTGAGCTGAGTCTTAACACAGGGGACTCAACCTTGCACCTGCATCAGAACCACCTGGAGGGCTTGTTAATACACCCATGTGGCTGTGTCTCGCTCCCTCCCAGAACTTGTTCTTCAGTCCTGGGTGGAGTCCAAAAGTTTCTATGAAGTTCCCAGAACTTTAATGTTGATGCTGCTGGTTTAGGGAGTACACTTTGAGATTTGCAGTCCTAATAGGTTGGGATAGGGACAAGGGTGTAATGGAGACCTGGAAGAAACTGGACAATTCTCCCAGTATCTTGTCATCCCTGATGCTGACACACGTCCTCTACTTTGTTGATGTACCCAGTGTCACTCTGCAGGATAAAGGGACACAAGAAAAAGAAAAGACGTGAAGCTAAAGGGAAGTGAGGGAAAAGCGAGAAAGTGCTGGAGTCTTCCCTACCTGGTCTCAGGTAGCTGTAACCCCCCGAAACTTAGGCTGAGGAGAGACCTCCAAACCAGGAAACACTAAGGATATAAAACTTATTTCCCTGGCATGAACGCTGCCTGTTCTGTGCCTGGCCTCCTATGCTTCATCAGTTAGCCAATGACGGGTAAGATTTCCCAAGGAGGGAATCGCCTAAGACAGGTATGATCACATGGAGGCCTCAGGGAAGGACTTGCGGGGCTGTGGAAATGAAGGGGTGATCGACATCGACCCCTGCCCCCTCGGCTTTGTCAAAGCCTGAATCCTTGTTCTTAGTTGAGAGAAATCCAAGTCTCCCAGCTGCCTTTGTCTCTTCTGCCCAACTCAGACCTGCGGAAATAACAGGGGCGGTGCAGTCCAGACCAGAGTCGGCGGACTCCCGGGGTAATCAGGCCTGGGACATAGAATATGTAAGATCCTGTGAGATCTGCTTGCTGGAGGATGCTGTTGAATTAGAATATGAAGGCACAGGCAGGAAACAAAACTAGCCTTTTAGGTCCTATAGTCTTTTTAAGTGATAAAACACAAACTCTCAGCCCAGAATCCCAGCAGGAGTTCTGGCAGTCCCTTTGAAAACTACCTACTTGTTTGATCTTCCCTGCCAGACTATAATCCACAAACTGTATCTGTATTCTTAATAAAAGACTGCTTGGGTAGGAGAATGGGGTGCTCTCCACTAGAGAGGGCAGCCATTTCGTTCTTATTTCTCCATAGGACTCATTTGTCCCTGTGTATGTTTTTCTCATGTTTCGACAAGCCTTCTGCAGTGTTCCGAGGTCACTGCAGGCCGGTGGCCATGACAATAAAGGAATCAACTCTGGTCGGTAAATTAAAGCTTTCTAGTTCTCTCACTGACCACATATCAAGGATTGATGGACTATAAAATTAAAATATTTAAAGATGTCCACACTGAAAAAGAAGATACACGATTCTAGCTCAGAAACAGAACAGCAAGGCAAAGCAGTGAGTGACACTGGAGGACTGGGGAGGCAGGCTGTGGCTCAGGTTATGGAGCACGGTTTATTCACTCCTATAGGGTGACCTGAAAACCTGAGGTAGGGTCACTCTTTGAAACCAAGGGAAGGCACAGATATCCTTTTCCCATCATCCTTAGTACCATGAAAGGAGGCCAAATGATTGTCCATTGAAAGTTGGGTTGGACAAGTATTTCTCAACTGAGGAGGATTTTAATAGAGCATGGGGAGGGTGTGTGGGGGGGAACATTTTCTAATATCTAGAAATGCATTGTGTTGTCACAATGAGGGGGTGTGTGGGGGTGCTATTGACATCTAGTGGGTAGGGACCGGAGATGCTGCTGGACATCCTACAATGCATAAACGTGATGAGGTTGAGAAACCCTGGGTTGGATACAGCCCCAGAGCCAGAACCTGGACCAAGATGCCAGTTTGCTTAGTAATAATATGCTAAGTGCAACATCAGTGTGGGCCTCGATCATGCAGCTGTCAATATACACGTGGTTCAAGGCTGGAGTCCTCAGGGAGAATTAGTCAAGATTAGCCCGACATTAGAGAAGGTGTAGAGGGGGCAGGTGGAGAGGGAAAAGCAGCTGACTAACCATCCAACCAACCAAACTTTCTCAAAATGTGTCTACAACACAAAATTTCAAAATATGAGAAAACTGTTCCTAAGAAATAAAAACCAAACAAATTCAACAATTATAAGATAGGCTTACCTATCTTATAGGTAAATTAAACTTAAATTAAACTAAGAGAGCAATCTGAAAATGACTTAAAAAATTCAGGATTCATCAAGAAACAAATAAGTGAATAATATCTATACGAGAGTATAAGAATATTTGAAACAAAAATAGGCATACATTAGACAAGCATAGATGGTTATGAAAAACAATCAATTAAAAAATTGGAAATAGAGACTTCGGACAAGATGGAGGCATAGGCAGGTATACTTTGCTTCCTCGCACAACCAAAAGAAGGACAACAACAAATTAAAAAAAATATATAACCAGAACTGCCAGAAAATTGAACTGTATGGAAGTTAGACAACTAAGGAGTTCAAGAAGAAACATTCATCCAGACCGGTAGGAGCAGTGGAGATGGGAAGCCAGGCAGAGAGGACTTGCAGCAAGGTGGTGCCTGGAGGATCAGGACAGGTGAGGCGGCAGCTGGTGGAGCAGGTGGTCCCACATTTGTGTGCAAATAAATGCAGAGGAACAACTGGGGAGCGAGACAGACCTTGTAACCCATGGTTCCAGTGCAGGAAAAGAAAGCCTCAAAACCTCTGATTGAAAAAACCTTTGAGGGTTGCAGAGGTAGGAGAAACTCCCAGCCTCACGGGAGAGTTTGTTGGAAAGATCCGCAGGGTCCTAGAATGTACACAAAACCACCTACATGGGAATCAGCACCAAAAGGGTCCAATTCGCTTGTGGGTAGCTGAGGAAGTGACTGAAAGCTGGTAGAGAGCTGAGCAAGCACCATTGTTCCTTCTTGGAGACTCCCCCCCCCCCCCCCGCCCCCGCCCCATACAGAGCCACAGCGTATTTGGCAAATACCTAAGGCTCCGCCCCTTACTACAGAACAGATATGCCGAGAGAAAAAAATATGGCCCGAGAGAGAGAACAGATCAAAGCTCCAGAAAAAATACAACTAAGCAATGAAGAAATACCCAACCCATCAGATGCACAGTTCAAAACACTGGTGATGTACACAAAAATGGTTGAGTATGATTACAAAATAGAGGAAAAAGTGGAAGCTATGGAAAGTAAATAAAGGAAAATGCACAGAGAATCAACAGTGATGGGCAGGAAACCATAACTCAAATCAATAGTTTGGAGCAGAAGGAAGAGATAAACAGTCAACCAGAACAGAACGAAGAAAGAAGAATTAAAAAAAATGAGGAGAGGCTTAGGAACCTGCAGGACAACTTCAAAAGTCCCAATATCTGAATGATGGGGTGCCAGGAGGAGAAGAGGAAGAACAAGAAATTGAAAACTTATTTGAAAACATAATGAAGGTGAATTTCCCCAATCTGGCAAAGGAAATAGACTTCCAGGAAGACTAGGAAGCTCAGAGAGTCCCCCAAAAGTTGGACCCAAGGGAGCACACACCAAGGCACATCATAATTACATCACCCAAGATTAAAGATAAGGAGAAAATCTTAAAAGCAGCAAGAGAAAAGGAGACAGTTACCTACAAAGGAGTTCCCATTAGACTATCAACTGATTTCTCAAAAGAAAGCTTGCAGGCAAGAAGGGCCTGGAAATAAGTATTCGAAGTCCTGAAAGGCAAGGACCTACATCTAAGATGACTCTATCCAGCAAAACTATCCTTTAGAATGGAAGGGCAGAAAAAGTGCTTCCCAGATAAGGTCAAGTTAAAGGAGTTCATCATCACCAAGTCCTTATTATATGAAATGTTAAAGGGACTTATCTAAGAAAAAGAAGATAAAAAATATGAACAGCAAAATAACAAACTCATAACTATAAACAATCACACCTAAAAAAACCAACAAACCCCAAAAATGAACTAAGCAAGTAACTAGAACAGGAACAGAATCATAGAAATGGAGATCACATGGAGGGTTATTAGTGGGGAGGGGAAGGAGGGAAAATGGAGGGAAAGTTACATGGAATAAGAAGCATAAATGGTAGGTACAAAATGAACAGGGGGAGGTTAAGAACAGTATGGGAAATGGAGAAGCCAAAGAACTTATATGTACGACCCATGGACATGAACTAAGGGGGGAGGGATGATGTTGGGTGGGGTACAGAGCAGAAGGGAAAAAAAGGGCAAAAAAATGGGACAACCGTAATAGCATAATCAATAAAATATATTTTAAAAATTGGAAATAAAAAAACTTAATTAGTGAAACAAAAACCTCTGTGTAGAATAAAATCTGGATTGGACACAGATAGGGTGAACACCTCCCTGATCTGTCTGGGACGGAAAGGTCTCCAGGATGTGGGACATTGGTGCTAACACTGGAGAAGTGCTCAGCAAATAGACAATGGTCACTGCAGACACAGGGGAAGAAAAACTTAGTGAATTGGAAGACAAAGTTGATAAACTGTTTTATCATTGAAAGAGTCACAGAGATAAATAATTTAGCAAAGCAATTCAAATCCTGGAGGATGGGTTGAGACTGTCTAACTCTTATCTAATGGAAACTCTAGATAAAATAACTAGGAAAGAGGAAATGGTAGAGTAATAGTTTCCAAAGAAATAATAGCTGAGAACTTCATAGAACTGCAGAATGTTATCAGGTTTTAGATTAGGCAGTTACTGCCATAGACCAAATCCAGCCTGCCACCTGTTTTTATAAATAAAGTTTTATTGGAACAGTCAAAATTTTTACTGGTTATGGTTGTGTTTGCTTTCATGCTATAATGGTAGAACTGAATTGTAACAATCTACTTCCTGGCTCTTTACAGAAATGATGTAAATCTCTGCTTTAAAATGATATTCTGAATACCCAATACAACAAATGAAAATAAACTCACATCTTTGAGGTGTAATAAAGCTGCAGAACATAGATAAACATCTTGAGACAAACGACAGAGTTTGACCTATAGGAACTGACAATTAGACTTGATAGCACACTTACATCAGCAACAACGGAACTCAGAAGCCATTGGAATACGTCTGTAAAATGCTGAGGAAAAGTATCAGTTTAGAATTTTTATATAGAGCTAACGTATCATGGAAGAGAAAAGTTAAAATGAAGAGATTTTCAGTCTTACAAAGACCAATAAACATTGCAGCATGTTTTACCCTCCTTCCAAATTAGTGCCTCGTGGGTCACTCTCCTGAATGCACGAGGACCATGCATTCCTGCGTCTCTGACCTGCACAGCTGAAGCAAGACTGTGCCACTTATTCTGGCCAATTAAGTGGGAGTGACAGTAATATACATCTCTTCCAACTGGAAGTATTTATTTACTTATTTATTTATAAAAACTATTTATTTATTTTTAGAGAGAAAGGGGAAGGAAGAGAGAAAGAGGGGACAGAAACATCAGTGTGAGAAAGAAGCATGGACTGGCTGCCTCTCATATGCCCCCTTACTGGGCACGGAGCTCACAACCCCGGCCTGTGCCCTGACCGGGAGTCAAACCGGCGACCTTTCACTCTGCGGGTGATGCTCAACCAGCCGAGCCGTGTCTGTCACGGGGCACAGGTGGAAGCTTTAAGAACCAGGAATGGGGTTGCAGTATTGTGTTCCATGGGTAATCACATTGGATTTGAGTCCCTGTCGTGTTTGGGGGAACAATAACAAATACTAAACAACTGTAGAAACTGTTGGACAATAGATAAGAGCATATGTACTCAGGTAAGAAGATACAGGAATCTAGACCGGTAGAATCAAATATAAGAAACAATGATAAACATGGGAGTTTCATAAATACACCGACCGGCAGGACAGGTGTAAGCCCTAGTAGCAGAGCCGCACAGATGGGGGAGATGGAGCCGTGATGGCGGAGGCATCAGAAAGCAGTCGGGGAGAGCAGGCCGAACTGAAGGACACTAAGCTGATTATCCACATAAGAACACACCACAGGCCTTCCTCACAACACAACCATAAATAAAACCAGACTAATTATAGACTAAATATGGAAGCCAAATCTTTAAACCATGTAAAGGGAAGATTAGGAAAATACCTTTAACTTTTAGGGTAGCAAAAGTAACTTCTTTTAAAGGCCATCAAAAGCAGAAATAATAAAAGGCACACTCTAACATTTGACAGGATTAAGACAGAAAACTTCTTTATAAGAAGAGACGCCAATAGTAAAGTAAAAAAGAAACCAGAAGTTGGGAACATGAAGTTCACCACACATATAACTTACACAGGATTAATGCTTAGAACTCTTCTAAGGATGGTTTACAAATCAGCATGAAAAAGTAGTCTGTAAGAAAAGCGTAAATAAAACGCACGGGAAGGATGGACAGAAGGAGCCACCTGAACGGCCAATAAACTTATGGAGACATTCGTCTCAGCAGTACCAGGAAACTTGAAACAACACTGACGGAGAGTGTTGCAGATAATGAATTTTCAAAACTAAGTCAATACGTCTGACAATGCCACGTTTTAGGGGTGTTGCAGAGAAGTGGTAACCCTCCTAGGAGGCTGGTGGGAGGTGGATTGTTACAATGACTTTGGAGAACAATGTGCTAACATTCAATAAACTTGAGGGTATGCCTCTATTCCCTACGTAAAAAAAAATACTCCTTCTAGCTCTGTTTGAAGTTGAAAATAACAACAACAAATTAAATGTTGGCACATGGGCGAATAAATTGCAATATAAATACACAGCAATTCAAGACACTGAACCAGAGTGGCATGTGTCCAGATGGGAATATCTTGAAAACATAGCGATGTAGAGTGAAAAACAACAAATGCAGAGACCATAAAAATAAAACTGGGCAAAACAACACTATACATCACTTTATGGGTATAGATATATGAAATAAAAATATAGAAGTACGCCACCTCCAGAGCCGGTGGTCCTGTGCTGTTGGAGGGAGCAATGTGGGACTGGGAAGGACAGAAGGAGCTTTCAACTTTGTCCTTTGTTATGTTTTGAGAAGATGGCACATGGCCATATTACGGCCAAATGGTAATATGCGTGAGATTTGGATGGTGGAAATGTGAGCATTGGTGGTTATTTGTTTTATAAGGTAACCGTAATATTTGACTGTGTTTATTAGACCCTACTATTTTAAAAGGAGAAGGACAGGAGAAGAAAGAAAAAGGGGCGGAAGGAACGTACTTCGAAGTATTAGGGAAGTGGTATTGCCGTTGCCAAATCGAGAGCTGGGGCCCCACGCCCAGCCCCTTCGAGAACGGTGGTGCTACACGCGTGCTGTGTGCCGCACTCTGCTCTACGACGTGGTCCTCATTTTCTCCTGCACGCATCAACGCGCAGAGGAAAGGGATCTCCTAGAATTCAACCTCTCATCCTTGGCTTAAAACCCACTTGTCATGGCACAGAAGACAATTTTAACACATTGGGCAAGTTCTTGCTGCACAAGGTGGGTGGATGGCCACTTTTGTTGTAGGGCAGGGTCAGAAGAGGTCACGGAGTGGGAGTGGGGGGGTGAGCCAGGTGGGGGTGACTGGGTTTCTACATGGGGATATTAACGTATCACTTAGGACTGCGACCCCCTCCAGCTTACAAGATAAGGACAAGAATCACAGCTCACCTGGAAAGAAGTGGGTCAGAACCCCAGCTCTCAGAGGGGTCCTTCTACATCAGATTTTAAATATTCTGGTTTCATGGGACCACCAGCATGCCACTGGGTTTCCATTACCACCCCTCAAGTTATCTGCAGGTGCCCCAAACCATTGTCCTCAGAAACCCTACATTTACCCTCTAACATGGCCGCGTTCAAGTTTGGGGCCACAGTTTTGAAGGGTGAGGGAGAAAAAGTCAATATTTAAGTCCCAAGCCACAAGCCAGCTGTCTGGTGAGGGTGCATGCATGTCACTTCCGAGGTGGCCCTGCTCTCAAAATGGAGATCAGGTAGGAGTGGCACTCACTCCTTCGCTTAGGAGACCCTGGTGACTGCCAGGTGAGCAAAATAAGGTCAGATTCCTTGCCGTGGTATTCGCGACTCATCAGTTGAGTGGCTGCTGCCTAACCCTTGAAAGCCCCTCTTACTGCGCTCCTCTTGCTCATCCCTAGTCCTGGTCTCCCTGCAGGCCCCCTCTCTCCCCTCTGCCTCCCTTCTTCCACGCCTGCCATTTCCTCTGCTAGACCTGGTCTCTGCCCCCACCTCCCCCGGGCCCAACTCGTTCTCACGCTGATGCAGCCACTCTCAACCCTCATTGCATGCCCTGCCCTGCCCCCACCAACCCCTGCCATGGCCAGGCTTTGATGTAACCGGCCTTGACAGTGGCTGTGACTCATAAGCTGGTGAAGTGCTGTGAATGTGCAGCCAGAGTTGACAGCCACTGCCCTCGTGTACACGTCACCTCACCGGAGACCAGACCCCTTCCCCAGGGGACGTCTCTGCTGCGCACTCTATCTCAGCTCCTGAGTCACTTCCTCTGAGGTCACTACAAGGTATTTCCTCTCATTACCTCTCGGTCTATCCACTTCCAGGGAACAGTGGTCTCCAAGTGCCTGCAGTGTTGGTATCATCGGGACATTTACTGGAATTATGAGTGACCAGGCTGCGTCCCTGACCCTGCGGGTGACTTAGGTGCTCACTGATATTTGACACCCGCTGCAGGAAGTGCAAGGCCCCAGGAAGCTGGGACCTCACCTGTGTGGTTAACCCTGTGTTCTCGTCTTGCCAATTCCCAGCAAGGGGTAGGGGTGCCATAAACCTTGGTGGATGAATGAGTGATAGCACATTTCTTTTGTCAGCAAAATAAACTAACAGAAACCCCAGACACATATTTTGCTTCTTTCTTAAGACCTAAGATTTATGTATAAAAGATTTCTTCCTCACGAAGCATGAACATACAAAACTTTGTGCATTATTGGATATCCTGTCCTACCCAACTTTTTTTTTTCCAAAGAAATTCTGCAATTTGAAATGTACCTGAAATGCTTATTTCGTGAACAGGTATGATTTTCTATCGTTTCCACTTGCGGACTGCAGAGTGAGCTGATCTAAAGCAGCGGAGTAAGCCAGTCTCCAAAGGAGCAGATGTCTGAGAGGCAGAATCCTATTGCCCTTGGCCTTTCACTTCTAAAACATGGAACCATACTATACAGAACACGGGGGAACACCTATATGGACTCTGTACTTAACTGAGCAGTTCGAGAAAGAGCTGGAAAGACTGGATCGAGGTCGCCCAGGGCATTAGGGGAGGCTGGGCCTAGTACCCGGCAGTCCTTGCTGCTGCGACGCTAACACCCATCCATCCGAGTAGCCACTGGGCTTGTCCTCACGAAATCCCGTGCACTTCTGTGCTTCATTCCCACAGGCGTCCAGAGTAATGAAGGTCAAGCTGTTTTCTAAGAATCCTGGACCTAAGGGTCCAGTTGGGAGACTCTAAAGGGACTTACCAGCCCCACCTTTATGGGCGATTGCCTTCCTCTTCCCGGTGCGGCCGCAGGGAGGGGCCTGCACTGCTCTTTTCTTAGGGCTGCGCATTCCTTTCCCTGAGACTGCAGCCCAGACCCCAGCGCTCCTAGTCCCCTCCCCCGAGGCGAGATTACACTCTCTCACTTCTGCACTTGCCCTGCTGGCACCCGAGCTGCCAGACTGTGCTTCCCATGAACCCTTTGCCCTCTCCGTTTCAATGCCCGTACTGTGTCCCAGCCGCCGGCCCCACCCCACCCAGAACCCCTGAGTCATTGTCCCAATCCCCATCTTCCCACTGGGAGCTGGGAGAAGAAGCAAGCCCCCCCTGTTGAGAGCAGCCATAACCCATCTTCAGTGTCTGGGGCTGTGGGGTACACAGTGGGGGTGTGAGGACACCACGTGTGTCAGAACACAGCCAATTTTGACAGAGAAATAATAGAAAACGTTGTAGCACAGCATAACGCTGTAGTTCAGCTACATTATAGGCTAAGCTAGTTCTCCTGGTACCGCTGGGGACGCAGCCACGATTTTAAGTGTGCCCTGAATAATGACTTTCCATTAACTTTGGGAGCACGACCTGCCCCTGAGGTTTGGACTATTTGGGCTTTGTTTGCTTCTCTCAATTAAAATAATGAAAACACATTTTTTTTAAAAAACAAAAGAACTGCCTTTGTAAAATGCACTGTGTTGTCCAAGCGGCCCTCACCGCCAGCAATATTGCCCGACGCCGCTGACCGGGTTCTCTTCTGGGACCCGACGAACCCATCATAGGAAACCCGACGACATCGCTTGTTCTGGCCTCCAGCTCCCTTAACAGGCCAGGACCCAAAACACAACGTTTCTTTCTCTAAAGCATAGCTCTTCCTCTGCTCTGAAGGTTAGAATCAGAAAAGGGAACTCCTGAAGCCGCAGCCTCTCGAGTGGTATAATGAAGACTCAGCAGCTTTGCTAGCAAATGGAGCGACGTGGGACAAGCCAAAGGAGGTCCGGGCTTAAAGCACCCTTGTCCCCTCTCTGCTCTGCGCAGAGCAGCGGAGCGGAGCTGAGGACTGGTCGCCAGGAGACCGGGGAGAGCCGGAAAATCGGTTACTTACCATTTTTTTCTGAAAAGAGCTCGTGTGTTCAGCCCACGGCGACCCCGAAGATGCTGAAACTTGGGCAGTGAATGTGCAAGTTAGCTTGGTGGAGTGTACTTCCTTTTTTGAACTGTGTGGTGGGTCCAGTTTTCACACATTGATATGTGGGGTTGATTTGCATGTTATCTCAGCCCGCGGAGCATTTGTATAGCTGGCCAGGTTTATCTAGTTTTTACATTTTAATAACACCAGAAGAGTTCTAGGGGAGGTGTTCAAGTCAGAAAATAGACACAATTTTTTTTTTAAAAAGTGCCCGGGTGTTACAGTCTGTGTATATTATTAACCTGGTTTATATAAAGTCTCTATATGTGGATCTCTCTCTCTCTCTGTCATCTACGAATGAAGGACCCACTGGAAAATGTTAAGAGTGGCTTACTTGGGTGGAGGGATCATTATACATGATTCTTATTTTGTACTTTGCTGACTTCTTGACTTTTCTACTTTGAGTATATGGTGTTTGTTGAAAACATAACTATAACCTTTAAAAGAACAAAAGGATCACAATCGTTTTAATCACCATTTCCAAATATACTTAAACCATTCTCGTCAACATTAAAGTGGTGGGAATATTCATAAGCTTATCATAGAACGTCATCGATTTCATTAAAAATAAGAAACATATTTTAATCTAGGTTCATGAGTTAATTTTTTGGTAAGTTTTGTTAGCATCAAATGCCTCAGTTGCTCACACTGGTGAGCCAGATATCTGGAGTTCAGAGCGTGGTATTTGATGTCAGGTAGCTAGACTAACCACCAATCAACTGTAGTACCTATCCAAACATAGTCTGGCGTATAGATTTATTTCTTTTGTTTTGAACACACAGCCTGTTCCTAAAGTAATACCAAAGGCAGAGGATCGTCTTTGGTTCGCATTGCAAAGGAAAGCCAACTGCGTCCTTGATGCGGGGTTGCAAATTTCTAGAAATTCTTGTATGTACCACCCCAGTTGGTACAGGGCCACCAATTTCTCCATTTGATGCTGAGCTAGTACTAATCATACCATGGCAATACAAAATCCCTTATTCAGAAATGCTCCTCATTTATTCCACAAAATGAGAACGTTTTGCAAAATCAAGGTGCGGTAGGAAATACAGGTAAAATCACTGCCGGGACGAGGTGGGACGGCAGGGCAGGGGAGGCTGTCACCGGTGGAAAGGAACCTGATGCTGCTTAAAGCTTGTACGTATTTTAAGGAGAGGCGAGGCTTGAGGAGCCGTCAGGAGCTGGGAGGGTTGTCAGCAATCTGACATTGCACAGTCTCGGCCACAGAATAAACGCGCAATGCAAGAATGAAAGAGAAAGACGACACAGGCATGGGGGACCCAGGCTTGCCATCAGACAAAGGCCACTGCCAGAGGAAGACATTGCAGTGGAGATACGCTTTAGCTTAATCCCAAAGCCTCTCCTTTCACTATCTGCTGGACCTGTGGTTATCACAGTGATGGGGCACCTTAGAGTCCAAAGCAGTGGGTCTCAACCTGGCTGGCCATTCAAGTCACCTGGAAGGTTTTTTTTTTTAAAGCCCAGTCCCAGGCTTTTACCCCAGACTATTAAAATAAAAATCCCTAGTTGTGAGACCAAGGCATTAGTATTTTTTAAAGTTCCCAAGGAGATCTCCTGGTGCGGGACTCTGGAAGGAGGGGCACACAGGTAACTCATCGAGCGAGACGGTAGACAGGTCACTAGGTACGCCTCGCAGGTAGAAATAATTCTCCACCCTGATCCTGTTTACTACTAAGTTTTTCAACATATTGTCACCATGCACTACATAAAAATTAGTCATTCTTGGGCATTCTATGACTTTCTCTCTGTACCAGTAAGCTGGACAAAAATGACATGCTAAACAGATGTCCAGCAATTTCCATAAACAATGTAGCTGATGGGACAAGCTGGTTGAGAGAAGTTCGAATTTCAGTTCCTTCACTTGAATTCCATTTCAGTTCCTGCTTATCTCTAAAAGCAGATTAAGGTAACTTTTAGTTGTAATTGACATAAATTCAGCCGTCTCTCAAAAGCATACGCTTAAGAGAAGTATTTTGGCTAAGAGAACAACAGGTAAGGTCCGAAGCTCCCAACCATAACTCAATATCCACCAATAAGGTTATATTTCTAGTTTTTGTAACATAATCACTTTCCTTCAAAGAATTACTTCAGCTGTTACATATGTGAGTGCATTTTCTGTCAAGTCAACTAAGTGCTTAAGTTCTGGAAACAGGAAAGGAAATAAAGATGACAAAGTACTGACACCATCTAAAGAAGATAAAGTGATATTTTCCTGGTTTGGCCGCTGCCACCATTCCTGCTGCGGAAGGAAGAAGTAGCTCAGAAGAGGTGAAAGTGGTTAGAATTCGTCAAGTACTTGGGCAAGCATTCTCTTGTCACAGATTTGCATTCTAGAAAACTGTTTTCGTTCAGGCAGTGGTAAAATCAGTCTGTCCCCTTGCTGTTCCCAGAAGGCGACAGCTAGGTGGAGACTCTGACCCAGAGACCGTGCAGGGCTGGCAGAAACCGGCTTCATTAAATTAAAAAAAATCCTTAAAAAAAGTCAGTTGACAGGAAAATGGAGGAAGATAGCCTTAATGAAAATTTAGGTAACACTATGTACTGATCATTATTTAACAGTATTGTCAAGGTTGTATCTAATAGGCTTTAAAAAGGACATGGTGGAAATTGTTAGTAAAGAAGATTAGAAATACTCTTACACAATTTCTGCTTTATCACCTGAATAGCTAACATTTTAGGGTAGAAACACAAGATCATCTGCTTGAGGGGTCCAACACCAACATGCCCGGATAAAACCCCGTAGAGAAGAGAGCACAGGGAGGTTGGGTCTCACCTCTTCCAGGAAGACTTCCCTGCTTCTTGCTCATTCATCTTCTTGTTTCTCTGAACTCCTACAGACTGCATCACGAAAGGAAGCTCTTTGCTACATTTACCTTTGAGAGTTCTCCCGCTGAATCGGCTGCACGAAGTTTGGCTCCCTAACTAGATCTGAAACTCTGTCAGTGTGAGCTAATTTTTATGCTTTCTTCGGTCACCCTAAGATCCCAGAGCAGCTATTATTTTTTTAAACTTTTCTTTTTTTTGCTCACGGTTTCCTTTCAGAATCTGATAAAAATCAGTATATTCTTTGCACACTAATTCTGCGTGTGCACAGCCTCCCGTGAAACCTATCACTTATGGGAAGCTGGGGGAGCACTTGTGGCTAAAATCTTGCCAGACACCACGACGGGATCGCTACATCGCTGCTCTTTGATGATGAAATGACAGCACAGAAATGTGAGGGGACCCCTCTGGTTTCCAGAGGAGGAGTCCAGTCAGCTAAAACATCGTTATTTTGTACGCTTGACTCTTTTTATAATAAACATGCTTTTGAATTCTGCCAGCAAAAAAAAAAAAACAAAAACAACTCAGACTCACAAAAGAGATTCATAGAAATTCAAGGAAGTTCTAGTCTCTCTGCTTGGATAGATACGGAATAGCCAAACAGAACGTGGCAGGGAGAAAGCAGGATGTGACCGGGCGTGCTGAGAAGGTTGTGCAGAGGGAAACAGGCAGTTCCTTGATTTGGCTTATTTCTCTTTCACTTTTTGTTTTGAAAACAAAATGGGTATTTTTTCACTCTTGTACTACCTATTTTTAATAAAAGAGGTCATAACCCCTTCAGAATATCAGTGCTCCTGCAGAAATAACTTATTGATCAACGTCAGTGCAAAATGAATGCACCCTCCAACAGGAGAGTCTCCACTATATTCACTAGGATGAGGGACTTCCATTTAAACTCGACAAGGGCAGCGAAGGGTTGTCCTTACAATTTAAACCCAACCCCAGGCAACATGTCTACTAAACTCTAAAAGAACCGTTGAAGTAAGAAGATGGAAAAAACCCTAAAATTTACTTAAGAAGTCTTTTGAGAGCAAAGAGAATAAAGAACAAAGCTTATAGAAGGATTCTGTTGTATGCTAGTTTACTTATTACTTTCTTCTGCTATTTTGGCTATGATTTGTATCTGACCCTCTTCTTGTGTTTTCAGGGACTCAGAATGTTCACTGAGGTCTCATAGTCTTGTATTTTCCTCTCATGGCTTTTCTCTTCTCTTCTCAAGGCTTTTCACATCTTCATTCCTTGTATATTCTTCCCCAAAGCAGAATCCAAGTTGTAGTTCTTTTATTTCACTGGGTTTCCAAGACAAAGAGATTTAACCGACATTATCAAAATACAGCCCTGTTTGGGTTGGTCATTGCGCTTAACGATTTGTTAGGGGTAATTTGAATTTTAACGAATGAAAGAAAGCAAAGACCCTATGTGAAAAAATAGACCTATTTTTGTTTCATCCATCCATCCATCCATCCATCCATCCATTTACTCATTCATTCCCAGTTTGCTTTCCAACAGAAAAATTAGACCAGAAAGTTTGGAAAATCACAGACATGCCTTGGGATTTTATAGACTCAGAGAAGATGACAAAGGGGAAAGCAGATCACTCCATCATTCCCGAAGTTCTTCCCCTTTCCCTTTGTCAATTCATTGCAGGTTTGAATATACTAATGTGCCTAAGCTGTCGACTGGTGAATTTTAAAACAGGAATATTTGTTTCAGCCCCGGATGAATATTGGTGAGGACACACACCTTTTTTGCACTTTTGGAATATAATTTGAAGTTTGTTTAAAATAGTAAATTTGAAAACATTTCCAGATTTTACGTTTTACTTGCGTTTCTTTTGTATTTTTTTTTTGTGCCTTAGAATTACCCTGTTCTCTTTATTTGAAAAGTTAGTCAAACTTAGTCTTTTTATACTCTATTGCTCAGATTTGAATTTGTCAGGCAGGAAGTTGACCCAAATACAAAATTATTTTTGTCCTAATACAAATTAGCCATACCCCCTGAGTGTAACCTAATGACAATTTTTTCATTTGGTCAGAAGAATAGGAATATTTCAAATTTCAATTTTATAGTACTTTTTGGAACTTAATACTATTACTTGCTAATGCTATAAAAAGGACTCTGGAATATTTATACTAGCTATAAAAGCAAATTTACTGGAACACAATTTGTGAAATAATTCAATGTTATACTGACTCTCTTTTCTATTGTTGCTTCTAGGCCGATTGGCTTTAGTAGACTAACACAAGGTTTAAAAATCACTGATGAACAAATGATACTGGTAAAACTGTATATCCACATGCAAAAGAATGAAGGTGAGGGCTTACTTTATACCATACACAAAAATAACTCTAAATGGATCAAAAACTCAACATAAGAGTTAATAAAACAATAAGATTCTTAGAAGAAAACATAGTGGAAAAGCTTATGATGTTAACTCAGAGCCAATGATTTCTTGAATATGACATCAAAAACATAGGTAACAAAAAAAATCAGATAAATTAGATTTCTTCAACATTAAAAACTTTTTAGGACTTCCGGCCAAGACAGAGGCATAGGTAGACATACCTTGCTTCCTTGCACAACCAAAAAAAGGACAACAACAAATTTAAAAACAAAAAATAACCAGAAGTGCCAGAAAATCAAACTGTATGGAAGTCCGACAACCAAGGAGTTAAAGAAGAAACATTCATCAAGACTGGAAGGAAGGGTGAGAGGACTCTAGGCAAGGTGGCAGCTGGAAGAGCCGGTGGTCCCACATCTGTGTGCAGATAAACTGGGAGGAACAACTGGGAAGCCAGACAAACTGCACAATCCAGGGTTCCAGTGTAGAAAAACGAAGCCTCAAACCTCTCACTGAAAACACCTATGGGGGTTGAGGCAGCGGGAGAAACTCCCAGCTTCATGGGTGAGTTCATTGGAGAGACCCACGGGGTCCTAGAACATACACAAACCCACCCATCTAGGAATCAGCACCAGATAGGCCCAATTCACTTGTGGGTAGCTGAGGAAGTGGCTGAAAGCAGACAGAGAGCTGAACCAGCAGCACTGTTCCTTCTCGGACCTCTCCCCCACATACAGCATCACAAAGCAGCTACTGGGATGCCCCCGCTGGTGAACATTGAAGGCTCCACCCCTTACTATGTAACAGGTGCGCCAAGACAAAGAAATATACGGGGCAGAGGGGAATAAAGGGGAGAAAAAATGAGACAGCCGTAATAGCATAATCAATAAAATATACTTAAAAATTTTTATATACATCAAAGGACTATCAGTGGGGTAAAAAGGCACTTCCTAGAGTGGGGGTAAATATTTGTAAATCATGTGTTGATAAGGGATTAATATCTAGAAGATATAAAGAACTATTGTAACTGCAAAACAAAACAAAACAACCTGATTAACAAACAGGAAAAGGACTTGAATAGACATTTCACCAAAGAAAATGTACAGAAGACTAGTGAGCACTTGAAAAGATGCTCAACATCGCCAATCGTTAGGGAAGTGTCAATCAAAAGCACAATGAGATATCACTGAACATTCATTAGAATGGCTCTTACAGAAACAAGAAAACAAACAAACAAACAAAAATTATCACCATTGTCCAGAATGCAGAGAAACTGGGGTCCCTGCGGATTGCTGGTGCAAATGTAAAATGGTGCAACTGTTGTGGAAAACAATATGGAGGTTCCTCAAAAAATTAAGCATAGAATTACCACCCTATGATCCAGCAACTCCACTTTTGGATTTATCCTCAATCGCGTTAAAAGGAGAGACACAGCGAGAGATTTGTTCACCATGTCCATGGCATCATTATTACAAATAGCCAAAAAGGGGAAGCAACCCAAGTGTTCATCAACAGAGAAATGGATAAACAAAATATTCTATAGATACACCATAGTGGAATATTATTCAGCCTTTAAAAAGCGATAAAACTCTAATATATGCTTGAAGACATTACACGAAGTGCAATTAAAGGACAGGCGTCCCACGATCCTGCTTACATAAGGTACCTGAAATAGTGAAACTATTAGAAACTCATAGAGACAGAAAATAGAATCGTGGTCACCAGGGCTGGGGAAGTAGGGAGTGGAGAATCATTGTTTAATTGCTACAGAGCTCCAGTTTGAAGCAGAAGGCAGTAATGGTTGCACAGCAATCATAAAGTAAGTAATGTCACTTAAAAACGATAAAAGTGGTAAATGTTGTATTATGTATATTTTAGTGCAATAAAAAGTATCTCCTCTTACAAAGATCACTGAACCAACTAATTATTTAGAGAGAGAGAGAGTACCAGGCCACTCTGCTATAGGCCATTATCCTCAGTTTTCAGATTTAATCTTTGTGGTTGTGTCATGTCACAAATGCTAGAGTCATGCTTGGGAGGATTTCTACCAATCGCCTTGCATGCCAATAGCAGTAACATTTACCATTCATGGCTTGTCTGTCAGGTGACAAGGTGACTGTATTCATTATCTTAAAGCCTCAGTATAACTTATGAAGGGGATGTTGTCGTCCTGAGGCTTAGTGCTTCTGGAACTTACCCAAGGTTAAACAGTTCACCGCTCTCTTCCCTTGAGCCTGTCGCTGCTCCTGGCGTGGCGATGGGGAATGAACAGGAGGGAGGAGGGGGAGGGCATTGGGACAGACAGACAGACAGATGTTTTTCCTAAGAATTATCTGTGTGTGTGCATGGGCGGCAGAGAGAATCATTTCAGTTTCTTTGTAAATAAACTAAGCTGACCTGGTCTTTTATCCATCATTCCACTGTTTTTTTTTTTCCCCTAAATAAACCCCTGGGAAATGAACCCAGGAGCTGCCACGGTGGCGGCGGTTGTGGGAGGCGCCCCAGGGCATGCACGAGCGGCCCAGGGGGAGACAGCAGTGAAACGCTGGGCGAGGACGCAGACCCACACCTCGGAGTTATTAGCTGGCAGGTATGTGTTGTGTATCCACAACGAGGTCAGCAGAATAAATGAGCAACCCAAGTTTTAACTACAAAAAGGGAACCAGGAAGCAATACCCTTTTCTATTCTTTCCTATTAGGCCCCAGGGGACAGGAATGTCCGCCCAGCTTCTCCAGGTTCTCTTGACAATGAATGGGGTTCAGTGTGATGATCTGAAAGTCTGGCCAGTGCCCCGGAGGACTCTTTGCCTTACATGCCCCTTTCCTTGAATCTGTGGGGTGCCTTGGCAGGGAGCATGAGAGGGTGGGGGGCAGATAGACCCCACCACACTAGGACTTCCCTTCTCAGGCGTCCGCGACTCCCAACCCCAGTCCAGGCCGAGCCGTGTCGTGCTCAGCAGCCGGGAGATCCTCATCGCAGAGCTCGGGGTTCGTGGGCACCCGGCGTCCTCACGCTTCCTGGTCCACTCGGGTGTCCACGGGCGGGGAATCCTCCGGAGCTCTCCGGGCTATTTTACACCCCAAGGGGCCCAATGGCTTTATTTTTAGAGGATCATCTCTATATCAGACCTAATATACTAAAATGCACCCCCTATCTAATAAGCTTTTTCTTTGTTGTTAAAAAACTTGAAATTTACAAAATTTAAAAAAAAATGTGTTTGCCAATAAGCAGTTCATTTACTGTGATCTCTCAGCAATCAGGTGCATTCTTGAGAATTTCCAGAGTGAGAAAAACTAGCTTCAATTGTTTAATAAATGCATGAAATGTTTATTCATGAATGGGAATGACAATTAATGGACTCAATGTGATACATGCTGTTGACAATTAAACATTTATCAACTTAGATTTTGCATTTTTCCTTTTGTACTTTGAGCCTTTCTTTAAAAAAAATTCTATAATTATTTTTAGAGAGAGGGGAAGGGAAGAAGAAAGAGAGGGAGAGAAACATCAATGTGTGGTTGCCTCTCACATGGCCCCCACTAGGGACCTGGACTGCAACCCAAGCATGCGCCCTGACTGGGAATCGAACCTGCGATTCCCAGGTTCACAGAGTTCCACGCTCAACTCACTGAGCTACACCAGCCGGGGTTGAGCCTTTCTTTTTTCCTTCCTTCCCTCCCCCTTTGCTTTCCTTCCTTCCTTTTTTTTCTTTTGTTCTTTCAGTTATCAGATCTTTTGAAAGATCTCGGGCCTTAACTCCCATGCTAGCCAATGGATAAAACAGTGCAACTGGCTCCCTTGAAGTTTCTTACATGTAGCTTTATTTTAAACAACTCATAAGGGTAGGTATTACATTGGATCATATAAATCACTGTTTTCATTTCTCTGTCTTTTTTTTTTTAGTTAAACATGACAATTTAATCTATTTGGTTACAAATCCAATAGACTTTTTCCCGCGGGCAGGTCGAGTTAAACTGGAGAGCTAAGACCAATGGGCAGCGGCTGTGCCTGTAGTAGGTGCTCAGTAAGGACTTGCCGAATGAATGCATGCATGCACATACAAATTAAGGACCAAAAAAGATGAGCCTAAATAAACAGAAACGAAACTGCACGGCACAGACTGTGGTAGTGGAACTAGCAGAATATGTTCGTCCTACAAAGCACTTTGGCAATTGCTTTAGTCTTTTTAACAAACATTCTCCTTTCAGTTTAATTTTGTTTTGTTAGCAAGTAATTGGCATTGCCTGTGGGAGCAAGCAGTCCTGGCATATCTCACTTGCTGCCTCTCCTCCTTAGTGCAAAGAAAAATGGAAGCATCACAGGAGCTGAAGGAGGAAAAGAAGCATCGTGGCTCTAAGAGAGGAGACTGCAGAGGTTGGTAGAAATTTCGTGAAGCATGTTGCTTTTCATTTGGCAGCAAGGATGATCTCCATGGGCAGCATCTTCAATCGAGAGTCCTTCCTTGTGGTCCCAGAGAAGCCAACAACTCTATTCTTCTCCAAGTGACATTTCTAGAGAAAACAGAAGATGGTCAAACCTTAAGGATTCCTAGGACTGCAACTTTGGGTCCATCCGCCCATCCATTTACTGATCCCCCTCAGCCTGTTATGTACCGCGTTGGGCCAGATTCTGTCTAGGTACTGGGGAGAGGATAACATTTAAGATACCAGATGCATTTCTGAACTAGAGGGGCTATTCATCTTGCGTAGGGAGAGTAAATGTGACTAGTGATAGAGGAGAAAAACAGGTAGGAAATGCAGGTCCTGCATACCAATAGCATGGATTTGGGGAGGATACAAACGCTCTTTGGATTGCAAAGCATCAGGGTGACACTTAAGATAAATGAGACACAGAACTGTCAGATTAAGTCACCCCCAAATACATATTATTGTTCCTAATGACACAAATCACTTGTTCTCACTTGGAGGATCTTTTCGTTTGCTGATTTCACAGGCAACTCCCTCGTATGTGATCGGGCAAGTGCACATGCATTGTCCATCCAGCTGAACCACGGTGCCCCCGTGTTGGCATGGTTGGCATTTTTTTGCACTGTATTCATTGACATAATCTTCAATGGCTCTTTCCAAATTTTCTTTCTTTTGATCTGCCCCTTTCATTGTCAATGGAATCAGATTATATATAGGAGACAGCTGCAAGAAAGCAAAACATTTCAATGTAGGTCCTTTTCTACTGATGGAGTTTCTAACACTCTTCACAGAATTATTTGTTCATTAATCAACTAATTTGGCAAGGGCTTAGTGAAGGATGGTTATCGCCGGATATGATTTTAGCCTTTAAGACTATACTAGTGATGAAAATTAGTCATGATCTCTCTGGTCATGGAGATGACATTATGGAAGTAAGGAGACTGGTATTGAAATAATCATATAGATACATTTAAATGGGAACTGCGATATTGCTATAAAGGATGGGTGTATGTGTTTTAAAAATGAGCAATCATGGGTTTCAGCTTTCGGCAGTATAATTTATTGGCACACTATTTTCTGGGGTGTTTTTGTGTTCCCCCCTCCTCTCCTCTTTCAGAATACAGCCAGGTGTTGGTCTTGTTCAAGAGGAAGGTTGTGGGCAAGGCCAAGTCCAGAATGCCCTGAAAGTCAACTCTTTCTTGATGTATTTCTCTAAAAGCTTGAACTCATTGGGAAATTGTTGCTGGGAAAAGTATGAGAAAAATGCCAGCGAAGGAGGAAAGTCTTCTCCACCAGGAAGGGGACAGGGGTAGCATGTACCTCAAGCAGCAGGAAAGCGTCATTAGACCCCTACCAGTTATTTTGGCCTGGGAGGCTGGGAACCGCCTGACTTCAGGTGAGCGCGTGAACGCAATCAGCAAGGTTGCAGGGGGACCACAGGGGACCGTACGCATACGGATCTCACATCCCTGTTTCCCTGACAGAAGCATCGGGATTCTTGTATTAATTTCAGCAACATGGAAGAACTGCCCTGCATTCCATCCAACACATGAAATTTTCCTTCCTCCATGGAGGGATGGGATCTTGAGGTCAAATTTAAGTAGACTTAAAGAAAATGAAGTAAAATGATTTATTTTGCACACTTAAATTTCTGGAGTAAGACGCAAAGTTGCTACAGCTGAACCAGGGAAGTTTGGACAGGCTTTCCTGAGAAAATGACCACTAAGCTGAGATTCGAAGGTGTTAAGCAAGAAAGAAGAGTGTCGTAGTCATACAGTGCAGAATTCAGAAAGTTTGTATAGTGGAGATGCCCTTGCTTCTTGGCCTTTCGGCTAAGATCAAGTGCATAATGGAGGTACCATAACATATATGAAAACTTGGAACATATGTGCATTAAATGTAAGCAAATTTAATTACGTGATATAAATAACAGTTTGAGTGAAAGAATTGTAACAAAGTGAGGCTCTTTGGTGGCATAACATTTAAAAAAAAGAGACCCCAAAATTTAAAAGAAATTGGAACCTAAAGATTCAAGAAAGAACATATAAAATATATACCAGGAATTCCTGCAGAAGAGTGATACAGGGTAAATATTTTCCACTAATCCTTTTACTAGGCACAAGGAGAAAGCTGAACCAAATAAAACCAAAATGAAAAATCTGCTTGAAGGCCCTGAAGGATGAACAAGGTGACAAAAAAAGTGACAAGGTAATAAAGATCTGGAAGTCGATGGAAATTCAGTGAGGTGAGCCCAGTGTCTTGGGGCCACCAGTCCCCTTGGCATATTTCTAACTGAGGAAGAGGCAGTCAAATGGCTAAGTGGCAGATAGAACGTATTACTGGCCTCGTGGGGGAAAGGTTGGAATTCAGGACTGATGAAGGGTCCCAACCCAAAGGACTATGGTCCCAGAAGCAAGAGGCAAGTGGAAGTAGCGTAGCCCTGGTAAAGACTGTGTCCTGGTTTGGGTTAAAATAATCCTGATTTCTTAGTCCTCTGAAGCTTTCCAGATGTAAATATATATTTCCTTGGGAGGAAAATAAAATCATCTCAGGTCTCACGCTACTTCTATGACAATTTTTAAAGTATAATCTCCAGCCCACAATAAGAATAACAAGGTACACAAGGAAACAAAGCAGCATGATTGAAAACCATAGAAATAGTAGAAATTGGAGGGATTCACCAAAGAACTGATATGTGTTCCCCATAGACGCAGACAACAAGGTGGTGACAGCCAGAGGGAAGTGAGGATGGGGTTGGCGTGGTAGCGGGCAAAGTGGTGGGGGGGTAATGGGGACATCCGTAATGGTGTCAACAGTGAAAATAAAGTAAAAGAATAAAAACATAATAGAAACTGGAGACAGAGCAAGAGGGGATGAGCAGATTTAAGTTATCAGACATAGATTTTAAATTAATTTCCTAAACAGGGGGATAAGACAAGCTTGCGAATGCTAGCAGAGAACAGGAAATTCTGTTTTTAAGTGGAAGGCCTGACAACATAAACAGATACAGGAGAACTGGATACCATAATAAACAAATTAGTGGGCGGGTTCCAGGACAGACATGACACAGCTGAAGGAGGGTCAATGGCCTGGAATGTAGGTCAGAAGAAAAATGGTCGACAATGAAGTATGAAAAGATAAAAGTTTGGGAAATACAGAAAAAAAAAGGCAGAAAACATAAAAAAGTGAGAAGGTAAAAGATGTATATAATTTCAGTCCCAGAAAGAGAGAATATATAAAAAGAAATTTTGAAGAATAACAGCTGACAATACTATAGATGTGGTGACAGACATCAAGATACCCCCCGTAATGAAGAGCAAGATTAAACATTTTTTTTTGCACATAGGCACGTCAGAGTAAAATTGCTAAAAAATAAATCAAGAAAACCCACAAACAATGATAATGAAGAAAATCTTAAAAGCAGCTTAGTAAAAACCCACAGTACTTTGAAAGTAGACTGACATTTGACTTTCATAGATATAAAAAATATGCCACCAATCAGTACTACAATTTAAATTGTTCTAGAATAAAGAGAGAGCCATAGGAAGTTTTCTTTTAAAGTGACTTTCTAACTTATACACACACACACACACACACACACACACACACACACACACACATAACTCCAGGCTTATTGTAGGTAAAAATATAAAAGCAAAACAGTCAAGCATCTGAAGGTAACATATCAGAGAGCATCTTTAAGACCTTGAGGTAGAGAATGACTTTAAACAGGACACAAAAGCACTAACTGCAATGGAAAGAAATATACATTTAACTATATCAAAATAAAAAAAAATCCATGTGATAATTCCTGATAGCAGGCACCGAGAAGGACGCAACATTGCCTTGGGGTCTTCTTACTAAAAATACACAACCTTAATCTACTCTGAGCCTAAACTGAGAGACATTTGATGCCTGTGACCAATGCTTATCAAAAGTGTTAAGGTCGTGAAAGACAAGAAAAGTCTGGGGAATTGTCATAGACTGGAGGAGACTAGAGGGGCAGGATGCCTAAATGCAGCGTGAGACCCTGATGGACCCGGGACAGAAAAGAGGACAGTGGGGGGGGGGGGAACTGGTGGTATTTAAACAGGGTCTGTGGTTTAGTCAACGTCAATGTTCTGAGTTTGCTAAAAAGCACCATGGTTACGTAAGTTGTTAGCATTTGGGCTCCTGGGTTTGGGGTGTATGTGAACTCTGTGCTGTTTTTGCAGTTTTAACATCTGTACTATTTGTGCAGTTTTATGCTAAGTCTAAAAGAATTTCAAACCAAAAGGTAAAAAAGAGGACATCAATGATCAAAAACACCATTAAAGGGTGAAAGCCCCCAAGTGAGAGGAGACATTTCTCACACTTTCAAGGGGAATAGTCTCGCATCCAGAACACGTCAAGAACCTCTACAAAGTCAATGACTGTCCGCCAGCATAGCCCTTTATGGGCTGGTGCGTAGGAGATGAACTTCAGCTATGTTGTATTTACTTGGGAGAAAGAAAGCACTTACCAACGTTGCCACGTTGGCACAAACAGTGTAAGCATGTGGTGGAGTTCTTTTGATTTTTAAGAAAAGAAATTCATCTTGTTTTACCCTTCAAAGGAAAGTCAAGGCCAGATAATCTAAGATATACAGGAATAAGGGGGTCATGGAGACAAGACAGTTTGGATGAAATGCATAAGCAGTGATCAAAGAGACCGAGATGAAGGGTATGTAATGACAGCAGCCTTAGAGCAACCTCAAACCCCAGAGTCGAAGAATCCCACAGGGAGGCAAACAGCGGTTCCAATGCACTTGGTGGAGTTTCCCTGAAGAGCCACGTCTTTTTTCTGATGAATTCTGGCCTTCTGTTAAGTAAGAAAATACTTACAAATTTTCTCCTCCTCTCACTAACCCTATCATTCTACCATTTGCAGGTAGATGTATTTTCAGTGAATGCAGTTGATCATGAAACTTGCTAAAAGACAACATAGTTTAATCTTAAGTACCTGGGATATTATATTAAGTATTATATTGTTATACTAAGTGTTGAGGTTTCTTATGGGCTTCCAAACTAACTAAAAGTATATGCACCAAATGCAGTTTGTTGATAGGATGAGTTATTTCCGTCCCTATACAAGACAGTTGGGAAGGATTTTCACTCTGTGGTTAGAACTCTAGTGACTGTGGCACAGAGCACGGCAGCCCTTTAAAATGCTGATGCTCTCCAACATTTGGTGCATCATTGTCAAGTTGCACAAAAGAACAAAAAGTCGTAGGTTAATGGGTTCATAATTACCCACGTTGTTCCAGAAAGACGTGTGGGCAAGTCAGAGTGGTGGAGGGAAAAGAAAGGAGAACTGAGAATAGAAAAGGCAAGATGAAGGAAAAAGCCACACAAAAGCCCCAGATTCAGGAGAACCCATCCATGTGCACATGGTGGGTCCCAAATTTGGTTATATTTCCTAGCTCACTGAGTCAGACAACTGAATTTAATGATCACAGGCGTTAAAGAGAGAACTTCCTGATTCCCAAGAGAAACAAAATGATCCTTGAAACTGAGGTTGAGGAGTAGTATCTCCCCTGACTTTTCATAGAGGAGACCTTATGAACTTCCCTTTCCCTAAGGCCTTAATAAATACTTCTCTGTGTCAGGAGTGGTAGTGGGATGCCACCCACAGACCAAGGGCAGATAGAAGACAACTAACAATATCTGAGCACCTATTGTGTTCCAGTCTATGCTACAGGCTCTGCATGTGCAATCTCATTAAATCCTTAGAAGAAACCCGGAGCCCTGGGGAATGTAGTGGTGCAGAAGTCAGAAATGACCACTCATCTGGCGAGGGACAGTGACCCAAGCTCAGCCTGGGTTGGCCTGATGCCCCACTCCTGTGCCTTTCTTCTCTGCCATGCTTCTTTCTGGGGACAAGACAGGCGTGCATTTGAATGCTCACATCTCTTTCAGATGACAGAACCGCTCGTTTGAACCAACAGCTACATGTCATAGGAGAAGGGCAAAAGCTTCTACTTGGAAATGCGCATCCCTTACCCTTTCATTCACGAGCACTGGGGCATCGCTTAAGGAAGATGCCCAGTTGACAAAGTCAGTCACATCCACTGTCCCGGCTCCTCTGGCAAGCTTCTCTTTCAGCTGGATTGCATGTTGTTTGGTTCCTCCTTTGATGAACGAAATGACATTATCGATGATGCTCTCGCTGGTGATGTTTACTAAGAAGAGACGGAGAATGTGAGTCAGGGATTTTGCACTCTGGGATGCTTGGGAAACATTTATTGAGCCCCTTTTGTATAGTCTAATATATTTATTGAGTTTTACTTCTAAGTATTTATGTATGGAACTTTTTCAGCCCAAATCTCCAAGGGCAATTTTTATTAGTCGCTGATTGGAGACTTCAATCATCTTTTTCTTAAAAAAAAAATGGTACCATGGTTGAGATACATGTGTTACTCAAAGTGAATCACTGGTTCATGTGCACACACGAGAACTAAACATGAATTTCAATGTACTATGTAATATTTTTTGTTGCAGAATGGCCTTCATAATTTTATTTTATATTGGTTTGCCTTAAATTATTTTACTATTATAAAAAGTCAAAGGGCACAAAAAAATAAAGGGGAAAGCAAAATTGCTTTCTACTCCGAACGCCTACCCATGTTCTCCCGCAGTCTTTCTCTCCAGAATAAACCACTTTTAACAAACTTCTGCACATCTCTGAGATTTCTGAATTTTTTGAACTGGAAGCAATTTTCAAGGTGATTTTTTGAACCTTCCTCAATTTTGTGGACAAGAAAGCTGAGGCTCAGAGAGTTGGAATGACTAGCTCAAAGTCACACAGTTAGTTTAAGGGTCAAATATTGAAACTATGACATGTGATGGAAAGGTTCATTTTCTTTTCTGTTCATCAGTGGTTTCCAGTCATGGCCACATGTTAGTGGTTGCCATGCTTTAAGAAAATCAGGCTTCTCTATTTTCTGCTTCCCCACTATCTGCAAAGGCGAGTCTTCAACATTTATATTTCAGAAAACGCTCTCAGGTTTCTCTGATTATAGTAAAACTTGAGGATTCCAGCACTGCCTCATTCTAGGGGAAGTAATATTTACACTGAAAGTATTTATATTTTTAAAAGGCTTACGAACTGATTTAATGTAAGGATGGATTAGGGATTTCTTTTTTAAGTTTTTTTAAAATATTTTATTTATTTATTTTTAGAGAGGGAAGAGAGGGAGGAAGAGAGGGAGAGAGAGAAACATCAATGTGCGGTTGCTGGGGGCCGTGGCCTGCAACTCAGGCATGTGCCCTGACTGGGAATTGAACCTGCGATGCTTTGGTTCGCAGCCCACGCTCAATCCACTGAGCTACGCCAGCCAGGGCTCTTTTTTCAGTTTTACTGAAATATAATTGACCCACAACATTGTATCAATTTAACATGTATATAGGCTTGACCTATATGTATTGTAAAATAATTACCACAATAAGTTTATTTAAATACATCATATCATATAGTTACATTTTTTGTGTGTATGATGTGAACTTTTGGGATCCCCTCTTAGTAGCTTTCAAATATGCCACATAGCACTGTTAATTATGTATTGTCACCATGTTGTACATTACATCTCTGATACTCATTTCTCTCATAATTGTCGATTTCTACTGCTTGGCCAGTTGACCGAAGGTGGATTAGGGACTTCAAGTCAGGTGGAAGGCTGAGTTAGAGAGTTTTGGTCTTCTTTCTTAATATACAGTACTGTCACTTGCCCTTTTAGAAGCTTAGTTAAAATTAGAGAAAAAAAAGAAAATTATTTCCTCAAGATATGATTCTACCATGGGCCTCACAAACGCAAAAATCTGTCATGACTGCGGAGGGAACAGCCCCCCAGAACTGCGCACTACACAACCTGCACAGTGGGGGCGCCAGGGAGCACGTGTCTCTGGGCTCCTTGTGTCTAGAGCAATTTGGGAACCGCTGTAAAGAGAACGTAGTTTTTTAACACTTCTGTTTTTTTTTTTTTAATAAATAGGGTAGACAATAAGTGGGCTCATAGTGACAGGGCAGTGCTAATTGACATGTCCATCTTTCCTTCCTTCCTTCCTTCCTTCCTTCCTTCCTTCCTTCCTTCCTTCCTTCCTTCCTTCTATATAGAAGAGAATGGAGGGAGAAGGAGAAGGAGACAAACATCTATCAGTTGCCTCTTGCACACCCCCAACTGGGGACATGTCCCACAACCCAGGCATGTGCCCTGACAAGGAATTGAACTGATGACCCCTCAGTTTGTAGGCCAGGACTCAATCCACTGAGCCACACCAGCCAGGACCCCCTATTTTTTAACTTAATAAGGTAGGCCATACTTACCAGTTTTACCATCACCCCTCTTTACACAATCACTTTTATCAAACTGTGCTCCGAGTTCAACTCCGACATTCACAGATAAATCCACATTATACCCGAGACATCTCTTTACATCCTCTAGTTCAATACCTGTTTAATAGATTTAGTTGAAAATCATTAGATAATATCTAACAACATCATGAATAAATTCTAGTTTTGCTCTTTTGTAAGGAACATACTTGGATTCCTACACATTTTTATTAAACACAAAATGCAAGTTATATCTCTCCTGCTTTGTCCACATAGTCGATGCTACTGGCCTCCATTTGACTCTGCTTGCCAACTTCATGGCAAAGGACATACACATTTACGCCTTGTGTAAGAGGGAGGTAGCTCGTACTAGGGTGCTTATGTTATCATACGTAGTTAGCTCGTTATGAATAAAGGAAGGGTGCACATGGAATCAGACATCAAGCCAAAAATAAACTAGGAAGCTGAATCAGATATTAAGCCTAACCTACTAGGGAGCTAAGTCAGACATGAACCCTCATTCACTAGGAAGCCACAGCATTCACAGTTGCTCCAGGGGGCAGCCGCAGCATCCTCCTCCAAGGGGACATGATCCCTGAGCTGGGCAGGAAGAATCCATGACTGGTCACTAACTGGGATCACCTGGGGAAGGGTCAGAACAGCAGGGGACATTCCTTCGCTCAGCGCACATGCAGTAGAAAGCTTGATGGTGCAACGGAACTTCGGGGCATGTGCGGCAGGAGCCAAAACGGTGACAGAAAAGGGCAGAATCTAGCCTAGGAAAATCTGGGGAAAGCATTGGATTGAATGAGGGTGTGGAACCCCAAAAGGTCCAGGAAAGGAATTTGTTTAGGGGGCCAGCCCAGCACAAGCCTGGGAGAACCCAGGAAGTACGTTGGGTAGCGTGAAGGCAAGCCTGCTCACTCCCCAAAACCAGGAAAATATATGGAGGAGTCTCAAGGATCTCGGAGCAGAGCCTGCCCGTGCCCTCCACATCCCTGAGGACACAGCATCTCCCTTCATCCCAATACAGCTTGCCGCTATGCTCCAGCTTCTCCCATGTGTGCGCCCTTTGAAATTCCTTTCTCGTGTTTTCACCAGCGATGACAGTTACAGTTCTAAGATGAAAGATTTTAGTCCTTGGAGCTTTTCCATCCCCAAACTCGTAACCTGGAGGGTTTCTTGTGTTTTGATCACCCCTGCTGAGCCTTTTTCTTCTGGTTTTCCAGTTACTCAAGACACAGTGCTCATGTGCCCCTGATCCCGTGATAGCTGTCAGTGCAGCTCACCAGGCTGTGCTCAGAGATCTGGCAATGCTATTCTGCAGGCTTGAGCCCTGGGAGGCAGTCTAAGCCAAGAAATCTCACATCGCCCTTCCCCACATGAGGCTTCTTCTGCCTGCCCAAACGAGGCTGAGGCATTAAGAGCAACCGGTGCTGGCTATGACATTTATTTCATTCGTAGCCTGTTTACCAACCACGGGGACAGTGTTTGGCTTTAAGATCACAGATGCGTCCCATTCCTCACTTTATATTGCCAGGGGCTCCAGAGACGGAGCCCTGGAAGTGGTTTGGGGCAACATCTCCCTTCCTCAGAGATGCCCCCTCCCAAATTTTGAGGGCAGAGAGAGGAGATATGCTGACATCGATCACCTCTTTAAGAAATAGAACAACTTGCCCTGGCTGGCGTAGCTCAGTGGATAGAGCGCGGGCTGGGAACCAAAGTGTCCCAGGTTCGATTCCCAGCCAGGGTACATTCCTGGGTTGCAGGCCACGACCCCCAGCAACCGCACATTGATGTTTCTCTCTCTCTCTCTTTCTCCCTCCCTTCCCTCTCTAAAAATAAATAAATAAAATATTAAAAAAAAAGAAATAGAACAACTTGCCATACTGATAAAATAAATAAATAAATAAACTTATTAACATAGGCTTTTGCATCTACTCTGTCCTTAAAAGCTTTCAATAAAGGCTTCAGGCCAGGATGGCAATTACACAACGCACAGGACTAACCTGTACCTACGGCAAACGTGGATGAGCAACTGTGGCCTTCCTTCTGTGATTTCAGGGGTGGTCGGAAGCTACCACCATCTGATTGGAATTGTCATCCTACAAGGTAAAACTCACTTTCTACCCTTGCTTTATTTTTTTCTTTTTTTTTTTTAGATTTTATTTATTTATTTTTAGAGAGGGAAGGGAGGGAGATAGAGAGAGAGAGAGAGAGAGAGAAGAACATCAATGTGCGGTTGCTGGGGGTTATGGCCTGCAACCCAGGCATGTACCCTGGCTGGGAATCGAACCTGGGACACTTTGGTTCCCAGCCCACACTCAATCCACTGAGCTATGCCAGCCAGGGCTTCTACCCTTGCTTTAAATGTTAGAGGTATATGACGTTAACATTGCTTCTTCCCTCCCAAAACTGCAGAATACTTTGGAAGAGAATGATCATATTCAGTAGCCTTGGTTCAATTATTACATAAAAAAATTGAACCAGGCTACTGAATAAGAAATAAGTTATATAAATTATGTCTCTTGTACGTTCTTTGACCTTTTAAATAGGATTTCAGTCAAAACAACTTCACCAAATATTATTAAATAGCAATACAATTTCTGTTGCTGACTAGTTCAAGACCAAGTCCTCTTGTTGGAGGTAGAAGTCAATTTGATGTTTGATAGGGCTTTAGATGCCAAAGGTCAGGGAGAATGTTCTCTCAGGGAAGCAGGTTACATTACTGTATTCTAGAGACTTTAAGCACTGAAAGAGGTTAGCAATAGAAATCATGGTTGGTTAAAACCTTACTAGAAGTTAGACCCCTATTTCCAGGTATACCTTTTTCCTTCATGGTAGCTCTATCCAAAACATATATTAGTTCATACAGTCCTCCTAGAGACCCAGAGCTACTGTAGTGAGTTCCATAGATTTCCAAAAATGCGAAATATTCCCCCTTTTCATAGCTGGTTGGCAGTCTTTTTAAATCATCCATGAAAGTTGGCGTCAGCACAACATTCCGGTTCCTCATCACAAATCTTCCCAGATCAACTTCTCCTTTCACATGCAGAAACATTTTTCCCTTTGTGGTAGACCAGAAAAAAAAATAATATGTGAGTTTAAGCACCATTGTTTCAAATTTAAAAATCACAAAATTTGAAATTTTCACAGGCGATACATTTCTTTAGCAGCGACTGTACGACATCACGTTGCCCCTGGGGAACGGCAAACTTCAATGACCGTTAACACCGCCGTCGACGAGGATGCACAGCAGCTGGGACCCCCTCACACACTGCCGGTGGGAGTGGGGAATGGAGGAACCGCTCTGGAGAACTGTTGGAGTTTCTTATAAAAGTAAACACATAGCAGCAACCCTACGGCCAGCTATCCCACTTTTACACATTTACTTAAGATAAAACAAATGGTCCACAGGAAGACCTGTAAAAGACTGCTTTTATAGCAGCTTTAGTCAGCATAGCTTAAAACTGGAAATGACTCAAATGTCCATCAACAGGGAAATGAATAAACATGTTGTAGTCTAGTCACACGAAGGAATACCAGTTAGCAATAAGAAGAAATGAACTACTGATAACATACAGCAACATAGGTAAGTCAAAAATATTACACTGACTGAATTAAGTCAGACATAAAAGAATATAGACTGTATGGTGCAATTTTTATGAAGTTCCAGAAAAGCTAGCTGAAACTAAGTTATGGTCCGAAAACTCCCATGGTTTGTTGCCTCTCAGGTGATAGGGGACTGACTGCAAAGGGTATGAAGGAATTTTCTTGAGATCATGGAAATGTGCTGTATCTTCTTCGAGGAGGGAGTTACACAGATGGATACAATAGTCAAAATTCATGGAATTACGTGTTTGAAATCTTTGCATTTTATTATATGCAAATTATACCTCACGAAGTTGATCTTAAAATGTTAACAATGGAAGGAGATGTAGACATTATATACGAAGCCCAATCTTTTTCTTTTGCAGGTGAAGAAACTGATCTAAAGGTATCAAGTTCTTGGCTCCAGATGACACCAATAGTCTGGGACAATGGCTGGTACTAAAACCCTGTCAGGTGTCCCTCTTCCTTCTACTCTGTTCTCTCGATCTTTCATAACTGAGACGGAATAGACAATACTTTAAGACATGGATCTCAAGCCAGCCTCACACAGCTCAACTGTTAAATGTTCCCCGGGATGATGGCTTGCGTTACTAAGAGAAAACTGGGGACAGTGATGAACTATGTGACTAAATCTAGACTGTCCTAGCCAAAACCGAATTGAAATTGTCACCCATAAGTCCGTACATTGTTCTTTTGCAATTCTCCTGCTGTGGCTGTGGTTAGCACATGTTGGTTACATGGGAATTAAAAACATTTTATTATTTTTTAAAAGGTATATCTCAGTGTATGTGAACATCACACCAAACTTTCTGTATTATAGAAGCACAATTAGTCACACTGCATGACTTCATTGTAGGTGATAGTGGGTGATTCAGTTTCTAACAAAAATCCTAAAGAAACTGACTGCAGATATACTAAGTCATATGAGTTCTCCATCTGATGGCTTGCATAATAATTCTCAATGAAGTCTCAAAGATGCCCAAATCATACTTGGATTCCTTTGCGTGTTGCTGAAATTGTCAGAAAGATGTTATGTTCTTTGGCTCAACTTACTTTGGAGGTAGACCTCAGGTCATTCCTATTCAAACAATACTGCAGTTTCTTCCATCTACAGAAATTTACAAAAATCTCTTGACCTCTCTTATCCAAAATTGCTACGTATTTCTTTGTCCTGGCTAGAAGCAAAATTCTCTCACAGAGCTTTCTATACCATCTGTTTCCAGTTCTCTTTCCAGTTTCTCTTGAATCTAACCCCGTCCTGCCGCTGTCCTTGCAACCCTGACAAAACTCCTCTTGTCACGCTCACCACGGACCTTCAAAAGGCTCAAGCCAGTTGCTTCTCAGTCCTCATCGGCTCTGACATAAATGTTAGCATGCTGGACACAGTTTACCACTCCTTCCTTCCTCGGTAGGGTTTCTTTTCTTGTCTTCTAGGGCAGTTCCTCTCGAACAGTCCAGTGAGAACAAATCACTTGGAGAATCTTGTTAAAATGCAATTCTGATTCAGTGGGTCTGGGGTTGGGAGTCTGCACTTCTAGTTTCCCAGGGATGGAGATACTGCTGGTCCACGGACTGCACTTTGAGTAGCAAGGTTGTAGGACATTCCACTAGCTGCGTTTTGCTTTCCTTTGCTGCTTCCCGTTCTTTCTCCAGGCTTTCTGTTGGAGTTTCTTGGGTTTAGTCTTTGATCTCCTTCTCTTTTCTATGTGTATCTTTACTCTTGGCTCACCAAACCCTGTGGCTTTAAGCACCATCTATGTGTGTAGTGACTCCCAACTTTGTAGCTTGAGCCCAGACCTGTTTCCCAAGTGCCAGAATCTAAACACCAACTTTCTGCTGGACATCTCCAATTGGAGGTCCTATGGGCATCTCACCCTTAATCGGACTGAAACTTAACCCTGGGGTTCTCCTCCACACTTGCTCCTACCCGAAGTCCTCTCCACGTTAAGTTGACAGCAACACCATCTTCCAGTGGCTCAGGCCCAACACCTTAGAGTCAGTTGTGTTTGACTCCAAGACTGTCCTGCCTGAACTGCCGCCATCTCTCACCTCGATTCCTGCAACAACTTTTCACAAGCCTTCTTGCTCATGCTGTTAGCTCTCACGATCTCTTCTTAACCGAGTACCAAGAGTAATCATTTAAAGTATATTAGGGCCTATCAATATTCTCTGAAAGGCATTTCGGTGACCTCTCCTGTCACTCAGAGGAAAACAAAGGCTTAGACTAGGCTGTGAGGCCCTTCGCTATCTGGTTCAAGGGAACCTCTGTAACCTCTTCCCCTTCTGGTTCACTTTGGCCCACTGGGCAGGCATGTTCCCATCTTAGAGATTTGCCTCTAAAAGTTCCTTCTGCCAGATATATCACCTCAGATATAACTATTTGGCTTCCTACTCTCCTTCAAATGTTTGCGCAGATCTTATCTCCTTAATGAATGCCACCCCGAGCTTCCCTTTTAATACCACCATCTGCCCAGCACTCTGGGTTTCCCTTCTGTTGACTGTTTTTCATTTTGTTCCATAGCACTTATCATCCTCTGAATACCAGAGAGCTCCCTTTTTTGCTACTGTGTTTATTGTTTTTGTCTATCTCCCTGTTGAGCTTTGTCTTGTCCACGAGGACTCTTTGTGAGTTTGGTTCACAGATGGATTTTAAGTACCTGGAGCAGTGCCTGACCACATTGTAAGTCTACAGCGAAATATTTGTTGAATGATTTCAAGGAGTTTTCAATTGTACACTTTAGGTGGACTCTCACTGGACTAGAGTGCCTCTTGAGCACCCCCCCATGGGGGGACCTGGCCTGCAACCCAGGCATGTGCCCTGACTGGGAATTGAACCAGTGACTCTTTGGTTTACAGGCTGGCACTCAATCCACTGAGTTACAACAGCCAGGGTGCAATGTGCATAATTTTAAGGCATTGCAATGAGCTACCAAAATTATGCAGTATGATTTTCCATGTGAATATAGAGGCAATGTACAGACCCATATAAAACAGTTATATCATTAGGCATAACATAAGTACTAAAAGTGAATTATTATTATTTTCTAAATGGAGAAAGGTATCTAAATAGGTGTTTGTGATATCAAAAAAGGAAGAATGAGCATTTTACAAGCATCATAATGATTACAGAAAGTATAGTCTATACTTCCAAAAATAATGAAACAGACATTGAAATCTGGCTTAAATATTAAAAAGCAAACACATTTTCAAAGTCTAAAATTAAAGGTATGATTACAAAGTAAACAGACCAATTTTATATGTAATGTGCATAATTTTTAAAAAACATTTTATTTATTTATTTTTAGAGAGAGGAGAAAGGAAGGAGAAAGGGAGAGAAACATCAATGTGTGGCGCCTCTTGAGCGCCCCCCCCCCCATGGGGGGACCTGGCCTGCAACCCAGGCATGTGCCCTGACTGGGAATTGAACCAGTGACTCTTTGGTTTACAGGCTGGCACTCAATCCACTGAGCTATAACAGCCAGGGTGCAATGTGCATAATTTTAAGGCATTGCAATGAGCTACCAAAATTATGCAGTATGATTTTTCATTGTAATTCTGGAGATAGTATATGTTGAACAGTCTATTATCACAATCTAAGTCAAAAAGGATGCTCTGAATTCTTTACATTTTCTCTGTTCACTACCGCCAAACACCTCTTACTATTACCAAAGATCCTGTGTGGGATTTTTCTCCAGTTATCATTCTTCCGGATCTTCTAGTTATATATTGGAAGATTTGTTGATTATCAATTTTTTCTCTCCCTTATGAGCTTCATCTGCTCTGCACACTTAAATTGGAAAGAGGAGTTTTGGTTAGTTTGTATCCCACTATATTGTCTATATAAAGTGTTCTTACCTTCATAGAAGAAGATGACAGCAACAGATGGTAAGATTCATTTCTGGAATACCTAAAATCAAATGAGCTTTTAATACTTCCTATGGAAGTACTGCTACTTTCTGGGGAAGGATCACTACTTTCTGGGGAAGGATCACTTCTTTTTGGGGAGATATTCGGTGGCTCGGGGTCTTCTCCCTCAGAAGGATGTTGAACTTCAACAGAAGGCACCTCATATTTTTCAGTCGGTGTGAATTTCAGAGACAAATGCACACCCAGCTGTGTTGTTATCTCCTGGACGACATGTTTTAGTACTTGATGCTGTTCTTCATAATGTTCAGTTCTCATGTTTTTATCGGCTTTGGTCTAAAAGAGAATAACAAAGTATTGTTAACACAGAAAAAAACCGAACAAACCTTAATGACTGGAAAGGCAGTAGAGCCTTTAAAGGAGGAAAGAATGAAGGCCCTGAGATGAGACTGCAGGGGTTCAAATCCAGGTCCCCCCGCCCCCGCCCTGGAGGGCGTTACCGTAGCCTCTGCACCCTGAGGCCGATCCCCCCTCGGGGATCCCCCCACTGTTGTGCAACAGGGCCGCTCACCACACAGCCCAGAGGTGGTCGTGAGGATTCAGTGAGACAGCGCAGGTGAAGGGCAGAACGTAGCTTTTAAAAGTTAATATGTTCATAATTAAAGAGCAAGTGGCATAACAGATGCACAACATACTTCCACTCGTATGGAAACAGAGAAAGCGAATAAAGCTAACCCTTCCGGATGGCCCTTGGGCCAGGAACTCGTTTGTGTATTTCACACGTGTTAATTAAATTAAGTAGAGAGGCCTGGCTTCAGCCTTGACCTGTCTCTTAACCTTGACACTCTATTGCCTGTAAAACTAAAAACAAAATAAAATAAAAAAAGGAACCACCACATCCATACAGGGAAAATTACTGGGAACACAGACAAACCGCAGAGAACGTTTGCCCTTGAGCAGGGGGACTGTGAAATGAGAATGTAGAGTGGAAACATTTTTTTCTTTGCATCATCTGTTGTGCTGTTGGAACTTTTAAATTCTCCCCCCCCATTCATTTTTGCATGAGAACAAAAGAACTGAACGAATAACCTAGTTAAAAAGTATAACTTTCAACGAAGGCATTCCTTGCCAAGCTGGCTATCGGCAGGTGTCCGTGGGAGGGCTGTTGGTCTCCACAGTGATCCCCTGCAAGCCGCGGTGGTACTGGGAAGGGGACATTATCTGTGTCAGGGGCGTAGGCCCGATTTCATAGCACGCGCCGAGTGATTGTTCTGCGTAGGGACTGCTGCGGTCTGAATGTTCACGCACCCCTCTTCCCCAGACCCGTACGTGAAAACCCTGCTAAACATAGGGTGATATTAGGAGGGGGCGGGGCTGAGGGAGGAGCCTGCGTGGGTGAGGTCAGTGCTCTAATAAAAGCAGCCCCACGGAACCCCAACGCCCTTCCAGGAGCGAGCACGCAGGGGGTGTGTGTTCTAACGGGATCCTGCTAGCACTTTTTTTTCTCAGATTTCCAGCCTTCACGACTGGGAGAAACACATTTTTGTTGTTTCTCAGTTACCTCGCCTCTGGTATTTTGTTATAGCAGCCTGAACAGAGGAAGACAGGAAACCTGAAGTTACCATCTAACGGGAAAGACAAAAATGCATCTAAGTTTCTTTAAAGTAAGGCATGCTGGGAAAAGGGTTCCAAGTAAAGGGGGAGAAGAGTAACCTAACGGACTCACTTCCCTGGTTAAAATGTTTCAAAGTCTTTCCACTTCCTAGAAGATCAAGCCTAAACTAGACTTATTCCAGGTTACTCTGTCCTGATGGTCCTCCAGCCCTGTAGTCACCTTTCTTCTTTTACAGATGAAGCTGCTTCCCACCACAGGGTCCTTTTGTGCTTTCTGGAATGTTCTCTGACCCCCGCTCCTCCCCTCCCAGAACACAAACATTGTACACACTGATACACATCCTCTCACACACTTGCACGCGTGCATATTATTTCCCTCGCCCTGGTTAACCTGACTCCTGTTTCAGGTCCCAGCTTAAACAGCGGGGAGGCCTCTCCTGCTCCTACGGACGAACAAATCCATTTTCTATAAGCTCTCATGGCTCTTCTTTCACAGTAAGGCAAAATGAAAAACTTTCCCCTCTTAAAACTGCTTACTGAGTAGGTGTTCAGATGGCAAACTCCGTGAAGTCAAGGGCCCTGTCTGTCTTCCTCACATGCTGCTGTGGTGTCACCATTTAGTAAGTCGCTTGTCACATAGTAGATGCTAATAAAAAGTTATTCAATTTAATATGCAGATCCAATATAACTGATGATAGTAATGAATATTTGCCGAGTGCAAACGAGCCTGGCTGTTTACTCTCTAAGATCGTATCGGATTAGAATGGGGGCAGCACCAGCAGTCGTAGCGCCAAGGAGTCTATCTGGGGACTTGAGCCCATGCTCCATCAGCGCTGTTCCTCCGAGGCACCAAACAAACGTTTAGGCCCACGTCCCCATCTGCTTATTTTTCTAACCTTGATGCCAGAGCTCATTGGAAGGCACTGATCTGCTCTGAACTTATACATGGGTATTTCCAGTCTTCATTCTTCCCACTTTGTGCGAACACGGGCTCGCTCTGCTGCAGAAGTCTCGGTGTGTTTGGTTACGGGATGCTTCTCCTAGCTCCGCTGGGAGTGTAGGCAGCATACGTGGAAAATGCCACATCTCCTTTGTAAAATTCGGAACATTTGGAATGAGGAAGCACATCCGGGTCCAGGGTTGTAGGTAAGGAGCAACAGGGGGCTCACTCTCTCCATGTAGCTTTGAGAGCCGTCCCGGGCAGCTCTCCGGCCCTTAGCAGTTCCTACGCCCACAGAAGAGCTAAGTGTTTGGTCATAGTGAGTAAGACAGGACAACCGTATGATGCACACCTGAGAACTAAAAGCAAAATAAAACAGCACAAGAAGGTCCCTTCTTCCATCAGCAATCACAAGGGTCACCGTTTTTTTGTTATATCGTTTTCCAGAAAGGACATGTGTAATACTTTCTAGAAAGATTGTCAGTTTTCCTTCAAAAAAATGTGCTGAAAGGAAATAAATCTGGCAAGATGAGGAAAGATCAATAATTCAGAATGTCCCCTGAGATTTGTGGGCAACTGATTCTCTTCTGAATTTACAGATACAAAAAATATGACAATGTGGTTACATGGGAAAAGAATGCCAGTCAAATTGTCCAAACATGACAATCTTTAGTGTTTGTGGGAGAACATGATCATTTCAGGCTACAGTATGTAGGGGTTGGTTTTCCACATTGTTAGAAATAAAAGGAATATTAACTACACTTATTTAAAAGTATATGTGTTTCTCAAACTTATGGAAGTCACAGCAACACAAAAGGACTGTGTCATCAATGGAACTCTTTAAAGAAACAGATTATTTTAGCTCCTGGTTTAGAAAAGCTAATTATTAGTCTTTATTATACCCTGCTTAGACCAAGAAAGACATGTGTAAAGGCGACAAATATTAATCCTTTGAATGGGTCCAGTTCGTGGATGGTTCTAGAGAATTCAGGTGGCTTGCAGGAAGGTGGTAAGTTGGGGTGGCACAGCGGGAATGAAATTCACTTTGAGAAACAGTTTCATAAGAGCTCAGGGTTCGAAGTGAATGAAAATAGCCACCCACATTAGTCAGGCAAGCCTTACAAAGGGCAGTGTTGAAGGAAAACACGCGTACAATTTTCATCGATAGGCTAGCAAACACCAACCTTACATAGCACGAAAGTAGTGTACTCAATACTTAAATCAGCATGAATTAAATTTTTAGTTTTATCAGGACCTTAGAAGATTCTTTTTAAAAAAAGATTTTATTTATTTTTAGAGAGGGAAGGGAGGGAGAGAGAGAGAGAGAGAGAAACATCAATGTGCAGTTGCTGGGGGCCATAGCCTGCAACCTAGGCATGTACCCTGCCTAGGAATCAAACCTGCGATGCCTGGTTCGCAGCCCATGCTCAATCCACTGAGCTACGCCAGCCAGGGCAGAAGATTCTTTTAAGGACTCTAGGTAGTTGCCAAAACTCTACCACGAGGCAGGTGCATGCTACTGAGGGCTGCTTGTAGACTACTGCATGTTTTCCAAAGAGATCCACATTATACCTCCTCTTCGTTCAGTCAATCTTATATTCCCGTTACTGAATTCTCCGTATCATGTAGCATTCAACTTACCGACACCACTTTCAACTAAAAGCAGAAGAGAGAGTTTGCTTTCGGGAGACTTACTTCATAGACCAGAACAGCCAAGTTCCAGGGCCTGCGGTAGTAGGTCAAGGTGTTTCCATCCCAAACGCGGTCACAGAGGCCATTGTAGAACTCATTGTCGAAAGGTGTGCTTAGGGGAACCATCCCTAAGACGTTGACCCTGAGAATGGACACAGGAGCATCAGGTAGGGAGATTTCAGGAGCAAGTGCAAGGCAGCCCTCTGCAGCCGGGGAAAGAGAGAGCTTCGGCTCATGTCCCTATCACCCAATACATGTGTGACATGATCAGAAACAGAGGCAAGAGCCTATCCGGCCCTGCTCTGTGTCTCTGGTAGAAAGCATACCTTAGAAAGGCCTTGCAGACTCTTTTAGGCAACCAGGACACTGGCCAGCACAATGAAAGAAAGGCAATAAACATGGAGCCAGGGCCATCTGGCACCTGGAGTCCTAACTCATTGCTGTAACTCTGAACTAACCTCCCTTAGTGAACTAAGAGCCGATGGTATAATACCACCTATTTAAATTATTTGAGAACACAGTACCTCAGAAGGGGGCAGTATAACATACGCATGTAATTTTTAGCTTGTCAATCAACACTGGGGCTCTTTCTCTCCACTCTCTGTAAACCTAAGCCTTCTCCTCCAGTGGCCTCATGGTCTGCCTCATTCCCTCCAGGCTTATATTGTTCCTGTGTTTCTAAGAGGAACCCCCCAAATTTCAGCATCCTGGCATGGCATTCTCAGGAGTTCTACTCCCCAGCCCACTGCCAAAGTAGTTTTACTCGACAAGCTTTAGTTAGAGATAGGGACCTTGTTCAGCTTTAACAAGTTAAGTCTGATTTGTAGTTCTAAACATAATAGATAAATAAGAAGCAGTTCATTCTATGTGAAGTGCACCTTTGTTAATTGGAGGAAGTCGGTGCTGTCTAGGCTGTATCTGGAATGAATGGCCCTGGGCCAGGGAGGCCACAGGACCGAGGTTTTGGTCCTGACACCTGTAACTCAGTTTGACACAAAAGCATAAACTCCTCCATTGCTCTAGACCACACTCCTGACTCCCAGGAGCTGGAGTACAAATTCAGGCCATGATTTCAAGAGCAATTTGTCAAAGGTTGTGGATGACTTACTACAAACCCATTGCTAATAAATAATATTAGTAATAATCACAAAAGGGTGCCCTATCGCCAGTGGGTTGGTTAAAAACAACCTCTTTGGATAAACAGTGCACTCTTGATAAGCTTTGAATCTACAAAGAAAATGAACATTATAGCTCAACTTTAGTGTGAAGCAAATTAAGAAAGCAATTCATGTACATCTTGCTCACGGCTGACCGTATTAAATGAACTGTAGTTAAAATGGACCACTTCTCACTTTGTGGCTGAAAATTACATACCTATTAATTAAGGAAAACAAACAGGGCTCAGTATCAATTTTATTTCTACTTTATGTATACAGAAGTAAAAACCGGGAGACTTCACTCACATAAATAAGTAGATAAGAGCAGAACAATTTTGGCACAGCAGTGTCAGTCAGTTCTCTGATCTTCTGAGTTTTAGGCCAAGAAAAGATCACATACTAGTCTTTCATCAAAAATTATTTTTATAGTCCATTATCTGACAGTTAATTAGGATATCTTTAATGTTGTTGATAAAAAAAAAAACTTGGGACCACTTGACTTACAAAGTGTGAGAGTCCAACTGAGGACTAACATCTGGCGTTGTTTCTGTTTTTTTCTGCCCCACTGTACAGTCTGGGGTGGGGGGGGTGTAGTCTTCTTTTGGAAAGCGGGAGACAGGTGATTGCAAAGGGGAGGTGAGACAGAAGAGTGGGCTCAACAACTGGAAAGCCACTGCATCCTCAAGCTTATCAATTTTATGAAAAATATGTGCATATGGGATTGAGGAGTCACCATGCGTTGGATAGAATAAGTAACTGGGAGTTGAGGAAACGATGATCTTAAAATCTCTCAGTCTCCCTCCCCCTTGGAAAGTCTTTTTGCGCACGGTGATACCCACAACCCAGTTTGAAGGTTATTGCTTTACAGATCAGCGAGTTGACCAGTTGGCTAAATCCATCTGGAAAGTTTCAATGAAGCTGATCCACGGTCTAAAGCACAACTAAGGAAGAAATGTTTCATAACTTTTGACTTGGTTCCACTACTACAGAGACAGCCAGTCTAGTCTAGAATGAGCCAATTTTCTTTTCTGCCAAGAAACATGAAACTTCTCATAGATAGAATATCATTGCCTGGGAAATTTTTTTTTAAAAATGTGTTTTTTGGCAGCATTTACAGATGTGCATTTCCACACCTGCACCCAGAACCACAAGCAGCTCCATCTTACAGGTGAACTGCATGGAAAGGTCCCTCCACCTGAGTGTTGTTAGGCCTGGATCATGCACGAAAAGTCACTTCCTGCACGTCGTACACCATTCGCAGCTGGTTCGGGTATGTGTTTTCTTCGATGAATGCAAGATGGGTTGGGGCTTTCCTTAAACATTTCTGGAGACTCTCAGATGTCTACAAGGTATGAGGCTGAAACATTTGTGATAAACGTGAATTCTCCTGGCATGAGAATTTAAATGAGAGTCCTTAAAAAAAATAAGTAAATAAATAAATCCTTCAAATGTAAAAGGCGTATAAATTAATTACTATGAGTACTTGTCACTTTCATGTGTGTAAAAATCTGGATATGACTGTTGATAAGCCTTGGTGAGGTTTTCCAGACTGGATGGTGGAGAAGCAGTTCATATGCACGTTGCTATGATTAATTAGGATGTTAATGTCTATTACATTTATTTCACTATGGTCCCCTAGCCCTGTGTTTGCATAATGGAGATGCATAGTGTCCGCATATGTAGTATTAATGGTATGGAAGAATATCATAACTATAGCAAAACATGTTATTTGGAAGCCTATTCTTAAATATTCATTACTAATTTATACACTCCTCTATACTAATCAAATAGTTAGGTGAAAAGTGCTCCTTGAGTTTCATTTTCTAAAGCTAGTTTTGCTTTGAAGTTGGGGTGTCCACTGTGCTCTGGGCAGTGATGCGGGAGAGGTGACGAGGTGGTGACAGGCAAGTGGGAGGAAGAAAAAGGTAAGTGGCATGGTAGAAAAAAATACAAGCTTATGTAAGTCAGAGACACTTGGGTTTATGCTCCCTGTCCCCAATCCTGACCGTGGAAAAGCACGCGGTATTTACAGAGTCCTTGCCAGCTCCCTGGGATGCCTCGATAATGAACTCCCTGGCAAACTCTACATAACAAATTTTCTTTTCCCTGAACAAAGGAAACCAAAAAATTATAAATAATTGTTTTTCAGTTAAATGGGCCAAGATTTCTGTATCCCTTTTCTATAAGAAACCATGTAAATTTGCATTAAGTGAGAATACGTAACATATGTAACTCCCTGCCTCCAGTCCTTTTGTTTAGATTAGGAAGAAAACTGTTTCTTGGATCCCAAATCAAGCAAAATAAAGTAATAACGGGCTTTTTTCCACTCCCACTCTCTCCCTGGGGAAAGCAGCAAGAAGAGTCAGAACTCATTGGAGCATGCAGTGATCTGGTTATAAGGTTTCAGCCAACTCCCGCACCATTTCCGCCTGTTATTAGGAGGTCCTGCTGAGTCTGGAAGCCAAGATCATCCGTTTGATTCAACATTCCTACCTTTGGGCTTAGGGCCAACGGCACTGTGTGTAGTGTTTGGATGCCGCTTGCTTGGGAAGATTTTATATAGGGAATAAAAGGCATAGGAAATGCTTTATGCAGTGCCCGACTCTTGGTATTCGGTGCCCTGGAATTTTTCTCTTCTGTGACTGAAGTGGATGTTTCCTCCAGCAGAGAGAGAGGGTATCTCCATTTTCACAGAGGCCTTAGGAACTGTCTGGTTTCTAAGTGGAGGGCTTCCTAGCCTCAGTGCCCTTCACATTTTGGGGCGGGCTGTCCCGTGCATTGCAGGCCCTCTCACCGCCACCAGTCTCCTGTGCCGACACCCCAGAGCTGTGATCACCAAAACAGTCTTCAGACATCACCAACTACCCCCTGGGAGAACACCCCCTCTGGCTGAGAACCCCTACCAACCTTGCTCCTACCGTCATCCCCGGCTCCATTCCTCACCGCATCCCCGGGACAGGACGCAGGAGCCCTGAACAGCAAGTTCTTTCTAGGGACCCAGTTCCAGACTGACCTGATGCCAGGCAATAACATTTTCAAAAGCACCTACATTCATGAATGTATTCACCTACGTATGCACCCATCAGTATTTGTTAAGCGCCTGCTGTAAACCAGGCACTGGGATGATGAGGATGAAGAGCTACCTTGCTTTCGGGGGATGAAACAGAACTGGGCGCCATTTCTGTCAATATACTACTGGGTGCGGAACACTTACGTCTCTGCGGGGGATGGTGGGCCAACACAGCACCCAAGGGATCTTTTCTGCTCAGAACAATGCATGCAGACCATGCCGTGGGCATCCACAGGATGTCCTCGGACCATAGGGAACAGAACTGTGCAGGACTTCGGTCCTGGGTCATTTTGCCAACTCCTAGAACACACATTTCTGCAAACGGCATCTATTCTGTACAGCTCTGAGTTCTAGACCATCTGAGACTCTTCATCAGCGCGTACCTGGCCAGATGTTTGGTGTGGAAAGTGTGAAATCTCAGCTCTGTGATGGGAGCCACAGTCTCGACGACATCCCCAGCTGCCCTCAGAAGGGCTTTCTCTGTCCTTCTCCTCCGGGATCAGCCCCAGAATGCTGGAACCTTCTCAGAACTTCTACCCAGGAATAGGTCCAGGAGAAGTTCCGATGGAAGACAATCTCCCTGGCCATTCAGATGTTTGAATGGAGTTGCGAGACCTACTACTGGCAATTTAATTTTCAGTGGTAATGCGTGATTTCAACACTGCTATGGTCTTCCAGAGGCTCATAAATGAAGTATTTCATCTTCTTCTGCACTCAGAAGTAATTACCTAATTTCTTGGTAATCTAGCCCATTTTACAGACACCTACTGAGGTTAGGCAGTTTGTCCAAATTATCTTGAGATACTTACTCAGCGTGAAACCTCTTTCAAGCTCACACATAATTCAAGCAGAATACAGACCCACAGGCTACTCTTTCTACAAACTCAGACCCTGTGCCACTTGAGCATGGAGAGAGAGAGAGATTATTTTCGCTCGTCTTCCCCCTTCCCCCAGAACATTCACGGGGAATACTGACCCAAAGCCGGCCGTCCGCCCCAGCTCGGACTCCTCCACCACTCTGTCCCGGCAGGGTTTACGGGGATCGCCTTCACAGTCGTCCTCATCTGAAAAGTCTCCACAGTCATTATCGTCATTGCACTGAAGTCGCTTCTTTATGCACCTGCCTGCAATCAACATCAGGAAGACGCTGTGTGTCTGATGCCACGTTTTCTCTCTCTCAAGTTAGCAAAGGCAGTCGAATGCTGGAGTGCAGGGGACACACATACATCTGACTCCAGAATATACAGAGCATGTAGATGGCCCATTTGGGGGCCCCTCTCATGTTTGGAAACACGAGTGCCTAGAAGTGTGTTTTGTTCCTGTGTTCCACCCACGAGGGCACACGGAAACCCACGAGGAGTCAGAGCGCAGGGCTTACCTGTTCCACACTTAAAGTCATTGCCACAGTCCTCATCAGCGTCTTCACAGTTGTCGGAGGGCACACACATCCGTCTGTCTCCTAGACTGGCCAAGCACTTTTTCCCATTAAATTGTCCAAAGGCCTCAATTGTCCTGGAACGAAACTATACAAAACCAGCTGGAAATATTGGGATTTCTAAACCCCAAAGGGGTTATGATCTAAAATTTCACACACGCCTCCGCAGCCCTCCACACCCACATGGTCTCAAGGTGGGAGCCGCGAAAGCAGTCACGGCCGTTACTCAAAGGCCCACCTCCCACTCTAGGCTGGCAGTGTCTTCTAGAGAGGATGGGTCTCGTGGCACTCATGTAGCACGCGTGCAAAACCCAGATTACTCAGCAAGTGATCCCTATGAGATGTTTATTTTTCCTTCTCAGTTTGCAACTTGGTTGGAGGCTCCCTGCCTTACCGCATTTCCCTGGGGACGCTGGCAATACGGTTTCCATCTGGGGAAGTCAGCGGGGAATAGCGTTGAATGCTTACCGACTGTTTCAGGCAGGGGTCGCACGGCGACCATTCGCTCCAGGAGCTCAGTTTGCAGTCTATGGGCAGTGGAGGGCTCGTCACGTTTTTTGGCTTCGTGGGAGAACTGAGATGAGAGAACACGTCAACTTAGCGTGACCATCGCGTGTGCCTGTTTCCCAGTTAAATTTATTTGCTGTCTTTTCCCTTTCCAAATCATGCTACTTACCTTTTCATTCTCTCACTCATTACTTTGTCACTTTATCACACACCACTTTGTAATTTCAACTACCTTTTTGTTTCATTTTTGTACTGAATTGTAATTTAACTTTCAACCCAACAACAACCAAAAAGTAAGGGTGATGAGGAAAACTAGCTGGGCCTCCTGTTTGGTGTCTCACATGATTAGCCTTATATTTTAAGCGGGTTTATGAATTCACTGAAGCGACAAAACTTGTTTCTTTTGCACCCTGCTCCCCATTGCCTTCCTCTGCCCCGCTGTGACAGTCTGGCAAAGACTGGAGTTGCCTGGGTCTCCTGCAAACCTAAGGTAGCATCTGGGGCTCCGGCTGGCTTAGTCGTCCCAGAAGCAAGGGCCTTATCAACCAGGCTTTCCCACCCCTGCATTCCACACTTCCTAGACTGGAAGCCTTACCACTTCCTGTTCCGCTTCAGGACTCATTCCTCATCTTCCTGCATCTTAGCAGCATGTGTGTTGTCACTTACAACTTTCCCTTCCTTTCCCAGACCCAACGCTCAGCAGTGCTTTTCTGGCTTTGAACTTTTCTTTCTTTTTTGGTTCACCATTTGGATCTCTACTGGTTGTAACACCACCTGTCTCTCTCTCATTCAATGATGGGGGTGGGTGGGGGGGGGGTGGGGAGGCCAAAGCAGAAGCTACCAAACAAGAACTCTATCCACCTCCTGTTCCCACACCCCTGAGCTGGCGTCTCATCTTTGTGCAGTGCAGCCTCTTAGTCCAGGGGGCTGACCAGGTAAAACTGATCACTCCACGCAAGTCCTAGACCCCAGCTCCTCACTGAGACCTCGATCCATTGAATATCTCCTCCATTTAAAACTCTCCCTCATTTCCAGCTCCTTTCCATTGGCAATACATTGTGTTCAAGGCTTTGACATTAAACACAAGCAAGCAGATGCGTGAGCAAATGAAACACTCTTCCTGAACTTGACATTTTCTTTCAGCCACCCTCATCTCCCTTCACAGGGACGCTTAAAGAAATTGCCATAAACATATTTATCTTTCTCTCTCAACCAGAATAAAAATAGTTTCATCTCCTCCTGTAGCCATACATGGTCTGAGATACCTCCCAAATCCTCTCATCTTAGCCACCTTTCTTGGAAAGGTGCACCCTGGTCTCTCGTGTCTTACCTCCCCACCACGGCTCCACCCTCCCGCCTCAAGGACGCTATTCTCGCCAAAGTCAAGGATGACCTTCAGGGGCCTCCCTGGTTCCTTTCAGTCCTTATCTTGTTGACTTCTTCCCAGAGGTCGCTGTGACTGACCACTCTTGCTGTTTAAAAGACTCCCTTCCCTTGGACCGAATGGTTCCAGACTCCTTTCATTTCTCCTCTCTCCTCTGCCCTCTTTTCCAGCTCTTCTGTGCAGGCTCTTCCTCCTTTGATAGTCTCTGAAAAGCTGTTTTTCCTCAAAGTCCTGTGCTTGGGTATTTTTTTTTCTCTCCACACTTATTTCTATGTATATGCTAATGACACTCAGTGATAAGTCTGCAGTTCAGACATCTTTTCTGAATTTTAAACTGTTGGATGTAACTCCCGATGGCACATCTGCACTTGCATGTCTTTGTGGCTCAAAGAGCTCAACGGATCTCAAAACAAACTATTTTTTGCACTTCTCTCAAAGCTGCTCCTCCCCTGCGTTTAGTGTCTTGGTAAATAGCACTTCCACTTATACAGTCACGCTACCTAGAGGCTTGGGTGTTACTTGTGTTTTCCTGAATACCCCATGCTCATTTCCCAGATCTAATCAACCACTGAAGCCTGTTGTTCGCGGTCTCCTGAACGGCTGTCCAATCTATCCTTCCTTCATCTCATCTAGTGTAGACATTTCTCTGGTCTCTGCTAAGATTACATCTCTCCCACATGACCTAAGTTTCCTTCTAATCCAGTTTCCATAACACATCCAGAGGGATTTTTTTTTAAAGGCAAAGTTGATCATATCATTCCTCTACTGAACACCTTTCAGTGACTTCCCTTTTGCTTTTAAGATAAAGTTCCAATTTCCCAACACAGTGTGACAGGCAGAGTAATGACCCCAAGGTGTCCCAATCCCCAGAATTTGTGACTATGTTGCTTTACACAGAAAAGGGACTCTGCAGATGTGATTAAGAGGAGATGAATTATTTGGGCGGGCCCATTCCAAGCGTGTGAGCTCAGAAGCAGGAGAGTGGTTCAGAGGGGTGTGAAGACAGGAGAAGAGGCAGGCAGAGCTCGAAGTAAGAGAAGGGACTGCACTGAGTGTTTCTGGCTCTGAAGATGGATGGAGGCCACAAGCCAAGAAACTGAGGCAGCTTCTGAGAACTGGAAGGAGCAAGAAAATGAATTCTCCCCTAGAGCCTCCAGAAAGGAGCACAGCCCCGCTGGCACCTGGAATTTAGTCCAGTGAGACCCATTTCAGACTTCTGACTAATAGAATTGTAAGATAATACATTTGTGTTTTTTAAGTCACTAATATGTGGTCATTTCTTACAGCTGCAATAGGAAAATAAGACACATGGTCTAGAGCAGGGGTCCCCGACTTCTGGGCTATGGACCATACTGGTCGGTGGCCTGGTGGGAACCGAGAGGCACAGCCCAGGGGGAGCTTGAATGGAATGCACTTGATTCATCTCCAAACCATCATCTCCTCACCCTCCCTCCCGCCACCCATCTGTGGAAAAATTGTCTTCCACAAAACCAGTCCCTGGTGCAAAAAATGTTGGGAATTGCTGGTCTAGAGAACTGTACGCGGCTGTATCTCCTTACTTCTTCAACTTCATGTTTCTCCATAGAATTTACAGCCCCAAAGAACTTGACATTTCCAAGATAAGCACTTTTTCTCATACCTTCAGACCTTTAAAAGGCCTTTTTTTAAAAAGATTTTATTTATTTTTAGAGAGAGGAAGGGAAGGAAAGAAGGAGAGAAATGTCAATGTGTGGTTACCTCTCCCATGCCCCCTACTGGGGACATGGCCCACAAGCCCGGCATGTGCCCTGACTGGGAATCGAACTTGAGACCCTTTGGTTTGTAGGCGCTCAATCCATTGTGTCATACCAGCCATGGCTAAACCTATTATTTCTGATTTCCCATACTAATGTCATCTTGGACATATATTTTTGCCCCTGAGAACCTTCTTTAACTTCTGGTATAATTTACTTTTCTGTGTACATATTCCTATAGCGTCTTGTTTTTCTCTATATCTTAAACTCTTTCATAATGATATATGCACATGGGTCTGTCCAAAAGGTATCCAGCCATGTTATATGAAAATTAGGGATTTTTTTAAAGAAGATACAAGACACAAGAAACATTGTACATAAGACAATGATGCCTCAAGTTCACTTCAAAGTAGGTACTTGGTATCTCACATAGTTCTCCCAATTGCCATTAACTGCTCCATTGCATTTTCCTGAATCTCATGGATGGTCTAAATCTCTTCCCTTTCAAAGGTGATTTTAGTTTTGGGAAAAGCCAGAAGTCACGGGGCACCAAATCTGGGCTGTAGGGGGCTGAGTCACCTGGGTGACCTGATATTTCTCCAAAAATCTCTGCACCAGACGTGATGCATGAGTGGGTGTGCTGTCATGGTGAAGTTGTCAGTCACCAGTTGCCCATAACTGTGGCCTTCTGAATCATCCAAATAGTTTCCGTGGAGGAATGTTCAAGTTTAACGTAAAATTTGATGCAGATTCACAGTCATTTTGAATGCGATGCCCTCACAGTACACATGCTCACTCAGCAGCATCTATCACCCGCACTGACTAGTACAGTGAAGTTGTCATTGTTCATGCATGTGCATTCCAGTCCACTCTCGTTGGCTGCCAGGTTACATTGATGTTGCACAAACTGTTCTCACTATATTAACAATGACTGGACTTTTTCTGGAGACCTCATATATCATTTAATTAATTTATTCTCACCCATTTATCCATTCATTTATTAATTCATCAAATATTTATTAATTGTCTATAACTTGCTAGGCATTAAAGACACAGTGGCATGCAAAACAGCAAAACAAGATAAAACAAAAACCATGATCCCCATACTAACAGAGCTCATGTTCTAGAAAACAATATCAGTGAGTTAAGGAACTTTTAAATCTTGTTCACATTGCATGTACCAAGTGCCTAGAATGTAGTAAGTGTTCAGTAAATTTCTTTAAGCCAATCAGTGAACTTCAGAAAAGGGAAATCCTTCATCATTTTGTCTTGGGTAGTCTTTTATTTCTCTAGGTTATGCTCTCATGGTGAACCACCCACCTGTATTTATGCAAAAATCACTAGGCATTATTAAGTTTGGCTCTATGATTGGAGACAACATTTTTGTAGGCCTGACACTTGCCTATACCATCCAGAAAATCGGGAGTCCTGAAAAGCATCAGTCCTTTAAAAGTACAGATTAAAATATATTACACAGGCTGCCAAAACTCCTTGAAGAATCTGCTTTCCTGGAAGTCTGATGATTAGTGTATATCTGAAACCACATGACTGAGAAATTATCTGCTAGAACTTTTCCATAAAACTAAGGTGGCATCTAGAACTGACAGGCCTCATCAAGGGTCAATAGCAGAATCCCCTGTATGACCTATAGCATTGGTTTTCAATATCGGTAGCATTTTATATCCCTCAGATATTAAACATAGGGATTATAAAATTGTGATCCTTACTCCAAATCAGTTAAATCAGGCCTTCTGAGGACCAGCTTTAGGCAGCAAACTTTTTAAAAGGTATGCCAGGGGATTCCCATGTTCACACAATGGTGAGAAACACCAGCTGGTAACACCTGGTGGATACCCACGCTGTCTGATGGGGTGTTCTTTAAGTGGGAGTGTTCATTCCATCAAAATAACCCAAGGCTGAGGCCACAAAGGAGCTGGACCACAGTTGTTTTCAGGAGTTACTCTAGGCCAGGGGTGACAAACTTATTTTCACAGGGGGCCACAACAGCCTCACGGCTACCTTCAAAGGGCCGAATAAAATTTTAGGATTGTATAAAGGTAACCACTCCTGAACAGTTAAGCGAGAGCTCAGCACTGCCGCTGGGTAGAAACAAGGCACCAGGCCTTGTGTTTGCCACTGGTGCTCTAGGCTCTACCTGTTAATGTCTCTATGGAGTTTTTCAACATCTTCTAATTTCTTCAGTATTAGCGGTGTTGCCTTCAAGTGGACTATCTCCTCCTGTCTTTTTTGTATTCATCACTTACTTAGATGATCATGTTCTTGTTTTGTTTTAGCATCTCCCTGTGTCTTCGCCTGGGCTTTCCTCTGTATGTGTTTGTGTTCAGATTTACTCTTCTTACAAGTCTTATACACATATGTGACTACTGGACTAGAGCCCATCCTGGTAACCCCATTGACCCCATTTTAACTTTATAAGCACTTTAAAGACCCCATCTCCAAATGCAGTCACCTTCTGAAGATTTACAGATTAGGGCTTTAACATGTGAATTTGTTGGGGGGAAGGACACAATTCAACCCATAACACTCAACACATATTTTTTGAAGTCCTGGCTGGTGTGGCTCAGTGGATTCAGTGCTGGCCTGAGAACCAAAAGGTTGTTGGTTCGATTCCCAGTCAGGGTTGTTGGTTCGATTCCTAGTTGGTTTGATTCCTAGTTGGTTCAATGCCTGGGTTGCAGGCCAGGTCCCCAGTAGGGGGCACACAAGAAGCAACCACACATCAATGTTTCTCTCCCTCTCTTTCTTCCTCTCTTCTCCTCTCTCTAAAAATAAATAAATATAAATAAATAAATAAATATTGTTGATAAAGCAATTTCTTATATGTGTTTACTAGTTTTACTGGATAAATTTCAAAGTCCACTTTCTCATTAAGTCTTTATACCATTGAGGACACTAGTTATGCTTTACAGATGGAAGACTAAAACTATAAAATTACAGTACTTATCCGAAGTCAGACAGTTGGCAGAGGAGGATGTAGAAACTGCATCTCTGCACTCATAGTTCACTGCAGTTTTGCCCTGTCCCCTGTGCTGTCTTTCCTCCTTCCTCAGCTTACTTAGAATCTCTTTGAAATAATCTAGAAAGTCATAGCTTACTCAATAATTTATAAATGTAATAGTCTCACCATTTTTAGACATTTTGAGATATCAAGGACAGTTGAATAAACAAGGATTTTTTAAAAGTATAATGGCTCCAGGTAAAGCACATCTATTGGTCAACGTCATTCTTGCCTGGAGGTGTTGTAAGCTTACATCTCAGTGATGTCAAATAGGCAAAAATAAACTGAAAATTCATTTCACCTGGCTGTTTTGCCTTCCTTGCAGGAGATACGTGGATACTTAAATTAAGGCAGGACTTGAGGAAATTATTAGGAGGAAATGAAAGATTATGCAAAAGAGATGTGTTGCACTACATCAATATAAGAAAAAAGGTGAGTGGTCTTGCGCAGCTTACTGTGACCCCAACCCCCGTGACTCACTGTGCAGGTAGCTTTCACAGCTCAAGGACTGACCACTCACCGTCTGCCCTTCGCCATGCTGAGCTGTTAGACTGAGTGGAGAAGCGTTTGTAGAGCACTTTCTGGATCCTTAGGTGAAATGCGTTTATCAAGTGAAACCTGTCTCCGAGTGTTTCAAACCCAACTTGATAGTCACTTCCTAGATCAAGGTGAGGTGCATCAACACGGCAGGAAGGTGTTACTCTGGGCCAGAAATGCACTCAGTAAAGGGCCACGGACATAAGCCTAGTCCCACCCCCTGGCCCTGAGGTTTCTCACTTTAGAAAAGGAAGACCGCGGGAGCAGCTCACACTCTGGGACGTTGGCTGCAGGCCGGAAGACACCTGCTGTAAGAAGGACTCTGATCGTTGATACACAAGGCGATGTGGCTCCTTCAAGTGGAGAAATTCAGGACTGCATTCTCGACCCACAGATCTGCCAGTTTGTCTACTTCCTGAGATTCATCAAGATGAAAACAGCAAGGTCCTACACTCTAATTTTTCTCAGGACCTTTCTTGATTTCCCAAGTCTCAGTTAAGAGCCAACGTTCAAACCCTTCACGGAGGGTCTGCCCTGTGTCCTGAATTGTTCCAGTGGCTGGGGCCAAAGGCGGCATCCTTGCCATCATGGAGCCCACATTCCAGTGGGTGAGATGCAGTGCGCATCACCAGCAAGCATCGCATGCAGTATGAGTTAAGGCAGACGAGTTGTGAGGGAAAACAACGCAGGGCAGGAGGAGAGAGACGGTCCTAGGGCTGGGGGAGGGGAGGGAGGTTTCTCATACAGGGCAGTGCAAGCACCCTGTCGGAGGAGACGTGGTGGTTTAAAATATGTTCCCAGACAAGACAAACAAGCAAAGACTCAGGCACATACAACAATATGGTGATTGCTAGAGGGAGGGAGAGGTGTGTGTGTGGGGGGGGTAGTAAAGGGTAAAGGGGGTCAAGCATATGGAGATGGAAGGAGATTCGACTGTGGGTGGCGGGCACACAGTGCAATATACCGATGATGTATCATAGAATTGTACCCTCGAAACCTATACAATTGTATTAACCGATTTCACCCCAATAAATTTAATTAAAAAGATGCTCGCAGATTCTTTGACATTGTGCCCATCAAAGTTGGGGTCAGTGCGCCCCTTTCTTGAAGCAGACTGGGTCTTTGTCGCTGCCTTGACTGGCAGAGCGCCGTGGAAGCAAGCCTACGTGATGTTTAAAGTGAGGTTAGATAGGCTGTCCCCATGGCACTTGTGCATCTGAAGACTCTCATGCTCAGAGCCTTTCTGTGCTACGCATGAGTACACACACACACACACACACACACACACACACACACACGGTGAGAGAGCGAGAGACAGGAGAGATGCCTAAGGAGGGTCGATGGCTCCAACCCTCAGCTGGGAGAGTGGGTCTTTCCCCACTCTCCCAGCTGAGACAGCCGACAGACGCGTGGGTGAAGAAGCCAGCGTGAAGGACCCAGCCCCAGCCACATCCGTCTGCATCCCTGGGGGAGAGCCCTGGCGACCGCTCCTCGGAGCCCAGTCAGCCCCAGGGCTCATGAGCCGAAGAAACAGCCAGCATTGTTTTAAGCTACCATCATTGGAAGGGTTTGTTACACAGCAAACAATGACCAGAGCAGGAGGCAATGTTTAAGTAGGTACCTGAATGAATTCAGAGAGAGGCCGTGTGAGGGTTTTGGGAAAGAAAGTGTTGTAAGGCAGGGAAAAAGCAGCCAGAAGCCTGGGGTGGCATGCTGGAGGCACGGCGCAGACCGTGACTGAGCGGACGGCACGAAGGACAGACAGCGGCGAAGTGCCTGGGGACGGAGGTGCAGCTCATGCTTCATGGGCTGTGTGGGAGGGTTTGGGTCAGATGCTGAGCTTGTTTAGGATCCTCAGAAAACTGTCACAGCAAGAGTAGCACTCAGACTTACATTTTGAAAGGACTTCTCTGGTTGCTGGGTGGAGAGCGGGCTTTCGGGGAGTGGACGGGGAGGAATGCCGGCCAGAAACAGTGGGGGTTTAGGCCAGAGCAGTCACGGTGAGTGCACGGAGAACGGGGAAGATTGGGGCCCAAATGAAAGGTACTGCCGACAGGATATGCTGTTGGGTCGTATGCAGAAGTGTTACCAATGTCACGCGTGATCCCCAAGTTATTACCCGAGTAAGTCGGGGAACAGCGATGTAGCGTGCGTGACAGGTGGAGAGATCCGTGGGTACGTTTTGGACACCTTAAATTTATGATGCATGTTAGATTCTCAAGGAAAACGTGTTATCTAAGTATGTAGACATGGGGCTCATGGTAGAGGTGGGCACCACAGACATCAATGTGAGAGCTGTTAGAGTACAAGCGGCGCTGCACGCCATGAGGCTGGATGTGAGCGAGTGTGTCTGGAGTAAGGCTGAGGCTTGAGCTCACTTCTCATGAACATGTTACAACACGCCTGTATGCTGGCGGTAACAAAGGGAGCTACTGATGATGCAGGAGACGGAGCACAAAACAAGGTGCAAGAGTTCCTGCTGAGGCTAGAGCAGAGGAATCTGGCACACAGTAGGCTGCTTAGGTTCCTGGGGACAAGTCTGTCCCAGCATCATGGGCTTTGCTCAGAGAACTTGGATGAGCTGCAGTTGCCATTTACCTGTTAGTATTCCTCAGTAGACTGTGAGCCCAGTGAGGGCGGGGACCCTCGTAAGACGTTCGGTGCTACGCCCCTGTAGCTCCCGATGCAATGTCCAGTCACGCTGCAAACTTAGTAACTGCAGCATTCACTGGATGAATAAACAGATGACCGTACTTGGCCGATCGTATTTGGTAAATACCTGTTAACTTGTATTGACTATGGATATTACAAACACAGGTGGCAGCAGCCAAAGAAGGAGGAAAAACTGACATTTCGGATATCTTCGATTTAGTAGTTACGCTCAACATTTTCTATTAATGAGTGTTTAGGTTATTTTTCCAGATTGCTGAGGGAAATTTAATTAAGATAAATTGGACAATAGTCGCTGTCATTTGTGTGTGCTTAGTGTATGTCAGGAATTCTTTGAAGCCTTTACACAGATTAGCTCAATTTTTACACCAGCCCTGCGCGACATCTACCACTGGTAACACCTCCCTTTAAAAACACTGAGCCAAGCCCAGAGATGATAAGTCGTTTTCCTCATGTGACCCAGCAGAGGGTACTTGGTGACTAAGTTAGGACTCGCGCCAGGCAGTCCCCCTGCTGAGGGCACACAACAAGCCACCCTCAGGATCTGTACCTCCCAGGTTAGCACTGCTTAATAAAATCAATATGGAAGTTATAACTGGACTACAAACCCACCACCGATATGGCCAAAAGGTGAATGACAAACCCGGGAGAAAACACTTGTGATTCATCCCACAGACCAAGGACTAATTTATCAAGTGATCATAGAAGTCCCCGAGAGAAAGACAAGAAACTCCGCAGGAAAACGAACACAGGATACGGGCAGTTCACAAAGATACAGACTTTCACCAGATGAACACATGTGCCACCTGACTCAGCAATAGAAAAGCAAATTAAAACTATTCAAACATACCTTGTTTTTGGTCTATAAGATTGGCAAAAATAAAAAGCTGGCCTAGAGCTCCCATTGGTAAGGCTGTGGGGAAACAGGCATTCCTTTTAAAAGAAATTATAAAAATTTTTCTGCTCTGGCTGGTGTAGCTCAGTGGACTGAGCGCAGGCTGCAAACCGAAGCATTGCAGGTTCGATTCCCAGTCAGGGCACATGCCTGGGTTGCAGGCCACGGCCCCTAGCAACTGCACATTCATGTCTCTCTCTCTCTCTCTATCTTTTTCCCTCCCTTCCCTCTCTAAAAATAAATAAATGAAATCTTTAAAAAATAATTTTCTCCCATCACCCCACCCCTGCCCCTTTGGCAACCATCAACTTGTTCTCTGTGTCTGTGGGTCTGTTTCTGTTTTGTTTTGTTTATTCATTCATTTATTTTTTTTTAAGATTCCACATATAAATAAAATCCTATGGTATTTGTCTTTCTCTGACTTCTTTCACGTATCATAATACCCTCTAGGTCCATCCATGTTGTTGCAAATCAAGATTTTATTCCTTTTCATCCCTGAATAATGTTCCACTGGAGGCATCTACCACATCTTCCTTATCCATTCGCCTACTGATGGACACCTGGGCTGCTTCCACATCTTGGCTGTTTCCAGAGGTTCTGCAATGAACATTTCGTTTTGTGTGCGGTATGAGAAAGTGGCCCAGTGTTTTGTTTGGCAGCTTTGCCAACATCACTTATTGAAAAGACCGCCTTTACCCCACTGTCTATCTTTGCCTGCTTTGTTGTAGATTAATTGACCGTAAAAGCAAGGATTTGTTTCTGGGCTCTCTGTCCTGTTCCAATGATCTACTCGCCTGGTTTTATGCCAGCACCACCCTGTTCTCATCACTGCAGCTTCGCAGCGTGGTGTCGTACAGGGAGCATGACGCCTTCCACTGTGTTCTTTCTCAGGGTTTCCTGGGCTATTCAGGGTCTTTTGTGGTTTCATATAAATTTTAGGATTATTTGTTCTCATGTTGAGAAGAATGCTATTGGTGTTTTCGTAGGGCTTGCACTGAATCTGTATATTACTTTAAGTAGTAAGGACATCTTTATAATGTTACTGCTTCCCATCCTTCAGCGTAGCATAGTCTCCCACGTATTTGTATTATTGTACGCTCCTGGGAAAAGTGCAAAGTGACACAAACTCCCCAGGGCCATGGGGCAATTTGGGGGAGGTCAAAAGGTGATTGATTGCCTTCTGGCCCAGTTATAGCACTTCTGGGAATCAGCCCTCAGGTACAGTAATCTGCTTGCAGAACCGTGTATGAATAAGGCTATTCATTGCAAAAGATTGGAAGCAACCCAAATGTTCCATAAAAGACGGTTATCTGAACGGTATAGCCAACAACGGAAAACTGATCAGGTGTGAGGATAACGAGGAAGTTCCTTCTGTAGTGATACAGAAAGGTCTCCAGCCTATGTCATAACATGAAAAGAAAAAAGTAAAGTACAAGAGAGTATATAGAATATGATATTTTTAAGACAGAAAGGGAGGAAGATGATAAACTAATCAAGGTGGTTACCTTTTGGCAAAGGGTGAGGTAGATGCCAGGAGTGCTCTGAGTACTGTCCCCATAACCGCACAGATCCCATGAAAAGTTATGAGTAAGGAATCAAGACTTCTTAATGCCTACCTCGTTACAGTTTCTGATCTTTGGCCCATGTAAATATTTTGGTATTTACACATTAAAAATAAAAATATATTATGATAGCTATACTCAGTGCACACTTAACCCCCGCCTGCCACTGGCCCAGCACACCGCCCATGTTAGCTCAGGGATTTCTCCCAGCAGGCCACAGTTTGACTCCCATTTGTCAGGTGAAGGACACAGTTGGAGAAGTTAAGGAATCTGCCTCGGGCCACATAACTGGTGAACTATGGACCTGGAATCACACGCAGGCCCCTGGCCCCGGGATCTGTGTCATGAGCTATTGTTGCTCTATCAGCACAGTGGTTTCTGACATTTCTATGCTACCTTGAGTGACATAGGAGGCGATGACACCTTCAGGACCTCTTCTCAAAGGCACACTCAAGTTTGCAAACAAATTGTCATTGAGAATTTCCCACAGTACACCAACAGCAATAGCTCTCAGCTGCTGTGGCTTTAAGATGAAATGTCTGTAGCCAGGTGGCTGCTAGCTATAACTCCATCCCTTCCTCTCCTGAAGCAGAGAGCATATCACAGTGAGAGGAATAGCAATGCTATTATTTTGAAGAATATTTCACATTTACAAAGTTCTTACCACGTGGCAGGCACAGATATTGTAAGTACATTACATGCAGATATGATATTGAACCTTCACAGAAAACTTCATCAGGTAGATGCTGTCACGGTCACTGTTCAGAGCTGACTTGTTGAAATGTTAACCCCTTGACCTCAGAAAAGGAAGAGCAAGAAATGGAAAACTTATTTGAACAAATAATAAAGGAGAACTTCCCCAATCTGGCAAAGGAAATAGACTTCCAGGAAGTCCAGGAAGCTCAGAGAGTCCCAAAGAAGTTGGAACCAAGGAAGCACATAGCAAGGCACATCATAATTACATTACCCAAGATGAAAGACAAAGAAAATCCTAAAAGCAGCAAGAGAAAAGGAGACAGTTACCTATAAAGGAGTTCCCATAAGACTGTCAGCTGATTTCTCAAAAGAAATGTTGCAGGCAAGAAGGGGCTGGGAAGAATTCCAAGTCATGAAAGGCAAGGACCTACATCCAAGATGACTCCATCCAACAAAGCTATCATTTAGAATGGGAGGGCAGATAAAGTGCTTCCCAGATAAGGTCAAGTTAAAGGAGTTCATCATCACCAAGCCCTTATTACATGAAATGTTAAAGGGACTTATCTAAGAAGAAGATAAAAATATGAACAGTAAAATGACAGCAAACTCACAATTATTAACAACAGAACCTAAAACAAAACCAACAATAAACTAAGCAAACACCTAGAACAGGAACAGAATCGCAGAAATAGAGATCACATGGAGGGTTATCAGTGGGGGAGTGGGAGGCAGGGAGACTGGGGCAAAGGTACAGGGAATAAACAGCATAAATGGCAGGTAGAAAATAGATGGGGGGGCATGGTTAAGAATAGTCTAGGAACTGTAGAAGCCAAAGAACGCATATGTATGACCGATGGACATGAACTAAAGCGGGGGAATGCGGGTGGGAGAGGGTGTGCAGGGTGGAGGGGAATAAAAGGGGGAAGATGGGACAACTGTAACAGCATAATCAATCAAATATATTTAATAAAAAAAGTAAGAAAAAAAAGAATGTGACCTTATTGGGACAGAGGGTCTGTCCAGAGAAAAATCAAGTTAAAGCAAAGTCATCAGGGTGGGCCCTAATCTGATATGACTGCTGTCCTTAAAAAGAGGGAATTGAGCATCAGGCAGACACGCACGGAGGGAAGGGGGTGTGAGGACGGCCACGCGAGGACAGAGGCAGAGATTGGAACGTTAGCTGCCAGCCAAGAAATGCCACGGAGTGCTGGCTGCCGTCGGAAACGAAGACGGCTCCTTCCCGGAGTCTTGGAGGGAGCATGGCTCTGTCCCCACCTTGATTCCGGGCTTCTAGCCTCCAGAAAGGTGGGGCGATACATTGCCATTGTTTGAAGCCACCCACGTTGTGATACTGGGAAATGAACACTGTCACCATCTTACAGACAAGGGAAGAAAGGTGTGGAGACTTTGAATAGCTTGCCTGCACCTGCAGAGTCAGTTTGTAAGTCACGACCTTGAACTGAGCTTGGGAAGCCTAGTGCTTCATGCTAATCAAATTTGCATGTTAAATAACTTTTTGTTACTTCAGTTCTTTGTTCGAACTATGTGTCCTCCAACTTGAGGGTTGATCTGAACACTCCGTTTCGACCCCAAGCCTGTGCCGAAGGGCGGAGCAGGGCGTGCTCAGCCAGGGTCACCCTAGCGAACTCGCGAGGGCACGGCAGAGCGGTGCACAAAGCCAAGTCCCACCGTGCCGTGCAGCTGCTCAGAGCTGGAGGCCCGCGAGGGGGGCTCCCTGGTCCTCCCTGGAACAGCTGAACGTGGCCGGGACCCAGGGGGTCCACACTTCAAAGCAGCTGAAGCCTTCCCCCACAGCCTCTCATTTTCAATCAGCGGGAGTCACAGTCCAGGAATGTGGGTTGTTTAAATTATTTTTTTAACTTAAGAAAAGGTTAGGGTAAGTACAAGGGCTAACGCGACTTTCAGGGAACTGGCTGCCTCATTCCACTTTGTCCTCGATGCCCAGTAGAGGAACATGCTGACTAAGAGGAACAGTGTTTCTTGGGGGACACGGGGAGAAGGAGAGAGGTGGGATGCAAGAAGGCCTGGGGGAGCGCTCGTCCCAAGCCCTTGCTGGTCTGTGTGGCACCTCTCAGTGCCTGCTCCTGGAGCTGGGACCCTGTGGGCAAACCGCGTGCCCAGGGGTTCCAGGCAAAGCAGTGGCCCCTAATGCAGCCGAGAGGCAGGCACAGACACGCCTGGGATGCACCCCAGAGTCCAAAACAGAACTTGGTTAAACCAAGGGTCCGATGACCGAAGAAGAATGGAATGTGGGGCACAGTTACATCCAGGCAGAAAGACAGTGTCTGGGAGGATATTTCCGCCCCCCCTGCCCAGCTCTCCCAGAACATTTTGGTCCCATCGTCAGAGCGGGTCGTGCTGTGTCGGGTCACGCAGCTCTGCTCTCCGGCAGTTCTGGGTACAGTGTAGATGTTCAGCACTGTCTGGTCGATTTATTTTCTGGATCAGCTTGTCTTGGGCTTTGTGGTTGCAGTTAGGATCAGAGCAAAAGGAGAGAAAGTCAGTTGCTCTGCTGGATGCCTGAGCACCCGGTCTGTGCTACGGTGATTCTTCTTGACTAGAAGAAATGGCACCCTAATCCGAAGGATGCAAGTGTGTGCCTTGGGGCACCGTGTGGGGTGTCAAGGAAGAGAAGCGAAGATGGTGAACCTTTGCCTCATGCGGGACAAATGGGCAGTGGATTCAGTGGCCCCGTGTTAGACATTGAGGCAGAATGTGGGAAAGATTCATTTCCTTTGCTTTTGACCTTCTCGGACCTGTGACGCCGATAAACCCAGGTTTACCACACTCTAGTAAAAGTCAGCTTTGCTCCAGAATTCCAGGTACCACAAGATGATGCCAGCCTTCACACTGGGATTTCTTGTTTCAAAGAAACCCCTGGAAAGAGCAGCGGGTTGCCTCAGAAAACTCTCAAAGACACACACACGCCCCTTGCCTGGTCTTACCCTTTTTCAAAGTTTAAATTCTGGGGCTACCTATCTCAGTGCAGGTTAATTTTTTTTGTTTACCTGCTTTCTGGTAAGAGGTACACCTGGAAGTATCGAAGCCCACAGTGGCATCGCAGAGACAAAGAGAAGGGTGGCTCACCTGGGGGTCGGCCCCGCCGACAGGATGCTGATTTGTAAGGAGCATGTTAACACGGCCAAGGCGAGCCCCCGGCCGGCCGGCATCTGTTCTCGTTAGGCAGCTCCGAGTGGGATGGCCAAACCCGTCTGCGGAGGTATTTATCAGCACAGGGTGAGAGTGCCAGAGCGACTGTTTGTTTTTGCTCAGGTTTTTTTGTTGAACTGCTTTCCTGGGTGCAAAGTCCCATCAAAGGAGAGACATTTCATAATTCCTGGCCTACTCTTTTCTTGTGTTGGCAAGTATCGTCGGGCCACCAGCCTGCGGACGATAAACTGGCTAAGATGAGCGGCGATGTGGTATTCAAAACAACAGCAAAACCAACCAACCCCAGGGTTGCTCATCCTTGGAGATTCTGAGAGGGTGGAAAGGGAGCGTGTAACTTGGCATTAAGAGGTCAGTGGGTGATCCCCATGGAGGCCTGGACTCAGATTAACCAGACAACGGCACTCCTGCGAAGGGCATCAGACACATGCTCCAACGGGAAAGCCAGCTGTGTGGCTTATGTGCACCCACGGGAAAGGCAAAGTGTCAAAGGCCCTTACAACCTGCCTTTCTTTATGGGCAGAGCGGTCCTTGTGAAGAATTCAGGCGACCCCCCACCCCCAAGGCATCGACATTATCCTCTAGGAGGGTCTGGTCCAGAAACACATGATTGACTCTGTCAGCACGATCGATTCCAAGACGGAACAAGTTGCTCCAAGCAACTCCTCAGCAAGGACGCCCCCAGACCCGACTTCCTGACTTCCACGTGTTCTCCAGTACTCGGGGGGGCAGGTGGGGAGGAAGGGGAAGGTGCTTTGGAAAGTATGGTAAGTGAAAGTGTGGACACGCCAGCTGCTTGTACAACACTGGTTGCACAAGAGAATGGCCTGGGGACCTGAGAAAAGCCATCAGTGCCTGCCCAACCCTCCTGACTCTAATAATTAATCTGGGGCGAGACCTGATTACGTCAGTGCTTTGTGAAGCTCGCTGAGTCATGTGGATGTGTGGCCGGGGCTGAGATTTAGAATGGCCACTTTGAGGAGAAGGACAGGAGACGTGATGTATCATCGAATGCGTTTTCCCGGTGCTGTCGTAGGCCCTGGAGGGCCTTCAGCAGGCAGTTTTCAAGCATTAACACACGAAGGCCAATAAAGCAGGAGGAGGTCGGGGAGGGAACAGACTTAGAGCTCGTTTGTTCAGTACTGCCTCACCTGCTCCAGAAAGGGTCCTACCCACAGTAAAAGTTATCTCCTCTCATCATCCTTTCTTGCCCTTTCTTCTCCTTTTTGTGCCGAGAGCTTGCAGTGCCTAATGGGATTAATATCATGGGTTCTCGAGCTTGCTGTTTTATGGATAATTTGTATGGTCTACACGTAGGCCATGCTGAATTGCCAAGTAAAAGGTGATTCAAATGGGTGCAGTAACTACATCAGTGAATAAATTTATGCCGGAAGGACACTTCTTGGGAGTCCAAGCTAAAGACAAGTGGGCTGTATCCGGATACCATAGGCGTCTATCAGATACAATGGAGCAATGGGGAAGACTCTTACATGGCCTCTCCGGACACAGCCAGGACACCTAAGGAAAGGACAGGGAAGCAGTAAGAGCAGGACAATGTTTTCTGCTAATTAGACTTAATGCGAATTGCTTAGATTTTGTGATAATTGACTTGATAAATAGGCATAACTGGAAACTGAAAAATTACCTCTGTTGGAGACTCACTGGAGGGGTGAGGGGGAGATGGAGGTAAGAGGGGAATTTCCTAGCTAACTGACTTGAATGCTGAGTTGCTCTGTTGAAATAGTATTTCTTTTATCTCCCTGGTTCAGGATGAGTGTAATGTAGCAAAGTAGTGGGATCAATAAAGTATAATAATAGCATACTATTATAATTACCATGTAATGATTATAAATAGTATAGTAGGCCGTATTCTTCTTTGCCCTTGACATCTATCACGTATCTGACATGAGGTTTTGAATTGAGGTTTATGTTTTGGTGTATATCTAGGGGAAATAAAGCATTGTGATGTGCTTTCTAATCTATTAGAAAAGTGAAAATCATAACATCTTTCCTTTTAAAACAGTAACCAGAGGGGAGGTGGGAGGAGATAATGAGGGGGAAGGCGGAAGGGATTTCAGGAACATGTGTAAAGGACACACGGACAAAGCCAAAGGCGGGTGGGATCGAAGGTGGGGAGTGCGGATGGCTGGGGTGACGGGGAGTGATGGGGGGAAATGGAGACAACTGTACTTGAACAACAATAAAAAAGAGAGAAAGAGAAAAACACTTACGGGCTTCCAAAGAATAGACTAGGTAAACACTTTTGCCCAGCATCGCCCACTCCCAGCTGTAACTAGAATTTGAACTTGGGGTGTCTGACTCTGCATCTCAGGCTCTTCCCACTCGCTGCACCGTGAACTCTGTTGTTGTTGTACCTATGTCACGTGAACAGCATGAAACCATAAAATGCCTCGTTAAGTCCTCTCGACTCCATAAAGGTTCGCCCTCGGTGGGGCCTTACAGATGAGGCTCAGAGAGACCCAGCCAAGGCTCCGCACAAAGAGGCGGCGAGGCGGGATCTGAACAAGCCACGTCTCCAACGCTGCTTCCAGGGTCTTCCTCGCCGCTGAGGCTTCTCCAAGTTTTCACCACTCGGGAGCCTTTCAGAAAGATTTTTTGAAGTTCCCCTTGGTTTTAATGTGCTTGGGAACTTTGTGGGCTAAATTCTATTTATTGCATAATAATAATACAGCACCCCCATGTTTTAAGGTAGAACCATGCACATGTGTCCATGAGAATGGGTGGCTGCCGGGCAGGAACACTCAGTTCTTACTGGGGTGACGCTAATGTTTTGAGTATAATTCCCATTTAACTCTTTTAAAGTGATAGAAACAGGTCTTTCTGAAAATTCACTATAGATAATTTTGTGAACTTAGTGTCCAGGGACTTCAACGGGGGACCACTGGCTCATTCCATATCTGATTATAACTGAACCCTTGAAGATCCGTGGGTCTCACAACATGACAATGAATTAATTGTAGTGCTTTTCCGTGCGCTTGCTGGAGACAGTTAGAATCGCAGGGAGAACTTGGAGATGACTGTCCATGGCAGGCCCCTTGGTTTTAGGTGTGTCCCACTTACTACTGTTATAGTACAAAAGGGGGAGCCAAGGGCAGCCGAGGCAATATACTATTACCTGAAATGGACCCCCCAGGTTCGTTATGTCTACCACCAGAGGAAAGACATCTCTCAATACCAGAGATTCATGAAAAGAAAAGGAATTTATTATTCATTTGAACTAACACAAACTAAAGTTCCCCACAAATGCACACAGTCCTCCCAGCACCCTCCACGTGGCAAAAGGGAGCACTTCCAAAGCCTCGTGGTCCTGACTCTCACACAAGCCTCATGGTCCCACCAAGACACCAAAGCCACGTGGTCCTAAACAGACGCATGGTCCCAAAAAGAGAGACACCCAATGGCTACTGTGCCTCTGTTTAAATCCCAGCACCAATCTTCCTCTGCAGCCCCATTTCTGGCTCCTCTCACAATTGGCTGCAGCTGCCAGGTTCTGGGCAGGTGTGGCCTTGTGGTGTGGGGCCGATTATCTCCAAGCTCTTCTGGACCCTGTTACAAATCCCTATTTGGGGCTCCCCTCTTGGCTGCACCCTGTCACACTACCATATCTCTAACACCTAGGACTGTGCCCAGAACCTATTAAGCTTCAAAGGTATTGTGAGTTCCATGCGCTAATCAATGAATAAATGTGTACAGATGTGGAAAATGATGTCCAACAAGGGGAAGTGACACTCCTAAAGCCGCACAGTGGAGATTAGCTGTCTTTTCATTGACCTTTGGTTGCATTCTTTCCTCATTTCTCCTGGCGGCTCTTTCGCCTCTTACGCCACCAAGGAACTCAGAAACACCTGGGTTTCCTGTGGGCTCCTTGAGGGTCCCCGCATCTCAGCAAGCTCTCAGAGGAAGGGCAGGCCCGCTGTTCCTCAGGAAGATGTCGTATTGTATGCTTAGACCTGGATTTCCCAGGGTTCACTTACATTAGTTGTTCTCTCTCTTATTTCCTTATAATTTCTTCATTTTGATCAATTCCTTCTCATCAGCCTGTCAACATGCTCAAATGTCCTTTATATTTAAAGAACATACCTAATTTCTTGATTTCCTTTTCTTGTTAATGCCCTCGTTAACCAAATTTTTGCTGTCTGTAGCAAATGTCTTACTTTATTGTATGGTTATACTCAACTTGTTGCAGTCTGCCTTTTGACTATTTTGCGCCATTGAAGATTTCCTTATTGCTAAATTCGACGGACAATTCTTGGCCCTTCTCTTTGTCCCATAGAGGCATTGGATCCTATTGGCTACTCTTAGGCTCTAAAACTCTGCTCCTTTGACTTTGTGATACAGCATCTCCTGTTCTTCTACTTCTTTTTACTAACGCCTCTCCTTCGCCCGTCACACAAACACTGGTGTGTTCCTCCCAGGTCTAGCCTCTGTCTTCTTCACATCTCAGTCTATGATCCCTCTTCTTACCCACTCTTAAGATCAAGCCTACCCCTCAGACCCAGACCTCTCAAATGGTGCTCTGTTAAAATTTCTTTACGACAATCTTCTGGGTTCTTGTTTTGAACGTATTCTCATTTACAAATGATAATTTTCAAAAAACACAAGGCTTATAGTATAATCTTTTAGATGGACAATCTTCAGGTGCGTCTAAGAAATCCCCAGGTGACTTTGATTTGTCTGTGGTCATTAAACTTGCCACGTGTAAAATCAAACACATCATTCTTGCCCCCTCCCTGTCAAAGAGGATCTTTCTGTAGCCTTTATTTTTGTTTACGAGTACCACCTGCCCTGTCTTTCTGGTTTTTGTATCTGAAAGCCATCTTTGCTTTTTCTGGCATTAATTTTTTGACAACATACAAAGTGTTAAGCATGTTCGTGGTGGTTACTTCATAGTTATTCCATAGTTACTAGGTGGTCAGTTAATTTGCACTTGGTTAAGGTGTATTTGGCTCCTGGAACTTTAGACTTCAATAAAATAAACTGTATTCAGATTTATCAGTTAACAACATGTAAAACCAACTAAAGATCATAGGGGACGGTACTTTGCAAATCTTAAACTCTAATTTTTCTCATTTAAAATTATGTTTCCTTAGCCCCTGGCTGGCGTAGCTCAGTGGATTGAGCGCGGGCTGTAAACCAAAGTGTTGCAGGTTCGATTCCCAGTCAGCGCACATGCCTGGGTTGCAGGCCATGACTCCCAGCAACCGCACATTGATGTTTCTCTCTCTCTCTATCTCCCTCCCTTCCCTCTCTAAAAATAAATATATAAAATCTTTAAAAAAGAGCTGTTATTTAAAAAATAATTATGTTTTCTTGACACTCTGCAACTTCTAGGCTGAAACCTGAGGCTTATTGCCCAGGAAAAGAGATGGTAGAATAAGAAAGCAACCGATCACCTTTGAGGCTCAAAGTGGTGGGATAACACAGGTTGTTGTACAGAGAGTGTGCAGGCTGCCAGCCTGAGAAATTGTGGCAGGGAGAAGATGAAGATGGAAGAAGAAGGCTGGGAGATGCCTGTTCTGAGGAACTTTTTCAGGCCAGATTCCAGAATGGAGCCAGCACGGTACGTAGTGTGAGATCCAAGATAGATGTTTCTGTCCTCGCCATCTGCAGTGCTGCGAGAACAGCTTTCAGAGTTTCCCAGTATGGGGAAGCCCAACCAGAACAGAAGTGTTTGTGCCATGCGGTCAGCAAAGAGGGAGGCCCTGCACTGGCTTCCTCTGTTTCTTGGAAAATCATGGCCCACAGAGGTTTTTCAAGTTCCCCTCTGACCTGAGGAGGGTGAGGAAGGGGAGCTGGCAGGCTGGCTCAGTCAAGGACAGCATGGGGCCAGAGCTGTAGGCAGGGCTGGAACAATAGTTGTGGTCAGACTTCAGGAGTCCGGTGTTAGTGAGGGCCAAGGTGGGGGCCCAGGTAGCAGGGAGAACCACCAGGCCCTGCAGGTCCCCCGAGTGCCTGGCAAGGAACAGAGTCTACATTCTTGAGCCCAAAGCTTTAGGTGCAGATATCGACACGGTGCTGGCCAGGTAGTGAGGTATATGCTATAGAGACTGGAAGAACCAGAGGACAGCAGGAGGACCTGGGTGAGGATCTAGTGCCTTCTCAATGCCCTGGTCCACATCTGCACCCCCATACTATTCAACATTACCATGGAGAAGAGCAGGAAGACGGAAAGACACTTGAAATACTGGGTGCAAATCCAAGAGATAGAGTTACTTGTAGAGGGAGTGATAAGGACTGGATTAAGATTGCATATCGGCACCTGCACCCAGGAAAGTAGAGCCATGTGAGGAAGATTAGACTGGGGAAAGGGAGAAATAAAGCAAGGAATAAAAATAACAAATTTACATTTCTTTTTGTACACAAGTGTAGGGTAAGCCACTTTTTGGCCCTGTTAAGAAACATATTCGTCCTTATTTCAGTGTCTTTGGTTATATTTTGTTTGTTGGTTTGTTTTATTGTTTAGGTTCTTGTTAAAGGTGAGATCATATGATATTTGCCTTTCCGAAATAGAGAACAGGCTGACAGTGACCAGAGGGGAGAGGGGAGGGAATTTCAGAGGAAAAAGGGAAGGGCTTACAGGAACAAGTATAAAGGACACATGGACAAAAACTAGGGGGGGTGGAAATGGGAGGGAGGTGGGGAGGGCTGGGGGGTGGGCTGGGATGGGAGTAAAAGACAGAAAACTGTACATGAAAAATAAAAAAGAAATGTATTTGTCTTCCTCAAACATATTCTGCTAATTTTTCTTCTACAGGGATAGGGCTGGTTGATAGTAGTAGATGAGTTAAGTCAGGAATTCAATCCTGTTTCTGGTCTGGCATCATCTCCCTTATTTGTGTTTCTCTCTCTCACTATCTCTCTCTCCCTCCCTTTCTCTTTAATCCTCACCTAAGGATATGTTTACTGATTTCTGAGAGAGAGAGAGAGAGAGAGAGAGAGAGGGAAATTGATGTGAGAAACATTGATAGATGGCCTCCCATACATGCCCCAACTGGGGATCAAACCTGCAACGTAGGTATGTGCCCTGACCAGGGATCGAACCTGCAACATTTTGGTGCATGGGACTATGCTCCAACTAATAGAGCCACCTAGTCAGGGCTTTATATTGTTATTGTTAATTGATTTATGCTTCTCCCTGTCTGGGGTTTTGTGTATATTGTTGATGGGCTGCCAGCTATTTCTCTGTAGTGTGTTCACCTGTTCAGTTTTCAGTCTCTACAGTTCAAGGATTTGTGCTTGTTAAATTAAAAGATGAAGAAAATCATCACCACTGATAGACTTTTTAAACCCTGAATAACCTAGTGGGAAATAGTTTAAATGAACTGTGTGTCATCAATACATATGTTTGATCAGTTCATTAAAAGTATGATACCAGGGCTTTTGGCCAAGATGGAGATATAGGTAGACATACTGTGCCCCCTCGCACAACCAAAAGAAGGACAACAACAAATTTAAAACAAACAAAAAAAAACAACCAGAACTGCCAGAAAATAGAACTGTATGGAAGTCCAGCAACCAAGGAGTTAAAGAAGAAATATTCATCCAGACTGGTAGCTGGGCAGAGATGGGCAGCCAGACAGACAGAGGACATGCAGCAAGGCAGCAGCTGACAGGGTGGGCGGCTCCACATTTGTGTGCGGATAAACCAGGAGGAACAAATGGGGAGTGAGACACCACACAACCCAGGGTTCCAGCACAGGGAAATAAAGCCTTACAACTTCTAATTGAAAAAACCTGTGAAGGTTGAGGTGGCGGGAGAAACTCCAGCCTCACAAGAGAGTTCACTGGAGAGATCCACGGGGTCTTGGAACGTACACAAACCCACCCACCTGGGAATCAGCACCAGAAGGGCCCAATTTGCTGGTGGGTGATGGCAGGAGTGATTGAAAACCAGCAGAGAGCCTAACAAGTAGCATGGTTCCCTCTCAGATGCCTCCCCTACATACAGCACCACAAGACAGAGACGTGGGTTGCCTCACCCTAGCGAATATCTAAGTCTCTGCTCCATACTATGTAACAGGTGCACCAAGACAAAAAAAAGTAACAAAAATGGCCTGAATAAAAGAACAGATCAAAACTCCAGAAAAAATACAATGAAGTAACGAAGAGATACCCAACATATCAGACACACAGTTCAAAACACTGGTAATTAGGATGCTCACAGAATTGGTTCAGTATGGTCACAAAATAGAGGGAAAAATGAAGGCTATGAAAAGTGAAATAAAGGAAAATATACAGGGAACCAGCAGTGACAGGAAAAAAAACCAGGACTCAAATCAATGGTTTGGACCAGAAGGAAGAAATAAACAGTCAACCAGAACAGATAGAAGGAACAAGAATTCAAAAATATGAGGAGAGGCTTAGGAACTTCCAAGACAACTTTAAACATTCCAACATCTGAATTGTAGGGTGCCAGAAGGAGAAGAGGAAGAGCAAGAAATTGAAAACAGTTGAAAAAATAATGAAGGAGAACTTCTCTAATCTGGCAAAGGAAATAGACTTCCAGGAAGTCCAGGAAGCTCAGAGAGTCCCAAAGAAGTTGGACCCAAGGAAGCACACATCAAGGTACATCATAATTACATTAGTCAAGATGAAAGATAAGGAGAGACTCTTAAAAGCAGCAAGAGGAAAAGAGACAGTTACCTACAAAGGAGTTCCCATTAGACTATCAGCTGGTTCCTCAAAAGAAACCTTACAGGCAAGAAGGGGCTGGAAAGAAGTACTCAAAGTCATAAAAGCAAGGACCTATATCCATGATTACTCTATCCAGCAAAGCTATCATTTAGAATGGAAGGGCAGATAAAGTGCTTCCCAGATAAGGTCAAGTTAAAGGAGTTAATTATCACCAAGCTCTTATTATATGAAATGTTAAAGGGACTTGTATAAGAAAAAGAAGAGGATCAGTAATATGAACAGTAAAATGACAACAAACACAACTATCAACAGCTGAACCTAAAAAAAAAAAAGCCAAAAACGAACTAAGCAAACAACTAGAACAGGAATAGAATCACAGAAATGGAGATCACACAGAGGGTTATCAGCTGGGGGAGTGGCAGGGGGGAAATAAGGGAAAAGGTACAGGGAATAAGTAGCATAAATGTAGGTAGAAAATAGACAGGGGGGTTAAGAATAGTAAAGGAAATGTAAAAGCCACAAAACTTATCTGTTCAACCCATGGACTTGAACTAAAGGAGGGGAATGCAGGTAGGGTAGAGGTGAAAAAAGGGGGAAACTGGACAACTGTAATAACATAATCAACAAAATATATCTAAAAAATAAAAAGTAGGGTACCATTGGATGTTCGACTTTGATGAAACTATACGCAGTATTCCCATTACGAAATGGGCCTGTGCAGACAGTCTTCTTCATCGACCACGAACATGTGTCTAACCTGACCGAAAGCAGATGCAGGATGGTTTGCTGTTTATAATGCAGAAGAAATTGGGAGAACACTGCTCACAACCCATCTTTCATTGTGAGCAACCTGAGGTCTGCGTTAAAAACACCTAGACATGCTGGCAGGTAAAACCTGAATTAGACTGGACTAAACGTGAGGTTAAATTGATGTACTGCATTTAGAACTAGAAAATTCAAACTTTGAAGCGATAATGCATTTTGAAAGGGAGCTCTGGAAAAACTAAAGGGGGATTAACTGGCCGAATTAAAAGTTGTTGGGAGCTGCCCTGCCTGGTTTCAGAAGCTATAACCTGTCCCCCACCCCCCTCATGGCTAAGGCTCAGTGATTGGCCTTTGGACCACAAGCCACTAAGGAGACAAATCTTCTCTCCCTGGCAGGGGTGCTGCCTCTGCTCCATTTACTTCACCCTGCCTGGCCCCCAATGCTTGATCGGTTAGCCAATGATGGGTAAGATTCCTCAAGGGGGGAACGATCTAAGACAGGCATGATCACAGGGAGGCCCCAGGGAAGGACTTGGGGAGCTATAGCAAAAGGGGGTGATGGACCCTCGCCCCTTGGCTTTGACATAGCCTGAGTCCTCATTCTGTCTGCGAGAAAATCTCCTAATCTCTTGGCTGCCTTAGTTCCCCTGCCTGACTTAAGCCTGAAACAATGACAGAGGGTGGTGCAGACCTATGCTGGAAAGGGCGGGTTCCCCAGGTGATCAGGCCTAAGAAAGAATATGTAAAATCCTGTGAAACCTGCTTTGTTTAGGATGCTTGCAATTCAATGATAAGGATCCAAGCAGGAAGTAAGTTTGTTCCCCAAAGTTTTACGGCTCTTTAGCTATCTGACCCTGCCTCAAAATAGGTCCTCAGAGTTCTTTGTATGTTATCTGTTGTTTCTTACTGCCTGACAATGACTGATGAGCTTTGCTTGTGTTCTTGCGCAAACTGAACCCAATAAAAAGCCCACTGAGGAAAAGGCTCTTGGCCCTTCTCCTTCGAGAGATCGGCCACCTTTCCTCCCCAAACAGATCATGTCTTGGTAGACTTATTCTCATCTGCAGCAGACGGGGGCGCTCTGTGGGCAAAGCTCCCCCACAAAAGATGAACAAAAATATATTTTTTCATCCATTTTTTGTGACAAGCCTCTTGATTATAGGAAGTGTAAGAAAAGCACTACGAAGGCAATGAAACGTTGGTGACTGTAAGATATATGTGTTGCTGCAGCGGGGTGGTGCCAGTCTGGGAGCCAACGGAGTGGGTAAGTGGCTCCTTTGAGGTGAAGTGCAAGGACAATGGAGGCTGGGGTGGGAGTTCACTGAGCCACTGGCTAGCTCTATGAGGTTGTGCAGCTCCTTAAGTTTTCTGTGCCTCAGTGACCTCTTCTATCCAATGGTGCTGGTGCGGGTGGTGGTCGCAGCCTACCTCGTGGAGCTGATATAACAATCATGTAAATTGCCTATCGGCATGCAGCCAGAATAGTGTCTGCAGGTGACTTCTGTAGTGTCTGCAGCTGGGCTTCTGATGACACGGAGTGGGGGGTGACACAGCCCTCCAGGAGGAAGATCTCAGGGTCTTCACAGTCCTCCCCTCGGTGGGTGTCCTTCCGACTGAAGTGGCCACGTCTGGGAGGCAACGGAGCTCAGAGTAGGTTATGCCAACATTAATGCCTCCTGGGCAGTGGCTATTGGTTCCCTGCCTCCTTCTGATTGTTATTGTCTCTGGCAACCCTCATGGGACTAGCAGACACAGAAAGTAGTCAGTCCTCTATGTTCTTCAGCCTCCACTTTCCAGTGAAGGTACCTCGCCCATGGGTGCTGGTGCCCAAAGACTGCTGTCATCTGCACTGGGAGGGGGGCCGACCCTGGGTTAAACTATCATCTGGGCTGGTGGGAGACCTCGGTGCCTCACCATGGGGCTTCTGTACAGCTGCTTATGACATGGCTTCCCCTGGAGCAAGGGGTCCAGGAGGGAGAAAGCTCAAGATAGTAGCCACAGACTTTTATAAGCTAATTTTGGAAGTAACAAACCATCATTTCTACCACATTCTATTGCTCACACAAGGGCGTGGATACCAGGGGGCAGGAATTGTGTAGGCCGTCTCGGAGGCTGGCCACTGTGGGCCCCATTGACCAGCTGTGACTGAGGGTATGACGGCTCAGAGTCACACTGAGCCTGGAAGCCGTGGAGCCGGTGAGCTGTACGCATGGTGAGCCCGCTGCCGTGGCTGAGGACCGCCTGCCCACTGAGCGAGCGGCAAAGACGACCCTGCTTTGAAAAGGAATTTTATCTTTTTGCTTAAAAATGTAAGCTTGAATATTAGTATATTTAAGTCAAATATAATTATAAAGCCTGCAAATAATAGATAACAGAGTACACTATAGAAATTTAAATTTTCATGTAAAATTATAACCAGAGTTAACAACTTATCTGTATATCCCTACATAATATGCCGAATGAACATGATACACTATTCTGAATCTTTTTCTCTTTAACGTAACAGTGTATTGTGGATGTATTTCAATGTCAATATAGAAATTCATTTTTCACTAGCTGTATAATCTTCTATGGAATGATGGCAGCAAATACAATAACTGCCCTGAATTTTCCAACCAGCCCCTAAGAAACATGTTTGTACATGTATCTGCTGTGTGAGAATTCTTCAGGGTAAATTTTTAAGTAAATTATTAAGTGAAGAGTTTGTGCATTAAAAATTTACTAGACACTCCTTAAAAACAAAAAAACAACTATCATCTGGGCATGTGGGAGCCACATTGACCGATTCAGCACCCATCCCCAAAGCCTTCTCGCCAAGGCTGCCTTCATGGGCATGCTGTCTGCCCAGCACACAGGGCTCAGCACGCAGAAGGACCACATCCTGGTCGAATGCTCTATGGTTGCCATCTTGAAATTCTTAATTTTAGGTTTGAACTTTTGTTTTGAAAGCAAAGTCAGATGGAAAAAAGAAGCATGCCCATGAACAGAGGAAATACACATGAAAATGTCACCCCATTTGTACAGTGTTTATGTTGCCCCAGAAACACAAAATTCAGGTGAACCCACAATGTGCAGAAGTTCTGTAACTCGAAGCAAAAGTGGATGGATGTAAGGTAAGTATATTACGTCGGTGACGAAGGATGTGGCAGCTGTGAGAGTCACACTGCTCCTTTGAACTAGAACTCGCCTCCACACAAAAAGAAACACAAATGGCCAGGGAACACTGTCCTACCTTTCTTACTAAAGTTACTTTTTATGCTAGCCATCAGCTTAAGCTGAATATAATGACACAGGAGAGAAGAAAAGGAGAGAGAAACCCATAACTCCTTTCCCCCACCTTTCTTTATGCATTAGTAAACAAGAGTGCACTACGGGAGGTACCTGAGTCAGGAAGTGAATTAAAGACAGCTGAGCTGGTTTTGTGCTGTGTTTCTGCTACTCTGGTTGGAATGAAATTCACATGAGTGTAGGATTGGGAAATGCTAATTGTGGAATGCCAGTGATTCCACTTACGAGTTAAAGATGAGGGGTAAAATTCATGTGAATACTTCACATTTTAATTTTTTTATTTGTAATATTAAATACCAGGTAAAATACATCATGATATGAGGCAGACTGCAGAAAGAAGAAAGGAAGTTCTTCCTTTAACGTCCTTAATGTCACCCTTTTCCTGCTTTTTGAACAATGGATTTTCATTTTGCCCTAGGCCTCACAAATTATGTAGCCAGCCATGCTTCTTCCATAACTACCTTCACTATAGAAGTTGGTAAAACCTTAAGCTTGATTTCCCAGCCTCCCTTGCACCTGGCCGTGGCCATGAGACATTGCTGAAGTCTCCTGGGAACCCTCGGGAAAAACTAAAATGCCCAGTACCAGGAGAAGACATTGAATTGTGTTGCCTTTTCCCTTTCTGCCCTCCTTGAACATTAACATCATGTGTGGAGCTATGCAGCCATTTTGTGACTATGAGGCAATAAACACCAGAGCAGAAAGCCAAAGGGCTGCAAAGGTTGGAATGAAAAGCTAGGAAAAACTCTGTGTCCCTGAGGGCCTCATTGAGCCCAAACCAGCAGCCATTTAATCTAGATGTCTTTAAACAGTTTTATTTATTTTTAGAGAGAGGGGAAGGGAGGGAGAAAGAGCAGGAGAGAAACATTGAGGTGAGAGAGAAACATCGATCCGTTGCCTCACTCCCCCGACTAATTCTAGCCACCGTGAGCCTTTCCATCACTCTAGTCCGTTTGCACTACTGGGCTCGTGGTTTGTGCACTGCCAGCCGGTGCCCAGGATCGTTGGTCAAGAGAAGACAACTCTGGCTTCTAGCCTCATCGTTTCCACCATCAAGGCTCTACACCAGTCTGCCCGTGAGGGAGGCAGGGAGGCAAATGTCATACCCACCCCGCCATCCTCTGTCTCCTCCCTGTCCGTTAGCTCCCCTGCTCTGAGCAGGTTCTGTGCTGGTCAATCCGTGTGAGCAGGGACCAGGTGGCGGCGGCAGCTTCAGACGCACCTCAGAAACATCCGCGACGGAGCCTCGGCCCAGTCAGGTCACCAGGCGACTTTTAGAATGGCAATACTTGCACCTTTTTTTTTTCTTTCTAACAATGAAGGTAAAATAATAGCGATTGACATTAACCAGTTGCAAAGAGAAACAACAGAAAACTTCAGGACTACCATCATGAGGATAATTGGCCTTGAAAAACTTTCCGAATCAGGGATTTTTTTTTTTTCTTCTTTATAACCACCTCATCTTTGCTCACCGCAGAAGTCCGGTTTCCTTGCCACGGAGGACCCCATACTGCTATCTTCCCCGAGACTGGCACTTGGATGGTTTCAGCTCGTGGGAGAGGGTTAGTAATCAAGTGCCCGGTTGCAGAGCAGGAAGGGCGTACAAGGCCTCGGTCCCTCGCTGGGTGAGCTGACACGTGGCTGGCCCTCGCCTACCAGCGCGGGAGTAACCGGGGCATGTGAACGGGCTGCGGCCAGTGCACAGCCCTGTGGGTGTCCGTGCTGGGCAGATCACCCTAGAACGGGAGTCTTCGTTATTTCTAATGGAAGAGAATTAGTTAAAACCTTTCCCAGCAGGAATTAGGTGTTTTATTATTTAGCAATCTCTTCCAACGGTAACAGATTAAATATTTGCCAGGGGCTTTGGGGGAGCTCCCATCTTTCGCTGGAAGACTTTGTATTGACCCTGTTCCGGGAATCGGGGTCAGAGTCCTCGCTCAGCGGCTCGTTGCAGGGTCAGTCAACTCCGGAGTCACCTCCCCGCTCCGAGTGCAGACAAGGCACAGAACCCGCTCTGACTGGCTTTCTCCAGACACGCAGTTCACCTTGTGATGGAGGAGCTGAAGCCACTGACTGAAAGGACCTTCCTACCACAATGCGCAGTTCTACAATAAAATACCACGGAAACCACTCACTCAAGGGTCAGAGCGGGTGGCAGTCGCGTTAAAGCACAGCTGCCCTCCTGGGACGCTTTGGAACAGAAGCAGATCCTGCTGCACAGGGTGATGATAGCTACAGGATGCAGTTATGTCATGTACATGGCAAAGCACTTCACAAATGCAAGGTTATCTTAGAAGATTGATTATCTTCTCTCTTTGTATCACCTTTATGTGACAAATATAGGGGCATGCTGACTGTTCAGGGTCAGCTTTCGCTTAGATCTCTCTGATGCCAAACTGGAACCCTCTTCCTGGGAGGATAGCGTTACCCTAAACGCGCAGCTTCTGGCACACAGGTGTGAGTAGCACCTGTGACTAAAGAGACCATGAAGAAGAGGTCTGTTTCCTCTTTGCCCAGACACTTCAGTAGGTAGACACCTTCTTCTGCTTGGTCAACAGTAGTTCATATTGCTGAAGAGAGTGTCCTCCCCTTGCACACGCATGCAAGGGTTAACCTCTGGCCAGATCTTACAGATTCAGCCACCTGGAAACGGCACATGGGCTCAGGGCATTGCATGCGGTGCGGAGCCTCTGGATAAGCCAGGTAATTCCTGCAACGTGTTCTCATCAGCAGCCTTCTCCACCTGTGGCTCTCTGGAAGCCGCTGCTGTGCGGAGTGTGTTTCTGTACGTGCTCCTCATTGTCAGAAAGATGCCAGCTGTTACTGAAGGTACGGGGGAAGGTAAGGCAGTAAATACTGAACATCCCCAAACAGTAAACACCAATCAATGACTCCCCTCCCCCAACACACACACGCCAAGTTTGTCTTGTTCCTAGAGAAGCCAAGTTTAACATTAAGACTTCTTGGAGTCATCTTCCTCATACATCTAGGTCTTCTTGAAAAGAATGAGAGCGTTAAACTTTTATACAGGGGAGAGTTAAACAGAGTGTCTTACTGGCAGGCCCTAGTTGGGTAGCTCAACTGGTTAGAGCAAAGTCTTTTTTTTTTAAGATTTTATTTATTTATTTTTAGAGAGGGAAAGGAGGGAGATAGAGATAGAGAGAGAGAGAAACATCAATGTGCGGTTGCCGGGGGTCATGGCCTGCAACCCAGGCATGTGTCCTGGCTGGGAATCGAACCTGGGACACTTTGGTTCCCAGCCCGCACTCAGTCCACTGAGCTACGCCAGCCAGGGCTGCAAAGTCTTAATATGCCAAGGTTGTGGATGTGATTCCCAGGCAGGGAACATCAAAGAATCAACTTATTAATGAATGCGTCAATAAGTGGGACAATAACAATTGATCTCTCTCTCTTCCCCCTCCCTCTCTCTCAAATCAATACATAAAAATTAAAAAAAAAAAAGAGTGTCCTACTGCTAACGGTGCCTGCTCGGCATTAGCCAGCCCACCTCATACAGAAGTCCCCCTGAATGGCCTGCACCAGCCTGGGCCAGTCCGCGGTTGTGTCTCGGTGAGGTCGAACAAGAACGAGAGTAGGTGAAGGGTAAAAGGTGTGAGTCAAGAGTTCACTATTGAGTGGTTTTTGTTCCTGACATTTGTTGAATTGTTCGGGTGCAGGGCTAATCCACGGGACTCCCATTAAACTCCCAGGAAGCGGGTGTAGACGTTTGAGAGAGGAGAATTGAAAGATGTCACCCAATAATTTACTCATGGTCCTATTTCACGGATTTCCATTTTCTCTTCATCTTTGTGGCAAACCACAATGTGTTATAACTTTTGATCACCTTAGATGGGTATATTTTATACCTTGACCCTAATACATCAACACAAAACAACAGAGGTCAAATGGTAGAATAAACCGACGGAAACACGTAAGATTCTGCCATTCCAGTTTATTGAAATGAATAAATTTATAGCTTTGTTTGCATACAGAAAAGTGCACAAGTAAACAAGTATGTATAAAACAACTGAGTGGCTGATCATCACTTTCAAATTTTTTTTCTACTTTCAAAAATTCAACTACCTGGAAATAATCGTCTCCCATTGAGTACATGTAGGTATTTGGACATATAAAATACTACTTCAAGTCTGCGTTTGTAATGACTGAATAGGAAGCCAGATGGAAAATTATGCCAAACACAATGAGCTATTTCGCTACCATTGAACAGAAAACCACAGGACTTTAGCTTGGACTCCTGGGGGCTAATTAACAGAGGTTCACAAAGCCACCATCTTGTTTAGATCCTGAGCCATCATCCTCGTGTTTATCTGAAGGTGACATTGTACGTGGTCGACCAACACCCACCAGAACCTGAGCATTAGGGGTCAAGAGACATTAAAAACCCAACATAAACAAACAAAACTCATGTTGGCGAGAACAAACCCTTCAGAACTGTGCTAACAACAGGATGGAACACAAACTGGGGAATTGTCCAAGGTTATGAGGAGAAAAATATGACAGACATTAGGCTTTTAATAGTAAGAGCAAGTAATTGTTTGCCATTTTTTTCCTATTTATCTGCTAACTAGTTACGAGATTGTGGCTTCAAGAAAAGTTTTCCCGTCACTTGATAAAGGTCTAGCATGACCCCAGATAAGCACCTTATATGTTTGGCACAATCACATTTATCTTTGTGATGTGTTGTCCTTCACTGCTGAGTTGAGTTCAGGTTTTCTTCGACATTCACTGCTCTTCAGGGACTTCAGCTCAAGAGGATGGCCCCTTATTCCACAGAAAGGATAAAGGTTGTCCTGTTTGCGCTTCTAATTACTGGGATCGGAAACCACTGAGAAGGTGGTGAGGGTTCAGGTCTGTGAATCGTCGGAACTTTTGTCCCACAAAACTCCATTTCTTGTGAAAGGGAGGAAATAGTATATGAACCTGGGAGCAAGGCTGATGGAAAAGAGAATCGCAAGGAAAAGGAGAGGAAAGACACAACACATAATGCTCTTCCCCCATTGGCAAGAGCTAGCAGATTGGAAAGAGGACAACCTTGCCCTTGAGAAAATACAAATGATCTTCAGAACTAGCAGAAATACCATCTTTAAAAAGGTTCTTGGGTGTGTCGGGTTCCCACATGTCTAGGGAGAAGTGGCACTTGCTCCAACTGAACTTTAAAAATTCTCTGGAAGCGAGGGTCTGAAGCAAGACTTAGAAGGTGCCTTGTCCTACTACATTTAGGGTTTATGGTCTAAGATGAAACCCCCGCACAACCGTGAACAGTGAGGATTTTGATATTTATTCAAAGCAGTCTGATCTGAGGAGTTGTGGCGGCTGCGTCACTCAACCAGAGGGTACGTGGTAGAATGTTCTAGAAGGTCAGGGACACAATAGGCAAGGGATCAAGTAGGGAAACTACTTCATTTACACTTAAGCTAGACAGTTTAGGTTCTTAATTTATTTAAAGCCATAGATTCGGTTTAGCTTTAACCTAAACAAAAAGTGAGAGGCATTTTACACGTGGAAGAGGCAGCAAGAAGTAAGGCAACGGGTAATATATCAAAGCTGGAACAAGGGCAGAGGTCAGGGCTTGTCTGGCTATCCACTTTGTCTGGCCATCCTTTCGCTCCTCCGGATAGTCAGGCGGCCTGGTTCCTAGAGAAGCAGGGAGAACAACGACAACAAAAACCTGGGGTTAGAATTTTTGGATCGAACATCAATATATTAAATGCCACATCACTGTTTAAAATATCAGTAATGGTATGTCCTCGGGCTGATGCAAGAGGATTAAATAAGATAGTAAACACAGGACCTAAAATACAGGGGTGAACCCAACGGATCAATAATGGTAGCTATTTTCTCTCGCGATAGCCCCCCTCCCGGTCTGTAAGTTTGGCAGCATGGCCGGGATTGTCCTTCCTTCATGACCTGAGGACTGCAGTCCACTCAATCTAGTGCAACCGCTGTGCGCGCTGTCTGTCATGTTCTCTTTGTCTCTCCCGGAGAGGAGGGGGAGAACGAGTCTCTGCCATGACTTCCAGCACCACGGCCCAGCACACTGCCTCATCGGCCTTAGAAATCGCCAGGACGCTCGTTAGAAACCAATCTTTCCTCCTCAGCACCAGACGGGGATATCTTAGGGCCGGGGTTCCGTCCTGGAGTTTGCCTTTTCAGTAACCTCACCCAGTTCTCTGAAGTAGATTTTATGAAAACACACTTGAAAGAAACACTGTAATTGTCAAAATGGATGGAAGGGAGATGATCCGAATTGCCAATAAAGTCAATCTTACTGCTGTCAGGTTGAAGACATCTGTATTTCAAACACTTCACTTCTAGATGGGTTAAGGCATGGTGTTGAGGTCCGCTTGCATGGGGCAAGACGGAAGAAATCAATGCGCCTGGGTTCCTTTCTCTCCTTCTATGGCTCTCCCTGACCAGCTGTGCTCCACCTCCTCTAAGACGCAGAGAAGCCTCCGTCCTCCACTAACTCCAATCCTTGAGCTTCAGCCCAGGGTGCTTTCCCTCCCTGCTGAGAAAGAAAGCTTCATGCTGAGCCCTCCCGGGGCCTCAGTCTAAGGTGATGGCACCAATAACTCGCTTCGGATGAAACCTACTGGCGAGAAGAAGCAACCCGCCAGCTTGTGTGGCCTTGACCCTGCCTTTGGAGCAGGCATCGGCAGCTGTCACCGCTTTCGGATTTAATGTCATCAGGCGACTTCACACTAATTCGGAAGGCCTCCACTAAGAAACGAGGACTGATTTGGGAGGCAGAAGAGGCATGACCATGACCTCTTTGGCTGACCTGTTTGGTGGCTTCAGAAAGTCCACAGATTTGGGACCTTCTGTGGGAACCAAATAAGTATCAGGATGCTTTGCAGTCACTTAAATAGAAAGGTAAAGAAAAAAAAATACCCGAACAAAATGGAAAGCTGTTGTGTTATGTTGTGCTTGACTTCTCTATGGAACTGAAATATCAAGAACATAGGATATGACAGAAACCCGTATGCCCATGGGCACATCACTATTTTTGATAGAGATAAGAATTTATTCTTAAGTGCCCAGCCTAGCCATTATCAAAGTAGCTAAGTACAGATTTTCCATGTCTATCACTTCCGAATGACAGAGATTTAACCTCTTCCCGATGCTAAAACGAAAATTTCACCCTCACCCTCTCCCCCTATGCCACCCAACTTACAGAAGTTAGGCAAAAGGACTTCCGAAAGGGTCCCCATATACATCAGGAGCTGCAGGTTGAGGCGAAGCCATCTGTGGAGAAATAACCACCCGGTCAGCAGGTATAATTATAGTGATAAGAAAAATAAAAAACCTATACTAAGACTTTTCTAATTTCTTTAAAGATCACTTAGGTCGCAGAAGGGTCTACGATGATTCGTGTTTGCCAGCTTATACCTGGTGATATATATTTATTATTTACATTAAAGCCAAGGTTCAAGTAAATTATATTTGCCTCCCCCAAATGGGAAGTATTATTTTTATGAGCTATGGAATCCTGGGTAGGAAATCAGGAACTTAAATCTGAAAGATTTTTATTTTTTAAGATTTTTATTTTTTATGTTTTTAGAAAGGGAAGGGAGGGAAAAAGAGAGAGAGAGAAACATCAATGTGTGGTTGCTGGGGGCCGTGGCCTGCAACCCAGGCATGTGCCCTGACTGGGAATCGAACCTGCGACACTTTGGTTCACAGCCCACACTCAATCCACTGAGCTATGCCAGCCAGGAAGATTTCTTTTTTTAAAAGACAGTATTTCAATTTGATTTTCTCCCTGAATGCTTTCAGGAGCCAGGTTCAGTGAGATACAAAGGTTGTTTTCTTTATGGTACTCATTTCTCACGTTCAGAATAGTAGTCCCTGCAAAAATAATCTTCCCCTAGTCTGAGTGGATGTTTACACTGTGAGGGTTCTCAGGGATAAATCTTCTTCAAACGTCCTTTCCTATCAGAGAGTTATTACACCTACGAGCATGGCTCACTGGGGTGGCAGCGGCTTTATGTGGCGTATTTGTTGGAACAACAGGTTGTAGCAGTTGGTACTTACAGAGGCTTGTGAGGAACTGAAAGAATTTTTAGAGAAAGGATTCTCAGATGCACTGTCAGGAGATTTGGTAACCGGCAGGGCGCCTTGTCTGGGAGCTGGCTTTGGTGGTTCTAGAAGGCGAAAAACCCGAGGAGTCAGTAGACAGGCTTTCCCTGAATACAGGCACAAGTCCCCTGCCAGGCTTGTCTTAGCAAGTGAAGTCCCATACTTCTGAAATTTGTATCAATGGCCCACAAATCACCACCAAAAGTATACTAGGACGGCTAAGGATCACAGGGAAATTCCTCCCTGCTCAGGAGAGAACACTATGCATAACTATTTGCTTGAAGTGGAAGAGGTTCAGCATTCCCTCCCTGAAGACCGTGGGCTGTGATTGAGACTTTGTCACTCAGCCCTCTGGGGGTGCCATGACCCCACTGCATTTCAGTAGCTCTTGGCAGCCCTCCTAAGATTTGTCGCAAGAGGGCAGCATTGGGCCAGACCTTAGAAAGAACTAAGGTAAATAGTTGGCTTCATAAGGGAAATGGTTAAGATGAAGCAAGAGTAAGGCCATTCGTGGGTGGGAGACAGTTCTTCTGAAGGACTCCGTGGGCCCATGCGACAGTGGAAATACTGGTTGGTACAGTGGCCAGGGAAGTGGACAGCTTACCATTGATCTTTTTCAACAGCTGGTTAGCCTCAAAGTCATCGTGGTCTGCATTCTCCTGAGGAATGCCCACTTTGCTGGTGAAGTAACTGGAGAAGGCACTTGAGGTCCCAGAAGGGGTTGGGTCTCCCTTCCTTGCGGGGACGACAGGAGGCTGCCGCAGCTGCAAGTCCTTAAACATTTCTTTCACTTCCTTGACTTCTTTGTCCCCGAGTGGGTCCAAGGCAACGAAGGCATCAGTGGAGACGTCCCGTGGAGGGCCAGTTCGGGGAGGTGGTTGAGGAGGAGTGACCAGGAGAGAGGAGAGCATGGAAGGGGGCTGGGCAGATACGGCAGGAGCTGGGAAAATGTTGCTCTGGAAAGGGTTTCCCAAGGGGCTCGCTGATGACCAGGTGTTGGGTGGCACAGATGCCGATGCGCCCCAAACAACAGGGGCTGCAGGGGAAGTCGAGGCTGCAAAGGATGAAGGCTGGCTCCAACCTGCAACCGCTGGGCTTGTGGTAAAGACCATGGGCGGAGCGAATCCTGGAGGCTGGCCACCCACCATGGCTCCCGGGACCACCGAAGTGGACTGACTGAACACTAGAGACGTTGGGCTCCAGGGTCCTGCCTGAGGGGGTGTCATCTGCACCCCACCTGAAGGAAGTGAGAGAAAGCGCTGATCAGGAGACGGTCTTGAAGGGGATGTTCAGTTTCAGAAAACACGACTCTGGGAAGCATTTATAAACATCTGCGTGGCAAATGCCTTCTTTCAGCCTTGAGGCCGCCACGGAAAATCATCCCTGAGAAATGAAATCACCTGAAGATTAATGAGCTAATGTAGTACTGCTAGCATCCAATTGCAGAGTATATATTTTTAACATTTTTTTGAAAGGCTTTATTTATTTTTAGACAGAGGGGAAGGGTAGGCAAAAGAGGAGAGAAACTTCAGTGTGTGGTTGCCTCTCGTGTGCCACCCACTGGGGACCTGGCCCACAGCCAAGGCATGTACCCTAGGTTGGGAACTGAACCGATAACCCTTTGGTTTGCAGGCCAGCTCTCAATCCACTGAGCCACACGAGTCAGGGCAATTTTGAAGCCCCTTTTTTTTTCTACCTTAAGTACCTAGTCATGAAAAAACGAGCCCTTATTATACAGACACTGATGCATTTTATGCAGCTAGAACAGAGCCTGTCAATCGGATCAACTTCTTTGTTGCATGAATACACCTACATGCACAAACCAGGATGATTACGAAGTGATTAATTAAGATACTCCACAGGGTGTCTGAGCCACTGATTCCATCTTTTCATTTGGCGGCTGTCTCCGGTCTGGTCTTATGGAAACCAGCTAGCATGCATGTGCCTTAGGCCTCAACATGCTTGCACCCTCAAGAAACCCTTTCAAAGTTGCCTTGCTTTTAAATGCTGCCAAGGTTGGTCTCGTTATATAAAAGGATGAAAACACTTGTTTGGTGCCAAGATAGTACAAACACGGAGGAAAGGTTGGTTATCCTGGGAGAGCGACTTCAAATAAAAGTGCTCCCTGCATGTGTCACTCACAAAGCTTCGCTAGCAGTTAGACCAGAGCAGAGGGGAGGGGAGGGAGAAGAGACACCATGAAGCAGGAAAACCGCCTGAGGTAACTAATGGCCTGGGGATCTGATCTCAAAGGGGGACGCGCTCCGTGTCCTGCCTCCCGGCCGCATCAACTAGGACTTGCCGGAACCACTAAAGTCCAAGTCTCTCCCATGTTCCACACCCTGTTCTGGAGATGCTCATCGCCTCCGTCTTGTTCAAATCTGGAGGGCGTTTTCTCTCCTGTCTCTTCCCGAGTGTATCAGTGACCCGGTTACAGGGTCACCACTAACAGAAAACCTACATTCAGCCTCAGACCTATTCTCAAATGATGCTCTGCTCTCAAAACCTACTTGCTCTGAGCTTTGGAGTGGAGCATGCTTTTATCATGAAAATTTTCTAACCCAACTGAGGCCCTCGAACTCGAGTGAGGAATGTTTTTGTTTCCGAAGTGAGAAACATTTTGAAAAGGGTATGCAGGGGCTGATGGAGCAGGGTACTGCATCTTGAGTTTCCCCAGTATTGGAGATTGGTGTTGATTCAAGTCTGTATCAACACGAGCACCAGCCATCTGGCCACGCGCGCATATGGTGTGCTCATGGAGAGCAGCGGGTTTCAGGAAGGGTCCTCTTACTAATTAACATGCTTATGTTTGAGGTGAGGGGACTGGGTGCGAGGGTATTAGTTACTAACCTTGGGACAGTCACAGTGTGTGACAGGACAGACTAAAACTCAGGCGCGCCGGCTCCGAAGCCAGCAGCCTCGCCTCCTGCTCTGCCTCTTTGGCAGAGCCAAAGGCAGGACTATTTGTTTTTAATGGAATGTTAATTCAAATATTTATTTTACAGATACAGTATTGGATGTCATTGACACTGAAGCATATACATACTCCTTTCATAACTAACCCAAGGGAAATTTCTCTTAGATTGCATAATATAGGCTTCTACAAGTGAGTTGATTTTGAACAAAGTTATTTCTAGCATTTTGAAACAAATTCATTGAAATTTCATGAACTGATCCCAGAGTCACTCACTAATAATTTACACCAACTGGGTGCTCCAACTGGGTAGAAGGTGATCATCTCCCGTGCCGAATGGCTTGCCTTCCCGTAGGGAAACGTGCGGCCTTAGTCGGAGATGGTGTTAGTGGGAGTGGGGGTGAAAGAGAAAGACACTGAAGTGAAGGCTTCCCCAGGGCATACCATGCCAGCCTTCATCCCCATCTACCAGATTCCATGTGTTGTGTTTCCAAGATATGTATCTAAGGCCCCGGAAAAGGTAGAGGCAAGAGGTTTAAAAAAAAATAAAAGGAGAGTTTTGGTTAAAAAAAAACAAACAAAGTTAATTTTATTTCCTTCTGATGCTAGATAAAAACACAGGGTAGCTAGTGAAAGCGGAAGGCTCAGCTTTCTCCAGCCCCCTCTTGCCGCCGCCTTCCCCGTCCTCTCCCCCTGCCTGCCCCCAGTTCTCCAGGGGAGAGAGTCCCCCAGCTGGGTGCAGCTGAAGCCAGACCTGCGACCTTCCAGGGTTTGGCGGAGGATCCCTGCGAGTGGACAGGGGCTACACTGTAGAGCTCAGTTTGGGTCCCGTGTCTCAGCTCAGAAGAATCATCAGTATTCTGCTGTTGTGTAGCCTGAGGCCTCCACAGGGGCACCTAGCCAAAAAGCTTCACTTTGTCTGAATAAATGAACAGTTATAGGGTCCAGCTGTATTTCCAGGCTGACTTGTTAAGTATTGGCTGTAAAAATTCTTCAGGGCATGATATTAGACTACAAAGCTCTGGGATGTGATCTGGCCGCAGGCCCCGCCTGCAAGCTCCCTGCACTTCTGCAAGGAAAAGCATTAACCGGCTCCACTTGGGGATACAGGGAAAAGAGCAAAGCAGAAAGGGAAACCCCCAGGAGATGCGAAGAGCTCAGGGAGAGTGTCCTGATGGTACAAATGCAAGCAGAGCCCTGGGACACGTTGGCTCCTCACCCCCTCTTGGGTTTCGGCCGTTGGGCGGTTGGATGACAACGGTCCTCTGGCTACACCCTACTCCAGATATGCTTAGACAGATGCAATAGGACAGAACCACCGTATGCTCCTTTGCAGGAAAGCAGAGAAAGCAATGAGACAGGGTCCTGCTGACTGGCTCTGCAGGAGGAAGAGGAAGATCCCTGATCAAATTTTACAAAATGAGGAAGAGAGCCCCTCTTCACCCGCTCCCGGGATGAAGCCGACTGGGAGCTCAGAGCGGTGCCAAGAAGCAGAAATCCGAAGAGAATCCCCTGCAGGGCAGCAAGGGCTATTGTCGAGGTTTCTGCAGACTGTGCCGCAGGGGCAGGAAAGACCAGGAGGCTGTGGGTGGAGAGCAGCCGGGCCAGCCCTCAGCCGGGTGACCTTGCCCAGCGTCTGCCGCAGAGTGGCTCCGTGGCTCACGTGAGCTGAGGACACGTTTATGAAGGACAGCACCAGCACATCCTAGCTCTCCGACACAATCCCACTTCTTCCCTTATCTCCGTGCTCTTTTCCACCCCAGGTTTCTAGTATTTGTCTTCGTACTCTATGAAGACACTCAGCCGGGCAAAATATTGGCAAGGAACTGCTGACACTTACACATGCGGAGACTGATAGGATATAAGCTTGCCCCACACCCCCCTTAGGCCTAGGGGCAGAGCTGGGCTTGGAACCTAGGACTTCCATTCTACGACTTACACTTGCGTCAGACTTCAATCACATCCCTCTTGGGGTCCAAGATATGGATTCCCAATAGGGTATCCATTTAATAGGGGACAGTGCTTTGATCTCAGAATGGCAACTTGCATAGAGGACATGCATGTTGTTACTTTTTCAACAGAGATGATAGTTTAAGACTCTGCCATCTCAGCCCCATTCCTCCCATAAAGCTGGTCTGGGCTTCAGACTCCCTTGTAACTGTCTTCAGTAAGTTGTCCCTTGGTCCAAATAAGTGCCACATTGAGAATGGATTTCTTCTCATGCCAACTCAAGGAGACGAATTTCATTTACAAGTCAAGGGTACCAAATGCGGGTGGGATGTTAAAGAAGTAAAAGTAGGAGAAAGGTTCCCTAGGTCGCTAACTTTTCTGTCCCTGAAACCTCTGTGGTTACACACTACCCTCGCCCTACGCACGATCACCCTAATAGTGACAGTCACCGAGCCAAGCCGGACTCCCTCTCGGGCACTTACCAAGACCCCCGAGGGGCCCCGCAGGGGCAGAGGCGTTGGTCTTGAAGAGATCCAGAGGGCTGGCCTGTGGGGTTGCAGGGTGTCCGGTGGGTGACCCCTGGCCTGGAGCTTCTGAGTCGGCAGGAGCGAAGATGTCTGACGTCAGCAAGTCATTGGCTGGAGACTGGCGGGGGTGGAGAGGGGCGGGGTGGAGAGGGGTTACTCGGGGTCAGAGAAATGCAGCCTTATTCCGTCTCCTACTCTGTCCTTCCGAATGGGGGACCACACGGAGGGAAACTGTTTCCGATTACCGACAAACTACTACAAAAAGCCAACCAGCCAACCAAACACACAAGACGAGGATCTCCACAATAGGCAGAATATTGGATTTTGGACTCTCAAAGGGAAATCTAATTTACTTATTTTACACGTTTGTATCTGTCTGGTCTCCTTATCCGCTAAAAGCTTGAAGCTGGGAAAGACGGGACCACTGTAAATAAGTAGCTTAAATATCTTTGATCATTCTCGTGGATTTGAATCCATAAGATTAACACAGCGGCCTCGTTGTTAGGCCAGCCGACACATTCCAATGACATTTTGAAAAGCATCCAGACACCGCATTTTGAATGGCTTTTGAATGAAACAGTGATGGTAAATACATGTTCTTGTAAGACAGCGGATTCGTCAGTCCACTTTCACCACAGGAGACAAACTCGAGAATTGAACAGCACCACGTGGGACACGAATGCACCGTGAGTGGTGCGTGCGGGGCGTGGGTTAGTGTGGGGAAGGTATGAAGGGAATCACAAGGACCCCTGCCCTCCTCTCCCCGTGGGACCGTCGAACTTACCAGAGGTACAGAAGCATAGCAGCATTAAAAATGAAAAAACAAAAAACGTGTGTTTAGTTAATAATAAGAGACAAGACATGCGAACGGAAAGCAGGGGCGACAGACATTGCAGAGTGAGAAGTCTGCAAAGGGCGGTGGTTAGAGGAAGGGATGCCTGCAGGACAGGGGCTCGCCCTGCCTTCTGTCCCACAGCCGCACAGGAAGCAGCAGCAGCAGCAGCAGCAGCAGGGAAGACCGCTCGCGCATCCTACCACCCTTCGACACTGAACATGCAGTCGGCCAACGGACATGCAGAGATCATTCACCTTAGCAGTCCTTCTGCCTCTTCCCGGTTTGGTACTTTGTGGAGGTGGGATAATGGCTATGGAGTCATGTGCTGAGGACTGGACCGAGCTTTCCAAGTCCTGCTTTATGCCATTTGGGACGGGCAGTCCTTTGGGAGGGCTTCCCACAAAAGGGTTCAGGGAGGATTTGACATGGAAGCCGTTCTGTTCTTTTTCAGACACCCCGTTCTGAGTTCTCACTGCTGGCTGTGCCTGTGTCTGTGGGCTTGGAAGGGGCCACGGGTCTGCCTGAGCCTCCTGTTTGCCAGTCCGGTTAGAGATTTGGTCAAACTGCTGACCGAAGTAATCAGCGTCCCCGTTCAGGGGCCCGTTACTCAGGGGAGGGGACAAGCCCCTCAAATCCTCTGTCTTCTGATCTGGAGATTTGAGAGAATCAAACGAAGAGGGTGGCGATTGGTCTTGTTGTGCAAAAGGATCATCGCGGAAAGGATCAGGATTAGGGGTGGGAAAGAAATTGAGATTGGCAGAAAAGGCATTTTCGGGCAAGAAAGGTGCCTGAGGCTTTGGTCGAGGAAGAGAGGAGGAGGTGACGCCGTTTGTTAAGAATGAATTTTCTCTTAAAGAATTCTGATTGGTGTTGATTTCAGAGTTTAGGTCCACTAACAGGATATCTTTGCTTTCCTATCACATTTGGAAAGAAAAGAGAAAAAAAGGAAGTGTTAGTCCATTTTGTGACTTCAAATGAGAAAGCTACATAAAGTGACCAGAAGTATCAAAATTCACATCTGATTTTTTTTGGTCTTGGCTAACTGGTTGACCACGACCTCTTCCCATCGCCTCTGTGAGTGCATTTACTAGTTGAATAGGTCCTCCCTGTGCTCCCCCCATCCCATGCCCTTTTATTTATGTCTCAACTTCATTGGCCCCTTATTAGATGAAATCTTACTGCTGTTTACTTTACTCACGTCACCGCTCAGCCTTAAGACAGGCTGAGTTCCCCATCATCCTTGTTTTAATTCATGTCTCTGAAAGTCTTAAAGGGAATCACCTGTGAGTGGCTCCAAGGGATTACCTAGCTCTACAAAGCTGGAAAGGAAGACAAGATCTCCAAAGCCCAGACCACTTCCTACCTGAATGCAGTCCCTTCCGTTGTACCTGCGGGGCACAGAACCTCACCTCTCTAAACGAGCACACTTATTGGCTAATACATTCATATTGTACAGTTCTGGCTGTAATAAAGTTGAAGGTCAAATATATCTCCCTGTAATTGGTCTTCCCTTTTGGGGGTGGAATTTTCCTCTTACATCACAGACTGTCACGTACGCCTTTTAAAATCTTTAAGGGTTTTTTTGAAAGTGCTAGCCCAGTTAGATCTCTCCTCCTCATCATCCTAGTCTCTCCTCTGGACACGCCCTTTGGTCTAAACCTTTCTGAGAAAGCGATACTCAAAATAGTGATCTAATATAACGTAATATATCACAGTAACCTCTCACATTAGAGCGACCTTTGTTGTAACAGTAATCTCATCTATTTAGTGGAGAAGTTCAACTATTCTTTAATTTATCTTTTCTTTATGTATAATCTAATCTTTAATTTATGAGTAAAGTGGAGATACTGGTTTGAGTTCATCTGAAAGACATACCAAATGCACTCCTCTACGAATTTTATTCTTTATCACTTTCTGGTATGATAATTATTTGGACTCACAGTTGTTAGATAAGATATCCTTCTTGGCATAAAAGCAGCACATTTGGTTAATCTGACAGGTCTTTATAAGCAGTTAGGAATCACTCCGGGTGAAAGTCCACCCGCTGTCATACTGATGGACTTTCCTCCCGGCTGCCTTCGGTTCACTAAATGCTTAATGCTGCTAGCCACAGAGAAATATGAACAGTAAAAACACCTATCAAGTGGAAGTTGGAGTTCTAGCATTACCCTGAAGAGACAACTAAATATTTTGCTCCTTGAAACAAGAGCAACCTTGAGGGAATATAAAATTCTCAAAAGTAAAAAGGAGGTCTGAATAAGCCTCTTCGGTTTTAAGAGAAAAGAGCACACCTTTAAAAAGTCTAGGCCCTAAATCAGACCTAATCTGTCTTTGGCTCTCTTTACTGCTAGGTATAAAACACAATGTTCAAAAACCAGCTTTTCTTTTTATAATCAAAAGAATTTGCCCTGGCTGGCATGGCTCAGTGGATTGAGCGTGGGCTGTGAACCAAAGTGTCGCAGGTTCGATTCCCAGTCAGGGCACATGCCTGAGTTGCAGGCCATGACCCACAGCAACCTCACATTGATGTCTCTCTCTCTCTCCCTCTTTCTCCCTCCCTCCCTTCCCTCTCTAAAAATAAATAAATAAAAAATTAAAAAAAATTTGTCAGAAGAAGAGCTTGTCATTAAAACTCATTTTTTAAATCAAAGAAATAGATCAGAAGATCTCTTCATGGAGGGGTCTTTATCAATCAAAAGGTAGGGGAAAGCATATTGCAAAAGCTTGTGAGTTCAATATTTATTGCTTTATTATGGGCCACCTCCGGTCAGAACAGTTGGGTGTTCACAGCTGGCAGAGTTCTTCTCGAATACTTCGGGAGAAGTTCTTAGGACACCCAACAGGAGCCACAGGGTTAGACTTCTGAACAGTCACCCTATAAGCAAAATGCATACGGCTCTCCTCAGGGCAGGGTTGCGGTTCGTCTGAGATTAAGAGCCCAGCTCACAGCCTACAACTGAAAAATGCAACCCCCCTCACCCACCCCTCCTCCCCACCCCAGGCCAGAACTTCAGGACGTCTTTGTTGGACGTCAGCACTGCATCTACTAGGCCACCGTCAGAGGACCTGAGGGACAAGCCCTGGTGCCAGGGAAGTAAAATACAGACCCCGCTTTTAAGGAGCCCCGGTAAGAGGAGCAGCAGGCCACTCAAGAGGTGTCTGTGCAGAGACCAGGCTTTTAAGACTGAGCGGCATGGCCTCGCTCTTGTCCGCACGGATGTTTTCACCTGTCATTCCAGCCTGCCAAGTCCTGGACTTGCCCAGTCAAAGCTTTCGGGGCCTCCTGCTGCTCCCTATGTTAAAACAAGCTTCGTGAGCTCGACTTTCAAAACGTCCCACAAGGGGATCCAGTTTGCTTTGACCCTGACTACACTCAGCTTCAGGTTATTCATGGCGTCTCGCTTCCCTAACACTGCCCTGATCCCATCCCTGCACCGCAGTTAATCTCCCTGGTGAGGAGCCATGCCTTGCATTTTATGAGAATAACCGTGCTTTTGAATGGTCAAAATTTTCAAGTTAGAATATGTCTCCCCCCGCCCTTTCTCCAGGTTTTTTTTTTTTTAAGTTTTTCAGATCGGTATGGAAGAATATAGTCCAAGTAGTTTTTCAATAAAAATTACAACCTAAGGAATGCTACATAATTTGCAACATGAGTTTTAGTTGAAATGCATAAAACTATTCTGTATAAATGTTGGGGGAGGGACAGGGCATGACCAATAAAGTCTGGGTAATTTAGATTTCCTCCTCTCTTAATCTGTACTGCAGCAACCATTGTGAGATTTGGACACTTTTAAACATGCTGGTTTTATCAAGCAGAGGTAAATCTATTTTGTGACCTATGGATATAAAGTCACTCTGTAAGAACACACCAGCAAAGTCTGATCAGCACATGATTAGCACTGTTAGGATTCTCTTACTTATCAGATACCACGTGCTTCGATGGTGTTCATCCCTTTAATTGATTGTTAGTGCAACTAAAACTTGAACTTTATTTTCATAAGCCAGAGATTCTTAGAATGCATGAAGTCTAATATCAATGAGACTCGGGATTACTCATGTTGCTTTTCATGTCCTTTTTCAGAAACTTCTAGAAGGCTACAGAAACAGAGGAAGCCGTCGGTGCTTCCTTGCCTGCCCCACCGGAATTCTACCTCATAGCATCAGTGCTCTGATCTCCTTCAATAAACCTGTTTGAAGGTCAGTTACGCTTAGAAAGTGCATCATTCAGACAGGAATTTACTTTGGGAAGGGGGCTACCCGTGGATGAAGGGTGAAGTTGCCTAGGAATCAGAAGGACTTCAGAGCTAGCACGGGCCTTTCGGGGCTTCTACGCCAGTCTTTCAAAAAGTTTATCCTTAGAATGATAACAAACATTGTGAAAAATGAAATGTCCTGTAGACAAGTGTGTTAGTCCCGATTGCTCAAAAAACACTAAACATTAAACAGGCATCTCCGGTGTAGGATTGCTGGGGCCTCTGCCATGCTGTTGTCCGGTGTGAGCCTCATGGGGCTGGGTGCTGAGCAGGGTGTGGAGGGGGCCCCTGCTCCTTCTCATCTCCCGGGCTGGGGCAGTTACGTAAACGTTCACAGGCCTGGCCCTCTCTGCAGCACTCAGGGGGCGGTGAGGCTTACCCAGCCCTCCGTCTGCTGTGGCTTTAATTCCAGTGACCTTCTTGGTCATATAGGTTTGCTCGCTAATTCCCTGATGTGAGAGACTCCTAGATAGACAGTGATGCCCTTTTCGTCTGGTTCATGTTCAAGTCCAGAAACTCACTCAGAGCTATTAGCTGACCCTCTAAAACTAGATAAATACCCTATAATTAACATCCACTAACAAACTTTGTAATTGGTTTTACTGTTGGCCTCTCTGCGAGATACTACACTTCATGATGTCCCTGACATTGCGTGTCTCACCATTGTGCCTGGCAGGGAGCATGTACTCAAGAAACTGTTCAATAAGTAATAAAAGGTGTAAAAAGCCATTTAAAATTACATGGTTAATTTCCCTTGAGGTCTGTTTTGGAAGTTCTGAGACTTGGCTTTTAGTGTTGCATTTGAACCCTTTTTCTTAGGTCCATGAGCTTTTTTCCTGAATCATTATTTCCTTATCTGTAAACAAAAATACTGGTTCATGCTCACAAAGTTCTAATGAATCAATCAATATTAAGATCGATACATTATAGCATCCTATAAAACATGAGAAACTTTCAAAACACAACTGAGTCCTATGATATTTATTTTAAGTCTTACTTCACACCACACTTATGCTAAATCACAAGAGGAAGAACAGACAGTAAACGGAGAGGCCAGGAGGCTTTACAATTAATCATCTAACAGGCGTATTTCCTCCAAGTAGGCTTATGCCAAGAATTATTATTCAGTTCCTCCTTCTCATCCTCAGTAATACCATGAAGGACTACATTGCCTGACCTATTGCTCAGATTTAACTAAGTAATATTAATATATCTGAATTAATGCTGATAGGTTCCCATGGTGGCTTAAGATGCAAATTTGTTCTAGTAGCCATTTACACTTTATGCAAAAAAAAAAAATCAGCAGTCACCTTCCAAGTTTCAATGAGATGCTCAAGATTTCTGGCTAACTGCCAACTTGAGTCATAGATGTCATTTCCATTACATTGCAAATTTAAAAACAGACACTTACTGTTGCACTATTTAGGTCAGGAGGTGTAGACATGTCCCCAAACAAATCCATCTGGTCAACAGCCTTAAAAAAGTATTTTGGATTAGATTCAGATGTGTCTACCAGAAAAGATCACTTTGTATATTGTCGAAGTTGCTTCCTAAACTAAACAAAAGTGTAGGAAACCACCTGTCACCATTGGATTTTCATTTAACTCATACAGATTTGATATTAGGCTATTTAGGTCAGGAAGTGTAGACAGGTACCCAAACAAATCCATCTGGTCCAAACTCTTTAAAAATATTTGGATTCGATTCAGATCTGTTTACTAAAAAGATTACTTTGTATATTGATGTCAATGTTATACGAATGTTTAGGGAAATAGTTCTTGCAATTGGACTTCCATACCGATTTTGTATTTACAACATCTACAGGAAGTGAAACCCATGATCAGGTAAGTAAGAATCATAAAAGGTCACATACATACCAATTTTAGTTTGTTAGCTTGGTCATCATGAGTCATTAGGGTCTCGCTTCCATTCTGAAAAGATGGCAAATGGTTATGGGTTTAGTGGGCGAGTTTTACTTTCCTAGGGTGCTGGCTAGCTAAGCAGGTACAGTTTGGGCACTGATCATTCAACGGCACGACTCCCCTGACCAGAGGGTCATGAACAGAGTGAGTGATCAGCCAGAAGGGAAGCATGCTGGGCAGGCGGCAAACAAAGGCTCCTACACATCATACACGCACAATCCACAAGAAGAGGAGATGCAGTTTTACCTCGACTGCATTTTTGGCTTCTTCCATCTAAAAAAAGACACAAATTCAGTGATCTTAGTCATTATAGTTAAAGGGACTTAAATCAAAGAACAAACATACCTATGGGCTCACAGGCGTAAGCAAGAGAGACTCTCGCATGCTATCTCTGCCCCACATTACCCTGCCCTTTTCATAGCAACACTGGGTTTCAATAGTTACTGGACTTAAACTTGGTAGTCGTGTATAGTCTTTAGAATCAATGTGAAGCGTGGAGGGAGAAAAGACAGGCATCAGGGACTGGAAATCAAAGTGCCTAAGGATAGCATCTATTCATTACTCTGTTGGGAATAGCAGATGATACATTTTTCTGCTTTGCACCCTTTGGAAAGCCCCATAGAAGCCAACTCTCCAGATAAGCTATATGTTTACATAATGTTCAAATATGGTCCTGAACACTGACTTAAGTTTAATAGGACCTGTATTGGGTGGTACTTGCCTTTTTCTTTTCTTCTTCCTTTTTCTTTACATTGTAGATCACTTGAAAAAGGTCTTTGAGATCAATGACCAATGGCTCAGCCTGAAGTAAGAGAAAGCATATTTATTGGTATTTTCATCTTACGATTTTCTTCCCTTTGTCTCCCATCAGTTCTGATTAGTACTGTTTTCTTCCTTTCTCTTGAAGTTTCTTTCTACCCCCCCCACCCCCCGTTTCATGGGATATCACCACCACCCCCATCCCCATAAAGGACAGCAGGGGTAATAATTACTTAGATAAAATAAGAAACACCATGATAATCTTCCAAGTTCCTTCGGCACTTCTAGGAATAATTCACTACTATTCTAAAATCAGTATCGACCGCACCGGAAAGCCCATTCCATAATCCATGTGCCATACACTCCCCAGCGAAGTTTAAAAAAGATTCCTTAGACCAGTGAAGACAGTCATCCTTTGAATCATTGTTTGTTCTTCCTCTTATCTCCAGTTGTTTCTAGAAAGCTCTCTAGCTGAGTGACAGACGCTCCTGCGCTCCACTGAGGACAAGTTCCCCATCCAGGTAAACCTCAAAGCATCGCGCTTACCTGTTGTCCTGTTTTTATGGCGAAAAACTGATGCTGGCCTTCCGCTCCACACACGTAACCAAACGCCCGGTTGTCCGTCACGTCACGGGCGATGAAAGAAATCTTATTTACTGGATGCTCGTGCTCAATCACCTGCAAACGGAACCAGAAAAAGTGATTGCCTGGGAAAACTGGAGTCTATTTGTAGGCTGGCACGACTAAGCATCAGATGAGTGAAAAAGCTAAAACATTTGAAGACACCATTTTTCTACCTCTGGTTGAAGGCTAGAGCTATATTTATCCTGATTAGGGAGGGGCCCAAAAGGAACAAAGAGTAGCGAACCAAAGGGGGGAAAATGCCCCTTCTTGAAAAAATGATACTTGCATCTCTCTCCCCCAAAGATGTGATGTCACATAGAAGGAAGGGCAGAGGACTGGAAGACCAAGAATCTCTAAGGTGAAGATGGGGTGTATGACCTATTCCAAACAAGCGGACTCTCCCAGCCCAAAGGCAAACGCAAGGGAACGGCATAACTAAGCTGGAGAAGTGTTCACACGGTTCCTTTGACAATGGCTCAGAGCGGCCAGAGAGCAATTACTGAAGTATCATTAGAACAATTATCCCAAGTATATTCCGGAAGTTGCCAGATGCTGTCTTCAAATGTTTCTTAACCCCACTTAGATATCCAGACCTACTTGTGATGGGGTTAGTATTACCCTCCCTCTACTCCCCTCCCCCTTTCTCTTGGTCCTTCCAAGTGAACAGCGGGGCTCAACCCTTCGGCAATATTTGTAGGTAGTCAGAATGTGTCTTTGCTTTTGTTTCCAAACTCCTAAGGCCACTGGGAAGTTTATCCTGGCTATTGTAGGAGGGTTGGGAATGAGGGAATGCTTGTGAGGGAAACCGGCCACCATTCTCTGATGGGCTTGGGAAGGTAAGACATCAGGGATGAGGTAGAACGGCAACAGCAGTGCAGGCGGACCGGCAGGTGAATGAGCGCTTACCAGGGCTCTAGTGAACATGGAACCCTGGTTGGGCCGATGGATTTTGCATATTAGGTAGAGGGCATCTTTAGGAAGGAATAGAGAGTGACTAGAGGCCCCCCCACAGCACCCTGATACAATGGAGTATTTTACAGCAATGACAAAAAGTTACACACATTTGAAGTAGATGAATCTTGAATAGAGGCAAAAAGGAAGTCCTGGTAGACTTAAAATATGATCACTTGTTGATAAGGCTCAAAACCCAGCAAACACATTTATTCATACATGATAGAAAAACAGCAATGACAACAAAAAATGATCAAAGTCACCTCTGTGGGGTGAGGAGGAAAGAAAAAGAAAGAAGGGAAAACAGGGATCTGTATTACAGGTAACATTCTAGCATTAGGTTAGCCAATAAGTTTGCATGTGTTCAGTATAGTGTGGACAAAAGTAGGTTCACAGTGGTGAGTATGTGAAACACTGAGCTGATTCTTATATCACTATGTATTATTTATTATTAATTAAATACAACTGTAAACCTACTTTTGCACACCCCTGTATATTAAAATGAGACCCATGCATATGCCTATGATAGCATCACAAACCAGAGGTTAGAATTACTGTATTTTTTGGATTATAAGATGCACGTTTCCTCCCCCAACTTTGGCAGGAATAATGGTTGCTAAAGCTGCTGTTGAGTTCTGTTTACATTTACATTGGTGAAATATTATGTTATTTACATTATTAAATATTTTGCCACATTTTTTGCTTTAAAATTTTTTCCCTTATTTTCCTCCTCTAAAACCTAGGTGTGTCTTATGGTCTGAAAAATACGGTAATCTAGTTCTTGTACTCAGGGTCCAAAAAAATAAAAACTATCCAAGTGGTATTTATAGCATACCTGTGTTCATAGACCTGCAGTTCCCATCTATTAGAGAAAATACATTTCAAAACAAAGTGTCTTGACTCCTCATCTCCTACCCTGTTTTCTGCCTTTACCTCTGGAGAAGTAATACATGCTATTTTTTTTTCCCCTACAGAATTTGTTTCTACAGGAAGAGAAAAAGGAAGCTAAAACTTAGTTGTAAATTATTTGTCAAACTCCAGTGTCAGGAAGTATCAGTGAAAGTGACTTCTTACCCCAGTTTTCTCATCGATGATTTTTATGCCAGAGAGGGAAATGTTGACCCAGATCCTTTGCTTGTGTTGTCCCTGAGACCGGCCAGCTGCCGCCATGCCCTGATGAGGTTGGAAAAACAAGGGAAACATAGTTAAAAGCACCCTAAAATGCTTCTCATACTAAACATTTAAAGGGCAGCCTTGTTTTTGGCTTAGTTTCCCGTCTCTGAAAGGCTTGGGCCCCCTCTGTGGGAGGCAGTAGGATGGAATCGAAGACGCGTGGAACCAGGGCATCCCTCGTCAGCTCTGCAAACCTGGGCAAGTCCTTCTAATTCCCTTGACCTCAGAAAGCCATTGGTAAGGACAAGGAGACTGGGCTAGAAGATCTTCAAAGATGTTTCTTCTAGACCTTGTCTTCTTTAACGAGTATGATTTAATTAGTTTCACACTGTGGCAGTACTAGACTCCGAAACTTGAGAAAACCAAATGGACTAACAGGGAAGAACACGGTTTCCAAGTAGAGTCCTGATTTTTCCCTGAATACTTCCAGGGTTGCAAATCTGACCTGCCCGAAAGGGAAAGGCATGTAGAGTCCTGTTGTCCTAGAACCACACCCAGCATATGCAAATGAGCTCACGGCTCCTCAGAGCACGAGGTGCCCTTGGGTCAATGATGTGATTGGACATGTTTATTTTTCTTTCAAATAACTGAGATACAGATACAGGTAAACTTCTGATATAATTCCCTCTGTTGGCTACCGGCTGACGACAGAGACCGAGCATGCTTTCCCTCTCTTACCTTGAGTTTCATCATAGAATCTTGGCTCATTTTATCTCCCCTTGCATCGGGCACATCATCGATGCCAATCAGCTTGGCCTTGTATTTGACACCGTCGCCTCTGAATCTGGCCAAAAGATACTCATCTGTCTTTTCTGAGCCTGAGAAAAGGATAAAGTTTATAAAAGTATTTCAACGTTGACCCCATATATAATCAACTATGTTTCAGATTTTCCAAATCAGAGTAATGTAAATCTTGATTATACTATGATTGAGCAAGTGTGCGATATTCTACTCTTATCTTCCCTTCCTTTGAGTGGAATCGTGCTCTGTAATGCTACGCTCTGTATGATGTTGGGGTAGGAAGAAAATAAACTCTTGAAGGTGCAAAATGGACTGAATTATGGGAAACTTATGGAAATATGTGAGGTGGCACGTGGGGATATTCATTATAGTTTTAAACATATTTTTAAAAGAATTTATAAAGAGATAATGCTTTTGTTTTTAATGAAAGAAAAATAAGGCACCACACAATTTACTAAAATTTTGAACTGTCAAAATAAGGCAGGAGGAAATTATGGGTAAATTTATGTGAAAATCATTTAAGATAATTATCCCCTCTTTATAACTTCTGCTGCTTCTCTTCAAAGGCCTGTGCAGCTGCATTCCCATTGCTAAAGTGTAGGAGCAAAAGGCAAGCAAGTCACAGAACATTCTCAAACTATACATGATCAAGAACTCTGGCACGTTTTAGTGGTACTTCAGGTCAAAAAAGAGAGTCTAACAAAATGAAGATTTTGATTTTTAAAAAACTGCCAAGTAATAAATAGGTTACTGAAAGATAACTGTATAATAATCCATAGTTGCAAGTTAGGGCAGTCACAGGATTCCGAGGGGTGTCTTATGTGTGGAGTGAACCAAACTCCAGCTCTCCTGTTCAGGGGTCCTTGAGACTAGACTGAGGTCAAAGCAAGGCCAGGGCCCGCTCTCACTTTACTCTGAACTTCTCATTTGTTCTCAGGTAACCACCGCTAGCTCCCTCACCGGCCTAAAGAGAATTTGTTTCTTCGTACCTTTCCTTTTTTCCTTCTTCGACAGCGCTTTTGGGGCGGCCTGTTGGTCAGGCTGGCCGTTGGTTGTGCTCGTTTCTACTTCGTTAGACATGGCAAGAAGGCAGGCAGCAAACTCCAGCACCAGCAGACACTTAGTGACACCCGCAGATCCCCGGCGGAGGAGTCTCAAATGAGCATAACCTACTGCAGACACCTGTAGGCAGAGTTGAGGGGCGTGATGAGATCATGACGCAGCAGCAAACCCAGACTTTGGGCCACAAGAGGCCTGCAACTAGGGATTGGCCAGTGCAGTTCTTCAGAACTCGTTTTGTTCTTTCTTCTCTATTAGACTAGGTGCTGAAAGCAGGGGAGGGGGTAAGAGTGTTTCCTTTGTAGTTTCCAAAATAGAAAGAAGGTGTCTACCAGATTTTTCTTTAATCAGTTGGTATCTGCTAACATTTAATGATCATCTAGCTAAGTTGTTAGTGTTGGATCTTTGGCATAAAAGCCTAGTGAGAAAGACGGGAGTCAAAGTGTGTTACACATGGGAAAATAAGGTTTCATAGTAAAATAGAAATACATTGAATGCTGAGCTTGAGAAAATGGCAACTGGCATGAGAAACTGGGTATTGTAAATCCAGGTTCTTCAAAAAATCTTTGAACTATAAAGGCTGTGTCAAGAATAGAGCTGTAAATTGTATCTTATTTATATTAACTTTTTAATTTTATTTATTATTTTTAGACAGAGAGGAAGGGAGAGAGAAAGAGAGGGAGAGAAACATCAATGTGTTGTTGTCTCTCATGCACCCTGCACCAGGGAACCTGGCCTGCAACCCAGGCATGTGCCCTGACTGGGAATTGAACCGGTGACCCTTTGGTTCACAGGCTGGTGCTCAGTCCACTGAGCCACACCAGTCAGGGCTTATTTACATTAATTTTAAAAAAATATTATGAGTCTGCATATGATCTCCAGGGCTACATACTATATTTTAGAAGACATCCATTTTTTACATTTAACGCTTGCATGTATCAGGGAGAAAAAGAATTTGTGGGGTGTCTGTTGTCCAGTTCATGGAGTATGAATACCTTTATGCTGTTATTTAGCATTACCATCCTCAAACCAGTTGTGGTGTGTGCTGTCATAAAGCTTCCTCATGTATCACAGTCAGTGAAACAGAAAAAGGCAGAGTCATTGTAAACACATGGGAGTGAACTAATGTTTCCATAGGTTTTTTTTACCTCCACAAGTCCGTCTCTACACAGCTCCTGAGAGAACTAGAGAAAAGTTACCTTTCTACACGGACCGAAGACCAAAGGCAAAGAAAAGCTACTCATAGTTTTGTAATCCTGGTAAGACCACCCATAGGCTCCTCTCCCCCGAAAAAGGCCCTCTTAATTCTGTGCCTATGGCACCCATGTTTTTGACCTTTTTAATTCAAGGGCCAAATGTACCAATGAGCTTCAGTTGCATTTACTTTATTCATGAATATCAATGTATTTTCCTGAAGGCCAGGACTTAATCTCTCCCTCTAAGAGTTTTTAAATAGTCCTTGTAGTCTTAATAGTCTTAAAAAGCACATATGTAGATAAATACATAAATCTATGTATGCTTCATGTTATATGAATTGTTTCATTTGGAGACTCAGCAGTTCATTTTGCTCCAAGACACATGAATCGTAGGCAGCAGAGAGCAGTCTCTTTGCAGGTGGATGTCTCACATAGTGGAGGACTCCAAGCTCTCTTGACCCAAGACTTCTTTGGAGGCCAAGCACGGTTAGCTTTTTACCTGTATTAACTCTGAGACATTTACAGTGAGTGACCCTGAGTATTATAATGGAGTTACTATTCTTTTCCTGAGAGAAAGCCGAGGCACAGAGGTTCTAACCTACACAGATGCAAACAGTATGGCCTGGTCTAGTCCAGGCTGCCTGGCCCCAAGCCAGAGTTCCTCTAGAGTGACACTCATGAACCACATCTGTGAAGTCTCATACTAGTGCCAGAGATGTTCTGTCACATACCTGTAGTGTCCCCCAGAAGATATGTCCAGTTCTAACACACTAACCTTTTCATGCGGCCCTATTGTACAAAAGGTATCAGCAGTTGTAATTAAGGATCTTGAGTTGGGATCATCCAGGATCTAGGAGACACCCTAAATCCTATAACAGATGTTCTTCTAAAAGAAAGGCAAAGGGGGATTTGAGACATAGAGACACTTAGAGGAGAAGGTGATAGGAAGACAGAGATAGAGATTGGATTGATGCCCCTAAAAATCAGGAATGCCAAGGAGTGCCAATGCCCACTGGGAGACAAGGAAGGAGGCACATGATGGCTTCTTTCTCAGAGCCACCCGAACAAAAAACCCTGCTGACCTCCTGATATAGGGTTTCTGGTCTCCAAGACTGTGAAACAATAAATTTCTGTGATTTTAAAACATCCAAGTTTTGGTCATTTGTTACGGCAGCCTTAGGAAACCGATACAGCACCTGTATTTGTATGCCTTGCTTGGTTTCTGTGGCTCCCGTAACTTGTTTCTTCGTGAGATGATAAATCCCTAGTCATATCCATACTCTTCCAGTTTCAGGAAGCCACAGGAAGCCAACAATCATTTTCTTAAGTTCAGAGAATTTATTCCAATGCAAGGGATACTTCCCACATTAACAACACCAGGGGGTGAGACAAAGCTCTGACCTAGGGAGCTATACATTGATATTCTTCCTCCTGCACCCTTGCCTTCTCCCCCGTGGGCCATTTCCAATACGGAAAACACTCCCCGTGACCTTGTAGTCCTCTGATCATCATCTATGATCCCTTCATGATTAAACATCTAAAATTGATGGTCCCCTACCCTATGCCTTTTCATGTGCCTTTCCACTCAAATGAATGTTCATCTCAATTCTAGTCTCAGAAGGTCAACTTCGACGGCTGATGGGTCTCCTGACCAATCCAATTACTTTGCTTTTCACCCTTTTGAGGGTATCTAACTGCATGCATCAGACACCTACGCCGTTTTGTGAGCTTCCCCCCCTACTTTTTGCTCCCATGCTAATCTCGAAGCCCTAGTCCATGTCTTGTGCTTGTTGAATTGGGAGGATCTGGACTTCTTTTTAAATAATGAAGTTCTTCTAAATCTTAGAATCATTTTGGAAGCTTTTCTGCTTAGTCTTGTGGTGGGGCACCCTTTGAATTTAGGACAGAGATGGCAGACTTTTTGTCTTGTTTGTGAGACTCAAATATTTTATCCCTCTTTATCTTCAATTCCCTTTCCTTTCATTCTTGCAGAACAGCCCCTAGTTCTTCTTTTCTCTCAGAACACTTTTTGGTTTTGGACCCCTTAACTTTTCACATTTTCTGAGCTCCCTTATCCCTTCACAGCCTGCCCATCCAGTTGCCTTATTGTCCCTGCGGCCCACAGATAAGACCTTCCCCCAAAGCTTTCCCCTCCCCCGCTCCAGTTCCAGTTGAAAAATCAGGTCACCTGGCCATAAGAGTTTGTTGGTCATCTTTGAAGCCTGCTATTGTCCTTTCCTGCAGTGTATTGTTTCTGACAAGAAACGACTGAGCCCATTTCATTGGCAAATTTTGTTCTAAAGTGAGAATATGTTAAAGGACTTTGAGATGTGCCACAAAGCACTTTGAGGGGCTTGGTAGAGGGAATGGCGGTGTGTGGTTGAGCCCTAAAAGTGATATAAGACGTAACAACCTCACAACTCGAGGCCAGGTGTTGAACCTAATGCTGTCAGATGGGGCCAGGATGGAAGGGTTCCGAAGTGAGCGGCACCACGGTACTTTGGTTTTAAGGAAAGTTTCTCTTCTCATTACAACTTTTCATGACACTGGACTTGTCTTAAAGGTGTTTGGGTATTTTTTCATACATCCTTTCAGTGTCTGGGAATGCGTTGTTATAAGGGGCAAGACAGGAAAAACCAGGGGAAAGGGTTGTGTTTTTTAAAAATATAGATTCCCTGAAGCAAAGGCGTGTGTATGTTGGAGGGCATGTTGCATTGCAGTAACCAAGGGTGAGTCTCCATGGTGGGCCACACAATTTAGAACGTATCTATAGTCCATGAAGTGACTGGAAAGTAGACTTTGCTGAGAGGCCCTAGGACTCAAAGATAACTCCTTTCTAAAGAAATAGTCAAGATTTCTTGAAAGATTTTAGCAAAAGTGTATATTCAGTCATTTCCCAAAGTTCCAAGAGCAAATCCCCCATGACAGACTTCCCAAACTCCCAAGTTACCATTTGGCATGTGGTCACAGGAGTCTTATTTCCAGAATTAAGTCCCTCTGTTGAGAATAATCAACTTAAGTCCAACATCTAAAATTCAAATATGTAATTCTTCCCACAGTGTTACAGAATTGTCAATTGCTTCATAAAACCTTTAGCAGGTTTTATAATAAGTTGATTTTTGAAAAGGATTTAGGCTGGAAAAGGGATCTTAGGGTCAAAAGGTGCCCTAATCATTTCCTCTAAGGCATAGATTTAAAAAAAAATCTTGATTACATTAAGCTATTGGGTCTGTTTTACAGCTCTAGGAAGGTAAAAGATTTTTTTATAAGGGAGAACAAGTGGGTGTAGGAGAACTAGGAAGCCATAGCTTTCTCATTCATCGGGTTGAGTCCCAGCGCCCCTTCTGACCAAGAGCACAGCAGTAATCGGGAGACACATGCAATGAACGTTATCTTAAGGTGGGAATTGCAAATTAAAGCTCAAGACATCTACAAAGGGTTACATGAACAGCTCCCCCTCTAAGCCTAGCTGAGTCTAGTTCTTTGGGATAGATAGGCTGTTTCCTTCATCAGAATCTTGAGCAGAGAAATAAGAAAATACACCTGGAACTGAATGAGGATCTAAAGTTATTATATATTCTTGACTCCTTGAAGCCTAATGTAGAACAGAAGGTTGTAAATGAGACTTTGTTAAGTCCACAACATTTGCTTCCTTTTGGGCAAAGATATGTAACTTGGACTTCGGGCTCGACAAACCACCCTTATAGGAATGCGGGGACTTCCCCTTTCTATGGCCTAAGAATCAGATGACTCGGAGAGATTTTGGAGCTTGCAACATCTTTTCTGAGAAGGCTATGAAAACTGTAAACCAGAAGCCTGTGTGAGTCATCTTCAGACAACTCTGTCCTTTGCACTAAAAAAAATCTGCTGCAGTTTGTTTAGCCTTTCAAGTGCATGCAAGACATCTAGTGTTTAGAGCTCTGGCGTGCTCAGCATAAGGACAAATTCGTGCAGAGACAAACTTGGCTGGCACCTTCTTATTCTTGCTTATCTTTTCCAGCGGCAGGAGTGTATTGGTATCAGCAATGGCACACATTAATAATTCCAGGGGTCTAAAGTTGTATCAGGACACCAGTTTGCTGCCTCCCTCCTAGTCTACCTGCTGACTCTAACTATACGGAACAGAGAAGAAACTGGTCAGCCTCAAAATGCTGGTAAAACGAGTAACTTGCCTTAAGAACTTATTGAATGGTAGACTCATTCTTCAAACTTGGTAGCGGATCTGTTTTTAACGTTCAGGGAAATGCGACAAACCCTAGCCTACCAAACACTGCAGACATTTCTCCTGACAGCTCTGTGAAGTAGAGTGTGTCTCTATCTTAGGTGTGAATAATGAAGTGGATTTGGTGACACAAGACCAATTGCTAAGAAGTGGCTGGGCTCAAAACGGAACATGATTTGTGTTCCTTTTTCTAGTATATATGCTGCTACTGTTATTTAAAAAAAAAGGTTTGCCCTGGCTGGTGTAGCTCAGTGGATTGAGTGCGGGCTGAGAACCAAAGTGTCGCAGGTTCGATTCTCAGTCAGGGCACATACCTGGGTTGCAGGCCATGACTCCCAGCAACCGCACATTGATGTTTCTTTCTCTCTCTCTTTCTCCCTCCCTTCCCTTTCTAAAAATAAATAAATAAAATCTTTTAAAAAAGTTTGATTTTAACCTGTGTTTTATAAGCTGCTTTCAAAGCCATAATCCCATTGACTTGAAGATACCGGTAAACTTTGCAGGGAGAGCCACATAAGTAGGAACCAGGAAAGGGAGTTAAGGGGAGTCGCAAACAAAGCCACACGCGCATCTTTAACAAGAGTGCCCAGGACTTTGTCCTGGCCAGAGAATGTGTTTCCTTGTCCTTTAGTACTTTATGTCTGTCTCAGCTGAGCTCCTGCACCAGGACATGTGAAATATTAACCTCTGAGGCAGTCCTCAGGGTCCAGAGGGCAGCAACAGCCTTCACCCCTATCTTCAAAGTAGCCTTTTGAGAATAAGCAGGTAGCCAGCCATGATGCAGTGACATCAGGCTGTTTCTGACAACTTGATGTAACACCTCTCTCCCTTAACTGTCGGGTTCCTATGCTTTTAGGAAGGCTCACTCTAGTCTGCCAAGGCTAAGCGGAGAAGACAGAAAGATTCATGCAGGCTGTTTCATGGGGGAGAGGAGACGGTCCTGATGCTCACCGAAAAGGAGTCCTTGGAAGGTTTTCTCGTAAATGCTGACACAGCTGTGCCGGCCTCAGGAGCAGCACATGGCTGAGTCTGGAGGCAGACACAAGTCAGGCATTTACAGACGGCTAATGTCACTGGGTGTCGCCCTTGGGAGGGATGCTGCGGGGCTTGGAGGACACACAGAACCCTGAACCAAGGGGCTTTTCCTTCTCTTCAGAACCAAGTCAGACCTTCACCCCCTTTTAGCCCTCTGGCGGAGTCAACCTGACTAATATTTATTGCTTCACCTTTGGCAGAGCTGTTACAAAAAGCCAATGAGAACTTATGCAGAGAAGCCGGTGCCCAGCATTCAGAAGGTGCTCAGCAGAGGGTTGCCGTGATCACATCAAAGCTGGGCTGCACAGGTGCTATGCTTGTGTAGCCTTATGCTGCGGCCAACGTTGCTTTTCCACAGCAAGTGTTTAAATGGTTTCAGAACAACTGGAACCGATAAGTAAACAGCTGGTAAATAGAAATATGCAGGGACACAGTGCTTTAAATAGTAAGGCCCTGGGTGAAAAGGGGGAGTTTGCCAATGCTGGCAATGCAGTCACCTCCTGTTCGACTCAGGCTTCCGAGCCCACAGAGGCAGGTTCTGATGGGAACAGGATTCTGGGAGCAAAATCTTCTCCAAGCTTTCCAGAGAAGTCTGTTCTAATGGACCCTGAGTCAAGCCTAAGCCTATATTGTTGCTACCAGTAGTTTAGACTTCTAACTCATATCACGTGGGGAAATTTTACTGGGGGGCCCCTTAAAATGTCACTGTCCAGGCTACACCCAAATTGATTAAATCAGAATCTCTGGGGAAAGGACGCAGGCATCAATATATTTTAAAGATTCCTAATGATTCTAATGTACTGGCAAGTTTGAGATCCAATGGTCTACTTTCATAATCCTGTGTGCTCTTAAAGAAATAGCAAGTGGGTTAGACTATTGAGCTGGAAGAAACTTAGGGAATAATTTGGTCACACCCTTTCCCTATAAAGATCAGGAAGCTCAGGGCAAGAAAGAGGGTATATATGTCTAATGGCTACATAGCTGACTGGGGATAGTGTTGGTACCAAGAGAAATCTAGATCTTAACATGAGACTTTACTGTCCTATTAAAACAACAACAACAACTATACTTTAAGAAAGTTTACAAAGCCTATTGCATACAGACTGAACTTCTACTTCATAGATATACCAAGCAAAGAACAAGAAAATTGCTTAGCAGAATAGTTCAAACATGGAATTTCACAGATGTTTTCTGAACCAAAACAGAAAAAGGGGTTGATGTGGTCTAATTATACATTGTCACTGGATTCTTTCTGGCCTAGGTAGCTGGAGTCCTACTTGGTTGAACTGGCTCATTAATGCTGATTTGGCTGCGGGGAAGAAAGTATTTGGCTAGGTTTGAGACGCAACTTGCAGATCAAAGAACTCAAATTTATTTCAGGACATTCTCTACTATTCAGTGCTTGGCCTTTTATGTTTTTGTTATTGTTTTTTTTTTCAAGCATGATAGGAAGTTTGAGTTCTTGAGTTGGCAACTTTCAATATTCTTGAGTCATCATGACCTCTCCTAATTTGGTACCCACCCCCACCCACTTTGTTTTTAAAATGTTTGTATTAAGAATATCTCCTACCAGACCTAAAGAGTGGCTAGGAGAGTTTTCGCTTTAAAAGTGAGCTTAATGCAATCCAAAAGAAAGTCCATTCTCTAGACTGGGCAATGCAACCAAATTCACTAGAAATGTCTAAAAATTGTTCACAGGTTGAACTGAACTATTAAGTTGATTATCAGCTTTGTCATCGTATTACTCAGTTGTTTCAGTACAATGACAACTTTGAACACTTTCCTGGGGTAAGAAACGGTAGAATGTACAGATTCATGGCGTGGGTCTGCTCTAGCCTCCTGGGAAAGTGAGGGACACAAGAACATGCTGATGCAAACACAGACCTGCAGAGGGGATTGAGGCTAGCCTCCTCCTTCACACTCACTGAGACTCTGTAGAAGAAAGTAGTGTTGGGATATTCCTCAGGTCTTTTGACCACGTGGCATTTTTGTGAAGATGGACACATAAGGTTTGTGATTGGCCTGACTGAAATTAGAGAGCGCCAACTTTAACACGCCAGCCAATCATCCGTCCCATCCCCGTTCTTAAGTGTGACTTCCTCTAGTTCAGACTAAACAGAACAGAAAAACTGAAATCCAACTTTCTATCTTTTAAGTCGCTTCAACAAAAGGAAGTGACATGGAAGTTTCGGAGGTTCAAAAATCATGTTTCCATCCTTGCTGTACAGTGCTGGCGTTGAATTGGGCAAGCTGTGTTCTGGTGTGGTTCTCCTGACATCGGGGATCGTGTGGATGGGGCTCAGCCAGGCTCCAGCACATGTGCTCTGCATATCTCAAGAGAGCAGGGCACGGCAATAAGTGGGTATAACTTGGCATAGAAGAGGGAATGGGGGTGGAGGGCTTCAGGTCTAGTGTGCAGTATGTTTCACTCCAGATCCACCAGAGCTCTGCATTTGGGGGTTAAGGGTCCCTGATCCTATTAAGGATATAGTATTTGCTTCCTTGTCTGCTTCTGTCTCTTTTGTACTTCCCATGTGGAAAAGAGAGATTGGCAAGGTAAAAACTGCATCCTTGAGATCAAGGTCATAATAGAAGTCCATGTTCACTAGCCATTCCTCTTTTTGTTAGAGAGATGTCGAGTCACCCGTGGAAGAGGGCATGAGTGATTCCCATGAATTCTGAGGAGAGGCTATTAGAAATCCACTGCTCTGGGAGGAAGGATAGTATGGGTTTTGGGGGGTGGGAGGGGCTTGACAAAGGCTACTCTTCCCCATATACCTTGGGCTTGGGGCTCAAAGGTAGCTGACAACCTGGTAAGTGTGTATAGCAAGCTAAGGCACTTCTGGGAAATGGTCCAACACGGGGTGGAGAGGTACAGGAGAAGGAAAACTCCTCATGGCTGGAGAATGGGTAGAAGGTAAGACGTCTAGACTTAACACCTGGGCTCAGAGGTCAGGGTCCCCATCTCACCCAGCCAAGGAGACACGTTGGCACTTGGAGCAGGCCTCCGTACGGTGGTCGGTGGGTGGCATGTGTGCACACACTGACGGGGCTGTGTGACAGGGGCTGCTTGACAACGTACCCACGGACTCCCAGGCCAGAACACTAACACTGTTCACCCCCGTTTTAACAGTGCCTCCCTCGTGTCTATCTATACTCAGCCAGATTGACTGCAAACATCTCATTGTTTCCACGTCTATCCTTTCTAAGTTAGGGTAGATACTTCTACCAAAGCTAAATCTGCTACCTAGTTCCAAGCTAGTCAATAAACAAGTTATATAAATGAGTCTAAGGAGTTTTTTTCTTAGAACACACAACATCAATTTGTGCTTTCTCATTCCCAAAGGAAATAATCCTGAATGAAGTCAGTACAATGTGAGTATATCTAGTACATGGGCATCAGGATACAATAGTTTATTCCCTTGCATCTCCCTGATTTCACCTGCAATGCTTGTACACATGAGTCTTAACTGTTAACTACATTCCGTCTTATGCAAGTGCCATTCAATAGTCATCTTGAAGATCTATGTGATGTTAAAAGAATTAAAAAGCTTGTTATTTACAAGCACTTGCATTTGAACACTGAAACTGTAAACACGAGTAGAATTATTTTGTAATATAACCACATCAGGGCACTTGAAAAGAAGGTGAGTAATCTTAAATTTTCCTCTCCCAAAAACCAGTGCAAGAAGCACAGCTTGCTATTCGGCTTGTTCTTAAGCAGCCTGGCTGAATTATGTTAAATCCTAGTATGGTTTTCCTTTCAGGCAGGATCTCACATTTATATAATCCTCGAAGCTATTGCTTGAATATTTCTGTTCCCATTCACAACTCACGATTCAGATACATGCTGTGTTTCAAAGAGTTTAGAGAAAGAAGAACCCGGCTGCTTGGTGACATCAGCACAGAGTAGCAAAACCAAGGGGTGTGCAGCAAGTGGCTAAACACAGGTGGAACTTCTTTCTGGCTACATTTCTGTGTATAGACCAAACCCATGAAAATGTTATGTTCGACTCTACACAAGACCAGTTCAAGTGATCTGACTCTAAAGCATTGTCTCTGGGTTCTAGGTAGCCTTTGCAGTAGAATACACCCATTGTTTTACTGTTCAGTCTACCCTCTGGGGTTGGCAGTTCCCTTCCCGGAGAAACTTGCCATTGGCTCACGTTCCACCATTGGCTCACACTCCCACAGCTGATATGATCTGTTCTGGTCGGGCAAGATGTCCAATGCCAACGGGCATTCGGGCTTCATCTCCGAAAAGAACGGTGCCCTCCCTACTCAACCCCACTAAGAATGTATTTTTTAAACCATTACTGTTCACTAGCACCTTCTGTGCTGGATATATATCAGTGATCACTCTAAGGACGATTCTTCATAATTTAGTTAATCTCCTTTAGAGAAGACTTAGTTGCTCTCAAAAAAGACAAAACAAAAAGGAGTCATGGGAGTCCATTAAACCTTTCAGGTTTTCTGAGAACCAGCAACCTGCTAACCAACCCTCTCCCCTCCTGATACCAGTGCTCTAGCATGCTGAAGGTTAGGAAATTTCCAGAATGCTATCTAAAAAGCCAAGGGATCTCTTCTAGAAGATTTAAGAATATAGGCTCATTTGCCTAGTTCTTCATTGCTGACCAAATTAGACAGGTCAACAGAGGAGAAATCCCTAGGTAATTTCAGGTTCTGGCAAACAAGGCAGAAAGGTGAGTCTGCCTACTTGTTTTTTTGCTTCTTGATGTAATGTGTTAACACTACTGCTTTCTTAAAAATTTAAGACACAAGATCCAAAAAAGGTTCTGAAGTAGCTAGGCCACCTGCTTTGAAATTGTGCATGCAGTTACACTGCTCAGTTGCTGCAGAGGGAGTACGGGATGGACAAAGTGGCAGAAATGCATGCATCCTGGAGCTAAGGTTCACACGCTGTCATTGTTCTCTCATTTTGGGAATCAGTATTGGACCAAATAATTACATGGGAGTAAATAAATTCATTTTTAAACTGAAGGATGAAAACATTCTCAACAGCCACACATTAATCCATGCTACATGAAACAGATCTGGGATTTTAATTGCTGTACAACTGAAACCACCACCTTGAACAACGAAGTGTCCTGATGTATTGAAGTTCATTCACCATGGAGATCCATGAGCACAGGCAGTTCCAATTACAATAAAAAAATCCTACTACTTAATATAGACTTTTACTTAAAAAATGCAAGTAAGTGAGACAGGTTTTGTTGCATGAATTCTGTATATAAATCCAAGTTAACTTGATCAAAATTATACCTGTTGGAATCATGTAAGTCATCACCACGAACCAGTCCTCCCTTCTGCAAACAGGTGTAGACATCAGTCTCAGGGATCATGAAGCACAGTCAGCAAGTTGGGGAGAGTAATTCAGGGACCCTCTTATCTAGCAGAGCTTTCAAGAAAATGTCACTCTTATGTGATCTTAAACATTAAAATGTTGTTACTAATCTACAGAAGCTTTCAGGAAGTCAATTTCCAAATCCCTTTTGGCAAGTCATTTAAGAGACTTCTACCAGTGCCATGAAGATGGGTGGTGACGTTTCAGAGAACTAAGGTAAGAGCTCTTGGGAGATAAAGGTACAGCTCACTGGTCTGCTTTCTCGGTTGTAATAATCCAAGAACAGAAGGAAAGTCCTGAGGTATTGCCTTAATCCATAGAGATTTCTACAACAAGTTTATTCCGGGATCTAAGGAGTGACTTGAAAGATTTCCTAACATACCAGTACATATTCCACTGGACTGTTTTCTTAAGTCACCTCTTCTAACTTTAAAATCTTTCCAGGGCTGAGCGAGGGGAAAAATCAAACCTTATACCCACTGCCTAAAAATAGGACATCTAAGAAAGTTGTCCTTGTTATGTCATTGGACAACATTTTCAAATACTCAGGTCTTGAATATTTCATTTCCCACCCCCACCATTTTGTAAAAAATAAAAAAGAGCTCCTAAGATGGCATTAACCGATGACTTAGAGGAGACTATAAAATTGCTATATTTTTCTTCAAACCCAACATACTTATTTTCACTTTTAATCTAGATATTCTTCTACACGATAAAAAAGTAACTAGTGTCTTCACTTTGTATTAATATGAAATAATATTCTACACAATATGCTGTTTCTTATAAATGCTATACCACTAGCCTGATAAACAAGTCAGTTTAGATATTTTAAAAGGTAATAATAAATGCACCAACAAAGCAAATCATCCGTTCATAGGGTGCCGAAGAAATTGCTGCTTCCCAAAGGGCTGAACTTATTTGAGATGATACATTTACATACTAGGACAACCTGGCTTTTCTGGTTTTCTAGACTATCAAGATATTTATTGGATCTATGTCTTTGTCTCTTAAATTGTGTCATTTTAAATCATCTACAGCTGCAGATGGTTTTAGAGTGAATCAAATGCTGGATGACCCTCGCTCCTTCCATGTTGAATGAGTTTGATTTCAGTTAATGGTGAGACTATTGTATTGTCTAATAATCACACTAAAACACATGAATTATATTCTGTTTTCTACTTCTCAGAGCTTTAGCTAGAAATTATGTTGAGTACTTGTCCTTTGCATGAAGGTATCATTTATACCTGCCTAGCACTCAAAGTCACAAGTATCACTTCATGATCAAGGCTTGGTTTTGGGGCAAGAGGCTGGTCAAAGATCTGCTTTACCATTGGGGGGCTATTCCAGGCCATAGGCTGATGAATGAGCGTTCTTTCTTCTCCCACACTTGTTGAATGTGGACCACCCCTTAAGGGTTTCATTGCCTTTTTAAGATGGCAATTCATGGGGGTTTCTCTCAGGTCTATTGTTCTAGCATCCGATGAACCAGTAGAAATGGTTGTGTACCGTCTGCCAGTTGGTTGGACTTCAGCTGAGATCTCCTGGCCCATCACGATATATTCACATTTCCATGGAACAGCCAAAAGGCTTCTGTCTAAGCATTCTGTTTGCCCAGGAATGTCAACATCAGTGACTCACTGTAAAGGAAGTTCCCTTGGTTCATTAAAAAAAAAGTAATATTTACACAAGATGTTTCATTAGCTTTCAGAGTAATCTTGTCCATTCTCTGCACCACGAATGGCCTGTGGAATAATCCTGTGCCTGTGAAGTAATGGACACACAGATACTTGAGGAAAACGTGGGATGGATACACGTGATTTAGGTAGGGTCTCCATTTGTAGCCCCTACGTGTGATCTCTGTTATGGTCATTAAATGAAAGTAACTTGAGTTGGTCCTTGAAGCTTTAGACAGGTTCACTCCACAGCGGCATCTACTATTTTCTAGACTTCTTATGTGGCATTTTTAGCATCAGAGAATGCAATTCGATCGCGTGTTTCCTTAGCTGAACTCCGTAGCCCTGTGCAAAGACATGCCTTCTTCAAAAGCCACTGTTACATTCCTCATCCAAACTTTATTAAAAAGGCTCACTATTGCAGGCAAGGGGGTTAAGACATATCTTCAGAAAAGTAATGATCAAGGTCTCCTACACTTGACAGGCACCTTCAAGGTCAGCGACATTTGAAGTTGGGAATATGCTGATTGCTGGAATGCGTTGTTAACCAGCAATGTACTTTATGTGGATAATTCGTTCCACCAAGGAAGCTAGTGAGACCAACGCCACTAACAGGTTAGCTTCGTCCCGCCAACCTAAGCAAAGCTCTATTTTTCGAGCTAATTATCAGAGGTGGGATGTGAGTCAAGTTTCTTTCTCAGGGGCACTCCCTGCAGTGTTGAGGTTCCCTACTTCAAATGCTACTCTACACGTGCACCTCCATCTGCGACCATCCCTTGGGGAAAAACACACACCATCTCTCCTCACACTAAAGAGTGTGCCATCTATTACACATTGCCTGGCCAGAGCGCCGACGCAAACAGAAAGTCATTGGCTACCCTGCATTTTCCTCTGTTAGAAAATGCTGTTAGAAAATTTACAACACCTGCAAAGATTGATAGCCTTTTTTTGCTGTTCACAGCACAGGGGCCTGGTAGTTGATCCCTGCTCAAAGCCACTGACTTAGAGACTGGAAACAAAGTTGGCCCCTGAGTGCCAGTGATCAGCGAGCCAGTAAGTTAGTTCCTGCAATAAATCGACATCCCTACTATGTGCCGTGTGCCAGACACTCATCTAGAGCTTGGGATATGTCGGTGAGAAAAGTAAAGATCTATTTTCTTATGAAGTCTACGCTCTAGCAGGAGAAACATATACACAGATTACAGTCTTTCGGGAGGTGATACATGCTCAAAAGAGAGCAAAGTGGATTGGGAGGGCAGGGTTGGGAATGGCTTAAACAGATTTCTTAGAAACACAGAAGGAATACTATATTTTTTAAAAGTTAAATTTGTTGGTTCAAATTTATTGAACATTTGTTATAGACTGAGTGTACTGCCAAGACGTTCTCACTTGATCCAATGGGGAAGGTATTACCATCTCTCTTTGATAGGAGCAGAAGCTCAAGTGTGTTCGCCAGCCCACTGAACGCCACACGGGTCTAACACGTAAACTCTTAACTGCTCTGTGTCAGAGTAACACATGCAAAAGAGAGAACTAAGCTAGTTCTTCTGACAGGTGCAATGCGCATTACCCAGAAAATACACTGGGAGAGAGTGATTGATAGCAGCACCTAAAGGATATTTATGTCAGCTTGGCTAGAACACAGGACCCCGTGATGGGTTATACTGGGGGACAAGGTTGCAAGATAGGTCAAACTGGATTAGAGTACTCCACACAACTATGTTTTCTCTAGATGGTACTGGGAAGACTTTGAGGTTTCAGGCAATGGTGTGGTGACAAACCCCAGGACAGAGCCATGGCATCAAAGAGTCAGATAGCTTTGTAGTATGACAGTTTGCCACTTTGAGTGATTCCACACTCCTGGCTTCCTTCATTTAAATGCTTGGCTAATCTTTTGGGAACTAACTCTTTTAATGGAAAGGTTAAGGTCTAAAAATCTCAAATGTCAGATTCAAGGTTACCCTATTCTTGCCAAGCTATGAGGCTCGGCGACCTTCAAACTTCAAATAAACAATGGGTCCTAAAGGTGGCTTTAAAAAAAGTTAAAGGCCATGGCACCTCATAACCTTCATTCTAATATCCATTGCATCCTAAAAATAGAATTTCCATGATATCAGTTTTACAAAAACTTATGTAAGTGAAATGATATTTTGAAATAGGAGCACCTCAAAGGAACATCTTTTTTAAAAAATAATCATGTCATTATAGCTCCTTGCCTGATGCAGAATATATAGAATGTTCATATGTTATATATGTTTCTCCACATAACTATTCAAAGACTAGCAAGATCAGACCCAAGCAAACGCTGGACCAAGAAGAACAGTGGCAGAGCGAGAGACACATGTCTCCTCTTACACACTCAGAACAGTGATATGAAAGTGACACATGGCTTTCTGTATGTTAACGATTAAATTCTTCGGAGACAGACTAGTTTTTCAGCAACCTTTAAAATATAGGCCAATCTACGGGCTGACTTTGGCTACAGGTAAGATCACGAAGATGCTCTAGGTTCAGTTACGTGAAATGACACTCCACAGTGAAGAGAACCCACGAAGCCAGCCCGTCTGAGGGCCTGCAGGGTGCTGCCCGTGGCAGCTTTGGGCACTGTCATCTGAGACATCCTTAACTGGTGCTTGCCTGCCCAAAGCCACCGAGAGAAGCTGTTGATATATTAAAAAACGAACAGTAAATTTTGAAGTAAGTGATAACCAGGGTTTGGAAAAACTCTTTGCTGCCAGGAGTTTGAAAGTTGATCAGGGTGAGGTCTACGGCTGATTTCCAGACTGGTGTCTGTGCAACTGGCGTCTGCGCAGACAGTAGTCAGTTGTCAACCTAAGGCGAGGGCTTGAAACAGCCTAATGGACACTGCATCTTCACCTACAATACATCTGCATGTGCAAAAGTAAAAAAGCACGTTTCTTTGACTTGGGCAGAAGTTGCAGTAAGTCAAAATGGTGACCTTAATGGTCAAGTATTGAGCCAAAGGTTTCATCTATTTTTCTCCATTTTTATTAGTTCTTTAGTAAACAGTTCAGCAAATGTCTTTTAAAAAGGAGAAACAGAAGGAGAATAAGGAGTTCTCCAGGGACGAAGTATCAGGTGGAAATTATTAGCCAGGTGACCACACCAGAGAGACCAGAGACGCATGTGCTCTGATGAACACGCCATCGGTAGGAGTTAGACCGAGGACTTGAAAAGACCGCACCATCTGGAGAATTTCAGCCACAGCTTGTCTGCCTTCCTTGGGCCCTGAGCAGATATAAACTAGAGGAGCACATGGATATTACTCATTATAAATAACCTTAAGGGTTTTTCAAAAAGGACTCAGAACTGTTTTGCTTACAGCAACAGATAATAAGGCAAGCTGAAATTGCCCATGGTGCTCACTCTGTAATAAAACTTTACAATTAATGTTGCAAACGAGTAGCTTGAGACCTTCGCTCACCTGGCCACCTGGTTACTGTCTGGTGAACACCTACTGTGTGCCAAGCGCTGTGTCCTGCAGGATACACAGTGATGGGATGGACGCGGTCCTTGCTCTCAGGGGCTTACAGTACAGGCAGGGGAGAGAGGGCAAGCCAGGCACAGTCGTCACAGCGACGTGCTTTAGAGCAGATGTTTGTCTCATAAGGTCAAAATGAGTGCTGCGTACTTCGAGGAATTTTATGTAAATCACTTTCTTAATAATATCCACCATGGAAAGATGAAAATTTTTGTTTTAAGAGCTTAATTACCCTCCTCAGTAGACAGTTTTGAAATTATGACATTTCCGTGAGACGTTCCTAAGCTGGGGGATGTGTGCATTTAATGTCCGGGAGTCTCTTACGAGCGTGCTGTGACCTGGAAGAGTGTGGGTGACGGAGCCATTGGGGGGAGGGGTCTCATGATACATTAGGTTATGAAAGAACACTGGTGACGTTTCCGGCAAAGTGACCTTAAAAGCCGTATTTTTAAATCAACGCTGTTTTCACAAATGCCAGAAGGAAGCACGATGCTCCTTCGGCATCCAGTTTTCGCACTGCGGACGTGCAAGCGATCCAGAGACGGCGCGAGCCTTCCTACTCCAGCACCAGCCATGTTCTCCCGCGTTTTTAACAGCCAGGTCTTCTAAGAGGGCAACAGTGTCACTTTCGGATCAGGCCGAACTACGGCACCGCAGATTTAAATAAAGCAATATGATGAAAATGTAATCGCCGTCCCCTCCCACCACGCTGTCACGGCTCTGGTTATTTTGGGAGCCCTGGCTAGTTACAACAGCTTTAGCAAGGGAGTGTCAGGTAACCCTTAGTGAACGTGAGCCTCCCGCAGGAAATGGGCCTTGTTATCACCCCCCAATAACAAGCCCTCCACCAGTGTTGGCTGCAGGAGATAGGAAGGGTCCAAATCCTGAAACAGGACGCGGTTGCATGCATTACTTCTATGAGAGTTCTTGTCTAGAAAAGTGAACATTTGTATCTCCATATTCTACCTGGAAATAGAAGTACAGGTCTTATTTTGAATATGAGTATACCTAAGAGATCCACAACAGTGTTATTTGTAGCTTAGCACGTGGCTAAGATTTTATCTACTGAAACTGACGAAACTTTGACCCTCTAGTTTCCATAATAACTCTTTATTTTCATACCTTTCTTCCTCCTTATCAATATTTTCTTCATTCTAGCATTCCTCCCCAGCCCTGCCTCCTTGCCACCCCAAGTTCCTGCATCCAAACAAGCTAAACCGCGTTGTCCCTCGCAATTAGCCAACTCACATGACAGGGCTATTTTGATATTTTCTAGACACGTGACATAAGTGTTTTGAATCTAGTTAGAATACTTGTGGTAAAGAAAATACGTGTGGGACAAATTCTTCCCTCATCTTCTCCAAAGGGTTCCATGAGAATCTAAGTTGTAAGAGACTCTGGCTGTACCTGACCTTCAGTGATGGCTGAATCAGTCATGATGTCCTATTAGACGTCACGGTCTTCCCGATCTTGTACCAACCAGGAGCCAGGAGTCAATTCCAGACTCACAGTCAACCTGAGATTCAAAGTCCCTCACCATGAGCATGGAAGAAGAACAGTATATGTATACATATCTCCACCTGTTCCCTGGGGAAGCTAATTTCTTCCATTTAGTCTGCGTGCGCACACACACACACACACACACACACACACACACTCACTATCATTTCTCATGTTGCCTCCCTACGCTACGACACCCGTAATACTTACTGCCTTCACCTACTTGAATTCCTACCTGTCATTCACAGCCCGCTCCAGGTGCGCTGTCTCAGGGAAGTCTTCTCTGAGCTCCCACCAGCCCCCCCACTTCCCTGGAGATGCCATCACCTTTTGTGGCGCTCTGATCCAGGGACAACTCTTTCCCCAACACAACGCAGTTTTGAGGTCAGGGAATCATTTGTCCTACTTTCCACAGCCCAGCACAGTCCAGTAAAGAGCAGTGTACTCGAAACATTGAAGGAAATACATATTTTCCATTTGTTCTTATTATTGAGTGAAACAAAACTTTTCTCTACTTTGATTGCTGGCTTTTCATGAATGACAGGTTCTCCTTAAACTGCTAAGAAATCTCCACTCGAGACCACCCTGCCAGTGTGGCCAGGTTAATTCGTCTGAGTCAGCATTTTCTCTTCCTCATTGAACAAGGAGACCTGTGGCTTCGCAAATAGAGATCTAGGTTCTCGCCCTGGCATCTGAGGTTCAGCGCAGTCCAGCTCTCCTTGCCAAACGACTTCACCTGATACCTCTCTGCCATCTGTACTTGCTCTTGGCCAAACTGGTTGTGAACACAGTCATTTATAGCTTAGAGCCCAAGGTTTAACCTCGAATCTATGTTGCCAAAGCCAGATTGCCAATTCTTTAGACTCCCATTTGCTTATGCGCTTCTCCTTAGGATGGATTTTTCCTCCTGTCTCCCGCCATTCCACTAAAGGCCAAGTTGATTATCACACTGGTGTCTGCCTTTTCCTCTGGACTCTATTCTGTAACACTTAATTATACTATTAACACAACCGTATGCTAGTTGAGTAGTTGTCATTTTCTTGAGATTTCTCATGGGCAGCCATTGTTGACATCCATGTGTCAGCGAGCAGGTGTTAGGTAAATATTTCCATCCAACTTCCAATTGCAACCAGCTTTCAGTCACTGAGAACATTAGACCAGATGGATCAATCCGAAATCCCAAATAACAAGTTATCAGGCAGTCAGGCAAGCATCTCTGCACCAGGATATCCTCAGAAGATAGCTTGGACACTGAATAAAATTGCAATTCAAGAACTTGCATGTTTCTAAAAAGCCTTAGCTACAGTTGACCCTTGGTCCAGGCAGAAATCAATACCAAATCTCCTTATTATCAACCAGCTTAGGAGGGAAGAGTCTGTTCTATCAGGCACATGTTTGTTTTTTACCTCAGAAATGGGGGTTGCATTTAAGATATTGACTCTAGAGGCAAAGGTTAAAATAAGAAACCCCAAACAAAAATAACACCCCCACGCCTAATGCTGATATAACTGATGCACAGCTGGGACTTTCTTTTAAACGACAGAAAGTTGAACACCTACTATGCGTATCATTCTGACTTCTGATCCTCTAATCTGGAGGTCAGTTCTATGTTTCCTGTCTCAATGAACCTTGTACTCCAAGGCCAGACTGGCTCAGCATTCTTCATAGCACCATGCCAGCCCTCTGACAAAGGTTCAAACACTCTTGGCTTATTTCTGCTGCACTCCGTGGTAACAAAAAGCACTTTAGTATCTGTATGAGATATTACAGAAGATTAGAACAGGCCTTGGCCCCCCAAGAGGACACTTAAAATATGAAAAATAAGTGAGACTATTGGGTGAAATGTTTAGAACAACGAGGGCAGCTGCATCCAATATGGGCACATTTAGTAACGTTATCCTTCCCTTTCCAGACATTTGCGTATGGGTTCACTCCAGGCCTCAGGAGGACTCAACTGTTCTGCCCGCGTGAGATGTGAGCGGTACCTTAAGAGCTAACACTCGTGTGCCTGCACTCATTTATTCAAGCGTTGCCACACCCTCCTGCTTGACCCCTACATTTAATTGTTTCAAGATAGGTAGGAAAGACAGCCTTCTAATTATCAGCTTGCACGTGTTCGTGTCTAGATTTTAGCTTGTCTCACGCTCACAAACAATGAGGGCAAGACCATTTATTAACGCCAGCTCAGCTGCTATGCAGAGCATTGTTAGTGAGAGAGCAAGGTATATTTCTGGAGCAGCAGCACTGAAGAAGTATTTTGAATGGCTGCTCCCCTTATTTGAATTTTGAGGCAACTCATTTTACTGATGAGTAAAATAAAACTCAGAGGTTATACCTCTTGTCTTAAGTTACAACCTGGGTTGTGAACACAGTCATTCGTAGTTCAGAGCCCCTGCTTGTGGCCCCTAACTTTTGCTGCCTCTTCAAAGCCAGACTTCCAATTCCCTACGTCTAGATCCCATCCTTGTATTTCCCGGTCTACGGTGTGATCTCCGCTAAGCATCAGTCTCTGATGAATATCAGTCATTCTTAGAACTGTTTTGCAAGGTGCGTAAGTCAACTAAGGGTCAGCGACACGGAGTAGCATATCTAAGGAATGACAGGCCCGTAGTCTACGTTCTTTGCTTCACAGGATGTAGATTTTCTTCTCAATTTCAACTCACTGGAAGTTCCTCCACTGTCAGTCTAGCACATAATAGGGACTCAGTAAATATTCCAATAAACACTAAGATTCACATCATAAAGATTCGTGCTTGAATTCTGGCTCAACCACTTAATGATATGACCTTAGGCAAGCTGATATCTACTGATCTTAATGGGGTTTTAAAAAAAAAGGCGATGTTTTTTTCTGTCTTAAAGTATTTAAAGTGAAAGTCAAATGGGAGAATGGAACATTACTTCATAAACCATAAAACTCTATAAAAACTAAATGCAGTAGGTTTGTTTACCATGATGGGGAGGCTTTGGTCTGCACTCTGGGCATGGCACGGGAAACAAAAACTTTTATGGGCTAGAGAAAACCCTCTGGTTCAAGAGTAATGATCTAGTTTTCTGGAATCTTTTTTTTAAAAAGAAGTAACTGCGACAGTCTCCTAATAAATGCAGATGAATTATGCTCTTTAAAAACCTCAGAGGAGGGAAAAGGATTTGGAAGTGAGTGATAAAACTAAGGGCTACACTGGTCTTCCTAAGACCAAGAAAGCAATTGTTGAGGTAGTAGGAAAAACGCCAAGGCTGTGCTTTTTCATCCTCCTGCATCCCAAGATTCAGTTACACTGAGCTCTCTTTAAATGCTTTGCTTTATTATTTCCATGACTGTAGGAATTCAGATACGTTGCTATGTTTTCCCCTGAACAACTGAATTATAAAACAACTGAACTGTGAAAGTTACTCTCAGATCATGTGTTGGGTTTGTTGAAATACAGCTGGATGGACCCTATCGCTAGAGTTTGGTTCAGTGGTTCTGGGATGGGAACCAAGAATTTGTAATTTTAACAAGTTCCCAAGTGACGCTGATGTAGCTGGTCTGCGGACCACACTCTGAGAACCACTGTCTTAGATACATCTGAGTTCTGGAGCCGCGAAACACACCCCGTGCCAACCATGTGTCCAATGTTGAAGGGTCAATTAACTGGACTGTTAAATGAGCACTTAGGGCAGTTTATCTGTCACATAAAGACCTAAGCCTATTTCATTGTGCTACTTGGCACCACATCGCTCGGGAGAAATGGGGGAGCTTTTTACCCAAAGAAAACCTTAAAGCACATATCCCTAAAGCACATCACCCCAATTCCCTCCAGGCTGTACAGTGTTTCAAACCTAGATATTTCGGGATTGCTACTTTCTGTGCTCTCTGCTCCCTTTACTCTGTGGTTACTTAAAAAAATCAATCAAAGTGAAAATCCTCATGACTTTGCCTCCTGGTAACTTCCCTACAGCTGCACACACCCAGTCCGCTCCACTCACTCAGGATTCTCAGCAGTTTAAGGCAGCTAAGTGTTACTTGCCCTAAGTTATACATTATGGTAGCAGAGGAAAATGGCCAGGCTGCTTCTATAGTGAGGCAATAAGCTTTTATGCTCCTGAAATGTCATAAGCCTTAATGTTTCGCTACCTTGATGATGTAAGACTTAGAGAAGGGTTAGACAATTAAGTGGTAGGATTCAGACAAGTTTAGAAGAAGAGGAAAAGGATGAGGAAGGTGGAGGGAAGATCCCATCTCACTTAATAAAAATATAAATTCCATTTTTAGACCAGGAAGCAATTTATTCATATTTTGCTTACCGTAGAGTACCAGGCTTCCTTCCAAGGTAGGAGAAGGATTCAGCAAGAGGAATAACCATGGCAACCTGCCCAGCGATGTGGGCAGTGCGAGTATGGGGCTGCCTTCACTTGGAAGACATTTTATTTACAGCCTGGTCTCTCAGTTTAGCACGGATGTCCCTCCCTTCCCACTTCCTTCAGCTATAGTGCTGACTTCAGGGGGAAGGGCCGGCCCCCCTCTGCAGGGAGTGCTAGATGGGGGTGGGGGAGACTTCAGGGAGACCAGAGGAGGTCAGCTTGATCGAACCAAACTGCGGGCTTCCAGGCAGGGAACAGAGAGTAACTCCCTGCCTGCTCTAGCGTGAGCACAGCAAACACGCCGGTTTTGTTAATATTAAGTGCTTGAATGATTAACATCTCTCAGGTAGACAAGCTGTGCCCAATTCTGATAAAGAAATTCTCCATTTTGTTGTCAGTTCTTGCTAAGATAACATAGTTCGGTTGTTGGAGGGGCAAAAACAACGAAACAAAACAATTTCTAAGCCTGACAGAGTGAAGTATTTTAAGCATGTTAGATTAAGTCTTCCCAACAAACCCAGGGGTAGATACAACTATTTTCTGCAGATAAGAAAGCTTGCCGAGAGGTTATGCAATTTGCCCAAGGTCAGGTGAGCAGCTGTGCTGTAACTGGGATTTGAACCAAGGCCAGGGGAGGCCATGGGACTCCAGAACCCACACGCTCAGCTACTAGGCAACAGACCGTGCTGGGCGGGAGGAAGAAACTGGCAGGGGCCAGCCCTCTGGGTCCACACTCAGTGCCATTTGCTCCCCTCAGCAGAAGTTAGCGTGTGTTTGGAAGAAGGGGAGACTTGCTGGCCTGCTTCCCTTCCCATCCACACAATCCATCGAGTCAGGAAATGCGCCCATGAGCTAGGCTTCCCTGAAACACACCTCCCTGGTGCTATAGCTATTTCATCTCAGTGTGATTCGGGCCTGCCTACCCCTGACCCGCTCCGTGGCATGCTTCGACTTTAGAATGACACAGCAGGACCAGGGAGAATTTCAAATGACCACATCCTGCTACTCAGGTGTGTCAGGTTGCCAATCTCGTTCTCATTCTGGTTCTGTCTGCGGGGTAGGAACCTGGTGTGGTAGGTCAGCCTGGTGTGGCTGAAACTTTCCCCCCAACAGTGCGGTGCGCTTTCGGGCCTTGCACCTCGGTGGGGGGGGGGGTTGCTCTGAGGACCCGGAGAGCAATGAACCTCCTGGAGAGCCCAGGCTGCCGTGCAGCCTTCTCAGCTAGTTCAGCACCTTAGCTTTTTGTCTTTAAGAAGAGCATTACTGAAATCTTCGAGTCAGGAGAGACTGAGGAAGAGACACCCATGAAGCCTTCAAACCTATCCCGGTACAAAATACTGGTGGTAGAGGGCTTCAGCTTGCAGACATGAGACGGAGCAGCTGTCCCGTACTTGCTGGGCCACCAAGAGTCCACGTCTCCACAAAGCCTCCTGCCAGCAGGAGCCACTCAGCAAGGCCCTGGCTATCCTGCTCTCCTCATCTTCCGCTAACCGAGGCGTGACCAAGCACACCAACAAATAGCACCCCCACCAGCCAGCCAGCAGCTTCCAGAGGTCCCTGTCCCACCACCTTCACGCCCACAAGTGTCTTAAGAGCAACTCCTTTTGGTTCAAGCAAAGTGACTGACATCCTTTCAACCTTGTGAGCAAGGCAAAGAATAAGCTTAAGGCATAAGAATTTGGACTTTCAGTTGAATCTAAAACTATACAAATCCTTGAGTGGACATGCAGGCTCCAGATCGTCTTTAACAAATTAGGCAAGGCTTTTTAACAAGGGCTGTGTCTCCCTTCTCTCCTCATATCCTCAGGTGCAGACCAACAGAGCCCAAGATCCCCAGGATGGCAACCTCACACGTGTCCCTGGTCAAAGGTGGAAGACGGCCCCTACCATCTCTACCATCTACGTGTTCTGGTCGGACGTTACAGTGGAGGAGGTCGTAGCTTAGGAAGAACCGGTTTCTAAGGCAAGTCATCGGACAAGAAGTGGTAGAGATGGCGGTGGGAAAGGAAGGGAGACGTTAAGTCATTCAACAACAGGAAAAATAACCCATTCTGCTTTAGGAGGAAAAGGACGAAGGACTTAGAAGAAGAAACCTGCCCCAGGAGTACACATCGGAACACACCGCTAGGTCTCCTTTGTGCTTTCTCCAGACCATTCACAGGGCACACTCTGCATTGTGTTATGTTGTGCTGCGTTGTGTGCCATGGTCCTTCTCCGAAGGTTGAGGACAGCTCAGTCCCAAACACTCCTGAATCCTCCACTTTCTTACAGCGTCATTAGGCTCATCTGCCCTTCAGTGGGGGTGAGACCGAGCCTGGGGTGGGTGCCTGGGGTGGGCGGGCATGGGGCCCAGAGAAGCACAGCCCAGTCCAGGTCCGGTTGCTGGTGTAAGAAACCATCGTGGAGCCGGCACAGGGAGCGGAGACAAGCCCTTGGGTGGCTGCTGGGCTCTCCCATCCCCGCTAGTTCCTCCCTCCCCAGCAGCCGGTTCAGGCTCCGGTGCGGGGGAGTCAGTCACCCTCTAGCCTGCAAGGGAGGCCAGTTATCCATCCCATCAAAGCCATTCCAAGAGCCTTATCAGATGTCTTGAAGGCTTTTTTTTTTTTTTTTTTTTTTGTAACTGCTTTCTTTCCTGCTCGGCCATCCCTTCTGCGTGAGCTACCTCTGTCTTCTCCCTTCTCCCCCACTCCCCTGCTTTGCCTGATTAGCGCCAGAAATTTTTTCATTAAGTCACTTTATAGTGCAATAACAACATTTACTATTCATGAAGTCCCCCCTCCGTAATTGTTAAGTTTTTCCATGTGTCTGGAAGCTTATTGCTGCTCTGCTCATTTTACAGAGTGTCTCTCTTCCTTCCAAACACAAACCGGAGAGAAAGAGGAAAAGGGCTGGGGAGGAGATAACCTCCAGATTCTCGAAGCGTTTTTAACCCAGTAAAATTCCCCTCCGGACTCAAACAGCTCCCTGCTGGAGCGGACCGGGGACCCGCATTCCCGGCTGAGAATTAAGTCAGGAAGAAAGGACGGCAGAGACGGGCAACAGAGTCCGCTCTATGCTTTGGAAACCGCTGTTTTGACTGGGGCTGCCCGGCTTTAACCCATTCATTGTCCCCCCGTTTTCCACAATTCTCCCTTCATCTTTCCAGCCGCGTCTTAACGGCGAGCAGGCAAACACCCTTTAACCGCTCTGGGCTGCGTGGATGGAAAACAAGTTTGTTCAGTGTCTTGGGCAGATAACTCTCTTGTTGCGGGTGTAAGACAAAGTTCAGGTTTTCGTGCGCTGCGTTGTCAGTCACCGGGAAAACGCTTCTCCGGGGCACACACCAGGTCCCCAGCCTTGGTCACACCGCAAACATAAAGACCCTCGGAGGAGTTAACGAGGCGGCCGGCGGGCGCCCCGGAACCCCGCCGGGGCTGTCCGAAGAGCACACAGACGCGCGCGCGCGCACACACACACACACACACACACACACACACACACACACAAGGGAGGCGCTTGTGAAATGTCACAAGCCGGACATCTGGAGCCCGACCCCAAAGGTAAATGCATTCCAGGGCGGCATTCCTGGGATGTCAGGCCGCACCACCACCCAACCGCTGGTGTCCCAAAGTCCGCCGCCTCCTGGCTAAAGATTCCCCAACAGGCCCCCCGGCTGCACCCCAAAGGGGGGGAAAAAAAAGCAAAGGAGGGAAGGAGGTCGCAGACCATGGAGCCAGAGGGGAGAAGGGTTGGAAAGCTACTCACAGGCTAGCTAGCGCCGCTGCGCAGCGAGCATCACTCGCCCGCGCCCGAGCCTCCAGGCAGCCGCGCAGCCCACACGGCGCGGCCGCGCTTAAATAGCCGCGGGCCCGGGAGCCTCCGCCGCGGGCCACTCCCGGCGAGATATGGTTGTAATCAGATGCTGGCAGCTGAGGACTCCCCAGGAATGCGCCGGGATGTTTTTGCTGCCCGGGCTCTCGGTAACTCCCCCTCAACGTGTCTGCTGAGTCTTCCAAACTTAACTGTTTATTAACTCGGGGCGCCCCCGCGCACAGGACACGGCTGCGCCCGGCTCGCGAGCCCGGCCAGCGGGGGGCGATCGCAGGGAGCCCAACGGCGCGGAGGGGAGGGGACAGCGGGGCGCCGGGCCAAACCCCAGACTCAGACCCGCGGGGCTGGCCCGGAGCCGGGGCACCGGGGAGGGTGCAAGTGAGGACAGGGAAGGGAAGCTAGCTCCTCGGGGAAGGGGTGGGACCCCGACCTTCATCCCGCCGGTTCCTTCCTGGATTGCCGGCCGCGGCGAGGTGGCGCACGGAGCCGTCCCAACCCGTCGGGTCTCCGGGAACAAAGGACTGCCTTCAGTCCCGACTTTCCCGGCCAGAGGCAGCTCCCAGCTCAGATCTGCTGCTGCCCCGGCCGGCCCCGTGGTTGCCTCCTCTGAAGGGCTCGGGGGTCTCTTCGGTTACACGTGGGGGTTCACTTAACTCGGCGGGAAATCTCCGTGTTTATATGTTAAAACCTACTGTGTTTACCCATGAAATAGAACCCCGTGTATACAGATGTAAAAACAGTCCTCCTTCTATGAAATCGACATAAACAAAAACGTTCGTGTCTGTAGAACCTGCCTAAATCAGCTATAGGTCCGACGTCAACTAATTACACGCTGGCTTCCCCCGCGCTGCGTGTGCATCCCTGTGTGGGCGTCTCACAGGGCTTTATCGGCACTCATTTCCACGGCGTTTCGTACATCTCTATGAAACGTGGGGAATATGGGGGAATAAAATATCCGGAACTGTCGCCGTGCATGCCGAGCGGCAGAAAAGCACGCCACACCGTGTCTCCGTGAACCTTAACGCGTGGGGAGTTCATTTTCTCCATATTTAAAAACCGTGGGCACTTGCAAAACATCCCGCAGCAGCTTTGGTGCTTTTTAAGAATGGCGAAAATATTCTTGTGAAACGCACGTCTGTGTCCTCGCTCCCTTTATTTTTATGCAGACACAGCGTGTCCTAAAATACGTGAAAGTGCCGAATTGTGAGTTGGATGGGAAAGGGTTATTGATTCGACGGAGTAAGCGAGGCACAGCACGTTTGCATTTTACCTCTGGAAGCATGGGGCTCCCGGGACACCAGGGATGTATTTTGTGGCCCAAGCCCGGCCCCGAGGGCAAAGCCGCTGTGCAATTTGGGGCAGCTCAATGTGAGTGGCAGCCCCTGGTCTCAAGCAGGTCAGGCTCGGAACAGCCAGGGTCGCAGGGGCAGAGGGCGGCCCAGCGCCCTGAGGATGGGCATCCCGTCTCTCCTGGGTCCTGCTGTGTCTGCCACCTGTCTCATGCCCTCACACCTGGGGGTGCGCGGGGCAAGGAGGTTTTCCCCGACCGTTTTCAATATCCCTGTGAGGTCATCTGCCATTGTTTGTTTAAAAGAACTTCGTGTGAATGGCAAGAGGTGTACACACTTGAGTCTTAGGATGGTATTTGTAACACGTATGCAGACTCGAGCACATCTTAGGACCTACCTAGCCCTTTACTTTCCCAAGGGGTGGTTACACTTCGTAGGCTAAGAAGCTGAAGACAGAAATGACGACTGATTTCGGGCGAAGGAAGGCTTTGGCAGTTAAAAAAGAGAAAACAAAAAAGGTCTCTAGGTCTCCACTAATCCTCGATATGCAATACTTTCTCAGTTCAGGAGTGGCCCCCCCAAACCTATCGTTTTGAATCAAAAAACACTCTTGCTGAGAAATGCTAGCTTGTGTTTGCTCTGCCCCGGCAAAGGGGCAGGATTTGCCTAAGGAGCCAGAGGAAGAGAATGATTTCATCTGCAACGTGCTGTAGTTTGGGGAGGACTGTGATGAAAACGGGGCTTTCACAAGCAGCGGGCTCACCCCCCACCCCCAGACGGCTTCCAAGGGACAGTGTGTCAGTTCACACAGAGATCTCAGGAGTCGACCGTGGAGAACTCTATTTGAAGTGCATTTTTATTCTCTACGGCTCCGATATTGCTTCTGGCAGTACTTCAGTGTCCTGCTTCCCTGAAGAAAAAAAAAAAATGAAAATCATTTAACCCTTCTTGTCCCCGGCGGCACACTGTCCCCTGTTCCGGCGCTGTTGTTCGCTTCTCTGGAGGACTCAAACGAACACCCTTGCAGCTGTGAGCTACAGCCTGATCCGCCCAGATATTAACTCTGCCTAAGCCGTGGTCTTTTCCTGTTGCCACCGAAATTAACGTTTGAAAAGTTAAAGTGAGGACAATTCCACGCAGCACTGGAAACTCGGGTCCTCGAGTGACTCCTCCCCGTGCACAAAACCTGCCTGTGAGGGAGAAGGGAAAAAAAAAATAAAACTGACGGCTGCATTCCCAGCCTAGGAAAGGGGTAGTTAATCCCGTGATGGCTTGCTGAAGAATGCATGGTTTATTATTAAAGTAATCTCTTAAGATTTTCCTGGAATGTGCTTCCCCAGCAACTCTGTCTGTGCGAGCTATCCTGTGTGTATGTCTTTTCTTCCATAATTAAGCTGGTTTTTCCCCCCGTGGCTCCCAGAACTCATGCTCTCTCTCTCTCTCCCCCTTCTGCAGAGCTTCTTCTTCCCCCTTCCCTACTGCCCTCGTCTCCCTGAAACATCCATTTTGAAGCCTGCCATGTCTCAGGAACTGTCCCTGCCCCTCTGCACGTGGCCACAGGTGAACTGTGCACCTCGGTGCCTCACCGGACACTTCCAGCTGTCCGCCTCGGACAAGGTGAAGTCTGTGGGGCTAGCAAGGTCATGTCTTTTCTTTCCCACCTCCTCGGCGTCCTTTAAAAGGAAGAGAATAGCTATTGTTCTCAGAAAATGTTCTCTGAGCTTGATAGGTCCTGCATATTTATAGACGCAGAGAAACTGGCCCTGCCAGATTTGACTCTTGACAAGGCGGGACAAATACTGGAGGCCTTTCCCTGTCTATCTATCTATCTATCTATCTATCTATTTATTTATCTAAAATCTAAGATTTAGGATATTGGGAGGGTAGCCTCCTTGAAGGCAGTTTGTTTTTGTTTTGTAGGTTGCTTTGGTTTGTTTTCTGGGTTACACCTCTCTTGCATCTCAGAACTCCATGCTTCATATGTGCCTGTGATATGAAATATTAGTAAAACTCAGTGGTGCTTGAAAAGTAGAAATGGTGTAAAGTGAAGAACATTTAAAAATTCAATATGATGCATTTATATAATCAAATACATTTTTTTTACCAACATAACTTTTTATAATGAGAAGAGTAAAGTTAAAAAAGAATACTCAGTCCTGGCCAAGTGACTTAGTTGGTTGGAGTGCTGTCCCATACACCAAAATGTGGGTTTGATTCCCAGTCAGGGCATGTACATAGATTGCAGGTTCGATTCCCGGTCAGGGAGCATGCGGGAAGCAACCAACTGATGTCTCTCTCTCTCCCTTTCTCCTTCTCTACCTCCCTCCCTGTCTCTTTTCCCCTATCTCTAAAAATCAATAAGTGTGTCCTCAGGTGAGGATGAAAAATACTACTAATAAAAAAGAATACTCATATGAATTACTGGTTAAAATATTATCTTATTGGAAAGTAAGCTGGAAAGAGTTATTAAAAATAAAATGCATATACAGTAATCTGCAAAATACTAATATTAATGATTATTTTAGCAAACACATGTAGTTCACTATCCCATGTATAAAATCTATCCCCTAGAAATAAACAGATATGTAAAATACAAAGATGTTAATTGCTTCCTTGTCCATAGCAGCAGAACCCTGGGAACAAATGTTTGTCAATAGGAGAATGATGGAGTAAGTTATGATTTATCTGTGTGTGAAATAATATTCAATTATTTAAAGGACTAAATTGGAGTTCAACCTCGTAATGTGGAAGGATATTTATGAGGTATTGTTGAGTGAGAAAAGCAAGATACGGAAAAAGTGTAAGCGATGCTTTGATTTTAGTAACGTGGGGCACACACAACACGGGCTCATGCAGCTGCGAGCACACGTGTTTGGGTGTGCCCGAGTCGCAGGGGGACTGGAGACTGGGCTGGCATAGCAATCCCTGCGACCCGATGGAGGTCAGAGCAGACGGGGGAGAGAGAGCGGGGAGAACGCTGTGCTCAAAGGAAACAGAAACTAAAATGGCCTGCATGTAGACATCAATCACATTTACACATCTAAGTGAAATGAAATACGCACACGTTTGCGTAATTTTTTAAATGCGCCAAAGGACTTGAAGATAAAAAGGAAGAGTTGTCGAGTCTCATAAAGTAACTTTCATTGTCGCATTTTCCACAAGGGCTTTCGAAAGGGACTATTCACCGTGGTTCTCGTGTTCTAAGTCGGTCTCCAGGGCAATGGTTCTTACACTTCAGCGGTCAGCACAGCCGGCCCCGCAAGCTCGCTCGCTCGCTGCAAGGGCAAACTCCAGGCCCCAGCCTCAGAGGCCTGGACTGGAAAGGCGTGAGGGCAGGCTGGTGGCGGCGTGTGCAGTCCCTGGAACGTGTGCTTTTACTCAGCACCTCCTGGGACTCGGCTGCTGGAGGCTCGGAGACCACACGTTTAGAAATGCTGCGTTTCTCCTGCAGTCAGGGGACACTCGGTTTTTCCTCTGCGCGGGGATGAGAACTGCGCGGAGAGGGAGAACCACGAGGTTAGGAGGGAGGAAGTGGGCGCATCACCTCAGGTCCTGGCCTTTCTCCCTCTCTTTGGCTCTCAGCAGCCTCCGAGGCCTGGCTCTGGGGGTGCCATGGGTCAGAGCAGCAACAGGCCCCCCCCGCCATTTTTGACCAGGTGGAAGAGATGGTCAACCCTAACCTGCACCCAATTTAAGGTTACCCAGAAAAAGAGAAGATTACAGGACTCCCAACTCCTGGGACGACCCTGTACTAAACCCTGAACTGATACTCCGTCTTGGCTTCAAAGGGGCCATTGGGAAATTGAAACTGTATATTATGTACAAGGTTGCCTTTATGATATAGCAAAGAAAGTGGGATTCAGGATTAGATGCAGGTGAATGTCCCGGCTCCATCTCTTGCTCTCTGTAAGACAGAGGACAAGTCCCCTCATTTCTCATGGCTCCATTTCCTTCCCTATAAAATGGGCATTCCTGGCCTTCCCCTCCCATTGTGGCTTTTGGTGGGAAGCAAAGTCGTATTTCTCAGAGGTCTTTGTAAAGTGCGAGACTACATAAATACTATAAAGTATATAAAAATTATGCAAAAAACTCCATTATTACTAGCAAGCGGTCTTTGTCCCACTTGTTGCCACCACCAGTATCAGAAACTCCATCATTAGTAATCTGTGTGCTCAGACGCCTATGCTGCCTTGGTGGTACTGCACTTTCCTAAGGCTGACCCCTCGTGGAGGACAGCACCGGCCATGATTTTCTGACAGATCAGTGAGCATTACTGTAGCGGATCTGTTTTATCCTGCCGGAGAGAGACCAGTGGCTTTGTGCTGAAAGGGGGAGATTTAAGTGGGGTGGAAGGCAGAAAGTGAGAAAATGTGCACTCAAGACCAACCTCTTTTACTTTGAAGATCTGTTGCTGTTGCTGAGAAAAGTGACTCACCACCCATAGACTCTCAATTCAATCCAAAAACATTTGCACTCTGCTCCGTCTGTGGCCCTGGCTTGTGTGAGGGTCCCTGGGCTGGATGAATGGCCTCCATCCCAAACTGGAGCACCACTTGTGGATGATAAAAGAATAGTATTTGCTGAACTCATTTGAGGCTCAGGCTCCACATTGTTTCTTAAGTAGAGAATGGAGAGAAAACGTGTCTGGAGTCCAGGGTAATTTAACTTCCTAGAGATTTAGAAGCTCATGAACATGTGTGTACCCATGCTTATATGCATTTTCTGGGGAGGTGCACCCTAGATTTCACTGATTATCAAAGGACCCCATGACACAAAACAGGGTTAAAGTCCACTGCAGCATGGGTGTAGAGCTAAATGCCCCTTATCAGTTTTTATCTGAGGATTTTATTGGAGTCTTTTGCACTAATCTGATATTAGTCCTCACCACAGTATTGTCAAACAGGTTAGGGCAAGTATTTCTTTCTCTAAAGGTTTAGAAATGTAAGCCCAGAAACCTTGACTTACTTTTGTTTACAGAGGTAGGGACAGAGCTAAAACTATGACTCAGCTCTCCTGGAATGACCTAGAACAGACCACTCATGCACTTGTGGCCCAACCATAATTGTAGCGGTTAGTGACAGCTCTCGGGGTTTCCAGTATCCTGCGCTGGTCTGTCCACACCTGGAAAAGAGTATCTGCTACAGATATTCCTTCCTGCAAGAGACCTGACAGATGGAAGGGTGTCCACAGCAGGGCCGCATGGGCCATGCGGGAAATGTCCTGGCGACTGAGATCTACTGGGGGCTGGCTCTACCCATGAGGCCTGACTCCTCTGAGCGTGTGTGGCCGGGGCAAGAGGCATCGTGGGCATATGCAGCTGGTGAGGGAGGGGAGGCCCACGGAGAGCAGAGCTCCTTCCAAATACCCAAAAGCTTCCTGTAGATCAAGCTTTGGAAGCTTTAGATCTACTTGGAAAGTAGATCAGACTCCTCTCCACCAGCAAATATCACATAGACATCACATCCCCCCAGTATGATGCATCAAAAAAGGCACAACATCGTTTTTTTGTGTGTGGTATTTGTGCCCCAGATTGCATAAGTTCCATCCAATCATGAGAAAATTTTAGACAAATCCAGATTAATAGACATTCCACGTAAGACCTGAGCAGGGCTCCTCACAAGTCATAAAAGATGGAAGAATTGTCACAGGTAAAGAACGAAGGAAGCTCAAAAACTAAATGTCGTGTGGGATTCTGAATTGAATCCTGGAATAGAAAAAGGACATTAGAGGAGACACTGGTCAAATTTGCATAAGGCCTGTCATTGAATCAATAGTTCTGGCTCAATATTACTACCTAATTAATATTACTACCTAATTTTCATCATTGCACGTCGGTTCCAGAAGCTGTTAACACTAGGGGAGCTGGGGAAAATGTATACACAAACTCTTGTACTACTTTTGTGTCTTATCTCTAAGTCTAGAATTTAGTTTAAAATAAACAGTTTAAACAATCAAGTGACAAAAATGAAAAGAACAGACTCCTGTCTTTGGCCATAGATGGCAGAAGGGGATCCTCTACTGGGCGGAACAGTGTCTCTGTAAGATTCGTGTCCCCCTGGAACCTAAGAATGGGTCCGTTTGGAAGTAAGACCTATGTCCTGTAGATGTAATCAGTTGAGACGAAGCCATGCTGGATTATATGAAGCCTCACCTCCAATGGAAACTTTTTAGCTACCTTACAATACTTTTTGGTCAGCATGGCTCAGCTGTTTACTATATCCTATTTTGCGTCTGGCGCACTTCTGGAACCGGTGTGCAGGGGGCAAACCCCAGCTCCGTAGCTCACCAGTTGTGTGGGCTGAGGAAGATCGCCGCCCTTCTCTTCTATGAAGTGAGAGAAGTAACAGGGCTTCCTTCACCGTGTTTTGAGTTCATCTGTTAACCTGCCTCAAAGACTTGCAGTAGTAGTTAGCACATAGTCGAGGGCTGATGATCGTGTGAATTTGTTGGAACGTCTTAAAAGACTAAATTTTAAAAGCAAATTTGAAAATAAGTATGCCTTAAACGTCGGAAATTCCAGTTCTAAGTCAGCATATAGAAATTAGAACTCATCTGCGAAGAAATATGTCAAAGAACGCTTAGAAGCCACACAAGTGTCCACTAACAGAGAGCAGAAACATAAATTGTGGTGAGCACATCTCTCAGTAATGCCCCAGCAACAACAGCACTGGCATGGAGGTGTGACCGTGAACTGCTTGTACCCACAAGGATGAGTTGAGAAGGCAGAACAAATGTCGGATGCTGCATCAAGCATGACGCTATTGACATATGGTTTTAAATATGAAAAATGCAATTTTCCCATTGCTTAGAGATACGTCTATTTATATGAATGAATATAAAAATGAATGGGAATGGCAAGTAACAAACTCAAGAAGGCGGTTCCCTTGGAGAGGAGGAAGAGAGGTACCTGAACCTCAGCTCCCGTCGTGCTGGTGATTTTTTCCGTATGGTTTCACGCAGGGTGCAGGGGTGCATATTGTTGTACCTTTATGTCATACAGTGAGTGCTCTGCTAAAGCTCTTAATAGCTCTTCATTTAGCGAATCCTCGTAACGATCCTGTGAGCTGACACCTATTGTTATCTCCCTTTCACTGATAAAGAAACTGAGGAAACTGACTGCATTCCCAGAGCTAGTCCACGGCAGAGCCCGGCTCAGACCCAGGTGGTCTTGTTCCCGGGGTCTGGGACTTAACCCCTCTGCCACGCCGACTCTCGTTAGGGTGTTGTAAAGAAATGACAAGACCGACTGGACAAGGCAGTGTTGGGACGCGTGCTGATCACGGTCCACTGGCGCATTCCCTCCACGCTCTGCACCTTTGGGGCTCCTCATCCTTCCCCAGCCCACACTGGGCTTGGCTCCTCCACTGCTCCTGCTCCGTTCTCCTCCCTGAATCAAAGGCCTCATTATGATTCATCTTTTTTTTTTTTGCCTTTGATCATGACCTCAGCACTCTTGCACTCTTTCCAGGTGGTATCTGGTGTCTAGACGTTGACTATAAGGAGACAGCTCTGTCCCGACCTTATCCTGGGCTTGGCCCTCCCTGGATGATGGTCAGTGAGAGGGAGAGGAGAAAATGAGAGATTGGCCATGAAGAACCACTGCAAAGGACTGTCTCTCTGAGAAAAGTTTTAAGAGAGATTAGGTACAAGTAGAGGTGGTAGCAGGTATGTGTGTGTTGGTTCAAGACATAAACAGCTGTTTTTTATTTTTTTATTTTTTTAAAGATTTAATTTATTTATTTTTAGAGAGGGAAGGGAGGGAGAAAGAGAGAGAGAGAGAGAAACATCCATGTGTGGTTGCTGGGAGTTATGGCCTGCAACCCAGGCATGTGCCCTGACTAGGAATTGATCCCGCGATGCTTTGGTTCGCAGCCTGCACTCAATCCACTGAGCTACGCCAGCCAGGGCTAACTGCTGTTTTTTAGAAGAAATATTGGTGGACGATACAAGTTGTAGGAGTGATCCAAAATGACCAATAATCCTTAAATAATTTCTTCCTGGCTTTCAGATGGAATCGGTCCATCTCTGTGGAGGTACAGCTATTTTCTCCCATGGTGAGGACATCACGCTTGCTGTGACTCACGTTCAGACTGTGCCCCACCCCCACCCCGATCTCTCTCCTGGGGCAGAGCCTTCCGCCAGGCAAGCCCAGGGAGGGAAACCTTATCACTGGCTTCTGCTGGGAGCTGAGCCAAAGCTCCCGAAACCTATGCGCCGGGCCTCTGCCCGGAATTGCCGTGGCTTCAGTCTCCCCTGGAAGAGGCGAGCTCGCCAGAAGAGTATTTGCTGAAGAAACACCATCTGCGAAGGTGAGGCGCGGTGTGGCTTTGGGAGATGGGGCAGCCAGTGCGGGGCTCTGCAGCTGTTGCTGAAAACGCTCAAGTCCTACAGTCTCGTCACTGAGGCCAACTGGAAAATGTGTTGCCATGAACTTTCTATGCGCTTACCTGTCAGCTGGACACTCTCTGTTATTTTGAGGCAGTTTTGTTTTTTTTAAGATTTTATTTATTTATTTTTAGAGAGGGAAGGGAAGGAGAAAGAGAGAGGGAGAAAGAGAGAGAAACATCAATGTGCGGTTGCTGGGGGCTGTGGCCTGCAACCCAGGCATGTGCCCTGACTGGGAATCGAACCTGCAATGCCTGGTTCGCAGCCCACGCTCAATCCACTGAGCTATGCCAGCCAGGGCTATTTTGAGGCAGTTTTTAAAACTAATGTTAGACATTAACTACACCTAGGAATTTGATAACAATCTCTGTTTTCTCTCTCTTTCTCCATCTGACACCACACCCCCATTACATTTTGTTGTGAGTGAGTTTGAGTTATAGGCAATTGTATGTTGGTAAACTGAGTCTTTGAATAAGAAAGCTCTGATTGATAGCACTTGCTGATTTGCACGGGGTAACTACTCCCACCGTGACTTACGTCAAAGTGTTGTGTGATGTCACTGAACTCGAGATGGCATCTATTCCCACCTGACAGAGCCTGGCCATCACCGTCTCCAAACGTGATTTAACTTTTCCTTTTCACCTACTCTTCCAAACTGGAAATGGCTGGCCTGGCCTTCCTTCTTTAGCAAGGGGATACTTATCCAACTTCATCCACTGTCCCTCTTGCTCCAAGTTCCAGGAAATAGTTGTGCATAGTTTCTACTCCAGTACAGATCCACTAAAACACATTCGAAGTAGACTGGCTCTAACCAAGCCTCCAGGTGTATTTACCAATGCCGGGGAAACACACAAGTAGAAGATCAATTTAAATGACATCGCCAGGCATGTCAGCCAAATCCAGAATGTCCACATTCTACAGGACACGTGGCCTGTTTTGTTGAACGAGTCAGTGATGTGAGCAAAACGGAGTGGGGTCGGGTGGGCAAGACTGACATGGATTTATAGAGACTTAGAAGATGAGGAAAATATACACCTTTGTGTGTCTTGTTTGAATTATGATGCCAAAAGACAACATGAAAAGATACTGGGATCTTAGAAGATATTAAGGATACTGTTAATTTTATCAAGTGTGTGCACGGATTGTTCTTATGTGTTAGAGATGTAAAGTGAAGTATTTATGGATGAAATTTTATGAAATCATGGATTTTTAAAAAAATAACGTGCTCAGTCTCTCCAACTGAATAGATAAATGAGATTGTTGAAGCAGAGCGATGGTTATATGGGGGTTCGATACACAATTCTCTGTTTTCGTTTCTATTTTATAGTTTCCATAGTAAACAAATTAAAGATCATTACTGCCATTTGGTGTTCTATGGAATTTGTATGTTGGTTGGTTCGTTCGTTCATTCATTCATTCATTCATTCATTCATCCATTCATTCAACATTTTCCATGTGGCAGTTACTGCTGGGTTACCCATTGGGTGCTGTACGTAAGCCATAGCTTCACTCTCTAGGATTTCCATGGTTTAACACAGAAAGCTTCCCAGGTGGAACTATTTTATAGAAAAACCAATATCCTTTCAGCATTTAGAAATTCAGAATTTCGACTTCGGATATCAAAGTACTCTTTGACTGAGATAGTGGCTTTGTTTCCCTAACTGCCCGCCCCATCCTGAGAGGGGACCCAGACATCTGTCTGTGCCGGAGCAGGGCTCCCTGGGATGAAGGCTGGAGTCACACCAACAACTCTCTACCCAACATTAGGCCTTATCGGAAGGCCCGGGCCTGGCCGGCCCCTCTCTCGTGCCTCCGTGCTCCCGAGTGCCTCTTCTCTGGGTGACTGGTTTCAGGCTGCAGTCAGATGATCTGCAAAAGGCCCTTGTCTCCCCTGTCTGCTTCACCCCGCGGCGGTGAGGGGAACAAATGGGTGCAGAGTCTGTTTGGCTTCTGAGCCCCAGAAAGAGGCCTGTATTGCTGTCATGTGTTTGTCTGATGAGTTACTCCGGAGTCTGCTTCTCCTTCCCTGGCTTCGTAAAGTAAATGCGTTAATCCACAGAGCTTCAAGGGGGTTTTCTCTCAGGGGCATCTTTGGTAACCAGGATATTGCAACAAGGGGCCATTCTACGTTATGAAGGTACTGCAGGTATCGGGGGGTGAGGCGACTTCACTTCTCCTCCTTATTCTTCTGTTGGTCAGGTGGTAGTGGCCCCTCTGCCAGAGGGCGGAAAAAGAATGGGATAGAACATGGAAATCAGTGTGACCTTATAAAGAAGATGCTGATTATGCATTTTTTTTGCATGCAAGTTTAATACATGTTCAAGTGTATTCTCATCTGATCCTCAGATCCATCTTGCAAGTCAGACCAGGACACTTGTCTCTATTTTAAAGGTGACAAGGTTGGGTCTCGGAGAAGCCAGGGAACTCCTCCAAGTGCATGCAGATTGCTGGTGAAGGCGCCAAGACTCCCATCAGGCCTTCTAACTCTTATTACCCTGCTGGGTGACCTCTCAACTACTCTGAAAGACCTCTTAGTCACTTGATGAAGGTGAAGGAAGGAAGGAGGATAGAGATATTAGAGTTTTAAAATGATCTATAATGTCTCCATTATCACAACTGCTGGGAAGTTAGCTACCTTTTATTATCTTTTGATAGATGCATACTCTTTTTAATCTCCAAATATCTCTGAGCATCATAACGTAAAACCGTACTGTCTTTATTACTATTTTGCCCATGTATTTTAATTGGGGTCAGAAAATTACCTTAGTGCTGCATATAATACCTGGTACAACTCAGGGTTTTCTCCAAATAATTAGTTCTCCAAACAGGTTGACCTCAGCTATGTAAAGGTAGGATCTTCCGGGTTGTGCCTGCCATTGAGAGAGGACCACTGTCCTTTGTGTTTGGATTAGGGTGAAAATCAGCGGTAAGTCAGCACATTTTGTCCCTTGCGGGGAAAGATTGCCCAGAGGACATGCGGGGGAACATTAATGTCTCTTTGTGGCCATCTGGTTCTTCTTAGCTGAGGAATGCCCACCGCAGTGGCCATCCTGAGCAAAGCTCCTAGGAAGAGATATGACCTTCAACCCGGGCAAAGAAAACAATGGGAGGGAATAGAGGTAGGGTTGCAAGGAAGCACTATGCACACTAGAAAGTAAAACCTGACATGAATCAGGTGGCAAACTTACTCTTTGGGAGTTATTTGGATTGAAATCATCTTTCTGAAGAATCCACACTATTCGCTGTTATTGAATCATCTCCAGGTTGAATTACCATGTAAGTCTGGACACAAAAAAATTCAAGGACTTTTTTTTTTTAAAGCAATAAAAGCATTATGTTAACTTAATGCTTTCTTTACATATTTACGTAGAAATATGTAAAGAATACAAATGCTAATGAGGACACAAATCATTGGATAATTTATTCAAAATAAGGAAGACTGAGGTTTGAGATTCCTCAGTAGGAGAGATACTTTTTCCAGTCCAATAGTGGGTACCTGGGCTGGGAATAGGTGACCTGGTGGCTACTACTGGCACAGCCACTACTGAGTGTTTTGTGGCAAACAACTAATCTGTAACTGTGACATGGTTCAATTGTGCAGCATGATAAGGGAGATGAAATCAATCATGACAGAAATGTTATACAAACTATTTCTATTGTTGAAAGCTATAATTATACACCTATGTTTGAAAGGAAGAATTAACCATGTCAAGTGTTTGCAAATAATTTGACAAGGCCCTGAGTTAGAGATCATCTTACTTTTTAGGGGAGCCTCAATGTGTAGTTAGCCAGGTTCATGTTTATTAAGACTTCTTTTTTTTAAAGATTTTATTTATTTATTTTTAGAGAGGGAAGGGAGGGAGAAAGAGAGAGAGAGAGAGAGAGAAACATCAATGTGCAGTTGCTGGGGGTCATGGCCTGCAACCCAGGCATATACCTTGACTGGGAATCGAACCTGTGACACTTATTAAGACTTCTTTATGACCTGTCATAAAAATGTTATCAGATAATTCATAATTGTCCCCTAGCAATTAAATAATATGAGTAGGTACAGAAATTTTCTGAATATCTTTTATTGGTATTTTATTTTTTAATCGATTTGAGGGAGAGGGAGAGAGGAGAGGAGGGAAGAGAAACATTGATTTGTTGTTCCACTTCATTTATGCACTCATTGGTTGATGTTCCTTCCGGACTGGGGATCGAACCCGAAACCTTGGCATGTCAGGACCATGCTCTAACCAACTGAGCTACCCGGCCAGGGCTGAATATGCCTTTAATCGTTATTATTATAACAACATAAATATATAAATAATTTTAAAAATGTGTTCACATATTTAATCTCCTTTCACTTATAACAAATACTATGCAGATCCAACTACTAGATTATTTGGAGAGAAGTCAGATATTCCAATAAACCTCCTGGGAAATGTGACATGGGATGGACATTTTCTCCCCTTAGGTCTGCAGGCAGATATGGGATATTGGCTAGGCTTTTAATTTCCTCTAATAGCTGTAGGAGTCTTGACAGGAATTTCATTCTGACATGAGCCCCACGTTCCCAGTAACAAAAAGCAGAGTTTCTCTTAAAATTGTTAGATTTTATCATACAACAGTATATAAACCAGTTTATGGGCTAAAACCCATTCTGCTTCTTAGGGATGTTTTTTGGAACTTGCTGAGTACTAATCAGTGTGTCAGGAATTTTGGGTCTGAACACCAGAATTTACTTTTTCTTCAGCTTAATGTTTTTGGGGGAGGGGGGTGAGTGGGGTGGGGTGGGGAAAGAATATCCCTTTAAGAGCTACTATGGCAGTGCAACTTGCCATTGGAATTGAAAACATTAATGTGATGGCTTGGAAAGTGACACCCTGCAAAAATATTTAAGTCCTTTTGAATATGACTTGAAACAACATTTCTAGAGCATTGAGCTCTGGGTAAAAGCAGGAGGCTTGGGCATTGAAACAATGCTTCCTCTATTAGACAGCAGCCCTAAAAGGACATGGGAGTCATATGTACTTTCATTTCTCTCCCTCCACATTGTTAGGAGAAAGAAGAAAAGAAAGAAAAGGAAAGAGAGAGAGAGAGAGAGAGAAAGGGAGAGGAAAAGAAAAGCAAGCGGAGTCAAACAAAAGCTCTCTGCACATAGTTTAAGAACGCCGCATGAATATGTGTGCGTTTATGACTGTGTGGGAACGTGTGTGCTAGATTTCAGCCAGAGACTATTTTCTACATCTCCATAATTTCTACAACAGCTTGAAACCAAGTAATATTTAATCGCTTCCATAAAAATGCCAAAATAAGAAAAACATGCATGAAAAGGGCAGCAATAAGAAGGCATGCTATATATGTTATAGTTGACCACAAACGTCATTCACAAAACAAGCAAGTGGCCTAACCAGGAATTTTCCAAGTGCTTTTTTTGGGAGAAGTTAACTCCCATACAGAAAGCTTCAAAATAGAAGAGGAAAATGACAGGTTAGTGCAGACCCTTTCTACTGATTTATCCCTAAAATTAAGGCCACATTTTGAATTAAAATGCAGATCTCCAGAGGGTGCTTATGAGAAAGCATTATGAATACAAATAATAATTTAGCGTGCCAGCCCTCTTTTCACAGAGAGCAAAGCCCTCCCCTGAGTGGGAGGAGCTCCGTGGAAGAGACTGCCCCTGCTCCTCCAGCCCCGCTCAGCCCCTGCAGGTCTGGGAAGCTTTTCCGCTTCTGACTCTGTCCACTTCTCCTTTTGGTGTTTTTAGAGAACGGCAGAGCTTATCCAACAGGAAATACTGGAATAGTTTTTGCAAGACCTCCATTTCCCCACCACTGGCTTGAACAAGAACAAGGACGACCATGTGGTATTGCTGAACTTTGCAAAGAGGGCTTTGAGCCATTATACATAACATCAGTTTAACTTTAGCTACATTTGGGAAAAATTGAAATGGTCTGAGTCTGCTGCAGAGCTCCTAGAAACACAGACTATAAGGGTCTTAAGGACCCCGAGGGCATCCATTCCAGCCTCCCACCCAGCACTTCCATTTCATCTACAGTATCACTTTCCCCTGCCGCGTGAAGTTACTTAACTTACCCTAGGACACTTTCAGCAGAGGAATTTCCTGGGGCACTCCGTCATGTCCTTCCTCAGGTTAGATACCTGCCTGTTTGGCCCTCATCAAAGGTGGATGCAATACAAGACGCAGTCTTCTTCAGCAGGCCACAGGTTTTGCTTGCGTTTTTTAAGACCCAGAAACATTGCACAAAACTAACCCAGATGTCAGCTAATGTGTTGAGAACTCAGAGTGGGACCTTGAGTTCCTGCCTGTGTCTCTGTGGATTCTCCAGAGGACATGATTTACAATTTTCCTGGCCACTGCCGGCTTGGGGCTCTTGTTTCTGCTACGTTGTTTTTTTGTTTTTTGTTTTTTTTGAGCTCCTGGTTCACTTTGCCGTTCCTTGTCCGCCACCCCTCTTTGGCACCACGTCAAACTCAACGTCCTCCCTTGGTCAGTGCACTCCCCCCCACCCCCCCATGTGACTAAAGCCCACCTAAATCAAGACCTTTGTGCACACAGCTGTCTTTTTTTGAAAGTGTGTGGAAATAAACAGGATTTACTTTATGTTGACATATTTATTTTGACATACCAGATATCAATTCTATATATGAGATTATATATTTTGATATATACTAAAAATACTTGTTTATTTTGACACAGACACATACACATATACAAAGGTCTGTCCAGAAAAATTCCAGCCATTTTCAATAGAATGAGAATGGTTTGCGTGACATCAGTGGAACCTGGCAACTAAGGAGAGTGAACTGGTATGCGCATGTGTGAACAATGACGACTTCACTGTACCAGTCAATGGCGGTAGATGCCACTGGGCGAACATGTGTCCTGTGTGGTCGTCCATTCAAAGTGACTGGGTGAGTAGAGCAATGAATCTGCATCAGGTTGTGTGTTAAGCTGGAACATTCCTCTGCAGAAATTATTCAGATGGCTCAGAAGGCTTTTGGGGACAATGCAATGAGTGCAGTGCAAACAAAAGTGTGGTGCAAACACTTCGTAGATGGTCAAGAATCTGTTGAAAGTGATCCACGCTCTGGAAGGCCTGAGGCAAGCAGTACAGCTGAGAATGTTGGACGTGTACTGGCTGCCATCAACAAAGATCAGAGACTGACAGTGCGAGAACCGGAAGCTGATCTGGGGATTCCAGAAATGACTGTGTCTGAGATTTCGATACAGGATCTTGGCAGGAAACATGTTGTGGCAAAATTTGTTCTGTAGCTTCTGCTACCAGAGCAGAAGGAACATCGTACTGCAGTTGCAAATGACTTGATTCAAACTGTTACCAATGAACCAGATTTCCTCAGAAAGGTCATAGCTTTGAAGGGGACTGAGGCGTCATTGTCCTGTGTACAATGTTTCTTGTATCTTGTATCTTCTTCAATAACTGTCTCTATTTTTCATAGTGCATGGCTGGGTACTTTCTGCTCAGATAGTATTATGCATTTAAATATTAGACATCCCTATTACTAAAAAAAATATTATCTTTGCTCATTTGCAGAGCCAGACTCTTTTCCGGTCCTCAAATTTCCATTCTTCTCATATGCAAAGTCATTCAGAAATCCCTTTGGTTTGCTCCCACCTGTCTTTGCAAGTGTCTGCACTCTTACTGGTGCCATGCTGATAAACTTTTATCTCTTTAAACTCAAGCTTTGAATGCCCTCACTTCCTATCATCCACTGCGTAGGCTTATCAGGACATTTCAGATAAAACCCACACACTCCTTGAGGAGGATACATATGTACATATTTAAAAGTTTTTGGTGTTTGAGGATCTTTTCAGGTTTTGCCACATTTAGAGTACATTTATTGAGCAGTTTACAAGGAAAAAGAAAGACCTTTTTCAAAACTTTAATTGTTGGTTTGGTTGTGCTGTGTCAACTATGAAAAAGTAAAAAGATATGTTTTACTTTTTTAAAAATTTATTGTTATTGTATTTTTTCCATTACCATTTATCCCCATTATACCCCCACCCCCTCAATCACCACACGGTTGTCCATGTCCATGAGTCCTTTTTCCTTTTCATTCAATCCCTCCACCCCAGGCCATGTTTTTCGGAGGGAAGACTGGAGAAGTTGGCCTTTATCGAGATTAAAAATTTGTTTAAGTCTGAATGTATGGATCCATTCCTTGAGGTATCCGTGAAAGTCGTCTGCAAGAACAGAGTGAGAATGTCGGGATTGGGGCTGAGAGTCGCCTGGGTTCAAGTTTTCCCGACCTGTTACTATTCCATTTTGGCTTCTGGCTTTATGATTAATTAAGGCTTTCATTAAGGCTATAGATAGAATAAAAATAGCAGAAGGCAGAGAGTAGCTGTTAGCTCGGATGTATGGCTATATGCTTCTAATTTTTCAGGATGGCTCTGACTTCAAATATTCTGTCTTTATGTCTCTCATAATGTTCATATTATGCTTATTAATTTATAGTTTCAAAAATGTTTATTTCATATATGAGCCTAAGGAATTATTTGAGCTAAAACATTGCAAATCTACATTGCAAATAGAGTGTTCAGTCGAAGAAGGCAGATTGAACTCACATGTTTCTCTCCCTGTCTCCCAAGCCCCCACTGAGCTGTGATTAAATGAATAAAAGCCTGTAGGCCCAGAAGGACAAAGGGAGCAGAGGAAGGCGTCAGCAGGCAAACTGTCTGAACAAATCGTCGAATGATGGAAAGTGGATGAGAGTGCAGACACTGATTTGCTAGGGCAGGGGAATCCAGGCCTCATGAACATGTGGGCAGTGCACTCGCCCTGGTAGAAGCGGTGAACTGTCACGTCGTGGAACCCTGCAAAGGCTCAGTTCACGGCAACAGCTGGAACGGGAGGCGGAGGGCTGAGACACGGGGCCGGACCAGGGGTTAGAAGGTAAGGTTATATACTCATGGATCTTCTCTGCAAGGAGGGGAAGCCTGACAACCGTTTCCTTCCTCAAAGCCCACCACCCACAGAACGCCAGTTCCTCTACAACATCCCTACTTGGCTCGTCATTGCCATGGGAGATGGGAGCTTCGTTTATTAACCAGAGAACCTGGATGAGAGCGGCTGATGACTCAGAGACCGGGCATGGCAGAGGGGGAGTGAAGCTGAGACTCACAGCCCAACTCCAGGGAACTAACACAAGCCTGCTTTTATTAGAAATTTCTAGAATAGTTGAATCCCACCAGTCCCCTTCCCCTTCGTATACACACAGCACCATAGCCAGAAAGCTGCCCCCAAGACAAGAAACTGGAAGGTTACATCCTTGGAAGAACTGAATCAGCCGGAAGAAAATCTCCTACAAACCAGTGGCTGAGAAGCCATAAAGCAATGACCAGCTCCCTGCACCATCTCCCTGGAGGGCGAAGGAAGGCCAGGGTTAGAGGTCGGCTCACCCTGTCATGTGCACCACGCTCCCATTCAGGCTTCAAAGCTCCACTCTGCCAAACAAACGAACGACTCTGGGCCACAGACAGGGAAGGGCAACTGTCACCATAGAGAGAGGGACCAAAAGAAGAAAGTGGGGCTAACACGGGGACCGTACAGCTGGTGAAACTGTGTATTAATTAGTATTCTTGGGGAGATTTGAAAAGTTATTAAATCCAGAGACAAGAACAGATTTCTGTAAAGAAAATGGAGTTCTAAGACACTAAAACTGTGGCATGCTGTTTGCCCCCATAAAAGTGAGTAGTCCGGTTGGAAGACGAATTTTAGGAGTGCTCCCAAACATAGAGCCATAAGATGAGGAGATGGAAAATTTGAGTACGATAAGAACCATAAAGATCCATCTAGGCAGCCAAATACCTTACTCGTGGAAATTTCAGAAAGCAATACCAAGGAGAGAAAATTGCAGGGTGCTGCAAAAGAATTTATCGTAATGGATGGCTAGACATGTCCAGAGGGAAAAGAACTACACTGAATATCCGTGACCATCATAGCGCACACTCAGGAGCCAAGGATAGAGAGGAGATCCAAATGATTCTTCACGATTCATTTGGTTCTTACAAAATAAAGCTCGGACAAATTAAAATAAAGGGTCGAATTGATCTTGTCACTTTGTGCTTGAGCCTCTCACTGGTTCACTGATTTCCTCAGAATCGATGTTCAGTCCCTCCGCACAAGGCCATTCATGAGCTGGTGCTAATTCATGTCACTTCTTCCTGGCCCGCAGTCCACGGAACCCTCTGCGCGCACCGGAACCCAATACTGCACATTCTCTTGCTGTCTGTCTCCTAGTGTTTCCTTTACTTAAATATCTATCTCTTCCTTTCCCATCTGCCTCGTCCCTTTGACTGGCTAACCCTTCTCACTCATCTTTGAGATCTTGGCTCAGATGCTGTCTTTCTGGAGAGTTCTCCATAACCCCTGCAAGACTCAGGGACATCACCTTGCACTGGGCTTCCACAGAGTCCTCTGCTTCTGCCTAGGATAGCCATAGTCATTCTTTAATTCCCTCTAAGCTCCTTTTGGTACCCATTTCCCCAATGAAAGGTCTTTGGTCACAGGCTGTCTCTTCTTTAGTGAGTGTCCCCAGCGTCTACCACAGGGCCTGCACATTGGAGACACCACACACACACACACACGCAAATGAAGAAATCCAGTGACAGAAGAGACAGGCAGGACCATCGTCAATCAGTAAATCAAAAAAGGGAGGTTGGTGGTCCAATTAATAACTTCGTAAGGACATTTGAAAGTACTCTCTTTTCTTCTTGCCTTAAATCACCGGAGCTTATCAATTCTAACATAATTTTTTTTCACATTTTAATATTCCTGAAGTTAGAACAGGTCCCACCTTTAATGGCAGGCATCTATTTTTACACCGGCAGCGTTTCCATTCTCTGTGGCAGTCAATAAGATAGCGATGCATCCAGCGACCGAAGGAGACGTAGCGGTCCTGGATTACGGTGCATGGAAGTGACGCACACGTGCAGCGCGCACACCGGGTTCCTGAAGGAAGAGCAGAAGCTGGAGCCTCAGGTGGACTGGGAGCGCGAGGGACCGAGGCCGTGGAGCTCCGCGCCATCCTAGCTTCTTGGCTCGGAGCGCAGAGTGGGAGCAGGGCCAGCAGGGACGGGAGCCGGCAGAAAAGCCGTGGGTGTTTTCCCCACAAACGGGACGGGCTGCAGGCTGGTCAAGCGCCACCCCCACACCCCTCACACCCCCTCACCCAGGTGTACGGCAGCGTCGGTGGTAAAGGTCAGTTTGATTGTATTGCTTGGTCCTGTTGCAATGCCGTGTTTGAACTGGGTTTTCACAGGCCACCCTGCCAGGAGGGAGGGAAATTATTGAAAAGAAAAACAGAGATTCTTGTTTCAGGATGCGTCACCAGTCAGTTAAGAAAACTTGGAAAGTGAAAACCCTCCGTGTTCTTATAGGCCCGGACGCCAAAACCAAAACCCAAGTTAGCCATTGTTGGGTAAAACCCCTGATTTTGCAAAACCCAGTCCCAAACCAGCTCTGGCTGGGTGCAATCAAGGGAGGGAAACTATTTAGAAAGTATTTTTTTTAGAAGAATAGCAGAATGTTTAGTCCAAGAAGGGGGAAAAAAAAAACCCAAAACAAAAACCAAATCCCTACCATTGAACCACTAGTGAAATTAGTTGAGGACAAGTCACAATAATACGAGAGACTTCATTGTGCTAAAAAATATTTGTTTTGGCAGTTTGTGAGCAGTTGAATAGCATGTAACTCCAGATGCCCAGCACATCCATCTGTAGTGTACTATGGGGGACATATCGATTAGTTAACTCGAAATAGGATTTAATTGATATCCTGACTGCATATATTCACCATGGTTTTATTAAGGCTTCTAATATTTTATGTTTCCTCTAGGGTTTTATTGTTCAGTCACGAGTAATTTTACAAAAGTCACCCTTAAAGGGAAAACAAAGAAGTAACCGAAAAAACCCATTTTTATTATTTTTTTTAATAGTTCATTTTTATGGTACATTTTTTCCATTACCACTCATCCTCCCCAGACCCCCCTTCACTCCCACCCAGCCTCTCTCCCCAAAGCCACCGCACTGCTGTCCATGCCCATGAGCTCTTTTTCCTATTTGCTTGATCCCTCCCCAGCCCCTCCTCCCAAGCTGTCCCCCCACCCCCACCCCCCACAAACCATTTTAAAGCACGAATTCTAGAAAGGGCTAAATAACAGTGACTCTTTTTAATGGTGAATAAACTGTCGTTTGGCAACACACTGCTCAGCCCCGGGAACCAAATGGAGTTTCCTGGTAAGAAAATCCTGTTTCAGCTCAGCAGAGGAAGGCCGTGACGGGGCCTAACACCCTGTCTAGCCTTAGTTATGTAGGACGAGCTGGTCACAGCTATGATCGTATCACTTTATATTTTCAGTAATACTTGCTTTTCTGCTGGGAAATTATTATTTCTAGGCCTTCATTATTAGGAGATGTTTTCTTTCGAGAGATAAGGAAGAAATGGTTTCTTTTCCAATGAATGAAAGCAGGAGTGTAAATTTGGACCGTCACCCTCCTGGGCTACCTCCTTGTGCAAAAGTCCTTTAGCACGGAGCTCCGTTTGTCTGATTGGAACGTCATCTTCGCAGCTCCTTGGGTTTGCGTTTCCAGCAGTTGCTGAAAGGCCAGGTGACTGCTGAGTGTGTTTACCTGCAGTACTTCCAGGAGCCTTAGGGCTGGGTCACGGTGCCCAAGAGGCATCGCTGTCGCGTTTGCTCAGGTATGAAGAGTTCTGTGCGAATTGGTGCTCCAAGCAGACAGCACGTATCTGCAAACTGAGTGAGTGTTTCTGAGACAAAGGTGGCCATTGTAGCCTCCAACCAGCCTGTTTATTTGGGTAGAAGGAGTATTCTGCGCAGAAATGAAAGGCTGCCATGTATTTACTAATGTCTTTCATACTGTGTGACAAAGCTTGGCAGAGTCACTCTGAACGGAACAATTCGTCACAATTTTATGGAACCTTTTCACACACGGAGCCCATGCCTTTGTTCAAGCTGCCTGAAGTATTTCAGTTTTCTAAAAGATTTCTTGGGCAAATTTCTCACAGAGTTTCTCCTCTTAGTTTCGAGGCTTTCAGCTCTTCCTTGTAAACATGACACATCTTTGTTTTTAGCATTCCCTGCGGGAGAACAAGTCTCTTTTGGAATATCCTGAAAATAAAACTTGGGTCTTCAAAGAAAAGTTATAGAACTTATGTTTCTACTGGGTAGTCTTTTATAAAAATGTTCATTAAAGTACACAGTGAACATTATCTTCTGACAAATATACTGGGAAGGGTCAATGTTGGTGAAAATCCTGCTGCTTCCTCATGCTCCGGCCACTCGATCCTCTCACTCTGCTTTCTGCTGGCCTCCCTGCTCCCCCCTGGCCTGGCCACTGCTTCTGCAGTTTGATTTTTTTTAAACTAGTTTTGCTTTTTTTAAAAAAATTATTTATTTATTTTTAGAGAGGGAAGGGAAGGAGAGAGAGAGACACACACACACACACCAATGTGCGGTTGCTGGGGTCATGGCCTGCAACCCAGGCATGTGCCCTGACTGGGAATCGAACCTGCGATGCTTTGGTTCGCAGCCTGCGCTCAATCCACTGAGCTATGCCAGCCAGGGCTGCAGTTTGATTTTTGATATTCATCTCTAAGCAGTTGGATTATATTTGCCACTCAGATAAGACATAGAATAGAAAGCACAGGAGTCTCCAAAGTATTTTACCGGTTGCAATGTAAACATGGATGATATATTTCAATACACTTAATAATATATATTTGTACATATTTTGTATCTGCATACTAACTTAAAATAGCAAGTACATACGTAATTTTTCAGCACTCAGGTGGCTGACCGAAGACAAAATGGTGAAGTGTTTCAGGAGGCGGAATGCGGCTCAGTCTCCACTTCCCGGCATCCCGACTACCCTGCCGCAGGAGGGGCGGCTGCCGTTCTCTGCTTGCGGGGCCCGGGCCTCTTGCTGGAGATGTTGTCAAGCTCCGCAGGTACTCAGGGAAAGGAATCTAAAGGCCCTTTCACCTCTGAGAAGCCATGGGATAAAAACATCAATGGAGGGAAACTAAATTTTCACTTCACGCTCTTTCCAACCAGAAGGAAATCTTCGGAGTCAGGGAGAGACACATTGTTAAAATTAATTGAAGGCCAAATGTCGAGATGTGGACAATCAGTTTATACAGCGTGGTATTCGTTGTCCAAATGTTGATGTTAGAAGGGATTAAGACCACAAATAGCAATTCATCATGCCTGCATCCTTTAACTAGTAGTCTTTTGCTATTAATTAATTTTTAAATTTTTTTCTCTCAGCCCAGATGGCCACATCCTTCTGTTATGAGTTGAACTGTGTCTCCCCAAAAAGATACAGCGAAGTCCTAATCCCCAATACCTTAGAATGTGAGCTCATTTGGAAATAGAGTTGTTGCAAATGTAATTAGCTTTGATGAAGACCCACAGCCGGAGTAGCACAGGCCCCATCTCCCATACGGATGCAGAAGGTCACGTGGAGATAGAGGCAGAGATGGGAGGAATGTATCTACAGGCCGAAGAATGTCAGGATAGCCAGCCCTCGCCAGAAGCCAGGGGACAGGCATGCGACAGTTTCTCCTCCAAAGCCCTCACAAAGAACTAACTCAGCTCAGTTCACAACCTGATCTTCGACTCGTGGACTCTGGAAGTGTGAGAGAATGCGTTTTTGTTTTAAGCCTCGGAGTTTGAGGCATTAGTGCAGCCCTAGGAAACCAGCAGATCTTCAGTACAGCCAATCGCTCTCCAGGGCCACCTCTGCATTTGCATTCTTCCAGAGATTGTCTTTACAGACACATACAAACGTATCTTTTTTGTTTCCAGTATACACCAGAAGTATATCCTAAAACTGCTCTGCACTTGGCTGTATTATTTGTCTATTCATTAACATAATTGAAGCCTTTTCTCTATCAACACAAAAAGAGCTACTTCGTTCCTCTGAATGGCTGTGTACGAAATCATTGCCTGGATTTAATAATATATTGAACCTGACCTCTGCTGGTGGTCATTCCAGTTCTTTAAATAAAAACAATGGCACAGGGGACATTCTTGGAGAAATGCCTTTGTGAATCCGTTCGGATATGTGTGCATAATACATTCCTGGAAGTGGAACTATCAAGTCCAAGAATATGTGCATTTGCAAACATGATATTTTTTGGCAAATTGTCTTCCGAAAAAAAGTAGTTCCAGTTTACATTCTTGTGTACATGTCAGAGTGCCTGTATCTCAGCAACCTCATCGACACTGTACAGGACCATAATTTTGATGTTTTTTAAACATGAGTGAGATTAAGTGCATTTTTAAATTTTTTTGGTGGCCCGTTTCCATTTCCTTATAAATTAGCCAATTTTTCTACTATTTTTTTAATTTTTTAAAAGATTTTTAAAAAGATTTTATTTATTTATTTTTAGAGAGGAAAGGGAGGGAGAAAGAGAGAGAGAGAGAAACATCAATGTGCGGTTGCTGGGGGTCATGGCCTGCAACCCAGGCATGTGCCCTGACTGGGAATCGAACCTGCAACACTTTGGTTCACAGCCCACGCTCAATCCACTGAGCTATGCCAGCCAGGGCTCTACTGGGTTGTTCTTACTTATGTGTAGGAGCTCCTTTGTGAGATTTATTTCTGAGTCCTAGTAAATTGGTAGGAATGGTATAGTGCAGGAAGCAATTATTACATGTGGAATTTTTTTTGAAAAGTGGTTTTTGTATGTAGGAAAGACTATCCTGAAGTTTACTTTGGCTTAAAAATTTAGAATTTGATTTATTAGGGTTAAAAATGCAGAACAGCCTGGCCAGATAGCTCAGCTGTTTAGAGCGTTACCCTGATATGTCAGACATGTCCAGGTTACAGGTCCGATCTCTGGTCGGGGCCCGTACAAGAAGCAACCAACGAATACACCAATAAATGGAATAGTGAATCGGTGTTTTTCTCTTGCTCTTTCTCTCTCCTTTCCTCTCTCTTTCTGAAAGTCAATAAAAAATAATTCAAAACTCTACTTCTCACTTGAGCTTTTCAATTTAGTTTACAGATTTATTGTGCTATTTGTAAATCTAGATAATGTTAGTAACCATTTAAAGGGATTTTGGATGTGTATAGATACATTTATGCATTTTAACTAAATTCCTACATATATTTTAAACTAATTTTGCAAATTTAATCTGCTCAACTTCCTCTTTAGTATTTCAGTTGTCTCTCTGAAAAACTTTCCCAAGTACTTAATCGTTTTTTAAATCTTAAAAAACTAAGCACAGAAACATAGTGAAGGTTAATTCCCCTTCATGTTACAAAGCTTTTATAAACATTGTATATAAGTTAAAATCACTTCTATATCACTTCTATTTTATTATGCATTTTTACATTGGAGTTACCCATCTCATCTCATTTTAATACGCCAAGTTCCCTTAAACATTACCAATACTTTATAATTACCATACATGGATATATCATGTAGTGAAAAACACTGGTAAAATAGTTTTGACCCTCTTAAACATTTTTTGTATTTAATTCTAAATTCTTCTAGCATTGAAGAATGCATGAGGGAAGGCTCTCATCTACTATCATTTTGAGAGCCAGCTTCACAGACGACTTGAGGTCGCATAAGAACCAGAAACTTAGAGTAGGACATTCAGTGGATTTTGACAGAACATACCAAGCCTTATTTCAGAGTCTGTGACAGGGACGCCTTGAAGGGCCCTTGGCTTCTTTCCTTGTGTACCAGAGGCCCATTGCCTGTTCAAAGGATGTCTTATCACCCACGGAATTGATTACTTGAGACGTTTAGCCTTTTTTTGGAGTTTTCAGACAGAAATTGTTTTTCATATCTAACCCCACAAGCCGTAAAACTTGATGGGAACCTGCACTCTTTAAATACACTCCCAAACATACCTTTCTTAGATATTAAAATGACGTCATCTGAAACTGCACATTTCCCTTCAACTCTCCCTTACTCGTCAGTTGCAACTTTAAAAGTCATTCCGCGGACGAGAGCATGGGCCGGGCATCGGCTGCAGTCCGTATGCGAGCGAACTCCCTTGGGGGCGTCACTCGTGAGTTCCGTCACTCTGTTGATTAGAAGGCTTCATGCCTCCTGATAATATCATCACCACATAAATGTCAGAGACCTGTCACATACACATATCCAAATGCAATCACAAAAGCACTCATCCAAAAATGTCCACGGCAGCGCTGTTCATATTAAAAAGATTGGAGTCAAGCTAGAGACCCATAAATAGAGGACAAGTTATGTCACCTATTAAAAAGCACTTAGGATTAGCTTCACATTTCATTGGGCTGAGGATGACATATTGTTTGGCTCCCATTCCTTTGGTTTTCTGGCAAACCGAGCACCAGGCCCTCCTGACTCCTGAGTCCATGGTCGTTGGCTGGCAGGGGAGTAATCCCAGCACGCTGAAGGCAGGGGACGTAGTTGAATGGACACAGTCATCCTGGGAGTTCATTGCTTTGCTATCAGTGTGTTCTTCCAACCTGCTTGTCCATCCTGTGATGTCTGGGATAGACGAACACCCAGTGTTTAAAGAGGCATCACTGAGGCACGAGGCAGAGCTTTTGTCCTCAGAATTTATGTTTAGAAGGGGGACTAGATCCATTTGATAACGTTTTATGTCAGGGAGAATGAAATGTTAGAGCTGGAAGAGGTCTTGAAGTTAATTGTTGAACTTACTCATTGCAAAAGTAAGGTAGAGCCCTGAGAAGCTAAACCACAAGGTCTAGGTTCCCAGCGGTGGTGGAACTCTGAAGGCTGGGACCCAGACATCTCGGGACCTAAGTAAAATAGTCCCACCCACTGTAGGACACACTCGGACTGAGGATGAAGGTGAAGTGCACATTTTTCTGAACCATAAGTCAATTCGACCAATACTGACTTGCATTAATGCCAAATGGAGATGTCCGAATGGAAATCTAGAACCTACAGCAAAAGGATTTTCAGAAAGCAAACTTTTGTTTCCTTCTCATCAATTTGTGGAGTTGGTGCGAATGAGGTAGGATTCCAGGAGCTAACTAATAATAAGAGCAACCTGGATTGGTGCATGGGTTAGGGCAGACATGCTGCGACCAGGGGAAAGGTGGGGGGAGGGGGGATGGAGAATCTCTTAAGGTTTTAAAAGCACACGCAGTATAACTGAGATTCTTAGATATAGGGGAGTAAATAAAGCCCTGAAATTTTATGCAAACTCTTGAATTTAAGTGACTATGTTAAGTCTGGATAGAAGATCCACAGTTTTAAAAAGAATTTCAAAGGTCTATGGAGAAAGACGCATCAGTAATTATTTCCTCCTAGCCACTGTGATAAAACATCTCTGCTTGGTGAAGAGCGTGCCTACAGATGTAAATTGCTGGGTCCTTCAGCATTTAGTCTACAGTCCTGTCAATGTTTTATTGTTTTACTACAGAGATCATCACTTTTTAATAACCAATAAAGATCTCAACAATGAACATGATCAATTACTGTCCTTGCAAGCTACAACATAGAACCTAATACCAGGCATGAAAATAACTGGATGAAAAATTAAATAATTAGATACAATCAATAGTAACATTATTTAAATTTTTTTCAGCACGCTACACTTACTGTTCCTTTTTACCACCAGGAATCTCACAGTCTCCGCGGGTGTGTAACCAGCTGTGCTGTGTGGGGCAGAAGCATTTCCCTGCCTTTGCTTCTGTTGAGTCTTCCTGATTGCTCCTACGATTTCTCAGTTCTCAAAATGTATATTTCCTTTTTCAGAAATAAAGTTGCCTTCAGATCTTTGGGAAGGCTTATATTTATCTCTTCTTCATATTTAGAATTCCTTTTTAAAAAAAAATCTTATCCAGATCAGAAAAGAAGGGGGAAGATCTTGCTCTTTATTGCCAAATCCATCCTCCGACACCAGGATGCTTTTTTTTTTTTTAATTAGGAGAAAGCCACCAACACACACGTAACTGACTCATTCAGCTTACTCTCTCTCTCTCCCTATATTTTATTAATTCTTGATTTGCAATGAAGCCTCTTTTACAATTTGAAACTGTAGTCTTTGTTTAGGGCCTACGTTTTTTATTCCCCAAATGTTTAAAAGCACATTTGGAACAAAGCATGGCAAGCATACAGGGGTGGGCAACAGGAGGCGTCCAGCTGTGAGTAGGTAAAGCAGAGTTTGTTCTTGTATTATCATTCATTAATTATTGTCACATTTATTTGTTATAACTGTAAACCTACTTTTGCCCACCCCTGTATTTTTCATGAATCGTGGTGTCCTCTTGACATCAACAGTTAATGATGTTTTCGAGGTGTCCAGGAGACTGGGGTTCCGGGTAAGGCAGTGTGGAGCTTGTTCGGAAGGACTGGAGTCACAGAAGACGTAATTAGGAATGAATTCGGGAGCCATTCTTGATTCCCAGGTAGCAGGACGAGATGTCGCTTGGGGAATGGCGGCGAGAGCACACTCGAAGGGGATGGTGCTGGGAAGGGCTGGCCCAGGAGGGGGAAGGCAGTCCAGATGAGGAAAGATGAGAGCTGTAAGGTTAGAAGCGTAGCAGTGGGACAAATGAAGAAAAGCTCATAAGCTACACGAAGTAAACGTACGTCTGGTCAACTGACCGAACGTGGAATGTCAAGGACAAGAACAAACTGAAGGTTTCTCAGGGTCTGAACTCGGGATATCTGAAAGAGGATTCATTACGTGTCCTGCTAGGGATACGGGAAAGGGAAGATGCATTGTTAAAGCTTTGTAATAATCAGGGTCTGTTGATATTTTGTACACTCACTTCACTCAGCTGGTCAAACATGACTGATTTCCTGGGAATGTCTCGGAAGGAAAAGAGTTTGTAATCAGCATCTGCTTCACTGAGGCCGTGCAAATGGCAAAAGCACTGGGGCCGTCTGTCACCTGGCCCAAGGGATTTGAACAGCTGTCTACATGAATCAAAGCAACGTGTGTAGATTCTCAGGCTATTCTTGAACACACATACAAAATGTTTCTACTTGTTCTTTAAAATGTCTATTCTTTAAAACATGGTTATGTCTAATGACTTTTTCCCCTTCCAAATCCCGTGTTTAGAACAATCATTGGTGACTTGTAAGAAAATCGTTTCTAATTTCACTCTCAGGTAATGTTACACAAATCTGTGGTTTTAAAAACCATTTATGTGCCAATAACTCCTAAATGTATGTCTTCGGCTCTAAGCTCTCCCCTAAACTCCAGGCTCATAGGCCCGCTGCCTCTTACGTATCTCTACTTAGAGGTCCGAGAGGCATTGGCACCTAACAAGACCAAAACAGAACTCTCCATTCTCTGTTCCCCATCCTTCAACCTCCTTCTTTCCCATCCTTCCCTCTTGGTGGTTACTCAGATGAAAATTGACAAGTTGTCCTTGCTTCCTCTCTTTCTCTCATCCTTGACATTGATACCACTAATAAGTTGGGCCAACTCTATAAAACTTCATGAATCTGTCCACTTTTCTCCATTTTTCTCAGCGACTAGTCTGAACTATCTTCCCTTCCAGCATTGGACCCATACCCGCAAAGTAGCCAGCGTAACCCCTGAAAAGTTCAAATCGAAGCATGCTGGTCCTTCTCTCTCTGACTTCCAGTAGGAACATGTGTGATCCTGTGCACACCTACTGCTTTGCTCTAACTCGTCGCTCTCCCCTCCCACATGATGGGGCAGCCACACTGGCGTGCTTTATGGTCTTTGAAGAGGCCAAGGGCGTACATGCTTTATGGACTTTTATGTTTGTTGGCCTGGACTTCCTTGAGTATCATATGTCTGGATTTTTTTAGTTCTGTAGATCATATCTTAAATTTTATTTCTTCAGTTTAGTCTTAACTGATACCTGTCACAGTCTAGGGTCCATCCCAGAAATGAAAGTATTCATTAGTATTTAAAACACAAAATTTAACACTTTTTTTTTTTTACAGATTTGGTGGAAGATTTGCGAAGCCAAGAAGGATATCATCATCAACAACAACAACAACAAACCCAAACCAGAGGTTAGCAACAGCAGAAAGCCACCACCACCCTTAGGCTGAGGGACAAAGTGAGAAGGGAGGGTTACTGCAGCGCAGGACCACGGCTGAGGCTAGAACCACGTCAGACACAGCCGCGAGCCAGAGAGGAGATGCAGTCTCTGCTGACATCACCCAAGGTGAGGAGAGAGAAGTGCCCCTCGGCCGTGCCCCAGTCCATGTCAGGGGTCGCACTGGTCAACCCAGAAGTGTTAGCTAACATGGGAGCCCTTGCAGAAATCAATCTGAATGGAATCAGATCAACAGCAAGCATAGTACCCAACTTAGAGCAGTCCCCTTGCCCAGACACACCCCATCTCATCATCCCGTTGCATCACGGCACATATCACTATGGCATAGCTTCTTCCTCGTTCATTTCTTCAGTATCTGTCTCTCTCTACATCATGTCCAACACAGCATCTGGCATATTTTATGTGCTCAATAAATAATTACCAAATAAATACAAAGAAGGGAGGGTTTTATCTACGAGGTCACAGTAGAAGAGATGCATATAAGATTCCTTTAATAATTGTGCAAGTTTGTTCACAGTGCAATTACAAATCAAACCAAGGTTATTCATGGAATCAGTAGTATACATGTATTTTTTTAAATAATTTTTAAAAAGATTTTGTTTATTTATTTTTAGAGAGGGAAGGGAGGGAGATAGAGAGAGAGAAACATCAATGTGCGGTTGCTGGGGGTTATGGCCTGCAACCCAGGCATGTGCCCTGGCTGGGAATCGAACCTATGACACTTTGGTTCACAGCCCGCGCTCAATCCACTCAGCTACGCCACCCAGGGCCTGATACATGTATTCTTTATGGATTCTCTGCCTTGGGGGAAAGGGTGGTGTGTCTACTGTTACATTTTTTTTGAAGAGATGATTGTCATGCTTTTAAAAAATAAATGCCTGTTGATTTAGTCTAAAAATTTAGTTTCTGTTTCCTTAGTCACATTCTTCTTTTTTTTCTTTTTTTAAAGATTTTATTTATTTATTTTTTTTAGAGAGGGGAGGGAGGGAGAGAGAGAGAGAGAGAGAGAAACATCAATGTGCGCTTGCTGGGGGCCATTGCCCACAACCCAGGCATGTACCCTGGCTGGGAATCGAACCTGCGACACTTTGGTTCGCAGCCCGCACTCAATCCACTGAGCTATGCCAGCCAGGGCAAGTCACATTCTTCTTTAAATAAATGTTACTGAAAGAGTTATAATATGTTTCTAAAATAGTGTAGGATGTTTTCGGTTACAGGTCGACATTTCTAAGATAAAGAAATGTTAAGAAAGATTTAAATACCTAAAAATTTAGAGTGCCTCCTTTTTCTTCATGTCATCAATTTGCCCTGATTAGTAATGAATACATTGTATCCGTGCTGTTCATAACACCTCTGGCATGAAGATGGCAGGGCAGCGTAGACACAGTTTTCATGGCGTAACATGAGATTTAAGAATGCCAAGAGGATTCTCTCCGAATTATAGCATCAGAGGACCAAAGAAACTTTAACAAGATAATTAAATCCACTCCTTTTGCCTCTAAAGTATGCATTGAATTATGGAGCTAAAGCAGGATTACATCTAAATCCACATTTGTTAAGGGCTCTTGGGGAAGGAGATTGTAATGACCTCATTTTCATAACATTTACTGTTCACGACTGTTTCCTGGTCTGTATTCTCTGTCCCTCACACTGCAGTTTGAGCCTATTTGATCTCACTCCTTCCTGACCGCCCCCACACACCCTCAGTTTTGTATTGCTTTTGAGTTTTCTCATCCACAAAAATCTCATCTCTATGATAAGCTCGCCAACAAGAATCGCATCACCGGGCACTGCTTCGGTTTCCTTCAGAAAACGAGTGTAGGGATGTGTCAGCTAACAGACGGCCTCTTTGAGGGAGCCTTTGTAAATTTAGAAGTTATGTAAAGGCAGAGGCACTTAAGAAAATCAGATTTCCTTACTTTGAAACTTTAGGTTTGGTAATTGCATTAGGTGCTAAAACACTTCTATCATTTCTTAATTATCAGCGATTTTTTCCCCCAAATAATGAGGAAGGTTACTACTGAATGGTAATGTAAAACTCTGTCACGCTTGGTGTTCCCGCTCATATGACACATGGACGCAAATATGCATAGATACTCAAACACTTAGGTGACAATGATAGAGATTGTAATGTTAGAGTCTATTTGAACATTGTGAAGAAACTTAATTGGTGAGTAATGTGCACATGTAATCTACATGATATTGGGGTATGAATAGATTAAATAATAATAATAATAATAATAATAATAATAATAATAAAAAAATAAACCAACCTTTACTGAGCACTTGTTAAGTGCCAAACACTCTTCTGTCTCTCGTTATATATATTAACTTAGTTCATCTTCATAACAACTGTAGGGGCTGGCACTATTATTATTCCATTCTCAAATAAAAAAGAACGCCGCGGCACAGAAATGTGAGACGTCCAAGAGCAGGCTGTGGGGGGATCGCAATGCTGACGTTCAAACTCGAGGATCTTTGCTCCTAACCAGCACACTGCAGCTTTTGTGGGCGAGGGACAGGGGGGCTCGAATAGGAAGTGTCCAGGAAGTGGCATTTGGTGGTTCTGGTTTCAGTTCTCGCTGCAAGAAGAAGTGACTTGCTTGCCACAGCACACGGAAGACCACTGCCCTCCCAGAGGAAACGCAGCTGCCGGGGAGAAGGCGCACACAGACACGCGGTGACACAGCACAGCCAGCGTCAGCATTTGAGGAACCTATTGCAGGGAAGCGGAACTTAATGAAGGGCTCGATCAATAAAGACGGCGCTTTGAGCTAGCTGTGGCCCGCTAGTAACCTAGACAGACAAATAAGAATCCTGCAGCAAGAAATGGACATGCCAGCCCCAACCAGACATCCTATTGGGCAGATCGCTGCATGTACACAGAAAAACATCAGACAGGATCCAATGTTTCCAGAGCCCTTGGCCACACTGATGAAGTCTTATGGCTAGCTGCTGAGTGAAACATGCTGCTGGTCTTCTAGAGATCTTGGTTTATAGTTAGGAAATCAGAGCGCACAAAATTCTTATTATGAGAGTGTGGGTGCGATTATTCTCAGTAAGTCCATCAGTTACAGAAGCTCCAAGCCAAAAGAGTCCCTCTATGCATTGCTCTGCATGAGTTCCCAGATGGAAGGGTAGAGAGAACACACACTCTGACTCCAGAGTGCTTTCGTGCTGATGAGGCTTAGGCACTACCTGGGGCAGGTGCACGGCATCTAGGCTAGCTTCGTCACCTGGTGTCTCGTGGAAAGGGGGAGCTTCAACAATTTCCCCAGCTGTTCAAGACACACACAGATAGCCGGACATACGTTCACACACCTATTCCTTCGTGCGTTGTCCTCTCCCATTGGTCTCCTCAGTCAGCCATCACAAGTTTCCCGTGATCTTGCCTCACCCTACTGAACTGGATATTATTCTCCAAGTTTTCACGATTTTCTGTAGATACAAACTCATGCCGTATCCCTTTGCCACCCCTCCCATCCCCTAAGCTTGTTCATGTTGCTTCTGTCAGAAACGACCTTTTAATTTTTAGATTCATACAAACCTGGTTACTCTTTAAGGCTCAAATCAAATGCTATTTCCTTAGATGATATTCCCCTCTGAGCCCATCTTGCCCGTCTCCGCCCTCCTTTGCTAACTCCCACGCATTTCACTTTGGCAGTCAGTCACCCGGCGCCCTGCACGTGGCTGGGTTGCAGGGGTGTAGGAACTGTCTGACAGACCAGTTATCCACTTCTCGCGTCTGGGGACTGACTCTGAAACTTCTTGCCCTGGCAGGACGGCTAGGACAACTGCAGACATATAGCTGACTCTCAATGCACAATTGTTTTCAATAAACGAACTGAAAGCACTTAATTGTTTTACTTCAGACTTACTGACGTCAATAAGTAAATTATTTTTTAAGGACCCTTTTCCTTCCTTGGGTTCCAGCAGGGCCTGTGAGGCACACAGTCTATCAGCAAGAGTCAGAGTTCCCTCCGTCTGTCAACTGCATGTTCACGGAGAGGGATTGAGTAGATCCTCTTCTCTCCATGTGCTTTTTAATGTGGGTAATTGATGCATCAGTAACGTTGGACAAAAAGGCACTTTGTTGGGAGGGAAATGGAGGAGAAAAGTCCTATTATTGCAGAAGCCCGAACTTGAGCATAAACACATTCTTACAACAGTCCTGCAGTTGCATTTTCTCCCGTGGAATGGAGGCCTGTGTCAGGTTCGGTCCTCAGGGTCCAGAAATTGGTACGGTTCCATTGGCACTGGTATTGGGGGGGTGCAGCTTGATAGATAGACTGATGAGGCAAATGAACATTCAATACGAGTTATCTAATGAGTTCAACTCAATAATCATATATCATAGTGATTTGCCTCGGCCTCCAACATTCGCATCCATCTTGCCAACTACAATACTTGTGACCCATTAACTATAAAGTTACCTAACCCCTTCTTCAGCTAATTTGTACCTTCAGACTCAACCTCCCCCCGGAGGGATGACTTTAGGAATAATACTGTCACTAACATTTAGGAAATACTTACCATAGGCCCATAGTTATTTCAGTCCTCACAACAACCCCGTGAAGAAGCTCCCATTATTAATCTGTGTCTACGAGGACATGGACCCGTAGTTGCCTCGTCAGGGGCGCACAGTTAGCAAGTGGTGGGACCGGGACCCAGTTCTCCTCTTCAAGGCCCTCCCCCTAAGCACACTGCAGCCCCCCATTATGTCCTAACTCAGCGAACAGACACCATCCTTTCAGTGACGGAAACCGGAGATCCGGGAACCTTCCGACGCCTCTCCTTTCTCCATCCCTTTGTCCTTTTATTTATGATTTCGCTTCCTAAACTTTTCTCAGGTCAGTTCAATCCCCCGTGACTGCCATCACCCAAGTCACTGCCATCTCTTATCTGCACCGCTGCGGCAGATTCCCAGGGAGTCCCTCAACATCTCCCTTTGCTCTGCCCTTCCTACCCCAATTTAATAAGCAGGAAAATAATTTTAAACCAAAACCTTCCCTCTGCCTTAAAGTACTCAGTGGTTTCCCTTGGACCGTAAGTTAAAAACGAAGCTCCCCAGCTGGCGTCAGAGGGCCTGTCCCCTCCTGCTTGGGTCTGTGTCGCATCTTGCCTGGATGCCTCCCTTCTCTGTTTGTGACGACCACACCTGGCCTTCCTGCCTCTCCCCCACCCGGGCCGTGCTTCCTCTCCTGCACTTGCGTTCCCTGGCGTGCGTTTCTTCCCTCTTTACTGATGAGCATTCTTCCGAAGCCAGCTGCACTGAGGGTTCCTCTTCCCTGACAGCTCTCTGTCATAGCCTAGTACACGATCTCCTTCACTCATTCACTCGTTCACTTATTTATTGGTTCAAGTAATTCAACAGCCGTCTTCTTCTGTGCTGGGCTCTGGCCAGGCCCTGGGACACAACAGTGAAACAAAGCCCTCGTGGTTCCTGGTCTGATGGTCCAGGGTAGAAACTGGAGCGTGAGCTCTTCTCCTTTCCCGGGACTTTCAAGGCGCAGTCTGGCACTTACTTTTATGATTCTTAGATTTGCATCTGTATCTTATATAGGCTGTAAGCCCCATGCAGACGAAGTTTTTTTTTTTTTATCCCCACTATTTTTTTTTTTGTAACCCAGCACCCTCTCTGGCTTATATAACAGGTGCTCAATGAATATCGGTTGATTGAATGAATTTAGATATTTAGCTCTAAATGCTTACATTACAATGTACCTGCCACACATAAACTTATTAAATCTTTAAATATTTATTTTCTTATTGGTCTTATAATTTCATAAATCAGTTTAATGTTACTCACAAAATGGATTTTTATTATTAATGTATTCTAAAATATTTATTTATTATTTACTAATCAATGCTAGCTCCTTCTTGTCCATAATCTCTCCAGCTATTAAATGATAACACCTGTTTGGGGAAAGATTCTGAAGCATCTGGGAACATTATTTTCTGCAGACTAGTGCCCACTGATTAATAACACTGAGTTTTCTATTTTTCAGCCTTTAACAAGGTTGCTTAATCACATCTCAATACTGCAGCTACTCCTAGAGACTAAGTTCTGAAACAGATTTTATAATGGTTTTACAATCTAAATATCTTATGCATACTTGTTACTTCTTTTCCCTTTCTTGAAAAAGTATCATTTCTCCACTGGAGTTTACAGGGTTCCTTGGTGAAATATTGCTGGGAAATGATGGTTTCAACACAGCAAAACAAATTGCTTGCTGCAGCATTTTAGAGCCCTTAACCTGCTATTTCACACCGAATCCCCAAGTGTATGTGTGCGTGTCGGTGGGGGGGCGGTACTAAACATTCAGAATGCCAGGTTTTTCCAAACACATTTGACTGTGAGACTCCTTTCTCCCAGAGCGCCTTCCCATGTGCTCATTTGGGAAGTGTTGCTGTTCCATAAGCCTGACTCCAGATGTTGGATGAAATGTCAATAGTCATTTGATTATTGTTAAGAAATGAATGATTTCACTTTTCTCTGGAGGTCAATGGACTCCTGAAAAATGCGTGGCATCTCAACTCGACAGGTGGTGATTGAACACCCGTTAGCTGACCACGCCGTGCTGGTAGCTCCCTACCCCCGAGAAGTGAGGAAGAGAGGGGGTCCGGAACAGAGTCCCTGCCAAGTGCCAGGCTTGCTGCGCGCCCATGCACGGTGCCCCTAACTGTGGAAATTATCGTTCCTGCTGATGAGACAAGGGGACCTCAGGGTCACCTGTGAGCAGGTAGGGCAGCTAGGGATCAAAGCAAGAACTCACTTCCAAAGCTTGTCTCCTGCTCTCGGGCCACATCATCCCCAATTTACGTACAGTCTTGTGTGAGAAATTCGCTAAAAATAATGTCAGTGTTGTACAAACCAAGGAGGAAACTCCTATGGAAGCCATCACAGTTGTTTTGCTGTTTCCAAAAGATGGTAATCTCTTCTTTCCCTAAACTGGGTCTCCTCCTCCTGGAGCCCAGTTTGGAAGGTGTGTTTTGAAGAACTATGCAGCTAGAAAAACCTCTGCCTCCAGCGCTCTGTTATTTTTTGTTCATCGTGAAATTTCCGTGAATGCAGAAGTAGAACTACGTCTCAGCAGAAATTCATAACTTGTGTTTGTGGTTTATATTGGGGGGCAGATGTGACTTCTTCCTTATAATCTTAGAACTGGAGGGAAGTGGGGAGATTGTCATGAGGTCCCACCCATGCTCCAGCAGGACAGCTGAAGCCTGTGGAGGGCTGATGGTTTGTCCAGGATCTCATCAGAAATAATTAGAGAAGCAAATGATGCCCAGACTGTACTCCTGAGTATTGAGAATCTACTAGATAATATGGCCATTATAATGTATTTGTTGTATACTACATAGTATTCCTATGATCAGATAGGTGTTCGAGGCTCAGACGGGCTAAGTGATGTTTATAAGCTGGCACAGCTCACAGGTGGTAGAGACCCTGGGTTCTAATGATCAGTCTGACTCCAAGGATCTTAGGCCCACCTCACCATGCGGCTCTGTCTCCACACTGCGGGCTCGTCAGCGTAAACAAGAAGCAACGATCGTCTAATCTCCCCCAAAATCCAAATCAGCAGGAAAATTGGGGGCTTTGAGATCACATCATTTGCATAAGGTAAAGAACAAAGGGCCTGGATTTAAAAAATTGTCAGTGGTCATTGATGCAAAAGTGTGTCCTCATCCCATACTCAGAGTAAGGGGATGGGTTTATTTTAGTGGGGATGACCCAGCCTGAAACCATTTTGGAATTCTGTTTTATGCAATTGTTTTGAAATTTGCTACACACACACACACACACACACACACACACACATATATACATACATTTTTTTTTTCAATTACCTTTATTATTGGTAGATGTTTTCCTTTGAGAACAGATTTATTGCTCCCATTGTTTGGGACCTAGCTTGGTGAGCTGAGCGGGGAGCAGGCTGGGAGCTAATGGTCAATGTCACGTACCGAGACCAGGCTGGACAGCGGTGCCAATGGGATCCCAGACCCTCAGATCCGCGGGGAATGCGAGGGAGCTTTCAGACCCAGCCTGCACACGCTGTCTGAAGACAGAGTAATTCAAAACAGCTCCATGGGAATAAACACATTCTCTAGCATTCTTTATTTTAAGCGAGTGTGAGATTATGATAGTTGCAATCATGTAATGATTTTTCATGGTATAATTAGTTCCTTATTTTGAAATGCTAACCTATCTTGGAAGGCCCAGCTGCACCCCGCATATTCAAGGCGGCGCCTGCCACAGAGTCTTGAATCGTTCCCGTGTTGGCTCTCTGTTCCTCCGATTCCTTAGAATCTAATCCACTGTGACGCTGCGGGCTTTTTTTTTTTTTTTTGGTGGCAAAAGCAAATCAATACCATTTAATATGTTGTAATATTCATTGTAAAAATGAACAGGAACAACTTTCAATTACAATCTACGGGAATATTGTTTTCCTTATTCGTAATCAGTTGTATGTATGATTACTGTTCGGCCTCATGTTCTCTTTCTCTCCTTATTCTGCCCAAAGAACAACGCTTCCTCTGAAGATGTTCTGAAACAGATATTTCATCCTGCTGGCACATGGAAACGGTGTCCTTACTCAGTACCCTGAAGTTATGCCTCTTTTTTAAAGATTCTTTTTCTTTTTTTTAAAGGTAATTGTTACCTTTTTTTAGAGATTTTTATTTATTTATTTTTAGAGAGGGAAGGGAGGGAGAAAGAGAGAGAGAGAGAAACATCAATGTGCGGTTGCTGGGGGCCGTGGCCTGCAACCCAGGCATGTGCCCTGACTGGGAATCGAACCTGCGTCACTTTGGTTCACAGCCCGCACTTAATCCACTGAGCGATGCCAGCCAGGGCTTAAAGATTCTTTTTCAATTACTGTTTATATTCAATATTATCCTGTATTAGTTTGAAGTGTATAACCTAGACAACACTGTGTTTTTATTTCACTTTTTATGGTGTCTGTCATATCTTCCTGTAAAGACTGATGTCTTTCAGGATATTAAAAAAGACAACTCAATTTTGAAAGTTCTTCAGGATTCCACTTTTGATTTGTTGCGTTTTGCCCTGAGGTGGACACACTATGAAATGAATGCTTTTAAGGTGCAATGCTTCCAGAAAGAAAAAGGTGTCATGGACGTGGACAGCAGGGTGGTGATTGCTAGGGGGAGGGAGGGGGCGAAATGGTAGTGGAAAAAATATAATAAAGGTTACATATTTTTAAAGAAAGATGAAATGCTTCCTTGAATCACTTCCTCATTTGTGTATATCTTCCCTCCATGAGTATAAACTGAATTCCTGGAAGACTGTGGTATTCTGTGTCTTCTTGTCTTTGATCCTATCCGCTCTAAGCTTCATGTTGTCTGAAAAGTTCCACTTATGTATGTTTCTTTTTTCTATAAGGAAACTACATTCACTATGGCTGTGAAGTATAAAGTTAAGCAATTTTGAAGTGTTTTTGGCTTTTGTAGGCAGATGTCATCACTAATTTAGGCCCACGCTTCTCTAAAAAGTTTGAATATACAGGCCTAGAAAAGTTGTGTACTTTTCAGGGGTAAATAACATTTCATCCCTGGGTTAAGAGGCCAAGTCTTTCTTGAATTTCTGGCCTAACAGCTGTCTGCCACAAAGGTCTGTTGTTACTGCTCAGTGAGGCTGAGGCCAAGTCAAAAGTATTTAATGTACTACCCTCTTGCAGCACTTGCAGGTTTTCTGCTTAGAGTATCGGTAGGTTGACTGACAGCTCAGAACGGAACAGGCAGCGTGGGTCCACCCCCAAATCCCAGAGCCTAAAATCCGCGAGCTCCAGGCAGGGAAAGTCAGGGGTGAGTGGGAAGCAGACGTTTCTGCCCAGATGATGAACGTCCCCAGGGAAAAGGAAGTGCGGTTGCTCTCAGGACTAGAGAAAAATGCAGACAGGATATCTCTCTACTGTTTTCATCACAGGGCGGGAGTGAATCAAGAGGCTTGAGAAACCCCAAAGAATGAAATGTTGGCTGGACAATGGAAATAAACACATTTAGAAATCAGGACATAGAACTTCTGCTCCCGGCGTGGTGTCGGCGAGTGGTACACTGAAGTTTTTTTGGAAGAGAAAAGTGGTCTTGCCCTGGCTGGTGTAGTTCAGTGGATTGAGCTCGGGCTGTGAACCAAAGCATCGCAAGTTCGATTCCAGTCAGGGCACATGCCTGGGTTGCAGGCCATGGCCCCTAGCAACTGCACATTGATGTTTCTTTCTCTCTCTCTTTCTCCCTCCCTTCCCTCTCTAAAAATAAAATAAATAAAATCTTAAAAAAAAAGAAAAGTGATTTTTAGTTCTTGCTAATTAGAAAACTTCAGAAGAGTTTATCTATAGAAAGAGACTGGAATGTTGGGGAGATTAATTATTTTAGAGCTTGAAAATTCCACGTAAAAGAGTTCAGTTTTTTAAAAAACCCTGTCTTTGTATTCTTTCTGTTCACAATACTATGGTATATCCAGCAAGGGATTTCAAAATCCTACCTCACAGATTTACCAAAGCAGCCTCATCATCCTGTAAATTTGACAGAGAAAAGCCAGCACGGACGATAAACTTGAAATGTTTTGCAATAAGTCAAGTCAAGATAAACTCACAAACGAGAATGAAAACAGTCAGAACAGACGAGCAGGACTTAGCAAAGGGCCCGTGGTAGCAGACCAGACCTGAAATGCACCGTGGTTCCTAGGAGTGCCGATAGTCAAATGAGGCGAGTTTCCCGCAAGGTGCCCTTAAAACACAGATTTCTGCTCTTTATGACCACATCATCGCCGCCGCCAACCCCCTCCTCCACCCACTCCCCCCACTAAAATCTCTGTGTGCAGCAATCTGTTTGCAGCAGCGTTTAAACAGCCCTGTTCAGGAACATTTGGTCAAGGGGACCGACCAATCAGGAAAACCGCCGGCAGTTTTCCGTTGGGGCTGGATCACGTGGGGAGCCTTTAACCACACCGGCGGTGGGGGCTTCTCTCCCAGAGATTCCCACGTAACTTACCTGAACGGGGAATCCGTCGTAAGCCCTCCAGTCAATCCTAGGGCATAGCCGGGATGGGGAATCGCTGACTTAAGTCAGACCCCCGGTTTTTCATCTGGAGACTTTCTGGCCTGCATTCGTTTGACTTTTGAAATAGTGACATTCAGTTGAAAAAAATGTACCCTTCATTATGTCTTGTCTTGATCAAAAATCCCCAACTATGATAAAGCACACACTAAGTTTGAACATTAAAATTAATTTCTTTTCCATGACTGTTGGCCTTCCTGAGGATGTTTCTTGGTTACAATAGGCAACAGAGGGAGAGTCTGTGACACTGAGGCCCTCTTCCCCCAAACATACTAATTTTTCTTGCAAATTCCCTATGTTTTTGTGGGGCAGTATGCCTGTCCAAAGCTGGAGACGGTGATGAGGCCTCTGTGGAACAGATGGGAGGTCCTCTGAACCAAAAAGCCTGGCCAGCAGCACAGAGACTGAGGGGGGATGCCTCCGTTGTCCTGAGAGAAAAGAAAGCAGGAGATTTCTAGAAGCCCAGGTATACTCCTTGCCTGGAGCGGTTCTGCTAACTCCAAGCCAGGCCCTCTTCCTGATATATTTAACTGACATTTACTACATGGCCCTGTAGACAATTCAGATTCTGCATCCCAATCAAATCTGTATTTAAATCTAATTTGCCATTTAATCTGCACTTAAAGTATTCGCATCTCCTATATTGCATCGGAGACCTTAAGGGCCTGGGCACTGCCAAGGTCATGGCTCCCTAATCTCTCGTCGTTCTACTTAACTCATTAGAACTCATGTTGATAACCTGAACGGTGTAACCCCTGCACACACCCCTGGCCAGTGGACTGAGATACAATATAGTCCAACGGACATCCTGAACTGTCTTTGGATGGTTATGCCATTCTTTTTACATGCTTTTTACTTGATTCGTCCAGACCATGGCAATGACTAGATGGAAATTTTGAGACAGCATGAGCCATTGCACTGGGAAGCCTTTTTGGTAAGAGTTCTTGGACATGACTATTTGTAAGTCCGAGAGGGAATTGTTGTTGTCAGAAGCCTGTGGAACACATGTTGTGAATGAAACAGTGAGAACAGACTTCTTCTGGAAAACAAAACCCTTACTAGTGTTTTAGGAAAGGGAGGGCAGACGAAGGGAAGATGGTATTCGACCGTCCCAAAATAGCTGGTTTATTGCCACAGGAACAAGATAAGGCGGGGGCAGATTAGTCACATTTCCTTATTTGTTATTGTACCAAAATTACCCAGCGATGTGCAGTGCCGTTTCTGCACTGTTTTCGAGCCTTGTAGATGCATCACATCGCTAAAACTAGAGTAGAAAGGTAATTACCTAAATCAAAGCACAAATCTTCATAACAGTGAGTGATTAGGGTTACCGCTTTGTATTTTTCTTTCTCTTTCTTTTTTTTTTTTTGGCAACAAACTCAGCAGTGTTCCTTCGAGTTATCTGCTTCGCTCCAGGGGCACACGTGACAATCAAACCCAGTCTTTGTCACCCTAGTCAGCTTCAGCCTCTGGGCCATTCACAGACAAATGCACATTTGCTTTGGGTCTTCTTGGCCTACAGTCAGTACTCTCACTTATTAAAATACTCACTCAACATATGTTTATTCATCATCTGTCTTATGCCATGCACCACTCTGGCTTGTCACCTTGGCTCATGTCGCCTCATGTCACAGGAGTGACTTATAGGCAATAGAAACACCTCCAGCTTCCGTTCCGTTTATTTGTCTATAACAATGAAAATATGGCATTTCTCTTGTGCAAGGCACTGTTCCAAGTGCTTTATATGTGTTCCTTTTTGATCCTTATGAAAGTTTTGACCCATGAGGAAGAATTCATTTTTATCTCCATTTTCTAGAAGAGAAAACTGAGGTACGATTTAAATGTTAAAGAATTAATTTCTGTGAGGATAGCACAGCTAGCAGGTGGGAGAACTTGGTCTTGAACCTGGGTAGTCCGGCACCAGAGGCTGCGATCTTAGTCTCTCTGGAATCTCTGGCTGTGTCCATAGACCCCTCATTAGCAGGCAAATCTCTGGCCTCTGCTTTGACTCCACCCTCCACGCACCTGCCCCTACTTATTCCATTCTCAAGCAGAACTCGGAAGGAACATTTAAACTGAAGACTTGACCACTGCTCACTTTAGCCTTAGTTACAAAGACAGTTCCCATAGATGTATTGGATTTTGTTCAAAGCTGGTAGTTTTTTCCAATAATGTTAATTAGAACATTTGCTTTCCCCCAAACGGAGGCTGTGTTTTCTTTATAATAAAGACACCGTATGTTCTCATTCCAGTTAATTCTAAGATTATTTGTTTCTCCAGTGTCAAGTGTTTAAAAAATATGAGGGCTCTCTACGTACTGGATTTTTCTTGGCTAAAGGTTAGCATAATTATTTACACACTGAGAGAAGTAAAAGTTTTAATTCAAGGTCAAAGCCCCTGGATATGCATTACAGTTAGACAGCCCTCCTTGTGGCAGACATCATATTGTTCACCTCATAACCCAAAGATGGCGCGCAGGCCATCGTCCAGTGGCATGCGAGCCATTTGTCATCCTCACTCCTTACTCTCCTGACACGTCCTTGACCTTTCACGGACCTTGTTCTCTTAGGTTCACCGAGATTCCTCATCTCCCGTTTGTGAGCTTACATTGACTCACAATCTCTGTTTTCTAGCTTTTGACCTGAGCATTCTACTGGGATGTGAATGAATAACTGAAAAATTCTAAGGAGAAAAAATGAAATAGAAAGAAAGGCTTTTCCAATTATGGCAGCAAATAATTTTACAATATTCAGAATATGGTCACATAAACTATTTATAAAGAAAAAGAAAGCAAAGACTTTATTATTTTTTGAAGATTATTTATTTATTTATTTATACAGAGAGGGGAAGGGAGGGAGGAAGAGAGGAAGAGAAACATCGATGTGTGGTTGCCTCTTGTGCACCCTGCACGGGGGACCTGGCTCACAACCCAGGCATGTGCCCTGACTGGGAATCAAACCGGTGACACTTTGGTTCACATGCTGGTGCTCAATCCACTGAGCCATGCCAGCCGGGGCAGAAAGCAAAGACTTTAGACTAAATAAAGGCAACAAGGATATTCTGTGGTGCCTGTTTTGGTTGTAAAATATTTTTAAGACCATAAGAATCCCTGAGACCTTGTTGGGAAATAATCACATGGGAGAAGTTAGGATTTCCCCATATTGCCCTGTGCCCCGTTACACACACCCAGTCTTGAGATGAAATGCGTTGCCAGGGAAACTTCCTCCACCTCCACCACCACCACCACCACCACCACCACCACCACCACCACCATCACCACCACCACCACCATCACCACCACCACCACTACATATATGTCCCTCGAGTGTTCTCTCTCTTTCTCTTTACCTTCTTCCCTTCCTAAAACAGGCAGAGAAACAGGCATTTAATTTCAAATGGCAGAGGTACAAAAGACATCTCGTGATGGGCTAAGCTGACAAACTGCCTTTACTTGGCAATAAGTTACAGTCCAGACAGGAAGTCAGGAGATGGCATTGCGGCCCAGCCTGAGTTCATTGATCTCTGGAGACAGATAAATTGAATCATTCAAATTAAAAAGCAAATCACTCTGAGAGTTGAGTCATCCAGTTTGCGTGCCTCACTGACCCAGTTAGCTAGGCAGATGCCGACTCCCCACTCTGTTTTGTGCCGGGGACGCCTGCTGCGTGGGCGTGCGTGGCCAAAGTGCTCTGCACTTCCTGCGGGAGCGGCGCCCCGTTCTTCCTCGGGCTTTTTGTGATAATATCTTCTGTTTGCACGGTCAACACTTACACATTCAGGATAATGTGGAGTACTCTTCTACGCTTATGACCCACTTCCCTTAGAACTATCCTGATCTGAAATACTTGATCTTACCATAAACCACTTTTAGTAGACTGATACTTGAATCACAGCTCTGCCACCTGCTAGGCTGGTGAACTTAGGTAAGATGTTTTACTCTTTGAAGCCTCAATTTTTTTTAAGTGCGTTCCTTCTTCTTAGGGTTTAAGTGAGAATAAAATAAGATTATGTACTCAAAGCTATCACACAATGGCTGATGTCTAGAAAATATTCATAAATATTAGCCATAATATTAAGTTCAAATATTTTGTATTATACTACTTATTCTAGGCTGTCTTTCATATCCAGGAACTCCCCCCAAATTATTTTTGAAATCCCCCAGTATATTTTATTTGTAAAATATGATGACGCTATCTAAGGGAACACAGAGAAAATATTAAATAATCTCCACGTCAGTTTTAAGTTAATACTTTGAACTTTCTTCTCCTTAGTTATGAAGAAATGAATAAGGTAAGAATGGATTTATTTGAAATTTACTTTTATTCCTTTCTGACTATTTATATCTTATGAAACTGCTCAATGAGATAGTGTAGGGAAAGAAAAGGAGAGGCTAATGACACAATTAGCAAAGTGCATAATTGTTTCCTGACTGTTTATATAAGATGGGACATTTCTTCCAACGTGTTAAAACAAACCACTATTTGCTCTGAGTGCCACCTTGTGAGCCGATGAAAGGGAAGAATAACTAGTCAGTTTTTGCAGAAGAGCGGAGTGAGGAAGGAAGTGCAAGGGGTAAATTCCCAGAAAACGCTGGCTCAGTTGTTCATTGCTTCCCAATGCTGCTTCCTCCAGTCCCTGAATCATGCTGTCCGTTGGCCGACTCATTCACGTATTTCTATTGAGCAAATATCTATTGAGCATCTGCAACGAGTTAGGCATTGTTCTAAATGCTAGGGGGTAGAGAAGTGAGCAAAACAGACCCAAATCCCTGTCCACTGGGACTGGCAAGATATGTAATTAAACTACATAGTATGTAGGGCGACACATACTACACAGCAAACTAAAGCAGGAAAGCAGGATGGGGAATAGGGTTCATTGGAACGGGAGTGGTGATCGACAAGGTGTTTGCTGAGTAGGTGACACTGGAGACAAGACGTGAAGAGGGTCTGAGAGACAGCCCGGCATCACAGGCAGAGGGGACAGCATGTGCAAAGACCCTCAGCAGGAGCACAGTGCCCACTGAAGGACAAGGAGACCAGGGCCAGTAAGAGATACAGGGGGAGTGTCCGGGTTTTGCAGGCCGTTCTCGTGACTTTGCTTGCACTGGGATTAACTTGCGAGGGTACTCGGAGGAATGGCATGACCCAGCTTGAATTGTATTGTCCGCGCTGCCGTGTGGACGACAGACAGTGGGGATCAGGACTGAGGCAGGAAACCAGCGAGGTGGCTCTGACAGCAACCGGTGCAGGCTACAGCGGAGGAGGAGGGGAGAGGCCATCATCACTGAAGCGCGAGTCAGCAGACTTGGCTGAACACTCTGTGTGGGGTTAGTGAGGGGAAGAGAAGGGCTGAGAACGAGTCCAGGGTTTCTGGCCTGAGAAACTGGAAGGGGTGACTGGACATTGTTCTGCGGTTATCTGAAAAATGCAATGCCTTGGTTCCAGAAATAAAGCTGCAAACTCAATCGACGGTAAGATCACTTTATTTACCCTGCAGTCATTTGAAATGTGTACATTCAACTGGAACAGGGACTCCGATGACATCTACCGTTGATATCCCTGGAAATAAGATTGTCTAAAGAAATAACTCCTGCAACAGAGACCCCAGAAGAGGACACTTGGACAGGGGTGCATATCCAAAATTACCACGGAGAGTTCTAAGCCAGCATCCTTCCCTGGCTCCACTACAGCCTGAAGCAGAGACAAGGGACAGGGTGGGCCCCTGGTGTGGGAGTTGAGAAAACCCCCCTAGACGATTTCAATACACAGGTTTGTCTGTTGTACACCCTACACTGGTTACAGTTTGGCATTCCTAAAAGTGGGTTCCTTCGGGGTCTCCATCAGCTTATCGAGATTGCAGTACTCCAAGAAGCTTTAAAATTATTTAGTCCCATACACAGACGTAATAGTGCGTGCTAAGGCTGACAGAGTGACAGTTTTTACTGGAGCTCTGGACGGTCAGAAGCTGTAGTATTTGTTCCTCCCAGCAGCCCCACATACCTTAGAAGATAAATGCCCCGAGATAGACATGCACACGTATTTATAAGAACTTAAATATTGAAACTTCATAACCTGCAGTCCAGACTTGCACTCATCTAGATAGACCTGAATTACTGAGCGTTCACTAAGTCTGAGGGGCAATTTCCTTCCAAGAACCTTCCTTTTGTTTTTATTTGTTTCTTCCTTGCATATTATTTTATTTTTAAGAGTTTTATGATTTGACGTGAGGTGGCAACAATGAAATCTAAACTCCCTTTTATAGACTGCAGTGGAGTGGATTTACAGCTAACGCTATGATCCAGAAATAAAAAAACGGGCATAAAGAATTTTTTCTGTTTGTTTCCAGGGCTGTGGAATGTAAAGGAAATGGCTGGGCTGCAGCTGCAAATGATTACGAAGCATTTTCCAAGGCCTTACAAGATGCCGTGAATTCAGAGCATCCTTTCAGAAGCTGGATGGCACCCCTCAGAAGTGTGTGCCTCACTGGCAACCAACCCTGTGGCTGCCCCTCCTTGGTGAGGTTTGTGGATCAGACTTTTATTGAGGTTCTGTCTTCTGACGCCCCCAAATAAAGAGCTTCTGCTTCGTTTACTTCCTGACCTCTCTCCTTGCCATGCCTTCATTCTACCTTCCAGAATACACAATATTTCTTAGGATGAGTCTGAACACATCACAATTCATGCATGCAGAAACCACCTGCTAGAACCACAGCTGGGTTCTGCACATGCACGGGAAAATCTTCCTTTGCTTCTGTCCAGCCCAAGTGAGCTAATCAGGAAAGGCTGCCTGTGCGAATGTTCCTGGGATTGCACTGGGGATTCCCAGCTTCTAGCTGACCAGAAGAGAAACCTCCCTGAAGAAACTTAACTCCTTCGACTAACATGTGAAATCTGCAACACAAAAGGCAACTGCAATGGGCAGAGAAAACCATGGTGGCCACGGCCAAGGTTCACTTGTGTTCATAGAGCAAGTCCTCCTGGGGGACAGATGGGAGAGAGAGGACTCTGCGGCCTGCAAGAAATGTCAGGGGCTTTGCTGCAGAGATTAGACAGGGAGAAGGGATGGAATGGGGACATTCCAGGCCTGTGTGTAACTATCACACCAGGCTCTTGATGACACAGTGGCCCCAGGCCATATCAGAGAAGGTCAACAATGATGGACTCACCTAGTCTTTTGTTAACAATTTACCTTTTTGTCATCACCACAGTGAAAGAATAACTCTGCACAGTAATTATTCAACCAGGCCAGGCCAGGGTTTGGGTGAGCAGAGCACTGGCCGAGACATTCGAAAAGACACTGGGACCTCTCTTCTTCTGTGTTTTAAAGGAGTCAATAATTGGATAAAATACAAATATTTTTTTCACTTCCATATGCACAGGTATCCCTATGTGTAGGAAATAGGCCAAATAAGAGCTGGTTTTATGGATCCTTGGAAGAAAGGTGCTGACTCCCTATGGGTTCCTCTGTCTGGCGAGGTGGGGGGGGGGGTACCAGTGTCCCCTCCGAAGTTGCCACAGAAGGAGTGGGAGAGGAAAGGAGAAGAAGACCTCCCCTCCCAGGCCTCCCTCCCCCACCGCTCTGCCCCAACACCTGGCCCACTTGGCAGAGATGCTCTTATCCAACTTCAGGAACAGGCTGGGGAGAGGGCGTAGAGACAGCAAGGCTCTGGGCGTCTTGTCACCTCCACACTGGTGATTTCAGGTCTCAGGGCCCACTCCACGTCAAGGACAATGATCTTTGTGCATTTCCTTCTCTCCGTGAGTCTGAAGCAAAGTATAATTTTCTGATGGCCTGTCCTCAAATATGGAAACTATGCATGAGGAAGTCATATATTATTAAGCTTGAGCAAAGGAGTGTACGACGGTGAAATGGCCAAGCTGACCTTGGGGTGCAACTGAGCAAGGGGAATGAGAAAGCATTTAAACCGGGTAATGAAAAACACTAATTATAAGTCTAAATTTAGGATTAGAAAGAAAGTTTCCCTATGACTTTGGAATAAATTATTAGGAAATAGAAACATTGAAAATTACAGACATTTGAAGCCAAGTTTTGGTTGCTCTTGGTCCCCTCTTTCTTCCCCCTCCATCTTTCACTAAAGAGGTTTGTGTCTACCTGCGGCATGACTGTCCAATGGGCCACACGTCAGGACTACCGCCGTCCTATGCCGGTGACCAGCAGTCTGCTCACGCAGATGAATTTATTCTCATGCATGACCTATGGGTATTTTTTGAGTAATTCACCTAATTTAATTTAATAGGCAATCCGCGGATTGCCTATGAAGGCAAAATAAGGATAAAATAAACCAGCTGCCTTAGGGCGGTAGATGTTGTAAAGATTGGCAGAAAATGAACAAAAAAATAATTGGAGAAACACAAGAAGTCCTACAACTACTGAAATTTACAGGGAACCTGCCAAACACTGGGACTATTTTAAAAAGCTCAAGCAGGGAAGGCTGAGGATGTTGGATTGTTATTGAAAGAAACTGAAGTCATGTATATATCTGTCTTGTCCATTTCTGCTGTCCGTAGAGATAGGTCACATTACATAGAAACACAGAGGAACTAGGTAAACAGTGCAACATAATTGATTGCTGATGAAAAACAGAAGAAAAGAAATATCGACTCAGGGTTGTCTATATGTATTCCGATGGGTGAATCATATGCAGGAATTAAAGACAGTGAATCCTTTGCTTTTCAAAGATCCATCTGACTAATTCTCTGGCATCATTACTGTCTTTACAGACATTTTTAGAGATGTTAATTATTATGCTAATATTTATCACTTGTTCAAGCCATTTTAACCAAGGAGACTAGTTACCCTCAATATACTTTTGCACAGATAGCCAGTTAATATTTTTTAAGATTTTATTTATTTATTTTTAGAGAGATGACTATGGAGGGGATAAGAGGGAGAGAAACATTTATGTGACAGAGAAACATTGATTAGTTGCCTGTTATACGTGCCCTGACCAGGAGCCAAACCCTCAGCCTAGGCATGGGCCCTGACTGGGAATCGAACCAGCAACCCTTCGCTTTGCAGGACAATGCCCAACCAACTGAGCCATACTGGTCAGGGCACATACAGCCAGTTTAAATTTCTGAATTCTTTTAATACAAAAAAAGTAAAAAAAGAAAAAGAAAATTTTTAACTCATAGTTTGCCCTGTTCTGGGAAATAAATATGCTCCTAATTTTAGTAAAAAGTATTCTTATTTTAGAATTTTCCTACATCAGGTTTTTGACTCCCAAATGTGTTCCATACCCATTCAATTGCCAAGGGTTTGATTTCTCAGTACATATTCCAATTTTCACACATCAACCAACTGGTCTTTTACTTTTCATTTTTTATCCTGAATTCAAAATTTAAAAAATTTTGAAATACAACGTATACATGGAGAAAAACAAACAGTCTAAATCCAGGGTGTAACAGAGTGGTTATGAGGAAGAGCATCCAGATCAGAAGTACAAAGCATAAACCCCCAGAAACCCTTTCCTCTGCCCCTTCCTCATTACCACACTCTCTTTCCCCACTGTCATGACTTTCAGGGTATTCATTTCTCTGATTTTTTAATAGTTTCACTTTTTTTTTTAACTTCATACCAAGAACACCATAGTACATTCATTTGTGTCTGACTTCCTTTACTCAGTATTGTGCTCCATCCCTCTCGTTGCTTAGCTGCGGCTTTTTCTGTTCTGCTCTATGGTGTTGCAGTGTATAGAGACAACGTGTGCTGCTGTTGGTTGACGTTTGCACGGTTTCCAGACTGGGGCTATTATGAGCATGCGCTGAGCATTCTTGTTCATGTGCCCTGGAGCACATCGTGCATGTCTCTAAGGTATATCTCTAGGAGTGTAAGTGCTGGATCATAGTGCCACGTCATACGCTTCAACTCTACCATGTGATGTCCAGCTGTTTTCCACAGTCATACAAACGTATACTCCTGTAACCAGATAAAAATGACAAGGCTTGGCTGCCTGTCCTCACACAAGACACACTCATGAGGCAGATGCTGGTGCAAAAGGACGAAGGTTTTATTTAGGTGCTATGCCATCTAGGACAATGGCAGACTCCTGTCTCAAAGCCCATCTCAATCAGCAGGATCAAGACAAAAGCAAATCTTCAGAGGTCTGCCTTCAGTTTGTAATACAGTCCCTTGGAGCCTGCAGGTGGCTGCTAAGAAGTCATCGGCCCCATCCAGGTAGCCTGACTTGCTCCTGGCTGCTGTTCATTTTAGGCCTCCTCCTGGAGCCTGCATGTGGAGCCCAGATGGCCAGGGGTCATGCAGCTGCTAGGGCTGCAAGGTTGTGCACTTCTGGGGCAGTGCACGAAACCACCAGCAAGTGCATCGCCAGGTGGATAAGAGACGGTGAGAGGCTCCCTCCCGGAGGCCATGAGCTACATGGCTGCTAAGGCCATATGGTTCATCGAGAGAACAGGCTCAGTCGTGAGCAAGAGAGCCTCTTTGTTCCCATGGGATTATATTAGCTTGGGTGTGGGATGGGCTAGGTACCTTCTGAAAATGACCAATTTCCCAAACTTTTGCATGCTTTGGGTAGGTTCACCTCCCAACCAATCCCTTCTTTCCCCAGGTTAGACTGACAGGCCCTTTTGGCCCAGCACCACCCCTGCACAATTTTGACATCTACGGCACATGTGCCTGCCTTCCGCTGGTTCCACCCCCAATCTGGTACTAAAAGGGGAAGGGAGGGCTTTGTTTTCTATCCAATTATCTTGCTAGCTTTCTGTAATTGGTTCTTATGTACTGATATTTCTAGCTTTCCATGCACTCAGTGTAAGAACTTCCCCCTGCTGCCATCTTGGCCAAAGGAGTAGACTTCCGGGCACTCCAGACGGACTGTTTACCCATAACATTCCCTCTTACACTGTGTAAATGTTTCTCCAGATACATCCTCACCATGGCATTATGACACTTTTTAGCTTTGCTCCTCTCTGTATAATCTCAACATGGTTTTAATGAGCATTTTCTTGATTCCCAAAGAGGTTGAACATCCTCTCAGATGTTTATTGTCCATTTAGTTGTCTTTTTTTGTGATATGCCTCTTCAAGTTTTTTGAGCATTTATCTATAAGATTGCCCTTTTTTAACTTATTGATTTGTAGCTCTTTACATGTTTTGAAATCTAGTGCTTTGTTGAAGATTTTATATGTGTTTTGTCTAATTATATATAGACTTGAGATTATATATTATATATGTATTTTTAATAATATATAAATTTATATGAAGATATGTAAAATGGAGGTAAATTTATATATATAAGTTATATATATAAAATCTCCAATCTTCTCTTCAGTGAGTTTTAAGAATAGGAAGTTGGGTTCTCACCAATGTAATGATTGATATGAGTTTAGAAGATAAAAGAGTGTTACATCTACACTAGTTAGATGTTAACATCATCTTGCTTTTTTACTTACTATTATACTGTGAACTTCAGAGCATATGAAGTCACTAGAAGAATAGTATTGTGACTAGAAGAGCAAAGGAAGATCTAAACTAGAAAATACCCTTACAATAAATCTCTCCCATTAAAAAATTCAAGTTGCTGATTTAAAAATATGGTTCAGCAGTGGTTCATCAAATTCTCAAAGATTCACAGTAGTGAAACAATGACCTTGACTCTTCCTCTAGTGGTCTTAGAAATTGTGAAATGTTAGGGAAGATCCAAGAGGCCAGAGGAGTAAGTGGAAGCTACACTAACCTCCTCCCAGGACCAAACAGGAGCTACAACTAAATTATAGAAAAATCACTCTGAACAGCCACTGAATACTAGTTAGAGAGAAGCCTAATAAGCACAGACAGATGGAAGAAGCCACATCACCACAATGTGACTGGTAGGGAGTGCAGGGGAGATGAGGGCTGGCTGGCTGGGCACCCACACAGGTAACAGCTGAAGTTCCAGAAGAATATTTGAGGGGCCAGCGATTCCCCCTGAGAAGTGTGGGGTCTAAACCCCAAGCTGAGCTTCCTAGCTGATAGTACCAGAGCCAGAAAAGGAAACTAAATAGCATATGGATATGGAAAACAGTGGGGTTCTGTACACTTAGAGAGGGATGGCTAGAGACACAGTAAGCCTCTTTAAAAGGGTCAACACACAAAATTCTATTTGTAGCCACTTTCTCTGGGTGCTGGCAGAGGGAGGGCAGAGTGGATTAGAGATGCCGCAGGAAGAGAGTCTAGGGCTGGTGGCTCTGGGGAGAGGAGTGACTGGTCAGCCACCAGGATCCCTGTGCTGAGTCATTTGCTATACTGCAGGAGTGATATTTCTAAGGCAGAGCACTCCCCTCTAAATGACAGCAACTTAAGGGGAAGCAATAGCCCCACCTACAGGTATTAATCTGCCCCACCATGTGGTGCTTAATCCCTGCTGTGGAAGAGTACAGCTGGAAGACTTTCACTCTTTAAACCCAATTGAAAACCTGCAGATAGAGGTGGAACTCTGGGAACTCTGAGACTTTAGCTGATCATCCAGTGAGCCTGGTGTTGATACAAGCTGGCCTTGGTGTACAGCCTGATTCTTTCTGCCCACAGAAAGGCCTAGCAGAGGGAATCACCCACTGTGATCACTGATAGCTCCAAACAGGTTGCTCAGGGTCAGTCACAGGCAAGGTTTGACATAGGCCTGCACCAGAGTCTTTGCAGATCTACCTAATGCATAGACACAAACACAAAGAGGCACCCAAAATGGAAAGACTAACAGACAGACCCCAAATGAAAGAACAAGAGAATTCTCCAGAACTAGATGAACCAGAGGCAAGCAATTTATCAGACAGAGAGTATAGAGTGATGATTATAAGGTTACTCAAAAACATGAAAAAAGACATACAAACCATTGAAAAGGACCAGTCATAGATAAAGAATGCAATATCTGAAATAAATAATACACTGGAAGGAATGAACAGTAGGTTAGATGAAAGAGAAGATCGAATCAATGATTTTGCAGACAAGGTAGAAAAAACATGCAAGTAGAGCCTCAAAACGAAAAAAAGAATTTTTAAAAAATGAGGAGAGCTTAAGAAATCTTTGGGACAACATGAAGCATAACAACATCTACATCATGGGAATATCAGAAGGAGAAGAGAGTGAGCAAGAGATCAAGAACTTATTTGAAGAAATAATTACCAAAGCTTCCCTAATCTGGTGAAGGAAAAAGACATACAAGTCCAGGAAACTCAGAGAGTCCCAAATAAGATAGATCCACATGCTTTCACCTCTGATATTCAACATAGTACTTGAAGTCCTAGCCACAGAAATCAGACAAGAAATAAAAAGCATCCAAATTGAAAAGGAAGAAGTAGAACTATCTTTATGTGCAGATGACATGATTCTGTGCATAGAAAACTCCAAAGATTCCACCAAGAAACTACTAGAACTGACAAATGAATTCAGCAAAGTAGCAGGATACAAAATTAATACCTAGGAAGCAGTTGCATTTTTATATGTCAATAACAAATTAACAGAAAAGGAAATTAAGAAAACAATCCCATTCGCAATTGATTCAAAGTGAATAAACCTAACCAAGGATGCAATAGACCTGTACTTTGAAAATTATAAGACACTGAAGAAACATTGAAAAAGATGCAAATAAGTGGAAATATATACTGTGTACAGGATAAGAATTAACATTAAAATGTCCATACTACCCAAAGCAATCTACAGATCCATGCAATTCCTATCAAGATTTCAATAATGTATTTCACAGAACTAGAACAAATATTTCAAAAATTTATATGGAACCACAAAAGCCCCACATAGCAACAGTGATCCTAAGAAAGAAAAGTTGGAGGAATCATGCTACCTATTATCAAATTATACTATAAGACCAAGTAATCAAAAAAAGCATGGTTCTGGCATGAAAACAGACATGTAGATCAATAGAACTTAATACAAAGCCCAGAAGTAAACCTACATCTTTATAGTTAATTAATATGCAATAGAGGAAGAAAGAATATACTATGAATGGACTAAAGATAGTTTATTCAATAAATGGTGTTGGGAAAACTGGACATATAAGTGCAGAAAAATGAAACTAGACCACCTTCTTGTACCACAAAAGAATAAATTCAAAGTGGATCAAAGACTTGAATGTTAGACCCCAAACCAAAAAAATCCTAGAAGAAAATATAGGAAGCAAAATCTTGGCCATTGCTCATACCAATGTTTTATCAGCTGTATCTCTCCAGGCAAAGAAAACAAAAGAAAAAATAAACAAAGGGGCTACATCAAATTGAAAAATTTTTGCTCAGCAAAGGAAAAGATCAACAAAATAAAAAGACAACACACAGAATGAGAGAACATATTTGCCAATACATCTGGTAAGCGTTTAATGCAAAATCTATAAAAAACTTATAAAAGTCAATACCCCCAAAACAAACAATTCACTTCTGACCAAGATGGAGGCATAGATAAGATATACTGTGTTGCCTCGCAAAACCAAAAGAAGGACAACAGCACATTTAAAAACAAAAATAACCAGAACTGATAGAAAATCGAAATGTATGGAAGTCCGACAACCAAGAAGTTAAAGAGGAAACTTTCATCCAGGCCGGTAGGAGGGGCAGAGATGGCAGTGAGTGGAGAGGACTCATGGCAAGGTGGTAGCTAGAGAGCTGCAGAGGGAAAAGTGGCAGCTGACAGACTGGGTGAGGAGGCGGCTGGCAGAGCGAGGCAGAGACAGGCAGACCGGGCTACCCAGGTTTCTATTGTGTGGAAACAAAGCCTCAAAACCTCTGACTGAAAACACCTGTGGGGGTTGCAGTGGCCTCACAGGAGAGTTTGTTGGAGCGACCCACAGAGTCCTAGAATGTACAGAAACCCACCCACCTGGGAATAGTACCAGAAGGGTCCAATTTGCTTGTTGGTAATGGGGGAAGCGACTGAAAGCTGGCCAAGAGCCAATCAAGCAGCATTGTTCCCTCTTGGCCCCTCCCCCACATAGAGCATCATAATGCAGCAACGTGGGTAGCCACACCCTGGTGAATACCTAAGGCTCTGCCCCTTATTATATAACAGGTGCACTGAGACAAAAAAAAAATGGCCCAAATGAAAGAACAGATCAAAATTCCAAAAAAAATTACAACTAAGTGACAAAGAGATAGCCAACTTATCAGATGCATAGCTCAAAACACTGGTAATCAGGATACTCAAAGAAATGGTTAGGTATGGTCACAAAATAGAGGAAAAGTGAAGGCTATGAAAAGTGAAATAAAGGAAAAGGTGCTGAGAACCAACAGTGAAAGGAAGGAAACTGGGAATCAAATCAATGGTTTGGACCAGAAGGAAGAAATAAATATTCAAGCGCAATAGAATGAAGAAATAAGAATTCAAAAAAATGAGGAGAGGTTTAGGAACCTCTGGGACAACTTTAAATGTTCCAACATCTGAATCATAGGGGTGCCAGAAGGAGAAGAGGAAGACCAAGAAATCGAAAACTTATTTGAAAAAAGAATGAAGGAGAACTTCCCCAATCTAGCAAAGGAAATAGACTTCCAGGAAGTCCAGGAAGCTCAGAGAGTCCCAAAGAAGGTGGACCCAAGGAAGCACACACTAAGGCACATCATAAATATATTACCCAAGATGAAAGATAAGGAGAGGATCTTAAAAGCAGCAAGAGAAAAGGAGACAGTTACCTACAAAGGAGTTCCCATAAGACTATGAGCTGATTTCTCAAAAGAAAGCTTGCAGGCAAGAAGGGGCTGGAAAGAAGTATTTAAAGTCATGAGAGGCAAGGACCTATATCCAAGATGATTCTATCCAGCAAAACTATCATTTAGAATGGAAGGTCAGATAAAGTGCTTCCCAGATAAGGTCAAGTTAAAGGAGTTCATCATCACCAAGACCTTTTTATGTGAAATGTTAAAGGGACTTACCTAAGAGAAAGAATAAGATCCAAAATACAAAGTGTAAAATGACAACAAACTTGCAACTATCAATAACCGAACCCCCTCAAAACAAGAACAAAAACAAACTAAGCAAACAATTAGAACAGGAACAGAATCACAGAAATAGAGATCATACAGAGGATTATCAGAGGGGAGAGGGGAGGGAGGAGAATGGAGGAAAAGGTAAAGGAAATAAGTAGCATAAATGGTAGGTAGAAAATAGGGGGAGTTGAGTATAGTAAAGGAAATATAGGAGTTAAAGTACTTATATGTATGACCCATGGACATGAACTAAGGGGTGAGGTGAATGTGGGTGGAAGGGAGTATGTGGGGTGGAGGGGAATAAAGGGGTGGAAATAGGACAACGATAATGGCATAATCAATAAAATATATTTTTAAAAATTTGATAAGTGAAAATAGAAGACTAAAAAACCCTCAAACAATCTAATTAAAAATGGGCAAAGGACCTGAATAGACACTTCTCCAAAGAGGGCATACATATAGCCAATAGGCATATGAAAAGATTTTTCAATGTCACTAATTATAGGGAAATGCAAATTAAAACCACAATGAGATAGCATCTCACACTTGCCAGAATGGCTGTTATCAATAAATCGACAAACAACAAGTGCTGGTGAGGATGTGGAAAAAGAGGAACACTTTTGCACTGTTGATGCGAATGCAGGTTGGTGCAGCTCTATGGAAAGCAGAATGGAGTTTCCCACAAAATTAAAAATGGATGTGCCTTTTGACCCAGCGATCCCTCCTCTGGGAATGTATCTGAAGGCACAGAAAACGCTGATTTGAATGAACACAAGCAACCCTACATTTGTTGAAGTGTTACTTACAGTCTCCAAGATATGGAAGCAGCCCAAGTGCCCATCAGTAGATGAGTGCATAAAGTAACAATGGGACGTTTACACAATGGTTTACTACTTGGCTGCAAAAAAGAAGAAAGTTTTACCCTTTGTGACAGTATGGATGGATGTGGAGAACATCATGCCAAGTGAAATAAGCCGGTTAGAGAAAGACAAGTACATGATTTCACTCCTATGTGGAATGTAATGAACAGACTGAACTAGCAAGCAACATAGAGACAGACTTGTAGATGGAGAGCAGGTTGATAGCTAAGGAGGACAGAGTAGGCATGGAGGGACTGAGCAAAAAGGAAAGAGGACTCATGGACATGGACAACAGTGGGGTGATTGTAAGTGGGGGAGGGGAGTATAAGGGGACTAAATGGTAATGGGAAGAAATCACAATAAACATTATAAATAGTGATCATAAAACAATTGTTAAGTGTTAGGGAAAAATCTTCCTCCCCCGAATTCCAGTTAGTGTAAGTCTCCTCCTTGAGGCTTGCGCCCTAGACACCGTTCGGAATATTAAAGATAAAACACCAGAGACTTGAGGAAAGGGCAGCAAATGTAGTTGTTCTGCTACTTCTTCTTTTAAACAGGAAATACTTGGAGAGAAAATGTCCGTTATTTATATCCTACAGAATGGTGGTTTTTCAAGCTTTCCGGATCAGGCTTCCTGCCTGGAGGGCTGGGGACCTTCATTCCAGAAATCTGCACTGTCCCTCGGATCCAGACACCATCTGCGGTGACGGCTGCGGGGAGGCCCAGCGGCCCTGAGCTATTCCAGCCTCTTCCTCCCCTTGCCTCCCAGGGCTCCGGGCAGCGTGTTTATTCAGGGCTGGGGCATTTATGTTTGCTCCGCACGTTTAGTCCGACGGAACCTTTCATGGCCACTCGGACCGCTCAGTGCCTGTTTCAAGGCTGGGCCCCAACACACAGACACGGGGAAAAGAAGAGAACTAGCTAGGGAGGAAGGAAGCTTAAAGAAACTGCAATTAATTTTTTTTCTTTCTATTTTATTCTTTCAGGAGTTGTTCAGCTTGCACGATGGCATCGATAGAAGCATGTGCTGACTTATGCTTGAATCTTTATATGCTATATTTTGAATGACATAAAAAATGAGGTGGAGTAATAAAAGTCATTTTAAACCTGCTCTGCCTCCGTAGAGCAGGAAAAGGGCCTGGCCGTGTCTGAGGGAGGCTCACACTGACCAGCACGGAATCCTAAGGCAGGGTCAGTGCAGAAGCAAGTTTGCTATTGGGATGTATAAATAGACGTAAATCGGCGGTTCCCCAAGTGTGGTCTGATGACCACTGGTGGCCTTCAGGATCCTCCAGGTGGCCTTTGGGATGGTCTCTTGTAATTTCAGCATTTAAACACAGCCACATTTATACTTCCTTTGTAGTCTAGAATAAATCACTTTATAGCCCTCATTAATGTCTCCTTAAAAACAGCATGTCTCAATAATTTTGGTCAGGATATGTGGTCGGTCTAGGATGCCCTGTGCCGTATGGAAATGATCTGTGGGCCAGAAATGCATAAGAAGCCCTGGAATCACACTGGCAGATGCTGTAAGTGTAAGCTAACATCGATCGCGTGTACACTCTACGCTAGCAATGCACCAGGTAGTCCTAGGAAAGGGTTTGTCCCCGATTCCTTATTGCGCTGTTCCAGTGTATGATGAAGTGGAATGCGCTCTAGAAGGGTCGGGAATGTAAACTTTAATTCTTTCCTCTTCTAGTCTTCTGAATATTTCACGTTTGTTTTTCCAGAAAGCATGCATTTATTAATTATAAAAAACCTTTAAAAAATATAATGCTATCTAAAATGAGTGTGTAGCCAGTATCAGGAGCCATTCTTAAGCCTTACATACATTAACTCATTTATTCTAACTTTTAAAAATACTAAGTGTGGTGCTATTAGTTTCTCACTTGATAGCTGAGGAAACCGAGGCACACGGGCATGCATATCGTAGGGTCACACAATTAGTAAGTGATGGAGTCAGGAATTAATCCAAAGAGCTGACTCCGGAGCCCCACTCTGAACTGAGACATTGTACTGCTTGATTCTTTAGAATTTTATATTTGGGAGAAAAAAAATTAGCAATACAGAAATTGATAAAATACCTATAACAAATGTTAAAGTCTACCATACTCAGTACTGGGCTCAAAAAATCTTGTGCAGATTAGCTGGTAATAGAGAATAATTGATTTTACACTCTCACGAGGTCTACTTGAACGTAGGACTGTGTTGTCTGAATGCTAACATCAAAATATCACCCTGGCACGGTTACATCACAACGTCTTACTTTGGGGGGCACGCGGCTCAGACTCTATCCATTTCACTGCCGGGAACTGAGCAGAAGTTTAGCACCTCCGGGAGGCCTGGGTTCATGAACTGAGCAAAGGAAGCAGTGAGTAGCGGTTGCAGAGGAAGCATGAGCAGGGCCTTGTGGAAAAGAGGCGGCCTCACCGGGCAGAAGGGTGGCCAGGCCGGGGCTGCCCCTGACCCGTGGGTCAATGAAGCAGCACGGCCTCCCTCCGGTCAAGAGTGGGGCTCCAGCAGGGGAGGCTGCCACCAGCACAGAGTCCATCATGGGGACTGCTCACTCCTTAGGGTTCTCCCCCTCCACTTCTCGGGTAGCTAGGAATCCATCTACGTCAGACTTCTCCCTCAATATCTGAGGAAGGATGTTGGAGTGGAACCTCGGAACTTAGGAGCGTTGACTCCTCATTACAGGAATTCCCTAACGTACATCTTCTCATCCTTACGTGAGTAACAAGGGGTCAAGTAAAAGCTTTCATCACAGCCCTGGCTGGCGTAGCTCAGTGGATTCAGCACGGGCTGGGAACCAAAGTGTCCCAGGTTCGATTCCCAGCCAGGGTACATTCCTGGGTTGCAGGCCATAACCCCCAGCAACCGCACATTGATGTCTCTCTCTCTCTCTCTCTATCTCCCTCCCTTCCCGCTCTAAAAAATAAATAAATAAAATATTAAAAAAAAAGCTTTCATCACATAGAAGATTGTATAAAGAAGGGCGTTGGGGGGATGACGAGCATTTGCAGAAATGAGAATTATTTTTAGAAGTACCTGCTTTGATTCTTAATAAAAATTAAGAACATATCCATCTTTTATCAATCAAAAGATTGAATATGAGATGATATGAAAACAGAATTGGATTTAAAAGCAAAAACTGTTATGGCTGGGAGGGAGCCAAATAAATAGGACATTTTAAATGCTATAGAGAAAAAGTAAGAGAAAAGCAAGCCGTGATCACAGGATTGCATTTATACTAGAAGAACCAGCACAGTGAAAACTGAAGGAAAATGGAGTGAGTTGGAAGATGCGGTTGAAAATATAATCCAGGATCAGAAGGGGCAAAGAAAGAAAAATGACTTCAGAAGAAATTAGATATGAAAGTCATAGAAGTAATCTCCAAATAGGAATCATTTGTGTCCCGGAAAAAGATTAGCATAAACAAGAGAGAGTGATTACAAATATAGCAGAAAAAATATTCTGAAGATAAGTCTGATCCTGCGGGTTGACTGTCTTCCTGTTTCTGGAACGATCAGTTCAGACACAGGCACTTTGGAAGGTCGCTCCTATTTCTGCTGCCCAGGAGCCAGTCGCCCCGCCCCTCCCTCCCCCTGGAATTCTCCTGAAAACAGGAGGACCTATTAGTGGAATGAAAGGAGTGGGAATCACAGAAAAACAGAAAGAGGAGAGGTCTCAGACTTGGCTTGTGCTGTAGAACACAGAGGGACATCATTCACACATAAACATAGGTTTGTGGGTTTATTAACAATCTAAGCACGGAAGTTAATAGGAACTTCTGCTTAGATAAAGGAGAAGCTCAAGCTATATATTCAGAGGAGTGAGGTGTATAGTCCCAAGCAAGCCCACTGCTGACTCAGCCTGAAGCCAGGCCTCCACATATCCTTTTTTTTTGCCCTGTTTTCCTTGCTTGTGAAACTGGGCCACAACTAATAACCGTCTAACCTACTGCAGAATGGTGTTATGAGCATGTGAAAAAACCACACCCATCGAAGTTTCCCACAAATAGAGAGGTTCTTAGGTGAACAGGGACCATCCCGTCCAACCTGGGCATTGGACTGCGTCCCTCCAGCTGAAGGAGCTACACAAACTGATTTTCCGAGTCACTTGAGTTTCAAAGCAAGATTTCTGCTTTGCAGATAAAACAGTCTTCACTTGTTAAGAAGCAGCATATGCTAACCTAAGCAATGGCATTTCCACAACCCTGGACGCATCAGATAAAAACCATTAAACACACATCCATCATGTAGAATAATAGAAACAGTCACCATGGCGGAAAGTTATGATAGGATCCACATCTCCTGCTTTGAAAATAAACGTGTCAGCTTTGCTCCATCATTTATTTTCCATGATGTTTCCACTTGGCTTGATCAGCATTCACATACCAGCAGGAGACTATTATCTCAGAATAAATAATAATGTCCCTCAAGATACTCTTTTCCTCGTGCTTTACAGCTTTATACTTACTGTAGGAGCACCTCACAGCAACACTCAATACAAGAACAAAGAAATACTGTTACAGAGAATGTGTCTTTATGCTGTACTCCAGTGTTTCCTAGAATATTCGTAGAAGAACCCCACAGAAACACAGCTGTAGGAGGGGAGGTAGGCAAGCTGTTGTCTTTCTGGGTTGCAGGACTACTGACTGGAGAACAAGGGAGATTCTCACTGGAACCCCACCTCTCCATAGCTGTGTTAATACTTTCAAAGAGCTGTATGAACACTGTTGGGGCTGTGACAGAGTAAGGGCAGGGGTTGCCCGGTGTCTGAAGGGAGCCCTGCTGGCCAGGGCCAGGACTAGGGCAAGGCCAGGGTGCCACTTGCCTTGGCAGCAAAATGTATGGGGTCCCCAAAATCTCAGCTATCAAACTGAATACTATTTAAATGCAACATCAAAAAAATGCAAAAATCGCCCTGGCTGGCGTAGCTCAGCGGATTGAGCGCAGGCTGCAAACCAAAGCATCGCAGGTTCAATTCCCAGTCAGGGCACATGCCTGGGTTGCAGGCCATGGCCCCCAGCAACCGCACATTGATGTTTCTCTCTCTCTCTCTCCCTCCCTTCCCTCTCTAAAAACAAAATAAATAAAATCTCTAAAAAAATCTTTTTTAAAAATGCAAAAACCCATGTTAAACAAAATCTGGATGAAATCCCTGCCTGAAAAGTTCAAATAAAGACAGGATAGAACATTTTATAGAGCTGAACTCAGACTACAATTAACACCAGGTCTGTCCTAAAGGTATGGGGGATTTGGGGGGTGGCAATTAAAGTTAGAAAAGGATAGACCAAGGAGAGGGGGCTGAAGAGGGCAGGGAAATAGTTCTGATTGAGCAACAGCAAAGCGTGGGCACCTCAGAAACTGGTGTGTGTGTGCGCCTCAGAAAATGTTTTCATCCCTGGCTAGACAGAACTGAGGACCACTTCCAAAGCCGTCTCTTTCCAAGCCCAGCGTTTCAGCCGAGATGGGAAGGGCACCTAGCTTCCTCTGCCGTCAAAGCAGTTTACTCAGACTGGTTTGGAACCAGCAATGTTCCCTTGTGTCTGAGGGACTGGGGTGGCCATTTAAGTGGAGGTTAACCCAAGAGGATAAACGTTTCTTCTAAAAGAAGAAACCAGCCTTAGCCACACTTTTTTCAGTCTCTGATACAGGGAAGCTGGCCAGTGAGCGTGGGTGGGGCCATGTCCCTCTTGAGAGGGTACAGTGAGCCCTTCTAGGGTAACTCAGCTGCCCCCAGGCGTGGTTGCTGGCTGTGTCGCAGGCCATTTGGATAATGTATTCGTGGCACACTGCCATGGCCCAGCAGGTCAGCTGCCAGGACATGGGGGAGAAGCCTCTCTCCCGCTCACTCCACCCGACCGGAGCTCTGGTTGCTCTGGGTATTCATTCCACCTCCTTCCCTCAGCAAAGAGGAGAGAGTTGGGGAGGAATGCGATTAGTCAAAAAATACATTTCAAGCTGAGAAGTGAACAGATGATTCAACAGTCTTCCACATTCTTTCTACAGCCTGCTCAAAGGAAATGGCAAGGGTTTGTTTTTCTTCTCCTGTTAAATTCGAGCGTGGGTTATATGGCTTTCTGGGTGGGCAGTTTATGCTTTGGTCCAGGTTCAGTTTTAGTTCATATTTTAGTGCTGGAATGCATGTGTGTGCTCCCAGATTAACATCTACTCTAAATACCCAGCCAGACCAAAAGGTCTAGGGATATCCACAGGGATATGCAAGTCACTTTGGCAGCAGGTGAAAGATGAGTGGTGGAATTTGGAACTTGCAAAAGGCACGTTAAGTGATTAAATAAACCTATAAAGTTTTATAAATTCAAGTTGGTCCACATGTCATTAGGCAAATACATTGTCTGAAAGCTGGGACCTGTAGATTGCAATATTCCCCACATTGGCCTATATATTCAAGGCAATCCTTATCAAAATCCCAGACAGCTTTGTAGAAGTTCACAAAATGGTCACAAAATTTATGCTGATACACAGGGAAGCTGCATAGCTAAAATTGTCTTGAAAAGGGACAAAGTGAAGGGACTCACATCTCTCAATTTTGAAACGTACTACAAAGCTACAGCAACCAAGACTGCAGGGGACTGGCAAAAAGATCAACACATGGACTCGTGGAATAGGAATGATGGTCTAGAAATAAACCTTCACATTCGATTGATTTCTGAAAAATGTGCCAGACGATTCAATGGAAGAAAGAATAGTCTTCTCCACCGATGGGGCTGAGACCACTGGAAGTCCACTTGCAAAACAATGAAGATGGATTCCCACCTTCCACCACATACAAAACTACAAAATGGACCAATGATCTAAACGTCAGAGCTAAAATTACAAAATTCTTAGGAACGAGTAGAGGAGTGAATCTTTTTGACCTGTGGTTAAGCAATGTTTTTTCCTAAATGATTCCCAAAATATAAACAATATAAGGAAAAAGATAAATTAGATTTTGTCAGAATTAAAACTTGCTCTGTTTCACTGCCAAAAAGTGAAATACAAACCACAGATGGGTTTTCAAATCCTCTGACAAAAAGAAAATGAATCTTGAAGCAAAACACCCCTTTCGGGCTAGAACAATAGCATTTTAGCAGCAATGCACTTCAGATTTGGTGACACCATGGCGATGCGGTTGCTCTCATTCCCATTTGCCATTTCAGAGTGCTTTGGTGGCGCCCATCAAAACTCTAAATGCTCCTTCCTTTATATTCTAAAAGTCCACCTCAATGAATCTACCCCACCCAAATGCCCACCAAAATAGCCCAAGGTTAACATACAAGAACATCTATTGAAGGATCATTTATAATAGCAAATAAATCAAAACAATCCAAAGTCTATCAATGGGGAAGAGACTTAAATCATGGTACAGTCATCATTTTAGGATGACATTTTCCTATTTCCATAGGAATGAAGTAAATTTGTGTAATCTGACATGCAGAGTTGTCCACAGAAACAAAGATAAGTGAAAAAAAATCCACGATAATATGTGCAGTGCCTTATTTTACAATAAACATAAAACTATTGTGTCCATTATTTCTCAAGAGACACCAGAACATTATTCATTAATTAATACTTGCTGCAACTTATCTTGGCTCATGCTAGGGCTCAGTGCTCAAATGAGAAACAGCTTAGTCCCACATAAAAATACACAGAATGTGTGCCCTTTTCATGTTTGATTTGGGGCACACAGTTGAAGGTACTGTTTCCTTATTATATCTAAGATGTGTTCAAATATATATATTTGTATATATGTATATGTGTGTTATATATATATATATACACACACCAAATTTGGTGAGTATTCATCCAGCCAATTTCATGTGATAGAGCAGAAATATGATTCAAGAGTATAGATATGCATATATAATAGCTTGGAAATATTGATATCAAATAACTTTCAGTGGCTACCTCTTAGAGTACAGATAGAAAAAAATAATGAATGAGGAGCAATTCTTTTCTTTTGCTCTTTTCTCTTCCGTATTTGAATTTAATACTTTCATAATTAAACAGTAAAGAAAATGAGTTAAATTATACATACATTAAACTAATTAAAAGATAGGATGCGACTACATTTGAAAGATAACACATTTCTTTCCAAATAATGTTGCAATGACCGGTGAGGCTCAGCTGGTTGGGCATCATTCCACAAAGCGGAGGGCCATTAGTTTGATTTCTGGTCGGGGCACATGCCTGGCTTGCAAGTTTGGTCCCCAGTTGGGGCAGGTGCAAGCGGCAACCAATCAATGTTTCTCTCTCACATCTTTGTTTCGTTCCCTCTTTCTCCTTCCCTTCTCCTCTTTACAAAAATAAATAATTAAAATATTTTTAAAAATAATGTCATTTGCTTTTAATACTTTTTTTTACTAGCCCTTGCCAGGTAGCTTGGCTGGAATGTTGTCCTGATACACGAAGAATGCGCATTCAATCCCAGGTCGTGGCACAAACAAGCACCAGCCGATGAGTGCATGCATAACTGAGACAGTGACTCTCCCCCCATCTTTCTCCCTCCACACTCTCTCTAAAATCAATAAATAAAAATGAACACATTAAAAAATTACTTTTTCCTCCTCTTTCTATTCCTGGAAATAGAAATCATCCACTTCCGTGAACTCAGTTTTTCTCTCCATAGATTTCTTTTTTTCCTAGTTGAGTAGTATTGAGGCTGAGTTTAAACATCTCATATTTAAAAGCCTCCTACTCGCCACCCCCAACCCCCCGCCCGCCACCATCTTGAAGTCTCTTATATGCCTTGTAGTCTGTCTCTCTACCAGGATAAGATCTCACTGGGTTCAACTTTTATACTCACTTTCCATTCTTCTGTTGGTCGGCCTGACTTTGTTTAAGATTACATGAGAAGATGTGCCAAATGGCGTGACCCATATGAAGAGTCTCGAGTGTTCCAAGTTCTGAGACTCGCACCACGTGCTTGCAGTATCACTTACTGTTTCATGTGTGTGCTTGTCAAAAGCAATTAGTCCTGATTCGGCAAAATTCAATGCTTTCTAACAAATGATCAGGAGGGTAAACAACTCATTTACATGGGAGGTTTATATTTTCACAAATGCCTCAAGGGAACCCTTCCAAGAGGCCAGAGAGGAATTCAGCGAAAAGGAAACAGCAGGAGGATCCTGTATTTCTCTGCAACTCAGCAGTACTGGTTGCCAATACCAACATCACAACATTTCAGGGCTCAGTTTTCCATATTTTGAAACTTCATACAGAGATTCCATCAAGCAACTTGATTTGCTATCAAACTCGACTTTGTTAGCTGCCAAACTTTGTATTTTATAGCACCTGAAGTAAGCTGCAAAAGTTCTTTATCCTGAGAATAAATCAGAAATGGTGGGGGCTTGCATGAACTCAGAGCTCCTCAGACTTTGGCTTAAATCAGAATTGTCTGGTGGGTCTGTTTAAGTGAGTCTGGGACACAGCCCAAGAATCAGCATTTCTAGCAAGTTTTTAGGTAATGCTGCTGTGATTCTAGGCATTTGAAAACCATGCTATTTACTCTTTAGGCTACTAGGGCCCCCCAATCAATAGCTAGATGCTTGAGTATTCTTCTAGCTCTCAAATACTAAGGAAGCCAAGCAATTATTAGTGACTGAATCTGATTATTCCAAGAGAAGCAGAAGGTATATGTGGCTGCTGTTTTCCTAAAAGAACACTTCTGGGTGCTGGTGAAGAATGATTCATCAATACTGAGATGCACGCTATTTTTTAACAGGAGTGTTGATTATTTCGGTGTAAACAGCTTCTCTGACCTTTATTTGACATTATTAAATGAAGGCGGGAGTGGAGATTCTGGGTTTAAATGTGGGCATGGCACTTTACGATTTCATGACTCTCATGTTCCAAAACTGTGGCCACCAAGCCTGTGCCAGCCCTCACTGAAATTGTCCGTAGTCCCCAGAAGGAGAGAGTGTTTACAAGAGGCAGATGCTTCTCAATCAGTTCCTTGGTTTCTGATCATACAGGCCACTTTTCAGCCTTTAAAGCAAAATTAATCTAGTTCTGATTTAAAATTCAGCAAAATTGCTATAGTCCAGATTGGTTTCTTCTGGTTTGGCAACTCTGCTAGTTAATTAATTGATAATCACATTATTAATTAAAAGTGAAAGCTATTATTACTACAGCATAAGCTGGAGCTCTACCAGGGAAACTGGGACCATATAAATATCCAACTTAGTCAGCAAATCCAGTGTGCCAGATGCAGTGTTAATTGTTTTACATATACTTAAATGTTCTCTTTTACTATGTTTTATTGAAATGGCCAGAAATTTTGTTTTATGACCAATTTAGTCAAATTGATTTTCAACTGAATCACACTTGTTGGCACAGTTTTCCAGAAAGCTGAGGTTTGCCTTTTGAGAAGCCAAAGGCAACTTTAATTTTTGCTTAAAACATCAGTTAAAGTGGGAAGAGACTGGATGAGCCTTCTCTCCATACACACTTAGGTTACCAGAGGAATCCTAATTCTCCTGAATTGGAAATTTGGGGGGATCTATAAAATGAGAGCAGATTATTAAATTAATAATGACATTTAGTATTTATAAGTGTTTTTACAGCATTTTAGTAGGTTTTTGATCATTCTTGTAAAAGTACAATTATCATCCCCATTTTTCAGTTAAGATAGATAAAACGTAAAGAGATAAAGGTCCTTTTCTTAGGCCCTAAGATAGCTACTTTTTGAGAGAGAGAGAGAAAGAGAGAGAGAGAGAAGGAGGCTGGGAATGCAGTCTTTCCCCTCACTTCTACTTTCACATGATGGAAGAACAGACTCTATTCCAACACAGTTGCTTTGAATTCCAGCTCTTGTCCCTTATAAGCACATGACACTAAACAAATTATTTCAGCTTTCTGAGCCTCAGTTTAGTTACCTGTAAAATGGGGCTACTGTCTTCTTACACACAGTCATTGGGAAGGTTAGAACTAATTCCTGCAAGGCACCAAACCCTTAAGTACTCAGAGAATATGGTCATTATTAGTGCATATTGGGCATTGGGATTATGAATTATATATCCAGTGGGGCCAAGAAACATGTCTCCCTTGCTCGCTGTGTCCCTAGGATCTAGCATAGTGCCTGGCACAGAGAAGGCCTTCAGTGGCTATGGGTCGAATGAATCAATGCAGCACAAACAGTAGCTGCTTATCATTTAACTTAACACATGGCTGGACATGACCATCTTTACTCAGATTTAAAAATGCATACTGGCCATTCCAGTGGCCTGGTCACATCAGCTTGGAAATAAAACTAGTTCATGGTAGAGATCATTTGCCGTTTGGGATGCTCTCCCCCAAAGAAATAAAATAATAAATCGCAATCTTCACTCAGAAACCTGATTGAGAGGGAGGCACAAAAGCTTGGAGGGCAGGATTCTGAGTTACTAGAGAACACCCACATTGATCCCCAGTTCGGGGATGGGGATGCGTGGCCCAAGGTTAACCGACATGGAATAGACCTTGTGTCAAGGTCTCTCAAGTCCTGTCCAACAAGGGCAAGTCCTGTCTCTAGTGTGTGCACAATGTGTATATCCCCACATAAAAGCACACAAAGTATTCAAAATAGTACATGGGAAGGAAACTCTCGCTAGGGTATATTTGGGACTGTGCCTGGTGTCCAACCCCACCAACATGTAGCCAAAATTGATCAAGAATGAGGTCAGTGTATGGGCTTGAATGTCAGACAAGTCTGGATTTGAAACCCAGGTCTTCTGTGTTCTAGCATTTTAACCTGTGCAGGTCATCTAACCTTCCTGAGCCTCTAGGTTCTCATGTGTTAAATGGGGATAATAAGAGAATCTAGACACCTAGCAGGACACTGCTGGACCTGGCTGTTACTATTATTACATAGGAAGTTGGAAACATTCCTGAACACAGTACACTGGTCAGGAAGGCCTGGATAGAGCTCAGGATATCATATCTTCAGGTGGATGGACAAAGGCTGGTAGGTGAGTGTCAAAATCAGAAATCAGGGCACACGAAGCCCATTTTCATCCATATAACAATTTTACTTGAAGATAAAGCTGAAAGTATTAGTGGAAACAGCCATAGTTACCAGACTTGGAAGGCTGGTATTATCTAGTTTTTCACTGTTTTGCAAAATCAGGATGAGTTTGAAACACATACTTCCTTGCATACTTTTGCAATGACAGCATTAAAAAATGCCAGAAAATGCTCGGAAATAATCCTCCTGTTGGGATCTGCAGACCAAGTTTACCATCACCATCCATCTCACCGAGGATGTTGCAACTTGGTGTATTTTCACATTCTCTATTTTGACCACAGACAAACTTAGAGTTTATCAGTGCTGACCCCCTCACTTCCAGGCATCAGTAATCCCAACGTGACATTCTTTCCCCTCATCCCATGAGGTGGGGAAAGTGGGCTGATCACCTGACCTGCACACAGGTGTTAACAGATGGTATATTAGTTCTCCCAAAGAATTTGAAATTTGAAAAAAAAAAAAAAGAATGCCTGGAGAGGCCAATCCTTATTTCAAAGGGATTAATATTTAGTGATGGAATTTTAGACTCTGTAGTACATGCAGTGAGCATAGACTGGGGTGGGAACAGAACATGAGTTAGAATGAAACAACTAGGGTGAAGTCTTCTCATCCCTCCCATCGTCCCTCATCTCTATGTCTCTGTCATCCTCTATTCCAGATTCAATGATTGGAGGGGACACTCACAAATGCAGGGGGTTTGGCATGGTTGTGTGGGAAAACATGTTTAAGAAACACTGACTGACTGATGCAATTGTTCAATCCAATGTATTGAAATTAAAAGACTCAGGTAGAGCATAGGCAGGATCATTTCATATGTCTGTGATGAATTTCTGTGCAGATTTAACAAGTAAATGACAACACATTTAAGTCCAAAATGGGCAATATGAATTAAGATCCCTAAATAGCCATTTTCTTAGCCATTAGAAGTGGGCAGATATCTCTAGCTGAGCAGCTCCTCAGTTGCCAGGCAGGTTTTTCAAGGGATGTCCATACAATATATTAGATGAAGGCAGAGACACGCAAGGTCTATCCAGTAAGTATCCAGACATGCAATATGAAAAATGGAGACATTTACTGAAGAAGATACAAGAACCATTGTACATAGGACAATGATGCCTCGGTCCCCATCAAAGTAGGCACCTTGGGACCTCACACAGTTCTCCCAATCACTATCAGCTGCTATAAGCTGGGCCTGTCTGCTTGAGGCTGACCCAAAACCCGCAAGTAAGATTTTTGTTAAAGAAACGAACAAACACCAACATTTGAGGCACACAAATCTGCAAAGGTGAGAATAAGATGTTAGCAGTATTAGTTGAACACATGAAGCGCTTGTCACCAAGAAATCCACACGGGCCTTCTGAAATTCATCTGCAACATTCCGCAGCATGAATAAAATCGATATTGATTTTTGCGCGGTCACTTGGTTGTTTTAATGCGCGATCGTGGAAAGAAATACAGTCATTTGAGCACTATCAATTTCTGAATGGTAAAAGAGAAGCACACAAACAAAGATATGGCTTCCGGGAAGTTCAATCAACCATTTCAGAAGGTGATTGATTACAAACCATTCTGTGCAGGGAAGCACACAACACCTTAATAAATGCACTTTACAGCTTCAAATCGCACTGCACAAAGTTTCGAAAATAAAGAAAAAAAAAGGTTTCTCAACAATGATTATTATAAAGAATAAATGCACATTATACAACTTAGCATGAGTTTCATGTTATATAGCTGCAGAGATTAGAAACACATAAAATAATCGCCCCAGGCAAAAAGAATGATACTGAGGTCGGAAAGTGTTTGAACCATTTGATTTAACAGAAGAAATGTGGTAACTTTGTCTTGAAACAAGATACCCTGTAAAGCAACAGACATTGCAAATGGAGCGCTTACAAACGGCTACCTTTAATGCTTCTAAAGAGATTCACAGGAAGCCTTCCTAATTTGAGAAAAATTATGAAGAATGAAAAAGCTAAAATTATGGTAACAGAGTATGAACACAGAGCTCTGGCAGAAAGAGGCTAATCAAAGAAACATGAGTCAGCCCTGAAAGAGGATTGTGTATTGCAAAAAGAATCACCGGCGCATGGGAAAGTTTGGGAGGTTTATTGGTCCTCCTGAGAAAACACCTTGTCCACCCCACGCCCAAACTAATGTAATCCCAGGGGAACAAAGAAACCTTCCCTTGCTTGTGGTTGGCTTGCTTGTGACCAAGTCCCATGCAGTACACTCTCCTGTTCTCTCCATAGCCCACTGCCTTCAGAAAGGAGTCCCTTTTCCTCTCTGCCTTGCCCACCTGCTGATACTTCATTGTGTATTCATGCACTATCCTGCCTGGGAGCACGTGACTGTGTGACCTTAGCAGCCGCCTGACCCATGGCTATGCAGGCTCCATACACAGGCTCCAGGAGGGAGCCTTAAATGAGCAGTGGCCAGGAACAAGCTAAGCTACCTGGGTGGAGGACGATGACTGCTTAGCAGCTGCCTGTGGGCTCCAAAGGACTGTGCTTTAAGTTGGCGCAGAAACTCTGGATACTGACTTCTGTATTGGTTCTGTTGAGGATGGTTGGATGTTTTTCCAGGACAGAAAGAGGAGACAGGTTTTGAGATGGGAGTTCACCATTCTCCCAGATTGTGTAGCATCTGAATAAAACCTTTTGCTTTTTGCACCAGCGTCTGCCTCACAAGTTTGGCTTTTGTGGCGACCGGCAGCAGAACCTCCATTTTTTTGTTTGGTTACAGTTATGCTTCCCAAGAGCTGCTCCTAGCCAGTGACCATGCACAGGGTGTGGAAGGGGTAGGGGAGATTCAGACAAACCAGGTCCTGTGAGGCACAGGCCCAGGAAGTTCCCTTTGACTTTGCCAAACCTTTCATGGAATTGCACTGCCATCTGCAACTTTTCTACCCAATCTTCCCTTTTCCCCTCTCTCCTTCTGCCAGTAGCAGACTTCCATCCCCATTTTAAGCATCTCCTTGTCTTTCCCTTCTTCCTACCCCAGTCAATCTCTTGCACGTATGATTCTGCCTGGCAAGTACTTCTCGGCAATCCTGAAACAACACAGGTATATAGTGACCAAGTCACAGAGGCATGGATAGTTCTACTCAATGAACAGTTTAAATTTAACCTGTATAAATTCAACCTTCCAATTTTTTTAAAGACTTTATTTATTTATTTTTAGAGAAAGGGGAAGGGAAGGAGAAAGAGGAGAGAAACATCATTGTGTGGTTGCCTCTCCCATGCCCCCCTACCAGGGACTTGGCCTGCAACCCAGGCATGTGCCCTGACTGGGAACTGAACTAGCGACCCTTTGCTTTGCAGTCCAGCACTCAATCTACTGACCCACACCAGCTAGGGCCCAATTTTTTAAAAATGCAATTATTAAGTGAATATATTTTTATTAGATCAAAGTTAACATTTGTTTCACTCAAGTGCACTTAGTGACAACTTTCATCTTAAAAATATCATCTCCTTCTACTGCTGTCAAAGGAAGGTCACCCAATAGATATAAAATGAAGAACCTATTGATCTGAATACACATGGGGAAAGAACAAATGCATTTATAGATAGACACATTTCAGTTTTAAACAAAGGTCCCTCCAACATGGGTTAAAAATGTAGGGACAGAATTATTTACAAGTTTAATTTATGCCTAATATTGCTTAATAGAATTCAATATCATTTGACACCCTGGTTGTATGAACCAAATATTAATTTTACAACTGGGTATAATCCCTCTTCAGGTGATTTCTAACATAGTGACACTTTATGTGTTTAATATACCATAAAAATGGGAAAACATTTTAGAATTTGAATGCCTACCTCATTTTGACATTTACATGTCTATTCCTATACAAACCAATAACTGTTGGGTTGGTATAGGTCTTCTATATTTCCTATAGGATGCTCCTTTCCAGGTAATGTGTGTACAGTGCTGAGCTCAAGATACCTCCTTCTGGGTGGACCAGTGAAAAAATTTGTGACGACGATAGAGGAGCAGATTCAAATGGATATTTTCACATGTAGGTCAAGATGTCTTCAGCAGACAAAACTGGTTACGAAAACCCAACAACAGAAATGCAAAAGATGACATGTGTTTTCGAACTTCCAGCAGGCAGCGAAGGCCATTACCCCAAGGGACCGTCCGCCAGGTCCAAGTCATTCCTGGGGACCTCTCAGCAGCCAGCAAACACTGTCATGAACTGGAATAACATTTACTGGAACAGGATGGAGAGGCCTCCTTCCGGATGACTCGAGGATGATTCACAGGAACAATTTATAAAATTTTCACAGGGTCGCAAACTCTTCCATGTTGTGAAAAATACATGCTTTTCCACCCATAGGGCGTGAGAGGGCTAAGGTGGGGGGGGGCTGGCTTATAGATAATTTCAGTTCACTGTTCTTGATGATTTCAATGAAGACCCAATGGTTTCTTTTTTTTAAAAAAAAATTGTAATGTAGTCCAAAGCACTAAAGCAAACACGATCAGCTGTAAAAATGATTAAGTGCTAGCTGTTTGCAAAAGTAGGAACCACGTGATTTTTATATTTTGATGGTTAAAAAAACAATGTGGGTTTTGTTTTTTTTCAGGTCTGTGTGTGTGCACGTGTGTGTGTGCTGGGCTCGGTCAGGTTTGCTGTTGGTCGAGGTGCTGCACGGGTCTGGTTTCACTTCTTGGCAACCGAGGACAATCGCCTTTTCACTCTGCTCGGAACCTCTGCTGATAAAGCTGTTTGAAGGGCTCAGGTGCTGACACACTGGGCGCTGTCAGTACCTGGGGTTACAGGAAGCCCTCAAATCACTGCGCGGCTGTCACTGAACACACTGTAGCAAGGGAATGAACGTAAGTCCTTGTCTTCTGTCTTTGACTCCCTGTCGCTGACAGTCCAAGCCTCTTCTGCAAAATGTGATGCAATATTAATTGTGTCTGTGAATATGTTAGCAAATACTTAATGCTGTTACTATAAATGATAAGGCATGTACCCTGACCGGGAATCGAACCGGTGACCCTTTAGTTTGCCGGCCGGCACTCAATCCACTGAACCACACCAACAACTATTTATATAATGAGTTGTGTTAGCTACCTTTCTAAAATTCTTTCCTACTCTAAAATCCTGTGCTTCTAGACAGTTACTGCGTTTCCATCCTTGCACCACGTTGGGTTTTCAGTGACCCGCCAGCAGCTGTTTCAGCCTGATGATTTCTCAATCTGTCCCTTGGACACCCGTTTGGAAGGTGTCCTGGCCCTTGGGACCGAACTCAGCAGAAACTGTGTCTGGGGGTGTGGCTAGTCAGTTACAGGAGGTCAGAGAGAAGGACACATTAACTGCAGGTGGGAGGGAGGAGCCCGAATGGCAGAAGGGGTAACGGGAACACAGGTCGGATGTGCTAGTGGAGGTCCGTCCAGATCTAATGTCGCACAGCACAGCCCATTTGGGAACCAAGGGAACTTCAAGTATTAAAAACAAATATTGGGAGTGGGGTTTGCAGGAGGGGTGTTGGCAGAGTCTAAGCTCCTGGCAGGCATACGCAGATCTAAACCCCCACCGCTAAGCCTGTTTAAGAACCAAAGGAATGTCAGGTATCATAAACAAAATGTGAGGGTGGGTTGCAAGAGGGTGCTAGGAAAAGAAATGCACACTCAGCGTTGGCTGGCAATGGCCTCCAATTCAGCCTTCCCCCTAAGATACCTCCTGGGGCTCCCACCTTTCCTTACAGGCAAAGGGATGTCAGCCTATGTTCCCAGCCCGCCAGGGCCTTGGACTAGTCTGGCCAAAGCTTTCAGTGTGCGAGGTTTGGTCGGCCAGTGGGCAGTGCGTGAGAACAGGTTTGCTCTGCTTCTGGCATTTGGGACCCATGGAGTGGGCACTGAGGTGGCTTGGACAAGTTGCAGCCATCTCCTCCCTTCTGCCACACCTGCCTAGTCCAGGGTCCCAGTTTTCACCCCGGTTCTTTGGAGCTTTGCCAGTGGACTTGACTGGGGGTTTGTATTAGTTTCCTAGGTCTGCCCCAACAAGGTATCACAAAACCAGTAGCTCAGTAGATGTGCCTTGTCTTCCTGTTCTGGGCCAGAAGTCTGAGATCAAGGTGTTAGTGTGGCTGGCTTCTTCTGTGGGTTGTGAGGAGAAAAGTCTGTTCCGTGACTTTCTTCTTGCTTCTGGTGGGGTTCTGGCAATCTTTGGGTGGCCTTGGCCTCTGCTCAGTTACTCCAATCTCTGCCTTCATTTTCCCATAGCGTTCTCCTTGTCTATAAGTCTGGGTCCAACCTTCCCCTTTTCATATGGACATCAGTCCTGTTGGATTAGGGGTCCACCCTACCCTGGTTGTCCTCATTCTACCTGATTATATCTGCAAGGACCCTATTCTCAAATAAGGCCACGTTCTCAGATACTGGAACAGGACTTCAATTTATAGGTAGAGTGTGAGTGGAGGCCCAATTCAACCCATGACAGGGTCCTTGCCGAGTTTTCACCAACCCATTTTTATGTCTGCTTCTCCCAACCTGCATCCCTAGCTGTTGATAGGAGTTGGGCTTTAAACCAGAGAGATCACTGGGAATCACGATCCTGACTACTGGTTGCTGGTCACCTGACTTCAGAAAGCGCCTCAACCAGGACCCTGCTGCCACAGTCTACCTGCTGGAGCTGACACTCCTGAAGGGCAACGCTGGCCCAGGGAGAGACTGGGTGGGTGTGGAAGTTTGGGATTGGTGCTTCGACCTGTTTCCTCTTCCTGTGCCGAGGCCTGTCCTATGGACAGGCTCGAGCTGGACAGGCCCGAGCTCTCCATCTTCCTTTGTTCTGAGATGGCTTCTCTGCTTATCCATGTATTCCTTCCCCAGGTCGCTCTGGGCCGGCAGTAGCTTGGAAAGCCTCAAGTTGACTTCTCTAAGCAGTAACAAACAGTGCCTTCACAAGCTAAATGCACTTTTAATTAAACTAACAAATCATATAGGTTTTAAAGCAATACTTTTGTGCTTTAGCATTGATAAAGTAGTAACAAGAAGGTTCCCAAGAAGTCACATATAGGCTATAACTACTTCAACCAGGAGTAATCCACAAGATATCTATGGGTAGTATGACTTCAACCATGGGATAAATTATTAGGAAATTATCAGATATCTAAATATCTACTTTACCTGTATGTTGAACTGTCTGGCATATTCCTGGATACTCACAGATCACTCATTTGGCAAACCTTCTGTTCTGAGCGTTAGCTCTGTACCAACTACTGCACTAGATTTGGGGGTAGAGAGATGGACGAGAGGTAGTTTCTGAAATGAAGCTCACCTGCATTCCCTGTTCCCTTTCGTAGGATTACTCAAAGGACAAGGAATTCCACTAGATGACGGAAGATACTGAAGTTATTAAGTCCATAAGAAGAGTGTGAAAAGAATGATTTCTCAGTGGGAATAAAATGAGCATTAGAGGTGGAAAGTCTGGCCCAGGACGTCTGCTCAAACACCAAGACCATTGCATCCCCTGGAGACAGTTTGTGTTTAGAGGCTAGTTAGTTAGTTCTCTCGGAGTGAACTTGGATAGTCTTCTCCTTCTGACATAACCGTGAATCCTCTCTGAGGGCCTCCCAAGGCCCTAAAGCATCAGGGCCAATTTCTGCAGTTGGTTGACATGTAAAAGAACATCTCCAAGAAAAATAAGAGGATTCCAGGGAAGGAGCAGGGGTGGGGATGGGCGGCAAGCGTGTGAGGGTGGGAGGCTGCAAGGACGGACTAAACTAAGGGGGGGGTCGAGAAGCTGCTAGATTTTCATCAAAGCACAGTACTAACAGATTCTGCCAACACAGCTGCCCTGAGCTCTCTCCTGTTTACAGTAAGATGGCCATGAAGGAAAACTGATGATGGTTATTACCCAAGGAGCATGTTTTTTCAGAAACGTAAGTTTGTGCCAAGAAATTGACTTTAGGCAAGTAAAGAAACAAGGAAAATTCCTATAGGGGATAGAAGGTAATTTTCTGTTGGGTCAGGTTGAACAGCTGGCTCCATCTCAGTGGCCTGGTGGACTGCTCTCAACATTTGCTCTATTAACCTGAAGGTTTGGGGGAGGGGTCCATGCTACCAGTGTGCCCTTTGGCTCTCCAGAGTCTGTCCTGTAGCAAATCAGCTGTCTACCAACATGATAACAGCACAGCCACGTTCAATAGGTGAGAGGCTGTCTCAGGCACAATGGCTGGCAAGAAGAACCAGTCATCCTAAGCTGGAGGCCACAGAAAGTTAATCCTGATTTCTTCGCAAAAACATTCCAAGCCCTGGCTGGCGTAGCTCAGTGGATTGAGCACGGGCTGCGAACCGAAGCATCGCAGGTTCGATTCCCAGTCACAGCCCATGCCTGAGTTGCTAGGCCAGGTCCCCAGTGGGGGCCACATAAGAGGCAACCACACATTGATGTTTCTCTCTCTCTCTCTCCCACCTTTCCCCTCTCTAAAAATAAATAAATAAAATCTTAAAAAAAACATTCCCTAGTGACACTGCTGGTATTTCACATCAAGTTAGACTTTTTAAATCTAGCGTCTGTAGAGTAAAAGACTCCCTGTGCAGGAAAGGAAAGTGTACAAAGAATACCATGCTGGCTCCTGACTTCAGTGAGCTTGCCATCCTTTAGAGGGGCAGGTCACAGACACATGGATGCTTCCATCTCAACCCTGTGGCAGGGCCAGTGGATGAAGCAGGTAAGTGTGTGGAGCTGGAGGTTAAAAAGTCCAAAGACTATTTTCTGCCAGGAGCAGGTTATAAACCCGTTTTCCCCCAGGGTCCAGTTCTTGAACAAAGTGAGAACAAGCTTGATCACTGTGTCTCAAAATGAGACAGGTTTTTGGGGTTTTTTTAGGTGACAGATAGACTCAGAATTGAATAAGATTAATAAGATCATTTCCATCCAAGATGCAGGTGTAGGTAGACACACTGTGTCTCCTCACACAACCAAAAGAAGGACAACAACAAATTTAAAAACAAAAAACAGCCAGAACTGCCAGGAAATCAAACTGTATGGAAGTCCAACAACCAAGGAGTTAAAGAAGAAACATTGATCCAAACCAGTAGAAGGAGCAGAGACAGGCAACCGGGGGGACAGGACTCATGGCAAGGTGTCAGCTGGCAAAGCAGGTGGTCCCACATTCTCATGCAGATAAACCAGGAGGAACAACTGGGGAGTGAGACAGACCGCACAACCCAGGGGTCCAGCATGGGGAAATAAAGCCTCAAAGACTCTAAATGAATGCACCTGTGGGGGTTGAGGCAGTAGCCGGAGAAACTCCCAGCCTCAGAGGAGAGTTCATTGGAGAGACCCACAAGGCCCTAGAATGTACACAAATCCACCTGCCTGGGAATCAGCACCAGAAGGGCCCAATTTGATTGTGGGTAGAGGGGGAAGTGATTGAAAACCAGCAGAGAGTGGAGCAAGAGGCACTGTTCCTTCTGGGATCCCCTCCCCCACAAACAGCATCACAATGCAGCAATGTGGGTTTCTCCGCCCTGGCAAATACCTAAGGCTCTACCCCTTACTATGTAACAGGTGCACCACGACAAAAAAATAGCCCAAATGAAAGAACAGATCAAAGTTCCAAAAAAAAATACAACTACATGACAAAGAGATAGCCAAACTACCAGATGCACAGTTCAAAACACTGGTAATCAGGATGCTCACAGAATTGGTTGAATATGGTCACAAATTAGAGGAAAAAATGGAGGCTACGCTAAGTGAAATAACGGAAAATATACAGGGAACCAACAGTGATGGGAAGGAAATCAGGACTCAAATCAATGGTTTGGAGCAGAAGGAAGAAATAAACATTCAACCAGAATAGAATGAAGAGAAAAGAATTCAAAAACATGAGGAGAGGCTTAGGAACCTCCGATACTACTTAAAACCTTCCAACATCTGAGTCGGGGTGCCAGGAGGAGAAGAGGAAGAGCAAGAAATTAAAAACTTATTTGAAAACATAATGAAGGGGAACTTCCCCAATATGGCAAGGAAATAGACTTCCAGGAAGTCCAGGAAGCTCAGAGAGTCCCAAACAAATTGGACTCAGGGAGGAACACACCAAGGCACATCATAATTACATTACCCAACATGAAAGATAAAGAGAGAATCTTAAAGGCAGCAAGAGAATATGAGATAGTTACTGACAAGGGAGTTCCCATAAGACTGTCAGCTGATTTCTCAAAAGAAACCTTACAGACAAGAAAGGGCTAGAAAGAAGTATTCAAAGTCATGAAAGGCAAGGACCTACATCCAAGATTACTCTATCCAGCAAAGCTTTCATTTAGAATGGAAGGGCAGACAAAGTGCTTCCCAGATAAGATCAAGTTAAAGGAGTTCATCATCATCAAGCCCTTATTAAATGAAATGTTAAAGGGACTTATCTAAGAAAAAGAAGATAAAAAACATGAACAGTAAAATGACAACAAACTCACAATTATTAACAACTGAACCTAACCCCCCCCGCCCAAAAAAAAAATACAAAAACAAACTAAGCAAACAACTAGAACAGGAACAGAATCTCAGAAATGGAGATCACATGGAGGGTTATCAGTGGGGGAGTGAGAGGGGGGAGAGGGAAAAAAGATACAGAGAATAAGTAGCATAGATGGTAGGTAAAAAATAGACAGGTGGAGGGTAAGAATGGTATGGGAAATGTAAAAGCCAAAGAACTTACATGTATGACCCATGGACATGAACAAAGGGGTGGAATGCAGGTGGGGGGGCATGCACAGGGCAGAGGGGAATAAAGAGGGGAAAATGGGACAACTGTAAAAGCATAATCAATAACCTATATTTTTAAAAAGGCCACATGATGAGAAAGTTATTCCCTTTTAAATTCTTTATTTGGTTTCATAAAGAAATGGGGCGAGGAGTAGTGTTAGGTTCAGTCTTTGCCTACTGTAGGCACTAGGACTGAACAATGTTTTGTTTTCACTATATCTCTTTTTAGGCATTTTTTACAAGTTTTTCTCCACTTACGTTAATAATACTTTTTAAATAATGTCTTTTGGTAAAATGAATGAATTAATTTAAAGAAATACATCAAGAAAATAATAGGCCTTGTCGTGTGAGTGTACCAAAAGTTGTGAATGTGGCACTGGAGTATTCAAAGTTCAGGAAATACCAAGTGAGCAAACTCTGACATACTTTTCAGCCCTACACTTCTTTTGATTTTGCAAGATTTTCAGGATAAGGGTGTGGCTAATAGAGTCTAAGAAGTGTATTGGATGATCCACTGAAAGTGCAATATGGCAATGATCCATCCAGAAATAATCTGTGATACAGGTAGATAAAGGTGAAGATAGAGAATAAAGATGTGCATATTGATGATATATACAGATATATAGATGTAGATAAGTAGATACTGATAACATAATTACCTGCAATATTTAAAAAAATGAGAGAGACGTTTCCATCTTCCACTCAAGGGGAGAGATAAACTTTTAAATTGTTGAGTTTAGATTTCTCTTCATTCATGGGATACTTGAGTTTAAAAAATTTTTTTTTCAAATTTTAACCTGCAAAGGTGTTTAAACTATCTTGTCTAAAATGGAGGGTGTTCCTCAGGATTTAAAGGGGAGTGGTTTCACCTCAAGAAGGTGGCTGGACACTGGGGACTAGAGAACGAACTCTCAGGTGTGGCTGGCTCTCAGGTGGCTTTGAGAGCAGGGCTGCCCATGATTCCCATGGGCCCTCCAGCACTTGGGTGCACCCAGAACCTGGGCAGACATCTGTGCTGGTGGGCATGGTCTGAGACTCATGAATGTGGACCACGCCTGGCTAGCTCCAGGGCCTTGGGAGGGGAAGACATAGAGGGATGGATGGCGATGGAAAGTCCGCTTTTCTGGACATTGGGAACTCCCAGACTGCAAGAACAACTTGCATAGTATTTCTCATCAACCTTGTCGACTGAGGCACTAAAAACTGATTTTTTTAAAGAACAAATCATAACATTCGTGCCTTAATTCGTGTACAAATGCATTCACCCTAAGTGGGAAGGAGGAAAGGAATAGTCTGGCAAGACACAGGCTCTCTTTTCGCACTGTCTTCCCTTCCTTCCTCCTGCCCTTTCTTTGATTTCTCTGGACCTACCAGTCATGCAGACAGGCATGTAAATTAAGTGTGATTTCATGTAATGAAATCACACTTAATGACATAATATTACAAACACATAATAAATCATATACCCAGATATAAAAATAATTACATCTGAGACACATCTCAGAAGCAAAATAGACAGTTGATCCCACGTCCAACTCTTGGAAATGACCTGGCCACAGCCCACCGATGAATGTCGCGAGCATATGCTATGCCGGTTATCATCATCATCGAATGAACACATAGCTAGTTAAACCCAGTCCGGGGCTGGGTTGTCACCATTTAGGTCATGTCTGTGTCGGTCTCCAGAAACATTGTGCATGGCCACCTGAATGGGTCACATATAATTTTTGATTGCACGTAATTACTTTTCAAAAGTGTCCCCAAAGCCCCTAGCCAAGTGCCATGGAGGTAATAATTATTTGGGAAATAGATGGAGGGATGAATACTGGATAAATTATTTTTGGTCTGATTTCCTCTCCAGGCGCAAGTTTCCAACCCATAAAAATTGGAGGGAGCCTCTGCTCTGACATTTAGCTTTCAGCCTTGTAAAGTGGAAAAGCATGATGCGCATGGCAGTCTACTGCACTGTATTGTGCAATTAAAAACTGACTTCGAGAAACACAGTGCTATTTTCAGATCTAAAACAGACTACAGTGATCGTGAGCTGCACTGCAGAGAGAGAGAGAGAGAGAGAGAGAGAGACCCCAGCAACATGTCTAACCACAAGAAAAAGCGAAAATGGGCTCTTTCACTGCATGGCTGGCCATTGAGCTTTGCGGCTGGAGTGCATGTCAGCGTTTCTTTATTTTTGCGGATGAAAAGGGAATATGTAGCGTTTCCAAGAGAAAAAAAGTCCACAATTATTTTCATATGAAATTTGGCCAAGGGGGCATTTCGATAAAATAAATTCATAGATTCTGATCTCGCCTGGTTTTCATTACATATTCTAACCTTTCCTGCTTTCATTATCCCAACTGATCTGGTTTCACCAGACACTGCCTGGCTACAGTCAATTCAAAAGGATGAAATATGTTTCCTCGATTTATGTGCAGTGAGGAGGGAAGGCTGCTGGGGAGCAGACCCGCTGTGGGGACCATCTAAGGGGTGCTTGATGGCAGAAGCAGGTGACGACAGAAACCCGGAGACTATTTCCCTACCCTAAGAGTATTGAACCTCACCTTAGTTCCGTCCGTTTAGTCCAGTGAGTTTCATCCAGCTGTGAATACTTGTTTCAGAGACTTCAACTTCACCCCGGCCGTTGTGGCTCAGGTTGTTGGAGCATCGTCCTGTACACCAGAAAGGTGTGGGCTCATTCCCGGTCAGGGCACATGCCTAGGTTGTGGCTTTGATTCCAGGTCGGGGTGCTCAGTGGAGGCAACCGACCGATGTTTTCTCTCTCCCATCGATGTTTCTTTCTCTCTCTCTCTCTCTCCCTCTCTCTCTCCTGTCCTCTCTTTCTAGAATAAATCAATGTATCTTTAGGCGAGGATTAAAAACTAAAATAAAGACCTCAGATTCAATTTTCCCAGTATCTAGACAAATCTATAATTATATTATAAGGAGTTATTTATATTAAAATCAATGTCATCACCGTTCTGACTTGCCTGCCCTACTTCCACCCAGTGTCGCCTGGAGCCCGGTGTCCGAGGAGAACCAGCCAGCCCCTGCTTCCTTGTCACTATTGCCTCATGGCCTCCCTGGCTGGGTTCCCTCGGGAATAATGAACACTGATTACGACTGTGTTCTGGCTGAAAGCTAGAATTAAGGATAGAGCACGGTTACAAACTCAGAGTGAGAGACTTCTGGATTCTTCCTACGGAAAACAATATGAAGCCAATGTTCTTCATAATGTATGGAACTAGCCTACCTAGGCACAGTTTCCCTATTGGTAAAATCAAAATAATAATAATAATAGCTTCCTCACAAGGCCGTCTTGAGAAACAAAGGCACTGTGGGCAGAGAACCCAGCCCACAGTGTGTGACCGTGTGTCCTTAATAAGTGAAAGTGGCTTTTTTTTAAAAACCTACGCTTCTGTGTTCTTCTTAAATGAGAAACATCTGAAGACTCCTTGCTGAAAGAAAAGCAGAAATAAAAAAGATTCTTTCAAAGATGCAGAGAGCCAGATGGGTAAGTCATGATCAGGTGGATCTCAGGGAGAGAAACCCGTGTGTAAGGGCGGAAGAAGGAGATCTCGAGGGAGGTTTTATTCCTTCTCCTGCGTCTAGTTTAATGACCTCAAATACATTCTGCACAGCCAGTTTGCCGCCTCCTGCGCCCGCCCGTCCGCTGTGTTCTGTGGGGTGAACACGGCGTTGCCAGACTGTGACAACCCCTCGCTCAGAAATGTTCCATGACTTCCTGTGCTTTAATGAATTACATCCCCAAGCACATGATCAGTTTCGAAATTCCTTTGAAACCTCATCTCCCCTAGGTCTTCTTTAGACACTCCAGCTAGACAGGACACGTTTTACACCTGGAACATGCCCTACTCTTTCCTGCCCTGGCACTTTCTGTATATGGTTTCCTTTTCTATACATCTCATAAGGAGCTCCAGTAAGTATGATTTTCTGCCTAATATTCTTCCCTGGTCTTACAGGAAGAGTATGTCTCTTGGACATCTGAATTTCTAAACTCTCTTTATGCACATCTGCAATGACAGTTAAACATTCTGTCGCGGGTTGTGGTTATTTTCTGAGTTTTATCTTACAGGCTGGCTTAATAACTACTTAGGGTACTGTTGACATTTTATTTGTATTATATGCAAGACCTACAACAGAGTTGGTGTTGAATAAGTGTTTGCTGAATACATGAATGAGTGACAGTGATTTCATTAAAGTTCCTCAGTGTGATTGAGAGGCAAGGAAAAGCCCTAAATATACACAGCAATGAAGTCACAGGTAGTGTTAAGGGTCTGAGCAATTGGTTCAAAATGTCATAAGAGAAATAAGTAAAAAAAAATTGACAGGAATATTTAGCTTGGCCCCTGAAGATTTTAGAGGTCTTTCCACATGGTGTTAACAGTTGAGAATAATGGATAGACCCTTTTAGTATCTACAAAGTAAATTAAAGCCAAAGAAGGGAATCGTTTTGCTTTACCTACCAACTATCACTATATTTTCTGTGAATAAATATTACTGTATAAATTATTAAAAATGTTTCTCCTTGGAACAAAGAAACCTTCAAAGATCCATAGATCTTTGCTGAAGATGAGGAACCTCTTTGGGTCACCATTTGGGTTACAATTTCTACAGCTTCTCCTTCATGAGGAGAAATCTGTAGCAACAGCTTAAGAATTAATAGCTTCGCCCTGGCTGGCGTAGTTCAGTGGATTGAGCACGGGCTGGGAACCAAAGTGTCCCAGGTTTGATTCCCAGCCAGGGTACATTCCTGGGTTGCAGGCCATAACCCCCAGCAACCGCACATTGATGTTTCTCTCTCTCTCTCTCTCTCTCTCCCTCCCTCCCTTCCCTCTCTAAAAAATAAATAAATAAAACCTTAAAAAAAAAGAATTAATAGCCTCTACAAAGCAGCAACACGATGATGTTGGAGTGAATTGTCAACACATGGGTTACAGTTTTCCTTGTGGGAATTGTTCACATTAAAACAATGAGGGTCCTTCACATATCCCAGTTTTACTGGAGCTTCAGAAAAGCAGATGCACAAACTCAGTGAATGAATCCATGACAGTGAGAGGGAGTGTTCTGATTTGCAATTATAATGTGCTGATTTAAGATGATAATGGAGTGAGGAAGATGGATGAAAAGGAGAAGGGTCCTTTCTGTCATCGCCTAGGGCGAATGTCACCTTTCAGGACCCCAGATGTGCTCAACGGGGACTCCCAGGAATCGGAAGGTAGAAAGTCCATCTTTCCCCAATGGTGGTCCCTGTGTGTGTCAGGGGCACCATCTGAAGCCGCACTCAGCAAGTTTCTGCGACCGACCACAGGGCAGGCTGAAGGCCCGCCCAGGACGTGCTCCAGGCCCACAGAAGGGGAAAATACTCACTGTTCTCTCTGCAGAGGGGCCCAGGGCACTAGTCTTCTCGTCAGGGTAACCAGCCTTCCTGGGCCTGCCTGAGACTTGCCTCCTGTTAGCACTGAAAAACCCACCTTCCCAAGCAGCCCTCAGACCCGAGGGAGCCAGGGCAGTTCACCACAACCCTGCCTGACATCAAGGGTGTCTTTTAAAGCAGTACTTTTCAGACTTTAATGTGCATATTTAACATCTGTGGATCTTGTTAAAATTCAGCTTCGCATTTAGTGAGTCCGGGGTGAGGCTTAAGAGCCTGCATTTCTAACAAGGTCTCAGATGCTGCTGATGCTGCTGCTGGTCTGGGGAATCACACTCTGAGTATCAGGGTTTAGAGCATCCTTTGTGGACTCAGAGGTGGACGAAGATACTCCTTTATCCTTTACAAACGGTGTATCCTTGGTGAAGTGCCTTAAGCTCACTTAGCCCCCCATGTCCTCATCTCTAGTAGAGATTAAAAGTAGTAGCTTCCTCACTGGGCTGTTGTGAGGATTAATTGAGATTATTATAGGTACAGAATGAGCTTAAGCACCAAGTAAGTATTAACCACTTTCATTATTATGGGCATTTGTATTGTGTCTCACTGAAATCATCAAAGAGGCGGCTGAGACTGAGAACACTAACAAGCTGAAGAAGGTTTCAGGTTAGCTCATGGTTGACGTGGGCAGAGACAGAGGCGTATCACCAGGTTGGATGGAAAATAGGTTTGACCCATTGAGTGGATCTTCAAGATTCTGTTCACCATCAAATACTAGTCTTTTACATTTTGCTGCACAGTCTGCCTCCCGATTCTGAGTTTCTAGGAACAGTAGGCATGTTGTAAAACTGAATATCTGACTCATGCAGACAAAATTGGGCCCACTGAACAGCTGTGGCTGAGGCTCGACCTCAGTTGCCGCTGGGCTGCATGGCTTGTGCTGCACTTACTCTGTGAACTTGGAGAAGTTATACAACATCTTTGAACTTGAGCATCTTTACTACCAACAGGGATAATAAAGCCCACCTCGTGGCCTATATGAGAATCAAATGTGAAGTGTCTATGCTAAATGCTCAATAAATACTGGCCAGTGTTATAATTATCCTCTTGGCATAACAGGACCACTTCTGCTTAATATTCGTTAAGAAAGGAGAGATACTGCATTAAATGCATCTTGGATGTACTGACTCTCAAAATGCAGTGATGTCCTCAGATCTTCATGATCAGATCTGGCTGGTACCTGACCACAAGGAGAGAAGCCATCAGAAGTTAATTTCCTGCCTTATTATGTGAGTCTTTGATGCATAACCCATCTTTATTGTCACTCACTGGAGCAGGGATAGAGTTTGCTTAGTTGGTCTGTGAAGATAACCATTGTTGGGCCAATGGGTTGCACCCAAAGTCTGACATTCTCCACATACCACCTGATTTAACTTGTTTGTTATAAGAACTACAAATTTGAACTTGAGAAGCAAAAATTTATGAAACCAATGTCAGGTAGCAGCAATTCCTGGTGGGGCAGGGAAGATGCAGGGTGTTTTTGGGTTTAACAGCTATGAGACAGTGATGATCATGTCCGCAGCTGGGGCAAGCACCCATTTATATTTCAACATCACTTCAGGGACAAGACATTTTTTCTGAAACTTGACCACATTTCTGATGTTACAACAAAGGGGAGCAAAAATATGTAATGCCAAGTCTAACAATTAACACCGTTGTCATGTCCAAAACTAGGTAAAACCTTGCCTCTAAAAATAAAAGTAAAAAAATAAAATAGAATAAAATAAAATAAAATAAAATAAAACAAAATAAAATAAAATAATACAGCAGCCCACAAACCCTTATTTGGAATTACTTGAAAAAGCCCATAAATGTTGTCTTGATTCTCATACCTGGATGCCCTCACTAAGTATAGAACCAGGTTACACACTCAAGTCTCAGTTGACTGGAAGGTGCTTTGGCTTGGAATCGGTTCAAACTCTGGTTGCTCCACTGAATAACCATCTAATTTCTGAGGAGGTTATTTAATCTCCCTGAACCTCACCTGTTATAATAAAATAACAATCTATCCTACAAAGGATGCTGGGAAACTTAAATGATATAATGTTCAAAATGACTCCCGTAGACATTAGCTCATAGAAAACATTGAATAAATATTCATGTGCTTTCTCTCCCCTGCTAACCTGTGTTTGCCTGTTTCTAATATGCTGTCAGCCATCTGTCCCAACTTTGAGATAGAGGCAAAGCTGAGTGCTTACCTGTTCATGATCTGACCTGGGACACCCTTAGTCTCCAAGTCCTTCAGGTCACAACCAAGCACGGATTACCAAAGCCCCTGGATCCAGCTACCCTGGAGAATGACATCATCAGCATTCCTTACCTATTACTCATTTGCATTAGTGAGCATAAAAACCAAACCACTTCTGTACACCATTCCCCAGAGGCCAGGACATGCTGACGTGGCAATGATGGCATTGGGTGGTTGGTGGTTATTTGTCCACCACTCGCCAGAGCACCTATCCGTGGAAAACCCTCTTACATTTCAAAAGGATGTCTTTCAGTTTGTCCTCTCCCTTAAAAAAATGAGGGTCCCAGTTTTGACAGTACCATGCTCCTCTTTAAGTAGGCACATGCCCTCTGGCTATGACCTCATGAAAGACTTTACAAGTAATTGCCATCGTCTCTTACAGCTTTAAAAATGGAGCCCAGCCAGAGCCTGAAAACCAAGACCTCTGCTCATATTTATTCCAAATTCCTCCAAATCTTTGCAAAGTGGGGGGCACCAGCTCCCTGCTACTTAGGTTTTCATTTTTCACATTTTAGAACTACTAAAATATGAAATGTCTACATTACGAAGCCCGTTCTGTTGGAAGTTTGGATCAACAAAGATTATGTGGTCCTAGACGAATTTTCAATAAACTGCACTCATATAGTAAGGACTGAATGAAAGCTTTAATTTATTTTTCCTTTAAAGTCTCCAGAAGAATCCAATTTCCTTCATACATAGCAAACACATGTGTCTCTGTGTGTTTATGTATAGAAAGGGAACAAGCCAAGGAATTAAGTAATTTGAATTTTAGTCAGAACCGTATCTTTCTGATTAAGTGTGTGTGTGAAAGTGGTTTGCTGCTTTGGGTTTAATTTTCTTCATCTCTATAATGATGATTTTGAATAATAAACTTCAATGACAATCTCCAAAGCCTGAAATTTTATAATTCTATGAAAAATTCCTTATTGTTTAATCTGAAGGGGTACAATTGCTAATTTTGCTACCTGCTGTTTCTCATTTATAATAACGTATAGAAAGGATTCCTAAGAATACATAAGCCATTGTTCATTGTATTAAAAAGCAACATTCCTTACGGTAGAGCAGAATGTCCTTGTCATCGAGTGGGCAATGACTTAAAAGCCTGGGCACGCTGCTTAGAAAGCTGATGTCCATCAGCAGCCCAACAGAATTACTTGTGAAAGTGGTGGCGTGGGGGAGGGAGTGTCGAGCCTGACATTCTAACTACTGTAAGTATTTTATGACTTCTTCCCTCACTGACAAGTCACAGGGCCCATACGTTGTTCTAGATTTAAAAATACCAGCTGTGATTTTCAAAACATGTAACAATGTGCATGGCGTGGGCTCCCACCTGTCAGAATAGATGCCAACCACAGAGAATAGCCACCTGGGAAACAAGCCTTAACAAACCAAACCAAAGAAAACATAACTTAAAGTACTTTCCCTGCCCCCATTCTCACTGAAGAATAATTCCTTTTTAATCATCCAAAATATAAATATGCATGTTTCCAGTTTTAAAAGAAACAACCAAACGGGGGAGCATGCCTCTGATCCCTGCCCACTCCCCACTCCATCTCATCCCCCTGCACCCTCCCCCCTCACCCACTTAGACCATCTTTGCACCTCCTCCTGGAGAGCTCTTCCGTCTCCTTGGACAACAGACTCCCGTTCACTGTTCACTCTTAGGAGAGCACTGTGCCACCTCCTGGAATGAGCTCACTTGGCCATCTCAGCCAATGTCCATGCCTCCTGGTTACTCCCAGCACATCGCTCTGTTTTGTTTTCTTCCGAGCATTTAGGGATATCTGAAATTCTGTTTTATTGACATTCAACACTTGTTTACTTTCTGCCCATTCCACTAGGCTCTCCACAGAACAGAAGACTTAGACCATGTCTGGCCAATAGTAGGTCATCAATTAATATTTCAATATTAGTAATAATGATGATACACCTAAACATTTATGGGTACCTAACTGCACCTAACTACATGTAAGACTACAGATAGATTACTGCCCTAAGTCTCAAATCAGCTCCATGAGGTAGATCTTCCTTCCACCAGATGAGGAAAAATTGGTTAGGGAGGCAACATGCTCCAGGATCTCAGTGTAATGGGAAATCCAGTTCAGGCACTGACTGCCTTTCCTTGCTGTTTTGCCTCCTTATACACTCCACATTTCATAAATGCAGTAAAACATGCCCATTGTGTCATTGTAAGAGACTATTGAATTGTATTACTTTTCAGTGAGAAATAATTCTTAATATTTTATCTTTATGTTCTTTGTACACTTTCCGTAATGAACCAAATCTGTAAGAAAATCTGTTACCATGCTGTAACATAAATAGTAATTTAAAATTTTATCACTCCGAACACTCAGACCATTGTAGACAATTTTTTTTAAATAGGCATGCTCTAGACTAAATATCTGTATACCAGGGAGATCAATATGCTGAAACCTAATCTCCAGGGTGATCGCATGTGGAGGTGGGGCCTTTGGGAGGTGATTCGGTCCCGAGGGTGGAGCCCTCATGAATGGGATTAGTGCCCTCGTAAAAGAGACCCCTTTCTGTCACGTGTGGTTACAGCTAGAAGATACCCTCTATGAACCAGACAGTGAGTCCTCACTAGACACTAAATCTTCTGGCACCCTTGAGCTTGGACTTTCTAGCCTGCAAAACTGTGAGAAATGATTTTGTTCTTTATAAGCTACTCATCTATGGGATTATTGTTATATATGGACTGAGGCAAAACAGATATTGGAATGATGAGAAAAATCAGATGTAGAAATATTAATAAGATTTTGGCCTTCTGGCCAAGATGGAGGCATAGGTAGACACACTGTGCCTCCTCCCACAACCAAGATGATGACAACAAATTTAAAAATGAATAAACCAGAACTGACAGAAAATTGAGCTGTATGGAAGTCCAACAACCAAGGAACTAAGGAAGAAATATTCATCCAGACTGGTAGGAGGGGTGGAGACAGGCAGCTGGGTGGATAGGACTCACAGCTAGGTGGTGGCTGGAGGACCAGTTGAGGTGGCAGTTGGCAGACAGGGTGGCCCCACAATTTGCATGCAGATAAACTGGGAGGAGCAACTGGGGAGCAAGACAGATCACGCAGCCCAGGGCTCCAGCACAGGGAAATAAAGCCTCAAAGCTTCTGACTGAAAACCCCTGTTGGGGTTGAGGCAGCAGCGGGAGAAACTCCCAGCTTCACAGGAGAGTTCACTGGAGAGACCCACAGAGTCCTAGAATGTACAGAAATCCACCCACATGGAAATCAGCACCAGAAGGGCCCAACTTGATTGTGGGTAGTGGGGAAAGTGACTGAAAACCGGCAGAGAGTGGAGCAAGCCACTGTTCCCTTTAGGACCTCTCCCCAACATACAGAGTCACAACGCAGCTATGCGGGTTGCCTGGACTATTGAACACCTAAGGCTCCACCCCTTACTACATAACAGTCACGAAGACAAAAAAAAAAAAATTGGCCCAAATGAAAAAACAGGTCAAAGCTCCAAGAAAAATACAATTAAGCAATGAAGAAATAGCCATCCTATCAGATGTACAGTTCAAAACACTGATTATCGGGATGCTTCAGGAGCTCTCTGGATACTTCAACAGCACAAAAAAGACCCAGGCAACAATGAAGTTTGCATTATGTGAAATAAAGAAAAATCTACAGGGAACCAACAGTGACGGGAAGGAAACTGGAACTTTTTCTTAGATAAGTTCTAAGAAAAAGAAGATCCAAAACACAAACAGTTAAATGACAACAAACTCACAATTATTAACAACTGAACCTACCCCCTGAAAAAAAAAAAAAACCTAAGCAAACAATGAGAACAGGAATAGAATCACAGAAATGGAGATCATATGGAGGGTTACCAGTAGGTAGATGGGAGGAGGGGAGAGGAGGAACAGGTACAGAGAATAAGTAGCATAAATGGTAGGTGCAAAATAGACAGGTGGAGGTTAAGAATAGTATAGGAAATGCAGAAGCCAAAAAAAACTTATATGTACAACCCATGGACATGAACAAAGGGGGGAATGCTGGTGGGAGGGGGTGTGCAAGGTGGAGGGGAATAAAGAGGGGAAATGGCACAACCATAATAGCATAATCAATAAAATATATTTTAAGAAACCAAAAAAAGATTTTAACAGAAGTATAGATTGCATGAAAGTAATTAAGAAGTCAGTAAGTTAAAAGAAAAATAATCAGAAATAGTATATTTTGTGGCTGTACAGAAATATAATCTTAATTTTTAATTTTGAAGTATTTCCTAAAATTTTCTATAAGTTTCACATCAGGTCCTTTGAAAGATTTGAAGTCATTCTTTTTTTATTAAGAAAAACATTTCATTAACATCATCTTCCCATTCAGCCAAGTGTCTGTCATGTATGAGGAATGTCAGTAAGTATTCCATTTGAAGCTTCTTTGTACATATTTCCATTGATAAATGAACTCCGAATCCATATAAAAAGTTAAACTTAAATAATTCATACTTCCTACTTTTGCTTGAAATAATTCTTAATGCTAGAAATTCTCGGGTTCCACCCAGATCTACTGGTTCGGAATGCCAGGGTGGGGATGGGCAGAGAAGGGGAGGTCCCGAAAGTGCATTCTATTTATGCAAATTTGGGAAGGCTGAGCTGAAGAATGCTTCCATGCATGTGAGTAATATAGGTAGGATGCACAGAGAGAGTAATATTAGACAAGCAAGACTTCATGAAATCCTTCGTATTATTGTATTTTGGTCACTTTCCATTTCTTCTTGTCTACGTATTTAAGGTCAGATTTCAATAACTATTGTAGATGAAAGATTTAAAAGTTTTCATATTCAAAGTTCCCATCATCAAGCTTTTCTGCTCGGTTATTGACTGTAAGGGACTTTTCCTTTATTTTATAATACACACGCACACACCACACACGGTTTCATGGCAGCAAAGCAATCCTCACATTCCAAGTATGTCTTAGCAAAGCATGATGGTTAAGAATTCCCAATATTTTAACGTTACTTAGAGCACCAGTAGGTAGGTTACCCTGGCCCCATTCCCAGAATTTAACAGTAGGGGCCTTGTGAAATGCTAAACGATGTGTATAACAGTATTCAGGCTCTCCAAGAGCCAATCCGTCAAAACATTTGCTGCTTTGAAAACGTGTTCTTCAAAAAAATGGGCATATGGAACTTATTAGTCTGCTTGGTGGAGTTCAGGCAGCAGAGTCCAAAGTAAGCATAAAAACCTTTTGAGGACACAATCCTACCTTGAGGTAACAGGGTCTCTAAAATTGTCCTTCCCTGACCTAAGAGCTATAGAACTCCGACAGGAAGTGGTGCCGGTCCAGATATTTTCCTGGGATCCAAATGTTAGAATAGCACTAAAGTGAGTAGAAGCTTTGAACAGACCAAAGTCATATTTAAATAGAGTCTGTGAAATATTTGACTTGTACAGTAATGATCCTTCAGTTGGTATCTGTTTATCACCCATTTCCTGCACAGTCTTTGGCCATGATTGGTGTTTAATGAATATTTGCGAACAAATAAACCTGGCATTTTACTGCTATTTATCAAGTAGAGGTTAGAAAGAATAGCCACATACTTGTGGAACTTTGATGGATAAAGTAAAAGTAAATACTTTGATCTTCATGGGGGGCGGGAAAGAAATATTTTAGCAAAGAAGGAAAAAAGTCATGATTAGTCTACTCTTACTGTTTTGCCCCCTGCCAATATCTACATCACCTGGATAGAAGAAGGCCAACTCCTTTTTATAATTTGCATGTCCTCATGTAATTGAAATATTGATTTATCAAAGGAAGCTCATTGGTAGAATTTATGAAAGATTAACTTACTTTTCTTTGCCTAACGTGCGCTGTCTCAGGCATTAAACACAACACCTGCATTTTATTTTCACTGGTAGCAAGGAGAGAAAACGCTGTTATCAGTCACTGCAGACAACATGAGCAGAATTGACTTTTTGAGGCTGAAAGGCCTCACACTCCTTGCTGTGTTTTATTATGCATAGCTGAAATTCTTCAGAGTCACAAGTGTGAACTCCTCTTGATTGCATCAATATGTCCTTGGCACAGGGAGATATGAAGACCCCTCATTGTGCAGGGACTCTGTTCGCTATATTTTGGATTTGCTTTGAAGGGATACAAGTCAATCTAGAAAGTGTGGCTTTTTGCAAAAGCCATGCATGCATTTCATTTCGAACTTCTTGAGGATCATAAGGTGAATCCATTTGCCTCGTTGTAAAATCTGCCTTGCTGGAACTTTCCTGACCTTTGGAGATATCCCTTCCCTAGCGCATGTGATCACCCAAGGAGCCTTGCCTGGACCTCCCTTTGATGGTTTGCATGCTCACTTCTGCCCGTTACCTAAGCTTTCACTCCTTCGTGATTTGTTTTTTTGTGTTTTATGACTGCTTCCCTTGGGATTTATTTTCCTAGAAAAATGACAAGAATGATCCACATAAGTCCATAAGAGAGGTTGTAAAATAAACATTACACCATGTGTGGGGTAAAAAAAAATTACTGCAAATGGCTGTTCTCACTTTCTGGCATTTACACACATGGCCATCTGTTTGAGGGCTGTTTTACTTGGCTCTTCCCCAACGTTTATGTAACTGGCCAACGGAAAGGAAATGACATCATCAAGTTTCCTGAACACTATCACTGAAGCCACGGAAAAGTGAGGAAACAAATTACTTAGTAAAGAGAAAGATGTTTTTCTCAAATGTCTGTTTTCCACTTTTCCTTTCTTTCTTTCTCTTTTCCCTAGCACTTCCAACAAAAAATTTCTCCCCAACCTCTCTGCTCACACTGCATTAATACTTGAGTATTTTCATTTCTGCCTGGAATTTCTCCACCTTAAATTATGAGGGAGTTAGAGAGAAAAATATGCTCTATGTGGGCTCTACAGAATGTGATCTTACTGTGTCGAATAGTAAGGAGTTTTTGGACCAATCTAGTATCCAGTAATAGATTTGATTGATTTCTTCACTCAGTGGCAAGAGATTTTGACCCTGTGGAGCCAGGACTTGAAAAGATCTGTAGCCTGCTACCAGACAGATGCCCCCACGGTCCCCTACAGCTCAGCCACAGAGTGTGACTTCACGAGGAGGAACATTTGGAAAAGTATATCATAGTTGCTGGCAACACGAAGACATCAAAGCCAGGAATGGTGGAAGTTTTTATAGCATAGTTTATAGATTTTCTTATTCTAGTGTCTCAGTAATTTGCACCAATGGATCAAGGAGCCCTTTCATCTGATTCCAAAATAAGTCATCTCTAGGGGACCCCTAGCAGCTGTTTTTAAGGCTCACAAGTGTATGGAAAAAGTATTAGTGTTAGAGCAAATTACATATACCTGCTGTTCGAACTTTCTCAGGGCTCAGAACAAATAGAGGGTTTATCTAAGAAGAAAACTTTTAAAGCTTCTATGTTAAAAAAAACTTTTTGGAATTTTTCAGTGCTTTCCTACAATTCCATGGTCTCCCACTCCATGAGGCGATAGAGTTGCCTCTCTCTGGATTAACATTCTTCCAAGCTGACAGGAGCATCACTTGAAAAGTGTGTCTTTCCGAGACTGACTACCTGGATTTGTTTGACGCTCTTTCTTCCTCTCCTTCTCATCTTTTCCATCATATCCACGGGTAGTAGATTCTGTTGGTTGTGTTCCCAGATTTCCTCGGCCAGGTGGTGCATGCACCCTTGGGTGTTTTGAATTCTTTCTGAAAGATAGAGGAGAAATGTGAAAATGATTCATTGCCTTTTCCCACGTGGGCAACGGGAAAAGGCAATGAACTATCTTCAGATTTCTCCTCTATCCCCCAAAATGTCTCTTATCCAATTGGGTCTGGTATGTTCCCTATTGAACAATGCACCAAGTGACATGCTAAGTGAGCTGTAATGTTGTAATGGTTACTTCACTCATCTCATAAGTCAAAAAAATTCTTTATTTACTTGATTTACAATAGTGAGCAAGTTGTACATGTGTGTGTCCAGTCTGTGTACATATGAATTATGGGGATGTGACTTCAATAATAAAATATCATTTTAATTTTAATGAACTTTAGATTTTCATCAGTGGTATAGAGTCCAGAAGAGAAACAAGAAGGAGACATATGCAGAAACAAATAGGGGAGGGATCCCTGGAATAATTGAGAAAGAATGGAAAAGCAGAGAGGCAAGGGGTCAAGACACAAGCCTGGCAAGATTTGGCAGCAGTAAACACTTTGATAAGAAGCAGATTCAAATTCTTTATGATCAAGTAGGTCATTTTCCTTTTGCTGCCTCTTTGACACCCACACTCCTGATAACGGAGGCCTTCTCCAATGGGGCACTTCTACCAGCATTACTCCAGTTTCCTTTCCTTTTTTTTTTTTTTTTTGAGTACGGAGCTGCTGTCTTAACACCCCGATGCTCACACATGCCACAAAACTTACATTTTACCACAAACATTACTTAATGGAATACTTTTTAAAAACAGTATGTCATTTGAGGAGTTGCAGGCTTGTCCTGCATATTGAAAATAATTTGACTAAATTTTATCTTTTAAAACTGTTAAGTTCTGTCAAGTAATTTTGCCTTTTGACTAAATTGTGTCACAGGTATTGCTCTGATCATGAAGAGCAATACACCTTTATGTCTTTCACATCTTTCCTTGGTTCTTGCTTTTTCTTGTCTACCTACAAGTTAAAATATGAAACTCACAAAGTATTTCAGCTCCCTGGATAGTCACCGCTGGGTTGCACTGAACTGTGTAAGCTTTCATATTCTCTAACTTATAATTTAGAAATTTTGTATGCCTTAAATTTGAATTGGGGGCTACTAATGTTTAACAACTGTGCACAATATTTTTATTAATTTCCTAAGATTTCTTTTCTACAGATGCAATTTTTTATGTCAGGGGGTACCTTTAAGGGCTAATGCTTAAGGCCATTTCTGGCTTGTACATGAACTCTTTAAACCACTGGACCGCTGAGTTATTTAATGCAGAGAGTGATACAAAGATGGTATTTCAGACAGGGACCACGATCCCCAAAGGGTCTGATGCTCCATCTCCCCTTCCTTCTCAATGTGTAGGAACGGATATGATGGCTCTAAATGACTGATGAAATAAGAATTACACCAATGGCTATTTTAGACATTCTTATGAAAAGATTTTACCCAGTTGCTCACAGCAGGCAGTTTAGCTGAGATAATTTTATTTTATGTGGCATGGATAATTTAAAATTCTACATCTAAAGACTTCTAGACAAGATGGAGACATAGGTAGATATACTTTGCTTCCTCATACAACCAAAAGAAGGACAACAAGAAATTTAAAAACAAAAAATAACTAGAACTGCTAAAAAGCTTTTGTGTGGAAGTCTGACAACCAAGGAATTGAAGAAGAAACATTCATCCAGACTGGTAGGAGGGGCAGAGAGGATACCAGATAAGACAGCAGCTGGCAGAATGGTGGGCAAGGCAGCCAGTTGATCAGACAGTCCCACATTTATATGTGGATAAACCAGGAGGAACAATTTTGGAGCGAGACAGACCATGCAACCCAGGGTTCCAGTGTGGGGAAATAAATCCTCAAAACCTCTGGCCACAAAATTCTGTGGGGGTTGTAGCAGTGGGAGAAGCTTCTAGCTTCACAGGACTGTTCACTGGAGAGACCCACAAGGTCCTATAACATACACAAACCTCCTCCCGCCCAAGGAATCAACACCAGAAAGGCCAAGTAGTGGGAGGATGTGACTGAAAGTGGGGCAAGAGCCAAGCAAGTGGCATTGTTCTCTCTCAGACTACTCTCCTGCAGAAAGTGCCACAATGCAGTGACATGGGTAGCCCCGCCCTGGCAAATACCTAAGGCTCCACCCCTCACTATGTAACAGGTGCACCGAGACAAAGAAATATGACCCAAATAAAAGAACAGATCAAAACTCCAGAAAAAGAGCTAAGAGATGAGGAGATAGATAACCCATCACATGCAGAGTTCAAAACACTGGTAATCAGGATGCTCACAGAAATCATTCAGTATGGTTGCAAAATACAGGAAGAAGTGAAGTCTATGCAAAGTGAAATAAATCAAAATATACAGGGAACCAACAGTGAAGGGAAGGAAACCAGGACTCAGATCAATAGTGTGAACCAGAAGGAAGAAATGAACATTCAAGTGGAACAGAATGAAGAAACAAGAATTCAAAAAATGAGGAGAGGCTTAAGAACCTCCAGGACAACTTTAAATGTTCCAACATCTGAATCATAGGGGTGCCAGGAGGAGAAGAGGAAGAACAAGAAATTAAAAATTTATTTGAAAACATAATGAAGGAGAACATGCCCAATCTGGCAAAGGAAATAGACTTCCAGGAAGTCCAGGAAGCTCAGAGAGTCCCAAACAAATTGGACCCAAGGAGGAACATACCAATGCATATCATAATTACATTACACAAGACGAAAGATAAGAAGAGAATCTTAAAAGCAGTGAGAGAAAAGGAGACAGTTACCTACAAAGGAGTTCCCATTAGATTATCAGCTGATTTCTCAAAAGAAACCTTGCAGGCAAGAAGGGGCTGGAAAGAAGAATTCCAAGTCATAAAAGGCAAGGACCTACATCTAAGATGACTCTGTGCAGCAAAGCTTTCATTTAGAATGGAAGGGCAGATAAAGTGCTTCCCAGATAACGTCAAGTTAAAGGAGTTCATCCTCACCAAGCCCTTATTATATGAAATGTTAAAGGGACTTAAGAAAAAAGAGAAGATCAAACTATGAAGAGTAAAATGACAACAAACTCACAACTATCAACAACTGAATCTAAAAAAACAAAAAGAAAACAAAAACAAACTAATAAAACAACTAGAACAGGAACAGAATCTCAGAAATGGAGATCACACGGAGGGTTATCAGCAGAGAGGGGCAGGAAGGAGAATGGGGGAAACGTAACAGGCAAAACAGAGGGATACAAAGTCAATATCCAGAAATCAAAGGCATTTTTATATACAAACAATGAAACAGCAGAAGCAGAAATCAAGAAAAAAATCCCATTTGAAATAGCAAAAATAAAAATAAAATACCTAGGAATAAACCTAACCAAAGAGGTAAAAATACCTGTATTCAGAAAACTACACAACACTGAAGAAAGAAATCAAGGAAGACACAAACAAATGGAAACATATACCGTGTTCACAGATTGGAAGAATTAACATCATCAAAATGTCCATACTATCCAAAGCAATTTACAGATTCAATGCAATACTTAGTAAAGTACCAATGGCATATTTCACAGACATAGAATGAACACTTCAAAAATTCATATGGAACCATAAATGACCCCGAATAGCTGCTGCAATTTTGAGAAAGAAGAGTAAAGTAGGAGGGATCACAATATCTGATACTAAACTGTATTAGAGGCCACTGTAATCAAAACGGCCTGGTACTGACATAAAAACAAGCACATGGACCAATGGAATGGAACAGAGAGCCTAGAAATAAACCCAAGTCTCTGTGGTCAATTAATATTCAACAAATGGGCAGGAACATAAAATGGAGTAAAAATAGCATCTTCAGCAAATGGTGTTGGGAAAACTGGACAGCTATGTGCAAAAAAATGAAACTCGAGCACCAACTTACACCATACACAAAAATAAACTCAAGGTGGATAAAATATTTAAATATAAGCCATGACACCATTAAAGTCCTAGAGGAGAACATAGGCAAGAAAATCTCAGATATTTCACACAGCAATATTTTCGCTGATATGTCCCCTAGAGCAAGGGACATAAAGGAAAGAATAAACAAATGGGATCTCATCAAAATAAAAAGCTTGTGCACAGCTAAAGAAAACAGTATTAAAATAAAAAGAGAACCAACTGTATGGGAAAACATATTTGCCAATGATAACTCAGACAAGGGTTTAATCTCCAAAATTAAAACGAACTTACGCGACTCCACTCTAAGAAGACAAGAAACCCAATTAAAAAATGGGCAAAGGACTTGAACAAACACTTCTCCAAGGAGGATACACAGAGGATCCAGAGACACATGAAAAGATGCTCAATATTTCTAGCTATCAGAGAGATGCAAATTAAAACCACAATGAGATACCACTTCACACCGGTCAGAATGGCCATCATAAACAAAGCAACAAACAAGTGTTGGAGAGGTTGTTGAGAAAAAGGAACTCTAGTGCATTGTTGGTGGGATGGCAGACTGGTGCAGCCACTGTGGAAAACAGTATGGAATTTGCTCAGAAAACTAAAAATGGATCTGCCTTTTGACCCAGCAATTCCACTGCTGGGACTATATCCTAAGAACCCTAAAACACCAATACAAAAGAACCTCTGCACCCCAATGTTCATAGCAGCACAATTTACAATAGCCAAGTGTTGGAAGCAACCTAGGTGCTCATCAGTAAATGAATGGATCAAAAAACTATGGTACATTTACACAATGGAATTCTATGCAGCAGAAAGGAAGAAGGAGATCCTACCCTTTGCCACAGCATGGATGGAGCTGGAAAGCATTATGCTAAGTGAAATAAGCCAGGTGGTGAAAGACAAACACCATATGATCTCACCTTTAACAGGACCCTAATCAACAAAACAAACCAACAAGCAAAATAGAACCAAAGACACTGAAACTGAGAACAGGCTAACAGTGACCAGAGGGGAGAGGGGAGGGAATTTCAGGGGAATTTCAGGGGAAAAGGGGAAGGGTTTACAGGAATAAGTATGAAGGACACATGGACAAAAACAAGGGGGGGGGGTGGAAATGGGAGGGAGGTGGGAAGGGATGGGAGGGTGGGCCGGGATGTGAGTAAAGGACAGAAAACTACTTGAACAACGATTAAAATAAAATTAAAAAGAAAAGGTAGAATAAACTTGTGCAATTAAAAAAGGCATAATTGTTAGGTACAAAATAGACAGGGGTAAGTTAATACTATTATAGGAAATGGAGAAGCCAAAGGACTTATATGTAAGGCCCGCGGACATGAACTAAGGAGTGGGGGACGCTGGTGGGAAGGGGCGGTGCTGGGTGGAGGGGAATAAAGTGGAAAAAGAAGGAACAACTGTTATACCATAATCAATAAAATATACTTAAAATAAGAATCTACATCCAATAAACACATAGCAGACACTATATGTGATTATATGTACATGTGTATGAATATGTATGAATGAACTGTATGTGTATATGTATTTATATATATATGTGTATATATATTGTTTTGGTACACTCTACTTTAGAGATGCGTTAGTTTCCCTTTGACCATATAACTATTTTAAAAATGAAATAAGATGGCTTAAAAATATTAATTATAGAAGCCAAACTTCTCTGAGTCATGGAGCGACCTTCCACCACCCTGCCCGCGCCCTGCCACTTCCCACTCTTATTTTAGTGCATTTGGAAGAACCTCTTTTCTTTAATGGACAGAGATTTCCTTTCCAAGGAATGAGCAGCAACTCCAGGCTGATAAGATGAAATGCTACTGGGTAGTGTCTAGTTTATCCGAGTCGATGTCTCCAGGTGTATGTTACCTATGTGCTATGATTTTACTGGTAGCTTAAGAGTCAATTTTCTCAGCAAAATTGTCTCTTAGCTCTAAGAGAACAAGAATGACCACTAAGGAAAATAAAATACCTATGCCATTACACTGCTGAGAATTTTGTGCTTTCCCCCGCTTTGGTAGTAGGAGGAGGACCTTTGTCTTGCAAAGGCAAAACTAATAAGAACTTTACACTTTGGCTTAAACATTAAAGAGAAATGTATCCATTTAAAGCTTTTGCCCTGAATGAGTAGACAGATGGGTTTGGGTTCAGCCTCAGGAACAGTTGGATGGGTGTCCTCTGGGAATGAACGTGGGTAGAAGGCACAGTGTTGTGCCTTCAGGACAAAGGTTGGATCTCAAGGAAGTAAGAGGCTTTATCTCTGAGTCTAAGGAATTAGAGGAGGATAAGAAAAGCAATTACAGTCTCTGATACTGGACTCCTTATCGTTTGTGCCACAATTTAGGTAATTTGTCCATAGCCAGTCATGAGACTGAAGTCTCAATTCTTTGCTAGAACGATATTCTTCCAAAAAACAGGAAGTGACACTTTAAGTGACTGCAGATTTAACAGAGACGACCAGGCTGATCCTGCTCTTTGTCACTGCTTTCCTGTCTCGGTGCAGAGGAAGTGGCAGAGGGGGAGAGGGATGGTGGGGGGGGGGGCGGCCCTGGGAGGCTGACTGGCGGTACATCGGGACTGCCTTCTCCCCAGTGCAAGAGTGATGAAAACACTTTTAACAGCTGCCAGCAGCGCCATAGAAAGTATTTGACATCTCACCTACATCAACAAGCTGGAGTTAAAGGTTAAATCACACACTCTCAAGTGCTGGGGAAAAGGATATGTTTGTGTCATCAAGTTTCTTTGTTCTAGGGTCACCCGTGTCAACAAGGAGACGCTTCTGTTGGTTGGAGCCACCAGGGCAGCAGTGACCGATCTACAGTCTGTGCATGAGTGACAGTCCCCTCCTCAGCATGTACAGTTTGCTTCGAGTCTCGCGAGATTCTTTGCATGCTTCCAAATACCTATGCGTGCGGGACGGTTTGGTTGGTGACGGCCTTTCCTGCATCCAGATGCTTCATCCCAGGCATGAAACTTAGTTTAGCAGGAGGAAAACCTGGAAGGGGAAGGCTTCTCTTTTTACACATTTCCTGTGTTGCTGCCAAACCCAGGGAGCACTGACCCTAAAATCCTTCAGGGTAAGGTGTGGCCAGGGAGAGGTACTTTATTCCCGGTGTTGACACACTTGATGGAGCATAATGGAAGGCTGGGCGGGGGATTTCTTGATGAGGTCAAGAAAGATGGAAATTAAAATTTGTGAAGGAAAGAAGACATACCCAGGAGAGCGGTGCTGAACTATTGCCATGGAGACCAACAGGTGTGCCAAAGGAGGGAAAAACAGTATAAAAAGTGCTCATTTTTTGGCCGGTCAAGTTCCCTTTTAAGATTCTGGTGATAGCTATAGATTACTTCCTTGGACTCAGTTTTATGCCTGTATTTGGAAGGGTCAGAGACTCCGCAGAACTCCTTGAGGTCCATGGACCCCAATTCAAGTGCCCCAGATGGGGAAGGTCATTGAAATACTGGGGTACCAGCAAAGGCAGCCCCCAAAGCTCCCCACCATATTTTGAGAGTTAAACCAAAAGTCAATACACAATAGGTAAAAACAGGTATAGTCAAAGCATCTTTAAAACTAAGGGCTTCAAAAAAACAAGGCCCTGGAGCCCTACCCTGGAGAGTGTGCGTGAGCAAGACTGGCTCTTTCCGGCCTCACCTTTACTGAGTTTCCTGTAGGTCTGGGATCCCTGTTAGTTACTAGATGCTTTTCGTATGTTAATACTGTCACGTGAGTGACAAAAGTGGCTCACGGTTACTTCTGGCCAGAGGACATTTGCCAAGACTTGTTTTCTTTCCAGTCCCTCTGTCAGGACTGTGTCAGCTTTGGACATGGATACCCATCGTCTTCGGGTACCGTGAAACATGGGCATCATTTAAAGGGCATCCTTTGTCTTGATTTGGGGTTCGCCAGCAATCGGATCAATATTCACGTAGCTTTACGTTATTGCAAATATCTCAAAATAAAAATTAGATTCATTATTTCTTCAGAGCTGCGGAGGTTTTTAGGCCTCGTGATGCAATGCTTTACAGGAGAAATGTGTTTTTACTAAACTACTTTTGATAACTGCATTCCACCATAACTGGTTATCTTCGAAGTATTTTTTTAAATGCATTTAAAAACATTATTCTGAGAAGCAATCCACAGGTTTTGTCGGATGGCCAAATGCATCTGTGGTGCAAAACGTCTAAGGAAAAAAACCCTGGCAAAAAGGTGATAGAAATAAGTATCCACTGGTGTACGACTGGCATTCAAGGTGAGTAGATTGGCTGGAAGTATTGTAAATGTGCCACTGTCCCTGCATGAATGGGAGGTGTCACAGCAAGGATGAAGTTGTCCTGTGCCCGACAGAAGGTTCTGTGGCCTGTCAGCTAGAAGGCTGGTTGCCTTGGCTGCTGGAATGCAGCCGCACCTGCCTTGAGTCAGCCATTCCTGTGGGGTGCCTGCCTGCCTGAGTACTTAAGGCGGACGCAGAGCCTTTCCCAAATTTATAAGCTTGTCTGACTGTATTTACTTTTTTTTTTGCCTGGTTGCTATTACATGAGCAACAGTGTCACCCCAGCACACCCACGTGGCATGGTGTGGCTGTTGGGGGACAGCACCTGTAGGACTATCTACCTCTCATCAGGAGAGGCGATAGATTCCACCAAAAGAACTTGACCTTTTTTTCAAGCTATAAGAGAAACTGTATTTAGATAGTTTCAGAGGTAACAAGTGAAATGTCTGGGCTGCACTGGCTCAGGAAACAAGTTACAGAAGCAAAAGGAGGGCCTTGGGAGCTTAGGAGACAGAAAGGCAGAGGTACCGTGCCTGGGGGAGAGGAAGAGGAGGGAAGGGGAGGGTGTGGGCATGCTCCTGGGAGGGAGAGCACTGGAACTTGACGGTCTGAAGCAGCCCGATTGTCTTATGTTAGCTAACCCCCACTTTTTAAAGTGGATCTGAACATTAAATATGGCAGTGATTCCCACGGGCAACTGGTTTGTTTTTACTTGTCAATACTGTACATCTTGTAGCTGCGTTGCTCTTGGTGGTGGTGGCCCTCAGAGAGTTCAGAGTTAAATCTGCCGACTCCCTGTAGCAAGTGCATACAATTTCATGGCATAACTTTTGTACTTCCGTTTCATTCTTCGGGGGCAGCATGGTGAGCGAGTAAGAGCGTGAGCTCTGGGGAAAGACAGCTGGGGCTCCGGCTGACCAGTTCACCCGCCGAGTGACCTCGGACGAGCTCACCGTTCAGCTCCTCATGTGTTCTCAGGGGGCACCTGTGACTGAACGGGCTGACGCGTGTAAAGCACTGACAACTGTGCGAGGGTCTGAGTGAGAAGGACTAAGTGTTAGGTATTATTACCAGCTTCATCTTCTTTTCACAGTTTACTTTTTGACTCATGTTTTGTACTTCTTTTGGTCATTGAAGTCTTGCTACTGTATCGCAGGCATTGTTTGGAAAACTCTTAACTCCTGTCGGCATCCTGAAAGCGGTATGGAGGATGGGTTTGGAAAGAATGGGATAAGAAGTATGGAAGACAGTTAAAGAGTATAAGAATAATCCATTTCACAGAAGATAACCAAAATGTAGCAGCAGGGAGGCAGAGAAAAGGGATTTGAGGTATTGATGAGATGGACTTGACAGGACCTAGCAACCCATTGTGTGTGAAAGGTAAATAAAGGGAAATCAAGGGTGACACCCTGTTGGCTAGTGTAGGTGACTGGGCAAACGATGGTCCCATAAACCAAGATCAGTGTCATGAAGGGGTTAGCAGTAGCGATAAATTATGTGTTAGCTTTTGGCCATGTTGAATTTGAGGATTTTTGTGGGGTAATTAAGTGAAGTCTAGTAAAGAAGTGAAAACATGCATGTAGGCCTCAAGACATGATAAAGCGGAATACTTTGGTTTAGGATTTAGCAGAGTATACATTTTTAGCAATGATTGTAGGTAAAATTGCCCAGTGCTAAGTGAAAGCTGAGGGACGCTGTGGAACGGGCTTGAAAACAAGGGCTGTGATTCATCTTTGTTATTTCCAGCCAGGACACTAGCCCAGTCCCTGGCACAGGGGAGTTGCCCAATAAATATTTATTTCATGACTTAGCAAATAAATGAGTGAATGGGTAAATGGAAGAAAGCCTAAAGGGAGACTGAGAAAGAGAAGTGAAAAAGGTGACAGAGCCTTGGCTGGTGTGGCTCAGTGGATTGAGCGTGGGCCTGGGAACCAAAGGGTCCCTGGTTCGATTCCCAGTCAGGGCACATGCCTGGGTTGCGGGCCAGGTCCCCAGTAGGGGGCATGCAAGAGGTAACCACACATTGATTAAAAAAAAATGACAGAGAACAAGAAGAATGTAATTTTTAGAAGGAAAGAAAGCAACGTTTTAAAAATGAGGGTCCAATCAACATTAAGGAGTTTGGACGACACATACCCGTAACAGAGAAAAAGTGCCCTGGATGACAGACCAAGGACTTGAAAAGATCTCAGGAGCATGGAAATGAGAGCTAAATCTCATTGTTACTTACTAGGGATACATGCAAAATCCTAACTTGGATTCAGAAAATCAAATGCAGAGGAATCAGAAGAAGGCGACCTGCTTGAATCTCATTCCTGGAATTTGTTAGTTCTCTGAAAGTTCAGTATAAATGAACACTACAGCCTGACTGCCCAGGTAGGCAACTGGGCATGGTAATTAAAATATCCAGTCTGGGTATGTCACAGGTACAGTTTGGGACCGTGTCCTTCAGGAGGCAAACAGAAACCCTGTACTGTATACAGAGAACAACAAGCAGAACGAGGAAGGGTCTGGAAGTCAAGGTGTTCACTTGGGGAGTGGTTAAGGGAAGACAGGAGAGACACGGCAGGTCCCAGGTTTCTGCTGGGGACTCTCATCTTCTTTGGTGTGGCCTGACTCACCAAAGGGCAAAACTATAGAAGTAATGGACTGAGAAAATCCAGCCTACTCTGAGAAAGGATTTTTCTACAATCCGGCCTTGGTGTTCAAGTGTGCCTTTGACTCCGCTGCGTTTCCCTCCTCCTTTTATAACAGGGATGGAGGGAAAATTTGGAGTTCTAATTTTGCCCTCATTTTGTTAACAGAAAATGGGGTGGCACTGGCTATTCAAGACACTTTTTTTTAATAGAGGGGATTCAGATAGCACCTTTGCCATCTGCATTCATTCAAATTAGAGCTTTAAAAATCCCACTTTTCAGATTATCTGTGGTGTTTTCCTTGTGGTATTTATATTCCCTATTCTTTGTTAGTACTAAGGATGGCCTCAGAGGCCTCTTCTTAGAATTAAAATGTTTTCTAGAAGTTTGATTGTTTGCTAACAATTTGAGAGCATTGGTTGAAATATACGGTGCAGATATTTCTCCCATTGAATTATATAAGAGTCTTATAGGAGGTATTACAAAGAGAAGCATTCCTAAGAATTGAGCATGCTTCAGCAACTGTGAGGAAAGAGCTTTCAAATAAACATCTAAATAAGGAGAGAAGGACAAGCCATCCTAGAGCGCGACTGAGTCTCATTCTCCTTCACCCCCAATAACAAGTCATTTTTCTTACATAGTCTCTGGATTCTCTACCTCTGCATGTAATCCAGCAATTTAATCTACCACCTTACTTCAACCTATCAACCTATAGGAGGGCTATGGAAACAGAGTCCTGTTTGGGTCTCTCTTCCCCTTTGCCCTTTGGCACACTCCCATCAAAGTACAGTTTCTAACGTGCTTCTTTCATAATGCCTCTCCTGTGTTCAAAATCCCACTTGGTCCACATGCTAGGGCGATAAAAAATTCCTGCTCCCTTGGGCTGGTGCGGGATCCACCCAATGCTGTCAATTGTGTTTTCCCTAATTCATTGTCCCCCTCTCCATTAGGGAATGCTTAACTCCTTTCTGAGTTGGTCCTTCTTTTTTTTTTTAAGTATATTTTATTGATTAGAGCATTACAGTTGTCCCATTTTTTTTTCCATTTTATCCCCTCCACCCAGTGTCACCCTTCCCACCACCATCCCCCACCCTTAGTTCATGTTCATGGGTCGTACATATAAGTTCTTTGGCTTCTCCATTTCCCATACTGTTCTTAACTCCCCCCTGTCTATTTTGTACCTACCATTTATGCTTCTTATTCCCTGTGCCTTTTCCCCAGTCTCCCCCCTCCACCTCCCAACTATAACCTTCTATGTGATCTCTGTTTCTGTGATTCTGTTCTTGCTCTAGTTGTTTACTTATTTCATTTTTGGTTTTGTTTTTTTTAAGCTTGGTTGTTGATAGTTGTGAGTTTGTTGTCATTTTACTCTTCATATTGTTTGACTTTTTCTTCTTTTAGATAAGTCCCTTTAACATTTCATATAATAAGGGCTTGGTGATGATGAACTCCTTTAACTTGACCTCATCTGGGAAGCACTTTATCTGCCCTTCCATTCTAAAGGATAGCTTTGCTGGATAGAGTCATCTTGGATGTAGGTCTTTGCCTTTCATGACTTCGAATACTTCTTTCCAGCCCCTTCTTGACTGTAAGGTTTCTTTTGAGAAACCAGCTGACAGTTGGTCCTTATTTTAAGGGAAAGGCTGAGGTACTGTTTTGGGAGTGTCTGGAATGCTTCTCATTGCTTATCTCTTGTTTCTTTATGTCATTATGTACTTTCTACATTAACACGTCGAAGATCTGTACCTGGGCTACTCTCCTACACTGCAAGACAACCACCCTTTTGATGCTTTTCTGCCTGTTTTCACAGGAACGCCCTCTACTAAGTGTCTAGGTCAGCGGGATCTCAGTGGTCATCTCTATCTAGACTCATGGTATTTTCCAGTGAGAAAAGAGCAGAGGCTAATTGGAAAGCCGAGTTTTGCAGTATGGAATTTTCTCAGAAAACTACAAATGGATCTGCCTTTCGACCCAGCAATTCTACTGCTAGGATTTTATCCTAAGAACCCTGAAACACCAATCCAAAAGAACCTCTGCACCCCAATGTTCATAGCAGCATAATTTACAATAGCCAAGTGCTGGAAGCAACCTAGGTGCCCATCAGTCAATGAATGGATCAAAAAACTTTGGTACATTTACACAATGGAATTCTATGCAGCAGAAAGAAAGAAGGTGCTCCTACCCTTTGCCACAGCATGGATGGAACTGGAAAGCATCATGCTAAGCGAAATAAGCCAGGTGGCGAAAGACAAACAGTATATGATCTCACATATAAGTGGAACCTAATCAACAAAAGAAACCAACAAGCAAAATAGAACCAAAGACACTGAAATAGAGAACAGGCTGACAGTGACCAGAGGGGAGAGGGGAGGGGATTTCAGGGGAAAGGGGAAAGGCTTTGCAGGGACAAGTATAAAGGACACGTGGACAAAAATAAGGAGGGGGTGGAAATGGGAGGGAGGTGGGGAACACTGTGGGGGCGGACTGGGATGGGAGTAAAAGGCAGAGAACTGTACTTGAACAATTACAATAAAACAACCAACCAACCAACCAAACAAACAAGAAAGAAAGCCTAGTTTTGGAAGTAGGAATGAAGAAAGACAGTTTTTGCCGAGTGCTCTGGAAAGTATCCTGTGCAATGAAATGTAAGGCATTTTTATTTCTCTGTCTCAACTTTTAAAACCAACTTCCCCATTTCTTATGTCGAGTCATATTTTTTAGTTTCTTCCAGAATCTACTTTTTTCCCTTAGTCTTCTGTCACCCCTAGGCACGTGTTTTCAGTCATCTAGACTCTCTTTCTCTTTCAGATCATCTGAACTAGATAATTTATTTCATTGTTGAAACTTTTCTCTCTTCTCAGTAACATTTGACATTCTTTTATTTATCTGTTCCTTAAACTTCACTTTATTCATTCGTATTTTTTTGATGAGTCAAGAGAGACTTCCTTTTTCCTTTGCTTTTCCCCTAAGTACTTTGCTGCTAGAGGCGTTGTCGTTTTTACGTAGAACACATCTTGCAATCAGGTTACCACAAGGAGATAGCCTCCTTTTAGTTCTCATTATCCTGGCTGGTTAGTCATAACTTCACATACATTTTTGATGTCATCTGAAGGGTTATCTGGAATTGAAGAGAAGGTTTTATAGTAAATTACTTCAGAGCGCTCAGGTTTGCAGTACAATATTCTGTATCACTTACCGTATCACCTGCTATTTGCATGCTCATTTGATCTGTATTTTTAATGGCTTTGAACTATCTGATAATCAGTGTTTTGTTTGTTTTGCCTTTACTGTCTCACTATTTCTTGTATCTAAAGGAAAATGAGGCAGCAGCTTCTTCCCATGATAGGCAGTCTACAGTGCTGTCAGATGTATACTGAGGGGCCTATTGTCATTGTTTAAATAAATAGATGCCTTTCCTAGTCATGTATTCACGTCAACTCTTTCTCAAATGAAGTGGCCGTTTCCTTCCTTCTGACTGAAACAAGTTCTAATCCTAACAGTCCTCCTAAACTTTTGGACACACTACCTACTCAGCACTACAATAGGCAGGGAGAAACTGGCAACAGTTGCCCCGATGTGACTCTCTCCGTCCTGGGAAAAGGGGGAAAACGAGGGACATAGAATCGAGGGGAGTATTTTTCATGCCAGTTCTTAGGTGGGTCTTCTCTGTGCCGGCAGCAATGCGTGATGGGGGCTACAAAGTCAAAACTTTCCTACAGGCTGCAAATACAAAATTCACTCATGTGAAAAATGTTCTTTGTTTTTTAAGGCATGGTTTGGAACTGTGGTTCTATTTTTAGTTATGAATCTTTCCCCATTCCTCTACCTCCATGGAGATATTGCATGCATATCACTTGAAGGGACTTTGGCTTTCCTTCCCTGAGTAGCCTGAACGGTCACCTGAAACGTGAGAGGCCTGAAGGTGAGTCCCCATGTTGACATTTCGTATCACACCTGTCTTAGCCGCGTGCTGTGTTTTGAGTCAATTGAAAAAACAATAACAATACTAATAACAGCTTATATTTATTAAGAACTTAATGTATGCAAAGTAGTGTTACAGCCATTTCATCTAAATTACTTAATTCATTTTCACAATAATCCCATGATGCATACACTATTGCTATAATACCCATTTTCAGATAGAGAAACTGAGACACAGAACTACCAAGTACTTTGCCCGGGGTAGCTCAGACCCACCTGGGGAGCCATGGTTAAAACTGGACTCCATTTCCCATCCCTTTAGGTCACTAATTCACAATAAAATTATAGTGACAGAAAAGACGAGACTATTCATATTTGCTGGCAAGGATTGCTTGACAAGATCAGAGGACAGAACTGAGATTCCGGGTGTAGTTGGTCTGATTTCTGGGGTCCCCCAGCTGATGGTGAGGTCAGGAAGTGGGATATGTATGGGATGCCCAAATCCCATGCCCCAGTTCATTCACGAATGCCAGAGCTTCAATGCAGATATCATGCCGATCCCGCAGAGAGGGGTAATTCTTTTATTGTAGTGAAAATGTGGCATCCGAAACACAACCTAGTGGCAGGACATGAGGGAAGTCAGTAAATGGGTTTGTTGTGAGAAAGGAGTGTTGAAGAGGAGACAATGAAGTGTTTCACTTTCGGAGCATGGTAAAAAGGTTATACTGGTTCTAGTGGAGGTTATTACTATCCAGTTGAAATCACTCTTGAAACAGAGGAGTCGCCTTATTACTTGGTTGTGATATTTATCATTTCATAGATTTGAAAGGACAAGCCCTACACGGGTTCTGTGTTTCTCTTTAGAATCCTGTCTATTTGAATGGCAGCTGCAATGAAATGGGTAGTGTTCTGTTCATGGAAGAATGAATCGAAGGACAGGGTCATTCCTCTGAGTGAAGAGCAGAGAGGAACAGAAACAGATAAGTATAGCACTTGGGCTTTGAACATAGAATAGCCTGGATCTAAAGGAGCCTAAACTTAGTGTTATAAATTAGGCACTACCAAGGAACATGGCTTTACTTGGGCACCTAAAGAATGAGAACAAAGAACAATATTTAAAGCCAATACTTGAGCATCCTTCCATATCTTCTTTTGATGATCATAATTACTGCTTAATATAACTCAGGTCTGTTCCTTAGGCCAGGTCATCCTGCTCTCTTACAGATGGGGGTCTGTAGACTACGCTCGTTCCCTGAGGGTTCAATGGCTCTGCAGTAACGTGCTACATGAGTACTCCTTTCTCTGTCACTTAGCATGCTACTTTACCTTCACAGCAGTCATAGAGGAAAAGAGAAATTAAACGGCTGGCCTGGAGCACACAGCTAGTGAGGGGATTTGTATCCCAGCAGTTCTAGCCCTGCTGGAACACAAATCAATCTGGCAGATGGATAACCCGTTTAATTGTTATCAATCTGCTCCTTTCAATCTACTAATTAGTTCCGGAGCAGTTTCAATGACAGCATAAGAGTGTCAAGAATAAACACGATCACACTACAGAGAAAAAACAAAAATACCATCTTATAATAAAATTTCATTAAAGAGATCACTTGTACCTTTTAGGTAACACGCCAGGTGGTTTATAGTAAGAGAGTGACACCCTCCAGCTAACTCCCCGGGGTTTATCAATGCTAAACCACCACTGGGTCACTTTTACAACCTGCTCTTAAGGGAGGGAACACAGTTTAAACATATTTGAGTGGAGAAATTTTGGCGTAAGTTCGATTGCCATTTGACAGAAAAGTCCGGGTCAGGACTGAGAGTGAGGAGGAGAGAGGACAGTGTAGGAGGTGGAGCAGACAGACTCCCCGCTCCTGGTGGTGGGGAGTAAGGGAGCTCTTGGCTTAACGAAAGGACAAGACATTTAAATAGTGAGTTTCAGGTAACTGGAAATATCCAAGTCATTTTTTTCTCCCAACTACCATTGAAGTTCTGAGCACCACACCAACTAGGTAACATATAGTATCACATTGAGTCTTTGTAACAGTCCCACAAAGAAGGCACTTCAATCATCCCATTTCACTCAGAGTGGTCAAGCAGCTTGCTTCAGGACACAGGTCATAAGTGACAGAGTTGTTGGTGGAAGTTGAGTTTGTCCGGTGCCCAAGTCTAGATAATTCACTTGGTTGCTTCACTATGTCGGAGGGATTCCCGTATTGGGTATGAGGTAGAATAGATAAGTCTCTGGGATTATAAAGGAGTCCATAATCCTAAGAAAATTCAAGTTATCTAGGTAGCCTCTCACGGGTTAATTATAGTTTAGCCAGCTTGCTTTCGCAAACAGAGCCAAGAGGTGGAGCCTCGTGGAAGAGAGGAAGCAATCCATACATAGCGAGGTGCCCAGGAAAATCCTTCACTTTTTTCATGTCATTCACTCTCAGATCCAAGTTAACCTTGGACCTGACTCAGAGTGAGAACAGAGCCAAGATCACTGATAACAATACCACGGTGGGATAAATATCGAAGGGGACCTGGGGAGCCGGGCAGACTTCCCCAGATGTGGAAGGCACTTCAGCTCTGGAGCACTGGGCACAGCTCAGGGACCGCGTCACGGCATCACCACAACTCTCACCGTGCGCCTGAAGCTCAGCAGGCACTTGAGAGATCTTACCTCTGCTCTCCTTCACTCCCTTTGAGTCCACACCTATTCTGAGACTGTCCTGAATTCTGCTATTTCTGAACTCCATTATTTCTTGAGCAGAAACAACATACAAGAGAATCCTTTTAGTTTTATAATGTGTGCCAGCTATACGTGTAAGAAAAAATACTGTATATTTATAGTGGCCCTTTGATTCAGTTATTCACAGGAGAATGCCATACTTTTGAAAACCTTTTACTCTTGATGTTTTTTTTATTTCAAGAAAATGTGCATTTACATGCAAAAAGGTGAGACTAGAATGGTGAATAAATACATAACTTATATGCCCTTTCTCATTATGCCTCAAGCTGTGTGCTCTTCCAGCAAGGAACCTGACTTGACATTTAGAAGCTTGGAACACAGAGAGGGTGTTGCTACCCCGTTCTTTGTGTCCCTCCTGGCCGTTCTGACGGCACACTCGGTGTCACTGAAGAAAGCTTTATTCAAGTGAACACCAACTTCACTTTCCACTGAACTATGACCTGAAAAAACCAATCTCTCCACTTCCCCTGGGGAGCCATGTGACTGACTGCCGAGTCAGCGAGCCGCTTTTCCTGAATCGAAGTCATTTCCTTTCCTACAGAGAAAAATTGCTGTTATCACTTCCAACCCCTTCGGCAATGGCCTTTTTCACGTCTAGTGTAATGCTTTTTTTAAAAGTGATGGTCTCTTCCTTTTTGCTCATGTGCTCAAAAGTTGTTTATCCTAAAGAAAAATGTAAGGATACAAGCACATTTTATACGCCGTGGCAAAATCAGCATCTGCAGAGACTTCTGATCTGAGAGACAGCTTAAAGTTCTCTAAACCATCTATTTTAAGGTATTCATTTCAAATTCCGAAACATAAGAGAAACATTGGTTAAAGCTCACATCACCCAAGTCCTTCCTGATTTCTTTATGGTCGATTTTTTTTTTTCAGTTTTTATTCTACATAGCCTTTCTCTAACCTTTAACACCGGAAGTACTGGGGTCTGGTTGGCTGTTCCCTCTGCCCTGGCTTTCCAGGCGCTGTTCCACCCTGGTGATTTCCTCCCTGGATGACTTTTCCTGCCCCTTCTTCACCAGCGCGTCTCCTGCCTCCTTTATCCTTCAGCTGTTCTGTCTTTAGCTATCTCCCTGCACATTCCAACAGGACGTGCTCACACCCACTTGCCTAGCTCAAGCCTCATCTGCTTGCTCACCGAATAGCCCCACAGTCAGCGCAGACTTCTCTTCTGAACTCTAGCTCTGGTACCTCCCGGGCAGCTCCTTCTAGATGCCCCACAGTCACCTCAAAGTGAACGCGTCACAGTCAACTGCGCTCATCACCTTCTTCCCAGCTGAGCTCTCCCTGCGTCCTCCACCTCAGAGTGTTTTCGCACACTCAGACGTCCAAGCTTCAAAATCACTGACCCAGTCTCTTTTGATGATTAAAGATGTCTTACACCTCTCCTCTTCCTTCCCTGTTGTTACACACGTCGATCACGGCCTCGCCAACTCACTCAGCCCCTCAGATGATCACAGCTGTTTCCCAGCTCTTTACTCTCCTGTCTCTCTTATACTGATATCATAACTGATTGTTAAAACGACTTTCTGTATATCATTCATTTGCCTTAAAACCTTGACAATTTCCCATTTACTTAGTGTGTGTGCCTTCACCGGGATCTTTTTGTGTTGCACATTCCGTTACTATCTCTACGTGAAATGTTTTTTCCCATGTCCCTTCCTCCACCTAAGGATAGATGCCATTCACATTTCAGAGCCAGCTGAAATACTGTCTTTTTTTTTTTAAAGTTGACCCTGACCTCTCCAGGAAAACATTCTCTCTTCTTTTGCTGCCCTTAGCCCCTCACCTTTATACCTTTAGACATTCAGGGTCATGAACTGTAGATATTACACAATAGGAGAGGACTTTTAAAGAGCAGGGGATATAGCTTCTTTTCATTAGAAGAGTCTACCATCATGTCTGGTTTGTGATAGACATTGGGGTCTTGTTTGCTAAATAAATTGAATTCATGGGTGATAATGAAAAAATCTTAAGACTGCCTCCCTGATTCCAAATACTTCTCCTGAATGTCTATATGTTTATTCTACGTGTTCTCTCTCCTAAAGGATTTTGTTGACTTTCAACCTGTTTCAAGCTCTTTGTGGGACTCCTGGGTCTGGCAACTAGGACCCAAAGCATGACCAGAGAAAGAAGGATTCAATACCTTCACTGACAGTTACTGGAGTCAGAGTCAACATTTCCCAAGAGGCGACAGACATGGCCGGGTACTACTAGCTTCCACCCTTCGGGTTGCAACTGGGAGCAAGACAGAGAAGCAGCAAATTCAAGAGTTATGGCAACGAAGTGTGTGAGAGATGAGAGGCAATTCCCTCCTTTCTCCACGGGGAATGGAAATGGGGGTGCCCAGGCTTTCTTTCTGAACCTCTCTCTGGGAGAGTCACTCACAAGGCTGGTGTATAATTTAGTCCCCCGCTGGGCATTTGTTGAGGAAGAGGGTCTGTGAATTTGCTTGGGCCTCATAGGTTCCTGGGAGATCAGTCCTGAAGAGAGAGGGGCTACAAGGGGACAGTGTGTGCTCACTCAGCTTAATGACCAAGGTGGGAGGTCCCTGTGGGTGAGGTGGACAGTACTTTGAGTTTAGGTGAGCTTGTTCAATCCCTACTCTGAGGCAGTGTCCCCACACACGCCAGATACAAGAGGCTATGGAGGACAGGAGCAGGAACTGAGGGCTTGACGGGGTTGAGGGGGATTTCCCTAATCGCTGTTGTGCAAAGGACTCAGACCTCCAGTCCCCGGAGAGTCAGAAGCAGGAGGCCTGGCTCCGAGATGGCATCAATGGCCAGGCTGTGCTCATGGAGAAAGAGAAGTAACGGCGACACCTGTTAGCATGACACCCTTCCCTTGCCTGCTCTTCCCTGCCCACCTGTAGCTCAGAACCCTGGAAGAGAGATCCTAGGAGGGGAACGCAAGGTGGGGGTGTCCCCAAGATAGACCCCAATCAGGCAGAGTGCAAGCTCATGCTTGTACTGGGTCAAGTGGAAGGGGACAGAAGGTGAGGATGAACTTGTGTTGATGACAGGCTGGCCAGAGGCTTCCTGTCTGGAAACCAGTGGAAGACTGTGGAGCTGCCTCAACTCCCTAAGGAAATCTATACCCCACAAAGAATTCAGAGTTGGTAGAGTACAAGTGGGAGGAACGATTTAGAGACAGAGAAGGTTCAAATGTCTTACTGAGTTAACACCATTTCAGTAGGCACATTTGTAAACCCATTCAAATTCACAGAAATTGTAAAAGGACAGATTTCAACTCCAATTTGCCATCAAAGCAAATCTTTCATTACTGATGTATCCCCCAAACCCAACAGATAACACTGTCATTATATCCTTAGTGACCCCTCTGCAGACCAGAGCATGGTCGGGGGTCCCGGTGGGGGACACCCAGGAAGGCCATCTTGTTTGATCCGGAATATAGTTCTGACTCGCGGCGTAAGGGTGAAACTGAGGCTCATGGTAGCTCCCAGTCAGACCACAGTGTACGTAGAAGGAGCACCTAACCATTGATGGATGATCCAGAACTTTCTGGAACCACTGAGAATACTGCTGATCAGCATAGTAGGAGGTAAATGTCCGTAAGCCACCCACATTTAAAAAAAAACAGTTTATTTGCCTGTTTTTCTCTCAGGGGCAGAAATGTAAAATATTTCTTGATCTTATAGGGTATGAAGAGTAATTTTCCCAAAATTATTCTGAGAGGAGACAAGGCCAATGTTGACCTATCTGTATCTAATTCTCTCGATTGTCCCACCTCCATTTACATATTCAGATTATCTTGCTTATTCCTGCCAGCCCTCTATTAGTCTCAGTCTACTTTCTGGACAATTTCTCGGTTTCTCAGACTATTTTACCACAATTTGTCTGAAAATCTGAGGCACTCCATAAGGTAGTATCAACATACCTTCTATGGTAAGTGTGGGTACAGTGGAATTCCTGGGGTCGTGTAAAATTAGTCCTTAAGGTGATCATATTGGCCACACACCAGGTCAGAGAGATCTCTGAGTTTTAACCTCTTCCTTCAAAGATGCCTCTTTTCTTCTCGAACCCCCCATCTTCCATCCACATCCCCATTATTCCCCTCTTCTCCTGGACTCAGTTTCCCTGCATGTCACCATTACCTTTAGCCGACTCTTGTGGAAGCCAACATTTACTACTCTTGGGGCCACCCATGACCATAACATGTAGACAATAGTCACAGAATATACCAGAGACACCCATAATTGTCCAATTTTAGCTCCAGAAAGTTCTACGCAGAGAGTTTTGCTGATGCTGGAAGAAACCAAGCGATGCGAGGTGGCGAGCACGGGAATGACCTAAAATATTAGTAGTCACTTAATCCATCACTAAACAGTGGTGTGTTTTCATGGACTGTAGAACCTTAAAAAAACCAACACGAAGAAGAGCAGAGAAAATTGCTAATAATAAGCAGTGAGTTTGGCCTCCTTACCTTCTTTCCCCTCAGCTTTTAAACAGGTCCAAGTGATCTGAAAACCAGAGTTACTAAGCACATGAGTCCCCTGGGCAGTATCAACATACCTTCTATGGTAAGTGTGGGTACATTTTACTGAGCTTGTTATACAGACTCCTTTTTTACGCCCTGGAAGTCCCACTTGAAATATCCGATTCCATCAAAGACTTTGGGATCGCGCCGTGCAGCACGAGACACCATTCCGCGGTGATGGAAGTAATCACGGGACACTGTCATGCTGGGCAGGCTGCTGGCAACTGGTACAAATATCTAAGGCTTTTTCCCCATTTTGCTTTAAAATATAACATGAAGGCTTTGCATTGAAATCAGAGGTATAAAAGCTGCTAGCATCTGTAAATATTCCGTCTTCCAGGTGCTCCCTGGTCCCAAAAATGACAAGCAGAGGCTGTTGACTCAATTTCAGAAAGCACCCCCGTGCAGGGGAAACCACCCGTGTCTTTATCATAACAGCTCCCCCTGCTGCTTCAAAGTCAAGGCCGCGCGACTGGTTGCCGTTTTCCTTTCAACTTTTCAGGGACTCTGGAAACATGGCTGGAAAACATTATCCTCAGCTGAACCAGAGCCAGGAAAGTCTCAGGAGAGAGTTCTTTCCTGACATAAAATTAAACCTGGCTTCAGCATATCTTAGAGGGGGGAGGAGGAGAACTTACTGTTGATGTTTCTTGGCTTGGCTTTCTTTCTGTTCCTAAAGCAACATTATTTTAAAAATCTGTAACAAAACCTGTCATCTGCCAAGTCAGCCCAAGTCTTCCCAGCCTCCGCAGCTCCGGTTTCTCCATTTTCCCCTGTGCTGTCCTCTTACTCTGCTTCAAATTTGCAAAATTTATTCACAAACAGATAGCTGCCTTTTCACGTACCTGCGGTAGAAGCAGAGGCTGCCTCTCTCCCTCCTGTGGAAAGGAACCTGGTGCCGAAAGTCCCACAGAGTCCCAGGCACGGGGGCACGGACATGGTGGTCAAGCTGCCAGGCCACAGAGTGACCAGGCTTGCAGGTGGCCTGTCTTTTTCAGCCTTGCACAACTTCAGAAGTGGCTCTGTGTCTGCAGGTCCAACTGGATGCGCCAGTATGTGGAGCAGGAAAGCTGGAGGCTGTGGTTGCAGGAGGCCTTTGCCTCTCTGTGCTGGCAGTGGAGGATGTGATGAAGATCATTGTGTGACCTGATGCCATGGGTAAGTCAGTGCCGGGTTATTTATTCACCCAAGAGGCAGCTGTTGCTAGAATCATTGAGTTTAAGAGCAAACGGAATTGCCTCCATCAATTCTGTGGTGGGTGAAAGGTACCTTCATCTCAAGATGAGCCCAGGCATACTTACCAAACCAGCACTAGTTTGGGGTGATGGCTTTCTCCTTTATGTTCCCATCAAAAAACCGTGAGTTTGAAACTTTTTGACCCTGGGTGTGCGAGGACAAGCATGAGTGAACTGACCCCCTGAGAAGTTTTGTAGGGTGAAGAATGCTCATAAGAGGCCCCGGGATGCTAAGACACTTGCTTGTGTGGTCTCGTTTAAGGCCTGCTCTGAACTGCCTACCTTGCTTAAAAATACCTCTTTCAGCTGGCTTACAGAAGAGGCTGCTCTTTGGAAGTTAAGGTATTCGCTATCTGAGACATTCATGATAAAACATAAACATTTCAGAACAGGAGAGTAAAGGAACATTCTGCAGTTCTGCAGTGAGTTGCATTTTTAGAGGGAGCAGCTAGCAAGGCAGTTACCTGGCCAGGCCCCGAGGATTAGTGACTGGGAGCGTGGTTCTCTGAGGACGTGGGGTTGGAGCAGGAGGTTGGGCAGACGCAGTGGGAGTAGCTGGGAGGGATTCCTGGGGGTCACAGGTGAGGAGACCTGGGCATCTGGGGTACAGATTGAGAGGCTGTGGCTGGGGCTTGGACCACAGGGATGCAAATGGCAAGGAGACAAGTACAGGAAGGGGAGTGGGCTCTGAACACAAATTCAACTTCCTTTTCACAGTTTTCTAAGGCCAACCTGAGAATTGGCCCCAATATCCAAATACTTATGAAGGGATTTGATTTTATTCATCCCATGAATTCAACCCATGAATGTCTTCTCTATCTGCTAGTGTAGGTCTCAGAATAAAGACTAGAAAGTTGGGTCCTGGAGCAGAAGGCAGTTAACTCCAGCCGTCACTCCCGTAGCCTGCCTGGCCTCGTCTGCCCCTGGATGGACAGGTGCTGTGTTATCCTTCTCTTCATCCCCCCACTCAACTTCATCTCCATATCCCAAAAACAACGCCGATGATGTCACTCACCTGCTAAAAAGTATTAACTGTTTACACTTGGTCAACTGAATGACTTCTTACCTGTGTTGGACTGCTTTATCGAACCCTCTTTCCTGGAGAAGATATGGATTTCCACCCACTGCAATGAGACTCTTAGTGCCTCCTGATTGGCCGGGCATTCTCAGCCCTACCAGTGCCAGGCGTGACCATATGACTTGCTTTGGCCAATGAAATATGAGCAGACATATGTCTTTTCTCTGGCAGAAGCTACAAAAGCCACGTCTGTTTTTTGCTATTTGTTCCCCCCTGGGGAAACCATGTTTTCCAAATGGGGGCAGCTCCTTCAGCTTGAGTCAGAGAATAGGGTGAGAACACGTGTGAAACGGAGCCATAGCAGCTGGTCCGCAGTCACCAGCGTGTAACACAAATGGGCGACTGGCATCTGTTGCTGTGAGCCACTGAGATTTGAGGTTTTCTTGGAATGACAGCAAAACCCCCTCCACACTGGAGCCCCAACCTGCGTTTCCAGACGTCCATGGCACTACAGCGGCACACGGCAGCCCACAGCCCGGGCACTCCAGAGCACCCCCATTCCCCAGTCGCCGTGCTCTGCATGCATTACTGTCCAAGCTCCAATTGCTGGTCCCCAATCTCAGCAAACCTCACTTCCCAGACTCTTCCAGCTAGCTCAAAATCCATCTCGCATGTGAAATCTTGGTGAATGTCTTGGTTCGAAATGACGTTTCCTTCCTTGGAATTCTATGTTTATGCTATGTGTCACTCTATATATTTGTTAATAACAAAAAAGCGCCATTTGCTGAGCACATGCTAGATACCAGGTGCTGGTTTTTTTACCAACTGCGTTAGTTTGTATGCACTCAGGTGGGATAAAATGGAAAAGGTTAATTGTGGGTGAAAACCCTGTGAAGGATAAAGGAGAGGGGGTGGCGGAAAGCAGAAGGAGACTTCGTACCACAACAACGCTCTGACACCTGCGGAAGGAGGGGGTGGGGCGGAAGGGCTGGGCAGGAAGAGTCTCAAGCTGAGTGCAATTCCCAGAAATGTTCCGCCAAGCCAATGGGAGTCTTCAAACCAAAGTCATCTTTGGCAGGGGGGGCCCTTATCTCATAAGGATGACCTGCACTGGTCCCCCCACCGTGCTTAGTCACCGGCTGGGGGCAGCCCTGTGGGAACCGATGAAGACGGACCCAAAAAGACAGGAGCTGAGGCTGTTGAGTCTGTTCGAGCAGCGTGAAATCTGCTCAGCTCTTTCCCAAGGCCACCACATCTGCATTATTAGTTCGTGACATGTTCCCAAACATTCTGTGAGGTCAGGACCATTGTCATTCCTGCTTGCAAGTAAGGAAAACTAAAGCCTAGAGAGATTAAGTGACTTTGTCACCACCACTCAGTCAGTAATGGGACAGAGGCTGAGCTGGTCCTCTAAACCATCGGGTGACTATAACCACTGACATGTATTAAGCATGCGAATGAATGAATGCACCTCGTATTGCCCACAAGGAGGTGAAAATCGGAGATGCCAATGATCAATGTCACTGTTTTTATTGGATCCAAAAAAGCGCAATCCTCCCTCCAGTTTTCACGACACACACGCTCTTCCCCCATCTGTGGGTCAAGAAATAGAACTGTATGTGTTTTTCTTTTCCCGGGGGATTACTCTGTACTGTTCTGAAAAAATATTCAGAAATGTTTTATGCATAAAACAGCTCATTAGAAGCGCTTCCTGAAACCCCAGGGAAACACGGCTGTCACGTGCTTTTTCCTGTAATTCCTGAGCGTCGCTCCAGGTCTAACTCCCGCTGCATCTACTGGATGGTATGCTGTTACATTTTGCCTATTCTTTCAGGACCGCAAATCCATATCTGCTTTTCCTAAGACATTAATCTTTTCCTTTCTTGGTCTGTGACCATGTTTCCCATGAGCAAGAAGTTGCGAAGAAGGATCTTGCTGAAAGAAGCCAATGAGGACCGATGGAGACAGACAGCCAATGTTTTGAAAGGAGACAAGTGACGCCCCTTCCCTCCCAAAACAACTAAAGAAACCAGAAGGATTTTCAGGGTTAGGGTGCATGGACCCTTGCCTCCTATTTCCCTAGAAGCCAAAAGCCTTTCTCTTCCCTCTCTCTGTGGGTCCACTTTACAAAAACCAAGTGGGGTTATGTAGAGTCCGGCATGTAGTGAGGCGGAAAGACCTGCCAGGTGGAGCGCCACCTGCGAGGGGCTTCTGCAAGGACACTCTGAGAGACCCAGAACAAGCACCTGTGTAACTAACCTTCCAAACACTCCGTGGTGTCTCCCACTGACCGCTGTTCCCCTGACCACGGCGTGCGGGGTTTCACTTTGTAGGTTGCCGAGGAGACCCGCTCCAGACACCGCCATGGGCTGGAATCAGCTGTCCCGTGAGCCCTTTCAGCGGGTGCAGTAAACAGACCTGGTTAGAGAGCCTGTAATCAAAAGGCATTTTCCCCTCGTTTCCACTTTCAAAGTAAATCATTGGAAAAGTTTCTTCCCCCCTGAGGAAGGAAACGAGCAGGCACGCACGTGAGGCTGCTGGTCATTCTTATTTTACAAAAAGAGACCCCCACGCTCCCCGCTCCCCGCTCCCCATGGGGTGGAGGGTGGAACTCGCAGCGCAGCTTTCTCTATCTAGAGCTTTCTCCTAAATCTCCGTTTTAATTTCCTGTTCGCGGAATCTTTTAATCCTTGAAGTTGGTGAGAGGCCCAAAGTCATGTGACTGGTTCTAAGAAATTTCCTTTGAAACGCACCTGTTGGCCGTAGGTCTCTGCACTCACTCGATTTCTGAAATTGTTTGCAGGGCATTTCCCCCGGATCTGCCACTTCATGGGATGCACCATCCCCTTTCGACGTTCTCTGCCCCGTTTAGAACCCTCTGCGCAAATGTCCATGTTCTTACCGGCCCTCTCTGCCAACGACCTAAAATGCGTCCCTTTCCTGGGGCTCAGCCTTCCCTCATCCTCCTCATCCCCCTTTGGCTTCTAACGAGGCCCAGAACCTCCCCACCTCCCCCACCTCCCCCACCCCTCCCCACCTCCCCACCTCCCCACCTCCCCACCTCCCCACCTCCCCACCTCCCCACCTCCCCACCTCCCCACCTCCCCACCTCCCCACCTCCCCACCCCTCCCTGTCGTATTTGAGATTTGGGCTTCCATCCTGGGAGCCTGCACTGTGCGGAGCAAGCCGCTGTGACTCCCGTGGATGCATTACCACGGTGTTCTTCCGCAAGGCCATTGGGGGTGACACCTTCCCTCAGGACTGTTCTCCGTCTGTGGGTGGTCTGTGTTTCCTTCTTCCTGTTTTTACTTTTTAGCAAAACCCCTTTTACGACTAAATACTTCAATCCAGTTGTTACTCCATGTTTCAAACAAACGCATGAATACGTAAGTGGGGATACAGCCAGAGCGGGGTCCCAGAGGCCACCCATCTGGCGCCTTCCACAGCCCCGTGGCGCTGATGAGGAAGCCTGGGGCTCTGAGAAATGCCCTTGGAAAAATCTCTGCTTTAAAACAAAAAGGGACTTTTAAAACAAGAGCCAAGCACGGAGCGCTGGTTTCAGGAAAGGCGGTGAGCCCCCCCAGTTTTCAGCCTTCCCGCCGCAGGCGCTGCTGCCTCCTCCGTGTGACGGCCAGTGACTGCTAGTGGCCACCGCCCCGACTCCCTGCTCACTTCTGAGACCATCCGCTTCTAAGTGCCACCTCTTGGGGAGACCTCAGTGTGCCTTGGAATTTGGTTTATTTATTTCCTTAAAGCCCAAGCTTCTAAAATGGAATCCCCATGAAGAGGCTCAAAAAAGGCAAAGGCCTCTTTTCTTTAAAAACAAGAAAACAAAAGCAAATAGCTCTAAAACCTTTATTCTGTGGATTGTGATGTTTATGACATTTTAATACCGTCCCTCAAATCCCTAAACCTCGAACCGCTGAGACTCTGACAGACTCATTATGCTCCTGACCGTTTGAACCTTGACTGCCAGCCACTAGGTTATTGTTCTGAGTTTGACAACAAGAGCCAAAAGGTCCCTTTCCTCTTTCCACATTGACTTTTGCCTATAAATGTACTAACCCTCTGTGAAAATAGCATCACCTGGCCAGTACAGAGAAATGGAGGCTACCCCTTCGCCGGCCCACCCCCCACCCCCCACCCGGCGGGTGTGTGAACACCCGCAGACCCGTTCAGATTTCCTGGCCAGGCACCTGGGAGAGCCGGCAAGGTGACTCTGCCCCTTCTGAGGTGAGCAAAAAATTCATGGTGACTAGAGAGAAAAAGATTCAGAAGTGACACTAGAAAAACAAAATACCGTTGACCCCTGAACAATGTGAGGGTTAGGGGGTGCTGACTCCCCACGTCATCAAAAGTCTGCGTGCAACCTTTGACTCCCTCAAAACTTAACCACTAATAGTCTACTGGAGAGATTTACTGCCAACAGAAATAAATGGTCGATCAACACAGCTCTGTATGTTCGAGGTATTATGCACTGTATTATTATAACAAGGTAAGCCAGAGAAAAGAAAACAGGAAGAAAATCACAAGGAAGAGAAAATACATTTCTAGTATTTATTGAAAAAAATCCACACACAGCCTGTGTTGTACAAAGGTAAACTCTAGTATCTTTTCTCCTTCATCATCATGTCCCCACAGGTGGCCTGGTGACAGCCTGTGTTCGCAATACAGGACTCTAAGGACTCCTCTGCCATGAATCAAATGGGCTGGTCCACCCTGCTGGGCCACACACTAGGCGGGATTAGAGTCTGGAAGTCCAGGACCCACAACAATGGGGACTGCTGATTTTGTACTGCCTGCACTTTGTCCTGGGGAGGAACCTAAACCGTAGCCGTGTGGGCGACAGAGGCGGCTTGCTGGGGAACCTGGTGTGCTTTCCTGAGAGCCTGCGGACCTGGGATTGCTGGGCAGTCTCCTCGAAGCTGCCTCCTGCAGGGGTGACGGAGGTCAGTGCGGGCTGCGGAGGATGCCCGCAGGAGGGAGCTGCTTCGGGCTCCTCCCCCAGCACCTGCAATGGCGTGAACCCTCTATTCTCAGTGGAGAAACTTATTTAAAACAAGGGTGACATTTAGAAAGGAACTTTTTTTTTAGTTAACATGTATTTCAAAAGAATGCTGGACTGAAGGATTGATATCTAATGATTAACATCTAGGGATGAGTATCCCGAAGCCAGAAAGGGAGGCGCCACCTCCGGATCAACAAGAATACCAGCCTCCCTCCCCGTGGGCGGCCCCAAGACCACTCTGGCCCCTTTCTCTCTTTTGCTCCCAGTAGTTCACGTCTGCAATTCGGTGCACAAGTATGTACTACCTTACCCCGTGAATGACGGTTTATATGTTCTGTCCTGACGCCCACTATCTATGTCTCAGAGGCCGGGCAGACACCGAGAACACATGCTCCCTAACTTCCACCCCACACACGGTCTGCTGGCTCAGTGCTGGGCACAGGACAGGCCCTCAGAAAATCTCGGTGTGTCGATCAGTCCCTGGCACGTTCCAGCGACTGTCGAATGCACTGAAGAGCCTGACGACGAATTGTGGGTCTGCTTCTGCTTACTGTCAGCGCTGGCCGCGGGAGCACACGGACGCGCAGCGCACTCAGACACTGGGGGAGTCGTTGTCAGTTTTATTGCATTCCTGGCAAAGAAGTAGCATCTGTTTAAAATGCCTAAGTCTAACTCATATATTAAATGACCATTTTTCCCCCTTCCTTGTCAATGAGAAAAAACCACTTCTGCGCCTACGGCATTCTCACTGCTGTATAACATAGAAGTCAGCGCAGACCCTGGAGCGGCCGCCTCCCACCTCTGCCAGGTACGGGCTGTGATATCGGGAAATTATGTAAACTCTCTCTCTCCCCTTCTCATCTTTAGACAGCCTCCATAGAATTAGTGCAGGATCATCTGTTAGCTTGAAAGTTAAATCTCACACATCTACACTGTTCTGGAGACTAGCCACTGATGTAATTTAAAAGACATCCATAGATACGCACACATACCTGGATAGAGAATGATAGATACGTTGGTGGTAGATAATTTTAACGACTCTCTTAAGGGTCTAGATTATGCTAAAGGGAGACTCACCCACAATCCAGATTAGACATGCAGTTTGGGTCGTATTCTTGGGCTAGAACACTCATGTTTGTAAAAATGAGAGAAGCATAGGAAAGGGGCAGAGAGGGGTGCTGGGAGCGAGGAAAAAGAGCAGGACGGTCAGATGGAGCAGAGCAGGGGTGAAGGAGGACGAGCCAAGCCCTGGCCGGTGGAGGAGACCAGAAGGAGCTGTGAAGAAAAAACGTTATTAGAAAGTTGTTAACTTGTTTGCAATGGGTATGTCATCGTCTTTCTCTCGGGGCGGCAACATTTTCATCTTTGGTAGCTTTTCTGTGACAGTTCTTTCCTTTCGAAAAGCTGATCGGAAAACTGGCCTCACTTTGTTCATCTCCAACATGATGCTGATCACAGAGTTAGAGTAAGCATGAAAGGAGCTGATGCTTATGAAATGCTGGCATACAATAAGCAATTATTTTTTTTAAATTATTTTAACACATCATGCATTGATTTAATTGTGGCTTCATAACTGATAAGATTTTTGTAATTACTATCAATTAGAATCACTTTTGCATCCAAATATAGTGAAATGTTTGAGTACAAGCTTTGGAGTCAGGCAACCTGGGGTTTAGACCCTAACTCTACCCCTTTCTGTGAAGTCAGGCAAAGGACCTCTCTTTTCTGGTTTGTAAAATGGGGTTATGCCAGCCCTGGCTGGCATAGCTCAGTGGATTGAGCGCGGGCTGTGAACCAAAGTGTCACAGGTTCGATTTCCAGTCAGGGCACATGCCTGAGTTGCAGGCCATGGTCCTCAGCAAGTGCACATTGATGTTTCTCTCTCTCTATCTCCATCTCTTCCCTCTCTAAAAATAAATAAATAAAATCTTTTTAAAAATGGGATTATGCCTATGTCACCGTGACATGCAAAAGTGGGGAAGGCTAATCCCAATCAGACAACTTCCTAACGCTACATTACTTCGGGTTCCCAAATGGAAAAGATGACGTGAGCAAATAGGGTCATTGGAAGAGAGTTTAAGAAAGGGACAGTTTGCAAAATGGCAGGAGGGCTATGAGCAAGACAGCACGATGGCTAGTGTTGTGTCCTCAGGCGGCAACAGATGGCCTCTCTCCCCTCCCCACCCATCCCTCTAGCCCTGGGAGAGGTGAGCAGAGAGGGTGAGGACCAGCATCTGGAATGACAGCTTCGCAGGATAAGAGAGGATAAGACAGCTGTCTGAGGTGGCCCATTCTGAGCAGCATCTCTAGGCACAGAGCAGAGGTGGGGGCAGGAGGGAGAGTAGATAGGAAGAGGCATGGGAAGTATTCGGCATAGAAATAAAGCAAAATGCCTGGTACAGTATTACTCAGTCGATGATTGCATATATTAAACAGAACATGATATAAGTATTTATGATCTGTAATCTATAGCTTTTTCTTCTGTATCCCAAGAAATCAAAAGATTATCTGGTTTGACGTGCCTAGTGGAATCAATGTGGTTAAAATCTTTGTTCTCTCCAATTCGCCAGCGTTCAGTGGAGTCCCTTCACGCGGACCCTATCATCAGAAAAAAAATAGCAGTGTCTCCAGATCCCCTGCTGAACTGTCTCCTTCATGACAAGAGTATAAATATGGTACATGACAAAGAACTTGAACGGCTGTGATAAAGTACCCTGCCTTGCTGACTTCCCAAGCATGCTACCTGAACCGAAGTACTAACCCGCCTTGACCCTCATGTATTGGAACGGTCTTCTGCACATTGATGGATCCCAACACTCAGCCGCTCACCCTTTACTCTTCTGAATTCTTGAGTAGTGTTTCATCTACTCTCGTGGATTTAGGTTTCATTTTTAAGCAGGTGACACCAAGCCCAGACTCCACCCTGAACACCACCTTAGTGTACCCATCCACCTGACTGCTTATCATCTCCATTTGGATGTTATAAGGCATCTTAACCTTCACTTGTCTCAAACTTTCTCTGGATTCTCCCTTCTCTACCCACCTGCCTGCCTGCCCCCTCTCTCCCCCGCTCCAACAGGACCATGCTCCTACCCTGCCCTTCATCTTGTCTCACGGGTCTTCATCTTTCTAGATGCTTGGGCTTGCACCTCACATTCTGCCTTGACTCCTCTCTTTCTCTCATATCTCACACACTCTGTCCACCAGCCAGTCCTGGCAGGCGTCTTCGAAACACATCTGCACTTCTCACCACCTCGGCAGCTATGGCCTTGGTCTGAACCCCATCATCTCTTAGCTGGAATAATTCAAATTAATGGCCCCTAATTGGTCTTCCTACTTCTGTGGTTCTCTCCTCTCACGGACCATCATCATAGTATCCTCATGGATAAGATACGTACATATAAGGCATATCCTACCCCTTCTCTGCTCGAACCCCTACATTGCTTTTCAACTCACTCCAAGTCCAAGTCCAAGTCTTGCCAATGTCCTATGGAGCCCTGAAGAGGACACAGTCTGCATCCTCCTGTCTACTCTCATTGACCTGACTTCATTCATCTCTTATTTTTCTACCCCTTAATTACTCTGGGTAAGCCACACTGGGTTTCCCTGCTTGCCGCTCCATGACTATGGTAAGTGTTGTCCCATTGCAGGCAGTCTGTTTGCACTTGCTGTGTCCTCCTGGCGCTCCCCTCTCTCTGGTGAGGTATCCTGGCCGGCCCTGCATTCCCATCAGGCTCTGCTCGAAGCTTCTGCTCAGGGAGGCCTTCCCTGACCGTGCACAAGGAATAACGCGCTCGCCTCACTGTCGAGTCCTCTTTCCTGTTTAATTTTTCTCCATAGTATAATTGTCATATTATACTCATTTATATTCTTCCTCCTTTCTTGGTGCTTAATCTCCTCCCTCTAAATTATAAGCTCCAGGAAGTCAGGGACTGCATCTCTGCATTCACTGCTCTATTCCCACAGCAAGGACAATGAATGAACTAGCTTATCACTTCGAGCTGTGAGGACAGTTAACAGCTAGTGGTCCACTGAGACAAAAGTTCTGAAAGGATCTTTTCAATATAAAGTATACACGATCTGGGACACCTTAAATACTTATTTCGGGTTCTATTGCTAATAAAAGTGTTAATAAATAATGTGAGGTCAAATTATTTTTGGTATTAAAGGAAATATATGCTCATACTTAAATACAATTTTTCACATGCAAGTCTTAGGAGACAAATGTTAAAACCACAAAGATCTCAATGCAATTAAATCCTACTTGTGATCCAGAACACGGAGGAGTCTTAGTCGATGTTCATTTTCTTCCTGCCACCCTGCTGCAGCGGGAGGAAGTCCTGTTCTTCCTGGACGTGGGGGTGGAATACGCATTAAAAAAACAAGACAAAACTGTCGTTTCATTTACACATCTCCCAGTTCCGTTCGGCAGAAGTCATGTGGGCGACATGCAAAACCAGGAGCTCCGCCATGAGGACGTGTGGATGGTTCCTGCAGGTTTTGCACACTGTCTCCGTTTCTCCTGCTGAGGAATTGCTAAGTAAGTGTGTGCAGTCAGAAGACAGAGAACATCTTCCAACGGCGCGGTGCGGGGTTTCCCGCACCGTGCTCCGAAGCCACGCAAGTGTCTGAGATACTAATTGTAGTTTCTCCAAGGACGTATTTCACTGTCAAAAGACTTGGAGACTGGGTTAATAAAGGCTAAATAGATTCCAAATTACAAGTCTTCTTGCCTTCTATATCCTGACCTGAGTTGTGAGTCTTCCGCAGAAAAGTCAGACATGGAAGACTCTTCAAACCTACTTCATCAAAGAACCCATCTTCACACCCCCTCAAGTTCCACTGAACACACTTGGGAATACCCAGTATCATTCAAAACGTTTGGGTGAATTTTCATAGACTTTTCAAAGTTGGCAGGAGGAATATCATTATCCCCATTTTACAGATAAGACAAGGGAAGCTCTCAGCGTGATAGCCGCCCTTCTGCACAGGTCGTGAAAGGGTAGAGGAGGCGGCTGCTATAACAAAGTACCACACAGTGGGGTGTTTGAACAACAGATCCTTTATCCATCACCGTTTTGGGGGCCCGGACAGAGAAACTGTCTCACGCCGCTTCCCTATTCATGAAGGTCCTTAGCTTATAGCCACTTTGCTCCCAGCTTCTACCTTTGGCTGCACAGGAGTTTCTTCCCCCCAGCGGGTGTCTCTCCTTATAAGGAAACTAGTGATTAGATTCTCTGTAGTTTATTGTCCTCCAGAAAGGCACGCTGTGTGCAAGCCTGAAGGCCTCATTTTTCTAGGCTGGAATCTAATCTTTGTTTTATGACCCAATATGGTGTCCTCTGCACACCTCTGGTCTGAGTCACTGTCTTTGTTTGAACATCGGCCAGGGTATTTATTTTTCCGTATTTAAAAGCACCAGAATCCCATGCAGCAGTCTAAGCACAATGCACCCATTTGACACAAAGAGATTGTAAAAATAATGCGCTAGTGATTCTTAGGATTTTCAGGGGTTTTAGGTCATGCCAGCTTTTGGGGACATTGTTCTTCTCTCCTTTTGAGATTGCTCAGCTGGTCAAGTTCAAGTCTAGAGTTGCTGGCAGCTGTCCTTGTCTCTTCTGGGGAGAAGCCTTCTGAGCATGCAGCCAACGTAAAGAGAGGAAGAAGAAGGAGGGAAGGAAGGAGAGGTGAGTGGTCAGAGGGAAAGAGAAGGAAAGAGTGAATCCACTCAAGGCCCTGGTTCCAGCTGCTTCTGAGATTTGTTATTGCAAAAGTCAAAAAAGAAATCTACTTTTTTTATTATTCTTTTGCCTGACACTGTCCAGAGAAATACGGTATGGGATTCCTCAGTCACCCGAGGGGAGGGCGGTGGACGTGTAAGCCTGCTTCGGGTCAGGCTGTGTTAGCGACATAATGTGTCACCTCATTTAAGCCTGGTAACAATGACGCATCGCCACCCTGTAAACACAAAATTCAAGACATTAGGAGAGTATGTTCTTCTAACTTGTAAGAATAAATGTTAAAGTGAAATGAATATACATGTGTATTTATGTCTGTGTATGCACAGATACGTCCACATCTCTATATATGTATACATGTACACGCATGTTTGTTCATGTGAAACACACAACATGGACCTGTTGTGGTGAAGAGACTCCAGCTCCCTATTTAGAGTCAGGGCGACCGTGTCCAATGTCATAAACTCAGGTGCACCAGGAAGGTCGACCCTCCAGTGAAACCCTGCCTTGCACAGCTACGTACTAGGAAACACATTTCGATCGCATCACAGACCAGTAGTGTGAAAAAGGGACACCCGAGACAGTCTGAGTTACTGGAATCAGGTGGGGAAGGAGAGCGCAGTGGGAGGGCAGGAACGGGGCCCCCACCTCCGTGTTCAGTGCCTGGTTGGGGGGGGGGGACGTGTGAGGCTGGTAAAGGTGCCGTCTTCCCTCCGTGTGATGCTGTGCGGGGTCCTCGGAGACGGCCCTGCCTGCGTGCTGTGCATCCAGATTCAGTGCAATGATCCGACGGTGGGAAACAATGCAGTTGCCTTTGCTGCAGTGGCCGAATCGGGCCACCTGCCTCCTCACACTCACCTCGCAGGCCCCGAGTCTCTCAGTGACTCAACACGGTCTGTAGGACAAAACTCCAAACCCGTGACAGCACATTCTGCCAGAGGCCCCGTCTGATCAGATCTGAGACATACTGGCCAGGCCGGTCTCCTGTCCTCACATCCTCACGTCCTCACGTCCTCACCAGCAGCTGACACTCCAGCTGAGCCACCCAGTGACACAAACACATCGTACTGAGCAGTGCTGTCCAGACAGTGCACGTGGGTCCCTTTCCCAGGCCTAGGTGGCTGGCAAATACCTCATTTCTTTTTCCTTATCTCCTGCAGGCATGTCCTTGATGAGGTGCCTAAGTCCAAAGTGATCACCTTGTTCTCTGTGCTCCTTACACATTTGCTTCTGTAACATGTACCCATTTTGTTTTTTGATGTCTGAGGTAGTTAGGATAACGCTTCCATCTGGCACCTGTATGTGTGGGGGGTAACTCGGGCAATTTTGCCTTGGGAGTCTGAGGTCAAACTAATTGAGTGTAAATTCTAATTTTACTTCTTATTACCTGTGAGACCTTGGATACTTATCCTCCCTGGCCTCAGTTTTCTCATCTATAAAATGGGGGTACGAATATTGATGCTCCATAGGGTTACTGTGAAGATCAGTGGAGATAATGTATGGCAAGTGACTGTTCCAGGCGCGCTCTCGATTCACAATGCACTATTTTGTCTCTGGACTTGGGGAAGAAGGATGCTTTTGTAGGAACTGGCCAGAGTTGTGCCTGGGGCACAGTGAGGGAATTTGCAAGGTACTGGGGGGCATCAGCTCTGTTTTCCTCTCTCCCCTGTGGCACCAGCAGCCTGCACCCTGAGGAGAGAAAAGAGCACCGTCTGTGCCGATGACCCAAGAACACACCTATGTCGGACTATTTCCAGAACTCTCTGCAGACTCCAGTCAGATTGTCAGTGTATGGCACTGCTGATGTGAGGGTATAAACAGCCCCAAATTCCATGACATACTTTATCTCCTGAGCCTTCCTAGTTTTGCTTTTTTAAGTCTTTCTTGAGGAGGCCTAGCTGCTTTTGAGGCTGGTCCAAGAATCCCCTTTGGCATGAACAAATGAATCACAGTGCTGGCAGGTTCCCGTGGCCCTCCTGTAACGCAGGGATCTCAGATGAGCTGCCGGCTCCTCCCGTCCCTCTCAGGAAAGGACACGTCAACCAGCAACCATATAGGGGACTCCGGAGGGAGTGGTGTCTGCTCCTAGCACAGCCAGACAAAAATGCTCATTTAACCCAGCCGGATTATTGTGGCTTCCTAACGAGTGTGGTTGCCAGAGACTGAGAGCTCCCGTCCTGGGTCAGTGCAGGGCGCAGACCACTGGGGAAAGACCCACGGGCAACCTCCGTGTCGGTGACGCCGAATGCATCAGGGGTGCACCCGGTGGGTGGGAACCGCTTCTGCCCAGAGGTCAGTGCGTGTCTCCCAGCTGGCTCCTCTCACAGAATCAAGCACCATGTATTTGGTTGGATAACCCAAACGGTGCTTTTATTAATCCATGTCACGTCTCTCCTCTCAAATGAAAGGTGTATCTAAGTTCTCTGGGTTTCTCCTCACTGTCGGCTGGAGGAGATTTTTATGAAGATTCCCTTTGGATTCTGTCTTCTTCCTTCCTCCCAGGACAGTGTTAAAGATGAACCAACAGCATGCTGGATTGAGCAAGGCGCCAGATTACACGTTAACAAAGCGAACGTGAACTCTGACCTTTAACCCTTGACTGGTGGCTGCAGAGGGCAGTTCCATCTCCTCTATTAGCATCTACGAGAAGAGTTTTAGGCATTTACCTTTAGAGAACATAACTCACTCGTTTTAGTGGAACAGGATGGACAGCCAAGGTCAATGGAGCTTGACGAATAGGTTTTCCAGCCGGTCGCAGAGGCGGGCGGGGGATGACTTTTTTTTTTCCTCATAGCATTTCACAAATAACCTCTGAGTGCAATTTTAAATCAAAACCTCACACAATAAGCTATTGACAGAAGAACTATTTCTTTTTAGCACAATTCTCCGCCCCCCCGACATCTTTAGTTTTTTTCCTTTCTGAAATAAACATTTCATTTTGCTAGTGCCATGCGTGAGGCTGGAAAGTTACTCATTCCCTCCCTCACCCGGAGAGACAACTTCTTACATCCTCAGCGAGATTGTTTTGACCCAGCTCTTTTAACTGACTTAGACTTTTAACTCTCCCAAGTTGAAAAGCAAACAAAATTCAGGCCCGGACCTGTCGGAGTGGCCCCAGGGAATCCTGGCTGGCCTTTCTCAGGCAGGAGAAGTGGGCCAGGTGCCCCATCTAGAGGTATGCCTTGGAATTGTCTGGAAAGTTGATCTCACAATGAATTCTGGGAGCAGAAGTCGTTTCCTGAATTTCAGATTTAAACTGACTGCCAGGATAAGGAGAGTGGAGATAAGAGACAATTAAAAGATAAAGTTTCTACTCTGAAAGGATTTATGATGTTTGGGGGGGAAAAGGAAAACTCTTTAACAATCATAATGGAAATCTAATAAATCATTTCCCAAGGGTGCTGAGAAGATACTAGACTCAGCACAGGCCCTTGACCCCTTTCACCTCCCAAGGTCCCCAATGGGACTTTGAGGAGTTGGTTTGTATAAATATGGGGTGAGAGAGAGGGGGGAGGGGAATGTTAGCCAACTGTAGAGGAGGGATGGGGGGTGTTCCTCCCCCGACAAAGCAGAGATCAAGTGCTCCTGGGGACAGCGTGGGAGCCGCTGGGGCAGGAGCTGGGGAGACCTGAGAAGAAAGTCACACCTTTGGGGGTCCCTGGGGCAAAATTGAATAGTACCGCAGACACTGGAGGAGGTCAGCCAGCTGCCCAGGCTTGTCACCTCAGTGACCCTCAGAAGGGCTGTCACAGTCCACAGTTGTCCAGCAGAGGGCTCCCTGGATGAGCCCAACTGTCCCCCTCAGGTGCTAACCTTCTTTGTCTCTGGGAGCAGCTCAGGAGCCTAGTGACTTCTCTTCCTGCCCACTGGTTCCACCATCAAGGTCAATCAGCCCGGTGCCACCAGCGTCCTGGGACAGTAAAGTATGTTTTCTCTCCCTGTCTGCTCACTTGTAACCGCCAATTAGTAGATCTGCCAGTTCTAAGGGATCTCCCTGATGACATGCTGAACAGCTGGCGATCACATCACAGACAACGTGCTCTCCACGGATACTTTATGTAGAATACTGTACTTTTTAAAAAGCACGAACATCCAAGTACATTGTAGCCAAACCTGTTAAAAGACTAAAAACCAGTATGCCAGTGTTCATGAGACGATGCTGGGAGCTGATGGAGGGTGTGCTCTTTGTAAGGGCGGCATGTTTCTAGATGGCACTGGAGATGGGGGGTCTAGGACTCTCGCATCGTGTCCTGGCTGCTCTTGCTGGCTGCCACCTCCGCTGCAAACTCGTGGCAGCCGCTTTCCCTCTCTGCTTCCGGGGCCTGCTGCCGGCAGGGTGTTTGCATCTGCAGTTGCCTCCTGTACCCCTGGGCTAAATCTCAGCATCTTGCAAAATTCTCCTACTCAGTGTAGAGTTCTTTATGACCTTTAAACGTATGATCCTGTTCCAAAGCTCATCCTTCCCATTGTTTTGATTTTGTTTGCAACCTTTCTTTTTTTAAAATATATTTTATTGATTATGCTATTATAGTTGTCCCATTTTTTCTCCCCTTGATTCCCTTCCACCCCGCAGTCCCTTTCCCACCCTCATTCCCATCGTCCCCCCACCCCCCACCCAACCTTAGTTCATGTCCATGGGTTGTACATGTAAGTTCTTTGGCTTCTCCATTCCCTATACTGTTCTTAACCCTCCCCTCTCTATTTTGTACTTACTATGTATGTTTTTTATTCCCTGTGCCTTTTCCCCATTCTATCCGCTCCGTCTCCCCGCTGATGGCCCTCCATGTGATTTCCATTTCTGTGAGTCTCTTCCTGTTCTAGTTGTTTGTTTAGCTTGTTCTTTTTTTTAGGTTTGATTGTTGATAGTTGTGAGTTTTTGTGGTCATTTTACTGTTCATAGTTTTTGACCTTCTTCTTTTCCTTAGATAAGTTCCTTTAACATTTCATATAATAAAGGTTTGGTGAGGATGAACTTCTTTAACTTGACCTTACCTGGGAAGCACTTTATCTGCCCTTCCATTCTAAATGAAAGCTTTGCTGGGTAGAGCAATCTTGGATGTAGGGCCTTGCCTTCCATGAATTTGAGTACTTCTTTCCAGCCCCTTCTTGCCTGTAAGGTTTCTTTGGAGAAATCAGCTGATAGTCTAATGGGAACTCCTTTGTAGCTAACTGTCTCCTTTTCTCTTGCTGCTTTTAAGAATCTCTCCTTCTCTTTCACCTTGGGTAATGTAATTATGATGGGTCTTGGTGCCTTCCTCCTTGGGTCCAGCTCCTTTGGGACTCTCTGAGCTTCCTGGACTTCCTGGAAGTCTGTTTCCTTTGCCAGATTGGGGAAGTTCTCCTTTATTATGTTTTCAAATAAGTTTTCAATTTCTTGATCTTCCTCTTCTTCTGGCACCCCTGTAATTTGGATGTTGGAACATTTAAAGTTGTCCCAGAGGTCCCTAAGCCTTTCCTCATTTTTTTTGAATTCTTGTTTCTTCATCCTGGTCTGGTTGAATGTGTATTTCTTCCTTCTGGTCCAAATCGTTGATTTGAGTCCCATTTCCCTTCTCTTTACTGTTGGCTCCCTGTATACCTTTCTTTATTTTAGTTTTCATAGCCTTCACTTTTTTCTCTGTTTTGCAACCAAATGGTTGAAGCTCAGCCATTTCTGTGAGCATCCTGATTACCAGTGTTTTGAACTGTGCATCTGATAGGTTGGCTATTTCTTCATTGCTTAGTTGTATTTTTTCTGGAGTTTTGATCTATTTTTTCATGTGAGCCTTTTTTTTTTGGTCTCGATGCACCTGTTATGTAGTGAGGGGTGGAGCCTTAGGTGTTTGCCAGGAAGGGACAATACATGTTGCTGTGTTGTGGCACTGTATGTAGGGGAGGGGTCTGGGAGGGAATAATGCCACTTGCTTGGCTCTTGGCCAGCTTTCAGGTACTTCCTCTGTTACTCACAAGCAAAATGGGCTCTTCTGGTGCTGATTCCTGGGTGGGTGGGTTTGTATACATTCTAGGACCCTGTGGGTCTCTCCATTGAACTTTCTCATGAAGCTGTTTCTCCTGTCACCTCAACACCCATGGGTTCTTTCAATCAGATGTTTTAGGCTTTATTTCCCCTCATGGAACCCTGTGTTGTGTGGTCTGTCTTGCTCCCCAGTTGTTCCTCCTGGTTTATCCGCACCAGCTGCCACCTTGCCTGGTCCACAAGTCAATGCCTTGCCCGCCCCAGTCCTCTAACCAAGGCCTTACTTGGTCTTCTAGATGCCGCCTTACTGTGTGTCCTCTCCATCCTGGCTGCCCATCTCTGCCCCTTCTACTGGTCTGGGTGAATGTTTCTTCTTTAATTCCTTGGTTGTCGGACTTCCATGCAGTTGGATTTTCCAGCAGTTTGGTTGGTTTTTGTTTTTAAATTTCTTGTTGTCCTTTTGGTTGTGCAAGGAGGCACTGTATATCTACCTATGCCTCCATCTTGGCTGGAAGTCTCTCCTCTCTTTGCAACCTTTCTTGAATTTGAATCTTTTCTTGTACATAGGACTTCATTTACAAGTTGTTTTCTTGCCTCCTTTCCAAGTCTCAGCTCCCTGTCCTTCTTAACTCACCTTTTTTTCCTTCTGTTCCTCTATTACTTTGTCCAGTCCTTCCCCTGAACTTCCTCTCTCCCACATTGCTGTGCCATGTATTCGTGAAATGCCTTCTGTTTTCTTCCCACCTCTTCTCTTTTTTTGCTTTCCTTTTTAATTCAGCCTCTTCCTGTAACAGCTGAAGGACCCTCTACATGAGCTTGGTATTCAAGTCCTCCACTGTTCTGTATTCCAGCTAAGTATGTTCTGTCTTCTCTACTTTGAGATTAAAAATCTCATCGAACTGAAAGTAGAATAGATTATCGTCAAATTGGTAAAAGGTTATCTACAAAAAATCCTGTAGTTAACATACTTCATAGAGAATGGCTCAATACTTTCTAAGATCAAGAAAAAGGCAAATTGCTAACCAGTAGAACAGGGTAAGAAAATAAAATGAAAGCCATGTGGGTTGGAAGGAAAGAAACTGTGTTTGCAGACATGACCATGTATGTAGAAAATTCTAAGGAATCTGCAAAAAGCTACTAGAACTAAGTTTTTCTCTTTTCAGCAATGTCGCAGGTTACAAGGTCAATAAGCAAAATTTGTTTTAATTGTATATGTTAGCAATAAACAATTTAAGTGAAAATAAGAAAGGTACCATTCACCAATTTACTACAGCATTAAAAAAGTGGCTCATGCTAGGGGACAAATTTAACAAAAAAAACATACCAGCCATGGACAACAAATCTACATAATATTGCTGAGAAAAAACATTAAAGAAATCTGAAATGTGTGAAACATCATTTAATGAATCAGAAGACTGAATATTGTTGTCCTAAATTCTCCCTAAATTATTTATTTCTCCATAAAAATTTCATGGAAAAAAAAGAAAAAATGATAAATGAGACTTCATCAAAATCAAAACTTTGCTCTTCAAAAGAAACTACTAAGAAAATGAAAGGCCAAGATTGGAAGGAAACTTGCAAAACACATCTAGTAAAGGGCTTGTATCCTACAATTCAATAGTAAGAAGATAAATTACAAAATGAGCAAAGTATATATGGACAGCAAGGAAGATACATGAATATCAAATATGCAGGTTAAAAATGTTTAATATCGCTAGTTGTTAGGATAACTAACATCAATGAAATTGAATATGTCAAGTATTTGCAAGGTTATAGGATAAGTGGAACTCATCCTTGTTAATTGAAAATAAAACGCTACAGCCACTTGGTAGTTCTCTTGCGTTGCAACATCTACCTACCATCCAACCTAGCAACTTTCTAGGTATTTGGCCAAGGGAGATGAAAACATATGTCTTCACAGAGTTATGTATGGATTTACATGGAGCTTTATTTACAGCAGCCAAAAGTTAGGAAGAATCCAGCTCTCCAGGAGTTACTAATGGGCAATAAAAAAGAATGAAGTATTGTTATACAAAACAGTGCAAATGGATCTTAAAATCCCTACACTAAGTAACAGAAGCCACACACAGAAAATAACACGTGGCATGATTTCATTCATATACTATTCTAGAAAAGGAAAGCTGTAGTGAAATACAGTATATCGGTGGTTACCAAGGCTTGGGGCTCCCCAGGGACTGGGGTAGGAACAGGGGATACAGAACAGGGTCACAGAACATATTAGGGGAATGGATATTTTCTCTATCTCAATTGCCAGCATGATTATTAACCCATCACATTTTAATAGTGATGAATTTTACCTGTATGCATTAAAAATCCAAATTATTTTAAATTAGCTGAAAAGCGTGTCACTCAGTAATATTTGTTGTAAGCCTACCATACGTGGGACTCACCGCTGTCTGTTGGGAGCATTGTCCAGCAATATTCTGTGTGTCTACCACAATCTACTTGCTATGAGCTAATAACTGTTAAGCACTTACTACAGCACAGGCACTATTTTGAGTGATTTTACATTTTGGCTAATTTAGTCTTTCTAAAACCACTGGGAAGTCAATATTTTATCTCTGTTTGACAGGGGATGAAGGTGATCACAGAAATAACAGCTCCCAAGTGGCAACTTCATGCTTGAAAACAGGTTGATGCTAGAGACCAGGTTCTTGCCCTCTACTGCATATCAAGAGGCAGACATAGGAAATGTCACGTGCCAGTATAGTGCAGTATGGTTAGCTTTCTAAATAAAGGGCATGTGCAAATAGTACATTGTATAAATTCAGGGAGGCAGAGACCTGGCCTGGGGAAGCTTCCTTGAGAAATGCAATTCCAGTTCTGAGGCTCACAGGTTAAGAAAGATTGGAATTGTTGAGTGGCATCTGCAAACACTTTTCTGAATGTCACCTGACACCCGACGAGACACATCGCTTCCCCATTAACACGAATGGTTTCCTTCTTGGACTCCCCAGGACATCCTCAGCATCGAAAGGTGAACAGACACAGGCTCTTATCGACAGAGGTCATGCCAATTTGTTCATTGTGATACTGTGTGCTTCTAAGTCAAAAGTAATTTTTACATAAAACGCAAACATCTGCTAGTAGATTAGATATTAAAAGATATATTGAGAGAGAATCTTTGAAAATTGAAACCCAACCTTCCATGTTTGAACTTGCTTCAACTGCAGTGCTCTCACCTATCCAGCAGATGGCAATGCAATCGTTGTTAAACAATGAAGTTTCGCCATGTAACTTAAAAAAAAGAAAAGCAACTTGCCTTTTCTATTTTTTTGCTTGTTTGTTTTGTTTCGTTTTCATTCTGTGTGTATGTCTTCCCCGTGGTGAACCCTGTTAGTCTGCTAAAACAATGCATTCTACAGAAGATTGTTTCAGGTTGTAAAGCCTGATGACACCCTAGTTACGAAGGATCTTAGATGCTAAACTGGGTACTGATCTCCGTTCTGTAGAAAATGAGGAAGGAGTAGATGGATTTGAGTCCGAAGTAACACACCGTTGTAAGTTAGGAAAATAACTCTGACAGGGGAAGGGTGAGCGGAAGGCCGTGAAAAGACAGGGTAAACATCTGTTAGAAATGACCTAGAGCAGACGTCACAGGAACTTGATCTTCACCGTAGCCATCAGAACTGCAGCTTAGATGGGGAAGTAACTGCAGACACGGAAGGGAGAAAACTGAGTGACTGACTGGATCTTAGACATTCTAAAGAAGAACAAAGATTTCTTCTTTTAATCCCGGTGTGGGGGCGGGGGCCCTATTCAAGGTATATTGGGAGCAGGACTAAGACTGAAAAGGGAGCCTTCTGAAGTGCCCTGGTGTTTCTGATTGACATGCTGATTTAACCAGAGGTTGACAGGTATCTGCTGTTTAGATGAGAGGTAAAATTTAAGATACAGAAATGGTGGATATTTGTGGCCATGGGCGGGTAGATGAGACAGTCAGAGAGAGAAGAAGGTTGAATCCTTAGGAACCTCCTGGATCATTTAGGAGACACCAAGTTAAGCCGTGGTTTCAGGTGAGTATGGCGTCTTAGCCTATGAGCAGGATGAATGGAATAGGACTAACAGATATTTCAAGAAGTTGGAGGCGATCATTTGAAAAGATGCCCTTGGATTTTAAGAAATGCCTAAACAGCAAGTTGTTGGAGGCAGAACAATTGTTGTGAGAAGGGCGTGGAGAGAGTATTTAAGAAAATGTAAAGTCTCTTTTGAGAGTTTGGAGGTAAAGAAAAGGGAAGGAAAGACATGGCTGACCACAGTGGAACAAGGGGAAATCTTTTAGACAACAGAGACTTCAGCATTTTTGTGTCTTCAGGAAGGAGACTTTTCAAATTATACTAAAGTTGTTTTCCCTTTTTTCCCCTGAAGTGGCATCTAGATAATTGAATGACATTGCACAACTTCAATTTGCAAGGAATTTGTAGATGTAAGAAAAGATCGGAAGTATAATTTGATAGTGAATGTTGCAACGTGTTTTTTCCTTATTTATTCTTTCTTCGGGGCCTGCTCTGTTTCTCTCCACGGCTGATGGGACTATAAAAGTTCGTCTTGCGAACTGAGTCTGTTCCCCAAGTCCAAGGTCTTCTACCAGGGTGCCAAAGGGCCGCTGTAAGTCAACCAAGTGTTTAGAATCACAGAAAGCTCTGAAACCCATTGCTCTGTTATGTGAGCGTGTTTTCTTGCTAAGGCCTTTTATCCTTTCTATTTTTTTCCTCAAGGAAAAGGAAAATCACTTGCAGGGCTCTCTTCTGCTGGCAGTATCAGGAGGTGTAGAATTTGCTTCTCGCCACTAGAACTTTGGTGTCATTTTCGTGCAAAGGAATCTGCAGGGGCTGCCAGTTGAACCTAAGGGAAACAATAACAAGTGGCAAAAAAAACCGAGTCTGCCATCAAATATGATAAACATATTGGTTTCATTAGAAACTAATGTCAGACCAAATTTTCAAACAGAGAGGCAACGGAAAGTGGCATAAAGACAGGAAGAAGAAAGTGTGTGTGGCGGGGGGGCGGGTCCTCCAGGAACTCCGATCTGTTCTTTGTCAGTTAAAACGTTTGTTTATGAATTCCGAAACACCTAAATCTGCTTACGGTTCTTTGAAATCCTGTACCATTTCTGTCAACAGTGTCAACAGTCCCATCAAGAAAGATGAAGTCTCCCCCTAGTGCGAGACACCCTGTCCCACCTGTGGTCAGGTGCTGAGGGCTTTGAATGCCTGGGCTGGCGGGTGCATATCAGAACCCAAACAGAAAGAAAGTGCAGAAATTGACTTTTTCTCAAATCTGTAACAACCAGGAGTGGAGCTTTAATTCTGAATTTCATAAGCTGAAATTTATTTCTAAAGGGAGGATCATGTTATTCATTCACTCTTTTTTACATTTTTGCAGAACCAACTGATTAAGTGGGAAACACCTTGATTATCCTAATCATTGTTTTGCAAAGAGTGGGAATCCAAATTCACAGGATAAGCAGAGTTTTAGAATAAAGTTTCCTTCTTTCAATAAAGCTTATCTGTATCATAGTTTCATTAGGTTTGATTTTAAGGTCCTTAAGAACAGGAACTTATTCTTTCTTTTTTAATCCCTAAAGTAGCCCTGGCTGGCGTAGCTCAGTGGATTGAGCGCGGGCTGCGAACCAATGTGTCGCAGGTTCGATTCCCAGCCAGGGTACATGCCCACAGCAGGGAAGACCCCCAGCAACTGCACATTGATGTCTCTCTCTCTCTATCTCCCTCCCTTCCCTCTCTAGAAATGGATAGATAAAATCTTAAAAAAGAGTGAAAAAGAAAAACCTTTAAAAAAAAACTCTTGATAAAAACTAAAACCCCATAAGAATTTAAAATAAAAAAATCCCTCAAGTTTGTCATACAGTGTATTAAAAAATACTCTTTTAGCACTTTTCAACTTTGTCACTTTTGGTTTCTTAGTCAATGCCATTGCCTACTTCTGTGCCAACAAAACTCTGATTCTGTTCACCTGTCTGGTGGTAATGGACTCTAAGAAGAGGAGGGGGGACCGCCCCAAGCTCAAGGGATGAATGATGATTGGTTCCAACCAATTTGGGCACTCCTACCTCCTTGCTTATGATTAGTTTGGAGTGGGGTGTATAAGCCAGTCTGTCCAATGAGATCTGAGGGGAGGTCCATTGGGACTTCCTGGATATTTTGTCTTTCTGATAAAAAGAGAGACACAGAGAAGAGTCCCTTCCTCTTTTGGAACCTGCAATACAATTGTGTGGGGACGTGATTTCTGCAGCTGTGGCAAGCTCAAGTCCCCTGGGGGATCTGATTCCGGTTCCTGAATTCACCGACACTGGCAATTACTCCTGGGCTTCGGGTCTTGAGAAATAACAAATGCCCTTAAAATTCCAGCTATCTATAGTTGACTCTTTTGAACCTTGCAGCCCAACTCATTCCAGACGAGGCAGCCATTGAAAGACATCTCCCATCACCTCACTGGATTCTGCTAATGGTCTTGTGAGGCAGGTGTTGCGGGGATTTCCCCAAAGACGTTGAGACTCAGAGTGTGTAACTGATGTGACTAACACCACCAAACACTGATATCATAACTTTAGCTAACCACACACTTGTTTTTTTTTAGATCACACTTTATTTTTACCTCCTGTCGAGTGAAGAATAAAGGTTTGCTGAAACCAGCGAAGCTACAGTCTTAGGGGAAATTCCCTGTATTCCTCCCCAAGGAGGAGACTTTCATGTCTGTTAAAGTTGGGGGCTCTTCCTTACCCCCTAGAGGCACCCCTCATCATGAGGGTTTCCAGATGTACAGATTTAGAAGGAAATTGCTTTTCACATCTGCCCTACCTTCTTCCTGCCTTCCACCAGTTCCTACTGAGCATGCAGTCTGCTCTCATTGGGAAGAAGCACCCCTGGTGGGAGAACCTGGTTCTGGCTGAGGGGTTACATGCAGTGCAGCCCCGCAGGAGATCCTGTGCCCCTCCCCTCTCTGATCTTTGTCTCCGCTGCACAGGTCATGTGCGGAGAACCCATTCCCACCCCCGCAGCTTCTCTACTTCCCATCTGTGCTCACCTGTGACTGTTCCTGGATCTCCCCAGGCCCACTTGCAGGCTCTTTTCAATGTCACGCATGCCCAGTGTGAAAGCCCTGCTACCCCTGACTTAGGAACTAATCCTGGGACAGGCATGACTACTATCCCAGAAAGCAAAGCCTGAGAAAAAACTTGCAAGCTAATGATTTGGGGGGGGTGCAGTTCCAGGAAATCCAGAGGGAAGGGCAGTGGAGCATCGCCAAGCCAGCCGTGGATTTTGACAGCTGGCTGCTCATCTTGCAGATGTAGACCTCATGGGTATCAGAGCTGCCCACAGAGGAAGAAAAGGGTGAGCAATAGATCGGCTGGGTTTCCCCTCACCTCTTGTGTTGCATTGGTCCAAGTTGACCTTTTATGGGAAGCTCCCTTGCACTTGCGGGTGGCGTTACCCAGCCTTTCCAGAGCCTCTACAAATCCCGTAAGGCTAACATTTAAGTTCAACAGTCTCTTCCTGGCAGTTGATGTCATGTGGGGGTCTATGGGGGTGGCTCTGCTAGCATTTCGTGCCTTTCTCTGGGGCCGCTCTGGCTGGCCAGAAATTAAAACAAAGGGTCAAGTGTGGTGGGCATGGGGGTCTGGTAAGCCAAGCATTTTGGCTCTGAGTGAGGCAGACACTGGGTCTGAACACTATCTGTCTCCCCAACAAGCTGGAAAACAGATCTCGTTCCTTTTCCTTCAGTTTTTCTTATGTGGAAGGGGTTGGATGTCCCCCAGGAGCTGGTATCCTCACTCCTGTTTCACCAGGGCTTCGCTGCCCTGGTAGAGTCATAGGTAAGTGAACCAGTGCTTATTTTCCTGGATGTATAACTCAGTAATCCCCATCTACCCCAAGCATATGAATTCCTATTCATATTATGAAAATTATGAAATCCTATTTTGTATCTTTACCAGATGGAAACTTCTTGAATGGCAAGGGAGTGAATTCATTGCAAGAATCTGAGATCTTCTTGATATCGGCTAACTTGTGTTGCTACAATCACTATACTTCCAAAAAAGAAAAGCCTCGATCTAAAATTTGTTTTGTTTTATTCGTTGTGTGTGGTTTTTTCTTTTTTAGGTAAACTGGAAATTTTATTTTCTCTATTGCTTTTATAAAACACATCAACTGATAAGCTTAAATATATAAATCAAACAAGAACAGAAATTATGGATTAGGTCAAGGAGAAGGAGATGAGGTTGAGAGCTTGGAATTCAAATAATCAAAAATGGTTGTTTTAGTCCTAGGGCAGTGAGTTATATTTTTCCTGCTTGTCTACATTTCCCTATGTTTGTAGACACTTTAAACAAAGGATACGCTGTCCTTCCAAAATAAGCCAGCTTCCACCAATGGCGTTTCTTCTCTGTAAAAATCTCTCAGCAATATATTTAGAAACTCATGTCTATAAGGGCACATCTGAAGACATAAGGCAAATTTAACAAAATGTCAGCAGCAACACCTGAGCTGTGTTTCTGTTAGCACTTGCCATCAACAAATACAATTTAACCAATGACTCTTGACGAGAAGCATCGCATGTCCCACAGGAAGCGCAGGACACCCACTCTCTGCGGTGAGGACAAGGTCTCAGGCTTACGGTACCACATTCCCATTCCAGCTGCATCAGGCAATGTGTTGACCAGGCCTCTTGTCACATGTTTGTGATGGGACTGGGGCATTTCAGCTGTCTTCATAACCACAGCCTTGGAGTGATTTATGCTTTGGGTGAAGGGTTCTGAGTTTTGGTCATCACCTGTTAAAATAAAACAGCTCCTGAAGAAGAGTAGCTATTAGGGAAAAAAGTCAGCTACATATGATCTAGCTGATCTGCTAATTCATTCTGGAATACTAGAAAGAGCATAGTGTCTGGGTTTAGACAAAGTTAAGTTTATTTCTGGTTTTATCATTTTTAACTCTGTGTATTGAGAGTATATTTTTTAATGCTTCGAACCTCAGTGTTTTTGTCTGCAAAATGGGAATGCTAATACTAACCTTGAAGAACTATTGTGAAAATGAAATGAGAAACTGTGGAACTCTTGGACTCACTGCCTGACCAGTAGTACATATTCAAGGAGTTCTTTGCTTCTCTTTCCCCTTCTGCCCAATATACCCTCCCTCCAACATTTCTACAGACCAGGTGTCTTGTAGACCTTGTTGGTTGGTTTACACAACAGTCACCCCTGATCTCCTGCCTGGATGAGAGAACCCCGGAACCTCACAGAGATTCAGGTCCTACCTTGAGTGAGCCCCTTAACAAGAGTGGGCGGCTGCCCACCTCAGTCCTCTAGGTGAGTAAGGGTTGGATGAGAGGGAGAAGGAAAGGGGAAGACAAGCAAACTATTCCCATAATATGCACCTGGGGAAGCAAATCCTCTGATTTTTGAAGCACTGAATGTCAACGTGGTAGGCGACATCATGGTCCTTCCAAAATATCCAGGTCTTAATCTTTGGAGTCTGTGATGGTTACCTTGTACAGCCAAAAAGGACTTCGCAGGTGTGCTTAAGTTAGTAATCTTGACATTGGGAGATGACCATGGTGGGCCCTAAATGCAATCATGTGACCTCGTAAGAGGAAGGCAGAGGAAGATGGACACAAACACACAGAAGAACAGGAGATGATATGACCACAGAAGAGGCAGAGATTGGATCCATGTGGCCGAGAGCCAAGGACTGTCAGCAGCCCCCAGAGGCCAGAAGAGGCGAGGATGGGACAGGATGTTTCCTCACAGGTGCCTCTGAGAGACTGGGGCCTTCTGCCAGCTTGTCTCAGCCCAGTGTTACTAGGACTTCAGGTCTCCAGGACTATAAAAGTATAAGTTTCTTTTGTTTTAACTACCAAGTTTGTGTCAACTTCTTATAAACAGTGACAGAAAATTAATAATTATTTATCAATAGATTTTACACTTTTATTTTAGAGTAAGAGTAACAGTGACAGTTGATATTTATTGAATGTCTCCTATGGACCGGACAACCCCCCTAAACACTCTCCGTGGATTATCTCACTTAATCCTCACAACCGTCCTCTGAGACAGCGGGTCCTCTCATCTCCACTCCCCAGCAAGGAGAGTTGCTCCAAGGAAGGTAAGAAACCTGCCCAGATGAAATTTGAACTTGAGCCACATGACTCCATAGTCATTCCAGCCCTGTTACTGAAGAAATGATGGTAGAATTGCTGTATATATTCCCCATTATGTCTCTAAGAGAAGTGATTAAGTAAAACGATTGCGTAGTGTTGACATCGGCAACCGAAGATACTCAGGTCCTTTAACCTCCTTAAGGATGTTCCCGTCAAAGAGTAGCAGATGGGTGTCCATTAATGTCCGATGCTAAGCTGAGCACCAAGACTGCAAACATGACTGAGTCTCTAAGCCTGGTCTTGAGGGGTTCACAGACTCACTGCTCTTCCACCTCTCATTATTGCTGTATGTACCAACACTGGAAGGCAATCCTAGCTGTCATACCCAAAACTCCATGTCAAAATCAAACTTCTAAAGAATTTCATGAAACCCAGTGTAAATCAATATAAACTAATTGTAGCTTTGAATGATCTACATTGTTATCCTTCTCCATATGTCTAAACAATGGAAAATAAATAGATAGATGGAAATCATCATTTTCAGTACCCTCCATGGCATGGTTACTAATCATCTCATGTCTCTGCTGAACATTTCCTTGATTATTCTTTCCAGCTGGCATTTCAATTTTCTTCATGTGATAGTTTCATAGCCTGTGTGATAGCTGCATAGCCTCTGATAGTAAAGCATGTGTTTTATTAGCAAAAAAATCCATTTATTTTAAGGCTAAATATTTTCTTGCATTTAAGAATTTTATTCTTTTTTTTTAAAGATTTTATTTATTTTTTATTTTTAGAGAGGGAAGGGAGGGAGATAGAGAGAGAGAGAGAGAGAGAGAAACATCAATGTGTGGTTGCTAGGGGTTATGGCCCGCAACCCAGGCATGTACCCTGGCTGGGAATCGAACCTGGAACACTTTGGTTCCCAGCCCGCGCTCAATCCACTGAGCTACACCAGCCAGGGCAAGAATTTTATTCTTAATTAGCTTCTGTGTTCCTCTTCTGTCCAAAGGTAAATACTGAAGGAAAGTTCTCTATTGCCTTCTGGTGTCTGTCCCACAGGATGGCTCTGTGACAGGCTAAGTCATTGAGACCTTAATTTGTGCATTTTGTTTTTTTAGCACCACCCCCTTCTATCTAGTCCAATGAGGTATGTCTTCCATACCCTAGGGATCTTACCAAGAAAAAGTGGAAATATCTTTATGTCAATAATTCTTCCTACCTTTTTCAAAAGGCTAAACTATTTGCCCACAAACCTAGGTTAGACCTCTGGCATGGAAACGTCCTAATGGTGAAAAAGGGACAGCTGTGGAAAGCTCCTTAATCGAGTCACATGTCTTATACCTAAATCAGTGGATAAATAAACCAGACGGTGGAAGACAAATACCATATGATCTCACCTTTAACGGGAACCTAAACAACAAAACAAACAAACAAGCAAAATATAACCAAAGACACTGAAACTGAGAACAGGTTGACAGTGACCAGAGGGGAGAGGGGAGGGAATTTCAGGGGAAAAAGGGAAAGGTTTGCAGGAACAAGTATGAAGGACACATGGACAAAAACTAGGGGGGTGGAAATGGGAAGGAGGTGGGGAGCACTAAGGGGGTGGGCTGGGATGGGAGTAAAAGACAGAAAACTGTACTTGAACAACAATTAAAAATAAAAAAATAAATAAATCAGTGGATAAATTTGTCCAGCATCAGGTAACACAGAGGATATGTATAGTTGGCATAAAATATCAATGCATTCAGAGTTAAAGGACATTTATACCATTTACTTAAACAGACAGGTATTAACATAATGGTTTTACATTTTATATATTCAAACAGACAGTTATTAACACAATGATAAGATCTCTTTATCTTAAATGACAAAGCTACCAATAATACTTCATGGAAATACAGATAATTGAAATTAAGGCTTTAAACAAATGTTTACTTAAAGTCTTATAGCTTAATTGTCTTAAACTTTTTACTTTTTAAAATTTTAGTCAATTGGTTTTCTTCTTTTTAAGTTTTGGAATAAATTTTAAACACAACAAGAAAAAAGGAATCATCTTCTCTAAATTATTTGTTAAAGTGGGCAAATAATTGGCCATTGGGCTATTTAAAAAATATCTTCCAAATGTTTCTTTAGGAAACAAGTGTGGTTTTAATTTGTGAGAAATGAACACACAAAATGAAAAAGAAAATTGAATTCTGCCCTCTGCACTACTTTTTTTGCACCATCAAAAATGGATGAAACCTAAAAGCCAACCATTGGAAAGTGGTTTTGATTTACACTCACAGTCTCCGAAGCTTTGTGAAATGACCTTGACATCCTCTCTCGGAGTGGCGTTTCCATAGTTGTTGGTTGTTATGGAGCCATCTCATTCTGTTCCCTGGAGTCGTGGAAAACAAAGATGCCTCCAGAACAGATGAAACGAAAAACAACTTGAGTTCTTGGTAATTAGACTTCAAAGAGTCCAGACCTCTGTACCATATTGACATTCCTTTATTAAACTCCCCAACTATCACAAAACAAGCTCTTACTAGAGGGAAGCCAAGTAGATGAGAAGTCACTGGATGTTTATAGGATGCTGGGGTGTGGACAGGTGTTTCGAGTCAGAGAGATGATGGAGATTGGGCAAAACTGGTGACAGGATGGCTGAGGATTGTTGGACAGAGCAAGGTGAGTGATTTTGAAGGGACGCTTTGACAAATCAGCTATTATTTGACAAGAGAGCTCGTTGCCAAACTAATCAAACGATTGTCTCAGAAAAATTCATTTGCTTGAATATCTTGGTGAAAATAATATTTATTAGTCTACAGTCTTGCTTTCTTGGGCAAAGTTTTATTGAACAACCAGTTATGTTGCTACAGGTAGTCTCAGTTTTCACACATACATGTTTCTTCTCACAAAGACTCAAAGTTGTGAGCCCAAAGGGGTGGTTTTTAGAGGTAAGCCTGTGAGCTTTGGAAAAATGAACATAGTGGTATATTTAATCTGCTGCTTTCACCAAAGAGGGTCATGGAAAGGTTGTAATTAGTGGAAGATGGGAAAGAGGGGAAGAAGGAAATATACTAGTAAATCTGTGGCAATAAACTCTTGCCTATATTTGAAGAAGAGCATTTTTTCCCCTGAGAATCATCTTTAGGGTATGACGTGCCAAGGCTGATGAATTTGGCTCCATTTTTTACAAAATTCTGTGTGGGAGTGGGGCCAGGAAACTTAGACAAGGAGGCAATGTTTTCCAGAAAGACCCTTCATATCCATAGGAGAGGTACTGATCACAAAGTCTTTGTATAGGTTAAGAGGCAAGGAAGTTATTGATAATATAATTGCATACCAAAGATGATGCTTACATTCATTTACTCTCAGTTAATAAATCATTTTGGCTGCTTAACAATAAAATGTGTTAGTTTCCGGTTTCTCTGTATCTAGAAACTTTGCTTTAGATCTTTGATGTCGTCAGTATCAGATTCGGTATATTTCGGATAGTAAAATTGATTCTGCTTTGACTTGTTCAAATTAATACATTATATTTGAAATCACCTGGGTACAAATGACATTTGTAACTGGTCTACAACTCTATTGGTTTGACTTCTATACCTCATTATTTGGGTTTTCTCCCAGGACTGGTGGCTGCAATATCCAGAAAGAAAAAAAAGCTGAAAGGAAGTCTTTTCTATTTTCCCTGCTAGGGTGAGAGAGGTGGTGCAGGGTTAGCGAATTAGAAGTGGCAGCGTGAGTAACACAAGACAATCAAGAGATGCTCGTTAACAGTGTGACCTTAGACAAGTCACTTAGGCTGCCTTGACCTCAAGGTCTTCATCTATCCATAGAGATAAGGATGTTGTGAGCATTAACTGGAAAAGAAAACGCACATAAACCATTGAGCAGGATGCTTGGCACACTGAACAATAAGTGATTGCTGTTGTATTTATTTTACAAGTATTGAAATATGTTACATATTTATGTAAAATGTAAAATCTGTGTAAAATCTATTACATGAGATTTTATCTGTGTAGTATCTAAATCAGTGGATAAACTTGTATTATCTTCATTAGAAAATCATGAAAACAATGCCAGTAGCAAAGAAGTGATTGGAATGTGGTACCTGTTTATAGTTGCTGCCAGTTGCATACCTGTACCATACGCATTAGTAATGTTTGTGCTGTCGCTGTCGTTATGGTCCTTTTTCTTACACCATCATTGTTTTCGCCGAGTACTGGTGGTTCACGAAGCCCATTGACAAACGTGTTGAAGGCTTAGTTATCAGAGTCTGAATAAAACCCCAAGTATTAGTTATGTCAGGGCGTCTTTGAAAAATATTTGGTCATAGTGATAATGCTTGAGTACCTTTTGCTTAAATATTACTCAATAAATCTATTCCAATCTGACCCAGTGAATCAAATAATAGGATGCGAAAAGTCACATAGAATAAACCTGCACAACTCCAGCATGAGAGAGAAAGTAGCCCAGTGGCAAGCACCTGAGTGCATGTCCTCCCCTTTAAGATTGACCCCGCAGAAAATCACTTCATCTTCATGGCTTCGTTGAATCATCCTTAAATATAAATTAAAAATCATACTCCAATTGAAACTGGAGTCCTTTAGAATGAAAACACTGCAAAAGTCAAAGTCAATAATAATTTTTATAATAGTCAAGTTCTAAAGATAGAACAAATGTTATTTTTAAACACCACAACTCCGAGGTTGAGTTTACTTTGATGTTAGATTTCTTTTTTAAAACACTCCACAAAATTAGGTTATTGTCAAAATTTTCAGTGCTGCCTCATTTGCATGGTGTGCCCCCACTTCCCACCAGTTTCAATGGACTGATCTACTTTCCTGTTTGGGGGCCAGGGTTTGTTTTTTTTTAAGATTTTATTTAATTATTTTTAGAAAGGGAAGGGAGGGACAGAGAGAGAGAGAGAAACATCAATGTGTGGTTGCTGGGGGCCGTGGCCTGCAACCCAGGCATGCGCCCTGAATGGGAATCGAACCTGCGATGCTTTGGTTCGCAGCCTGCGCTCAATCCATAGAGCTACTCCAGCCAGGGTGGGGCCAGGTTTTTTTTTTTTTTAATTATTTGGTGGAAGACTCTCAAAGTAGAGAGAAAGTTGTTTTTCTTTTCCCATTAAGTATACAGCCGGAAAGAACAACAATATTTTCAAGTTAAAAAGTCATTGCAACCTAATTGAAAACTTCAGGCCAGAGGCTCGGAATGCTGTGGTTGACCAGCCTAAGGGAGAAATTGAAAACAGATTCCAGTTGGCTTTAAAAAGTAGTCTGGCTAATAATCAAGATAGATAATGGGCAGACACATAAAGCCAATTAAAGAAGAAAGTGTTCTGAAATGAAGAGAAAGAAGAAACAGGTTAAATAAATAAGATCTAACATATTCATTCCTTTGGCCAAAACATGAAGAGTTTTGTTTGCGTGGTTAATATAGAGTAACTTGATTTTCCAAAGATAACACTGAAGGAATGTTTGGAGGAAACTCTGATGTCTCTGGATTTTTCCCAGTTCTAAACAAGGATTAACACCAACCATGAATCTATCTGCCGTGACCCCAAATGATCTCTTAAAGCTGTTGCATCTTTCCTCCTATTCTCTGAGGACAAAAAAGCAACAGTAAATTCATACCTTATAACCAAGAGAGGCAAATTTACCCACTTTGGCATGCAGGGTGGCGCTGGGGGCGGGGGGAGGGGGCAGCTTCCCACCACAGCATCAGAGACAGCTGGCAATGAAAGCAAGAGAGAGCAGGTGTGGTATGAAGTGACAGGTAGACCACAGGTAGATGACAATCTCTGTCCCGCCACTCTTGGCCCATTTGCCAGAGGCTGTCTGGTTTCTCCAGCAACAGCTGTAGGTCAGGAGAAGCAGTTGCCCATTCACGGAAAACAGGGAGTGCCTCATGCTTGGCACAGCTCGGAGTGCTGCATCGGGTTTGGATCAAAGACAGATCTCAATAAAACTCCTTAGTGAATTCAACTCATTGGAATTCAGTAGATTCTTAGTTTTGAAGAGACTTATTAGGGTTAGTTCTCGTAACAAGACAAGTAATCTGCCTCTGTGTGGCTGCAGATAAAACGTTCATTCCAGGTTTTAGATGTTAGTGGCACTCTTGCAATGGCCAAGCGTAGTATGTGTCCCTGGAGTTGTAGTATTCGATGTAAATACAAATCAAGAAGCGGATTTTGATAAAAGAAGACATAACCGTTCACTGAGCTCATAGCACATACTAGGTGCTGTGCCGAGTACTTCCATGTGTCATTACTTACCCCTGTGGGTAGGCACTACTTTTAGTCCCATCGAGGGGAACTGAGGCTCGGAGGATCATACAGTTAAAGGGGCAAAGGTCAGGACTTCGCTTTGAAGCCTGAAACTGATTTTGATTCTCTAGTGTTTGGGCAATGGAATAGTATGAATGATTCAATGCAAAACTTGAATAAATCATAGTTACTTATTTTGACCCCTACATGACACCTTTGTAGTTGCAAGGTAAACCAGAAATGAAAACTGGTAAGTTGGAAAAAGCAATACATTTTTTAAAAACATACTCACATACATATAGTTTAAAGTAGAACTGTTTAAGTTTTAAAGTGTTTCCCATTGAACATGTGTATCAGAAGAGCTGGGTGCTTGTTAGAAGTGTGGATTTCTACTTGGGCTTTACCTCAAATTGAAAGGCTAAGAATTTGTAATTTTTAAAAAGTACCATGTGATTTTCATGCAAACTAAAGTTTGAGAAGAAACATTACTTAGCTGAATAATTCTCAAATCTGCCTGCCCATTGAAGTCTCTCAGGGAAATTTAATGCAGTACAAATGCCTTGATCCCATTGAAGAAAAATCTCAAGATTTCTTGGGGTAGGGTCCCACTAGAGCCGTGGTGACCGCCATGTGGTACTGGGGTGGCACAGTTGAGAAGCAGGCGAGGCGTTATTCAATCGTGCCCACCTCCCTTCTGTCTGTCTGTCTGCTGGAACCATTGCGGGCATGTTTTGTATGGTCAGATTGTCTACACATACAAATGTACCTTTCGTGCTTTAGACATAGTGTTGGTTGATTATAAAACTGATGTGTGTCTATTGCAAAAATATACAATAAATCCGAAAGATGGAAACAAAGACCATTATCCACAATCTAGAAAATGATTGCTAACAATGTGATGTTCTTCCTTTTGGTTATTTTTTTGTATTTATTTCTATTTAATAGATTTCATTATATTACCGAGACCATACCATAGAAACAACTATACTGCTACTTCATATAAAATCTTCACGAACATTTTCTCTGATCCTTAAAAATTCTCTGGAAAGAAGTTGCACCGGTTACATGCTCTTCCACTGATTGGACTGGATGCACCGTGATGCACTGCTCATTCATTCTTTTCCCGATGACTGCTCCGGAGATGGTATCTCATTATTTATAATGCTCTTCATTGTAGTCAATAACAATTAAGGGGCGTGTTATATTTCATATTTGGCTTGTAGCATTTAAGGTAATTAGACGTGTGCTAGTTTCTTGATAAACAGGTCATTTTATTTTATTAATTTAATTGTTGTCCAAGTACAGTTTTCTGCCTTTTACTCCCATCCCAGCCCACCCCCCAGCCCTCCCCACCCTCCTCCTGTTTCATTTTAGATGCATCTCTGGCTCTAAGTAACGTTGAGTGTGCATGCTGTGCTAGTAAAAGGTCCAGAGGGTCATCTACGCTACTAATCAGTGTCACCTTACAACCTAAGGACAACTTTCTCATGACTTCTCATTGGGTTTCTTCTTTTACATCCTTCGTATATAGCTTTCCCCAAGTAATAACAAAATGATATAGGTGGGGAAGGAAAAGAGTTGATTACAGAGTTTAACCCAAGAGTATAAACCCAAGTCCTAAACACAGTAGTTTCACGTGTTTAGCATTGTTAGGGGACCATTAAACACTTCTAGTGACAATATTCTATTGTCATATTGTAGAAACATATCTTTTGACACACATATTGCAAATATTTCCCAGTTCATTATTTTTTCTGTAACTTTATTAATTTTTTTTCATTTTTTCTCTCAAAGCTTTTCATTTTGGCTCATGCAAATCCAATTATTTTTTTCACAGCTTTTACCCTCAGTGTCATGGAAGAAAGACTGTTTCCTATCTCATGATAACCTATATTTTCATCTATGATTCTTCCCCAATATTTTCTTGTGAGTCTTAGAAAACCTGAAAAATTTTACAATGGCACCCTATATTCCTGCCATCTAGACTCTACTATTTAAGTTGTACTCTACTTACTTTCATGTACGAGATGTGTTCAGAAGGTATCCAGCCATGTACTATGAAAAATAGAGACATTTATTAAAGAAGACACAAAATACAAGCAGCATTGTACATAGGACAATGACACCTCAGTCCCCTTCAAAGTAGGCACCTTGGGACCTCACGCAGTTCTTCCATTTGCCATCAATTGCCCCATCGTATTTCCCTGAATCTCATCAATGGTCTGAAATCTCTTCCCTTACAAAGGTTGCATTAGTTTTTAGAAAAGCCAGGAGTTGCAGGGCACCAAATCTGGGCTGCAAGGGGGCTGAGTTACCTGGGCGATTTGATGTTTTGCAAAAAAAACTCTGCATGAGATATGATGCATGAGCAGGCACTTTGTCATGATGAAGCTGCCAGTCACCAGATGCCCATAGCTGCAACCTTCTGAATCATCCGAATAGTTTCTGCAGAGGAATGTTCAAGTTTAATGTAAATTTTAATGCAGATTCATTGTTCTACTCAGTCATTTTGAATGTGACAGCCACACAGTGCACATGCTCACTCAGTGGCATCTACCGCCCCCACTGACCAGTACAGTGAAGTTGTCATTGTTCACGCATGTGCATTCCAGTCCACTCTCCTTGGCACCAGTTTACATGGATGTCATGCAAACTGCCTCGTTACGTTAACAATGGCTGGGCGTTTTCCAGACAGACTTCATATATTTTCACCATTCTATCCATCACATCAATGTATTTTTACTCATTTCAAAGTAATCTGTAGACATCAATGATTTCTCCCACATATTTCAGTATGCACATTACATGTATGTAATATATATTTTGTCTTCTTACTTTTACTTATGGTTTTTGTATCCTCTGGATGCTGAAACAAATGACCACAAACCGGGTGACTTAAAATGACACATTAATTCGCTGGCAGTTCTGGAGGCCCAAAAACGTGACTCCTGTTTCACTGAGCCGGAAGTGAAGGCTGCGCTGGCTCCTTCCAGAAGCTCCAAGGGAGACCCTTTCCGTCCGGCTTGCGATCTCTGTCTCACACCACGTCCACCTCCCTCCTCCCTTGTCACTTTCTTCTGTAGTCAGATCTCTCCCTGCCTTCCCCTTCGGTATAAGGACGCTTGTGATTATATTTCTATCTCAAGGTTCATAACTTGATCACGCCTGCAAAGCCACTTCTGCAATGAGAGGTGACATTCACATATTCTAAAGGTGGGCCCTGGATATCTTTGAGACTAGTATTCAGCCTACCACACTTATTTTATCCACAGGAAAGAGAAATCTGGCTTACTTTTTCCAAATAATTGTCCAAGTTATTTTAATATACCAATATACATTATTAAAAAATTAAGAATTCTCAAATTTAATTGAGATACTTTTTAATCATAAACTAAGTTCCTCTTGTTTTCTCCATACACTCAAGTCTTCTGAAAGTGCTAGTGACAAAATTTTATAATGCTTTGATTTACTACATCTAATTATAGGTGTTTTTATCAGCAAAATTTTTGTAGCATTGGAAAAGAGGTGAAAAAAAATGGACGCTATAGCTTGGTGGCTATAGGAAAATGGCCACCAAATTCCTATATAGTAACTTATTCTCTGCCAGAATGTTTTTATTTTTTAATTTATTTTAATTTTTTTCTACATTTTATTTTAATTGTTGTTGCAATACAATTTTCTATCTTTTACTACTATATTGGATAATTATGAGAGTGGGTTGTTTGAATTCCTATGTGGAATATAAGAAAGAAAGAACAAAACAATGGCCACTCAACTCTGTCAGATATTAAATAAAGAGCTGAGACAAGTGACAGTCACCATCAGAAAAGGAGCCAAGAAGGGCTAAGAGGTATTTACATCAGAATCTTTATGCTAATTCTACAAACTGTAGGACATTAAATTTTGAGAGTTATCTGAGAGTAGTCCTCCTTCTAGTAAACAAAATACTTGCACTCCAATAAACATCATTTTTCCCAGTTGTGTGTCTTCTGAGCAAGTTATGGAATTTGTAGTGCTAAACCATTTTAATCGAAACAAAACTTTTGGCACTGTAATATAGTCTTTGATCCTTGGTCAATAAACATACAACTTTTCCAAGGGAAACATGTTACTGGATAAATGCTCCACATTGAATTGATCAAGCCCACTTGTAGAGAGTATGCCACCAATTAATTGACTACATGAATCACACATTTTACAACATATTGGATGATACATCTGTCCCCATGGCCACACCTTAAATAACTGCCATTTTAAGATTTTTTTGTAATGACTATTCTAAACTACAAAACTCTTTTTAGATTATGTTTTTATAGATTAATTATGAATACATTTTGTGTGCATGTCTCTTTCTTTAACAGACTTTTTTTTTAGGTTCACAGCAAAATTGAGCCTATGAGCCTATATTCTGACATTGTTACCACCCAAAGTCCATGTTTACATTAGGGCTTACTCTGGTGTTTTAGGTTTAATGGGTTTTGAAAAATGTATGATGGCGTGCAGTGTTATGCAGAATAATTTCATTGCCCTAAAAATCCTCTGTGCCCTGACACCCCCCCTCCCTCCCCCACCATTGTCTAGCACACAGTCATCACCACTGCTCTTCTTACTGTCTTCTTAGTTCTGACTCCAGATCCACAGTGTCATATCGTTGGAGTCACGTAATACGTAGCTTTCTCACACTGGCTTTTTTTTTCACTTAGTAAGATGCACTTAAGATTCTTCCATGTCTTTTCATAACTTGATGTCTTATTTTCTTTTATCACTGAGTAACATTCTATTGTCTGGATGTACCGCTTTATTTGTCAATTCACTTCCTGAAGGATGCCTTGGTTGCTTCCAACTTCTGGCAATTATACATAAACTTCTATAAACATCTATGTGCAGATTTTTGTGTGGAAATTAGTTTCCAGCTCATTGGGGTAAATACCAAGGAGTGCAATTACTGGATCGTGTACTCAGGGTATGTTTTGTTTTGCAAGAACTACCCAGCTATCTTCCAAGTGGCTATACCATTTTGCATCTCCACCAAAAATGGATGAGAGTCCGTGTTGCTCTACATCCTTGTCAACACTTTGTGTTGTCACTGTTTTGGACTTTAGCCATTTTAATAACGTGCAGTGGTATCTCACTGCTGGTGTTTGCATTTCCCTGATGACAGATGATGCTGAGCAGGTTTTCATATGCTCACTTGCCATTTATGTATCTTTAGTGAAGTGTCTACTCAGACCTTTGTTCGTTTTTTAATGAAGTTGTTTGTTCGCTTATTGTTGATTTTGAAGAGTTCTTTGTATATTTTGAATAGCAGTCTTTATGGGGTATGTTTATTGCAATCTTTTCTTCTAGTCTGTGACTTACCTTCTAATTCTATTGAGTGCACATATATATTTTTGTTTTCCTCTTTATGTTATATAGCTTACATTATTGCAATGTCTTTCTCTTTTCATTATAATGATTGTTTAAGGTTGATAATAATCTTTTAATTAATGTTGACCTTTAGAGGCATTTGATCGAAAGAACTTCTTGAGAAGTTTAGATATCCCTTAATATAACAGCAATGTAACTATCTCCCATGTGGAAGAATAAAGCAGGATAGCTGTGAAAGCCATTGAAGTTCAGGAAGTCAAAGAAGTGTGAGACTAGGCTGTCCAGTGAGTCAGACAAATGGATATTGGACATACTCAGAATTATGACAGGTCTTGAGATCAGGGTGGAGCCTGACAAATATGCAGGCATGATCAGGACATTGGGGAACGGTGTAACTGAGAAAGGGTTTACAAAGAGGGTACGTTTGCCTTGGCTCTCATAGAGGAATGAGAATTCTTTGTATAGAGAGATGTCAGAGTAGGTTTGCTTAGTAGAGGGAACAGTATGTGCAAAGATCATAGACAGGAAAAACATTCAAAGACTGATGAGCAGTTTTATACTTTAGAGCAGAGAGAGACAGTATAAGGTTGAGCCATGTTTTTATTGGCATAGCAGGTGTAAATTTAAGAATACAGCATTGTTGTTCTCTTAAAATGGCCAACACAACATTGCCTCAAGGGAACTAAACTCATCAATTTAACAAAGTGTCTAAACTTCAAAATCCGTAATATGTTATTCATTCTAATTCATAATAATGAATACAGTTCCAGTGTTCTTTACATGAAAGTCAATTAGTTGTCCTGCCCCATTGTTATTAAAAAATCTGCATTTGATAGTGAAAAAGGAGGAAAGTCATACAAATTGCAGACAAATCAGAAGTTTAAAGAGCATCTAATATACCTACCTTTTGTAAATTTTGGTAAAACCTCTCCACCATATTTTATTTTATTTTAAGTCACAAAATTAAGGAACACTGTGTGATTGTCACTTGATGTGCCTAGCCAAAACTTTTACAGCCTTTTTTTTTGGGCCATGCTAAAAAAAGATGATCCCAATTATATAAGACAGTAGTGTGTAGAGTGAAATTTCCGGCCTTCTATATTTCAGGCTTGCTGTGCTCCTGCAGACAGTACAAAATGTCCTCTGTAGATGGTATTCACAGCCTGGAGTCCGCAAACAGCCTCAGAAAATTAAATTCCAGGGTCATGGTGTGATATTTGACTGGAAGGGAAAATAACTGCAATGTGGTAACAAATCTGAAGTGACAGAAGTAATGTATCTTCACTTCAAATTCAACACACTTAACATGGCCATCAATTAGTGTGAAGGAGAGGGCGGCAGATCATAATAATGTCATAATAATAAGAAGACAGTGATATTGGTTACAGATAGTTAACGGTGATAGATTCTAAATGACTTCATTCCATGCATTAAATGAGCACCTATGAGGCAGAAAGATTACTTGTACTTTTTTTGGATGGAAGAATGAAAAGGAAAGGAAAAGAATTAATGAAGTATAATTTTTGCCCCTCATGAATTTGCTGGGTAGTGAAAAGTTCCAGGAACTGGTGTTTGATCATGGCGCAGCCTTTGTCCAAGCCAATATCACATCGAGTAGAGAACAGGGAAAGGAAGACAGGAGTGCCTGCTGATTAGGGAAATTAGATTTCAGAATTATTTGAACAAATCGGAGATACAGCTAAACACTGCTGAAATAACAGAGAAGTAAATTTATCTACAAATAAACTGCTCTTGCAGTAAACTAAGAGATATTGTTTTATGTAAACATGATTAAAATTTACATGATTATGGCAAATCAAATAGCAAGCCAACTGACCCGAAGAATTAGGTCAGATTTAAAATAACACTAATGACAACATAAGATGAAGAACAACAGTAAAAGCTGCTGCTCACTGAATATTTGTGCTGGGGCTAGCCACCATGTGAGGTGATTTACATACATCACTCTTTTGAGTCTGAAAACTGCCTGTGAGTTGGTGCTGGTGTTATCACCATTTCACCAGCGGTGAAAACTAAGGCTTGGTGTGATCTGGTAACTCTCCCAAGTTTACAGGCTATTAAGTTAGTGAGACAAAGATTTAAGTATGACCCCAGGGTTTGTGTTAAATATCTAAAGTTTCTAAATGATCAGCTGAGACCTGTTTTTTTTTTTAGTAGTAAGGAGTCTCTAGTAACATGATGATAATATCATGCTGTGCCACAGACAAAAGAGTAGGACACCATGGGTTTTGTTTTCTCTATGGAAGAAATCATACTTGGTCCCAAGACAGTAATTCTTTACAGTGGCCCATGACATCTTAAGGGGAAGAAGTAAATTTAATGGGGCTGATGGAGACAAGCTTTTCTTTAGGTGAATAACTAAAAGGGACATGGCTTTTTTAAAAAAGATTTTATTTATTTATTTTTAGAGAGGGAAGGGAGGGAGAAAGAGAGAGAGAGAGAAACATCAATGTGAGGTTGCTGGGGGTCATGGACTGCAACCCAGGCATGTGCCCTGATTGGGAATCGAACCTGCGACACTTTGGTTTGCAGCCCATGCTCAATCCACTGAGCTATGCCAGCCAGGGCTGGGACATGGCTTTAAAAAATAAATGGTGGCACACTCTTATTCTGGATCTTTCTTGCGAGGAAGAAGCTATTTACAAGCGTTATTTTGCCTATCGGGATTCTGTTGATTTGGAGAATCTTGGCTTCTCCTTGCTGTTGTATGGAGTCTACAGAGGGTAAATGACTCTGAACTTTGGCATTTGGGAACTAAAAGTGAGGTCATCCGAGCTATCTACTGTGACCTCCCTGCCACTCCAAGTTCTCTGGGAGGGCATAGTGTCCTGATGCCAGGGGAGGTGACACTTCCTCGCATCACTTGTTCAAGAGAACCACCGTGTAGAGTCAAGTCAGTCATGGAAAAGTACCAATAAGGTCCAATTTGTGCAGAGGAATTCTGTACTGAGAGCTCTTGCTTCCTCGTAAGACACTTCTACCCTAGGAACGATTTCACTGTTGCTTCACTGCTGGGACCCCCCTTGCTGGATCTCAAAGTCCAGAGAATATTCTTGCTGCCCCAGATTTTCCTGGGATCAGCCCAGTTCTCATACAGCTCCCTGGATATTGTCTTCTACAGCTCCAAACAAGCTGGCCTGGCCAGGACACAAAGGAGCCTGGACAGTCTCCAGAAGGTCTCCAATCACTCTCTGGAGACAACTATGATTACAATTTCAGCAACAACATGGTGTTCTAAAATGCTCGAATTAGATTTAAGCCCCCCCCCCCCCAGCGCTAACATTCTATGGATAAATAGAGTTTGTGGGCAGGTCTAGGAACACACACATCCCATTTCTCTGGACAAATGCATTACAAACCCAAACAGACTCAGTAATTGGAGGTCTGGAACACAATTCATTAAAACTGGGAACAAAGTGGGAGAGAAAGATATTGTGTCCTTATTGGCAGAGCCCAGAGTCACTTGGCTGCTGAGATACACATAGCACCTTAGAGGAAAACTTCAGTTTTCTTCCACTGTTTTCGTCAGAGATCTGCGTACTCCAATCCAAGCAAACAGTTTGTGAAGTTGTTCCCCCCCACCCCAGGTTTGTTCAGGTATAAATGACAAATAAAAGTGTAATATATTTAGCTGTACAAAGTGATGATTGGAGATAAACATAATTCCTCCCATCAAGTTAATGAACATGTCCATCACCTCACAAATTTATCTTTTTTTTTTTGGTGAGAACATCTGAGTTCTATTCTCAGCAAATTATGCAATAACAATGCTATGGACTATAGTCATCATGTTCTACTTTCGATCCTCAGAACTTACTCGTCTGATAACTGACAGTTGTATGTTCTTACCAACCCCTCTCCCTATTTCCCCCACCCTCCAAGTCCCTGGCAATCACTTTTCTACTCTTCGTTTCTATGAGTTCAACTTTTTTTTTTTAAGATTCCACATATAGGTGATACCATGGGTTACTTGTCTTTCTCAGTCTGCCTTATTTCTTGTAGCACAATGCCCTCCAGTTCTTTACGTGTTGTCACAAATGACAGTGCCTCCTTCTTTTTAAATGCTGAATCATATTCCTTTGTCAAGTTTTCAAAGATGTACTGGTGATGGGGTGTACTAAGGGCAGGCTCACGCAGCCTGTTCTCTTGTTGGTGCCGGGGCGGACTCCGCACCCCATCCTTCCTTCTCCTTCCTCTAGAAGCAACAGACACACCCCTGCTGCCCCTGATCACTGCCTGTGCTCCAACGTCCCCCTCTATCCCCCTTTCTCACCCACAGCTAGGACTGCCAGTGACTCTTCTATTTTTAACAAGTGTGCATCCCTCCATAAAATAAATTCTTATAGGGCCTGCCAAGAGAATGGCATTTTATCTATTTTGTTACATGAATGACCAAGCCATATCTAAGTTTTTCAAAGAGTCATTAATGTTTCCCATAGGATTCTAGTTTCTAGGATACGGTATGTTTTGCGGTCATCATTAGTCAAGTTGGTGTGCGTAGCTAGAAAAACATCAATGTTGAGAAGCCAAATGATTTTCTCTTCCTCGAAAAATTGTCAACCTAATTCTATAGCCCTTATCAAGCACTTAAAGACAATTGCACTTAAAACTTTGTCATTATTAAGCCACTTTATTGACATTTTGGGAAAAGTGAAGGTAGGAATCCTTTTAGATATTCTTTGCATATTAGTAAACAACTATTAGTAAGGGCTTGGCTGTCTTTTCCTTTTAACCAGAGTGCACAAATTTCCTGTCAGTCTTTCCCTCCTAGTTACCACTTTCCAAAACTTTAATTGTTCCTCATGTCCCTCTTTTAACCTTTCTGCATTTAACATTAATTGTACTTAATTATGATTAAATAGCAAAAACATATACAACTATTTTGCATATTTTACTGCTTGTAATATCCCATACATATACATGTTCTAATTTGATATATGAACTTTAAGTGTTTTCCAAGCTAACATTTTGGTTATTTCCTTTAAACAACACAATTCCTGCTTTGCTAGAATTTCAGGGTATTTTCTATTTTTGTTTTTAATTTTACTGTTCCCTAAGGCTTTCTTAATTCTGTTTTTCTTGGGTAGAGATTTAGCCTCTGAATATTTAAGCCATGACTAATATATGCTCACATAGCACTTGTTAAATGAGTTGTTTTTTTAAAAATAAAACATTTGATTAATAGGTTAAAAAAAACATTTGTAATACATCAGTCCACAGCATAGTATCTAGAATTTTCTTAGTGAAATTGAATTCTAGAAATGATCTCTTTTCATATTTATTATTTAATTTATCACATTGTGGATCTCAAGGGTTGGTGGTAATAGCCAATGAAATGCAAGGCTCAAGGAAGAAGGTAAATGTTATTTGAATGCATTTGCTAGTTTTTCACTTTACATAAAATATTTTATTCTTCTCCCAGCTGTCACAATATAAGTAATTCCAAGCCAGAGATGAAGAAGTTGGGGTTTACACACACTCAAAAGTTTGGCCAAGGTCATATTAGTAAGTATTAATGCTACTTTCCCCTCCTCAGCAGTTAGATTTTTTTATTTTTGCAGAGACCATGAATTCAGAGAATGTAATTTGTTTTATTTTATTTCTGTATTCAGACCTACATTTTTAGAAGAACAATGTGCCAAATGTTGTCAAAGAGTCTTCATACAAAACCAGCTCTACAGTAAGTCTTTCTGTCCTTTTTGCTTGATCACTCTTGCAGTAGTGATAATGGCCACAATATGTTGTATTGTGCTTATCTCACAGCTTGGACACGGCTTCCATCAAGAAGGGGGGTCTGCATTCTCTCCACTGAATCTGGTTGTCAGCGGTGGTAACACTTTGTGACTTCTGATGTTAAATCCCAAAAGTGATTTTGTTCTGGTCTCATTCTCTTGGGACTCTTGCTCACTCTAGTCACCATACTTTCAGGAAGCCCAACCAGCTCTAAGAGATATCTGTATGTGGACAATGCAAAACTCAGTCATCAGCCATGCGTGACTTAATTCCCAGCCAATAGCCAGCACAAGTTTGCCAGCCATGTGAATGAGTCATCCTGGAAGTGATCCTGTTATAAAGTGCTGTGTTAAGGAAGGTACAGTGTCTGTACTAATTTCTTAGGTATGCCACACACAGGTCCAAATACTAGATGATACCACACAACAGACATATATTGTCTCAGACTTCTAGAGGCTGAAATTCCAAAATCAAGGTGTTGGCAGGGCTGGGCTTTCCCTGAAATCTATAGGGGAGAATCTTTCCTCACCTTGTCCTAGCTTGGGGGGATTGCCATCAAAACCTGGCATTCTTTGCCTTGTAGCTGCATTACTCCAGTCGTTGACCATGTGGTCACATGGTGCTCCTCTTCTCATAATGACACCAGCCCTATTTGACTTGGGCCCACTCTAATGATCTCAACTTAACTCGACTACCTCCACAAAGACTGTATTCTAAAAAGGTCACATTCACAGTACCAGGGGCTAGGACTTCAACACATAGTTTTAGAGGATAGATTCAGTCCATAACAGTATCCCCAGGAGACTGACAAACTGCACTTTGATACTGGCTCTGTCCCTGACATGTTCATTATCTAGGCAAGTCAAATTACCTCTTAGAACTTCAGTTTTTACTTCTATAAAATCAGAGCAATAACTTTTTCTGGCCATATGACAGGGAACGATGTGACTGTTTAAAGAGTTGACACATAGACACATGATCTCAAAAGCACTCCCATATGTACACTTTTAGTGACTCTCTCATAACAGGTGCTTCACCAAATGATAACTTTTTTCCTTTTATCCTAATGAAAACATGAAGTGCTTAATCTCTAAAGGATATAAAAAGCTCACGAACACTAGCTACAAAGGCAGGATCTGCGATGAGAACATGAGAAACAACATAGCTTTATTTCATTTTGATGGAGTCTGAGAAAATGAACTAACTTAGTCAACACAATCTACTCAGTCCACATGAGGAAAAGAAAAACACAAGGAGAATGTTTTAGGAGTTTATTTTAAGATTTACGATTTAGTTTTTCACTGTGACAGTCACTTTGTTTCCATAACATCCTATTCAAAAACTTTCTGGTGACCCGAATCAGTCATTTTCTCTTACAGCCCCTGTTTTCCATCCTGCTCTTAATTTCCAACTGCTCCTTGTGCTCACTGTTGATTGCCATCTGTGATAACTTGGGCAGGCATGCAACACGTTTCCAAACAAAGGGGATGGGTGGTTTGGCATTTGAGGAAGGACTAAAAAGAGACACGTCAGCCTGGAACCATGCTGGGAGGATGTGTTCTCAACAGCTTAAATGGACTGTGAATGACAAAGACAATCTTGGAAAAGAAGAACCAACTTGAATGACTCATACTTTCTGGTTTTAAACTTATTACAAAGCTCCTATAATCAAGACGGTATGGTACCGGCATAATGATAGATGTACAGAGAAGTGGAATAGAATTGAAAGTCCAGGAATAACCTCTTACACTGCAGGCAAGCTTATTTTCAACAAAGGTGCTAAGATAATTCAATAGGAGAAAGAATAGACTTTTAAGCAAATGGTACTGGGACAATGGAATATCCACATGCAAAAGAGTGAAATTGGACTCTACCTTACACCATCCATAAAAATGAACTAAAAATGTATCATATGCCTAAATGTAAGAGACACATCTATAAAACTTTTAGAAGAAAACATAGGAGTAAACCTTAGTGATCATGAGTTAGACAACGGTTTTTCTGATGTCACACTAAAAAGAGATAAAAGGACAAAGGTAGATAAATAAGACCACACAAAAATTAAAAAATTTGTACTGCCAATAATATGATCAAGAAAATGCAAATACAACCCACAAAATGGGAGAAGATATTTGCAAATCATGTATCTGATGAGAAACTTGTATCCAGAATATATAAAGAACTCTGACAACTCAATAATATAAGGATAAACAGCCCATCTGACAACTCAATAATACAAAGATGAATAGACCAGTTGAAATGTAGGCAAAGAATTTGAATAGACATTTATCCTGAGAAGATATACAAATGACCAATGAGCGCATGAAAAGATGCTTAACACTGTGAGTAAGTAGAGAACTGTCCATCAAAACTGCAATGAGATACCACTTCACACTCATTAGGGAGGCTATAATACAAAGAACAGGTAAGCAAACTTAGTGAGAGGAGGACAGTGGAAATGTCTCTGAGCCCTGACAAACAAGGATGATTTCATCAGACTGAAGGATTTTAGATTGGAGAGACATGAGTGGAAACAGACAAAAGTTCCAGTCAGCCTATTGAGGTCAATACAAACGCCCAGAGTATGAGTCACCAATCAGACAGCCTCTGCATGCCCTGCGGCCACATGAGATGCCCTGTTGCAAATGAGAGAAACCATAGCATTCACACCTAGCTAATGGAGAGGAGGCTGGCCTTGCAGCGGACCACAAAGGAGCCCATCATGTGGCTAATGACCAGGCACCTGCAGCAGGACCTGGCTGCTGGAAGATCGGATGCAGTCAGGCCACACTTGAATGGAGAGCTCTCTCGGGCCACTAAATGTGCCGGATGGTCACCTTCGACAGTCTGGGGCCATGAGTTGCCTGAAGCTCAACTGTTTTGCTCTTCCTAGGACCCTAGGGATGATGTCAAAGGTGGAAAGTAGGCAAAACCATCCAGGCAAGCTGACTAGCTCGTTCACTGACTGATCTTGAAGCTGCACATGCCAGCTGGGGCCTGTCCAACCCTGGGAGACGTCTCTGCCTTATGCCACTCCAGCTTCCAGTGGTGACAGACCTACAGCGAGACAAAGACCAGGAGGACAGGACCACCCCGGGCTTCATTAACCTGGATACCAGAGAGAATTAGCTCTGCACTGATCTGATCACTGGAAGGCTGAGTTGGGGTGAGTTGGGGTTACGTGGGCTGCATTGAGGAGGTCCTGCTGCAACATCCAGATTAAAGAGGCCAACCATTCCTGTGGGAAGAGGTGGCCTGGTCCTAGCCTATGACTTAAGGCACCTGCCCACCTTGATCCACAAAACTCGGCTATTGTGAAAGCTGCTGCTCCTCTTGCCCTGCGCTGGCTGAGGTTCTGTGTGATCTAGGTGAGGCCTTCTGACTCCAGTGCCCCAATGGCTTCGTCTTTATCTTCAGCCGGAATGTGAAAGTCGAACTGATTCTTGTTTAGCTGGGCTGTGAGGTCACCGATGCGATCCTCTGTTCCTTCCAGCTTCCCGTGGACACGTGAGAGCAAGCCCTGCTTGAGGCTAGACTTAAGAGGGGAAAGTGGTCTTGTGCTAATTAAGCCTCAGCATCCTCTCTGGGTGACATCTATTCCTGAGACGTGAGGAAGAGCTGCTTTTCCATTGCTGCTCCTGGACAGCAAGCTGACATGGTCCCATGGCAATATCTGCAAGGGTAGGAGTCTGGCTGATTCCACCTCATCTCTGTGGATGAGCCTCTGCAGCCAGGACTCGCCACGCATAGGTTCTATCGGGGCTAGTGGAGCAGCAGCAGGATTTGCTAGCGAGGCAACTGGAAGGGGCACAGAGGGAGGAAGTCGTCCGCCTTCCAACCAGTGATGTCAGCCAGGCCCCCTGCTCAGCGAGTCCCTGACATCAGCCTCCGCTCCAGGGGCTGGCGTGGGGACCTGGTGCGGTGGCTGCATGAACAGTGGGCCCCCTCAGGACTGCGCTCATCTGGCTCAGTTGTCCATCTCCTTATGCTAAGCTTCTGTCAGTTTGGAAAGCAGCAGACTTCTTTTCCGTCTTTGCTAGACACTCTTGTGTGGGGATGTTTTTAATGTGGGTTGAGGACTGAAAGGTTAGAGAATGAAGGGAACTCTCTAGGTCCCTGTTTGTTTATTTTTTAATGTGTTTTATTGATTATGCTATTACAGTTCACCCATTTTACCCCTTTATTCCCCTCTGCCCTGTACCCCTCTCACACTCGCATCCCCCAATTTTAATTTGCTTGAATCGTACATATAAGTTCTTTGGCTTCTCTATTTCCTATGCTATTCTTAATGTCCCCCTGTCTATTTTGTGCTGACCATCTATGCTTCTTATTTCCTGTACCTTCTCCCCCATTCTTCCTGCTCCCCCTGCCCACTGATAACTCCCCCCGCCCCATGATCTCCATTTCTGTGAGTCTGTTCCTGTTCTGGTTGTTTGCTTAGTTTGTTTTTGCTTCTGATTTTTTAAGTTTGGTTGTTGATAGTTTGAGTTTGTTGTCATTTTACTGTTCATAGTTTTTTATCTTATTTTTCTTAGATAAGTCCCTCTAACATTTCATATAATAAGGGCTTGGTAATGATGAACTCCTTTAACTTGACCTTATCTGGGAAGCACTGTATCTGCCCTTCCATTCTAAATGACAGCTTTGCTGGGTAGAGCAATCTTGGATGTAGGTCCTTGCCTTCCATGACTTTGAATATTTCTTTCCAGCCCCTTCTTACCTTCCAGGTTTCTTTTGAGAAATCAGCTGATAATCTAATGGGAACTCCTTTGTTGGTAACTGTCTCCTTTTCTCTTGCTGCTTTTGAGACTCTCTCCCTATCTTTCCCCTTGGGTGATGTAATTATGATGTGCCTTGGTGTGTGCTTCTTTGGGACTCTCTGAGCTTCCTGGACTTCCTGGAAGTCTATTTCCTTTGCCAAATTAGGGAAGTCATCCTTCATTATTTTTTCAAATGAGTTTTCAATTTCTTGCTTTTCCTCTTCTCCTTCTGGGACCCTTAAGATTTTGGATGTTGGAATGTTTAAAGTTGTTCCATAGGTTCCTAAGCCTCTCCTCCTTTTTTTGAATTCTTGTTTCTTCATTCTGTTCTGGTTGAATGTTTATTTCTTCCTTCTGGTCCAAATCATTGATCTGAGTCCTGGTTTCCTTCCAATCACTCTTGGTTCCCTGTACATTTTCCTAATTTCACTTTTTATAGCCTTCAATTTTCCCTTTATTTTGTGACCACACTCAACCATGTTTGTGAGCATCCTGATTACCAGTGTTTTGAACTCTGCATCTGCTAAGTGGGCGATCTCTTCATCACTTAGTTGTATTTTTTCTGGAGCTTTCATCTGTTCTTTAATTTTTTTTTCACTCAGACCCAAAGTCTCAACACTCACTAAGTGAACTACTATTGATGAAAAATATGTTCTTTCATTTGGGCTGTACATATATAAAAAATATATATATAAGGCCTGGCTGGCGTAGCTCAGTGGATTGAGCGTGGGCTGGGAACCAAAGTGTCCCAGGTTCAATTCCCAGCCAGGGTACATTCCTGGGTTGCAGGCCATAACCCCCAGCAACCACACATTGTTGTTTCTCTTTCTCTCTCTCTCTCTCTCCCTCCTCTCCCTCTCTAAAAATAAATAAATAAAATATTTAAAAAAAAATATATATATATATATTTTTTTGTCTCAGCATGCCTATTAGGTAGTAAAAGGTGGAGCCTTAGGTAACTGCCAGAGTGGGGCAACCTACAAAGCTGAATTTTGTGTGTGTTGGGGGGGGGGTCTGAGAGGAAACAATGCTGCTTGCTGGGCTCTTGGCCAGGTTTCAGTCACTTCCTCCTCTACCCACAAGCAAATTGGGTTCTTCTGGTGCTGTTTCCCGGGTGGGAGGGTTTGTGTACATTCTAGGACCCTGTGAGCCTCTCCAATGAGCTCTCCTGTGAGGCTGGGAGTTTCTCCCACCACCACAACCCCCGCAGGTGTTTTCAGTCGGAGGTTTGAAAACTGAAGCTTTATTTCCCTGCACTGGAGCCCTGGGTTGTGCAGCCTGTCTTGCCCCCCAGTTGTTCCTCCCAGTTTACCTGCATGCCAGTGTGGGACCACAAGTCCTTCAGCTGCCGCCTTGCTACGAGTCCCCTCTACCCCGACTGCCCGTCTCTGCCCCACCTGCAGGTCTGGATGAATGCTTCTTCTGGTTGTTGTTTGTTTTTGAATTTCTCGTTGTCCTTTTGCTTGTGCGAGGAGACACAGTGTATTTACCTATGCCGCCATCTTGGCTGGTGGGTCCCCATTTAGGTGTGTTTATTTTTATATTTAATATCGAATAAGTTTCATATTCTTTCAAGTTCCAGGCCTATTTTATTTCTTGTTGACATTCTTTATAATCACCTTTTGGAGGTAGATGATTTTTCTTTTGCCTTTCATTAGATTCTAAGGGGGGGGCGGTATGTGAAGAACACTGTGCAGGGCAGGCCAGACAGGGCGGGAAGACGCGACCCCTAGTGATGGAGTGTCCCAGGTGTGGGCCGCATGCCCCATGGGACCCCGGGACCCCGGCAGGCTCACACCCACCTCGCCCCCTAGTGGCTGGGTGGCGGGACAGGGATATGATTCCGGATGCCCTTGCGTTCTTGCTTGCAAACATGAGTTCTTTCCACGATTACCTTTTCAAAAGGCTTTTAAAGTAACCTCTGGTGACAAGGACTTCCCAGGGGCTTCCATTTTCATCTCCGGTGTGTTGTTCAGACCACACCACACGTGCACTCTGCTGCCAAGCCCTGCGCCCCTGAGCTCAGTCTGAGCGCTGGCGCTGGCGAACGGGCAGGGCAGAGCAGGGACTGTCACCGTTTCACAGACGGTGCAAGGGGCTCACGCCGCCAGCGGCTTTGGTCAGTCACCTGGGCTTGGGCCCGTCCTCCCCTCTTGGGTCTAGGTTCGGTGGTTCTTGCTCTTCAAGGACTTTTTTTTTTTTATCAACAAAAAGCAGCATACCAGCAAATTCTGATTCTTCAAAATGTTTGACGCTAGACGAGGTTCCTTAGAAATCGAGTATGGAGAATAGAAACCCGAAGGAAATTCGCGGAGAGAATGAAAGAGCCCGTGGGACCAGAGAGGCTCTTGAGGTCTGTGCGAGGGGACTTGGCTGGCGGCCTCCTCAGGGCACCGTCCCCGGGCGGGGAGGGCTGGTGCCTTCCGTGGCCGCCGCGGACGGGTCGCTCTTCTGTCCCACTCAAGATCCAGATGGCGCCGCGGGCAAACTGCCATTTCCCTCTCTACACACGTGGAATCCTCCTTCATTTACTTAGGTCTTTAGTTTCTCTCAGCCGTATTTCCATGGTTTTCAGTGGAAAAGGCCTGAAACACATTCTGTTAAACTTATTACTGTATTAGTTTTTTTTCACGTTATTTTACACGTGTTGTTTATTCATTTATTTTCTAACGGCGGCCAGCATATTGAAGCAGTTGATGTTTGTATATTTATTGTGTCTTGTATCTAACAAGAATGTTGAAGGCTCTAACCAACGTTTTGCTCTACGTGCAAACTAACAGGTCTCGTGGATGCTGGTGGAAGGCAAGAGAATTCTGGGTCAGAGACCAAGGACAGCTCATTCCTCACAGTGTCAGCAGTAATCAGGGTGTAGCTGTTGCTCCAGCTCCCCGGGGCCCTGGTTCTTACTGGGCAACGTGAAGAGGACCAGGTGGGGCCTGAGCATGCAGTGGGGTGTGGTGCAGGCAGCGAGCCCAAACTTGAGGGACCTGATTCTATTACAATAAACAGTGAGCCTGCCTGAACTTTGGCCCTGAGGGACGCACTGTCTTTGTTGTTCTGAGTACTCAACAAAGCTATCTTTTGCTCTGGGGTTGGGGGGAAACACTACCACTATCATCCGTAGCTGCTTGTTACATTATGTGCGCGCGCACACACACGCATACATGCACATAAACACACATGCACATACATAGACATGTATGTACACACACATGCACATTCACATGCATATATGAATATACATACATACACACATATACATATAAATACACATACACACATACATATACATATTGAAAAGATAGCCTAGAACAAAGGCAGTCAGTGCCCCTCCTTACAAGATGGTCAGAAATCTTAGAGATTTAGGAAGAATCATTTCCTGACATTATCTTGCGAAATTGTTAAATTCACTTATTAGCCTAGTTTGGGAGGAAATTTTTAAGTACACAATTATATTGTCAGTGAATAAAGATAATTTTCCTTATTCCTTTTCAATATTTTTGTCTTATTTATTTTTCTTTTCTGATTGCATTTCCTAGAACCTCCAGCATAATGTTGAGTAAAAGTGATGAGACAGGACATTCTTATCTTGCTGTTAATCTTAACAGGATTGAGTTCCGTTTGTCACTCTTAGGTATATAACTGTTAGTACCAGACACAGAGTTTCCTTTCCATCCTAGTTTTCTGAGAGTCTTACCATAATGGGGATTCAATTTTGTCAGATTTTTAAAAAGATTTTATTTATTTATTTCCAGAGAGGGAAGGGGGGAGAGAGAGAGAGAGAGAGAGAGAGAAAGAGAGAGAGACATCAATGTGTGGTTACTGGGGGCCATGGCCTGCAACCCAGGCATGTGCCCTGACTGGGAATCGAACCTGCGATGCTTTGGTTCGTAGCCCATGCTCAATCCAGTGAGCTACGCCAGCTAGGGCTTTGTCGGATGTTTTTATCTGTACCTCTAGAGAAGATACAATTTTCTATTTTAATTATTAATATGGTAAATTACATTAGTTTTCATTAAATGTTAAATCAACTTTATATTCCTGCAGTAAACCCTATTTGGTAGTGATGCATCATTCTTCTACATATTGTTGGATTTTACTTAGTATTTTATTAAGAATTTTGCATATAGTTTTATGAAGGATATTATTCTATAACTTTCTTCTTTTGTAATGTATTGTTGATTTTGGTATGACGATAATACTGGCTTTACAAATGTTTCAAGAAGTACTCCTTCCTCAATTTTCTGAAAGTTTGTATCAATTTTTTTACATTTCTAAATGTTGGTAAAATTCACCTACAAAGCCAAAAAAAAAAAGATAGTCAGTACCAAGTGTTCACAAGGATGTGGAGAAGGTGAAACCTTCATAATGGCTAGAAGCAGTGTAGATGGTACACCTACTCTGGGAAATGGCTTGGCAGTTTCTCAAAATGTTAAACATAGAGTTGCCATGTGACTCAGGAACTCCACTTCTAGGGATAGACCCCAAAGAAGTGAAAACGTGTCAACACAAAAACTTGTGCATGAATGTCCACGACAGCATTAGTTACACTAACCTCACACAGGAAATCCAGTTGTCCACAACCAACAATGGATAAACACAAAGTTGTGTATCTGCACAATTGAATGGAACTTGGCAGTAAGTAGGAATTAAGTGCTGACAGTTGCTACAACGTGGATGAACCTTGAGAACATCATGTGAAGTGAAAGAAGCCAGTCACAAAGACCACGTAGTATATGATTCCACTTGTGTGTGTGTCCAGAATAGCCAAATGTACAGAGCCAGAGAGTAGATGCATGTTTGGTGAGGGCCAGTGGGGGTGACTGATGGGCCATGACCGCTAACAGGCAGAGGACTTCTTTTTAGGCTGAAGAAAATGTTCTAAAATTAGATTATGGCAATGGTTACACAACTCTGAATATACTAAAAATCCACATAATTGTACACCTTGAATAGCTGAATTATATGATATGTGAATTACGTCTCAGTAAAGCTGTTGCAATATGCTATAAAAAAAGAACAATAGCATATAGTTTTTATAGGATGATCAGAAAGCAGAATGTGAAGAAGTCATCTCTAAACTGAGTTCTGAAAAATGCCCGGGAAACAGCTGGATGAAGAGTGAGGGGAAGAAGCTGGCAGACTGTGACCACAATGTAGACGAAGCCTGGAGTGGAAAAGATCACTCGTAGTAAAGGCTGCATCAGACCCGCTGCCACCAGAGCCCCCATAATCCCTGCCTTGACGTGTATACTGTACAGCCTCCTTCTGTTGAATGAGGGGGAGACTCGTGACTTACTTCCAGCCACCGAAGTTAATTCGAGTTAGTCAACACCAGATTATCCTAGGGGGTCCAACGGGATGAGAGGCAAACTCGTAACATCGAGAGATTGCTCATCGAGAGAACCTGTCTACAGAGATTCTCTCTCCACTGCTGTCTCCTTTAAGTTTCCCTTGCCCCTCCGCTCTCACAGCAACGTTTCCTCATAACGCTTGGACTCACATGTCTTAGAGTGACATTCCCAAAGGTATGAGAGAGATCGTCCTTGGACTTCAACAATCCCTGTTTTATGGAGAAGGATTCTGAGTCCAGTGAGGCGACCCAAGCGTTTATACCCATTTCTTTTCTTTTTTCTTTTTACCTGTTGTCTAGATAGTTGTTATAAATTTTCATTCTGTATGCCAATCTTCCTAAAATTCTTTATTGTTAGTTCGTTAATTAATTACTTAAGATATTACAGGTTCTAGGCTCTGGAGCGAATGAGATAGAGATGCACTATCCAACACTCATGAAGTTTTTTTCACCCTCTGGTGCAGGAGACATGACAAATAGACAACAAAAATATGCTCGTGTCACTGTGTAAGAAAGAAATATGTTAGGCAATGCTCTGAAGAAAACCAATGCTAAGTATAGGAGTGTGGCAATCTAGGAGTCTGGGAAGTACTATTTTTTGATCTATGCCTCTTTGAAAAACATGCTGAGCAGACACACCATGAAGTGAGGGACCCAGGTAAGCAACGTACGGCAGTTACGACACACTAGCAGCAAGTGCAAAGGCCCGAAGCCAAGAAAATCTTTGTGCATTTGACAAAGGGCAAGGAGGTCCGTGTGGCTGGAGCAGAGCAAGTCAGAGAAGATTCAAAATGGCTGCATCCAGCCCCACCCTAATCTGCTCACACCTCGCCCCTCAAATTTCAACCAATAAAATTTAGACTCCTCGATCGTGTAAGGAAAGCTCCCTGCTGGCGATTTGCTTGGACTTCTTCCAACTTTACCTTTCTTAGCACAAGATGATACGTATTCTTCCTGTCACCCCAACTGGTCCATTCATAAGACCCCAAGTTAGTTTTCATGGCCCTGCTTCTAGAGTGTTCTCTCTCCTCTATGCAATCTCTGCTTAGTACAATTGGAAGGATCTTCAAGGTCTAGTTCAGATGTCTTCCAGGAATCCTGATCACCAGAGATGGGAGTTCTTGCTTGTCAGTGCCCTGTGTGAAGCTGTGTCTTCTTCACGCTGGATTGTGTGTGTGTGGCACGTGTGTATGAGAGAGACTTGTACCTTCTGTAACGCATGGCAAGCTCATGGAGACGTGCTCATCACACTGTGTACCTGGCACAGAGCTTTACAGAAAATAAATATGATTTAAAGGTGATTTGATTCAAGAATCACGTTACAGCTTTGAAAGAAAAATGATTGCAATGTTACATCCTTTTATTTCTATAAGATAAAATGAGAAAACAATATGAACATCCATTATAATTTATTTCTAGATTGTTAACTAGTTGTTAACCAATAAATACTTGTTACATAAATGAATGTCATAGAAATTTTAGGAAGAATTGATCTAGATGTTCTTCAAGTATGGTAAATTCTCACATCCTTAAACAAGAAACACTTTTGAATCACTTTTAATTTGGAAGGCTAGACCGTATAAGCTAATCCATCACTTAAGAGTCTCCTATTATAAATAATGAAACTATAAAAACTGTAGATGTCTTAAAATAATACATGTTTCTTTTAAAAGTTCCAGTGTTCTCAAAGGGTTTCATCAGTGTCAACAGGGAAATTGAACAGCTCATTGCAAACACACTGATGAAATTGAAATTGATTTTACCTCAAGGTTTGTACAAACTTATCTTTCAAGACCAGCTACAATTTTGATGGTTCAAAGTAACCCAAGCAACTTTTTCTCCACGTCATCTTTTTCTGTTTTTCTCATTCTTGTTCCTTTATACCTTCCTTCCAAATTGTGTTTTTTTGTTGTTTTGTTAAAAGTAGGTATACAAATTTAAAAAACCAAAGACTATAGAATAGATAACCAAACATATCATTCACATAAAAATATTATTAGCATTTTGGTGTAATGGTCTTTGATTTGTACCTGTGTGCTTCAGTCAATATTATTATTTCTAAAAACTATATTTCTGGTTACAGAAGAAATTCATGATCTTCCACTCAAGTGTTTCCATGAAATAATTTTACAAGCAATATTGAACACTTAGGTATGCTTCAATATTTGATAGAGACACGAATGCCCCAGAAATGACCCAGTAGAAAACATATAGCCAATTGTGGCAGACAACATATATTGAGGTTGGGTGAGTTCCTAGAGGCAAATTAAATGTTTATAAGAAAGGTTTTTTTTTCACCCTAGCTCATTGTTTCTTAATTGGACTATTATTACACTCATTTCTGAAACATTAAAAAAATAGTAATAATACCCAGCTGTGCCCTAAACCAATCTCTGAAACTTGGGGTGAAGCCAGGCCTTCTGTGGGGGTTAAAGGCTCCGAGGTGAATTTGAAGAGTGCGGGTCAAGAACGACTGAGTCTAATTCCAAAGTAATTTGCCCAGAATTCATATTATCAAGCTTTGGTAAACAAGCACCTTTTTTTTTACTTTGAGGGGAATGGAAGTTCACCTTAAAATAAGGAAGATGTGTATGTATAGAATTTATTATAATTTACAAGATCTCTTTTTCTGGGTGCCTCCCGTAACCAGACTTTCTCTGAGAATCAGATTTAATGCTGTTGGCTTGCTGCTTCTCCTTCTACCTGACGACTCACTTCATGATTACCTGGAAGGTCCAAAACTCCTGTAAACACAGAGGTCTGTGGAATGTTTATTCTAAGTGGGATGTTTTGATAATGCAGCATTTTGGATTGGCTGAATTCAAGTTCTAATAGGGGCTTCCTTTGGGAGAGACCACGATGCAAAAAGGAGAGGAAAATAGAAAAGACGAGGGGCGTCCACTGCCACTTGGAGTAGCTGAATGGGATTTTAATATGAATGATGCCTCAGATCTGCAGGGATAGAAAGGAATGACATTTTATTTTTCATTTCACCAGAGATATCAAAAGAAATGGAAATATGTCTATTTGCACAGACTTCAAAGCCTAAAAACCTAAAAGCATCCAGAAAAAGGTGGCTTTCATTGAAATGAAATCTAGGGAAAGCAATGTTTCCATGAGACATTGACAAATTACAGGCAAAAACGTCTTCAGGGCGCACTGATGCTTTTTAGTCTTTCTTGTATTTTTTTTTAAATCACACATAAAATAATTGTAGGATAATGGCTAAAAGGCAACTTTGAGCAGAATGGAAAACTTTTGTCTTTGACTTAATATTCCCTTGATTCTCTCACACCAAGAGTATTTGCATTTTGAATAGAATTTTAAAACAGTGTCATAAAAACAATAAAAATATGCTCACTGTTTTTAATAGTATACAAAACAAGCTAAGATACAGAAAATAAATCAATATAATTGGGTCTTTTTTCATCTAATTATTACCCTGTGGCTGTGTTTTATTAAGGCCAGTTTAAGAGTATTATGGAATACTTCTCACACAAAAATAGTTTAATGGTATTCTTTTTTGAATTTCAAAATGTTATAAAATATTGAAAAAATCTGATGCCATTCAGTTGCTGATGATAAGTGCCCTTTGTGTATTTTATTTTGAATTATTTGTGTTTATGTTCATAAAGAACCCACATTACTGTTATAGCATACTTTATTGTTATAAACATTCCTTGATTAAGACTTCAGCTATTTTAATACTAGGCAGACCTATAATTTCATGCAATAGTTATGTGAAGAAAGAACAATAACTTTAGACAATTATAGAGGTTTTCATTGTCTGGAAATTTGACAGTGTGTAGATCAAATGTTCAGATGATTATCCCAATAGTTTTAAAAGTTGAGGTCCCCTTTAGACATAAAGTTACATTCCTCCTTCTCCACAAACTAAACAATTTTTACTCAAAAGGGTTTGCTTTAGATATCAGATATAAGGTATGTGTGTAAGTTCTTACCATTCAGACAATTAAACGGTCCTCAAGCACCGGGCTCAAAAAATGACTTAGAACACCCACGAAAGTGGAAGAGGTGAATGAAAAGGTTCAAATTAGAAGAACATTGCAAATCATCACTGGGATCAGCCGGAGTTAGGGTTATTTTTTTCCTGGGAATGGTTTAGGACAAACAGGTAAGCAACGGTGGACGGGGTTTAAAATAGTTCTCCTCTTTCAATCAATCCTGAGGGCCCATCTGTATATCGGTTACAGAGTTTAGTTATGATCACGTGATTTTTTTTTGGTCATGACTTTTTTTTGTTCCAGTTCTCGTCTAGCTGGAGCTCAGAATTGGTACCAGCGAAAGTTTTGTGTTGGAGTTAGATACTGTGTTTATCTGCATCACGTAGGGCCGCAGGAAGAGGGACGCTATGGAAAAGCAGATCAGGCGAACCTAACTGCATTGGGTGGCGAGAGCCTTGGGAAGGGGAAGTCCTAGCTTACAGTTTGCCCCCTGCTCCTTGTGCCGCTGTGGCAAGCCGTGTCACCTCCCTGCGCCACTGTCCCCTCCCCCATCAGAGGGAGACAGCACCCCGCACCACTCGGACACACAGTACGGATTCCTTGAGGGCAGTGACCTTGTCGTCTTTAAACGTTTTTTCCAGGCACTGTTCACAGTGCTGGCCACTGGTACTACTTGAGAAAAATTGGTTTAATGTTTAATGAAACAGTTAGACGTGCTAGGTGTATACAGAATTAAAACTTATAAGAAATAATTATACCATGGGGTGATCAAGGAAGATACTAGGTGGGTTATGGAGACGGCTTTCACTTAAGTTTGGACGCCTGGATCTACTTGGAGGAGGCGGCGGATGGAGGCTGCAGAAATATCACGGCACTGGGGTCAGGAACCTTGGGGTCGCCGGAGTCGCCCGGGGTCCCGCAGAGTCACTGAGTCATGGAGTTGCAGAGGTGGAGGTGCAGAGGACCCGTCTCCTCGCCATTTCACGGTGAGGAAAGCAGCGCTCACTTGCCCGCAGTTCTAGAGCCCCTCGTACCGGTCCGCCTGGTCCTGCGGCTGCCCCGAGCTCTCCTTACCCAGCTTGGGTGAGAGTCCCTGACTCCACCAGCCCACGTCTTCTTCTCTACGAATTTAAATTAGGTGATCGCTGGAGTTTCTTAGCGTTAATGATTTTCAGGTGATTTAAAGGGGAAAAAATCTCTTTCTTTGTTGGCTTTTATTTTTTATTTCTACCTCTAGTAAATGAAAACAAGGCTAACTGGAACACATGAGTAAGTAAAAGATCAATCATGCTTGTCACTTTGCTGACACTTTCGGTTACTCTGAGCAAAACAAAGGAACAGAGAAACAACAACTACATCAACCCTATAACACATCGAAAATGAAAAGTAAGATGGTGTGATTTTTGAGTTCTTTGCCAAAGCGTTTGTGTGGCCTTTTCCCAGTCCGGCTCGCACGAGGCTTAATCCTGTTTCAAGGCAAATCCCAGCGTTGCTAGTGCATGTGGGGCATAGAGTTCTGGAATCACTCCACGGGACTTGAGCAAACTATTCTGCAAACTTTCGTGATATGGGGACAGGGAGACCGCCGTGACAGGAAGGCCCTTCTTGCCAAATGGGTTGCGTGAGGGAGAAAACACGATGCTGGGAAGCAGAATAAGCAATCTCAGAGAACTGCCTGAATTCCTTGGGAGAATGTGGAAAGCACCGCCATTGTTTCAGTCTGTGGTCATGACTAAGGGTGCTGCACATTTATTGTGCCTCAGAAAGTTCGGTGTTAAAACAGATGGAAAAGCCCTTAACAATCGAAAGTATTACATATTTCTCCTGTCTTTCTCTCATTTAAAAACATTTCCTTCAAAGAGATTTATTGGTTTCCAAGGTTCAAGTCCAACGTGTTCTTTGGCTGAGGCCCAGCTGTCTGAGGAATCTGGTTTGTTTGCAGGTGTACACTGAGTGAGGGGCAGGAGGCTCACTCCTTATTTCCTGGTTCCTCATGCATTCATTCATACAGTTGGCCAAACAATAAATGGAAGGCTGAGTCCAAATACCTAGGTCCTACTCACTGTTCAATCTTACTTAAAGACGTTGAACAAGGACGTCTCTGGGTTGGTTTTCTCACCTCTTCTGATTTTCCACTTAGGGGTCTCAAAATTCCTCTGGGTCCTTTAGGAAGCCGGGGAACTCTGAAAACATTATTGTCTTTTAAACAAAGCTTCACTGAAATCACTTATGTCTTCTTCAGCTAGGGCACATGGTCTGAATGATACTTCCTTTGCCTTTTAAGGCAATAAAAGCAGCTTAATGTGGCCCTGCACATGGTCTTGGGCTGAGCACATATTCTGATCTAAAGTCATGATGTGCCTTAAATTATTTTATGGAGAAATATAATTTGGTAGATATACTCTTGAAAGGCAAAAAGGTTTGGGAGGAAAAAAAGGAGATATTGTATTTTTTTGAAAGGTCAAATGTGTTTCCAGCTCCAGGATTCTAAGTCAGAGGTCAGTGAACTTTTTTTTTGCAAAGTAAGTGTTATAGTAAGTGTTTTAGGCTTTGTGGGCAAAATGACCTTTGTCCCAACTATTCAATTTTGCCATCATGTCATAAAAGCATCCACAGAAAACATATAAATGAACAGGTTTGTCTCTGTTCTAGTAAATCTATATTTACAATAACAGGCAGTGAGTCAAATCTGGCCACCAGACAACATATTCCCTTTCTTCGTGTTCACCAGAACTTCTCATTTATAGCAGCAACCAGGGCTGCGTGGGTTAAATAGTTGTGTGCCGGTCTTTTGCATTGGTTTGAGCTCTGAGGCTCAGGTCTGGCTAATGAGATACAAGCAGAAGCGCTGTGTACAATGTTCGGGAAATGTTCTGGAAGAGAGGTGGTGCATTGTTCTTACTCCTTCTCCCCACCTGCTGAAATGCACATGGCGGCTGCAGCCCCAGCAGCTGCGTTGGACTATGAAGAGAGAGCCACGTGGAGTTGCCGGATGGAGACCACCTGGGTCCCTGATGACTCTAGGAAGCTCAACTCTTCTTTATCAGGGAGAGAGAAATCAGTGCAGATTTTAAAGAATGTCATTGTATCAGATTGTATTGCCTTAGGACAGAAACATCAATTTTCCCTCAGAAAAGAGTCAGTTTCGGCTCCGCTTTAGAAATTTACATTCATCTAGACTTGGGAAAGTCCCAACATCTGCTCTGATTTGGAGAGTCCTGGGATTTCTGGTGCCTTTCTAAGCCATTTACAGATCAGGGGACTTTTCAGAAGTCAGCCCTGTGACTCAGGGTGGAGGCGGGTGGGAGAGGGGACCGTGGTGCGCTCCAACTTGTATCTCCCTGCATTAACTTAGTTCCTGGGACCTGCCAGGCCGGGTTGGCTCTGGATTAAAATAAATTCAAGTGCTAAGGCTTTTGCATCCTCCTTGGACTGGCATTTGCCCGGCTGAAGGGTTTTAAAAGGAAAAGGTCAAGCTTATTCCTCCCACAAGTTCTGTGAGGTTGCTTCCCAGTTTGCCTGATCTACTAGTTTTTCCTATTCTAATAGACCTCATTGTTGATGTGCACGTGTGGGCATGGTCTTCCCAAGGAATCTTCCAGTCCCTTGCTTCTTTGGTCCAATCAGAGCAGGTAGTAGGCGACCAAGGACCCCGTGTGGGTCATTATCCTGCCTTCCATTCCCACTGAGAGCGCACCAGCTGCTCTCCATTCACTCGGCAATTGTTTATTGAACATTCACCACAGTCAGTGCCTGGGATATAGGCATGAAATGGTAACCGATACAAAAAAAGTTTTCTCGATTCTCTCCTTTAAAATTTGTCTTTATCTTCTTGTGAGAAAAATGCCCCTTTGTCTCACTGATTTGAATTTCTGACTCATGTTTTCAGTTTCTCTTATTTTCTGGTGTGACTGCAGCCACGTGTTGTGGAAAAGCCCTGTTTATATGCAATTCAGAAATTCTGAAATTGTCTTTTCATTGTCATTCATCTGTAGTTTTGCCTTTATTTCTTTTCCTTTTATGCAGGGTTACTAAGTGTTTGTTTATGTAATTTTTCTTAATATATTTTAGTTTGCATGTAGTGTTTTTAGTTACTTCATTTTGTTATTTAACCCACTGTAGTTTTCCTTCAACCATGTAAATATAAATAATAACTTTATATAAATAGAAACCCCCAACACATCACTTCCTATTCATCACTCCTGATTTCTTAGCCTCATTCACAGACATCTCTTCTCCCAGCATCCCTTCCATTTCCCCCCAACCCCACAATGACATCACTGTCAATTCGTCTTATTAGGGAAAGTCAACTAAGCAAGAGAGTGGTGAATGGGTCATTCACAAAAGAGAAGACTTAGCTTTCCAGAATGCAAGAAGGGCCACTCAACATAGACTGTGCACGCAGCCATAACTCACAGTACAGTTATTTCCAGAATACAGAAGCAATGTAAGATCTAGTGGAGAGAGAAGACTTAGAGTGAGCCAGACCTAGATTCAAATCTATTGTCCACATACTTTATCAATTTCTCCCAACCTTTGCTGTTTCTCTAGTATTGATTGAGCCCCTCTTATGTCCCAGGAACGTTTAGAGATGCTAGGGGACTCGTGGTGTGCAAGACGAGCAAGTCACTACTCTCTCTGAGGCTGTGTTCTACGGGGGGTAGGCAGAAAATGACGCCATGCACCCAAAATTAGCAAGATGACTTTTGATAAGGTCTTCCAGGAATAAAACAGGGAGTGATTTGGGAGGATGAACATCAAGATTGGCCGTTCTAGATAATCTGGGGAGCCTCTATGAGTAGGTGTTATTTGAGCAGAAAGCAGAATAGCCTTCCACCGTGGTCATCCAGGGCACAGGCTCTAAGGAGAGCAAGCTGGTGGAGGGTTGAGAGAGCAGAAAACAGGTCAGGGCGGCTGCAGAGCAGTGGGGGGTGGAGAGAATGACAGAGAGAGGACAGCTGGAAGGTATAGACCCTTGAAGCCCATAGAAAGGAATCTGAATTTGAATCCAGGAATGGTGAAAGCTGTTAAGACACTTTAGTAGATAACTGATACCTTATATAATAAAAGATAATTCTGATGATCGTGTGAAAAACCAAATATAAAGGACTTGCATGTCGAAATGTGATATTAGACATTTCTGAAGTTCTGTTATAGAATGAGTCTATATTCTACATTAGCCAAGCTAAAGAAAGATGGACCTGTTCACAGAAATGGTGTTTTCTCATGTTAATTTAGTTTAAAAATAAAATTATATAAATATAATAATATAACGCATAACTCTTGAGTAGACAAGAGGCTTTAATAACCTAGAAATTAGAATGGAGTGGGAAGCACAGGCCAGGTGAGACCAGTTACTTGTAGCTCAGCGAGATTTTCAAAGCTGTTTCCAAACGGGAATGCCGTTTGCATGCATTGGAAGACTTGCCGTTGATTAATGCAAGAGCAGTGGCAAAGGACATGTGTCAGCTTCCAAGGAAATGGAAACAGTTTCTCTAATAAACAGGATGCGATAATACAATAGTAGTAAGAAGAAATTAAAGAAATGGTTTCGGTGTGTGTTTGATTTTTCAAAAGCAGGGGTTCGGGCTGGGAAACTGGAGTAATAGATGTCTCTGGGTGAAGACAGGTGTCCACCCTGTCCCAGTTAAGAAAATAGGACCGGGCAGCATTAAGAAGAGACTCTGAAACATTGTTTGCATCCTCGGGGCAGGAGGGAGAGACTGAAGACAAACACAATTTACTGAATGTCAGGTTATTTTAGACATGTGAGTGTCATGCATTTTTACTAGTTACTTAATAGCCCTGAGTGTCAGCTGCACAATTTTAAAACAATGTTGCCTCCTGAAACAGCTCATAGAACACTTTTAACTACCAGATGAGGTAAGGGTGTTCTAAAAATCATGTCATTTTATAGAACGTAGTATATCATTACTATTATGTATAGTAACAGTAATCATCTCCTTGGAAATAGGGGCCTACGATAACATAAAATTTGTTTTATGACATGCTATAACTATACATTTTTAGATGTAATTACTTGAAAATACTGCCCAGAGAATAGTAGATGGAAATAATAATAGCTTGTAGATATTGAGCGTTTTCTCTGTGCCAGTCACTGTGTTAAATACTTTTCATGATTGTATCATCACCTTCTCACAACACTGGCCATTGTCCTTCCGGATGTGGAAGCTGAAGCTTAGAGGAGTCACACAATTTGCCCAGGGTGAAGGTTAGCAAGCGGTGGCTCTTGAAATGAAACCAAGGTCAGTCTGACTCCAGAATTCAAGCCCTTAACCAAACTTCCCTACTGCTTTTCCAAGTTTAAATGTGAAGTTTGATTAAACGAATTGTGTAAAAATCTTGAGGTTAAAAATAATAATTGTTAGTTTGATATAACACGAATCCAGGCATGTTATTGCCTGTGGCAACAGCGCCTCGAGTCTGGTCCAGACCTGCATGAGCCTGGGCATTGGGGGGGCAGGCAGGCAAGGGCAGAGGATGTCCTGGGCCACACGGCTGTGTGGACGTTGCTGGCAAGGACCTTGCTTCCATTCGGGATGGTGGGTCCATCAGGCTTACTCCATTATTGAAAGTTATTAATTCAAGAGCTCATTCACTAGAAGCAGACTTCTGAAATGCAACAGTGATGGCTATGTCATGTACCAAGGTTATGACTACTGCAAAATCCGATTCGTTGTACTTGATGCCGGCAAAATAAATAAAAGTAAAAGAAAGAGGGAGAATTCGATTTGAGTGCTCTCAGCTTGATAACTTCCCTTTTCTGCCGTTTCCCAGGCATCCGAGGAGACAGCTCTCTCTCCCGGGCTTGTGGCCGTCTCCCGCTCAGTGGGCGGGGCCAGGACTGGCCCGCCTGTCTGGCTTCTCCACCCTGCAACTAGTCTTCGCTGAGTCTAGTTGTGAGAGGTTTACAGCTGTGAGTACGAAAAACACAGTTTATGCTGGCATTATTATGTATTAATTATTGTATTCTTGATGTGTAGTACAACTGTAAACCCACTTTTGCCTACCCCTGTATAAAAGAATCCTTTCTCAAGTCTCGCTGGTATTACTATGGGAGTGATTCACTGTAGCCCTAGAAGTGTCTGAAGGACATGGCAAGAGAATGAAATTCAACCCTGGCTTGGCCTCCTGCTCCTTTTGACCTGTTGTGACCGTTTATCCACAAAGAAAAACACATATGCCTTGCTTATGTCCAGCAGCGAAGAGTCCTATGAATGCCGTTTAAAAACCACTAGAAAAAGAATGTCCCAGAAGCTTTTTTCTTCTTTAAGATCTAAATAAAGTTCTGAGATAACTTATTTAACTTAGACCCCAATCGCCAGTTATTAACTGTTTTTAACGTTCCTTCCTGATTTGTATTCTTTCCTCACTTTGAATTCTAATTTCTCATGGGTTGCACTTAAATGCACATCATTAGTCCTCAGATACATCTTTATCAGCTCATTAGGCAGCGTTTCCAGTGTAAAATCAATGGCACATGATAACGCCAGAAAGATATAGATATCTTTCGTGAGTGTTACAAATTGTGAAAGTATATATACATAAAATGAAATGAAATTTACATGTAGCCTCCAAGTTTTCTCACATTTTTAATTCTAATTTTTAAGACTTATCCCATGTTTTACTTATTTAACTTTGTCATTACTTGGGGAATAAGGGCTTAATAAATCCAGAAAATAAATGTATTAACCACACACCATAATCTGCCTCTGGAAATACTGAAAGCTGGCCAATTCTAGAAGGGTTGCTGCTGCCAAATTTTCAAGGCCAAGGTACATTTTAGGATTTGAAAGCCAAATGTAAACATATGAACTGGATAGTGTTTATGGCCTCTCTGGGGTATAAACCGAACTGTAACATGAATAATGCAGTCAACAGTCCAACCTGGAAACTGAAGTTTGTGAAGGGTACTAACGGACCCTCTCTAGGAATCTCTGCCAGTCCCGCAGAGGAACTGCCGGCCTTAGTCTGATGGAACGGCTGTCCTTCCGCTATCGTCTCGCTGCCCCAAATGCGGTGGATGATGTTCTGACTTCATGTGGATGATAATGTTTTGACTCCTGGGTTGGAATACAAGATGGGCAACTTGGAGGAGAAGCTACTGACCTTCTACGGAACCCTTCAATATCACAGAGGAGGAAGACTGAGGCCCAGAATCCAAATAGGCAGGCTTCTGGTCCACAGCCCCTTGTGCTCTCTCCTGCTCGTCCCTGCCTCTGCCTTCAAAACACACAAGGTAGCCCTGGCTGGCGTAGCTCCGTGGATTGAGTGCAGACTGCGAACCAGTGTCGCAGGTTCGATTCCCAGTCAGGGCACATGCCTGGGTTGCAGGCCACGGCCCTCAGCAACCGCACATTGATGTTTCTCTCTCTCTCTTTCTCCCTCCCTTCCCTCTCTAAAAATAAATAAATACAATCTTTAAAAAACCACAAGGCTGAGAGAGTGTCTGATGCCTGCAATCACTAATTGCTTGCTTCCTACCCAGCGAAGATGTTTGCAATGGGTATATTAAAGAGTTGCACAGCTCTACTGCTTGTTTCTACCTGTGATGAAGAAATGCCCTTAAAGTAAGAGATCTTATTCAAAAGCTACGAGGGAGCCATATATGTACATATGTGTGTGTACACACACACACACACACACACACACGTTGTTATACAATAAGTTTTGAGAAAAGAAAAATCAACTTTTTAGGTGGTTCCCAAGACCACTCCACTCTGTGAGGATGAATTTTCTTACTTCACATTTGTTTCTCTACTTTGGCATTTACTTTACATTTTAATAGTATTAACCTTCTCTGACTGTTTTATGATATTTAATGATAAGACATGCCGTTTCACTCTTAAATAATTGATATGCAGATGTTTCTTGACTTACAGTCAAGAGTCGTATATTGAAAAAAATCCTACATTGAAAATGCTTTAGATACACCTAACTTGCTGAGCTCACAGCTCTGCCTAGCCCACTTTACATGCACTGAGAATGCCTGCATCGAACCCAGGAACACACTGTAGAGTGTCAGTCGTTCGCCCCGGTGATCACGTCCCTGCCTGGGAGCTGTGGCCTGCTGCCACCGCCCAGCATTACAGGGGAACATCAAGATTGTACCCCCATATCACTAGCCTAGGAAAAGGTCACAGTTCAAAATTCTATGGCTTGCACTAAGTGCTTATCACTCTCTCCGCATTGTAAATTTCAAAATCGTAAACCGAACCATTGTAAGTTGGGAATCATCTGTAACACGTGTTGGACTTAAGACTCTTGGAACTGAAGGATATTGTGGGAGTAAATAATAAAGTATAAAATAAATCCACCTAAGTATACTTCTCTATTTAATGTCATACCATTAGCAAATAATGACTTTCTGACTAAGAAATGTAAGTGCTCTTTAATGCAATATGACTCCCGGAGCATATTTCAAAATGCACTTCAGTCTGTACTCAGTACCAAATCAAAATCAAATGATTCCAGTGTCAAGATGTCCTCTGTTCGTATTCTATTTTGCAATTGGTGATTTCAAAGGGAGCAGTCTGTTTTTACTTAGAGCTGTTAGTGCTCTCTAAAGACAGATGGGAGAGGTCACTGGGCTTGGTCCAGTAGAGCACTGTCCAGGTAAATGCCTTCCCTGCTTATTTTTAAAAGGCAATTATTCTCTAAACTGTTTCCCTTTTCATTTTTTACTAAACAGAGTAACTACATGCTGCGTAGCAGCAGGAAAAGCCTACATATGTGAAGAAACGTTGTTCCTTGCATCAACTGATGTACAAAAACAGGAGCAGACGCAAAGCGGCAAAGGAGCACACTTCGTGCTGAGCACCCCTGCTCTGTATTTCTAAGCTTCTCCCCTATGTCCGTGGGAGCACCAGCCATCACAAGCCTCTCCTGGGACACAGGGCCACTTGGAGCCCCCTGGCCAAGACCGTCAGCTGTGGGCAGTGCCGCATGCTCTGAGTAAGGCCTCACTGGCCCTCTTCCCTTCCTCCTGCCTCCCAGCACGGATCCTCTTTATGGCCTGCTCTTTGCTGACTTTAAGCATAGCTTGCCCTGGATGGACTTCTTTTTCATAGAAAACAAAGTGCAACTGAAAACAGGGTTCTTTGTTTTCAAATTTCATGCGATCAGATGGTGCCTTGTGGAGGCAATGCCTTAATGGTGGAATTGTAAGCATCGTGGGAAGGAAGTAGGAGAGGGGACTTTAAAACACCAGGCTTTCACCCTGGCTGGTGTAACTCAGTGGATTGAGCGCGGGCTGCAAACCAAAGTGTCACAGGTTCGATTCCTAGTCAGGGCATATGCCTGGGTTGCAGGCCATGACCCCCAGCAACCGCACATTGATGTTTCTCTCTCTCTCTTTCTCTCTCCCTTCCCTCTCTAGAAATAAATAAATAAAATCTTTAAAAACAAAAACAAAAACAAAAAAACCCACCAGGCTTCCCTGTCACCGCTACTTAATTGGTAGGAGTCTCCATAGCAAGTGGATCCCTCTAATAATATGCGTCTGTCAGGCAGTTTGCCTTTTAATTCATTTGTTCACTCAACCAATATTTGCTGAATGCTGACAAGGGGACAAGCTCTGTCATCGGTGTTGGGGCAAAAACAGTGAACAAGATAGGCAAGGTCTTTGCCTTGCTGACATTTATAATCGGACAAAGTAAGAATAAATAAAAAACAAGGGTTGGCCAGGTGTGTTGGCTACACAATAGTGCCCCAAAGGCCTGCTATTTCATTGGCCACAGATACTTCTCTGCTTTGGGTCCGGCTCTTGCTGTCGTTCCCAGCCTCATGACAGTTGACGCAGAAATGGTAGAGACTGCATCCTTTGCTAAGGACTGACGTTTATTTTTTATTTGATTGGTGTGGTATGGGATTCATGAATGAGTAGAATTTCAGGCCAATATTTCAAAAAACGTGGTGGCTCTTCTGGTCACACTGTTCGCAAGTCTGACATGAATCTGAATGTCTGGGAAATGAACACGCAGAGCTATGGGAGATTAACGCACCATAGGCGGAGGTGTCCGACCTGAGGCCCGTGGGCCTCAGGGCCGCACGCAGCCCAGGAAGGCTATGAATGCAGACCAACACAGAATCGTAAATTTACTTAAAACATTATGAGATTTTTTTTGTGATGATGTGTTGCAATGTACGCAATGTGTCACCCACGACGACTCTTCTTCCAGTGTGGCCCAGTGGCACCAAAGGGTTGGATACCCCTGTTGTACAGGACAAGACTGAAAGCCAGCTCATCAAAAGAAGAGGTGTCAGAATATTTACTCAGAGCATGGCTAAATAGTTCAACAACCAAATTCAGGAAGAATTTTAATGACCTGGTAAGAATCATAATTCATTTGTTACTGGACGCTCCACATTGAAAAATACAGGCATTCATGGCCACATGCGCATGCGCGTGCGAGCACACACGCACACACACACACACACTTCTCAATGGCTCTGTGCTTTCCTTAAGGCTGGAACAGTGCTTCAGTGATAGGAATACTTTAAACATTGGGCTGTTTGAATTTTGTTTTCAAAAAAGGTCAAGATTCATACTGTCTGGATGGCTACATGCGAGGCACTGGCCACACACTAGAAACAAAGAACAGAAACAAGAGCAGTCCCGCCTCGGGCCCACGCACGTTTTTATTGTTTCACTCACACTCAGAGCATTCTCCGTGCTCTAGAAACTTCTATATGTGCTGTTCTATTGCAAAAGTCCTTTGAAACATCATTCAGAAATAAGAACATAGAAAATTTTGTCATCTCTTTCAACTTCAGTGTGCTGCAAGATTTCCTCAAGTTCAACTGAACATGGTTTTTGTTTCTCTATTCCAACCAACGAGCATCCATTCATTTTGTAATCACACACCCATATGTTATTTTAGAAACATTGACATTGAGAGATGAAAAGTAGATACTGTTGAAGAGAATTTTATGCAGTGCTCAGCATTTATTTAATATTTACAAAAATTAAAGTTAGGTAAAATTAATGTCTAAAATGTTTTTAGTGATTATACAGATCATGAAGTGCTTATTTAGTTATACACATAACGTTATGTGTCTCTTCACATTTATATCCTTAGTAAAATGATGAAGTTTTTAAACAGCATATCAGATGACAAAACCATGAGAAAACGCACTGAGAAATCATAGGAGAACACTTGGAACAGGAGCCACGTTGACCATGAAATGGGAAAGAAACTAGGACAATAAAGATGAACAGAGAACATGGACAAGAATGATGGGAAATGAGAAGAATAAAATGCTCTATGATGGGTAAAACAGAAGTATTAGATACAAATAATTATAAAGCTATAATCTTAGTGGAATGGAAGGCAAGAGCAAATTTGTGCCACTGGGCACTCCAAACCAGGATACAGACTTGGGGAACATATCAAACTCAAGTGTGAATATTTTTATTGACTACACCATTCAACAAATGCTAGGAGGACGAGCCAAGACTGTGTGGTGCACTGGGAAAGTCAGTTTCTCTGTTAGTAGGTACTCGTAGGGTGGTCTACCACATTGGAAAAACAGACAAAAAGAGAAAAGACAAAGTTACACAAGCGCAAACTTTAAAACTCAGGCATTATGACTATGATGTTTATAATGAAATAAAAACGAGCAATTTGACCCTTCATGTAAATAACACGAAACATTTCTATTCCGGGGAAGTACACATGCATCCATTTCTTTAAGTTCTAAAACTGCTGATCAAAGTCATTTGCATCGGTAATAGTAATTCTTCTGAGAAGCATTTAACGAGAAGATGATATCTCTTTTGCACTTAGTCCCAGGAAATTCTGAGCTGAGTGCCAAACCCAGAACAGCACACTGTCAGTGCCCAAAGCTCTGCTCAGTATCCAAAGAGAGGCCTCAGAGGGACGAAGTATGGGATGGGACGGAGAGTGTCTTCCCACGAGAGAACACTGTTTTGCAATCTTGAAAGATTCTCAATGGGTAAATATTATTTTAAAGATGCTGAATAGTCTTGGAGCACAAGGATATTTCCATGCTAGAAAGTCTTATAAAAATTGAAAATCTGTAATATGAATTTTTGAAATTAATTTTATATTAAAAACAAACTGTGAATGTTTACATTGAATACGATATAAAAATATGGTAAGGCAATGTGAGCTAGGTGTCTACTTTACTCTGGCATTTCTAAGAAAATAGGCTTAGAAAACAATAGAGCAAAGATGAACTCAGATGTCTTCTCTGATTAAGAAAATCGAATGGGATAAATGAGAGTAACAGAAACAGAATGAAGATATCGTGCGTATATAAAAGTATGTATATTATCTCATGTTGGAAGAGGTCATTGAGAGGATGTGACCCCCAGTTGACCCTTGAGCTGGATCAGGGCAACTGAAGGCTCTGTCCCCAACTTTTGCTTGGAAGGCACAACCTGCCAAGGGTCCCGCAGCAGGAGCTGTTTCAAGGTCACAGCCTCGCGAGACCAGCGTGCCCCTGAGGCCATCAGGACCGTGTGTGCCTGAGCCCAGTGAAGGCCTCCATACAAACTACTAAATTCTAGAGGGCGAGGAGCAGATACCCACTCACCTTTCCCGGGAAGACTAGACTTGTGAGTTCCCTTGCTTACAAAGTAAAACTGCCGCCCACCACTCTGGAGTGGCCTGCCTCTTCGTGTGGTCTCTCCTCGCCCTCTGTCAATGGGGTCCAGTTTCAAAACAACACCTGACTTTCCCCTAATACTAAAAAGAAACTATTCTGCAGCAACTAATTTCAAGTTCTTGAAGAATAGTACTGTATTGAGAGACGATCACATCTGAAGGCTGACGTGTAATGTCTAGTAGATTATTTCCTGTATGACTGTACCGTGAACAGATCCAGGGGACTTCATTTTCTTTATTGGAGTCCTTGCTTCTTTAGCGCCCTTCTGAAAATTACTGTTGTTAGGTGTCTCTCACGGGCCAGGACCTCTCTAGTGTCGGCTTCTTTCATTTTCGTTCACACCAGTTTTCTTTTGAGTTTGAGCTTCAAGAAGAAAGGTTTTACCACGTTTTACTCCACTAGCACAATGTTTTTTAGCCGAAAGCAAAATACCCTGGGCAGCAAGGTAATTCAAGTAAAAGTATTGGGACCTGGACTCAGCGAGGCAAGTGTTTGTCCCTCATTGTAAAGCTGAATCATTCAGAGAAATACCTTGTCATTTATTTCAAAAACACAGCTAGATGTCTGTAGTGATTTTGCCCTACGGTAGCAACCTATTTCAGAAAGAACAGCTGATGAGTACATCAGCTTTGCATTGCTATTGATTTTCTAGGCGAGTGTTTGTGCTAAACATGATTACTTGCAAATGCCAACTTTATCTAGGACTCGAGCAGAAAAAAATACGAATTGAACACTATGGTAGAATGCATTATTTCATAGGTTTGTACAGGATTGGAGCTTACTTCATCAAAAATCATCTTCTTGTCTAAACTGTCTGCCTTTCCAGCCCATGCTTTTGTTTTGATTGAGTATTATGATCCTTATATTCTTATTCTTTACATATTACACTATTCTTTATATTCCTACAACCTTATGTCTGAGCTTGGTGCAAGGGCTATATGACAAAAAGAACAATATTATTCTATATCAATTATATAAAATATACATTATTTTAAAAAGATTTTATTTATTTATTTTTAGAGAGGGCAGGGAGGGAGAAAGAGAGAGAGAGAGAGAAACATCAATGTGCAGTTGCTGGGGGCCGTGGCCTGCAACCCAGGCATGTACCCTGACTGGGAAATGAACCTGCGATGCTTTGGTTTGCAGCCCGCGCTCAATCCACTGAGCTATGCCAGCCAGGGCTTAAAATATACATTATTGAAGCCTATGCAGAGCACGTGAATACAATCTGGTCCCCTTCAAACCCCTTGTGAGACAGAGCTGATACCCTCAGATCGCCTGTGCAGAAGCTGAAACAGAGGGAAGGCAAATGCTTAGTAAGTACGTTAGTAAGCAGAGATTAAAAAATATATTTGTAGAACTTGTTACTGATTTAATCAAGCACCATTCTTGATTTCCATGGATGTTGTTTAGGGTTTCCTTGAGTGGGTTTAATCAGACCATTATAGAAATTCTCTCCGTATATTATTTTATTACCTTTGTAAAGCAAATTGGATAAGTTTGCAAGATAGGAGCAGTTGTAGCAAGATTTTTAGGGAGTAAGGTAAGGGTGGGACACAGAAGCCCAAGTTATTTAATTATATGTAAGCTCATTTCTTATGGAAGCTGGATCCTTCTTTCAGCCTCAGGTTATACATCTAGATTTTCATTCTTCTGTTTGATCAGTAAAAACTATTCGAGCATGTACCTATTGAGCCTGTTCTTAAAATAAACATATGCACTTTTGTTCATTTATAATTTGCATATGTATTCCTGTTTTAATGCATTATGTAAATTTAAAAAGTGAAATGCAAACTAAAAATTGTATAAAGAAATGATTTAAACATTCAATTGTAATTTTAGTTGTTTGCTGTCATCCCTTCTTCCCCCTGCCTCGAAACTTATAAAAACAAAGCAAGAAAACAAAAGTGAATCTACACAGGCTGGAAGACTGTCGTTTTGGAAAGGGAAGGGGTGTGATTAAATTTAAGTCAGTTTTTTAATAAAAATGTCTATGTAACGCTTTGTAACACTTATGACTACTGGCTGCCATGAGGAAGATTTCCACAAATGAAGGGAAAGCTAAACAAAACAAATGTATTATTGGTTGGACTTACTAACACGGGGTAGTATTGTTTTTAAACCTTAATCACAAATTCAATAAAGGGTTTGTTTGGTGAGTTTTACTAGTACATTTATATAGTCCTCAAGGTCAGCTGGTCCCGGGGCAACCTTTTTGCTCCTGCGCTGCTACCCTTTTGAGTCACTGCAGGACTTAGCAGCACTGGAGTCTGTCTTAGCTCAGAGTTTGGAGAATTGTAACGACCTGTTTTACCCCAGGGTCACCTTTGTGTGGCAGCTGGAGAAAAGGAGCCCCGAGTCTTCAGAACTACCGGCAGTGCGACAGTAGCACCGCTGGACTCAAAAGCGTTCCGAGGTAGGACCACTGACTCGGTTTAACACTCTCACGGTTAGACCAGGCTGATGAGCGCCCAGAGTCACGAGGGCTTCCTGCTGAAGTGAACTTTACTTGAACCCGTTTCAGAGTGAACACAGGAGGGGCTGATATAAATGCAAAACACTTTAATAATTTTGACATTAAGAACAGCCAGATGTCCTTTTATTGAATATATGCTTCATGTCCTGGGCGCAGTCAGCGCTAAGGGAGGTGAGCGGGGACGGAGAGCACTCAGAATAGCAGTCACGCAGTGCATAGCTGGCGGTGGAACATTCTGAGTCCTCGGTTTTGACTGCACGTGTGTCTTTGTTCCTGGAAGCTGAGATTATTTTATACAATGTCGTTAAATGTATGTCTCAGAAGAAGAAAACTGTTTTGCAGCTCACTTGTTGGCAGAGACTAGTCAGATGTTTACCAAAGCAATTTATTTCTCTTTCTGAATAGACAGGTAGACTACAAATCCCATCCTGCCTTGCAGCCATTTAAGTCTGGACATGTGACTAAGGTATAGCCAATGGGAGGATTTGTGCTACTTCACGGTCTGGGTTATATTTGTTAGCCAGCTCCTAAGATCCTGGTAGAGAATTCCAAAGGCCTTGGGGGGATGGGATAGTCAGAAGATGGGAGGTGTCTGGGTCCCCGAATCACTGAGAAGATTCCTGATTGAAAAAAAAACCCACTGCGCTGATAGACCTCATATAGAAGTCTAACGGATTATGCTAGGCCAGAGAGTTGTCTGCTTCAGCAGCAAGGTGTTACCTTAGCTGACATACTTTATATCATTCACCTTCTCCTCCACGGACTCATGCTGTGTCGGTATCATGTACAAAAGAAGAAATGGCCAATTCCACTTAAAGAGGTGGAAGGTAATGTCCTTGAGTGGTATCTTAAAAAAATCATAAAAAGGAGAGAAACCCAATGTGCATTATTAGGACAAATCTTCTAAAGAGGGGTTTGGTGTTGTTGTTGTAAGACAACTTTGAATTTATAAAACTGATTTTTTAATGTAGAGTAATATGCAGGACAATGCAAGCCCTTCCCCGCCCTTCCCAAAAATACCGTCTGCTGTTTGGCTTGTTACGGTCTACAAAGGCCCCTTTGGCCTAAGAGGTTATCTTCAGAAATCCAGTGCTACAAGACACTTTTTAACTAAAAGGGAACCAGGATATGTAGACTATACTCTTCTCCAGCACACTGCACATGTGTTCATTCACCCTGTTGACTTGCCCCTTGGGAAAGCCAAGAGTAGGATATCTAAATATACCTAAATCCTCCAGTTTGTCTTCATTAATATCCAAATAAAAACTTGAGCTTTCAGTCCAGGGTTTTGAGGGAAGTCTCCATTCTCTTTCAAAATCTCTGGAATTTCACAGGGGATTGCGTTATTGTATTTACTCTTTACACCATATTCCTGATAACGCTGAATTATTATTTAAGCCAATTGTTGCCTCATTTCCTTGGTTATCTTTTTTTCTCCACACCACTCTGGATGCCATTCCTTTTTCATTTCTTTCTTATGTCTTCAACATAGCGATGCGAAACTTTTGCGTGTATCACATCATGAAAGCAATGACGCCTTGCCCTGGTGCCATGGTGGGTGAGTGGGGACCTCCCCTTCAATGAACAGAGAGAACAATCACTTTGCATCCTGAGATGAGGGCAAACAGCAAAACAGAACAAATGGCAACAACAAGGCAGGCTCCCAATAGAATCCTAGTTTTCCAAAAAAGGTGAAAATTTGAGCATCTCCCTCAAGTTGCTGGCTCCCTAACACAGCTCCCTTCCTGCATTTCGCAGTGCAGTGCCTGACTCTGTGAAGGTGTTCGTGGGTATGACAGTCAAGTGAGAAAATTGTTGCTTTCCATTTTGAATAGATGAAGTCTCAATTTGGTAATATGGTGAACCTTTTAAAGTTTTATCATAAAGTACCTATTTTTATTTGGTGAGCCATTTTCCTAACATTTACATTCCTGTAATCCTTCTTCACATATAACTTTCTTGCCTCTTCCAAATGTGATATCTCTGAGTATTAGAGAACAGCAAGAGCTTTCTACAAATTTAAGCTGAAAAGGGATATATGTATTTGTTTAAAGAAATGAAGGGACATATTTTCCTTCTTCCATCTGGCCAGGAATGTGTTTTCTAAAATGCATGGGATAACTGAGCCTACAAACATAATCTGAAAGGTATTTGGGAAACCATTCCATTGAGTGAACTCATACTAGTTAAAGGCAGAAAATGGTTTCCTAAAAATCAGAGCTGTATCCAGCACGTTGTCACCTACTATAGTAGTGCTAATGTTAACACGAGAGGACTATTGTACACAAGAAAAGAATAATCACTCAGAAATTCTTGTCTTATGCGCCTCAGTATAGTTTGGCTTAAATCCCATCTAACAGGGGCAACTTTTTAAATGATCTTAGAGATGTGTTTACTGTAGAAAGAGGCCCTGTGGTACTCTGGTAATGAAGAAACTAGAAGCTGGGCAGCAATTTCAAGGTAAAGACAATTCCTGGCAGCTTTTTGTTGTAGCCCCGGATGGCCCCCCAATTATATGTGAACCAAAACATAACTCCCCAAATGAAGACCAGGGCACTCGGCTGGGATGCTGGGTTCTGCCACTGTTGAGCATTTGTTACTCACTCTTTTGGAGTCTCCATTTCAGACAGGCTCCCTTAACTCGATTTTCATTTGCAAGGATTACTACATTAAAAGCAGCAGCTATATTGAGTCAAATGTGCAATAACACAGTTATTTGATTTCACAGCGAAGGGACTGGAGAAAGAGGGTCTATAGCTCCAAAAAACAAACCATTAGAGCCTCATTTTATGCAAGAATGTCAGGGGGAAAGGAGTGAGAACAAAAGGGAAGCTGCTGGCAGTTAAACCCACGTCCCGTTTGAACAACCCAGACACTCACAGACACGGAAATCTGTCTCCATCGGCCCTTTCTGAACCTGTACTAAGGGGAGAGGCTCAGGATTTGGATGGACTCCAAGCGGGGTTAGTGTTTGCCAAGTTCTAACAAGATTATTTTGATGTTTCCTCTGTGTTATTCAGTTCTGAGTAGATCCTAGTATTTTAAACGAGAAGTAGGACGATGTTCATTGGATTATGTTTTTCTTCCCTGTCACAGACTCAACTTTTTGAAAGGGAGCCTGGAAAGTCCAAGTAGAAATGCATCTTTGTATTCATCCTTGATGAAGTGGGAATGGACTCCCGGATGCTGGAAGCCTTGGCTCCTTCTGGAAAAGCAGCAGGGCTGTCACCGCCAGAAACGGAGAACTGCTGTGGAGTGAATAGGACAAACACACCAGTATGAGATTCCTTGTGGGGTGATTTGCCCAGCTGACCATGGTCTTCACCCTTCACCGTATTCCCGCTCACCCAAAGAAGGACACAGCCAAACTCCTTCTTCCTTTTCTGGCTTAGTTCCTGTGTTGCCAAAAAAGTTGCTTAATTTAGTAAACTCAAGGCAGTGTATTGGCAAAACCATTTTTACATCATAAAATAAGGTATTCAGTTGATTGAGTAGTTGATTTTTCAATTTTCTTTTTTTTTAATTTTAAAGAGTTTTATTTATTTATTTTTAGAGAGAGGGGAAGGGAAGGAGAAAGAGAGGAAGAGAAACATCAAGGTGTGGCTGCCTCTCATGTGCCCCCCAACTTGGGATTGGCCCGTAACTCAGGCATGTGCCCCTACTGGGAATTGAACTGGCAATCCTTTGATTTGCAGGTTGGCACTCCATCCACTGAGCCACACCAGCCAGGGCCATTTTCCAATATTCAACTGGATTCAATAGCATTTTTTCCTCACATGGACAGAGTATTACCGAGAAGTACATTGATTTGATGTTAAGTCCAGCTTTGCAACCTGAAAACAACATGGAAGTCAGCTAGAGAAACAAGTTTCTGACGCCCATCACCTCCCCTTTTTCACCCAGCTCATTGTTTTTGTTTTTTTCTCACCTCTGGCCAAAGGTAAAAAATGCCTTTTTCATGCTGCTGGTGACCCCAAGTATGTGACCTGAGCTTGCCTACCCACGGGATCTCTGACACCCTGTGCTGGTCTAGGGTCCTTCCTTCTACAGTCTATTCTCCATGGATACACTTAGAGCAGAATTCATGTGCACAACGTGTCATTCACTTCAGGAGTGCTTATACTTCAGCACCCTTATCTTGTGACCAAATGAAGCTCCAACAGTGAGATGTTGGCATCTAGCAGTCCAGGGAGAGCCGGTCTGCAGAGGGATTACGTTACTGAACCTTAAAACTCCCGCCATCAGAGATTTTCACTGTCTCACATCAGTTCTTAACACAGTTTGTATGCCTCCCCTTATCCAGAGCTGTGCACTCAGACCAGAAGTTATGTGCACAACTTAGAAGGCTGGTTAAAGTCCCAGTGCCCAGAAGAAATCAATGTAGTTGGTGAATTAAAGGCTACCACCTTCCAAGTTGGAACTGTGATTTGTGCAGTCTTGGAAATTTGGCCCCAAGAATGGTAAGCACTAGGAAAACTATTTGAGCTTAAGCAGGGGGTGTGTTAGCCTTGTTGCCTGCATATTTACATATGCCCATCGGCAAGTGTTTTATTTTCTCAGCATTCTTCTTTGATACTCACAACTTTAAGAAATTTTTTTTGTGTGATATGTAACCTGTGAACTCTTGTTGACAAGCCAAAGATGAGTTGATGCAGCTCTCCTGGATGTAAAGGAAGAGCAGAAAACTCTCAATTTAGTCCAAACATATTTTGAAGTGAATTAGGGCTATGCTGTTAAAGTTTATAAAAAGGAAGCCAGCCTAATTTTACACATAAATGTCATTTAGAATTTAAATCCTTTTAATTTTCATGATCCTGAATAATACATTTTTTCACCCGTGTGCTAGTACAGAAAAAAATAACCAAAGTTGCAATTTAGCAATAGCTCTCCATTGTTAGTACCCCAATGAGAGATCATGTTGACAGAGGAATGTCATTTTCAAAAACTCCTGATAAGTATAATTTTTCAGACTTGAGGTTGGGAATCTATAACAGAACATAGTTCTAAGTTCTAAGCAACCGGAATGGGGAAAAAATTGTGAGAATAAATGGTGATATTCTGATGAGAGGTCACGTTGCTAAAAAAAACAACAGGCGTTTTCAAGGACTCCTGATAACTGTAAGGTCTCAACCTTGAGGTTGGAAAACCGTAACAGAGATCTGTTTCCAGTTTTCCTTCTACCAGAGGGGAAAAGAATTGTCAGAATAAATGGTGGAACTGGTGGTAAGGTTATTCAGTTTTATTTTTGTGTGTGTGCATAAAAAGGTTGTATTACTACATTAACTGAGATTACATTCAATTGCAAACTAAAGAAGACCGCAAAGAACAGTGGCTTAAATAGAATGAAAATTTATTATTTTATTCAGGTAAAAGTTCAGAGGCAGGTGGCTAAGGTATCTCAATATCAAGGACTTAGGATTCTTGTGGCTTACTGCTCCACTGTGTTTGACTGCCAGCCCCAAAGTCTCCTGGTGACCCAGCATGGCTGCTGAATATCTGGCCATTACATCTTCGTTATAGCAATTAGGAGAGAAGACAAGAAAGGGAATATGAGACCTCCCTATAAGGCCACTTTTCACTACTTCCACTTTTCTGTCATTGATTAAAATATAGCTAAGACTCAGGGGTCTAGGTGCAAAAGAGAATGAATGCAGAATGATAATTAACTGTCTCCATTACAGTTACACATACAAAGTGTGATTTTGGGCAAGTGACTTTTCTCAATCTCTGTTTTCTCACCTGTGTAACGAGGGTGCCAGTTCCTACCTTTCAGAGTTGCTGGCAGGATGATATGAGGCATGCGTAATCTGCAAAGTATCTGACATAGGACACATCCCCAGTGAGTCCTGTTATTGCAATATACAGCGCTTGGGGGCCAAAAATCTGTATGTGCACCATTCTTTCTAACATTGGTTCCTAATATCTGAGAGAACCAATAATAGTTGTTAATGAGAGACACTCTGCTCTATAAATACAACAAACTCTGGATTAGCCTACCTATCCACCTCTACATTTCCCTGTGAACCTTTTATACCAGTAAGAACTCAGGATTAAGACGAGTGCTTTTAGCATTCTAAAACATGATATTCTTCTGAGAGACAAAGGATATAGTCTTAAAGAGGCTGAGAAACATTCGAGCATTTACCAATAAATCATGTACACTGATGCCAGGCCCCTTGTAAGTATTAGGCAAGTATTAGCCGTCATCATCATCATCATCGTCATCATCGTCATCATCATCATTTTAGTGGGTAGGCTCCAGGTGGGAAGGAGGTTGGAAATACCTCATCGGAGAGGGCTGAAATTAGAGAGCCCAGCTCTAAAACACTAGGAGTGCATCCGTCATGCTAAGTCAGAAGAGCAGAGTGAGCCACTCTGATATTTGGGGCATAAGAGACTTATTATATCCTCGCAGACACTAGATCTTACAGAAACATGGGAAGACAGTAACGGGAAGGTCTGGAACAGGGGAGGGGATCAGACCCAGAGCCGTTAACCAGTTCATCTGCCTGAAACGCTGGGAAGAATAGAGAAGGCAGAGCTTTCTGGTAAACACGGCAGCTAAGCACACCCGACTACGCAGCGGTGCAGCGCGGTGCCAGGGAGGCGTCTGCAGGGAGCTGCTGCCTCTGTGTGGCCACCGCCAGCAGCGGAGGGGGCCTGGGTCAGCTGCGCTCGGAGCAGTCGTCCTTAGGAAGACAAGTGAATCCGGGGAGGGGGTTCTGCGGGGTGTCTCTGCAAAGGAACGTCACTGTGACTGCACCAGTGTCCTTCTGAGAACCGTGGCTGCTGTTGGCGTCTGCCTCCACGTCTAGAACATCTAGAACCACGCAGAGAAGGAAGTTCGGGAAAGTCTCCATCCTAGCTTAGCCAAGTTGGTGTAGCACCATCCAGCACAGGGACTGAATGATGAGAATCTTGTTTCAAGCTAGAAGTTCACATTATTTAGTAAATTTGCTGTCCTTAATATCAATATTTATTTCACAATTTAAAAATTTTTTAGACACTACAATAGTTTCTTTATGATGTTGCAGAGAATGATTCTCAACTTGGAAATAAGTCAACAAGGTGATTGCACAACCTTCTAGTGTTAAGCTAAAGAATCACCTATCTACCACACCTACCTCTGACACCAGAGGACAGAACTTTCACTTTAGCAATCAGAACTGATTCGAGCTCAGACATTTCACTGCTCTGCAATGTAACATTTAAGTTGCAAAAAACCAATAAGGAGCAATGATTTGTTTTTCCTCTGTTGGAGTAGATGGCTTCCAAAGTCACGATTTTATTCCTCCACATACATAACCCAATCTGCAGCCAATTTGGTTCCAATTTGCATCCAGTGTAGCCATCTTGTTTCAGCGCTATTCTTCACTGACCATATAAAATTCCTATTTTGCATTCTACCAGTTCCCTCATTAATGAGTTAAATAAAATTTTTATGTTTGCTCAGTATCTATATGCATGAAATAATATTTTCAACATTTTAACATTATACTTTGACAAGGGGAATTTTTTTAAAGATTTTATTTATTTATTTTTAGAAAGGGAAGGGAGGGAGAAAGAGAGAGAGAGAGAAACATCAGTGTACAGTTGCTGGGGACCATGGCCTACAACCCAGGCATGTACCCTGACTGGGAATCGAACCTGCGACACTTTGGTTCGCAGCCCGCGCTCAATCCAGAGCTACGCCAGCCAGGGCAACAAAAGGAATTTTTTTTAAAAAATATTTATTTTTTAGAGAGAGGGAAAGGGAGGTAGACAGAGAGGGAGAGAAACACCGATGTCAACGGGAAATACAGCTGGTTGCCTCTCCTATGTGCCCAGCACAGGTGACCTTTGGCTTCGCAGGACGACGTCCAACCAACCCAGTCACACAAGTCAGGGCACTAGGAGGAATTTTTAAAGGCTGACAACACACGAGGGAGGTGGATCTGAATGCGGGAAATCTGAGCAGCCGGCACTGAGGGTCTCACTGGAACGGTGTCGGGGAGAACCGGGGCAACTGCAGAGACAGCAGGAGTCAGAAAAACAGGAGTGTCCGGGGGAAGTCTAAGCCTGATAGAGTGAATAGGCCACCACGTGGTCACCTGGCACACAGGGAGCCTTGTTCTCACAGGGTTCTATACTTTCGGAAAAGTGGGACTCGAGGATATCATCAGCAAACTGATTTCTCTGTTCCTCATACTGTCTTGCTCAGCCCTGGCCCTTGGGTGAAGTCCAATACAAGTCTCATAACTCCTGGTTAACGAAATGTCCTTCGGTCCATTGCTTCTCGGTCGGTTCGGTAATAATACATCCAGGTCAGCCTGCGCTTCTGTGACTGGACACCTGTGGCTGGAAGAAGGGCCCATGGACCACTTCATCTGTGTTGTTCAGCCTATTTCCCAGCGAGAATTATATTCCTTCTCCTCCACTCACTAACCTTCTCCACCGGACGTTTCAGAGTTGAAGAAGGAAAGGAACAGAAAATAGTACGTTTCCTCTGGCTGCTATGACAGATTATACAAAGTTAAAACAACACAAATTCCACAAATCTGTTTTCCTATAGTTTCAGAGGTCAGATGTCTCAAACCAAGGTGTGGTCAAGGGCTGCGTTCCTTCTGGAGCCTTCCGGGGAAGGTCTGTCTCCCTGTGCGTTACAGCGTCCGGTGGACCCCTGCGTTTATTGTCTCGGCCGCTTCCCTTCCCCAAAGTCCGTCATCCCCACCTCCTCTTCTGCTGTCCCGTCTCCTTGGTCTGTCGGCCCCTTGTGATTATACCGGCCCCACTTGGATAATCCAGGATCATCTTTCTATCTCAGAATCCTTAGTCACACCAGCCAAGCCCTCTTTGTCAGGTAGCATTTCACGGTTTGGGCGATGATGATGTGAACATTTTGGAAGGAGAAGAGTCATTATTCCCCCTACCGGTGAGGGGAAAGTTTTCCTTGGACCCTATGGTTACCTAGCACTGGTGTTCTTGGGGTTTGGTAGGTGTTTAGAACAGATTCTTTCTCTCTTGGGGTGTTTCTGTGTGTTCTTTCAAGACCATGAATGTTCCACCCATTGCCAGGACCCTGGCAGTCCCAGGCCAGCCCTGGGCAGGAGCAAGTGCATCCCTGCATCTGGCCACATGCCTGGTGTGTGTGTGTGTGTGTGTGTGTGTGTGTGTGTGTGTGTGTGTGTGTGTCTGGGTCCTGCAGAGCACTTTGCGCTCCCGGAGGTGGCCCTCTTGGACAGACTCTGAACCAGCCCCAGGCTGGTGGTCTGACCCGCACGACTTCCATCCGGACCATGGGTAAAATCTCTGCCCTCACAGCACAAATTTTAGGACTCACAGTATAAGGTTTTAAGAAGGTGGAGTATGACCCAATAGGAAAACAATGGCTCAAGGCCATCGGAATATAAGTGAAGCTGTGTTCTATGGTAGAACAGGGGTGTGACCTTGGGTAAGGTGTTCACCTTTACGGGGCTCTTCCCTCACACTTCAAAATGATAAAATAACAATGTTTGTGAAAGCACCCAGCACATTTTGGATCATGATTGCCTTGAACAAAAAAAAGGATGCTATTATATTACATCACACAGACAATGCTTTGCCTAGAACAAGCCTCATTTAGCCAAGAAGTCACCCTATTACAACTTTTCTTCCCTTCCTTCTCGATCGAACATTTCCCTGACTGAAAGCTAAAATCTCCATGCCGGTCAGGTATTCGGTGTGGGTTCTTCGGGTGATACATGGCTTCGGTTGCAGACTCTTTAGTGATAATCATCAGGTATTTGGGGAAGCGTCCTGATTGAAGAGGTCAACGTTTTCACCTCTAATAGTTATCTCACACTTTGATGACAGCCATTAACGTTGGCACACTACATGAGTAGAAGTGACAGGGTCAGTTGTAGAAATTAATTACTATGAGATCTGAATTAGAATCATTTCCAGGAAGATAATCTGGGTATCAGAGAAGCACACGTGTTCTCAGTAGGGGTTAATGTGGAATTGGGGAGAACTGAAATGTGAGCAAGGCCATCCAAGTGGGGTTACAACACATTTCAGGAGGAGCACGACCGCTGAGTCTGATCGAACAGGTCGGCAGGACCAGAGGGCGATGCCACTGCGTCTTCGTCTTTCACGCTTTCAGGTCCCAGGAATTCAAAGGCTAACCTTCTGTTTTCTGTTGTGTATAGACCACTCTTAAAAGATTAAGGCTTTTGTTCATAATTCAATATTGTGTTTCTTATATATTATGGTATTTCTTGTGTAATGTATATTATACACGAAAATATCTTTATAGTAAAAAGTACATTTCAGTGAAAGATTTTAACTACTCAGTCTCTTCTTTCTCATCCTGGAGCTGAGTGTCACCACTGATTCACATTTACTTCTTGTTCTGCAATCGAAGGCATCTGTCACATGGTGAAAGGCAAATACACGTATTTTCTACCCTGATGTTGTAATAGTTCAGTGAGCTTATGAATCCCCACTCTAATTGGGCTCCACTACTTATTTTCTTTGGATCTTCCATTAATTTAAAATTGAAAGCACTTATTTTATCATTTCTGCTTGGGTATTTATAGTGCAAGTATTCAGAAGAAACAACACACAATGTTTATTTCCCTGGATTATTCCGGTAATGGACAGGGAAACTAGATTTTTAAAACAGATTTATCAACACGATGTGCTCTTTACCTTCAGATATCAGGCCAATTGTGGAATATATACAGGCACAAAGACTAGCAGGATACAAAATCTTCTCATTTTCAGTGTGAGATCTTGAGTCACAAAGGGTACCCAACTCCAATTCATTCTTTGCCTTGAAAAATCACTATAGCCCAAATCCCCAAACCCTATAAATATTCTCGCTTGTACTTTCCACCCTAACACACAATTCAGACTCTGGCCAGTTGCTTTTCTCTGCACCTGTGGTCAAATCTGACTAATTTTCTTTTATCACTAGGTGGGTTTTTTTTTTCCCCCTGGCAGTCTTTTGGGGACTTGAGAGTAGAAATAAGGAAGTCATGGTGTCATTAACAGTGGCTAGCTGTTTGTCAACATGTTGGAAATCTAGATTCTCTCTTCTCCGCAGGAATATGCTGCCAAAGCAACACGGCCACTTCTATTACAGTAGACATCCACCAAGCCCCATCTGTGTATGTGCCTTGGCCTGCATTGCTTTTTGAATGCCTTACAAAACTCTCATCAGGTTAGTGGTATGATTATCTCCAGTTTACTGAAAGGAAATGGAAGCAAAAAAAAATAGTTAATTAACTTTTCCAAAGTTACCCAGATAATAAACGTCAGAGCCTCTTAAAAATTTCTGTTCAGACACAAAGGCTCCAGATGGCTAAATATAGCTCTGTGATAAAAATGGCTCCAGGGCTCCAGTTAGACTGATTTCCCTGAGTCCCACGTCAGTCACCAGGGCCCCAGATAGGGTTCAGCTTAAGGCTATCAGGACTGCGAAGACAGGAAGACAGACAGGTTCACAGTATCGGACTCCTTCTCTCTCACCATTGCCATTCATTCCCTTCCTCACCTTACTGGCTGCAAACTTGCCCCTTGAAAACTGGTGGCACTTGTCCCCAGGGAATAGGCTCCATCACAACTCACACAAAAATATGTTTTCCGAAAACTTAAAATGTTATCATTTTTGTTCGGGTTCTCATAGTTCAAATGTTCAAAGAGAAACAATGCACATATCCTGTTTCCCTGAATTATTCAGGTAACAGAAAGGAAAATCAGATTTTTTTTTAGAGATTTTATTTATTCATTTTTAGAGAGAGGGGAAGAGGAGGAGAAAGAGGAGAGAAACATCAATGTGTGGTTGCGTTTCATGCGCCCCCAACTGGGGACCTGGCCTGCAACCCAGGCATGTGCCCTGGCTGGGAATTGAACCTGTGACCCTTTGGTTCACAGGTCAGTGCTCAATCCACTGAGCCACACCAGCCAGGGTGAAAGTCAGATTTTTATATGAAACATATCAACATTGCCACCTTTACCATGTAGAATTGTCCCCAAAAGGATATGATTCGCCTCCCTGGCTCACATTCACAATCTATTCAACAAACAATTTTATAGCCAACAAAGTCTCCCAGGGAAACACACAACGTATTTGATGTATAGACTTTTAAAACAAATTTTACACTTATAACACACTGCTTATGTAAATATTCTGATCTGATATTTCCCAAAGATTTATTGCTTTTATTATTCATGTCCATTGCAAACAGAGAGAGAAAGAGAGAGAAGAGACAGAAATGAAATTCTCACATTTCACTCAGCCCTTGTTCCTCAAAAAATTGAAAATACAATTACCATATGATTCAACAATTCCATTTCTGGGTACATACCCAAAATAAATGAAATCAAGGCCTGGAAGAGATATTTGTATATCTGTGTCCATAGCAGCATTATTCACAGTAGATGAAAGGCAGAAGCAGCCAAACTGCCCGTGATGAATGAATGAATGAATGAACAAAATGTGGCACATATATATTTACAAAGAAATGCTGTTATGCCTTAAAAAAAGAAAATTCTGACACATGCAACAGTGTTGATCAACATGGTGGACATTATGCTAAGTGGCATAAGCCAGTCACAAAAAGACATTTGATTCTACTTATGCGAATGTGATTCTGTTGGGAACAAGGAAATTAAGAACTAAATTTTAACCTTAATAGACAAGAACCACATTGTAGCTGAAAAGAAATGATAAAAGAGACAAAGTACAGTCAAAGCAAACATCCTGTGTCTAGCATACGCTCTCCCTGGCTAGGCTAGATAAGCAGTGCTTTGTAGTTTTTAATGAGAAAATAGAAAACTAGCTAGCTAGAGCCAGGAGATTACTAGGTTAATGAACAAACATCCTGCCTTCCCACCTTATGAAAGAATGCTTGGTTTGAAATTCCCCTGCGCAGTCTTTGTAGCGAATTACTAACTGCCACGTCTGCTTCTGTATAGCGCTTGCTTGCTAGCTTCTATAAAACCCCAGTAGTCTGTAAGCCAGGCGCGACTTCCATTTTGGCGGCTCTGCGTAGCCGCGAGACTACGGTCTCATTTGGGAAGCTCGCCCCTGCGCAGGTAAAACTTGGCCAATAAAGTTGACATCAAACTGATCTCAGTCTTCGGAGATTTCTTTCGCTCGCAACTTGGATACAACATTTTGGAGGCCCCAGCGAGATTTAAGGCGAGTCTTCGGAGGCTGAGAAAGTGAAACCCGGGTAAGCTTGCCGCGGAATTTGGTTTGGGAGTCTAGACTCACTAGAGCCGCGAGGTGGTAGGCGAGACGTCGCGGTAGTCCACCCGCGGGGTTCTCAAGGAGAGGACGCTCTCGAGAACCGGAGCTTTTGCTCCCGCGACTGGGTCGCATTTGGTAATTGATTTCGGTTTGCGCCGCGACTAAAGCGCGCCAGCGAAGCCTGTATGCGGAGAGACTGAGGTGTGCCGCGGCCTGAATGTGCGTGAGTGGAAAGAGTGAAATGTCAGTTAAGTGGTTATGAGATAGTAGAATCACATGCCCGGAGTGAGAGACCCTTGCTGTGTTCAGACCCTTTTTGGTCTTGTCTTTGTTGCGTGGTTTGTCTTTGTAATTACTGCTTTAATCCTAGAAGCCCCATACCAGCCCAAGATGGGACAAGGAGGCTCCACCGCGAGTACGGCCCTGGAGTGTTTGCTAAACAACTTTTCTGACTTTCAGAATCGCGCTCGGGGGCTACGGAGGTCCTCCACCCGACCCAGAGACCCTGCGAACTTTCAGTGAACTTGAGTGGCCGACCTTCGACGTGGGGTGGCCCACGGAGGGAACTTTTGAGTTGCCCCTCCTGTTCGCGGTTCGGCGGGTGGTGTATGCGACCCCCCCCACCCAGATCAGATGGTCTACATAGATGTGTGGGTAGACATAGCCACTGATCGTCCGGGGTATATCCGCCGGTGCCAATCTAATGGGCGGGGAAAGAAAAGGGCTCTCTGTGTGGCAATGGCACCCAGGCAGACTCTTCACTCCCAGATCGGGAAGGGGTGCCGGCCTCAGCAGAGACAGGGGAACGGGGGAGGGAGGAAGTTATATCCTGTTCTGCCCGAAGTACCAGAAGACCCGCTGTTAGCTCCCTCCGCCCCTCCCCCGTATCGCCAGCCCCTGCCAGACTCCTCGGGCGGAGGGAGAGAGGGAATCCAGAGCCCTCCTCATACCCGCGGTGGTGCACAGTATGGGGGTGCAGGTTTGGCGCCAAAATCGGATAGCGCCGCCATTTTGCCACTTAGGGAGGTGCCACCAGCTCCGGACGCCCGTTACATGCACCACCGCGGCTGGTTTATGTCCCCTTCTCTACTAGTGATTTATACAACTGGAAGCTGCAGAATCCCCCGTTTTCTGAGAAACCCCAGAGATTGATTTCCCTCCTAGAAACCATTTTTAGGACTCACCAGCCAACTTGGGATGATTGTCAGCAGATTCTGCAGACTCTCTTTACATCAGAGGGAAGAGACCGTGTTATAAGGGAGGCGGCAAAATCTGTATTAGGACAGGAGGGGGAGACAATAGCTGGTAGAAGTGAGATTGAGGACATCCTCCCCTCTCAACCCCCGTGCTTTGGACCCTAATACTACTGGGGGAAGGGACGCGCTCCTCCAGTACCGCAGGGGTTTTGTTAAGGGGATTAAAGGCAGCAGCAAGGAAGCCTACCAATTTTAGCAAAGTCAGTTAATGGCTCAGAGAAAAGAAAATTTACATATGAAAGATAGAAGGTCAGAGGAGAGGGGCCAAGAAGATCTAGGTATTAAGACCAATGCAGGCTGGTCAGTTTCTGCAGCCCCAGCAGATCCACTCCTGTGAGTGAAATGGGAAAAGTGTGCCTGAACTGGCATCGCTATCTTGAATCGGTCAAGAAACCAGATTCGGTGGAGGAAAAACCCCTACTGGGGGCAGGGCAATATCCTTTTCGGAGACTTTTTTTAGTGAGAGTAAGGCCAGAAGGCCAGTCTGCTAGATGTTATCTGGCACATACTCTGTTTTGTACATTGGATCTGCTAAACTGGAAAAGCTCAAACCCTTCTTATGGACATAACCCTGCTAAAATGACTGATTTGATTGTGTATTTTTTTTTTGCCACTTCTCAATTGGGCAGACATAGGAGCCTTATGGAATTCTTTGCTTCAGTAAGGGGGGATGAACAGAGGCTGGTGTTGGATAAGTCAAATGAAAAGGCTTGGAGATTAAACCAAGAAAATCCAAATGGGGCTCTGGGCCTTCCCAGGGCAATACCTATAACTGAGCCCAACTGGGACCCTTAAGGGGATGGCCTTTCTCTCTTAGACCATTATAAAGCATCCCTAAACAGAAAGTCTAAGTAAGTGCAGGCCGTGCAACAAAAGTCCACAGAGGACTCTTCCCAACACTAAGAAACAGTTAAGGAGATTCCCGAGGATGGCAAGTGACTGCTGCATTTGAATTCCAAGCTTTGGGCTCACTGCTAATCCACTGTGTGAGGCTCTGAAGGGACCAGAATATAGCCCTTTAAAGTGGACAAAGGAGCGCACTCAGGCTTTTGAGTCTCTGAAAGTGCACCTGGCTTCATCACCAGACTGGAATTGTCTCATGGAAAGAGAGTGAATGTGTGTATCAACTCAAGAAATCACACAGAAGGTTAGTAAAATCCTAGGAATTAAGTGAAGACTCCCATGCCGCATCCCTGACCGCTCTAAGACCCGGGCAGAGGGGGAGAGAGGAACCACGAACTGTCGGAGGCACCAATCAGAATCGGTGAGTGCCACATGCTGAGTCTAAGTACTGAGTTTAGGTATAATCCTTCCCAGTGTGGGAAAGGAACCAGGATTTAAAAAGATTAATGGTTAAATCTGGATGTGTAAAATTATGTGTAAAGAATGTGAAAGTTTTAAACCTGGAGTAGAGGAAACCTGAATTGTTTTCTGGTTTTGTAGGAAACGAGCAAGATTTCTAACATTGGTGTTGTTTCTAATCAGAAACCTTCTGTACTTTAAGACCTAGGAAAGGTTGCCTGTAACTGGTTGGGGAGGATGCCTTTGCCACTTGGGACCCATGAAGGGTCATTTGGGGCTGATAAGTGCTTCAGCCATGGGCAAAGCAGCATGTCTCTGCCATGAGACCGGGCCTGAAGAAGCATGTCTCTGTGCAAGAGAATGCCCCTACCTGTGTACTGTTCTGGAAACTCTGTGTTTTGGATTTTGCTCTGTATCTGCTCTAAAAAAGAAATTAAGAATTCCAGGGAAGGTTAAAACTTCACACTCTATAGGAAAGTAAATAGGAAAGTGAAAGATACGTAAATGAAAAAGATGTATAAAAGAAAGAATAAAAGGTTTGTAAATGTTAAAAAGGTCCGTGGAAAACTGTAAAGATAAATGGAAAAGTGAAAGTTTTAGAAAAAAAAATTTATGTGGTGTGTGTTAGTAATGAAAGGTATAAGGCATAAAGATACAATCTTGGTGGATATCAGAAGCTGTATAAAATAAAGGGTTTGTGAATGTTGCAGAAAGTCTGTAGAAGTGAAGGTTTTAGGAAGCCCGGTGGATATCAGAAGGGAAAAGATTTTCCTTCAGGCTTTGTATTTTTCTCCCTACCTGATCCCTCCAGAATTTGGCATTCTGAAGGAGTGAGTGATAATATAAGGTTTCTTTGCATAAAACCAATAAGACCGGTCGTTAATAGTGGTTTTGTTAACTGAGACTTTGACTGGAATATCACGCCTGAAGGAGGCATGTATGGGTTCTGGTCGTCACCAGAAAGCCCTGAGGAACTGGGATTGACTTGTGAAGCTAGCGTAAGCCCACGAAAAAAGCCTGGTACTTTGGTTGCCTGTGTGGTTCATGGCAGTCTTTCCAGGGAAGGAACGAAGGTTGCTTTCCTGAAAGATGGCTAAAAGGAACCTGTAAGCACAATGGAAGCCTCAAGGATTTGAGTGAAACAACTGGTACAGGCGAAGCCAGATGGCAAATGTGTGACTCTGCTTCTGTGCTCCAGGGGGCGGACAGAGAAGTCAATCTAAAGGCTCCCTGTGTGAATTCCAGCAAGGTAGACTCAAGGATCATAAGTGATCCAGGCTGCTCTTGGTGTGTTTATGCAAACAAACAGTCAAAATTAAAAGCGGGACTCAAAGTAGTCCCCGTAATAAGTGAGGGTGATCTTAAGGAGAAAAATTGTGGTTCAAGGAAAATCACAATGCTTAGTATTGGACATCAGAATGGTGCAGCTAACTGTCTTAAAAGTTTGTTTTCATTTGAAAGTTGAAACTGGGTTTGTAATATCACCAAAGATGTACATACAATTTACAGGTGTGGAGGACCTGTGAAATTGCCGTTGCTAAATGTTATTGCAGGAAAGACCTTGCAATTGAGTTTCTTCCCAAAAGACAGTCTCACAGGCACAGAGACTGGTTTGGGGATTGCTGTGTGAATTTAACCTGTATGTTCTTCTGTTTTCATAGGGCATATGCCTATGACTTCATTACCTGAGTAATTGAATGAGTGAGTGAATATAAACCTGGCTTAAGGAGCCCATTTTCATCATCACCCCCTGAGACTCACGGTTTGGCTGAACTGAGTGGTTGGGTTGGTGAATGGTTTGGGCGGTCTGTGGGCTTCACTTTAGAACTAATTTTGCCTTTTCTGTCTTGATGGCTTGGACAGAAAGGGCCCAGGTATCTGAAAGGAGGGAAATCCTAACATATTCCCCTCAGCCCGAGTGAAGTATAGCGGGCCACAAGTTTCGGATAGGTGTAGCATGCCTTGTACACCTTCCTCCAGATAAGCCATTCCTTACTTAAGTCCCTGCCTTTGTCATTTAGTGGTTATGATTTAATTGTGCCTTCCAACTTTTTCCAAATCTGCCACCTCCAGAATATGACCAGGATGCCAACGGTCCAGTAATGCCAGCCGTTGGACACCGAACCTGCGACTTCCTGGTGACAGCCAACTGACCAGGATTCTGTAAGGTCCTTCCCCTTACAGGAAGGACTCCCTCTGTGCTGCACACCACCCCCCCCCCTTTTCAGGGCACCCCTGACCCATGGGTGGGTAAAACAACGTCCATTTTTCAGCCGGAAGCAGTTACAAGAAGATGAGACCTTCGTCCATTGTCCTTTAAAAGAATTTAAAGTGGGTATATCTAAAAGGAGGGTGCAGCCAAAGGGTCCCCAAATGGAGATTTGGAGGACAAAACCCCCCAGAAAATCAATTAGAAGAAAAGTAGACTGGACCTTGGGATATACTCCTGCTAGCAATCACTATAGGGCCCTACATTTTAAATAGGGTCATAGCCTTTATTAAAGAAAGAATAGAAGTAGTAAAGCTAATGGTTGTATCCCAACCCTATACTATGATTCCTGATGATGAAGAGTCAAGGGTTTGACACACCCCCAAGAGAAAACGGGGGAATGTTGGGAACAAGGAAATTAAGAACTAAATTTTAACCTTAATAGACAAGAACCACATTGTAGCTGAAAAGAAATGATAAAAGAGACAAAGTACAGTCAAAGCAAACATCCTGTGTCTAGCATACGCTCTCCCTGGCTAGGCTAGATAAGCAGTGCTTTGTAGTTTTTAATGAGAAAATAGAAAACTAGCTAGCTAGAGCCAGGAGATTACTAGGTTAATGAACAAACATCCTGCCTTCCCACCTTATGAAAGAATGCTTGGTTTGAAATTCCCGCTAGCGGTCTTTGTAAGCGAATTACTAACTGCCACGTCTGCTTCTGTATAGCGCTTGCTTGCTAGCTTCTATAAAACCCCAGTAGTCTGTAAGCCAGGCGCGACTTCCATTTTGGCGGCTCTGCGTAGCCGCGAGACTACGGTCTCATTTGGGAAGCTCGCCCCTGCGCAGGTAAAACTTGGCCAATAAAGTTGACATCAAACTGATCTCAGTCTTCGGAGATTTCTTTCGCTCGCAACTTGGATACAACAATTCTACTTATACGAATACCCACAGTAGTCAAAATCAGAGAGACAGAAAACTGTGAGGTGGGTTTGGAAGAGTGAGGAATGGGGAGTTGTTTAATGGATAGGGGAGTTTTAGTTTTGCAAAACACGAAGACTTCCGGAGATTAGTTGCAGAACAATGTGAAGGTACGTAATTCTACAGAACTGCACACTTAACAGTGGTTAAGATTGGCCCTGGCCGGTTGGCTCAGTTGGTTGGAGCATCGTCTCCTACACCAAAACGTTGTGGGTCTGATCCCTGCCTGGGTGCATGTGGGAGGCAACTGATGGATATTTTTCTCTCACTTTGATCCTTCTCTCTCTCCACCTGTCAAATCAATAATCAAATTCTTGGATGAAGTTAAAACTACTTTTAAAAATACACTTAAGATCATAAATTTCATGTTGTATATATATTACTACAATTAAAAAATAGGACACACAAAGTCAAAGGAGTTAGTGTCAAGGGTGGGAGGGGGCGTGGGTGTGGTGGGGGAGAGCAGAGGAGGGGAAATGGAGACAACTGTCCTTGAAAACAATAAAAACATTAAAAAATAGATTATCTCTGAAAGAAAAAAATCAACCATGATGCCAAGTTCACGGTAAATGATCAAAGAAATTAGTTATTATAATCTGAATGTAATAGCCTCTTTAATAATACTTCAAAGTTGAGAAAAGGCAGAAATTTTGCTTATTAAATATACAGAGATGTATTATAGAATGTACTCCTGAAACCAGTATCATTTCATTAACCAGTGTTACAATTAAGATCCAACAGATCCACTTAAGAAAAGCAAATAAAATTTTAAAGTTAAAATGTGAGAATTTCATTTCTCTTCTCTCTTTCTCTCTCTCTGTTTGCAATGGACATGAATAATATAGTAGTAAATCTTTGGGGGAAATCTCATCAGAATATTTACATAATAGAGCCAATTAAGAAAAGCAAATAAAAATTTAAAATTTTAACCAATAGATCCAATTAAGAAAAGCAAATAAAATTTTAAGATTAAAAAATGGTTTATATTTCTAACTGAATAACTTGAGAAACTGTGATGGCTGAGCTCATACTGAACCAATCCTAAATATTGGATGGACTAAGTATGGCATAGTGAAAAAAAATGCTTGATCTTACTTTTTTTAAAGATTTTATTTATTTATTTTTAGAGAGAGGGGAAAGGAGAGAGAAAGAGAGGGAGAAAAACATCAATGTGTAAGGTTGCCTCATGTGCATCCCTCACAGGGGACCTGGCCCGCAACCCAGGCATGTGCCCCGGCTGGGAATCGAACCAGCAACCCTTAGCTTTGCAGTCCAGGGCTCAATCTACTGAGTCATGCCTGCCAGGCTGATCTTATATTTAAAAAGACATTGTTTTAGTCTTGATCCTAGCAATAACTTACTGGGTGATCTGAAGCAATTCCTTTTGTTTGTCTTAAACTGAGTTTCTTCATCTAAAACTTGGTTGTTAAAATGGATCATCTGTAGACTTCCTCACCCACAAAGATACACATTCAGAAACTGGGATTTAACTCTGTTATCTCCCAGTCACAGAGTTAATGAGTACATGTGTTCACAGACAACAAGTGTTTAGTCAAGAAGCCAGCATACTACAGGCATAGTGCTGAATGTGAATGAGTCCTTAGTGCATGAAATTGGATTTCATAGTAGTTACATTACTCTACAATGTTTTCCTACACAATAATTGCAAATACATGAGAAGGGATGTGAGCATAGCACCGTACGCAGTATAAAATTCCCAGCTGTATCAGCTTTGCAGAGCTTGAATGTTGGATTGGACCAGCTGTCTGCAGATCATTGAGCAGAAAACAGGGAATAATTATGCCAAGAAGTAGCACCCCAAAGGAACTATTATAAAACTTACTAGCAAAAAATGCAATATTTAAATAAAAGTATGTAGATATGAGGGGAACAAAAGAGAAATAAACAAATGGTACTACATCAAACTAAAAAGTTTTTGCACAGCGAAGGAAACTATTGACGAGATGTAAAAACAGCCCCCGAAGTGGGAAAACATACTCACCAATGATACATCTGATCGGCAGTTAATATCCAAAATTTGTAAAGAGCTTAATACAACTCAACACCAAAAAAACTCCAAACAATCTGATTAAAAATGGGCAAAGGACCTAAATGGACACGTCTCCAAAGGACATACAGACGGCCAACAGACATATGAAAAGATGCTCCACATCACTAATCATCAGAGAAATGCAAATTAAAGCCACAATGAGATTTCCTCTCACTCCTGTCAGAATGGCTATCACCAATAAGTCAACAAACAACAAATGTTGCCAGGGATGTGGAGGAAAGGGAACCCTTGTGCACTGTTGGTAGGAATGCAGATTGGTGCAGCCACTGTGGAAATCAGTATGGAGGTTCCTCAAAACATTAAAAATAGAACTGCCTCATGATCCAACTATTCTACTTCTGTGTATATCATATGAAGAAACCTGAAACACTAATCTGAAAGAATACATGATATATGCACCCCTGTGTTCATTGCTGCGTTATTTACAACAGCCAAGTTATGGAAGGAACCCAAGTGGATAGACAAGTGGACAAAAAAGTGGTGACACATACATACAATGGAATATTCCTCAGCCATAAAAAAGAATGACATCTTACCCTTTACGACAGCATGGATGGACCCAGAGGGTATTACGCCAAGTGAAATAAGTCAGTCAGAGAAACACAAATATCGTATGATTTCACTTATATGTGGAATCTAAGGATTGATATAGACAAATGAACAGAACAGAAATAGACTTACAGACACAGAGAACAAGCTGTCGGCTGCCAGAGGGGAGGGGTTTGGGAGACTGGGTGGAAAAGGTGAAGGGATTGAGGAGCACAGATGGGCAGCTGCAGATAGTTACGGGCTGTCGGGTGCAGCATAGGTAACACAGTAAACGATATTGGAATATCTGTGTGTGGGGCCAGTTAGGTCCCGGAAATCTAGGGGTGTGAGGGGACTTTGTAAAGTCGGTCACTGTCTAACCACCGTGCTGCACACCTGAAACTAATGCTAAATGTAAATATTGAAATGTAAACTATGCTTTAAAAATAAGTAAACTTTGGAAACACACACATAGAATATGTAGGTTCTTTTTTTTAAATTATATTTTATGGATTACGCTATTACAGTTGTCCCAATTTCTCCCCCTGTCCCCCTTCCATCCCAGTGATACATCCCCCACTCCCTCAGGCAGTCCCCACACCATTGCGCATGCCCATGGGTCGTGTATATAAGTTCTTTGGCTACTCCCTTCCCTGTACTGTACCTTACACCCCCAGGGCTGTTCTGTAACTACACATTTGTACTTCTTAATCCCCTCACCTCTCCACCCATTCCCACAAACCCCTCTCCCATCTGGCGACCCTCAAAATGCTCTCTGGATCCATGATTCTGTCTCTGTTCTTGTTGGCTTAGTTTGTTTTTCAGATTCAATTTTTGATAGATATGTGTTTATTGCCATTTGGTTATGATTGTATGAAAATGTGCCCATGAGCGAAGCGAAACATACTAGGCTATTGACCTGTTTATCCAGGTGCACATGTGTGTTGAGAAGAGGGAGAAGAAAAAATGGCATTATAAAAATGGAAACACAATGTGCTATAACATTAAATAAAAGCAAAAAATGGAACTTTCTTCTGTTATATCATTAAAAATTATAACAAATGTAACAAACATGAAACTGAACAGTCACCATCCTTCATAACTATAGTAAACCTCTAACTATGGTAAACCTCGAAGCTCAGATTTCCAAGATTTATTCTTAATACATAAAGAAAAACTTTTACAATATAGAAAAATAGTTTTGTAGTTGACAGACCGTAATTATCATACACTAAAAATATATTTTAAAACCGGAACTTACCTTTTCCTCTTTGTTCTGGGTGATATCTACAATCTGGGGGAAGCAGGAAAACTTGATGTATGGGAAATTAATTTCATATACCAGTTTAATATTTGAAGGATATTTTTGTTATTCAGGATAGATAATTTTGAAGCAATGGTTTGCTCTCCCCAATAAAAGTAAAGTCAAATAGTAAGAGAAAAATATCTTCATTAAGTCCACTGTGCTTATAATCTTGCCTATGCTGAACATTTTTCAATATAAATTTTAGGATGGAAGGTAAGTGGGTGGTAATGACACTGTCGTCACAGAGGGGTCTTCCTCGCCTGAACGGAGTAGCTGCCTGCCAGGGTTGCACCTGCCCTGCAGGCTACCGGTGGAAGCAAGCTGGAATGGGTTGGGAAGGACAATGCCTTCCGCCTCTGTCTCCATCTCTCCGCCCTAAGTTTTCACCCACCGGTCACCAGTCAGTGCTCAACTAGACTCCAAGCCACGCGGGATTTGAGGATGAGTTGATGAATGGGATCGAGGGATGGGACGGGTACACAAGGGGCTTGGGGCCTTCTCCTCCCTGTGAACTGGAGGAGCAGGAGTCAGCCGTTGGGGGAGTCAGCTGAAGGTCAAGAAGCTAATCCCACCTCTCTCCCAATCTCAGATGGTTGCCCATAACATTTCACCTGATAGACATCAAAACACCCCACTGTGGTTGATACCACTGATGTGGGACAACAGGACTTGGATTAAAAGCCAAATAGATTTTCTAAAACTTTTTCATATTCCCTCCCATTGGAGCGATTATTGAATAGCCCTAAACGTCACAGCCCTTTATCACATGTGCGGACCTCTTAGAAACTGCAAAGCAAACACACAAAGGAACACGTGTTCTGTTGACAGGCTGCTCCGAAAGAGAGATGGGACCCAAGTTCACATAAAATGCCCCCAAGCCTCACGACTCAGACCAAGAGGTGAGGAGAGTGGTTGTAAGTATAACGTTAAGGGACATTTCCTCATGGAAACGTGAGGCTTGGAAACCAGGATTCCCTCAACAGCCAGGGTGAGATGCCTCAAGGAGGTGTGACTCTCACTGTCTCACCCTTTGCTCTACAGGTGCAAACAAGTAAGTAGGAGCAAGTCAGGGTGATTGATGATAAAAAAGAACCTTAAAAATTATTGAATATTGTATAATATTCCAGTCTCCTAGTTTAGTATAATTCAGTTCATCGCAGTTTAATGTTAGGTGTCAGCTACCACACCAGGCATACACAATATAAAGGTGAATAAAAGCACGTTTCTACCCCTGAAGGAAGGTAGGACTTGTCTACCTTTTCTTAGCGCTGTCACACAAGCTTTCCAAACCACGTGAAGGGCATTCTTCAAAATCCATTACCGAAGGACCATTTCTAACGTTTGGGTTCCCTGGGAATAGCACTGTGAAATGGAAGGTAGGGGACACACAGAGAATCGAGTTGCCGTGTCAGCCTCCTCCAGGGAGTTCAGGGGGCCCGTGGACAGGAATGGTTCACGCCACTTCGATCAGTCACTGCATGGGCCCCCCTTGGGAAGAAAAGTTCCTTGGGGAAGCTGACTCTTCAGATGAGGTGGACCCTGAAGTGGCTAGGAAGCTGTCCACTGACCAGCCTCCTGAAACAGGTTGGCGTGTCCTTTCTCGAGGGGACTCTGGGCGTTATACCTGCAGGTCCGCTGCAGTCCATGCCTGCACTGCTTATATTCACTGCGCATGACACATATGTGGAGAATATCTCCACTAGGCACCCGATGGTCCTCTCTTCCTCAGAGAAACAGAGAAGAAGGCGCGTGGGACGAACTACAGTCCCCTCCACTGCAATTGACATTGGGGTCATTACCAATGATCACGGTCTCCCTCCTCCACTGCCCGTTCTTGATTCCCCTGACTTCAGTGGACATCTCTGCTGGCTCTGTGGCACATCTGGTGTTAGGACAAAAACCTCATCCCCCAGGGTCTGAGCCCAAGGTCACCATGGCTCCTCGGGCTGTGGTTGCTGCCCTTGCCCATTTAGCAGGACAAGGGAGTAACAGGAGGCGCTCTAGTCTGAGACCAGAAAGCCTGCCCCCTGCACCCAGGGTGTTGCAGCAGCCCCACCTTCTCCTTCCCAATGGTCGGCGTGACTGCTGGTATCCGTCCAAAGGGCCCCGAGAGCAGTGTAACTCACAGACCCATGGGGCTCTTTCTGCACCCCATGAAAGAAGTGTCCTGTATTTGGGGACCATGAACTCTTAGCTCAGCAGATCCCAAAGTGTTGGGTAAGACAAGCACGGATTTCCCAAGTGCGTTATTGGAAATGAGGGTAGGCAGGACCACTGCCGTGTCTACTGCTTGGTTCCTGGACCCATGTGTTCTTCCTGCTGGGGCTGCAGCACCATATATAGAGTCCTTTGACTCGCGGTACATTCTGCAATGCGTAGGCAGCATCCTAAAAAAGAATCGTGTCTAAGCTGATTCTTCCACTGTGCCTTCAGAAGGTCATTCCAGTGTTCAGTGAGGCCAGCCGCTCCTGGATGGTATCATGGGGCAGGAAGAGACTTTTCCTACCCTTCTAACTTCCTTTGGCTGGTCTGATAATCAAATGGACATAAGAGAGATTAACAAAAGAACACGGCCAAGTTTAATTACACATGGGAACCTGCATACATGAGAGGATGAGAGACAACAGGGAAAATGAGGTACACGGGCCATTCTGGCTAAGGATGGGATAAGACACTTTGGGGTTTCAGGGGGTCACTGCAGGGTGGTAAGAAGAACAGATGCTCAGTAATTAGCAGTGTGCCCTGCCCTACAGATAGGCCATACCGACTTACTACCGGTGACACTGTTATTGTGAGCATCTCCCCTGATTTAAATTCTTTAAGGGAGAGAGGTAAAAGTCTCTCATGAGTCTGCAGGGTCTCCACTGCTCCAGCTGGAAATAGCTCGCAGGCTGAGGTGCGCGTGCTGGGGAGGACAGCCTCGGGCCCTTCCAGTGTGAGCTGTGCAGTGGTTAGCGGGTCTCTCGGCCTGGGCCCACTCCCAAGTATGTGTTACTGTAAAACGGGCAACCTGGTCGGCTGTGGTGTTATGTGGAATTCCATACGAGCAGATCAAACATTTTATAAACCTTCGGATAGTGGTTCTGGTTGCAACTCCATGAGGAGAATGTAAAAACCTGCACCCGGAGTATGTATTTATTTCTACCAAAACAAATAGTTGGCCTGAGTCCTAGTGACTAATAATGAAACACTGGCCAGTTGGTCTTGACAAATGGTGCCCCATTTTGTTATGTGTGTATTCTTTAAAATTTTATTTTATTTTAATAAGAGCCCCTAACATGGGATCTATCTTCTTAACAATCGTTTGCTGTTCTTGCTCATTCAATGGTGGCAGTAGTTACATCAGCTTTAGACCAGCTTTGCCACTGTGATCACTTTTTCCACGTGCCTGTCATGCCAGCGTTGGAGTGACCAGTGACAGACGCTGGCTAACATCAGCCTGCCCGAGCACTTGGTGCACTCCGTGGTGTAGTGCCTCTTCACGGGTGGTTTGTCTCTTGTGCACGTTAACATACGATACAAAAATCTTCATGGTTATCTGTCTCTGATGGGTCTGGCCAAGTACCTCTACCCCGGTGATCTTCTTCCTGGACATTCCAGTCTTTCTCTCTTCCACACCCGTGGCTGCCTGGCGAGAGTATTTGGTACTGTTCACCAGTCCTTCCCTTGGATGTGATAGTGTTTTTGATTTGGTACCTTGGCCAGGGATGGGAAGGAATATGATAATATTTTTGGTTTGATACCTTGGCCAGGAGTAGAAGGACAGTTTTAGAGGCTTTTCCCTTGGCTTTCTCCACTGTGATTCATCTTGCCTACTGGGCAAGGCCCCAGCGAGGGGTTCCTTTCCTCTCGGAAGTGTGTCAATGACAGTCATTGCTCAGGCCTTATAAGAAGAATCTGGGTGGCCCATCTTTGTGTCCAGCATGCTTACCTCGCAGTGTTCTGAACTCAGTGCATACTGCATCCAGTTTGTTGGGGAACTGCACATTGTCACACATTTTATTAAAGCTCTAAAAAGGGCATAAACAAAGTTTCTGATAATTCCATGTTACAGTTAATTTCTGGTTTAACTCTTTCCTTTTTCTTCTTGTTCTTCCACAGCAAGATTGAACTGACCTTTGCCACTCTGGGCAAAGCTGTCTGTTTGTGACCCAAATCCAACGCTATCACCACCATTAACATTTTATTTTTTTAAAGGCAGGCCTAGTCACATAGTCTCTCTGCTCTGCATCTTTCAGTAGCTCCACACCCCTCCCAGAATAATTAAACAAAAATCCATTGCAATAGATCAAATGAGAAAGTTGAAGTTTACGAACGAATACACTGGTAGAGAAAAGAAGAGAAAGAGTCAAAAACATTTTGGAAATAACTACATAATAGCGTTTTAACGAAAGCGATGCATGGAGGAGAGAGAAAGTGAGGAATGGAGCTGCGATTTCTAGTTTGAGTCTAATCGCCGGTAATGTCATCCTCCGCGCGCGAGAGGAAAGCATGTATGCGAGTTGTTTGTGTATAGATGCTAATCTCTTCTGTCAGGCCGTGATCTATTTGATAAATACACTAATTCATCTTCATACTCCCCACAGGATTTACTATAATATACTGCATGTAATGCCGGTTTCAAACAAGCATTTGATTTATGAGTGGGTACATGTGGACTGCCAGCATCTTATCTACAGAACTACAAATCTGCTGAGGTTACAGGAGAAACCAGTGAGGGGGGAAAAGACTGTTTTTAAAATCCTAACATTCATCTATCCAAGTAAGCCAGCCATATTATATCACTAATATCAAAATAAAAATAAGCGTGTGTTTCTCCTCCTTCATGACTCCACTTTGCCCAGAATAGGATTTCTGTTTCCTTTCAAGACTATTCTTAATGTTCATGGGAATGAGCAGGGAATCTGTGGGTGAGTTTGGGTGTGAGAAAGAGACTTGTTCACCGAGCACATCAACTGTGCCAGAAAAAAATGTATAAACTAGTAGAATTGTGAGTTAAAGTACAACATCAAGGCCTTAATTCTTCAGGTTTCAGCTTGGTGTAACTACTGAGCCTACCTCATGGTCGGGGCAAGTCTTTTCCATTTCATATTTTGGGGCAGAGGCGCCAACGATGAAACGAAAGATGGCCAAATTCTAGCTAGAGGTGGAGTCGGGGACAAAAGGGATGATCCTGAAGACTGAAGTGGAAGCAAAACAGAACCACCTATTCCCACTGTTAGGTCCTCCAAGGGCACACGAGGACAAAGGAGGTATCGCATTAACAACCTGTGAACGAGGCAATCGCCCTCCGTGGAATTTGTCCAAGGCACCCTGGCTCTCGGTTAGTGGGAACTGACAAGATACTTGGCACCGAAAGGGCACCATCGAGCAAGAACACAGCCCTGCCCGGGGCCATGGCATCACGGAGGAGCACTAATTGGCTTAGGCTGGGACTGCCACAGCTTTCTTTTGTTTGCACCAGTGCACGGGCAGGATTGTTGGGGCAGCTGTTCTGCTCTCTTGCATCTGTTGCTAATACAAATAGCCTCTCCAGTCGCCTTATTTATACCTTCTCTCGCATGGCACGGACGATGATTCTCTGTCCTGTTGTGGCACATCTCGTAGCAACACAGGGCTGCTATGGTAAACAGGTTAGTCTGACTCTGTTGCCTCCTCCGAGTGGGAGGAGCCATGCTCTGCCTCATACAAGCAGAGCTACGGGCTCCAGTGGAGATTCCAGGGGCTTGGTTTGTCACAATGGGAAGTGGGCTCTAGAAGGACAGTTACACCAAAACAGTGCTTTCACTGGGACAAATAGGTACAGAAGAAACGCCATAAACCGGGGGAATGAACCTTATAAGTGGAAATACACTATTAGATCACTATGTGGTTGGCAATATTACTATAATGCAAAAAGTACAATGATGATTAGCATTTTTGGTAGCTGTTTTATAGTTTACAAAGCAGAGCAAGTAGGAAACGAGTGTGAAAATATTATGCTTTTCCATTTCTATATTAAGAGAACAAACAGACAATTTGAGCCAATCCTGGGGCCTGAGTCTCTTTACACTTTGCCCAATGTTCCTTCCAATGGCCAACCCTAACCCTTAAAATGAAAGTCAAGCCCAAGAAACCAAAATATTAACAATAAAACTGGAATATCCCCATCGTCTCATTATGCTTGCCCTGCTCACTCCTCTGTATATTTTCATCAAGAACATATACGGAGTGTATATGTCTTGGCATCTGCTTATATGAAGGCTATCACACTCACGTCGCCAGTGCGAGCGTGGGTCTGAGGGACACGTGCCAGCACCTCGGAGCACACTGCAAAGATGGTCGGTGTGGAATTCAGCATCTGGGAGGCGGAGGCACCTGTCTTCTCTGTAAAAACCTACTCAGGTTTGGGAAGAGGCAATGGCAGGAAAAACCATCGACTGCCACTCGCTTGACCGCGAGTTAAATGGAAGAAGAAACAGTTCCTATGAGGCCAAGTAGTCGGAAAACACTAAAGTTTTTTGAGAAATCAGACACAAACTATCAAGCAGGAAGGCATGGAAAGAAAATTTGGGGAGGGGTAGTAAAAGGTAAAGGGGGTGATAAAAGATGGTTTGATTTTGGGTGGTGGGCACACGGAGCAATATACAGATCATGTATCATAGAAATGTACACTAGAAATGACACAGCCTTATTAATGAATGTCACCCAATAAATTTAATAAAAACTTTTTTAAGAAAAGAAAAATCAGTAAGTCATTTAATTATTGCTCATCTTCCTGCCCCATTATTCTTTACTTTCTTGCTTTCTTGCTTTCTTCTTTCCCTCTGCCTTTTCTTGCCCTGCCTTCTTGAACCTCTGTTTCAATTCATCATCTTTGCCTTTGCCTGCCTATTTCATTTCCTTCCTGTGTTTCTGGGAAGTTAAACAGGGGCTGTGTGATATGATGTGTATGTGTTTGTAAAAACCATTTCTGAGGATTTCTGAGTTTTTATTTTGAGTTAATATAATTTTTAAATGAATTCAAATCTATAGTGGCCAGATAATCCACTTTAATCTGCATTATACTTTACAGTTATTTTTGTATGTGATGATTCATATTTAGATTAGTTTTTATCTAGCTTTTTGAGTTTGACTGAAGATATATGAGATGAATTACAAATTTGATGATTATCTAGGTCCTTTGAAGAACACATGTACTCTATATCAATCGAAGGATGATAATTCAATATTATATGGTCAGATTGGAAATAACATATTTTATCAATGTCTACCTCTATATGAAGAGAGAAAGGAGGCAATCAATAGTTAATACAATTTTAATTAGGTTAACTGTATAATATAGATTTTTATTAAGTACAACACAACCTACTTCGATGATACAATAGTCTGACCACTCAACTTCTAGGTTGAAAGCATAACCCTTTGATTAATGGGCACAGCGAAGAGACAGGATTTTTAGCAAATCATATGGGCCAAGCTAGACTAAACCTGGAACCCAAACATTTTTCTCACTGACAGTTACACGTACTTTGAACTGGCTCTGTTTACCACTGAACCAAAAAAAATCTAATTTATTAACTCACTGTCAGTTTGAGAAAGGAGAATTTTGGGAAAAAAAAAGGTGTAAAAAACTATGATTCCTCAAAGTTACTCAAATGGATTTGTGGGAAAATGAAAAGGAATCCGGTCTCCGCAGTCATTTTCCCATGCAATTTTAATCCACCTACCCTGGCAAAATCTACATCAACTGAAGACAAGCGTCTTCAAATTCCTGCGTTATTGAAGCGATATTTCTTTAGTGCTGCAAAGTTCACAGTTGTTTTCTTTTCAGTTAGGGAGTTCTGATTTTCCCAACATTCTGTGTCCAAGTGTGTACGTTCTTTTTAGAGCCTGTTAAACAGAGAAGCACTCTGTCATTTCTGATTTCATCTAGGATAACAAAAGTCTGGGCTAATATTTAAATAAGTGCTCATGAACAACATTAAGATAATGAGCTATAGAAAGTATTTATAACTTTCCTTTGGAATTTTCCAAGGGGAAGCGGTGCTTTCCCACCCTTATCTCCTGTAATTTCCAAAACTCTCCGGAGTTCGGGGACCAAAATAAAGCAAGTATTCCCCGAGGTCATTCAGACAGTTTGCAGGGAAGCTAGGTATGGAGTCTGGGCCTCCCTGGACTTCTTTCTAACTTAGCAATGCATGTGTTCTGTCCCTGGGGACCCCTTTCAGCTTTCCAATGCTCTCCTAAACTTCTAGCTTCTTCACGGCTTCTCGCTTCTTGAAGTTGGTCTCTCTGAAAATATTAATGAAATTTCAACTCCGGAAGTAGAGAGACACTGGGGGTCATTTAGGTCATCTCCTACACCTTCTACTCTTTTTGTGGAAAAATAAGGTAGGGGGAGGTGGAAGAGGGACTGGAGTGGGTCAATGGATGTGGAAGGAGACTTGACTTGGGAAGATGAACACACAATACAGCCTACAGATGATGTGTTGTGGACTTGGGCACCTGAAAGCTGTATAATTTTGTTAACCAGCATCACCTCAATAAATTCAATAAAAAGGGAAAAAAGAGAGAAAATGATCCCCAGAATGGTGGGAAAATACATCAGAGTTACTAAGTTTCACACTCAGGAATAGAATTTGTTTTCTTCCAGATCAGTGCTTTTTTTTTTTTTCCCAATTCAACAGAGCCATTCTGGTCATTTAATTTTCCAGTAGATCTTTCTAACACTCTGGTAAAAGATTAATGTGTGTCTTTTCATATTTACATGGTTGCCATTTTAATTGATTGTCAGTCAATGGTAACTTTAATTAGTTGTTTGATGGGGTTGCAATTTGTGGTTAACAGTTACCATTCCGGCCCTGGCTGGTGTAGCTCAGTGGATTGAGTGCTGGCAAAGGGTCACCGGTTCAATTCCCAGTCAGGGCACACACCTGAGTTGCAAGCCAGGTTCCCAGTAGGGGCAACCACACATTGATGTTTCTTTCTCTCCTTCTCTTTCTCCCTCCCTTCCCACTCTCTAAAAATAAATAAATAAATTCTAAAACAAACAAACAAACAAACAAACAAAAACAGTTACCATTCAACTAATGTGTAGCCTTAATTTCCTTTTTGGACTCAAGGGTTTCCCTATGACTCAACTCCAGTCATTTGTATAAGTAGGTGGTAAATGACGTAGCCGAAAAGGACTATGGTAGTGAGGCATGGTGGTGGATTTGTCCTAAGTATTACGCCTCAGATTTCAAAATTTAAAGAACATTGAACAAAATTCCCAACAAATGTTTCCCCTTTCATGAAAGAAAATTATAATAAATTGCATGGCAACCAATGTTGGCATAAATATCCTTTTCTTATCTTTGAAATCAAGAGTAGCGCATGAACACAATATTTCAAAGATCAAATATTATTACACAAAAGCATATATTGCTGTAGTAGAAATCTTCATTTTTCCTTATTTTTTGGCCTATGTTTTGTATAAAACTTCAATTACTCTTTACAGGATTTTAATGACGTAAACAACCTGCATAGACAGTGATTAGAGTATAATTATTGTACTTTACGATTTACACAGAACTGCCTGATCTCGGTTGAGGTTCGTTATATTCCCATTATTTCTAGGCCTATCATTCTGGTATTATGAAAATTAACATTTAGTGATGTTAAATGATGTACTCAGCCACAAAATTAGTTAATGGTATGGTCTGAGATTTAAGCATTTTCCACCTTCAGGTTAGTCAGTCAGAAAGCAAATATTTATTATCGATTACATGCCAGACACTCGGTAAGTACTAGATATAGAGGGGTAACTAAGACAGTCTTTGCTCCCGGGGAGTTTTATAACCAATCCCCTGGGTTGAGATAGATAAAGAAATTAACCAAAAGGAAGCAAAGACACAAATAATAAACAAAGTTCAAATACTACTTGTACGTGGAAAACCCAGGGTAATATGTCAGTGCTTGGAGACGGGGCAAACTAATTGCTTTAGAAAAGGTGGACAAAGAAGGCCTCTCGAGTGGTGTCCTTGACGACCCAGGTTAGGAGAAGAGATCAGCGAGGTAAAGGCCCTGAGGGAGTGTTTTAAGCAGAGGGACCTGAGATGGGAACACTCACGGTGTGCGCAAAGGAATGGTGAGGGGTAGGTTCGAGGTGCGAGTATAAAAACGGCAATATACGCAAAGGAGAGATTGTGCAGAACCTCTCATACTCCGTTGAATAGTTTGAAATGTTTTATACAGGGTCTGGCACAAGTAACGACCCTTTCTATTACAAAAATACAAGCATGAAATTCTGTAACATAACAATATCACACTCAAGCACACAATAGGACATTTTAGGTGAAATGTTCAAATTAAAATTATAAATTGTTACACCCATATGATTACCCTACCAACTACACTCAAGCAGGCCTTACTTCTGCCAGAACCTGCCCTCTGAATGGGAAGCCATTAGAGAATTTTGAGGACAGGTGTGCTGGGGTTGGATTTACGATTTAGAAAAACCACTCAGCTGTAGTGTGTGGGGTGGTTTCCTGGGGAGGTGTCAAATTGCCATGCAGAGAACATGGTTAGGAGGCTACAGACACTTGCACTGGACATGGCTAGCAATTAAGATCCTGAGAAATGTTAGGATGTGAGACGCATTTTGAATCAGACCAGCCAAATGGGATGGGGAGGCTGAAGGAAAGAGAAGAATCGGGCCTAATCCTGGGAGTTGTTGTTCTGAGCCAATGGGACTACAACGATGCTATTTTCTGAATTAACCAAGCCTGTTGTGAGGGACACTAATTTAAATAATATTTATTAAATGCACATTACTAGCCCATGAGTATACTCAGCCCATGGGTGAACTGCCCGTAATCAGGGACCAGTCCTGCTCCAGTTAGCCAAGGTCGGGAACGAGGGTGACACTCTCAGCCCCAGCTGCACAGCTGCTTGGACAGCAGGGTCTCTGGGCGGGCAGGATTCCTCAGGGATGGACGGGCAAGTGGGCAGTGACTGTTCTCATTCACTTACTACCCAAGGATTCCAGGCTGGAGAAGAACATGAATAAATGCCTAGCATTATTTATAGTTTTGGATTGAAAGTGATCATCAACATTCTGAATTCATGTAATTGCAGTCTTCTAATTGCAATTCTATTATTACATAGTGCTATACTCTATTTTGGTTCATGTTCTACAACTTGTTAGAGAAACTTGTATATGAACCACAGGAAGGAAAATGATCCAATAAGGTAGTTCTTTTTTTTTTAAAGATTTTATTTATTTATTTTTAGAGAGGGAAGGGAGGGAGAAAGAGAGGGAGAGAGAAACATCAATGTGCAGTTGCTGGGGGCCGTGGCCTGCAACCCAGGCATGTGCCCTGACTGGGAATCGAACCTGCGATGCTTTGGTTCGCAACCCGCGCTCAATCCACTGAGCTACACCAGCCAGGGCCCAATGAGGTAGTTCTTAGAGGACTGCCTTATTACTTTTTCTGGAGTCTGCTGACCACTTGGTGTGAGGATATACAGAAAGCATATCTGATAGGAAATTCACAACTCACTACTACAATATGAACACGCTTTTGTTTTTAGAATTCTGACGATGGAGTGGAACAGATTCCCCTCTACCCATGTGACAATGTGACCCTGAGCACAGCTGTGTCTCTTCCAGAAAGAGGAGGAAATGACTTGAGGAAGGGAGGGTTGGGGATATTTCTCTGATTATGTTGGGGACTTGTTCGCCTTCCCCTGAGAAAACTGAATAAAACGGATTTTACTGAACATCCTGGAAACTCTTCACCCAATGATACAGAATTCAAAAACTTTCCACAAACTTTGTGAATGAAATTAAACCTGATTTAAAAATTTCAGGTGGGGTGGGCTGGGTGGGCTGGGCGGGCAGGCTGGGATGGGAGTAAAAGATAGAAAAGTGTACTTGAACAACAATTAAAATAAAACTTAAAAAATAAAAAATAAAAAAATCACCATACTAACTATAAAATCAACAACATAGGAAATCACAATCTCAAATTTCTTATAATGGCAGCTCCCAACTTGTATCTAAATCAGTAACTGAAACTTCCATGGGTTGTACTTATGGTTTTCTAATCTTAGGGCTTGTATTTGACGCAGACAGCAGCCCGCAGTGTCTGAGGCAATATGGGTGAGATAAGATAAATTCACGTGGACTACGGAGTCCCGTGGAGGAAAAGGGACAGTGCGGCCACTCTCTCAAGAGGAGAGAGCCCGACCCTTGCCTGGACAAGCTTTTATTGGCTTTCTAATAGCATACATCAAAGAAGGTTTTCAGTCATTATAGTTAGGTTTGCTTTAGGTAATTACTTTTTACAGATAGCAACAGAAGGGATGTTACTGATTACTTCCTACAGATTAACAAGGAAAAAATGTTGCAAACGCAAGGGAACGATAAGAGTAACAGGTCTGGTTACACTTCAGTCCTTGGGAGAATTAGCACAGACTTCCGGAAGTTACTTTAAAGATAACGCAGCAAGTGCTTGGTGCCTGAACTCAGGGTGAGAGAGTTTTAGCAAGAGCGAGTCACAAAGCAGCCTAGGTACAATGCAGGCCTGCAATGGGAGAACTTCTAGCTACAATGCAACGGGAGAACTTCTTCACAGGTGTGGTCCTGGGTGCCTACTCGCCCCCCACTGGTTTTCCACGTGGGTGCTGAACTACATTTCCACATCCTGCAAAGCGGTTCCCTACAGTATTTACCAAAACTCTTATTTTTTTCCCTCACATCCCATCCTTCTCTGCTGACAAAATAGAACAAGTTGAACACTCAGTATTATCTCGGCTGAAGAAGACAAATAAGAATTTTAAAACACCAGCAGATTAATTGAAAACTGTTCCACTAGACACTGGCCTTGCTCGAGAAAAATCTTGGGTGTTTCCTCCCAAGGTGCACAGGGACAGTTTCCTATTGAGGAAGAGTAAAAGGACTCAGCCTATACCAAGGTCCTGTGGCCGTCACTGTTAGCCTATGTCACGAGCTCAGCTCCTTGTCCTTCCCGGGACTGAAGCCCCACCTTAGTCTCTTCCACTGGGATTTCATTCCTAGCGAGTCTGCCACCCTTCCTCAGTTCTGGGGTTAGCTCGAAAACTGCCCCCATTCTATTGATCTCCATTGTATATTACAGAGCAGAGAAATCTAGGAAGCTTGCGGAGAAGAAAAATGTGGCAACAAATCTTGTTTTCTCTCTACCATATCGGATCAAGCACTAACCACAAGCAACACTGTGGGCCCCCAAACATCAAATTTGCATTCCCAGGACTTCGTTTACTCTTCTCCCTTCGAGTATCTGGTGTTGGGGTCAGGGATGCGAGTGCAGGCATTTTCGCTTTCCTGGGCAGTCATTGGTTGTACCTAGGGTTCATAGATCAGATCAAGGGCAGGTTAAAGAGAAAGATCACTGCAATCTCTGTGGGCTGCACAGCTGACTTTTTCCCCTGGAGCTTTCAAAGAGATCTTGACATATTGCTCTCTAAAAGAGAAGCAGGAAACTGTATCTAACTGATCACAACATAGATGGGACCATTTTTCACCACCTGATCTTCATGCCAGGTACTTTTTCATCAGAAAATACATCAGAAAAAAACAATTGTCAGGAGGGGAGAGATATGAATAGTGAAGATTAATAGGATAAACATGAAACGAAGTCTACTTTCAAGAGTACAGACTCAAAATCCTTGAACACCGGGTGGAATTTCTTGTTTTCCACATATCTCAAAGGGCTTATCAAAGACAGTGCACCTCACTGTTTGACTGTATCTCGTACAGAGTAGAATTGGGTTTTGAATTTATAGGAAATTGATTCCTCTCCCACCTATAATGCTGACAACTTTCGGTTCTGATAAAAAGCCACTGACTTTGATTTTATTTGGCAGTTTGTGGAATAAACTCAAGAATGGAAAAGCTAGACTGCAGTAATAGATTGGTGGCTAGCAGACTGTTTAAACTGAAAAATAATCTATGGCAAAAGATGTTGACGTTATTTCTATTTCTATTCAAAATCTAGAGAATTTATGTAGACCAAACATAATGCTATTCAAAGAGTAAAAATGTGTACCCTAAAGGTGCAGATAAATCACCGTTTTTAACTACATTTTTCTCATAGTACCAAAAAAATAAAAATAAAGCTCAGTCTTAACCACATCATTGTACCATTAAATAAATGGTGGAACTTTCTCCAAATATTTCCTCAAATAACATTTCCAACACAACCCTTGTTAGGACTTCCCTGCCTGTCCTTCTTGATTGTCCTGTGCTCTTTCTTTTTTTTTTAATATTTTATTTATTTATTTTTTAGAGAGGGAAGGGAGGGAGATAGAGAGAGAAACATCAATGTGTGGTTGCTGGGGGTTATGGCCTGCAACCCAGGAATGTACCCTGGCTGGGAATCGAACCTGGGACACTTTGGTTCCCAGCCCGCGCTCCATCCACTGAGCTACACCAGCCAGGGCTCCTGTGCTCTTTCTAATTCTCTCTTTCTCACATGTTTACCTTATACGGCCCCATATTATTTCAATATTTGTATTTTAAATACAAGAGTTATAAAATGTATAGATTCTCTCTCACTATCTATGCAAATAAAATATGGCAAGCAAGAAGTCAAAAACATTGATACCTGGGAGCTTTAAGAAGTCATGCCAGTACCGTGACACTACAATTTGGTCTATGAACATTAGCACTTTTTCTAGTGGGGACATAAATGGTTGAAAGGAGGTGAAAAACAGAGCCAGCAACTTCATTTCTTGGGAAGGGAGTAACTGCTGAAGGTATACTTATTTGAAAATTATCTTCATCGACAATAGCTGATACCTCTACATCTGGTAAGAGTTGACAGATATCTTACCCATTTGAATTTACTAACCTGCAGAGACAGTGACCTCCTGCACTAAGGAAGAAAACTGTAAGCCATGTTAATATAGTGAGAAATGATACATAAATATATCCAATCAATTTAAGAGGCTCCCAAAGTGACCAGATCACAGGAAGAGACAACAGCATCCCAAATGGAAGGAAGAGTCTGGAATTCTGCATCCACATTTAGTAAAAAGTCCTGTTGTTACCCAGGCATAGCTGATTTTGAAATTCATTCTAGTTGGAAACCGGGTGTGTATTTGTGGGACCTGGAACAGATGATTAAAGGTGTGAGCACAGGAAAAGATACACCGCTTCGGAACTCAAGCACCTTTGCAGCGTATCTCCTGAGTGAGCAGAACGTACAAACACAATAGGTAGGTGGCAAATACTAATTTCTGCACAAACATACTGATGCCTGGGGAAGTCAGGAGGAATCGTCAAAGGCAGAGGTGACAGTAGCAGTGGTCACCCTCAAAGTCAAGGAAACTGGTGAGGGCATGGAGCTGACCCTCTACGTGGGTGCCTAGGGGCATGAGAACCTGCTTTGGTCATGTAATCAATTGGAAAGGGAAAAAAGCTCCATCACCAACTGCCAGGAACAGTGGAAGCATGCATTTCCTTACTATAGGACCTTTCCCCCAACTAAGCATCATGCAGAAAGGGTAGTGACCTAGTAACAGGTCAGGAGTAGGGTTTCACGTCCAAGAAAAGTCAAGTCAGGCTGGGGAGCAGCAACAGGAGGCAAGAGGCCAGAAGTGATGATGCTACCGTGGATAGTCAGTCAGAGCCCTGGGAGTCTCCCCCATTGGCCAGTATGGTGGAGGGGAGGTTCTTACGTTGAGTGTGAGGAAAGCGAGAGATATCAATGGATAAAGCCCAAACATGTGCAGAAAGCTAGAAAAATGAATGGAAAGGCCTGAGCAAGCCAAAAGCTAGAAAGATAATTGATAGAGAAAAAAAAGCCTTCCCCCATCCCTGTAAGAACGGTGGCTTTAGCATGAAAACTAGATGGTCTTTGAGAGAGGAACCCACCATTCTCCCAGCTGCTGCTGCACCTGAATCAAACCTCTTTCCTGTTGTACCGGCACCTGCCTCACGAGTTTGGCTTTGGTTGTGGCAGGCCACCGAACCTCCATTTTGTTGGGTTACAGAGAGACAAAACTTATAAGCACCCTTGAAAATCCTCAAAGACATTGAAAGAGGTGCTCTTTACAAATAACTAAGCAAGGATTTGGAGCTCAAGATTTGAATACTAATGGATATTAATATCAATGCTCCTGCACTACATTTGCTTACTGTGAGTATGTTAGTGAAGAGGATGTCTCCCACACAGCCCAAGGTGAGCCTTGGCCAAGCTTTCCTAGACCATACACTGGACATTATTTTTCCAGGTCACTGTGACTACTCTTCATTTATGCATCTCATCAGGTTATGATCTGTGGCTTTAAATGTTTTAGATAACTGAAGTTTATTTATTAAAGTCACGAAACTTTATTTACAAGCCAAGATGTTATTAAATTAGTACTTTCTTTAGTTTCTTCTTTTAAAAATATTGTCAGGGTATGTCTTTATTTATTTCTGCTGTAGAAGTAATACTCGCTTGACTTAGAGAAATTTGAAGATCAAGGAAAGCATGAAGAAGAAAAGAAGTATTATCCATAATTTTATGGCTAATTTCTTTGAAAACACACAACTAGGGATCAAGATGGATCAAACCCAGGAATTCTTTTGTTCCTAGCTCTGCTTCTGATCCAGCTAAGAAACTAATAAATGTCCCGGATTTCTTTAATCTCAGAACACCATTTAATGCAGGAGCAGAATTGATGATTTAGAACCGTAATAAAATGCCATGCCTCTAAGTGTTGCTCTTCCCAGTTTTCAACCTGGCTGGGTCGGTTGCATGGTTTCATAGTAAGAGTGACAATGTACAATCGGAAGTCACCCAAATGTACAGAATTTGTTAGCAATGATATCAGTAGCTAACACACTTTGTATTTCCTATGTGTCAGGCTCCACTGTAAGACTTTGACGTGCATTGTCTTACTTGGTTTTTACAAGGGCCCTGTGAGAATATGTTATTGTCTCTACAGTTGAGGGAATGGAGGCACATACAGTTTGAGTAACTCGTCTAATGCTCCGCAGCTGCTCTCTGGGGCCACACAGACATACTACCTTACTTTATTAAGTATGGGAGATTAGCGGATGGACAAGCATTTATTGGTATACATTCCATTTGGTACAGGCTATTGACATATAATATCTTGTAACTTTTCACTTGGTGAGTTTCTGAATCCAAATAGGGCATATATGAAGGGTTACATTTCAAAATGCCAGTTGGCAAACATTATAAAGAAATGTAACCTGATGATGCCAGTGATTAGCGCCTCTTCCATTAAGAGGAAGTTGAATCACTGTGCTTTAATTATAGGTAACATTTCCAGGAAGGGGTACATTTTGCTATATATTAAATGTTGGCATTAGGCAATAAAAAAATTGTGAAATAGGCCATTTATTCTGGTCCAAGGAAACAGGCATAGATTTAAGTACCATCGTAAATTCATGTTGGCTCATACAGATCCCTTTCCATAAACCTAAATTTAACTTCATGGTGTTAGTAAATTTAATAAACTGTATGAGAACAGATGGAGCAAGTGAACCATTTCCAGGGAGTAGGAAACATTTTTATCTCATCCCATCCTGTTCCTCATTCAAAGTACAGAAATGTTAAGCAATGAACCTTTTACCTGGGAAGTTTATTCACGTCACCTTTATCAGAAATTACACCTGCCGTGACCGTATATCGCCAGCCTTGTTTGCTTTGGGCCATGAAATATGGGGGTCAGAGGGAAGAGGATGAAGATCTAACTGAAAAATTTAATCACAACAGAAGTTCAATTTAGATAACTCGCACATTGTGTCAAAGGAGACCTTTCCACTTAAAGTGGCGCTTGCCTGAACGATAGCAAAACTAAATGGTATGTTTCATTGCAATTCATTGCAACCCAGGATGAACTTTGAGAGGCCCGTCTGCTGAAGGTGATAGATGATGAAGAACTTGAAGAACTGTCAGTACCCCCCATCCTCACCAGGTCCCACGGAAGATCCTTTTTGGAACAAGGAACAACAGGCTAGTTTTGACCAAATAAGCGCCAGTTGAGTAATCCATCCTGTTTCATCCAGAATGTAATTTCAATCCCTATGTAGCATGAGCATAATGCAATTTACCTTTGTAATGCATTAAAACTCCTTGATATTTTCACTGGAATACCCCTTAGTAAATTGCTTTATGGGTCTGCGTCCCTCTTCCTGACAAGGAAATAAACTCCTTGGTCACGTCACTGATCACGGCGGTGGCCTTTGTCCTTCAGCCAACAATTGCACCTGCACCACTTCCATATGGTGACAGTCCACGTTAATTTTTCAGTAGTTAAACTTTTCTTATTCATTGAAAATCTAAATGCAAGTTTATGCCACAACTAGAGCTTTAATAAATTTAATTTTATGTAACTAAAACATGCTAAACTCTTTTCAGTCCGAAAGGGGATTTTGTCACCTTTTACTAGAAAGTCCTGTAGTGGAGTTTCTGCATACGAGGGAGAACTGAAAAGAACATGGAATTTATTAATAAAAAATGTGTATTGATTCTTACATGTTTAAACTTCAGTCAACTTCAAAGTACTCTCCATGTGATGCAATACGCCTATTAAGATGTTTTTTGCACCGCTTGAATGAGGTTTGGAACTTGTCAACATCAATGCCTTTTAGTGCTTCTCCTGTTTTTTGTTTCACCTCTTCCACTTTCCTCCACGTTGGCAAAATGTTTTCCTTTGAGGACTTTTTTCTTCCAGGGAAACAAAAAATTTCACTCAGGGCAAGGTATGGTGACTAGGGAGGATGGGGCACAGGGGTCATGCCGTTTTTGGTCAAAAACTGCTCAACACTCAGCGTGGTGTGGCAGGTGCGCTCGCAAATCACCCATCACGAAATGGGCAAAGGTTGAAAAAGTCTTAAAAAAATTTCCCAGTCAGGGCACATGCCTGGGTTGCAGGCCATGACCCCCAGCAACTGCACATTGATGTTTCTCTCTCTCTCTCTCTCCCTCCCTTCCCTCTCTAAAAATAAATAAATAAAATCTTTAAAAAAAAATTCACTGAAGCCGAATGCCGTCTCTCACAACCATGCCAGCTAAACACTGATACAGTTGGGTTCCTAGAACACTCCCCTAGTGGGGGAGACCTGTACAACAAGGGGCCCCCCCTTCAGAAGATCATTCTGTTTTGGGGGGTTCACTCTTGGTAGATTGCACGAATTGCCAACACCAAAATTGTGTTACAAGAGCTGAGGCCAGCCTTCTTCATTTGTTACATTCTCTTTTCACTGTAGTTCCCTAATTCATGCCTTATCTACCTCATCCTGGCTTCCCTACCTAGATAGCATCTTCATCCATCTAAAACTCAAAGAACTGCCATTTCAAGCTAGAAAAAATATGATTCTTTCAATTTAATCAGACTTATTCCTTTTTTAAAAAATATTTTTTTATTTATTATGCTATTACAGTTGTCCCATTTCCCCCCACCTTTATTCCCTCCACCTTAAACACCCCCTCCCACCTGCATCCCCCACCCTTAGTTCATGTCCATGGGTCATACATATAAGTTCTTTGGCTTCTACATTTTCTATACTATTCCTTATCTCTCCCTATTTTCTACCTACCATTTATGATACTTATTCCCTGTACCTTTTCCCCCATTCTTCCCTCCCCTTCCCTGCTGATAACACTTGATGTGATCTCCATTTCTGTGATTCTGTTCCTGTTCTAACTGTTTGCTTAGTTTGTTTTTGTTTTTTAGGTTCAGTTTTTGATAGTTGTGAGGTTGTCATTTTACTGTTCATATTTTTTATCTTTTTCTTTTTCTTAGATAAGCCCCTTTAACATTTCATATAATAAGGGCTTGGTGATAATGAACTCCTTTTATTTGACCTTATCTGGGAAGCACTTTATCTGTCCCTCCATTCTAAATGATAGCTTTTCTGGGTAGCATAATCTTGGATGTAGGTCCTTGCCTTTCATGACTTGGAATACTTCTTTCCAGCCCCTTCTTGCCTGTAAGCTTTCTTTTGAGAAATCAGTTGATAGTCTTATGGGAACTCCTTTGTATGTAACTGTTTCCTTTTCTCTTAATGCTTTTAAGATTCTTTATCTTTCATCTTGGCTAATGAAATTATGATGTGCCTTGGTGTGTGCTTCCATGGGTCCAACTTCTTTGGGACTTTCTGAGCTACCTGGGCTTCTTGGAAGTCTATTTCCTTTGGGAAATTATTAGGGAAGTTCTCCTTCATTATTTTTTCAAATAAGTTTTCAATTTCTTGCTCTTCCTCTTCCCCTTCTGGCACCTCTGATTCAGATGTTGGAACATTTAAAGTTGTCCCACAGGTTCCTAAGCCTCTCCTCATTTTCCTGAATTCTTGTCTCTTCATTCTATTTCAGTTGAATGTGTATCTCTTCCTTCTGCTCCAAACCATTGATGAGTCTTGATTTCCTTCCTGTCACTGTTGGCTCCCTGCACATTTTCCTTTATTTCACTTTTCAAAGCCTTCACTTTTTCTTCTGTTTTGCAGCCATACTCAACCAATTCTGTGAGCATCCTGATTACCAGTGTTTTGAACTCTGCATCTGACAGGTTGGCTATCTCTTCATCACTTAGTTGTATTTTTTCTGGAGCTTTCATCTGTTCTTTCGTTTGGGCCATATTATTTTGTCTCAGTCCACCTGTTATGTAGTAAGGGGGGGAGCCTGTATTCACCAGGGTGGGGCAACCCACATAGCTGTGTTGTAGCGCTGTATGTGGGGAAGGGGCATGAGAGGTAGAATACTTCTTGTTCAGCTCTCTGTGGGCTTTCAGTCACTTCCCCCACCACCCACAAGCAAATTGGGCCCTTCTGGTGCTGATTCCTAGGTGGGTGGGTTTCTGTACATTCTAGGACCCTGTGAGTCTGTCCTCAAACTCTCTTGTGAGGCTGGGAGTTTCTGCTGCCACCTCGACCCCCACAGGTTTTTTTCAGTTAGAGGTTTTGAGGCTTTATTTTCCCACACTGCAACCCTGGGTTGTGGGGACTGTCTCGCTCCTCAGTTGTTGCTCCTGGTTTATTGGCAGGTGAATGTGGGATCACCAGTTCCTCCAGCTGCTGCCTCGCCTCATCTGCCAGCCACCACCACCTTGCTGTGAGTCCTCTCCATTCCTGTTCCCCATCTCCGCCCCTCCTACCAGTATGGATGAGTGTTTCTTCTTTAACTCTTTGGTTGTCAGACTTCAATACATTTTGATTTTTTGTCAGTTCTGGTTTTTTGTGTGTGTGTGTTTAAATTTGTTTTTGTCCTTCTTTTGGCTTTGTGAGGAGGCACAGTGTGTCTACCTATGCCTCCATCTTGGCCAGAAGTGAGACTTTTTCCTTCTTTAAGAGCTGATTGAAGGCTCATCCTCCAGAAAATTTTCTCTGATCAACTCTATCACTCTTTTGACTTTTTTCTCAACATTGTTATTAGTTTACTTAGATATATTCCTTTGATGTTTTTCTTGCTGATTGTACTTTACTTGTGGTTTAACTTACGAGACTGTTCTAAGTTTCAGATCGTTCTTCACAGTGTCCCCCACATCTTTTGTAATTTCTCAAGTCAACTCTTTATCAGTTGTCAGGTTTTTCTTCTTTTAGAGGGGATAAAAAATGATTCCCTCTAGCTTTTAGAAATACCTTTGTAGCCTCTTTACAAGGTGAGAAGTTGTAGTGAAAGCAAGTTTAAAGCAAGTCAAACATCAAATAATCATTAGGGAAAAAGGCAGGAAAACATCCATATATCCATTTTTTGTAATGTTAGGAAAGTCCCCAAATTCCATCCTCAGCCACTTAGAATAATTACCTTGCAGGAACAAGATATAAATATCCGGGATAGGAGGCATTGTAATCCTAAAGCTCTGTTTTGTCTAGTGCCCTCATTCCTAACACAGAGGAATTTGTTAACTTATTTTGATAAAAAAACTAAAAAGGGTGGATTGATCTTACTATTAAAATACCATTTTATCGGCTTCAAAATAACCCTTTCACTCAAGAACCCAAAAGATCCAACCAATGTGGGAAATTTCTACTAGTGGAAAACCATTCTACAAGGCAGAGTGTCACCAAAAGGCGTTTGGAGACACGGCTCAGATGTTGAGAAGCACGTTTGGGGAATGTTTGGGAACTGGAAACGGATCAGGCGATGATAATCAGAAATAACTTTTGGCTTTGTTAGGTGTTATTGTAACATTGTTTTCACAATGTGAAAGGATACTTTTGTCTTCAGAGTAGGGTATTAAATTGTCTGTGTCATATTTGATTCTGACTCTTCCCCACTACCGTGCCGCCACCCCATGTCCCAGAGGCGTCATCTTCTGGACTGATTAGAGTGTTGGATGATTCGGCCAAAAGACTGGCATTGAACCTTGCTTGTGGGAGTGTGGGAGGATCTGGTGGGGCTCCTTTCAGCTTGCATGACTAGATGGGATGACTTCTTGTTTGCTAATAAATGTTTGCAGATTTGGCAGAAGGTGGTTTGAGACTTGCTTCTATTGTAGCAAGCCATCTGTCGGCAAGAGGGGCGTAGTCCTACCCTCTCATAGCTGGAGGCCTTCCACACATAACAAAAAGAACTTTGTAGTTCCTAATAGACAAAATTGACTTATGTTGGTTGCAACAATAGACTTTTATCATTGACGGGGTATTTGGATGACATGTTCTCTAAATCTTCTTTCGCAAGAAAACACCAACCATGTAAGAGAAACTATACTGCCCTGTTAGTAATGAGATAATTTTCTGCCAGACCTTATCTCTGAAATAGTAACTGCTTCATGGAGATCTATCTTCTTGTCTGATGAGATTTTTTAAATTACTGCCTTCTCTCTGAAAGCAGGAGGGTGTTCTAACAATCTAACTCCAGGCTCATTTTGCAATGGGTGTCCGTCAGCGTGTTTGGCAGAGAAGAATGGCTGCCGCGCTTTAACAGAGCGAATTAGGTTAAGTGCGAGCTAGACAGCCAGTTTCTGTGACAGTTCCTTTCTCCTCGTCCTTTTCGACAGTAGAGGGCGGTAGTGAGCTGTGCATATCTCCTGTAAAAATAAACCAAATAAACGTAATTACCTAATTTAAGAATCATATTGAAAATGTCCCATGTTCAATAGTATTTTTGGCCCCTTGAACACACAGTGATTCACCTGGGCTAATTTCAGATTGCGGACTCATGGTTCGTTTAGACAATGTGGGATTCGGATACAACATTCTATCGCATCTAGTCACACACAAATCAGATGTGGGCAGAAGTTAAACATTTCCATTTTTTTCCTAAAAAATGTAATTTCATTAAGAAAATTTTATTGCATGAATGTATTTCAGCTATTTCTAGGCTTACAACATTTTCTTTTTCAAGATAAATATAGTATTTTATAAAATATGAAATTTTCTCCTCTTTAAAAGCCTCTTTAATTATTAAAGCATGACTTCTTACTAAATAACTATGTTTATGGAACTTTTAAAATTGTTTTATTTTTCAGTTTATGCAATTGACCCAAAACAGTAAATTTCAACATTTTAAGTTTGTTTTTCAGTTTTATGGTATTTACCTACATAATTTAAAATATCATGTTTATCTTCATTTTTCTCTTATTTTTAACTTTAAGTGTCATTTACTATCTTCCTGGTAAAGAAGATGAGAAGTTGGCTCACTCACACCCCCTCAGCTGTTCCCTCACCATATTCTTCCAAAATGCCATTGTTAATTCCTCGGTTCGGGGCCCTGTGTGGGGCCCTCCACGGCGCAGTTACTGAATACTGACAGAGGGTCCAAACCGCAGGAAGAGTTTCCAGCAAAGGAGGGGTTGTTCACGTTTACGAAGTCCCGACTCTGCGCCCAGGGATTTCATCTGATTTTAAACCACCCGCACATAGAAATCCATTTCTTTTTATCATTCCAGACTGCAACATTTAAATGGGCCTTTTGGACTTAGAAAAGTGCATCTATCCTTAGGAAAAAAATCTTGGTAGAGGAAAAAAGATCTCAGGTTTCAGTCGCATGGCGCGTGCCTGAATCTGAGCTCTTCTGCTTAGGAGTTGCCAGAGCTTCCGCTTCGCAGTCTGCGCCCCCCACCTAAGGCTCCCAGGGATGGGAGTCAGTGTTGGTGACTACGTTCTGTCCCTGTGGCTTTTTTTTTTTTGCTTAAACTCTCACTTGGAGGGACCTACCACTCCTTTAAGGAGACCCAGTATTTAAACTTAAATGTATTAATACAGTAAATGTAGATGAGAAAATATTCTAATTAAGACAAAGTTTGTTAGAGTAGATTGAAAAAAGAAAACAATTATATGCTGTTTGTAAGAGGTATGTATAAAATATGAAATACAAAAAAAGAGGATGAAAGGAAGAACAAGAAAGATTCCCCATAAAACACTAGCAAAAAAAAAAAAAAGCTGATGTAGGTATATTGATATCAAAGTAGACTTTCTTTAAAATAAAATCATTACTAGATATAAGTGAGTCATTTCATATGATAACATGGTAAATTCAAGAGAAAGATGTAACAATTAAGAGAGACGACCCCAACTTATGATGGTTTGATTTACGATTTTTTGACTGTATGGTGGTGCAGAGTGGCACATTCAGCAGAAACCAGCTAGGCGGAGCTAGGGTGTTTGATAGATTAGGTATATTAAAGAATTTTCAACCTCCATTTTTTTTTAATCTGCACCTGAGGATAAGTTTATTGATTTTAGAGAGAGAGGAAGCAGGAGAGAGAGAAACATCAGTTGATTGCCTCCCATATGTACCCTGAGTAGGGAATTGAACCTGCAGCCTAGGTATGTGTCCTAACCAAGGATCAAACCTGCAAGCTTTTGGTGCATGGGATGGCACTCCAACCAATGGAGTCACCCAGCCAGGGCTCAATAGACAATATTTTTAACTTACAATGGATTTATTGGGATGTAACCCCATCATAAGTTAAAGAGCATGTGTATTTGTATTCATTTAATAACATATTTTTAAAATACATAAAGTGAGGGCTGACAAAATTGAATAAAAAGTAAATGTAAAATTGATATTGGAGATTTAAACACACCTCTTTCCATAACTGATACAAAACCTTGCCCAAAGTCTACAGTGATTTGGAAGACTTAAGCAAAACGATGCACTAATTTGACTTAATTGACATATGTTGAATAAGAACCCCCAAAACGGTAAAATATATATTCTTTTTAATTGAACAAGGAAAGTTTACCAAAATCATACATATCTTGGGCCATAAAGTACATTTCAACAAATCACAAAGAATTAAAATTATGCAGAGCTCTCCGCATAATGGAATCAAACTGGAAACCAAGAGTAAAATAACTACAGAGTCTCTAAACATTTGGAAATCAATCAACACACTTTTAAATAACCGATTAGTTAAAGAAAAAATTCACAAGAGACATTAGGAAATATTTTAAATTGAATGACAATATGACATATCAAAACACATGAAATGAAGCTAAAGCTGAGTGATAGGAAAATTTAAAATTATATAAATACCCTATGATCTCACCTAAAAGCAGAACCTAATCAACAAAACAAGCAAGCAAGCAAAATATAACCAGAGACACTGAAATAAAGAACAAACGGACAGTGACCAGAGGGGCGGGGAGAGAGGGATAATGGGGGAAAATAGGGGAAGGGTCGTCAAGGAACAGGTAAGAAGGACACATGGACAAAGTCAAAGGGGGTAGGATGGAGGGTGGGAGGTGGGGATGGGCGGGGCCGGGGGAGGAGTGGAAGGAGGGAAAATGGAGACAACTGTACTTGAACAACAGTAAAAAATATATATTTTAATGCTAATTTCCCCAAAAGTGATCTACAGATGCAATACAATCTCAATCAAAATGTCAATTTGGGTGTGTGTGACACCTTCCTGTGGAAAGGCAGAAGACGTAGGATATTAAGGCAATCTCAGAGAAGACAAACAATGGAAGAATGTGCAACACGAAATATAAAGACTGGCTTTCAAGCTACTGTGATGAAGAAAGACAGGGTGCAGTGGGCACACACAGACCGGCGTGCTCCCTGGGACGGGAGAGTGTCGCACACGGGGCAGGACGGGATATGGGGCAGGGGCAGTCTTGCCGTTGGGCGGGGTGAGTAGTGCTGGGTCAACGGCTACCTACGTGGGAAAAGGTGCTTCAGCCCCCTACACATTAAGTTAAAATTAATTAATTAGGGATGGGTGATAGACCAAAATGCAAAAAGGAAAGCAATAAAAAGCTACCTGAAGAACACAGGAGGAAATTTTTCAAGACCTTGGTGTAAGCAAAGATTTATTGGACAGAGTGCAAACACTCCAACCCATAACAAAAAAAAATAATAAATGGACTACCTTAAAATTAAGAAATTAAATTCATCAAAAGACATTTTTTAAAGATTTTATTTATTTTTTAGATAGGGAAGGGAGGGAGAGAGAGGGGGGAGGTGGGGGAGAGAGAGACACACACATCAATGTGCGGTTGCTGGGGGCCGTGGCCTGCAGCCCAGGCATGTGCCCTGACTGGGAATCGAACCTGCGACACTTTGGTTCGCAGCCCGCGCTCAATCCACTGAGTTATGGCTGCCAGGGCTCAAAAGACATTTTTAACATTAAAAGTGTTAAGAAGCAAGCCAAAGCCTGCATAAGATATTTGCGGCACGTATGTTTTATAGACGACATGTTCAGAATAAAGAGGTCCCAGAAACAATAAACTGAAAGAATGACTGTGATTTGTAAAATTGGCTTAAAGAGAGCCTTCATGAGGAGTATACCCAAATGATCAATAGCATAAATGGAACAGGCATTTCACCAAAGATGTACACATTGCAAAGCAATCAGGGAATTATACACTAATGCACAGTGAGATACAGATACATACCTACTCCCCACCCCGCAGCTGCAGGTAAAAGCATCGTCAATCTCAGCAAGGACATGGAGCGGCTGCAGGAAAATGTTAGGCGGTAAGGAGGCTCGGCCACCCTTCAGCTGGGCCCTCTGAAAGAGAGGACCTCGCAGAAGCCTGGCGAGGCCTAGAAAATGCCAGCAAGGACTGCGGATGCCTGCCATTGGCCAAACCTGCATCTCAGTCCAGAGGGCGATGGGTGTGGCCACAGAGTTCACAGAGGCCAGGCCCCCAGGGTGCTGGCAGAGGTGGGTGGAGATGGAGACCGAATCTGGACGGGCGGTTTATTTAATCATTTGTTTATTCGGTCTGTCTGTCTCTCATCTGTTTTATTTATTTTTACCTTAGCTATTGTGTGTGTGTGTGTGTGTGTGTGTGCGCGCACAAAAGTTGTTGAATGTGTAAAATGAAATCCAATGGCCAAAGAGATTCGGAATCGCAAACAAGTAACATTTGGGTGCTTCCTGTATGCTGAGCGTATGGACAGAAACGTCGGGTGTCCTTGCTTGAGGTGAGAGTCATTCCGTTTTGACAGTGGAAAGGGACTATTAGCTAAAGACAGTAACATAAACGGCAACAGAGATGTTTTACTATTTCAAGGGCAAAAACAATTCCACAGCATATTTTATTAAAATTCCCATAATCAAAATTTATGAGGGAAGAGAGAAAAGCAGAGACTGTATTTTGAGAGCTAATCGTCCTGATTAAGGTGATTAATGTTATGGTATTAATTTAATCTAACAGTAACTAACATTATGGGAGTATTTATAACTTGGATGACTAACAATCATTGGGTTATCTAATTTGTTTTGCAGAAAGAGTTTGCAGAAGGAATGTTAGAGCAACTACTAGATTTTGCAATTTAGGGCTTTTTATATTAAACACATGTTTTCTCCTTGGCATGTAGGTCATGCGGGTCATTATAGAAAATGGAACGTGCACACAAGGAAATACTTACGGTGTTCCAACTATCAGGAATAAGGTTACAGTTTGTATGTTTTATAATAGTGTCTTGCAGCATATTTATGAACTTGTAGACATTTTCAAGAAGGATATTTTATGCATTGTTCTGTGTTCTCCGTTTCCACCTGTGCCATGAACATTTCCCCTCATGAGCACTGTGCGTAGATTTTTAGCGTCCATGTCAGTAAAGGTGTCCTAATGATGGATTATTAGAAGTAATGGTACCTCATTGAATTCATGTTAATGATGTAAAAATACTAATATGTAAGTACAAATTGTTCTCCTGAAAAGATTCATCAGTTTTCCCTCCTGAACACATTAAATCAGAGGGCAGGTTCATAGTCCATCCCTTCACCACTTTTTTCTTTGACAACTTGATAGGCAAAAAAAAAAAGGACGTCATTATTTTAATATAAATTTGTTTGATTATGAAATTAAAATATTTCCTTATTTATTACCACTTTTATTTTTCTGACTTTCACTAAAATCTGTATAAGTAAATCAACACCCTCTGTCCTTCTGGTTAATAAGTATATTTTCAATAAACCATAAATATATTAACATATATAAGTTCCAAATAATTTTGCTAGTTTGTCTTTTCAGGTAGTTTGTAATTTTTTAACACTAAGGCAATTTTGACTATGTAGTCAAATATATCATTACTTGTTTTGTCCTCAGAATTTTGGGGTTTTAATTTGTTTAACATTTTAATATTTAGTCCATTTATAGTTTATTTTATGTATTTGTAAAGGAAGTTCTAACTTTATCATATATACGGTACTAATTTTTTAATTGGAAATAGAAGTTTCAAAAGTATTTAAAGGAAATCCATGCCTTCCCCATTGGATTGTTTTGCTTTTTACAAAAGCTATAGTTTTAATTTTTGTTTCATGCCTTATAACAATTGCTACAACCTCTAATTCAATATAATGCTACTTACATGATTCCTTCTTTCTACTTGATTTTAATAGAAATTCTATTGCTACTTAATAATTATGTAATACTGATTATACCATCATAGTCTATAATTAGATTTATGATTTTCATTTTGATTCACAAATTATTATGGAATACTTTTACATTTTTAACATTTTTTTGTGTTTTTTTTTAATTTATTTTTTAGAGAGGGAAGGGAGGGAGGAAGAGAGAGAGAGAGAAAGAAACATCAATGTGCGGTTGCTGGGGCCCATGGCCTGCAACCCAGGCATGTACCCTGACTGGGAATCGAACCTCTGACACTTTGGTTTGCAGCCTGTGCTCAATCCACTGAGCTACGCCAGCCAGGGCGGAATACTTTTACATTTTTAATTGTGTTTATATGTGTATGTAGTGATGAATGAGACTTACAGAGTTTGTGCTTTTGTTATTTGTTGTAACTGAATTGTATTATAGATGAGTAACTGATAGCTATAATTTTTGCATTTGGGGATTTATTCAGAAATATTTTGTGGTCAGCCTGTATTTACTTCCCAGTCTCCAAAAGATGCTTGAAAATGTGAAATGTAAAGTTAAATATTTAGCTATCTTTAATATATTAAATATTTCATATTTATTTTTTGTCTACTTGATTGGTTGCTTTTTAAAACAAGTGTATTATGTCAGTACTTGTTGGAGCATAAATACTTGGGGTGAGACATAACAGTACAAAATAACTCCTATTTATTCCCCTTTACCTTGGAGTCTGCACTGGTATCAGTAACACTGCCCCATTTCAGACTCTCAGATATATCGTAGTCTCTTTATTTTAACTTCTCATTGCTGTTTGATTTTAGATGTAATTCTTGCAAGCCAAATGCTTTCGACCTTAATATATGATCTTTTTTTAAAACAATTTATTTTCTTTTTTTTTAAGATTTTATTTATTTATTTTTAGAGAGGGAAGGGAGGGAGAAAGAGAGACAGACAGAAACATCAAAGTGCGGTTGCTGGGGGCCATGGCCTGCAACCCAGGCATGTATCCTGACTGGAATATATGATCTTTTTTAATAGGGGAATTTAACCTATGCATATTCCTTGTATAGCAAATTAGCGTGTCCAAAATAGAATTGTTCCCTGAGTGTTGTTAGCCCCATCTCAGTAAATGGCACTGAGGTTGATCCACATTCCAGAGTACAGATCACGTTTCTCCCTCTCGAGTACCTTGAAGTTCAGTCTGTCAGTAAGTCCTCGTGGCTACACCTCCAACACAAATGTCAGTTCCACCTGTCCTTATCTCTCTTGTCTAATCTATCATTATTTCACAGATTCTCACAATGCTTCATTTATTGCCCCCTCTAGTGGATTTTGCATTTAGGAGCTGGAGTTATATCATAAAAATGTAAATCAGATAATGAAATTTCTTATGCTTAAAACCTTTCTATGGATTCACATTGCATTTCAGCTGAAATGCAAATGTCTCACAATTTCACACAAGCCTTCCATTGTTTCACTCGTGTGGCCCTGCGCAGCCGCAGGTCAGCCTGCCTCTCTGTCTCTCCTGCTCGTCCACAGTGGCCTTGCCTTGCCTTCCTTTAGGATTTCGCACATGCATTTCCCTGCTTAAACTCATCTGCCACCCAGCTTTAGTGTCAGTGCCCCTTTCTCTATGGCTGCCTCAGGTCACATAAACCTGGGCCCATGAGACTCTCTCCAACTCTTCTATCTTGGTAAGCACTCTCGACCCCCACCCAGTTACTCTACCTCCGCAGCATTCAAGTTGAAAAAGACATCCCCAGGGATATTCCAGCAAGGACAAATTTAGGGGAATCTATCAATAACTCCCAGATATTTTACAGTCTCAGGGTGTATGCAGATCTCTCAGATACCAAGCATGGGGACCAAGGAGAGCTTACCGTAATGTGGAATCAAATCCAAACACTGCAAGGCTGCCCTCAGCCCCTGTCTTACAAACATGTTGCTTAGTGGGGACCGAAATGGGGAACGGACAGCCCATTGGACTCTGTTAGGGTGTTTTGAAGACAGACACGTGGTGAGCTGGGCAGGTGGGAGAAACTCACCTAGCACATTCAGGTGAACCAAGTCAGAAAGACCTCATCATGCTTAAGAGTGGGTGCTACAGGAAAGAAAAGTTAAATGCAAAAAAAGTTTAAAAACGTATTTAAACTCAAGCAATTATCTCCAGAAATTCTTAATGCTCACCTCTAAAATGCTATACTTTCTCTTAAAAGCAATCACTTTCAGAGATTTTTAGAGATTAGAGTCTTTGAAGCGCATCAAATGTGTCATTTGACATGCTTCAGAGTAGCATCTAATACAGTGCTATGGAAAAATTGTGTTCAATAAATACTGTTTAAATTATTAAAAAATCCAATTATGTTTCAAATCTTAAAAGAAGTTTCTTCTGAATTAAAATTCAATCAAAATTACACAGTGCTAAATACTTTGAATTAAAATACATGGATATAGCAAGTACTGAAAAAGAAGAGAAAATCTGAAGATCTATGACCACGAAGGGGAGGGAGGTAAAAGGGTGATATTTAGGCTTATAATATGCCACTTTAAATGACTGAAATGTTTATTGTCTCTTTTAGTCCTCATGAAAAATATATGTCAGTACATCAGGGTTACAGTCTACATGTCCGAATTTGGTTTAACTGAATCGTTGACCATTTTTCAATGGGACCCAAGGTTTCCGCATTTGTGCAAGGCCGTGGAGCGGTAACGTCGAAAGCAGGCCCGAGGGGCGAGCCTGTGGCTGAGACCACCATCGGTGAGGACGACAGCGGACTGTGAGCCCGACGGGTACCAGTCTGACTTTTCTGACATAAACCACATGCTTTCCTTCCCACAGTTTGTCCCCCTATGTCGTTTCATCATTACAGCACTTGTTTAAAACCCATTTACAAAGCCGATCGCCAAGAATCGTCCAGAACGACTGGAAGAGATTTCGGTGTATGAAATTCACACTTGGGTATTAGCCCCTTAACTGCCGTTTGCTTGCCAAACGCAGTTCATACTCAAGAACACTGTAATCAAGGTGATAGAGTTCATGTTCCCCATGGCCGCCTTCACTTGTCTACGCCTCTCTCTGTGCACCTTTGATTTCTGTTCCAGAAAATACACTGCCTTCCAGGAGAATCTTGGAATCGATTCCGGTCAGGCTTGCTGTGTGGTGGTCTAATTCCTTCTTGCTCAGCTCCAAGTTGGCTTCTCATTGTTGTTTCAAATAAAGCGATTTTACTGCCTCCCTCCCTTTGTCCGTGTAGGAACATTCTCAGAATAGCCCGAGATGAGTACATTCCGCCGTGGGGAAACTGCGGGCAGATCCCGGTGGTGGTCGGTATCATCATGCGAAAGAACTCGTGACGAGCCTGTGACTCAGCGCCGGCCGCGCAGGCGGGGGTGTCTGCACACCCCACCCCCCACCCCCAGCCCCGTGACCAGAGGCACTGGAGAGCGCGGGTGGCCACCTGGCCGGCGTGCAGCAGCGATCTGGGGACCGGGCCAGAGGGCTGCTGCCCTGCCCTGCGGGCTGCCCAGACTTCTCAACCACTTGCCACCACCGTGCTGGCGCAAATGTGCTGTCCGACTAAAATCAGGAACACGAAAGAACTGACAGCATGACAGACGCACAGGGAGGGAGGAGGGAGCCTTGAGGGAGACTGGAAAAAGACAAAGAATATCAGAGTCCCGCGTGGGGAGGACAGAATGTCTCAGCCCTCGTCAGCTCTATCAGCCGTACATAACAACCTTCCCAAGAGTCCCTCTGTCTTGAGGTGGCGACGCAAAACCAGAGAGCTGGGTTCTTACCTCTGGTGAGGATCCCCCATTTGCGCTGTTCAGTCGTGATGCTGGGAAAAACACGGATTTGTTCTTACTGAACACAGATTAGCTTGTGAATCACAGACTGGAAACATGTTCCATGGGAATTCAAAACCCAGCGCTGACCAGGCTCACGAGGAAGCCGAGCCTGAGACTGTGCAGCAAACACGTCTGGTGCAGATGTGTTTCCCGTCTGTGCAGGCGCCTTCCCTCCACCCCCCCCTCAGCCAGACCACAGTGACCCCCGCTCCTTGGAAGACAGCTGCTCCGAAACCACGTAGAGGGAGTATATGGTTTGCATCCCTCGAAACCAGAAATTTACTTATTTCTTGGTAAAAGTAATGCTATGGTATTTTTTAAAAATATTCCATTTTCAATTATTTTCTGGGATACTGGGATGTAGGAATTGATATAAAAGTAAACACAGTCTTTACTATAATTTTCGGTTTGTTGTTCATAAACTCGTAGTGACTATAAGCTATTCAGTTAGAATGGTTTGGACGCTCTGTAAGGTAAGATTAAAAAGACTTGAACCAAAAATGAGGGGATGTGACACTATCTTTGATCCTACCTAAGTCACTATCGACTAGAGATCAAATTTCACTATATATATAAAATGTTTAGGGTTTTCTTTCCCAAAATTTTTTTAAAGATTTTATTTATCTATTTTTAGAAAGAGAGGAAGTGAGGGAGAAAGAGAGGGAGAGAAATATCAATGTGTGGTTGCTTCTCATATGGCCGCCCTGGAGATTTGGCCCACAACCCAGGCATGTGTCCTGACTGGGAATCGAACTCGTGACCCTTTGGTTCACAGGCCTGTGCTCAATCCACTGAGGTACACCAGCTGGGGTCTTTCCCAAAATTTTTTGGGCAAAAATAATTTCATGACTTGGTTTATTTAGTACAAAGTAAATAGCTACAATAGATTTTGTGGGACTATATCTTAAAGGATTAGTTCACTTTATTATAAAACGTTAACTTTTCCTGCTGCTGATTTATGAAATGGGCAATAGTTTTATAAAAGGATGGGTTAAACATAATTAACTTCTGAAAATTAAATAAAAACATAGTTGATTTTAAAATTATTGGTTTGAAATTTGATATTTCATATATTTTCCTGTTAACAGACAGTTTTGAATGTTCTAGAAAAGATCAACTTTAATAAGGTTATAAGATAATTTTAATAATTTATTATTACTTTCATAGTAGTGTACCTTTCTATGAAACTACTTATACTTGTTATGCCCTGAGTATATTCACAAGTTATTTTTTTAAGATTTTATTTATTTTTAGAGAGGGAAGGGAGGGAGAAAGAGAGAGAGAGAGAAACATCAATGTGCGGTTGCTGGGGGCCGTGGCCTGCACCCCAGGCATGTGCCCTGACTGGGAATCGAACCTGCGATACTTTGGTTCGCAGCCCACACTCAATCCACTGAGCTACGCCAGCCAGGGCTCACAAGTTATTTTTAATCCTTCATTTGCATTCTTGCCGCAGCCCCTACAAACGTTGGGACAGGCTAGTTTTGACAGCCTAGATATAGAAGAAATAGAGTAAATTTTACCTTTGCCAGTTGTGTGAAGAATGCTGTTTCTCCATGAATGTTCCATTCATGCGAGAATCATGAAAGGACCATCGGCTGTAAATTATTTTGAAACAGAATACCACATAGAAGTGAATTCATACACTGTTCTATAGTTGTGAGATAAATCATTTAAAAGTTGTTTAAAGTACTTCTTGAAAACATGAGAAATTATTTGTAATTTCAGCGATGATCCTGGACACCGAGTTTGGAGTTATGGAGAAAAATACCACCCATCAGGCTGAGCTCATGAACAATCAATCATTCTTGAGCTGATTATTCATTGTTTTTCTGGTTACACACACACAGGGAGTTCCATGTAATGCGTTATTTCCATTTAAAGACTGAAGACTGAGGCTGTCCACAAAATACCTGGTGATGAATCCATCTCATCAGTCATCTTTTCTCTCTTGCATCCCGTTGTTTGGCCTCCTTGACTCAAGCTGCGTGATTCAACATGGGAGGCTGTGAAAGGCTCTGGCTTTCTCCGTGCTCCCGGAGACGCTCGGTGGGGTGGGGTCGCCGGGCCTCAGTAAACGCCTCTGTATCTGACTCAGTTGAAAACCCCTCTGGCCTTGATGTTAATTCTGCGGCTGATGCTGAAATGTGTACGGATAGTTTTACTTTCCTTTTCTTATATATATGACCCAACTTGTCTGCTTTCAAATTAAGTTTTACTTTTAAAGAAATCAAAATTTGTAAGGGTTTACCTACTTTCTACCCTTTTAAGTTCAGTAGTTTCCCACAGCATGGTGCCGCGGAATTAGGGTAAGACACCTCAGCAGTAGGTAAGGAACATGGTGAGTGGTCTCACCTGGTCTTTAACACGTTCTCTGTGTAGTCTCTTTACCTCTCTGGGCCTCTTTCTAGAAAAGTAGTGAGGACGAATCAGAGTTTTATACGAGGTGGGCTAAAGCGTCAAACTAGAAGCACACCTTCTGTTTCACTCTAAATATTTTGTAATGACACCCCACCCCACACCTGCAACACATGCACACGCACCGTGCCCACGCCCACCCTTTTTGTTGAATTGGAGAAGCTAATAAGAATGAGACAAAACCGTATTTTTTAGCTGTGTAGTACTGTTCATTTCTCTGGGAGAATAATATTGTACTGCGTCTAGAGTTAATAAAATATTAGCCACGTGGTGAGTATGATTGGAATCCACTGAGCAACTGCGAGCGGAAGAGATGTCCCGGGTGCCGATGTCCCGGTTTCAGTTGTGACGTTGACGGACAGCTTTGTGCCTCCAGGTGTGTTCCATGTTCCTGTTTGTACACACACACACACACACACACACACACACACGCTGGCGTGCATATTGCCACTTCCGTACAATGTGTTTTATTTGTTCTCCTCCAAGTGTCAAGTCTTCTTTTTGAGGACTTTCACCTACTATTTTAAATACTCATCACTGTTTTCAGAGACTTACTTTTCAAAAGCAGCGTTCTTCCAACGGGGGTGCTTGAGTCCCTGGGGCACTGGCAGACTTGCCGTGTGGCCGGGTGGCAAGGAGAATCATTTCAAGGGAATCGATGACTAGATATTTAATGTTAACTCCTAAATGTTATTTCCTAAAATGAGTCTTCTGGAGAACTCCTTTGTGATCCCAATATCCTCTCTGAAATCACTCTTCTCGCATTTTTACATAACAAAGCCACACTTCTCCCCGATCTTCAGTGTACCTTGGTACAAGTCCCTGGGTGTCAAACCTTTGTGGCACCAGAGACATGAATTGATATGTTGTGGAGAGTGATAATAAACTGAATAGCTCCAATGAATAGGTAAGAAATCCTTTTGTGCAAACCTGGTGGTTTTCAATTCTTTGCTTTCGAGAACATGGAAGAAAGTCATAATAACAATGTCAGTCAATATGTCATTAAAACTAATTTTGATCAATGATCACTATAAACTTTTGACATAAAACTTGGAAGAAATTTGATGAAATTTAAAGAATTGAATGACAGTGCATTAGGCAAACTCTTGCATTTCTATTTACGTTGTGTATGAACATTGTTTCTCAACACTTACATCTGCAAAAAATAGCCAGAAAATAGAAATAGAATTTATGCTGCCTAATTTAGCACAAAGTAAGGTATTTACAAACATATTAACTCACTAGTTAATAAACCAACATAAATCAATAACATGCATTTCTAAAAATATTTTTGATTAATATTTTGTTTCAAATTTTATATTTACATCATTTTGATCAATTGTGAACTAAAATATTGTAATGAGTACTCAATACAGAAGAACTTTTTTTGTCACACTATGGTTCACACAATTTAAAGTTTTTACTTCAGTATGTACATGTTTTACTTGAATAATGAACATAAAATTTTCAAGCATGAAATTATATTGCATTGGGATAAAACTCTACATAGAAACTATAATAAAATTGTAGTTCATGGGATAAAAAGACAGAAAGTTTTATACTATTGAAGAGATTTTTTTATGCATTTGGTAAGTATCAAATCACCATAGTATTCAGACTGCAATAGATCTATTTGAGTGCTATAACAGCTTTATTTTAAAAGTCAGTATTCACACTATACTGGAATTTATATTTTTGTAACTGAACTTTTATTCAAAACTTACTGCTATCAACTTATTAATGTGTGTGGGATATTTTATTCAGTGTTTCTTTAGGGATAAAAGAACAAAAGTTCTGCAGATTCCATTGCATACCTGTTGATAAAACCATCACATATGTTATGGCTCCTTTTAAAGATAAGTGGATGGGGCTGGGGAGCCACGCTACCCAGAAAACCACTAGACACCATGATCTCATGAAGTTACCATGCATTTTCCCTAATGTGGTCTAAACAGCAAATATTCTCCTTTAAATCAGGGAGTTCATGTTTGGTTCCAGAAATTAACTTTGTTATGAGTCTTGAGTTACTCCACCAAGGTGTACCTCAAGATACGTCTTCAGTGCCCTTCCTGTCACATCAATGGTGCCCGTTGCCACCAGCACCTGCTCTGACGTCCGGGCCCCCACTGTTTCAGGTGCCTCCCTGGCTCCCCGGGACTCCTGGTTCACCTTAGCCTTGCTGGGCAGAGAGTGCTATTTCTACACCCCATACGTTATTAAAAAAAAAACCTGGTGGCATTTTAAAAAAATTATTAATTCTTTATCTATTTGTTTTTGGAGAACTCCTGTTATTTTCCATACATCCACAGTTTTAAATATCAGTTGATAAACACTGCATAGAAAAGAGTATTTCAACTTTGCTCATGGGTCTTAAAAGATGGTAGTAAAAATACTAACTATATCATAAACGAAGGTCAGAAAGTTCACCCAAGGCCACATGCCAGCTAAGAGGCAGGGTAGTTTAATATCGATACCCAAACTCTTAACTGTTATCCAAGGTAATAGCTGTGGTTATTACTAGGATTTATGCATAATGTTACATGTAAAACTGGCCTCCTAATTTTCTAATCATTTTAACTTAAACTTATTAATCTAAGTTTATTAATATAGGTTAGATCCTAAAAAGAATATCATTAAAAGCCAGTGATCGAATTCCACACACCCTGATAGAGGATCACACTCCTCTCCCATTGGGCCCCACTCCTCTTCAAAGCAACGCCATTGGCTCCTTGGGGACCCGTGTGGCGGGGACTGGGCCAAAGATCACCACTCCTAGAAGGGCTCAGAGTCCAAATTCAACAGACTAACTTTATATTCGAAAGGCATCTTTATTAATAAGTTGCACCACTGGAAGGACAGAAAAACTAAATGCTTAAGAGTTTTTTTTTCCCTCTTTGCAAGCCTCAGTTCCAAAATCAGGCTGACACCAGAGTCATTGCTGGTTAGTCTCAAATTTAAAAAACTCATAGTGTATTTCATGCAGTTGATTTATGCCAGCCCTAACCATGCCAAAGCGGAAAAAAAGATGACAATGAAACTGTGTCCTTGAGGTTCATAATGCCTTCTATACAAACTGCCACACTGAAATGCTTTTTAACTCATGGGAACTGCAAATATCATTTTACACTGGTACATTCTTCTGAGATGTACTTCATAGAAAATGTCACTGATCATTATTCTGAGATTACCACAATAGAAAAAATGATTTTATAGATAGGGCAACCTCAAAACAATGTGACTTAGAGAAGAAATTTTAGGACTGTGCTTAAAAAAATGAAAACCAGCCCAGAGAGGCCAAAATTGGGAAGGAGAGAGAAGCTAGAAATCGGCTAATTCAATATAGTTCCAGAAATAGAAAAAGAAACATTACATGTTGTGCTAAAATAAGACAAAAGGCAATAAGCAAATAGTTTTGGAATTAAATGTTTCTTTTCAAGGTTTTAAGAAAGTGGGTAGAACATTAATGATTCCCTCCAAAATGAAGACCAGAAAATAACTTTCTGTAAGATTTTCCTTGAAAATATTTTTAACTTTAGTGTCAATTTATTCTTTATTATTATTTGATATCTTTATAGAAGGAAATCAATATTTATATACAATATATTGAAATTTGTAAGTAAAAATTTGTGAAGGCTTTTGAAATTGAAAATAATTTCAAATAAATTTCAACCATTATCCATTCATTCATTCATTCATTCAAATTTCTTCCTTCATTCCAATACATATTCTTCAGGGACTGGGAACAGAGAAATGAATAAGCAGATAAAACTCCTTGCTTATCTTCTGGTGGGGAGACACAAACAAACAATGAATAAATATGTACAATGGTGGTAAGGGTGACATAGGAAGAAAAGGTAAGGGGAGATGATAAGAAGAATGGAAATAGATGCATTAGCAAATAGGATGATCAAGGGCAAGTTTCCGAGATGAGGGTGTCTAAAGAAGATGTGAAGAAGGTGAAGGGTGGCACCTGTGGAAATCTAGTTGAAGAGTTGTTTCAGGGACCAGGTGCAGAGAGCTTCAGATCGTGGTGCGCCCCGCATCCCAGCATCAGGGCTTGTACCCGTAACAGAGCAAACCAACATTCCACTAACGGGTAGAAAAGTCATTAAAAGATGTCCTATTCTAAGGAATGATGCAGAATTTCAGTCAGGCACACCCACTGGGTATGTGTGGTCCCAGGAAAATAGTTTTCATGGGACCCTGTCTGTATAAACAATTTCATTAAATTGCATTGCATTTTAAAGGGCCCACTCATGAAGATTTGGAACAATGGGCAAGCAAGCGGCATCTAGGTCCATGGTCAGCAATCACCCGGGCTGCAGATGGGGCAGGATGATTATCTGTCCCCTTTGCTCCCTGGCCCTAGCACCCGGATCTTTGCTTGAGCCGCTTTCTAACCATCCTCTCACTCCCATTCCCTTTTCATTTGCCCAGATCCCTAATCATCAACACACTCTCCAGCTCTTGGCAAGATTCTACACAACTAATGTGCAATTTTATTAGACCAATTAGTGTCCTGGAAAGAATGATCAGCTGTGTCAAATGCTGCTGGTACTCCAGATGAGAACTGAGAAATGGTTATGGAATCAGCCCCGCTCCCTGCAAGTTCATGCTGGCTAATGAGGGGGGCACAAGAAATAGGACAGCCCTTGCTGGAATACTCTTTTCACATTTCTGTAGGTCTGCTATTGTGTGTTTGCTTCCGGTGTACAATGTCTGCAACTCAGTATTTAACTCCCTAGTGGGTCCGTGTACAAGTTTAATTTTCTTCTTACAATAATATCACAAAGAATCTATCAACACGGCTGAACTTCCTCTTTCGTTGAACCTATTATTAAAGGAGAGAGCCAACTGAGAATTTGGAGACTGGCCCAAAATAAAACCTTAAATCTCTGTCCCCTTTCCTGGTTTCCTAAGAAACAAATTCACTGTTGCTCTCTTGCCAAGGGCTAGAGATTGATTGCGTTGGTGATTTAAGAGCAGGGCTAATTAGATAGCCAATGGAATTCACAGGATGGCAGAAAGTGGCTAAGATAGGGGTCTGGGTATCCGGGGCCAAGGACAAAAGGGCTGTGTAATAATTCTTCAGTCACCTACAGGCGGGGTGACTGCTAACATGGAACTTCATACCTGGTTAGACTAAAAGTACCTGCATGCTTCTTGCCTTGGGCCGTACCTGCTCTCAGAATGTCTACCCAGATGCATACACAGAGGTAAATAGGCACATTTCTCAGGTAGTTCCTGACAACAGAAATGGTTAGGGCGGCCGTACCTGTAAAATGACCTCCAAGAGCAGGTACTGCAAGCGAGGCCTGCGGTAGCTGCCATAGGTTCCGTGTGCGAAACAGGGCTGTTATGTGGTTCACGTGAACTAATTCATATGAAATATTCCACTATATAAGTTGAAAGTACCATTATGAGAGTTCAGGGAGCATTTTCTTTTATATCTGTCTTATATTTTATGGCATTTTCCAGCCTCCCTTGAAGTATTTCTCGTAAATGAGGTACAGAACTGAAAATATCAACCAGAGAGCTACAGACAAATTTTTCTCTTGGTGCATTATTAACTTGAAATTTTTTTAAAAGAGAAATGACTTGAGATTTGGATTCAGGTTATAAATAAGCAGTATCCAGGGATAAGCCCCATCCATGAGTCAGCATGAGACAGTAATTCAGTAAGCCTGGGAACTGGAACTCAGTCGGAATGTAATAACTTTTTAGCACTTACATGTGAATGAAGCTTTTGAGCGCCTGAAATTTCAAATGCCTGTGGTTGTCTGTTTGAAGAGGATGTTGTAATAATAAAGTAATTCAGGGAAAGGTCTTTCAGGCAGGACAAAATGTTGCTACCCTGTCACATTAAAAATATGTTACTTGAGTAACACAAACATGATGAGGTAAGAAATTTTAACATGTGAAATCCTGAAGTGTCCACCACCAGTGAAAGCTTAGGTTGCCTAAAGAGATTTCCAAATAAACCATTTCAGAGGCCTCTTAAACACATTTAATGTTACAAAAACAAATGGAAAGTGTAAGTCTCCAAATATTGTAATCACAGAACATGGTTGCCACTTTTTCAAGGAAGGCTACATTTGATTTCATCGTGCCTTTAGATAAAAGGAGGGTGGGAGCTATGGTGGGATGGTGAAAACTTCTAGCTAAATAGTTTGTCAATTCCTGTGGTAGAAAAGCAAAGAAACAGGCAAATAATTATTCATTACCAACCACTGAGATAATTATTGGGTTGACCAAAAAGTTCATTTAGTTTTTTTCCATAAATGAAAAGACACATTTTTCATTTTCACCAGTAATTTTATTGATTTGGATACTTGGAGTATGTCAGCTATCTCCTACATGTTATAATGTTGATTGATCTTAACTAATGTCTCAGTTTGATCGCTATCAACTTTAATTGGTCTACCTGACCACGGAGCATCGTCCAGCGAGAAGTCTACAGCACAGAACTTCGCAAACCACTTTGGACACATTCAGTCAGCCACAGTGCCATCTCCACATACTGCACACATCTTTTTTTGTGTTTCAGTTGCTTTTTTACCTTCCTTGACACAATAAAGCATAATTTGCTGAAAATGTGTGTTTCTTTCCATCTTCAATATTAAAATGGCTGCACAAAAATTCACCAATTTTGATGTTTTTTTTTAAAATACACGCTGATATGACATCTGTCACAAAACAATCTAACAAAATCATTTCAAATAAAGTTAAAGACAATTAAACATGACTAGAGCTATCTGAGGAAAATGACCAAATGAACGTTTTTGGCCAACCCAGTAACTTAGAAATGAGATTAAGGACATTGAAATGTTGTAAATTGTCAATGGTAGTGGCAGGCAAAGGATGAGGTAACAGAAACAGCATGCCCCAGACCAATCAGAATGCGCGGCACACTCACTCAGGAAGATTAGTGGCTGTAGCTAACCACGAGAGCTATCCTGGTACTTGCTGACTATTAGTGCCGATTATGAGCAAACTGGTCCAGCAAATGAATGATGTAAGTGAGACTTGATTTCAACCAAGTTGATGGAATGATACTCCCTTTCATGTATAAAAGTTTTGTTCATCTTTATATGTCAGAATGTGATCACTAACCCACAAGCTGTTTGGAAAAGGATACGAATTTTTCAGGTTGCTGAGTAATAACGAAATTAAAATTTTTTCAAATAAGAAGCAAATTCATTTGGGTGAGGGTCAATCATAATAGACTGAGTCGCAGTAATTTCTCAATGCCTGTGTAAAAGTGTTATAACTACTTATTGGACTCTCGTGCAAGGGTTAGGAAACTGGCTCCATTCGCAGGCTGGACTGATGAGCCTCAGCTAGAGGACACGCTGTCCTGTGACTTCGGGTAATACTCTGTGGTTCGCTCTGCATGCCTGGCTAGTTAGCGAGAGAGGATCGGCAGCGTTGGTTCAGCTGTGGTGCTGTAACTCTTTAAGCAGCAAGGCGGGATTACTGATGAGGCAGCTGGTCTCTACCCCCACTCCTAAATCATAACCTAGGTTGTAAATGGGAGCTGGATGATCCTGGATGGATCGCCGAGTACATCTTTAGACATACTTTGTGTTGGAGGTCAGCGCTAAGTTAACACGACCTTCACCATGAACTTCTGTTTCTCTGAACAGGGAAGTGCAAATTTAACGCTGGAGAGGAAAAAGTTTGGGAGGGAGCGGAGCTCTTTTTTTTTATTAACTATTATTTTCAATCCAGTTTATGTTAGATAATATAAAAAGCTTTGATTTCATACATTATTAAATACTTGGAAATTACCCAAACCTAACCTGTTTTTCTCATTCTTAGTACCTGGAAATACGATGTACTCAAAACAGGTAAAACTCAGTTTTGCAAGATAAAAAGAGTTCTGGAGATTGGCTACACAACCGTGTGAATGTACTTAACACTACAGAAATAAACACTGAAAAATGGTTAAGATGGTAAGCATAATTTTAACAATACTGGAGAAAATTGGCAAAAGACAACCAAAAGCAATGACACGCGCTTGGAAAACTCCAGTCACTTCGCTCATGGGCTGTCCCAGAGTAACTTAAAATATCTTCAGTCTTGTCATTTCCTAATCAGTCCGCCTCATTAAAGCGCCCCGAGTCACTGACCTCCTGTTGGGCGGACACCTGAGGGCAGAGACTTTTGTCTGTTTCGCTCAATGCTGTTTCCCCACCGCTCAGCCGTGGCTGGCACAGGGCGGGCAATAAACAGGAGGCCATGTTTCTCATTTTCTACTTCACGTTTTCTGCTAAAAGTAAAAACACAATCAATTCATGAGGACAAGTATTTTTATGACTCCCAAACCTAGAAGAAATGGAAGGTCTCGTCTTCCAGCATAATAGGCATTCCATTTGAAAACAATGCATATTGTTTATACAGCCGTATTTCACATTTTCATCACAGTGTCTCCTAAACTGATACCCCATACAATTTACTGCTTTCTGGACGTTTAGCAGGTGGGTTAAGGACAAAAGAATGTTGGATTCCAGCAAGATTGGGAAGGTGTAGGTTATACCTTTCTACTTTTCTTAACAGCAGGAATTCTCCTAGCTCTTAACAAGCCAGCGAGCGTCTGGAGCCCTCAAGAAGAGATTTACAACACCCTGTGCTCCCCAAACACTTTTTCATCACAGAGCATTGTGAATGTGGGTATGTGTGTACAGTGCTTGTTAACCTTTCCTGGAAAGAATGTCCTCTGGGGCCAGCATTCTGCAGACTAGACTTTGGGCAATGCTGTTCCAGCTAGAAACCAAAGACGGCTGGTTCTCAGTCCACGACACCACCTGTTAGGTGGGGCGGTATTCAGTTTCTCCTTGGTTGGTTAATGTGGCCCAGGTGCCCTCTGGGGTGGCCTAGTCAGGTTTAAGACTTTTAGAATATCAAAGAGCTTCATAATCCCTTTTTGGTGTTCATTTAGTCTCTGACACTGAAATGTGCTTGGAGAAACAGGGTTTTCAAGATGATTCATTTTTATATCATACACAGCCTTCTAGTGGATTAGTCCTGCCTGCTATTTTTTATCATGGTCCTCCAATATTTATCTCCAAAGGCGAACACATTTTTTTAAAATGTAAAGCAATTTAGCCCTGGCTGGTGTAGCTCAGTGGATTGAGCGCAGGCTGCAAACCAAAGTGTTGCTGGTTTGATTCCCAGTCAGGGTACATGCCTGGGCTGCAGGCCATGACCCCCAGCAACCACACATTGTTTTTTTTTCTCTCTCTTTCTCCCTCCCTTCCCTCTCTAAAAATAAATAAATAAAATGTAAAGCAATTCACTTTAATTTAGTCTCTACAACATGAAACTACTGTTTGTTTGCTTTTTGTTCCGGAACAGGTGGAAAAGCATTTCATTTTGAAGTCGTGTTTTTTTGTACTATATTTAAGATATGCCTCACCAAGATTTAGGTATATGTTCCTTTTTCTAGCTGATGTGCACACCACAAATCTGTTCAAATGGACATTTATTACTGGGTGTAATTGAAACATACATTTATCATGATTTATATAGAGCAACCCAAGACCAAAATGTTTTCAGTAAAAATAAGAATCCATTCTGTCTTATTTTCAGTGGAATATGTATTTGATTATTTTCATAAAGTGGTGGCATTGATAAAAATTATTGATAATTCAGAGTTATTATTGACAGTTCAGAATTTCCAACAATACTCTGCCTTTCTATTCTTGTATAATCTTTGTAATTTCCTTGTAAGGTAGACAGCATGATAAATTTCAAAGTGATACTGACGAACAGAAGGTTTAAGTGGATTGCTCAGTTTTCTACGTAAAATGAACTGGAATTTAAATCGAGGTTCACCAAGACAAGTTTAGTTCCTTCATTAGACTACAGGTACTTATATTCCTGCTAAAAATATGATGTAATTCAAACAATTCAGTGGGTGTATTTGTATGGCATATTCTTGGAAGAAAAATTGATGGATCAAAGGATCCATACATTAAAATTTTTATGTGTATCATCAAAATCTTTCCAGAGGCAGATCCAATTGTATTGTCACACAAGAGTTTCTGTTCACTCATGCCCTAGGTAACTGCGTATACTATTAAATATTAAGAATTTTTAAAAATTATTCTTTTAGTAATTTTGATTTCTTAATGGTAGTTTATTTGGGGGAATTTTTGAAGTCTCTTTATACATTATCGTTCTGTCTTTATGAAATGCCCTTTCTTTTCATTGGCTCTCTTTAGAAAAACTGTTAATTTTTTTCTTATTGGTTTGTAAAAACTTACTGTACCTTAAGATTAGCCTTATGGAGTGGCGTATAAATTCGTCTGAAACCAAATTTGTCCTTACAGTAATACTCTCCTCATTCACTTGCATTCCAATATATTTTCCCCAGTGGGAGGGAAGGGGCGCAGAGCTACACAATCTGTAGGGAATCCAACATGACCCACGACCTATGTTATCCGTGCCTTGGTCCGCCGATAGCATTATCTGCTTTGTTTCCCACAGATCTCCTTTCATGTCAAAATATGGATTTGCTCATGGAATAATGTTATGTGCAAAAAGCCATTCACTATGACTGTCTCAGAATAAAACGCTTTTGAGAGTATCTATTTATCTAGCACACCGTCCTTTTCTCTAATGGCGGGTGGGAGGTGGACAGGTGGGAGGGAGGAGAACCCAGACGCACAGAGGTTAGGTGGCTCACCAAGAGGTGTGCAAGCCACAGACGAAGACCCTCTTAGAGTGCTCACATTTCGACCCCTTGCCCTCCTCCATGCATAAGTAATGCATCAATTCTACGGCCCCGTCATGCCATTCCTTCTTCAGACCCAAGCAAAGAAACACAGTACCCTAAGAAGCTCCCCGACATTCTTCACACGGTTTCCCATAAACATCCCGCTGATAATTAGCTAATAGGAAGCCCTGACATGAGTTCACTTGGGAATTGGCCGCTGCTGTGTGCTTGCTGTTGTTGCTGCCGCTGAAATAGCTGGAGTCTGAAATCACTCTGGCTGTGGTTACGTTTCTTGGCCAGAGGATGTTGCGCAAGCCTCCGTCACCACAGAAACAGACAGTCACTCCTCTGCTCACACCGGTGACAGCGGCCTGAGCCGCGGCCCCTGGGAGGCCCGAGCCCGTGACTCAGGCGCGTGAGTGGATGTCCCCGGCTTGACGAATCATTTCCTCTTCTGCTGGTCCTTGCTGCTGTCTGTGGGATCCTTTGAACACGGATCAGGCTCTGTGAAAGTTATTTTTTCCTACCAATTATTTGTCAGCTTTCTGACAGCTTTCATAAAGAAAGGATAGCCTTATTACCTTATCTGGAAAGAGAAACTTCTTCCGTGAAGCTAAGAATGAAAATTTCTAGGTCTGATTCTTAAGTCATGATCTTTTGATATTCCAAAAAATAAATGTAAATATAGAAAATTTACAAAACACAAACAAGCAAAAAAAGAGAGAAAAAAGCATGCAGTACATCAGCACCCCATTATTAATCTTGTTGACAATCTAGGGGAGAGTGTTTTTGCCTATGCTTTATGTCATGAACTTTTAAAGCTTTGGTTTGATTAAAGCTCTCCTAAAATAACCAAGGGCGATTCTTTCTACATACTCAGATAAAATAGTATTTTCGCTAGGTAAACATTCATCTCTGTGGTATAAAAAAATCAAATGCAATGCCTTAGCTGGCGTAGCTCAGTGGATTGAGTGCGGGCTGCAAACCAAAGTGTCGCAGGTTCGATTCCCAGGCAGGGTACATTCCTGGGTTGCAGGCCATAACCCCCAGCAACCACACACTGATGTTTCTCTCTCTCTCTCTCTCTCTCTCTCTCTTTATCTCCCTCCCTTCTCTCTCCAAAAATAAATAAAATCTTTTAAAAAAATCAAATGTGTAATGTTTGGCTAAATTAGGCTGATTTCAGGAGACAGGTCCTACCTTGGCATTTTAGTTAACTTAGTCGTAAATCTTTCAGCAAACGTCACTTAGCCTCTTTAGGGTTAACTTTTCCCATCTCTAAAATGGGGCTTGATGACTCCTAAGTTCTTTTAAAAATCCAAGCTTTTATGATTCTACAAAAAAGCAAATAAACTCGTTGTGTGTGCAAAACATCATGGACTACTTAGGAACTCATGATTTGTCATGTCAAACGTAAACAACATCAGAAAAAGTGGTTATTTTTAGTTACAGATATATTTTGGTTTTCAGAGAAACTAAGGAAATGACTCTTGTATTGCAAGAACACTATCTGTTGCATCGTTTACTTCTTTCTTTGAAAATGTGGTCACAGTCCTGTGAAGCTTCTGGAATGTATCAAGATGGTATCTTTTTACAGTATTTTTTTTCTGATAAATAAAGGAGTTGTTTTTATTAAAACATGAGTTTGTCACATAAAATTCAAACAATTCTAAAATAACACACAGTAGGTGTAAAAACAACTCCAAATCCCACCACCACAAAATAACTACAATTAGTATTGTGTAAGCCTCATGACAAATATTGTCCATACATTTACATAATGAAAAAGATGATCGAACAGAAAGGTGAAAAGGAAGTAGGAAGAAGTTCTGTAATATGTGCATTCTAGCTTTGTAAATAGGGTGAATTTCATAATAGTATAATCATTCTATATATACAATTTTAAAGTTTCAATATACTGAAACTAAAGAAATTGAATTTGGAAAATGAATAAGGAAACTGAATTTGAAGTGAAGGAAATGCTGAACTTTAGAACCATCCTTCTGTGACCCAAGGGATGGATGAAACAATTATTTAAAAAAAAAAAAAAACAGAACCCTGGCTGGCATAGCTCAGTGGATTGAGCGCAAGGCTGCAAACCAAAGCATCGCAGGTTTGATTCCCAGTCAGGGCACATACCTGGGTTGCAGGCCACGGCCCCCAGCAACCGCACATTGATGTTTCTCTCTCTCTCTCTTTCTCCCTCCCTTCCCTCTCTAAAAATAAATAAATAAAACCTTTAAAAAAAGAGGTGGAAAATTAAAAAAAATAAAAAATAAAAAACAACATATTATCAACAGTTTTTTTCTTAATTTCCTTTTTTTCAATTTTGTGAAAAATTGATTCACTGGTAATGCGCTTAGAAATCTTACATTCTCTTTACCCTTTCTTCTGTCATCTCATTTTTATTGGTCCACTTTTAACTACTTGATTTTAATTCATCTCTTGAATGATCTGATTTGATCCACGATGTGATTTTTCAAGAAGGGCTCTGGTTGTTACAGTCCCCAAGCTCTCCCATAAATTGGCACACTCTGGCTTTATAATTGAATTGTGATCTTGCTAGATAAAAATTGTGTAATAACAGTTTTTTCCTCCCTGAATTCTGCCGATCATAGTCGTAGCTTCATGGTATTCTCAAGTTGAGTATCCCTGGGAGAACAGGTGTAAAGCACTTAGAAATACAGTGTATGGGAAGCACAAAAAAGAATTTAAAACAACTGAAAAGAATTTGAAAATTTAAAATAAGACCAAATTCCAAAGATTAACGTGCTTTATGGTATCTCTGTGTGTATAATTAAACCCATGTATATTTTATGTAAATTGGGTTATATTATGTATGCTATTTAGCAACTTAGCTTTTTCATCCAGCATTATTTATTGACAACGTCCTGGAATATATATATCCTTCAATTTAGAAGCCGTATAGTATTCTGTGTATGGACAGATCACACTTACTTAACCAGTCATGAACGGATGGAAATTCATTCATTCCACAATTCTTTACTGAGCACATACTATGTGAGAGGCAACTGTGAGGGACTCCGTGGTCCTATAGTGAGCAAGGGAGAGATGCCCCTGCTTTAAAGAGCATATAGTCTGGTGCAGCGCTTCCAAACCACATGTGCTGAGAGACCCAAAAGGATGAGCCGGGAAAGGCCGGTCTTTTCTGCTCTCGCGGCAACTCGGCGGGGCTCAGCAGTGGAGGATTTGATTCAGCAGCCTCTGGCTGTAAGCCAGCCCGGCTGGGGCTCTGGGGCAGGGCAGTCACTAGCTGGGCTGCCTGTGGCCCCGCTAGGCTGTGAGCAGAATGAGTGCCCTAGGCACTCACTGTTCGGTTACGACACAGGGAAAACGTCGGGAGGCCTCTCCTACCTGGAGTCTATCTACATCAGCAGCCGGCGGCAGAGCTCACCACTGCTGCCCATTGCTCCCCGGGGCCTGTGGCGCTGTTGAAAGAGTTTGCATTTCAGGCTCCGTGGACCATGTGGAAAAGACCAACATGTGGCCAGATGTGACAGAGGGGAAAGGAGGCCCTAGAGGGAGATCCGGCCATGGCAGCTCCAGGTAACGTTCTTCATTTTTGTTTCCACTCATCACAAAATTCTGTCCATTTGTCCTTGAGTCTTTTGCATGGTGGGTCCAAGGAACTCCGCAAATTAGAGCATCCTGGATATTTTGAAGTGCTCGATATGAAAACAGTGAAGTTGGATTAAAAATCAATTAGCATTCTCCAACAGATAACTCCAACCTTTTGTTCATTGATTGAAGAAATAGAAAACTTGTCAAATTCCTTAAATATAAATTCATATCTTTTGTGTACTGATGCAAAGAATTACCTTTACAGAAATAAGCTCAAATTTATCGTTTAAAAGAGAATTAGAAAATGTTTTTACTTAGTGTCTTTCTTATTTTGAATTATGCTTTTTATCATAAATATAGAAATAAAAATAATTTTTAATTCAAACCCGGTTACAAAGCAATTAAATACCCTTAATTTTGCTCTAGTGTCCTCTACAAACATTACTATTTTTTAAATCTGTGCTATAAAATGACATAGGCTAGGAAGCACTGGTCCAATCACGGCTTCTTAAAATATCTGTGATAAAGGGCCACTTTTTATACAATTTTCAGTCTTTAGTGGATCATTATTTTCATGACCAGTGAAAGTAAATGTCTATAAAATGAATGACAAAAAAAGAGAAAAGAAAAAAAGGGCACATGTCTCTATTTTTAAACAACCAAGTTCAACAGGTAGGAAATTATTGTGTCGGTGAAAAAGTCCATTTAGTTTTTTTTCCCATAAAATAAATGTTTTCCTTTTTTATCAATAACTTTATTGCTTTGGATATTTTGAGTATGTGGGCTATCTCCTGCTATTGGCTTCTAGTGGGTAGAGGCCCAGGGTGCTGTTAAATATCTCCCAATGCATAAGATAGCCCCTCAGCAAAGAATTATTTGGCCAAAATGTCAATAGTACCAGGAAACTTCCCAAAACACTTTTTACACATCCAATCAGTCACAGCATCTTCTCCATACACTGCACAAATATTTTTTTCATTTTTACCTTTTTTGAAATAATAAAGTGTCATATGCAGAAAATGTTGCATATTTTCTTGTATCTTCAATACTAAAATAGTTGCACAAAATTTCACCAATTTTGAAAAAAATTTAAATATATTTTATTGATTATGCTATTACAGTTGTCCCATTTTTCCTACCCTTTATTCCCTCCACCCTGTACTCCCCCACCCACCATTATTCCCCCACGTTAGTTCACATCCATGGGTCATGCATATAAGTTCTTTGGCTTCCACATTTCCCATACTATTCTTAACCTTCCTGTCTATTTTGTACCTAGCATTTATGCTACTTATTTCCTGTACCTTTTCCCCTATTACTCTTTTCTGGTCATAACCCTCCATGTGATTTCTGTTTCTGTGAATCTGTTCCTGTTCTAGTTGTTTGCTCAGTTAATTTTTTTGTTTGTTTTTTTAGGTTTGGTAGCTGATAATTATGAGTTTGTTATCATTTTACTGTTCTTATTTTTTATCTTCTTTTTCTTAGATAAGTCCATTTAACATTTCATATAATAAGGGCTTGGTGATGATGAACTCCTTTAACTTGACCTTGTCGGGAAGCACTTTATCTGCCCTTCCATTCTAAATGATAGCTTTGCTGGATAGAGTTATCTTGGATGTAGTTCCTTGCTTTTCGTGACTTGGAATACTTCTTTCCAGCCCCTTCTGGCCTACAAGGTTTCTTTTGAGAAATCAGCTGAGAGCCTTATGGGAACTCCTTTGTAGGTAACTGTCAAATTTTTTTCTTGCTGCTTTTAAGATTCTCTCCTTCTCTTTAACCTTGGGTAATGTAATTATGATGTACCTTGGAGTGAGCTTCTTTGCATCCATCTTGTTTGGGACTCTGTGCTTCTTGGGCTTGCATGTCTATTTCTGTCACCAAATTAGGGAAGTTTTCTTTCATTATATTTTCAAACAGATTTCCAATTTCTTGCTCTTTCTCTTCTCCTTCTGGCACCCCTATGATGAGAATATTGGAATGATTGAAGTTGTATCAGCAACTACTTACACTATCTTCATATTTTTAGATTCTTTTTTCTTCTTTTTGTTATGTTTGGTTGTTTTTTGCTTTTTTATGTTCCAAATCATTGATTTGATTCTCAGCTTCATTTGCTCTGCTATTGTTTCCCTATAAATTGTTTTTTATTTCAATTAGTGTATCATTCATTTCTGACTGGATCTGTTTTATGCTGCTGAAGTCCTCACTAAGTTTCTTAATCATCCTTATAACCAGTGTTTTGAACTCTGCATCTGATAGATTGCTAATCTCTATTTTGTTTAGTTCTTTTTTCTGGAGTTTTGATCTGTTCTTTCATTTGGGCAATGATTCTTTGTCTTCTTGTCTTGATAGCCTCCCCATGTTTGTGTCTATATATTAGGTAGAGCTGCTATGGCTCCATCTCTTGGTAGTGTGGCCTAATATAGTAGGTGTCCTGTAGGGTCCAGTGGCACAACCTCCCCCATCACCCAGCAAGGTACTTGAGGTATGACCTCATGTTGGCTGAGTACACACCCTCCTCTCATAGTTGAGCCTTGGTTGCTGTTGGTAGGTCAATGGGAGGGTTTTGCCCAGGCCAGTCGGCTGCAAGGACTGGCTGTGGCCACTGACCATCAACCTCTTCCTTCTGTGAAGGATCAGCTATGCATGGGCAAGGTGGTGGTGCTCTGACATGGTCTTTAGCTGCTCACTGGGTGCACAGGCTCTGGGATTTCCCAGGTGGTATAGGGTAAGGTCAGCCCCCACATATGTTTTGCCCAGGGCCACCCAGCCTATGTTATAAAGCAATCTGAAATGGATGCTACTTGTGCTGGGCTTGGAGATTCCCAGGTAAAGCCAAGCTGTGAAATTAGACTTGCTGCTGCTAATGCCAGGCCTGGGGCCACTTAGCAAGAGGTACTGGGCTGGGACCTCACTGAGGCTGGCTGTTGCTTGTTAGAGAAGATTTAGGAAGTTGTGAAGCATGATCCAAGACTAGGCATTCACATGGAAAAGCATCTTCAGTGGGCCCATAATTTGGGAGGGACAGTCTCTGGGCATCTCCAGAGCAGGACAAGCAGTGTAAGCCAGGCTAATGGAGTCTCAGATATGGCACCAGTCTGCCTGCTCTGTGGCTCAGTGCAGGGAGGGTTCAGAAAAGGGACGATGGCCTCTGTCCACCTTTCTGTCTGAGAGAAATCTCTTATTTTGATGCCAGGCAGTTTGAAAATATCCTTCCCATATGCCACTGGTGGCTTTCAAGCTGCTACCCTGGGGCTCAAGCTCAGAGAGAGTGAGTCTGATTGAGTCCATGTGTGGGTATTTAAGAGGAACTGCTTAGGGCTTCAGCAATTTCTTGTACCCCACTGGTTTTTGTAGCCCAAAGTTATGGGGACTTCTCTTCCTGGCACTGGAACACTGAGATGGGCAGCCTGGTGTGGGCTGGGACTCCTCACTCCTGAGATATCCCTCCTAAATTTTTATCCCCCACCTGTGGATGTGGGACCAGCCCATTCTGCATCTGCACCCCTCCTACTCATCTGGATGCATGTGGTTTCTTTGATTCCATAATTGTCAGACTTCCATTCAGCTGGATTTCTGATGGTTCTAAGTGATAGTTGTTCTACATTTTAGTTGTAATTTTGGCATGGCTGTGTGAGGAGGAGAGCCATGTATACCTATGCCGCCATCTTGACTAGAAGTTAAACATTTTATTTAAACAATTTAACATTTTATTTTCTAATGATTCGATATTAAACCATTTGGAGAAAATAAAGGTCACAAATAGGAGGGGTGCCTGGGAGGATTTTCAAAATAGAAAGGCGATAACATGGTATTTACATGTATAAATTATACGTATATTGACATCTTCACTTTATTTCCTTTTTTACGGCAAAGAAAATAAAAGCCTATGAACAGACATACGAGGCAGGCTGGTGAGTTTGCACTCAGTCAGCGAGAGCACTCAGCATTCCTCGGGATGAGGGCGCTGTCCAAGTTCGTGGCATTGTGATATCTAGGATGCCAAAGGCCTTATTGGGTAAAAGCAAGAGGACTTTCTGTAAACATCCTCTTTTAACCCAAATGATTTCCTAGAATAATAATGAGAAGTGACAGTGAAATATTAAAGGAATGGGCACCAAGTAAGGAGACTGCTTCTGAAATGACTAGAGATATTTATACTTGACTCACCAACACTTGAAAGAATTCTCACTGCCCATGAGCGATAGCCCTTGTGATGATGAACTCACCGGCTCATCAGATGGTGCCCTTTCTGGTGCACCTTTCCCTGGGTCTGTGGAAAGTCTAGAGCTCTTTATTCTTGAGGTGTAGTGGGACCCATGGGAAAAAATCCCAAAGAAAATTTGAGAGGAAAAGAAAGTGAATTGAAGGGGAGGGAAAAGGATGTAGTTCAAGTAAATGTGGAAAAAAAGGGCAACTCCTGCGCCCTGTAATGAGCTTCTCAGAGAAAGCCATGTGTCAGGATGCAATTCGTGGCTATAGATCCCTGTCCTGTGAGTTCTCACAGGCAGAAGACACAATAAGGAGTAGTCCCTGCCATCAGAAAACCCATGTGGGGGCGCTCCATCTCCAGGCATCCCAAGTGAGACAACTCAGCCATGATACCCGGAAAGAAATGGCATTTGTGGGGTGTAAGGAGATGAACGAAAAATGAGAATCAATCCTGAATAAAGTCTAACATTAGACTTTTGGTGTATTAATCTATATAATGACTTAATAAAGATTTAGAGTTATAACTTTTACCAAATAAAGTGGACTTTTCATAATTTTACATAAAAACTCTTCGGAAGCTAGATAAAAAGTATACTTAGGCAAAGCACACATGGATCTTTAGAAAATCTACTAGGCAATGTAATTGCATTATTAGCTACCTTAGAGAGGATTATGAGACAGGGCCTGGCCAATCCAGCCCAACAAGTAATGAATAATTCATTTTCTTCATAATAGGACAATCAGTTCTGATGCTTCTGTTGAAGGAAGTAAATCTGGAAGTAGGACTAAGCGGTGGAGCCAGCTGAAAGAGCCTGCGAGGTGCACGAGGGAGAATTTTGGAAATATCTGCAAGACTATAATTCCCACCTCTTTTTGGATAAGATAATGAGCACTGGAATCCATCTGCCTGGGATTCAGTTCTGTCTTCACCATTTAGCAGCTGTGTAAACTTAAGTCATTTCACCTCCTGCTCTTCGTCTACAAACTAAGGATAAGAAAATACCCTCTAGTGTGCTTGTGAGGATCAAATGAATTAATAAATGTTTTTATTTTTATAATCATGAAAGTGTTATTGATAGTGACTATTATGGACTGAATTGATTGTGTCCCTTCCAATTTCATATGGTGGAATCCACTCCCCAACACCTGAGAATGTGACCACATTTGGAAACAGGGTCTTTAAAGAGGTGATTAAGGTTAACTGAGGTAACTGGGGTGGATTCTAATCCAATATGACCAGCATTCCTGCAAGAAGAGGAGATTCTTCTTATAGGCTCATCCAGGGGAAAGGCCGTGTGAAGACAAAGGCAGCCATCCATCTGTGAGCCAAGGAGAGATGCCCCAGAAAAAATCCATCCTGCTGACACCTTGATTTAGAACTTCTGCCCTACCTGAATGTAATAAACATAATTTCTGGTATGTACACTTTCCAGTCTGTGGTATTTGTTATGGGAGCCTTAGGAAACTAACACAATGACAACCGAATATCCTCCTGGAAATCTAGACTTTGAAGTTTTAGATTATATCTGTAGAACATTGCTTTGAATCTCTAAATATCTTACATGATAGTTTGTGGTCTTATGAAATAGAATTAAAGCGAGAACCCTAAAATTTCCCTTTAAAATGTTGGCATTTGCCCTGGCTGGAGTAGCTCAGTGGATTGAACGCGGGCTGCGAACCAAAGCATCGCAGGTTCGATTCCCAGCCAGGGTACATGCCTGGGTTGCAGGCCATGGCCCCCAGCAACCACACATTGATGTTTCTCTCTCTCTTTCTTTCTCCCTCCCTTCCCTCTCTAAAAATAAATAAAATCTTTTAAAAAATTATATATAAAAATGTGTTTCTCACTAAAAAAAGTTGGCATTTAATGTGACTTTTCTCTTTTTGGATTAAGATTTATTTCTTTAAGCACATTTCTCTTTTTCAAATATAATATACTGGCAATTGTTCTCTGCCACTGAAAACTACATCCCGCTGGAAACTACTATAACTCACTGCAGCATCTGAGAAGCAAAGAATGATGAAGTTTACCAGCTGTGCTCAAGAAGCAACAATGAGAAGCCATTATCAGCAATAGACAGATGTAGCACCCGCTGAAGAGGTGATGGCTTATTAGGGCTTTGTAGAGAATGCCAATAAGCATGAATGTTAAAGGAACAAATACGGCATGAATAAATAATGTAGAGCAATGGAAATGGTACCTGGGAAGGTAAATAGAAACAAACTACATCAATACCTTGATACGCCATATGCTGTTGGAATTATCATACTGAAGTATATTGTGATATATTAAATATTTATATTGTAACTAGAGGAACCACTGAGAAAGTAACTCAAAAAATTAGCTAAAACAATGCACTCAGATGTAAAACCAATACTCTAAAAACATTTTTAATACAGAAAAGCCAATAAAGGAAAGGGAATACTAAAGACACGAGACAGAAAAAACAAATAACAAAATGACAGGCATTAATCCAACCCTGTTGATAAATGCAGTGAATGTAAATGGACTAAATAGTCCATTCTAAGGGCAGAGATGCAGTTACTTTCCATCTATGAGAGACAACCTCAAGGCTCAAAAACACAAATTGTTGAAATAAAAGATAGAAACAGACATATGCAAATAATACCCAGAAGAAAACTGGAATGGCTACATGAATGTCCAACGAACTAGACTTGAAAACAAGAAATATTACTAGAGAAAAAGAAAGCCATTTCCTGATGTTGAAAGTGTCACTATACCAAAAGGATATAACAATTGTAGCCATTACAATGTATACATATCTTAGAATAGAGCCTCAGCATACATGAAGCAAAACCTGAAACTTGAAAGGAGAAATAGACCAATATAAATGTAAACAGAACTCAACAGTGGTCTTAACAACCATTATTCCTCCCAAATTTGTGGGGGGAGGGTGCGTCTTATGGTCTGAAAATACCGTATATTAATAAGTTAAAAATTTGACAAAATCCAATACCTATTAACGATAAAAATGCTCAGTAAATTAAAATGGAAAGAAACTTCCTCAATTTGTTATGAGACATCCATGAACAAAACAATTATAACTAACTAACTAACTAACATGATACTTAAAGACTGCCTTTCCCATAATAGCATGAAAAAGGCAAGCCAGCTCTCATCACGGGTAAAAAAAATTCTTTAAAATCTTTGACGTGTTTTATTAATGATACTGTGGTATTCTCTATACAAACTGTTGTCATATGCAGATATACAAATGTCCTTTATTAATTGGGGGTACAGCTACAAATTTTCCAGATGTCAGAATAATGCGTGTCCTGTTATAGACAGTGATAATATGGTTTGTCATATTCCTCTTCGGCGTTTTATATATTGTAAACACCTTTTAACACTCCTTCTGCTTAATGAGTGTTTTCAAACCACCAGACAAAAATACCATTTTAGCTGAGTCACACGGTCCACCACAGCTAACACTTTGGTGTAGCCAATCTCAGAGCCGGTTTGCCTGGAGTTCCACTGGACAACGGGTTCATGCTTCTGCTCCCTGGGGAGCAGGGGAAGGACAGTCAGTTCCTTCTCCCTCCTTGCCTTTTTCTTCTCCTTTCCACCTCACACTTGGAGACAGGAAAACGGAGTAAGAGGGTCTGCTAGGCTTGCAAACCTGCCAAGATTTCCTGCTAAGCGGGAGCCGGTTTAGAACCCATTGTGTGAACAAACTGGGAGTTTTATTTTATTTTATTTTATTTATTTTTGCGATTTTATTTTTTATTGTTTTTCCATGACTATTTATCTCCCTTTACACTATCTTGGCCCAAGGATGGCCAGGAACAGATTTGAAAGTTCCTTAGTAAATTTTTGTAAGCTGCCCAAGAAAAAATGCCTGGTCTTAAAGCTAGACATGCTGGGTTTTAGTTCTACTGCTTGTGAGCTTGTTGTCTGAGTAAGTGGTGACAGCTCCCTGAGTCTCCATTTGTTTGATCTGTAAAAGGAGGGTTTTATGTAATTAGCTTATTATCTCTGAGGTTCCTTTCAGCTCCTCCATTTTACAACGGGTATGAACTTAAGCTCAATGACGCTGCCGTACACCAGCCCTCCTTATTCTACTCATGAGGGGGCATTTCGGCAATGAATCAAGGCCCCAAGAAGGCCACTCTCTGGAAAGAATTGATTGGTTATCTGTAAAGACATTGCATGTGCCCTTCTTCGTGTATTTGCACTTACTTCTCAATCTCTTTGAATGAACGCTCAGTATGAGTCTTGGTTGTGTTCATCCTTGTAATCAAAGATAGACCGCAAAGATCAGAGGGTTCATTGGTAAAGGAACAAAAAAATGTCTAGTGACTCAGGCCCAATGCTGGCCTGAGCATAGGAGGAGAAACTTGACGCGCATCCCAGAGGGACCAAGGGATCCCTCAATTACTCCTCTGTCTGCTGACAGTCGTAGGAGAGACATCCATGACACTGAGTGAGGCGGGTTCCAGGTGACGGCTCCAGCTCCTTGTTCTCATAACCAATCACAGCACCCTCTGTCTGCACAGTGTCAAAGGCTAAAGGACCACCCAAGCCCCCTTCCTCTGTGGTCCTCCTGTTCTGAGATACTCTCCCTTAGGACATTTATGACTAGTTTACAAGAAAACGTTATGATTATAACTGCCTACAGTCTGTATTTGTTTAGACTTTTCAGGCCAACCAATGTGAGTGGAAAAGCACAATAAGTTTTATGCCTTGGCTACGAGCAAGTCCCACATCTGGTCAAGAACTGAAAGTCAGAGGAGATAGGCAGATCCCTAGAAAAACAAGTTATAAAAATAGACTCCCATCATCATTCGGCCAGCTTTTTCCTATACGTGATACATTTTCTTGCTTGACATCATCGGAATGCAGCCCTGTTGTTTTTTCAGTAGTTACAGAAGAACCATCACACATTTTCTCACATTGGGATTAACTTGGTACCAAGGATGTGCTCGGTTTGCCGTGTCCTTAAAAATGCAGCATTTTGATACAGTGATTAAAGACCTCTGGGGACGGCAGTCTGGTAGCATGCGTCTAAGGAGGGAAAATTGCTTCCGCCTTCCAAGGCCAGTCTAGATTTCTCAATGTTCCAACTCAGTTAGACTCTTGCTCCAGGGGAAGCAGCTGGGTTTAGAGTGAGCTCCTGGGGACCACGCTCTCTGGGCGGAGGCGCTTTTCCTGCCGCCTCCAGCACCCCAAGTGTCTCTCTTCTGCACGCCGAAAGCAGCGCCCAAACACTTCCTGTTGTCCCCTTCTTCCCTCCGAGAGATCACCTTGAATTGGGTGAATTTTTGCCCGGATACACTCAGCTTTGAATTTTAACGGTATTCTGTGCTGCTGGTCAGTGGTTAAGTGTGACTGTCATTTGGCAATGTTTGACTTTCCCCAGGCAGCTGTTGAAGTGCAGCTCATCGAGGAACCCGTGCAAATGACTGCAGGCATTCTGCGAGCAGGCTCGCATTGTATTTTCCTGAGCTGGCTTGGGGGAAAGTTTTTCGCAGATGTCTTGGCCATATGGCACCATCCTATAGATTAATGTTTATGACTCACGGTTGAGAATGTGTTAAGTGGAAATGTGCCTCCTGGATACGTATGGCTGTGGGCACTTTGTTTGAATAAACAGCTAGAAGTGTATTGTGACAAACACATCTGGTTTGTGAGAGCCTCCTCCTCTCTGCCCCGGAGACCTGCTCAGACAAGTTTCTTTCCGCACGCGGCCGTGCAGTGTGTCCAAGTGCTAGATGCTCTTCACTTTGACCTCTCCAGTCCTCTTGCCGGGGTCTCTGACACGACCTTTTTCTCCCCCTGATCTGACTAGGTAGGTAGATTTTTCTAGTACTTCTGTCCAGCACCCCTGATCACTTCCTGAAGGTCCCATGCCTGTCCCAAGAGATGACCATGGATTTTGAGATTTTGAACCTGCCAACTGTCTCCATTCAAGCTCCGCATTGATGGGCTTGCCTTCTCTAACGTGTTGTTTCCTCTCCTACCAAGCAGAGACCACGTCTTCGGTGACCCCAGAAAAGTTGTGTTTTAGACTTCTCTCAGATTCAGGCTAAAAGCTGACAAGACAAATAGTCATGAGAAGGCCAGAAGCAGTGTTTTAGCAAATCTTTGTTGGCTTTTTTACAAGTGTATACTGGTTATGAAAAGATTTCTATTTAATTAATTATATTCATTAATGGATTTGCATTTTAAGATTATTATTATCTTTCATTTGTACGCCCTCCGCAGTCCCTGGGCACTTTTGGGAACTCAGGCCCGCACTCGAGGAGGCTGGAGCGTGAAGTCGGTGGCACCCACTCAGGAGACTCAGACCTGGACCTCTCACCACTGCACAAAAGCATCAGCACTCTAAATGATCCCGTACGCACCCCTTTCACTTGCTTTTGGGGGAGCGTTTAAGTTTCACGATTGTTGTTTTCAATCGCCCTCTCTCACCCGTGAGCGGGCCCTGAGGAAAGGAACGGACAGTGAGGTGGGAGGGAAACTAAAGAGGCTGGTGTCCTGGGCACTGGGTGCCCGGAGAGGATCAGCTCTGCCCGGTCCGGCCAGGGCGAGGGAGGACGACTTAGTAACGCGGAGGACATGTCCTTAGATGGGCGGTGACGCCTCACAGGCGTGGATGTCAGGAAAAAGGAAGGAGAAAAACCGCAAGCAAGGGGCACGAGTCCATCACTGAGGATTTTTTTGTAGCAAGGAGAAGCAGAGAAATGGAGCAGCAAGTGCAGGGGGAAAAGCAGGGCAAGGTTTTTATTTTTTTGTTGCCCCTTTAAAGAAAAATGGCACTGGCTTTTTCTTTCCTGATTGAAAAGCAATGATTCCAGCCCTGGCTGGCGTAGCTCAGTGGATTGAGCGTGGGCTGCAAACCAAAGCATCGCAGGTTCGATTCCCAGTCAGGGTACATGCCTGGGTTGCCAGGCTAGGTCCCCAGTGGGGGCCACGTGAGAGGCAACCACACACTGATGTTTCTCTCTTTCTCCCTCCTTTCCCCTCTCTGAAAATAAAATAAATAAAATATTTTTTTAAATGCCAATGACATTGAAAAAAAGAAGAAGAAGAAAAGCAATGATCCCAGAGGGAGGGGAAGCCATGGCTGCCATAGCTCTGAGTAGGTGGGCAGAGGGAGATGGCAATGGTCCCTCGGGGGAGGGCAGACAGATAACGTGCACAGGTGAGACGCAAGGCAGGCTCTGAGGATGCACAGGCATGCGAACGGGCAGATGGCTGGTGTGAGAAGGATTTCAGAGGAATCGTCTGATTGCTTCTGGTTCCTCCACGGAATAGGAAGCAATGTTTCAGCTCATTCATGTGCAGCCTTTGCAGAGACCATAAATCCCTTTCTTCCATTCCAGTGCACCACTGTTTGTACATTCGTCCAGACACTTGCCGTGCATTTATTTCACTTTCTATTTATAAAATGTCTCATTCAGCTCATTCCTCCCTCTTCTTTATATCTGGAACTTAAGCTCAGCACACTCAAAATAATGAAGTTTAAAGAGGATACTTGAAAGTAATGATTGTGTATATGTCTGTATTTTTTCCCTCTTCAACTCTTTTCCAAACGACTGAGCAATGCTGTACCAAAGGGCACAGCCGTGGGATGACTGAGCAGACACCCTGGGGACCCATCCCAAGTCTCCTCGGCCCGCTTCTGAGTTCAGCCATGGCGGCAGCGGGGGTGCAGACTTTCTCAACGTCCTTAGTATTGACGCCAAGGCCTTCCTCCGGGAACCTGACCCAGCAAGAATAACCCAGGGGCCTCCGTCAGTATGGGACAGGAGCAAGTAAATGATCTAAGGGACAAGTCGCCGGAGGACGGCTCCACACTCATCCCTCAGGAGCACTTTCCGGGGCTCTACTGTGTACTGACGCAGATCTAAAGGAGTCGAGCCCCAGCGTGCGCCATGGTGGGGGGGGGGGTTGCTGCCCCCTTCCCTCCCCTCATCTCTGCCCCCTCCCTCCTCAACTCCCTGAGAGACAGTCTGAGCCCAAGTGTTCAGCTCAGCCTCTGCTGGTGACCGTGTAAATAAAAATTCAACATCTGAAACCATAGAGGGAGCAGCACAACAAAATAATAAAATAAATCTAACAAGGATAACCGTATGTCAAAGCTAAATTTTATTCTACAACTCTCTGGCTGCCGAAGCTCAAAGAAGAAATGATAGACGATGGATGAGTATGGCCTTAGTATAAAAAGAAGCATTTTGACTGATTTGGCAAAACTCATTCATCTTTTGGGGGGAAATGACCACACAGGGGAGTCAAACTTGGATAAGAGTTTAAAAAGTGCCTTCCAATGAAGCATCGTGGTGTGGCATGTCCTATATGTCCACATCACCCCATCAGGATGGCCGAGACCTGGCTGCTATTTACGTATTTATTACTCAGGGATTCTGACAGGCGACCAAGCACATACAATACAATACCAAGGCATCGTCTGTATTGTGGACATATAAAGATCATCTGTGTCTTTTGGGTTAATCCCAAATCTAAAATACCATGCCATACCCTGGTACTGCTGTCTAAATTCCTGCTAGCATTTTTACAAAGTAGATTACGAAAATCTGATGAAGTATTTTCTCTTGCACCAACTCTAAAAGAAGCTAATAATGCTTTGACTTGCTTTGTAATGAAGCTTGCCACACGCTCGCCCCTTGGGAAAGGGGACGTACCCTGGGTCTGGGAAGCTGTGGAAAGGATGAGCATGCCACACCTGAAACAACACTTTCTTTCAGATTTGAATACGAATGTTTACAGAGATGGGAATGCCTAGACTGGTTCAAAGAGATTGTTTTGTGGTTTGCAGGAAAACCTCATACAACCAGAAGTGAGCAAGCTAATGCCTGATGTTTCTCTGTAGCTGTTCAGTCTATAAATAATATTTTTGTGAACTATTACTACCAAAAACTTTCTAATACTGCAATGCCTCCAGGTTGTAGAATGCATTTGTCTCTGAGGAATCTAAGATCCATTCCAGACACTGGTTCAGGGCTTCCTGGGAATGTTGTAGGAGCCAGGGTCCAACCAGAGAAGCAGCCGACGGGAGGTTCAACTGGTTGTGGCGCCTGACTAGACAAGTCCAAAATCTGAAGGGCAGGCTGCCCGGAAGGGTCAGCCGGTGCAGCCGGGCAGAGTGAAGCAGCTGCCCACCAGTGGGAGTGTCCTCTTCGGGGAAACCTCAGCTCCTCTCTCAAGGCTTTTCCATGGATTGAATTAGACCCACCAAGATTATCCGGGATAATCTCCCTTACTAAAGTCAAATGGTTATATTTGAATCACACGGACAAGATACTTACATTGCAACACCTATAATAGTGTTTGTTTGAATCACTGGGTACTGTATCCTAGCCCATTTGACCCATCACACTGACCATCACACACTTGAAGAAGGATTATCAATTTCTGCAGGCTTTAAAACTGTAGAGGCAGCTGGGCAAAGCTTGTTTGAATAAAAGTAAGAAAAAAAAATTGTGAAAACCTCTCTTCTTGGCAGTATCTTTCTGATGGAGCATTTTATAGTTAATATGGTCTCTTCTTATTAAGAGAGCACTGGTCTCTCTTCAGTATTCCAATGGCTTGAGCCCAAGTGTCTCAAGATCTCCAGGGACTCAAGATCCCCAGTGACACCATTCAGATTTCCCAGGAGATTTCTATTGAATGGACTGAAGATCTTTGAGTAGCTAACATCAGGAAGATCTAAAATTCTCTCTCAGGGAAATCCCAGGGCCATCACCGTGCCCTCAGATGTTTGCATCAGCCAGATTCCTGGACCATGCACTGGAAATACCTCTCATGCTGCATGGTACCCAACAACATCGGGGCACCTGAGCCCAAGTCTGGTAGCTTAGGGTGTGACCCTGGCCCTCGTAAAGAAGGGCGGACATCCTGGGAGGTCAGTAGCATAGACTTCTAAAGCAACATACCACCTGGCTGAATCTTCACACCCGAGGTTCTTTATGTAAATTTGAACACTTAACTTGCCTTTCTAAAATAATTTACTCTTCTGGAAAGGTTATCTGGTTCAACCAAGACAAATGTTTTTGAGAGCACGAAGATGCCCAGACTGCGTTGCATTAGTGTGATGTTCTGTGGTGCAGGCCCTCTGGGTTGTCATGGGAACAAGAGGCATTGTTTTGTTGGTGAGACCAAAGTATAAAGCTGGTGTAGCACAGCTTGTCTTGAAAATCCCTCGTGGGTGTGGAAGCCTTGCAGTGCAAACAGTGTAAGGGTTACCCGGAACTGCTGACTGCCCGTGAGTCTACCCCCTTATATACTCACACTCTGCTGCTAATTGGTCTTTGTGTGCTAGAAAAACTCTATTGGTCATCGTGTGACGTAGTTAATCGTCTTGATTTGTTTTCCCTTTGCGTCCCTTTCTGTGTGATGAAAACTATGCCTTTAGAAGTTCTCACATTTCATTCAGGCTCCTCTCCTAGCTCTGTTCCTTATGAATGTCAGAGGGACGCGCCACTGTGACGCAGAGAAAAGGGCACACATTACCGTCAGCTCAGCGTGTTACAACCTGTGTCCACAGCTGAGTTCCACGTGGGACTTTAGGTTTCACTGGCTTTCTAGATATCCCCCTGCATTAAATTTTAAATAAATAGAGTGATACAGTTAAGGAAATAAAAATTCCGAATAGAAGGTTGGAACTAACACTGTACTTTCCAACATACTTTCTGCAGGTGGACACTGGAGGAAACCAACTACACATTCTATGATCAAGTCGTTAACACGCTTCTAGAAATTTACTTGTTTGAATTTTCTTCAGAGCCTGCATTAAATACTTCTGCTTAGTTTTGAAGAGACAAATGGAATGCATACAAACACATATAAATCAAATGTGGAGTCAAGTGTCAAACGTAGGCAAGTTCTCAAGTGAATGATTCTATCTTCAATCAGTAAGTTATGAAGTTAAAACCATATATGGTTATGTATTCACTAACTCAATCTGAAAATAATTTTTGAGACAGATTTACCAAAAAGTATCCTGAGTTGTGACATATATATGTATATTCTCAGAGCTACAGCACCAACTGGAAAATGTATTATTGGATATGTCTGTTTTAGAAAGTGATTTCATGTATGTAACACTTTTCTTAGGTGCTTTAAATTTCTTATATGTAGTTTTTTTAAATTTTATTTTAATCATTGTTCAAGTACAGTTTTCTGTCCTTTACTCCCATCCCAGCCCTCCCACCCACCCCTCCCCACCTCCCTCCCATTTCCACCCCCCCCCCCATAGTTTTTGTCCATGTGTCCTTTATACATGTTCCTGTAAACCCTTCCCATTCTCCCCTGAAATTCCCCTGAAATTCCCTCCGCTCTCCCCTCTGGTCACTGTCAGCCTGTCCTCTGTTTCAGTGTCTTGGGTTATATTTTGCTTGTTTCTTTGTTTTGTTGATTAGGTTCCTGTTAAAGGTGAGATCATATGGTATTTGTCTTTCACTGCCTGGCTTGTTTCACTTAGCATAATGCTTTCCAGCTCCATCCACGCTGTTGCAAAGGGTAGGAGCTTATATGTAGTTTAAAATTACCAATTCATGATCACTCTACTAAGGAGTCGGAAAAGATGCACTACTGGTAGAAAGTTTTGCTGTTCACTCATATGCAGTTATTTTCTCCTTCTGGGCACAGGGCTGGACTTCACTCCTCCACCTGCTTGTCATTCGGTGGGTTCCTATGACTAGTCTTGGACTACAGGTTGCGATGGAAAGTGATGTATGTCACTTATGGCAAAGACAGTGTCAAGTCCATGACCAGCATCAGTCTCTGTTCTGCTGCTGCAACCAAGAAGGCCACACATTCCATAGGAAGTAGACAAAAGATTGTGAACATGTTGGGTGAATAAGAAATATAAGAAATAATTTTTGCTGTGTTCAGGTATAGAGTCTTTGTGGTTGCTTATTAGCAGAGCATAATGATGAAACCAAGCCAGATGAATATTGTAAGTATTTGTACATTTCCTTATCTTGGAATTTAAAGACGGTCGGGTGTCAACAAACACCGCAGTTCCACTGGCGTGGCCCCTCCGCCACCAGCAGACAGCAGTTATCAGAGGCGGCACCAGCGGGGAACAGAAGTGCCGTGGGGAGTGTTCAGGAAGACCAAGTTGTTGTGGCTGGGCGGGAGATGTTCTTAAAAACTCATAAAATAGATAACTCTTCAGTCTATTAGGCTGATGAAAACGTAGATTATTCTTTCAAATTCTTCCTAGTTAGGAACTGGTTTTTCAAATTTCAGTTCAAATGGAATTCATAGGCAGTTGAGCTCACTGCCCATGCCGAATGATTCTGTGGTTCTGTTATTCAGTATTCTTTGACTCCAGCCTACTAGGCCACCTAGGAAGAATTCCTATGATGAACTTATCCCCTTAATTTGGTGAGGATGCTAATGAAGACTCATCAACACAAACAATCACTTACAGGCACACTTTCAAATCCCGTTTTTGCAGATTTTTGTTGCACAGACTATCTCCTGCTAGCCACAGTTTTTAAACAGCCAAGGTACGAATACCTTGAACATAATAAACTTAAATAGTTTCTGTTATTTCATCAGTGGTTATACTAACTCTTTCCCCCTGGTGGGAGAGAGACACTAGATTTCACAAGACTATAGCAATGTATTTAAAGAGGTATAAAAAATATCAAATTGCAAGTATTAGCTGGATAATAACCTAACCAAAAGAAGCTGTAGATAACAAAATTGCATCAGAAAACACATTCACAAGATAGAAAAACCATCACTTCTATTTTTTTGTAAAGATGCTATTTGAGCTAAATTAAAAATTTTATTGCCTTAATGGTGCTGTTTTTATTTTAACAGACACGATCATCACCCATTTACAATGGCTGGATATAGAGACACAGCAATGAAAGTGAACAGCAAAGCATCAATGTTGAAATCATTAAATAGCTGTGATCACAGTCATTGAGCATGAGTCAAAAACTTCAGCCAAAGTCACGTACCGAATGAATATTCTATTCCTTAAAATAAACGCGTAGTTTTGTTCAAATAAATAAAAGTGAGTTACTGGATATGACAGAGACTTTAGGATTGCTTTTGGGAAATTCAGGTGGAACTGTAACACCTTTGGTCATCTAAGCACAGGGAGAGGACAGCATTCTGAACTCGGCCATGCCAGAAACAAAGTAAAGACGGAAAACAAAGCAATTTCCGACTATTTTATTTTTAGTCTTGGTTTCAAGGTCTTCTTTTGGAAATCTGTAGTGTCATGATTGTGTAGCTCTTATAAATAATCAACTCAAAATCTCATTGAAAAGTTCTAATTTGTTTCAAAGCCCCTGACAGCCACCACCAGACTCAAGGTTAGAATACAGTGAGAGATGATGAGATAATCCTCTTTTCATTTGTTTGCTAGGGTTGTCATAACGATACCACAGATTGTTCATCTCACACTCTCACCTTCAAATAAGAAATACCAAATGGCTTTTTACTTAAATCATTATTTCCTCAGTTCTCTGGCTCTTCTGGAAAGTCTTAACAGCCATTATCTTTATGGAACACAGATAAATCCCCCACCTTTATAACTGTAATTTATATATATTTGCATAATGCCATTTGCTACTACTCATAACTATAATCCCTTTGAATTTTATTTTTTAAAACTTGGCCCATGTTGAACATACCTCAATATAACGAAGGTCATATAGGACTAATCCACAGCTAACATCATACTCAATGGGGAAAAACTAAAAGCATTTTTCTTAAGATCAGGAACAAGACGGGCATGTCCACTCTCACCACAGTTATTCAACACAGTACTGGAAAGAAAGAAGTAAAACTGTCGTTATTTTCAGATAACATGATACTCTATATAGAGAACCTAAAGATTCCACCAAAAAACTACTGGAGCTGACAGATTAATTTAGTAAAATACAGAATACAAAATAAATACTCAGGAATCAATTGCATTTTTATATACCAATAATGTACTATTAAAAAGTAAAACTAAGGCCCTGGCTGGTGTGGCTTAGTGGATTAATTGCGGGCCTGCAAACCAAAGGGTCGCCAGTTCAATTCCCAGTCAGGGCACATGCCTAGGTTGCAGGCCAGGTCCCCAGTTTGGGGTACATGAGAGGCAACCACACATTGATGTTTCTCTCCCTCTCTTTCTCCTTCCCTTCCCCTATCTCTAAAAAATAAATAAATACGTAAACATTTTTAAAAAATAAAAAGTAAAACTAAGAAAACAATCTTATTTTCAACTGCATCAAAAAATACCTAGCAATAAATTTAACCAAGGAGGTGAAAGACCTGTAGTCAGCAAATTATAAAACACTAAAGAAATTAAAGAAGATACAAAAAAGTAGAAGCATATATCATATTCAAGAATAGGAAAAATTAGTATTATTAAAATGTCCATACTACCCAAAACAATCTATAGATTCAACACAATTTCCATAAAATACCAATGGCATTTTTCACAGAACTAGAACAAATAATCCAAAAATGTATATGTAAATACAAAAGACCCCAAAAAGCCACAGCAATCTTGGGAATAAAGTACAAACTTAGAGGTATCAAGCTACTTGATATCAAACTATACTACAATGCTATAATAATAAAAACAGCATGGTATTGGCATAAAAGCAAATTCATAGATCAATAGAACAGAATAAAGAGCCCAGAAATAAACCCATGCATATTTGGTCAATTAATATATGACGAAGGAGGCAAGAACATAAAATGGGGTGAAGATAGTATATTTAATAAATGGTGTTGGGAAAATTGGATAGATACATGCAAAACTTATACTAGATTATTTTTTATAACCATACATGGGAATAAAATTAAAATGGATATAAGACTCAAATGTTAGATGCAAAACAATAGAAATCCTAGAAGAAAACATAGGCAGTAAAATCTCAAACATTTCTCATAGCAAAAATTTTCCAATCTATCTCCTCAGGCAAGGGAGGCAAAAGAACACCTAAACATCTGGGACTGTATCAAACTGCAAGTGTTTGCACAACAAAGGAAACCATCCACTGAAAAGATACCCACCAAATGGGAGAACATACTTGCCAATGATACATCTGATAAGGGCTACTATCCAAAATTTGTAAAGAACTTATACTATTTAAGGCCTAAAAAACAAACAACCCAATTAAAAAAGACCTGTGGGCAGAGGGTTTGAATAGACACTTCTCCAAAGAGGAACATACAGATGGCCAATGGACACGAAAAGATGCTCAGTGTCACAACTTATTATAGAAATGCAAATCAAAACCACAATGAGATATCACCTCCCACCTGTCAGAATGGCTATCATCAATAAATCAACAAACAACAAATTTGGAGAGGACATGAGGAAAAGGCAACCCTTGTGCGCTGTTGGTGGGAATGCAGGTTGCTGCAGCTGCCGTGGAAAGCAGTATGGAGTTTCCTGAAATAATTAAAAACAGAAGTGCCCTACGACCCACTGATTCCACCTGTGGGTGTATATCCGAAGAAACCCAAAACACTACTTTAAAACAATAGCTGGCCCCTTGCGTTCATTGCAGGGTTCTTTATGACAGCCAAGCTGTGGAAGCAACCCAAGTGCCATCAATAGATGAGTGGTTAAGAACTTACATATTTCCTCATCTACATAATGAAATATTATTCAGCCATAAAAAAGAATGGGATCTTACAATTCGAGACAGCATGGATGGACCTAGAAGGTATTATGCTAAGTGAAACAAGTCAGACAAAGAAAGATAAGTTCCACATGATTTTACTTTTACGTGGAAGCTAAAGAGCAACATAAGGAAACAAAGAGAACAGAAACAGACATGCAGATACAGAGATCAGACTGACAGTTGCCAGAGAGGCAGGAAATTGGGGGGCTGGGTGAAAAAGATGAAGGGGTGGAGAAGGACAAATGGGTAGTTACAAAATAGACACAGGGATGGGGAATACAGTCGATAACATTGCAATAACTACATACATTGCCAGGTGGGCGCTTGAAATATTGGGGTACTACTTTGAAAACTATATGATCACTGCCACTATGCTACACATCTGAAACTAATATGAAATAATATCGATTGCAAACTGTAATTGAAAAATAAAATAAATTTTTAAATAAATTAAAATAAAGTTGGCTCATGTCCACATATTCTGGTTACAGCTCCTCAAAGTATAAACAGAACCTTAACCAAGATGTCTTTAGTGTCTACCTGTACTTGTGAGCTTCACAAATGCATGTTAAATATCTCCTGTGTGCCAGACATCATACTAGATTGATTATGAGGGTAGAAAACTGAATAAGATACCATCCCTCTCCTCTAGAAAATGACAACCTGCTGGAGAGAAATACATAAAATAAATCATTTCAACTGCATGCAGAGCGCCAAAGGATTCCAGAGTCTGTCCATACCACAGCACGTGATCCTGCTCCACTGACTACAGACAATTGAGCCAACAGGGGCATCTGAGTCCAGCTTGGCCAATCAGATTCTTTCCCCTGGGATTGTAGTATTTGAACCTAGAGAGAGTTGAGGTCATTTTCCCAGTGGCTACATTTGAAACATGAAACTCAGAATCTGTGGGGAAGCTACATTTTGCCCAGATGTGCCCCAAAGAGCAGATAAAAAGGGTTTTTTTTCTGAGAAAAATAAAGAATTAAGGAAGTGGGAGGCAAACTAATAAAAAAATAAGCAGACAAAAAACCCAAAGACAGATCACTTAAACTATAGAAGCATATTTTCTCCTAGTTCTAGAGGTACCAAGTCCAAGATCAAGGTGTTGGAGGGGGTTGGTTTCTCCTGAGGCCTTTCTCCTTGACTGGCAAATGGCCACACTCTCGCTGTCCTCACATGGCCTTTTCTCCCCCCATCCGGTTACAGCCCAGGGGTTTCTTCCTCTTTTGATACGAACACCAGTCATAACATCTTCGATTGGGGCCCACCCTTTTGGCCTTATGTCACCTTCATTACCTCTCTCAAGGCCCCGTCTCCAAGTATAGTTACACTGGCATTTAGGACTTCAGCCTGTGGATTTGGGGCTGACACAATTCAGTCCACAACACCTTTTAAGTAAAAGATTAAGAAATATGTTCTGCCCTGGCTGGCATAGCTCAGTGGATTGAGCGCAGGCTTCGATGCAAAGCATCGCAGGTTCAAGTCAGGGCACATGCCTGGGTTGCAGGCGACGGCCCCCAGCAACTGCACATTGATGTTTCTCTCTCTCTCTCTTTCTCCCTCCCTTCCCTCTCTAAAATTAAATAAAATCTTTAAAAAAAGAAAACATTAAAAAAAAGAAATATGTTCTGATCTTTAAAATCAGAAGATATAAAACAAATTCTTCTTGCCCATGCCATGTTTTAGCATAATTAACATGTTTATTACTTTGCATTGAAAATTAAGAGAAGTAACATACATGCCATTATAACAATGGTGTATGATCGTCCTGGGTGTTTTTAAACTAGGGCTTATGGTTGTAACAATAAAGGGCAACACTGTTCTGAAAGGTAAGGTTCTAGATTCCCAAGAAAATTTCCCTACAGGGGCCTGTTACCATGGAGGGCGGATGCTGTCCGTGCTCTGACCACCGCCCCTGGATCTCCCAGAGTGCCCCAGTTTATCTCATGTCACACACCGGTAGAGAGCGGAATTATTGCCGACTGTAAAACAATTACACTTTCTGTGGAAATGGAAGCAGGTGGCGGCACCCGTAATGAGGACTGAGATAAGTGACAGTGCAGTCACCTCTCGCAGAGCAAGGACCCCATACAGAGTCACAGAGAGAACCCAGGCTTGCCTGTCATGATTCAGATGCGTTGCCGAGTTAATCAGTAACATGTTGTGTAGCACATTAAAGCTAGCTGCTAATTATTATCTTAAGAAGGAAATGAAATGCAAGACAGAACTTACCATAATATATGTTTCCAGGACAAAAGTTCAACTAGACTGCAATAGTGGGGAAAAAAACATTGAGGTAGGTAGAATTAGAAAATTTGTATACAAATTCAGGCCATAGCACCCACAAACTAGTGTAACTGCTTTGATGGATCAAGATCAATTTAGTAATGGTGAAGTTGTATTTAACTGAATTTCATATCATGACATTTTCTTCACTGGTGAAATTTTTATGTAACTGATTTGATGGGTTGGGTCTATCCAGATAATCAAATCTTTCTGTGTAGGTAGATAGAACTTACTCAGCTTTTCTGTATCTCATTTCCCTATGAGAAAAGAAAAGAGTCTTTTTAGTCTATTGTAGTCTCTCTCTCATGCTTCTAGAATGTATTTCTCTTAAATGTTTAGAATCATCATTAACAAATTGAAGAATACCTGTGTAGACCAAGATTGTATAACTATGTTAATTTTGCTCTCATCTGTTGATGCTTTTAGTGACTTTTTACTGTTGATGACCAGATATGGAGCTATAACCTCAGGATATTTTAAAGATTTTTTAAAAAAATTTTAATTAACAGCCCTAGTTGAGTAGCTCAGTTGGCTAGAGAGTCATCAGAATACACCAAGGTCATGGGTTCAATCCCCAGTCAGTGCACATAAAGAATCAGCCAATAAATACATAAATATGTGGGAACAACAAACCAATGTTTCTCCTTCTCTCTCTCTCTACTCCTCCTTTCTGTTCTCTCTAAATATCAATCAATAAAACATATTTAAAATTTTTAATGGACATACATTAAACTGTATTCCAGTTTGTATAAATTCCTATGAATTTTGACAAATGCATAAAATCTTATGATCCCCCAAGTCATTCCCTTGTGATTCGCCGCGCTCAGCAGTTCTCTTTCTTACCTTCCAACTGTGGCAACCACTGATTTATTCTCTGTCTCTATGGATTCGCTTTTTCTAGAACATCACATAAATGGAAGCATGATGCATGGAGCCTTTTAAATTTGGCTCTTTTCACTTAGTATAAGGCATTGGCTTATTTTTATTTCTTTAGCAATGATTGAAAAGCCTCTACAAACATTCAAGTTTAGCTTTTGTGAGAATATGAATTTTCATTTATTTTGCACAAACATCTAGGAGTGGGGTTGAAGGGTCATATGGTAAATGTAGGCCTCGCTCTAAAATATCTGCAAACTGTTCTCAAAAGTGAATGAACCATTTTGCATTCCTATCACTAAGTTGGTATTCTCAGGGGGTTTTGAAAAATTATTTTAGCCAATTTCAACTGATATGTTTTTATACCACATTTCAGTAGAGAACAGAGGTATAACTACAGATATAGTAAGTGTTAAAATTAGTTAGTATGTGCCCTTTGTTCTTTTTCATATTTGCATTGACCATTCTAATTCCTTTACTTGTCTATAGAAATTTTAGAGTCCAGCTTTTTGAGACTAACAAAAAATCCTGCTGAGACTTTGATTGAGATTGAGTTAAATCTACAGACTAATTTGGGATGACTTGGCATTTGAACAACTGAGTCTTCCAATCTATGAGCATAGTATATCTCTCCATTTATTCAAGTCTTCTTTTAAAAATCAATACTTAATAGCTTTTATCATATAGATCCTATACATATGAGGTCTGTCTGCAAAGTATCCATCCATATAATATGAAAAATAGAGACATTTATTGAAGAAGGTACAAGATACAAAAAAAAACATTGTACACAGGACAATGATACCTCTGTCCCTTTCAAAGTAGGCACCTTCCCAATCAAAAAACACAGTTAACAGCGTCTTGATCTGGTTGCAACTTTGCTGTGCCTTCTTCAGGGACAGAGAATCAGGCAACTTCCATGGGGATGACCGGGCCTTTGTTGCTGCATCATAGCTGTAGACTCATGATTCATCTGTCATTATTTCCTTCTTGAGGAAATCGAATTCTTCGGTAGCGGTTTGAATCAAGTCATTAGCAACTGCGGCACAATGTTCCTTCTGCTCTAGTAGCAGAAGCAAGCCATGGAATGAATTTTGCCACAGCACATTTCATGACAAGATCCTCTGTCAAAACCTCCAATACAGTAGACATTGGAATCCCTAGACCAGCTTCTAGTTCCTGCACTGTCAGTCACCGACCTTCGTTGGTTGATTGAAGCCCACACACGTTCAACATTTTCACGTGTTCTGCTTGTTGTAGGCCTTCCAGAAAGTGGATCACTTTCAACAGATTCTTGACCACCTATGAAACATTTGTGCCATGCTTTTATTTGTGCTGGTTTCATTGCACCATCCCCAAAAGACTTCTGAATCATCCAAATAATTTCCGCGGACAAATATTCAAGACAGCACAAAATTTGATGCAGATCCATTGCACTGCTCTCTCAACAATTTTGAATGCCACAGCCACACAGTACACATGCTCACTCAGTGGCATCTATCACCCCCACTGACTAGCTCAGTGAAGTCAAGTCATCATTGTTCACACATGCACATTTCAACCCACTGTCTTTGACTGCCAGGTTCCATGGAGGTTGCACAACCATTCTCATTATATTTACAATGGCTGGACTTTTCTAGACAAATCTTATACATATATGCATACATTTTAGATTTATATTTAAGAACTTGAATTTTTGGTGCCATTGTAAAAGGCACTTTATTTCAATGAATAGTTGTCCCTTGCTAGGATGTAGAAGTACAATTGAGTTTTATTCAATATATTGATTTGCATTTTATGGTCTTCTAAATTCACTCATGAGCTGCAAAAGTTTTTTGTAGACACTATAGGAAAGTTTATGTAAACAATCACATTTATGATTAATGACAATTTTATTCCTTCCTTAGAAATCTGTCTGCATGTTATTTCTTTGTTGTCTTATCATACGAACTAGGACTTGCAGTTCAGTGTCTCTGTGTAATCTGTAACTCAGCAAGAAAGAGAGAGTCACACAGACAAATAGAAGTCAGGTACCAGGGAAAATATAACCATTTAATTTGTGTCACACCACTGAGTTGAAACTGATTAACCAATACTGTATTAAGGTATTTGAACTCTGTTAGGTAGGGTGGAGAGCAGGACTGGTAAAAATAACACTGGTCTGGTCAAGATAGCGTGAAGTATATAAAACAAAGTGGAGTCACTCATGTCACCAGTATGGCTGCCAGTCAGCTGTGACACTCTAGTCCAAGTGGGAAACTACCTAAGATAGTCACACTAGATACACCTGGCAAGGAGACACACCTAAGATATCTGCACGTGTAATCAGAACAATGGTGTCTGCAGAACGGGACCATCCATAGATAGATGCTTGAGGAAACTCCCCACTTGCCATCAGGGGTGCCAAGGCACCTATCAAGAGAACCAGAAAGGTGGAGTCCACCATTTTCAAGGTATAACTGAAGCAGGCTTCAGGCCACTGCTCAGACAGCTGAGCTCCACACACCATGATTCTGTGCCACACCACACTGATCTGCCTTGGCATCAGCCACCAGAGGCTCTGCCCTGCTGAACAGAGGACTTTGCCTGCCCAGCTCACTGCCTGGCTGCAGAGATTCTCCCTCGCAAGACCCTGACAGCTCCCTTGCTCGCAGTGCTGTCTCCTGGACCTGCAGACCGAGACTGTGGGACTCAGGTTTGTTATCTCCCAATTCTTTCATGTGACATTATGACTGATTGTTTCTGAGTGATTAGTATTGTTATTAGGTTAGTATAGATTTGGGTTAAATATGCATTAATAAAAGTTGAGTGAACCTTCATTAATCAAGTCTGAGTGAATAACACGGTCACCTGGGTTGGTTCCCTGTTATTTCTTGGTACCAGTGTCACCTGTAGGACTGGCGGTCATACAGGCAGCTCAGTGTTTTCAGTTCTCAAGGCCCAGATCAGATGATCCAAGTGGGGACTGCGGGCTGACTTACAGGAAAGGCTATATTGCGAACATGATGCTCACAACAGGCAGGCGATGGGAAACCATGTGCTAAGAAGTAGCTCTAAAAAGAAGCTGGCATAAACTACAAATGCACCGTCTGCTAGTGAACAGGGGCAAACTAAGACCCAGAAGTGAGCCACGGAGAGAGCAAGCAGAAGCAATGGCCCCTCCACAGGACATAAATCCAAGAAAGTGTAGGTGGAACTCCAGCCCTTTCTGCACTAACAGTTGTATATGAAGAAATCCTAATCTAGGATACGGGGATGATGACAAGGCTACTGAGTAAAAGAAGTTGCAGTTATAATGCTTGGATAATGAATAAATTTTTTTGCAGGTGGGATTGAGAGCAAAAATGCATGAAGTTGATTATAAAGTGAATGAAGTTTAACTTGTCTTATCTCTTGAATTACAGAGATGAGGATGGCCCACTACAGCTCTTTTGGGAGGTGGGCTGGGAAGAGGAGGTCAGTTAGCCTCCCAGTCTCCCTGCATCTACCAAAGATGCACAAGGCAAGCGAAATTGATCAGCACACTGCATAGAACACTGATGATGAATATTTCCTACTGTGGGGAGCAATGACAAGGATTGATTATGGATGAATAAAACACTAGAAGGTGCTCTGGGATCCTAACAATATTTGGACATCAAACATTTTTAATAGAAAAATATCAACAGAGATATAAAGAAAGGCAGACCAAAATGGACAGTCCAGATAGGTACTCAGTGGCCTAAAGATCTTCAGGAATGGAAGGGTTGCATGAATGCATGGGAGAAGGGACACCCGACGTGGGACACTACTAACTTAGATCCCAGTCAAGACTCAGGCCTCCTTTCTCAGACCTAGAACACAATTTCTGACTGCTGTTAAGGTCTGACCTAACTCAAACTTGGGAGACAAAGAGTTGCAACAAATAGTGACAGCCAACATTGACATTTTCATGGGTGAAGGTAAATGAACAGGAGCTCTGTTTTATATACAGAGGTGTGCAAGCTTTCAATAGTAGTCCTCCTACTTACTAGTTCTATAGCTTGCATCTTGTTGCTTGAACGGTCTCACTCTGTTTTCTTCTCTGTTAAACTGCAATTGTAATATCTACCTCAAACACTGAGAGAATAATTAGGTGAAACAACATAGAATAGGTTTTTAATAAACATCATTTTCTTTCATTATCTCAAACGTTAAAACGATTGAGTACCAACCAACGAAGATTCTGGAATTTCCATTTGGAGTGCTTGTGGACTCCACCAATCTGGAGGGAAGTTCGTATGCTAGGAAAGTTCTCTTGAGGCTGGGATTCTGCAGCAAGCATGCTGTTTTTTCATGGATGTTCTATTGATTTGGGTCATCTTTGGTTGGTTGCCTGGCTAGCGATAACAGGAACTCTGGAGCAATCCTCAGTCTGCGAGCTTCCCCTCGGCATTGCTGTTGGTGCTAAAGTTTGTTGCTTGGTGAAACAGGCCATATCTCACGATTTATATAGACCCTAGATGGTAGTAAATAAGTGTGCCCATCAAACATTATGGTTATTGCTATACTAGATGCTTGCTGAGAGTCCAGGCTGGTGATGACTATTATATCATCCTGTAGACAAAGATTCCAAGAGGGAAATGGAAGGTCAGAAGCACTGCTTATTAAATCCCTGAAATCACGTTTTTTTTGTGTGTGGCTCACTGGTCTTCAGAAGCCTTAATGACTGCAGCTAATAGGCCTGAATTTTTTCAACAACCCTTCCTGGGAGGCATGCAGTCTAGTGGCTGAGCAACTTCTGACTGTGGGGTTCTGACTGTTTTTATGAGGAGTCCTTGGGCTGTTGTAAATAAGCTCATAAAACTGGATATTCTCCTCTGAAGCTAAATCAAAGGCTCTAAAGAATAGAGTCAGAAATCATGTCTATCTTTGACATGAAATAGAAACTGTCTTCTAAAAATCTATGTATAGAGTTTGCATGAGTCAGATACCTGGAAAAATCTCACTATCAGAGAATAACCCACTAATCCTATCCCAAGAAGAAAACAATTTTCATAATAATAGAGAAATTAAATTTAAAGTTTTTATCCAGAGGGTAGCTTTTAAATAAGGATTAAGTATTACTAAAGAAAAGGAAATACATACACATACGTTCATGCAATTTAAGAACTTATAGTAAGGGTTTTGCAGGGTAACTGAGCAGGAACTAAATGTTTTGTGTGTAACATCTAGTTGCCTATAATGACCAAAAAAATATGCAGTGTTTCAGGGATCTTGTTCTACTTTCATTGCTCCCTGAGGGGTGAACTGACCAACTCTGATGTTTTCATGAATAAGTTGTAGAAGTTGGCTTTTCTCCTTTGTTCCTTTTCTTCTTCCTCCAATTTCGGAAATGAAAAGCCCGCTTTATAGTACTACTTGAGTTCTTCAGTTTTCCCAAGCAGGATTTTAAAAGTTCTCAAAATGAATTTGAGTAGTGAGTGGATGTGATTTTGAAATTGTATCATTGCCAAACTGTAAGGGCTTGTTTAACAAGCTAAGCAGATGTCCACCCCTCTCTCACTATTTCATGATCTTCCCGGAAATGGAGCTCGGTTACAGCAGGGAATGATCTCCCGTGAAGGTGTAAGGCCCGTGGTACATGAACTCCAAAGGAGCATCAAAATTAATTTTAATGTGCTTGAACTCCTGTTAATATTAGCAATAATTAGGAGCTCTGGATAATTTTTCCTAACTTGAGTATACACAGTCTTCCTCTGACATTGACAGTTTTGCACTTGCTCTAACTGAATTTCTCTTTTTCATTACATTATATTTTTACAGACCTTTTCACTTTACAATAAACCTTTTTTTCTAATCCAAAACTAAAATTTGATTTTCTTCTATGTAGCCACAGTATCTTACTTATTTTTGAATCCTAAGAACTTATCAGTTCCTAACTCCTAAATGATACTCGGCTGATTTTTGATTAGTAATTAAATGAATTAACAAATTAATTTGATATTTTATCCAAAGTAAATGCAAATCCAAAGTAATAATAATAATTAACTCATCCATGTTTCATTCAAGCTAATATTCAATCATATTTTAGTCAATTAGTTCTTAACTAAATTGAGATAGTAAACCTTGTCAATCAATGACAGCCCACTAAAAGGCAAGTTTAGAGTTTTAAGAGGAAAAGTTTACATTGGTAAAAAAATTAGAATATTACTTTTGCATGGAACAGGGATGAGCAGTTAATGAAGTTACTTTCAGAAGCACAAATAGAAATCCATTTAATGCACTTGCTGATTTTCTTTCTTCCTGTTACATCTGGCACTAAGACGAGGCTCAGGGTGCACAGCGAACGTCACAGTTGCTGAGTGTGTTTATTGTTATTTTTTCAGTGGTAACAATAGATTCAGTCCAGTTCATCTATGTGCTCTCCCTCAGTGGTGCTTGTGGCTAGAGAAGAGGGTATCTGAAATTATATACACAGGCTTCGGCCATAAAGAGAGCAAATGTAAATGTTTAAACAGCATCTAAGTAATGACCTCATTATTATCTTTTTCTAAAACTGGAACACTGATTCCCACAATGTATTAATTCTTTCCTGTACTCTTTTTTTAAATTTTTTCCATTTCTTTGTTGTTGTTCAAGAGCAGTTGTCTCCATTTTCTCCCCACCACTGTCCCCCTCCCCAGCCATGCCCACCTCCCACCCTCTACCCAACCCCATTTAGCTTTAAGTAATGCTCAAAATACTATGACTTTGGAAATAAGCAAGTGGGAAATAAATCTGAGTACAAGGAAATGGTACAGCTCTTAAAAATGCCACAACTAACACCAACCAGGACATGATCTATTAGGAAAATATTTAATATATAGCAGCACAATTTACAATAGCCAAGTGCTGGAAGCAACCTAAGTGCCCATCAGCAAATGAGTGGATCAAAAAACGATGGTACATTTACACAATGGAATTCTATGCAGCAGAAAGAAAGAAGGAGCTCCTACCCTTTGCAACAGCATGGATGGAACTGGAGAGCATTATGATAAGCAAAATAAGCCAGGTGGTGAGGGACAAACACCATATGATCTCACCTTTAACTGGAATATAATCAACAACAAAAAAAAGCAAACTAAATATAACCAGAGTCATTGAAAATAAGGACAATCTAACAATAGCCAGAAGAGAAGTGGGTGGGGACAGAGGGGAGAAGGGTTTTCAGGAATTACTATAAAGGTCACATGGACAAAACCAAGGGGGAGGGTGGCAACAAGGGAGGGAGATGGGTTTGGAGAGAGTGGAGGGGGGAGAAAATACAGATGACTGTAATTGAACAACAATAAAATAATTTAAAATACGCATACAGGCAATGGGTGAATTGTTTGAATTCACAGACTTTAATAAACCAATAAGAAAACAAATATAATAGAAATATATTTATATATTATATATGAATTATATATTCTATTCTACTATGTATTATATATAATATAAAATGGAAAAATAATAGATATATGAACCAGGCATATGAATAAGTAAGTCTCAGAACAACAACAACAAAAATAAATAAATAAATAAATAGCCACTGCTGGAAAAAAAATGTAAAAAATAATAAAACTCATTAAATCATTTGTGAAACTTCAAAAAAAATAGACAAAAATGAGTAAATGGTACATTTTACTTGTAACAAAGGGAATACAAAACAAATCAGAAGAGTGATTTTTTGCCTGTAAGTATATTGCCAAAAATAATGTTTGGTTTTATTTCTTGTAGAAGAGACTATGAAACAGCCAGGCTCTCATACGTTGTTGGTAGGAACATAAATTGGTGCCATATATATTTGGAGAATAATTTGATATTAAATAAAACCAAAGATCTACGCAGATTTTAACATATGTTTAGTCATTTACTCAATAGCCATTCTTTCAAAAGAACACCAAGATATATTAAACCTATGTCAGCATATTTTAGTTATAGGAAAAGCCCTTAATGTCTTTTATTCCCAGCAATGAACTCAGTTAGGTCCTGGTTTTGCCTGCCCCTCCCTAGTTTTCTGTCTGTTTAGCACTCGTCACTCTAAGAAATATACCGGTTTAGGTGATAAATGATATAGTCACCCTTTCCACAGGGAAATGGTTAAATACATTATGAAAGACACTGCAGCACACGCGGATCTAATGTTCTACTGCATACCTTTTTGCACTATTCCAATTTTTGTCATGTTTATGTACAACTCTTATTCTTAAAATGTTGTTTGTAAAATACATAAAACGTATTCTCTGACACTCAGTGGAATGAATTTAATGGAACTAAACTTTTATATTCCTATACGAACTACCTGAAATCACTGTTTTTATGGTTACTCTCACTGGAGCTAATTCCCGCTGAAGCCTGAAGTTCTAAATGGTCTGACTTTAATGCAGAGTTGTAAAGAATTAGGTTTTCATTGTTTTATTGGGCAACTGTGATGTATTCTCTATAAGGCAATATCAAATTCTCTTTTGTATGAGTTTAATGCTTGCTAGTTTCATTACCAGTATATTAATAGTTGCTGAGTGAAGAAACTTTATGTCTCAAATAATGTTCTCAGTGTAAATGTAGGTGATTCGGTGCCCAGCATTACGTTGAAAATCAGAAGACACAGTTAAAAAGAAAGGCTCAGTAACCCATTATGCAGCCTGAAAGACAGTAGGGCTGAACGGACAACATGGCTGACAGTGAGGCTGCTCAGGTTCAAGTCCGGACGCTAATTACTTGGGAGTTACGTGACTTTGACTTACAATGCATAAAAAAAAATGCATCTGGTTTCCCTCCCATCTTTTTAGTTGCTCTTTTTCCTTAGGGTCTTACTTTTCTTTTTAATGAATCAATCTAAGCGGCTGTTTTCCTTCTTTCAAAATACCTCTCAGGCAATGCTCTCAAACCCAGCAGCGCGTCAGGGGGACCTTGGGAACGAACCCGCAATGTGCGGGCCGTTCTTCAAACCAACATAATCAGGCTTCCAAAGGGGTGGAAAGAGGGAGTTGCTTTTTAGTTTGTTTTAAAATTTCATGGGGATTCCAAGGAGTGGTGACATTTGAGAAAAAAACGATGCACTTGACTGTCTTCAGTGCGGTGATCAGATCAGTAATTTGGGCATCATCTAGATGCTTATTAGCCTGGGACCTCCTTGGGCAAAGGTGCATTCCTGAAATCTCAGATGAGTCACATCCCCACTGACATCTGGGAACCGCTGTTGCAGAATGCTGACTTTTAACTGTCTTGTCGTCTCTGGGTTCCATCCTATATTTCCACCGTCATTTACGTGTGAAATGTCTATACCTGTATATTCCAACGAGGACCTCAAAGTCAACTTAAACTTACAATTGAACTAATTTTCTTTGTTCTTTCCATCACGACTTGGCATTTTTCTCTGAGTTTTCATCCATTAATAATGCCTGTTCATGCTGGCTTCATACTTGAGGAAACAATTGCCTTTTAATTTTTAAATGTTTTTCAATACACATTCTCAGCGTTCTTTCATATTATGCTTTTCCATATCCTGCAAGTGTTTTCCTCTACACCTGCACCCCAGTTCAGAAATCATCACTTCTCACTGGACTTCGGAGAAAGCTTCCTAACCGACCTTAGTGCCCTCAGCCCTTCTTTCTTTCAATTCATGGTGCACAGCTGCTGGGTAACACACACCAGGACCAGCGGGCAAAAGAGATTGTTAGCCTACTCTTAGCAATCTTTTGAAGGGCTTTCACGTCCTACATGAGAAACTCACTCACAAATTTCACTTTAATGGAATTACAATCGACCATTTTCATGTCCACATTCAAGTGAGTTTCACAATTTCTGATTCTTTGAGGATGGAAAATTGGCGATCACAAAACAAGGTGCAGATGGACAAAATCTAAAACAGTTAAATCAGGAAATCCATAATATTCTTTGAGAGGAAATATAGCAAAAGTAAATTATTTTTACTTTCTACTAATTTAGGAAGAGCCTGTATGTTTCTTATTTGATTTACTTCATCTTTCCATCATTTATAGTTCAAATAAGAAATTATCAACATTTCTAGTCACTTTGTGTATTTCCTCAGCAACATAATTCAATACAATTAGTTGTGCAGATTATGTCATTTTAATGAGTCTGAATTTTTGTCCAACCAGTTATTGCACCATGTAAAAGTAATTAAGTTATATCCGAATTCAAATATTAATGATATTTTCTACTTATCTTAGACTTTATTTTTTAAAAATAAAATAGCATAAACTAAAGCATAAAGATGATAGTTTTATTTCTTTCTAATGCTTAAGCTCAATTAAAAAAATGAAACGAGACAATTAGCACAAAGGAATCCTTCCTTTTTTAAGATGGGAAATTGCTAAAGTCTTTAAAGGAAAGTGTTTGCAGAATTCCAGAAACTGAATTTATTTATCTGGAGGAGGAGTTCGTGTCAAGGAAAATGGATGAAGGATAGAGGTCACTTAATACTCATGTCAATTAAAATGATTTTCATCTACACAGTGCTCTTGCAAGTTCAGTAGTTATATAATTTTTTAATCAGAAAGTTGCAACAAACAAATCATGGGTTCTTGAAACTAATTTTGAATCCATAAAGCAACTTGGATAAGTTTAATGTACATTTAATTGTCTCCGATGGATAAGCATGCTTCCTGAATCCTCAGGAATACTGGGAGAAGACACATTTGGATAGATGCCCTCAGAGAAGGAAGCAATGCGGGCCATGGCATAAATATTTCTACATCATTTTTTTTTAGCTCAGGAAAAAATATGGGCTCCAAAAATAATTTCATTAGCTATGTGTTTTTACTTATTATTTTAATTATAGGGCTAATCATTTCCATTTCCAGGGGTTATTAAACAGAGACAGATCCTGTGATTGAACGGACGAGCAAATGATAATAAGGCATCAACCTTCGATTGCCACAGGCACAGATGTGCATAAAAAAGTAAAACCACAAATTCTAACCAGCGCTTGAAAGGGTGAGTCCTCCTCTGGGAAGAGATTGAGACAGTATTTTTGGAATCTCCCTCTCTGCAAACCCTGCAAACATTGAATATGAAACTTCATGAATACCAAACAAACAAGTCTCTTCTCAATTCTGTGGGAATTTGAGTGCAACTTCAAACACCGGCGAAGCGATGAGCCTGTGCTTGAGCAATGGAATCAGCGGGGAGCGGGGGGCTCCACACTGTCGCTGTTTTTCTCACTAATGTGCACAGACCACACTGGGCGAACACGGAGATTGAGGAACAGGGTAAGGAGGCCTGGAGGCGTTGGTGTGGATGGGGAGATGGCTGCCCCTGTTGATAACAAAGAGGAGGATGTACAGCCTGGCTGGAGTTGTTGAGTTTTATTTGGAATCTGCCATCCTGATGGCCCAGGGCAGGAGAAGCCTGGCGTTAGATGCCTTTGGAGAGTGGAAAACAGTTTTCTCCCCAGGCAGTATATATGAACTGATGTGACTGGTGGTTTTCATCCTTCTACTGAAGCATGAGGAAGAGACGTTTTGATGGTTTGCCTTACAGAGCTAGGCCCACTGGGTTCAAAGGTACTAGGTTAGAGCAGTGAAAGAGACAGATGATGAAGGAAGGGGGCGGCGTGGACATTCCTCCCATGCCCACAGTTTTAACGACCTCTAGCTGCAGGGACATTTCTTTGTCTCCTTGTTTTGCTTCCGAGCTCCTGTGATGAAAGAGCACACAGCACGCAGAGGATAGAGCTGAGCTCCTCCCACCTCGGATCTAGAAAATGCTGTCATCTCCTCCTGGGATGTGAAGAAACAAGTGAAGCAATGGCCTGGAAATGGCAAGGGCACTGTGACTTCCCAGAGCACAAGTGGCCAGGACCCTGAAGGGGCTTCCCAAGTCAAGTTGGACCCTGAGGCCACACAGGAAAGTTTCAAGAACCTCTTCATGCACACATATGAAACTCTACTGAAATATTTGGAGATCCAGGCTACTGAGTGGATAACCCTCACCCAGGTACATAGAGATTCATATCCATCAGTTTTGAATATAAAAGTTAAAAAATAAACTGTTCCACCCTGGCTGGCATAGCTCAGTGGATTGAGCATGGACTGTGACCCAAAGCATCACAGGTTTGATTCCCAGTCAGGGCACATGCCTGGGTTGCAGGCCACGGCCCCCAGCAACTGCACACTGATGTTTCTTTCTCTCTCTCTCTCTTTCTCCCTCCCTTCCCTCTCTAAAAATAAATAAGTAAAATCTTTAAAAAAATAAGTAAACTGTTCCTCTATTTACCGATGGAGCCCCAAACACTCAGATTTCCACGTTCTTTGGAGATAACGTTCCTCTATCCCTGCACCCTTCCTGTACTAAACATAAAGATCAGGGCCAGTTAGCTGCTGCTCTTCTCCACAGCCACTGTTTACCATCCCACCCAGAACTCAGATCTAAGTGCTTGCAATTAACCTGAGGAGAGCAGATAAGTGACATTTTTCTAATTTAATTCAAATCACCTTTCTTCAACTCATGCTGCCTTGGCAAAAATAAAAGGATCGAAAAGAAACAAAATTATTGCAATGTTGACTTTCATTGCAATTGCCACTTTTCCAAAGGAGAAATTCAGAGGCATCATTCACCCCTCTCTTCACTTGATTTAAACCTCTATTCTTCCAGCGTGTCCTACTGACTGTGTCCTATAGATCACGGGACTCCGCCCCTTCTCTGACGCCCACTGCCACTGCCTCAGCTCAGGCCCGTGAATTCTCCCGTGCTGACTGCTCTAATGGTTTACTAACTGGGCACCGTGTTTTCTGCTTTTCTTTCCTTTGGTTCATATAGTTTATCTTTTTTTAAATATGTATTATTGATTATGCTATTACAGTTGTCTAATTTTTCTCCCTTTATTCCCCTCTGCCCTGCACACCCTCCCATCTGCATACCCCCCACCCACTTAGTTCATGTCCATGGGTTGTACATATAAGATCTTTGGCTTCTACATTTCCCATAGTATTCTTAACCTCCCCCTGACTATTTTCTACCTACCATTTATGCTACTTATTCCCTGTACCTTTTCTCCCATTCTCCCCCACCCTTTCCCTGCTGATAACCCTCCATGTGATCTCCATTTCTGTGATTCTGTTCCTGTTCTAGTTGTTTGCTTAGTAGTGTTTTTGTTTTCTAGGTTCAGTTGTTGATAGTTGTGAGTTTGCTGTCATTTTACTCTTTGTATTTTTTATCTTCTTTTTCTTAGATAAGTCCCTTTAACATTTCAGATAATAAAGGCTTGGTGATGATGAACTCTTTTAACTTGATCTTATCCAGGAAACACTTTATCTGCCCCTCTATTCTAAATGATAGCTCTGCTGGATAGAGTCATCTTGGATGTAGGTCCTTGCCTTTTATGACTTTGAATACTTCTTTCCAGCCCCTTCTTGCCTGTAAGATTTCTTTTTGAGAAATCAGCTGAGAGTGTAATGAGAACTCCTTTGCAGGTAATTGTCTCCTTTTCTCTTGCTGCTTTTAAGAGTGTCTCCTAGCCCTGGATGGTATAGCTCAGTGGATTGAGCTCGGACTGTGAACCAAAGCATCGCAGGTTTGATTCTGAGTCAGGGCACATGCTTGGGTTGCAGGCCACGGCCCCCAGCAACCGCCCATTGATCTTTCTCTCTCTCTCTTTCTCCCTCCCTTCCCTCTCTAAAAATAAATAAATAAAATCTTTTTTAAAAAAGAGTCTCTCCTTATCTTTAATCTTGGTAATGTCATTATGATGTGCCTTGGTGTGTTCCTCCTTGGGTTCAACTTCTTTGGGATTCTCTGAGCTTCCTGAATTTCCTGGAAGTCTATTTCCTTTGCCAGATTGGGGAAGTTCTCCTTCACTATTTGTTCAAATAAGTTTTCCATTTCTTGCTTTTCCTCTTCTCCTTCTGGCATCTCTATGTTTCAGATGTTGGAACATTTAAAATTGTCACAGAGGTTCCTAAGCCTCTCCTCAACTCTTTGAATTCTTGTTTCTTTATTCTGTTCTGGTTGAATGTTTATTTCTTCCTTCTGCTCCAAACTGCTGATTTGAGTGCTGGTTTCCTCCCCATCATTGTTGGTTCCCTGTACATTTTCCTTTATTTCATTTTTCATAGCCTTCACTTCCTCCTCTATTTGCAACCATACTCAACCAAACCTGTGAGCATCCTGATTACCAGTGTTTTGAACCATGCATCTGATAGGTTGGCTATCTCTTCATCACTTAGTTTTATTTTTTCTGGAGCTTTGACCTGTTCTTTCATTTGAGCCCTTTTTTTTTTTTGGTTTTGGCACACCTGTTACATAGTAAGGGGTGGAGCCTTAGGTGTTCACCAGGGCAGGGCAACCCATGTTGCTGTGTTGTGACACTTTGTGGGGGAGGGAACAATGAGAGGGAACAATGCCACTTGCTCTGCTCTCTAGCAGATTTCAGTCACTTCCCCCACTACCCACAAGCAAACTGGGCCCTTCTGGTGCTGATTCCCAGGTGGGTGGGCTAGTGTACATTCTAGGACCCTATGAGTCTCTCCAGTGAGCTCTCCTGTGAGGCTGGGAGTTTCTCCCACCATCGCAACCCCCACAGGTGTTTTCAGTCAGAGATTTGAGGCTTTATTTCCCTGAGCTGAAACCCTGGGTTGTGCAGTCTGTCTCGCTCCCCACTTGTTCCTCCCGGTTTATCTGCATGCTAATTTGGCACTGTCCAGTCCTCCAGCCGCTACCGTGCTGTGAGTCCTCTCTGCCCTGCTGCCCATCCAGCCCTCCTACTGGTCTGGATGAATGTTTCTTCTTTAACCCCTTGGTTGTCAGCCTTCCATACAGTTCAATTTTCTGTTAGTTCTGGTGGTTTTTTGTTTTTAAATTTGTTACTGTCCTTCTTTTGGTTGTTTGAGGAGGCAGAGTGTATCTACCTATGCCTCCATCTTGACTGGAAGTCCCATATACTTAATCTTACACAAAATCCAAAGTGGGGTTTTTTTTTTTTTGGATTTAACAAGTACCAAACAAAAAATATATAATGTAAATCATCAAAGGCTTTAGAAATCCTGTAGCATAAAACCCAAACTCGCCACTTAGGCTAATGCCATCTCACAAGTGGCATTTTGTTCTTTGTGCTCCCAGGTCTGGAATTGAGATGGAAACATAATTAACACTTCATAATTATTTATTGACACTGTTTATGGGTGGCATCAAAAGTCCTGGTGTTCTACAAAACCTACCCACTTCACATTTCTTCTCCACTACCTACTTCTCGTTATGTGTATGGCAACTGCCTTAATCCCATAGGAAGCCATGTGATTTAGGTACTGAGTCTTATAAAATAACCAACGCAGAGCTAAAATATAATTATGTTCCAACATGGAATGAACTATATAGAGATTATTAAATGGTTAATAGTATATTATGCCAAATACACAGGAATACATAGGTAGGTAGGCAGATAGATGGTGATAGATAGATGGGTAAATAGATAATTGATAGAAAAGAAGGAAAAAAGAAAGACCCAAAAAGACAAGTGCTTACTATTTAATTCTTACTACCGTTAAGCTGAGGCATTGAATTGTTGGGACCTCATCATAAATCTTATGTTGACCTCTCATTTTGTCAAACATAAAAACAGATTTGTTATGCTTGACAGAAATAGTTTTTTAAATAAAAAGCTACATGATATAAGTGATATATTTAGATAGTTTAGTAGAAGCCCTAGCCTAACAGCTAGAAAACATAATTCAGTTGCATCTTTGATACTTTTTTACCCTAAGAAATCAACAAGTTGCTATATTATTGCCTTTTATTTTTTGTTTTGTTAATGATAGGCTGTTCTTAAAAATGTATATATGTATTTACTTATTTTTAGAGAAAGGGGGAGAAGGAGGGAAACATTGATCAGTTGCTTCCCACATGCCCTAACTGGGACCTGGCCCACAACCCAGGCATGTGCCATGACTGGGAATCAAACTGGGGCCCTTAGGTTCACAGGCCAGTGCTCAGTCTACTGAGCTGCACCAGCCAGGGGAGGCTGTCATTTTTGAGACTATTATTTGAGCCTCAATTGCTTACTAGATAAAATAAGTATATTAATATCTGTTCCATCTTTTGATATTGCATAGTTTGATACTATGAAGGTCAAATCAAATGAAATACCCTGAAAACTGTAACTCACTATAATTTGTTATTTTCTCCACTCATTGTTATTTAAATAATAAATAAAATAGTTCTTATTTAGCATATTAACAAATGGTATTCTACAGAGCTCTCAGAAGTTTCTTAAATCTCTATGGCAATCTGGAAACTTATTTTTTACAGTGCTCTTCTGGGAATTTTATTATAAGAAAACTGATTATCAAGCATATTTTCCTTCTCAGTCTTCTCTCTAGGGACAAGATGTGGTAAAGGTCATGTTGATGTATACTGAAAGTTAGCATTTTTAAAATAGAATACTTTATATCAACATGAAAAAATCTTTTAGAAAATTATATTGTTGCTTAAACATGTTATTTCTATGTCTTTAACATACAGTACCTCTCTTCAGACTTAATGATTTGCTTTGAAAACAGTTGACGTTTATGCATTTAATTACATTAGTTTTAGTCCGAAAGCATTTAAAGGGAGTTTATAAAAATAAAACTTACAAATTCTACATCTCTGGGAGAATTCAATTTAGGGTGAACTTCCTAGCTATGTAATTGTCTTCCAGCCCTGCCTGCTGAGCTTTAGTATGGATTTCTCTCTCACAGTCACTGAGATTACTGCACACTGCTGACAGATGTGCATTTCATGGGAAATCATGGGTTAAATTATGGCTGAAAACTCAGTCAGTCCCTTTTGAAATCAGCTGACATGAGATGTCTATCTCTTTGATTTACGACGTACAAATTGAACATAACAAGTGGTATTTAAGTTTCTCAGGGTTGTAAGAGCAATCCAAGGCGCATGGGCATTTCCTGGGGGGCCCTCAGGAGCGGAGCCGGGGCATCACGCCCATTTTGCAGACGGCCAGCTGCTGCTGGACAGTCTAGGGTCTTGTCTGAGCCTCACAGTGGCGCAAGGGACCTTCAAAGGGAAGTGAACCGACTCTCGAGGTCCTTTTGGTGAACAGCGCTGCTGTTTCCACCTGTGTGACCTTGAATAGACTCAGTCCTTGTGGACATCAGCTTTCGCCTGTCTAAAACAAGCAGATTTAGAAGACTGTTGCCAAGGTCCCTTCTGATCTTAAAATGTCACATATTTAAGTGCAAGATTTATTTTATGTGATAAAGTCAAATATGCTCCTGTGGTTAAAAATGTTTTACTGAAAAGTTTGGATAAGAAAATCAAACTCAATCCCATAGAGCTCAATATGTATATCACAATTTAAAACAGTTTCTTTATTCATGGCTCTCTTCTCTGCTTGCCATTTTGAAAATGATCTTTTCATAATACAGACAATATAGTGAGTCAGAGAATTTCAAATTAGGTCATTGAGTACAACCACTATTCAATTTAAAAATTGATGTTTATATTTATGTATTGCTCTTATCCCATATTTTATTATGAAAATTTTCAAAGATATAAGAAAATTGACTTAAATACAGTTCCATTCTAAAACAAACATTTTGCTCTATTTGTTTTACCACATACCTACTCAAACATCCACTTTTCTGTCTATTCCTTGGTCTTGCTATTTTTGTTGCATTTTAAAGTAAGTGGCCGATATCCATGCCCTTCACTACAGAACACTTCAGGACGAGTAGCATTAACCAGGGTTTAGTCTTCATTTATAGCTCTCTCTTCTTTTTTAGTTTACATTGACATACAGTAAATTGCACAAATTTAAGTGTACCATGTGACACATTTTAATGATATAGACATCAATGTAACTCAAAGATGAGGCACAATAAATAGTATCACCGCTTCCTCAGAATGTTTTCTTGCACCCCTTTCTGGTCAATCCCTGTGCGTGAGCCAACTACTGTTTTGACTTTCCTCACCAGAGACGGATTAGTTTTACCTAATATGGAATTTCATACAAATAGAATTATACGGTATGTGCATTTCTGGGTAAAGTTTCTTTTAGTCACCAAAATTCTTCAGATTTATTTATGTGTATCAGTTTCATGCCTTTCTAATGATCAATAGTGTTCCATTGTCTGAATGCATCAAGCTGCTTCCAGTTCTTATATAATATTAATAAAAATGCTATAAACATTTGGCTTAGGTCTCTTTGTGAACATGTATTTTCATTTCCATTTGTTTATTACCTAGGATCAGGATTGCACAGTTATAGGATAAAGGTGTATGTCTAGTTTTATGAGAATCTACCAGAATTTTTTCTAAGCTGTTTGTAGGATTTTATACTCCAGTCGACAGGGTGTGAGAATCCTAGTTGGTTAAAATATTCACGAACATTTAAACTTTAGACACAGGGGTGTGTAGTGGCATTTTATTGTGACCTTAATTTCAACTTCTCCAGAATTGTATCACCCTTTGTCAGACACACATTTCTGAGTATGTTTTCCTAGGATTTGCCTTGCCTATTCATTTTTTTAGTTGAGTTTGTTAATAAAAAATGATATTTAATTCTGATAGAGTAACTTATTCATTGTCATAAAAATAAAATGATTTCTAATGGTTATTGAATACTATAGCATTCTAGGAAACACTTGTTTGAGTCCCAAAGAGGTTCTCTTATGTTTTATTCTAGAAACATTGCTATATTTTTAGCTTTTATGTTTAGGATTTGTAATAAAGTTACCCAGTGCTTACGTCATGATTTTAGAAAAGACTTTTCTCCATTAGTTTGCTATAGTGCCTTTGCAGAAAATGCAATAATCTGATAAGAGTGTGTCTATTTCAAGGCTGTGTATTCTCTTTCATTGACTTGTCTACCTTTATTCCAGAATTAGTGCCTTGATTGGTCCGTGTTCATGGTTAGTCTTGAAGTAAATTACTGCAAGTGCCCTCCTTTCTTCATCTTTTTAAAGATTGTTTTGTCATTTGAGAGTCTTTAAATTTCCACATAAATTTTAGAATCATGATCAGTTGCTACCAAAAAAAAATGTCTAATGAAATTGCAATTGGGATATCAAATGTATAGATTAATTTGATGAAAATTGATATTTTAACAGTATTAGTCTTCTGGTCCATGGAAATAATATATTTCTTTATGTCTTTCAGCATTTTTGAGGAAAATGAGTGGTAGTTATATCTATTTTTAGAAATGAATAACAAAAATAAAAGGCACAGTAGAAAGCAGGGGAAATGGGTAACGAAAAGGGAGGTTTGAAAATGTGGGTGTGGTTTAATTACTTGTTTAAACCAAAGACAATTCTTATAAAACAGAAGGCCAAAGGCCTTGAGAATCTTTATAAGACGAGCACTTTAGATACAATATAAAGCCAAACCTGCAAAGCAGGAAACATTTCATTGTGCAAATCTCATAGCAACTTTATGTATTGCAGTTAATTATGTGTGTGGCTAATTCATAAGATAAAAATACAGTGGGTAAAATAAAATTTCTAAAGACTAATTCTAATCTTCTCTGAAAAAACAAATGCTAAGATGATGCATGCAATTAGGTTTCTGTTTGGAAGTTAATATGATTATGGCATGCCCACAGCTATCACGGCAAAACCAGATCTATTGTTGGCCTAACTAATGAGAAACAACGATGGCCAGTTAGCGTCCTAAACTGGCTTCCCTTCCTGATGTTTGTTTCATGGAGCGTACCAAGTCATGAGGACATCTGGACCAGTTTATGCTACGGATCAGTTGAAGTGTTTTGAAGTGAAAGAAAAATAACTTCATAGTTGTTTCAAATTTTCTAGTAGTCTTGAACTAATACAGTTCAGTGAGGAAGCAAAACGGACACATCAATAATGGTTCTCTGAGTTCCACAATGTATATCACACACACACACACACACACACACACACAATCTCTCTTTTTAAAACCAGTCTAACAGAATACTAGTGCGAAAGGTGAGTTGCCTGACTCACAGAGTAAATGTAATTGGTACTGGGACTTTCTGGCACGTGTTCATCACTGCACAGCTTCCTGCGTGATCCTAGAAGGGGGTCAAAGGGCACTGTGTGAATGCCTGCATCACCCCACCAACGCCCCCCCCACCCCCAGTGTCCCCCCCCAACCCCCGCTGTATTGCTCAGTCCACTGGATTTAAAAATGTACCACGATGGAGACCCTCTCTAAGCCACACCCAGGAAAACATGATTGGATTCTGTTGGTTTAGGTTACTTGTAAATTAAGCGTTCTAAAATTATAGCTGAGCAGTGGAATGATAAAAGCATTACATTTTTTGGTAAACTGCTTTGAATCAGATTCCAGAAATCAGATGGAACTTCCCATCCCAATTCGGAAGCCTGAGTTCTTCCCATCTCTGTCCGTGTTGCATTTCAAGCCTTTCCATGTGTATAACAGAAGCACAGCACACTTTAAAACGTAGGGATATTCCAAATGGTACCATTCTTAATATGCTGTGTTGCTTCTATTTGCTAAATTTGTCTTTTATTGATCATTCCTCACATCACATAGTAGGTAAACAGCAAGTTCTTCTATTTACCATACTAAAAAGAGCAAAAAACAGTGGGTATATGTTTTCACTCTGGACAGTGCATAAAATGCTACATTTTTATACAAACATGAAACCGGTGGCTTCTTTTAAATGTCATGTTATAATAGCTGTTCATTTTTTCTTTTATGATAATGATGCTAAAAAAAGAAAGGCGTTATCTGTCTAACCTCCTTTATTTCATAGATAGGAAACAGAATCAGAGATATGTAGTAATTCACAAGCATAATAAATATTTAGCTCAAATTAGAATTCATCTGGGTCTCTGGCTTCTAACGCAACACTGTTTCCATGGCAAGAGAGGGAGCAGCAATGAACTTGTCCGTTAGAGTCAGAAGGCAGCCAACAGCCAGCAAGAGGGCGGCATGCAGTCGGTCTGCTCCCAAACATGTTCCTCCCTGCTGTGACAGTGGCCTCCCAGTACCCACTACCCACGCCCAATGGAAACTTTTCTTCCGCCCGCTGGCCCAGTACATCAGTCACGCCCAGCAAAAATCACCGAATTCCATAGTCTCTATGGATACCATTGCCCCTGCAGTTCTCAAAAGCCTGCTATAGCACATTGGCTAATTAATTTTCTTTTACTGCTACCCCATCTCGGTTCACCAGCGACAGTTTTAACCAGCACACTGCCACCTTCTGCTAGGAGTTACCTGTGCTCCACCTGGTACTGGCCATGGCGATCTCCTTGCCAGCCACACCGCAAATGACCCAGTTCCAAACTTCCCTCCCCGCGCCTGCCTTCTTAGATCCTTGGTAGTGTTGGGTCCTCAGAAAGCAGACGCTTACACGGCAATTAACACGTAGATGGTTTACCAGGGAGCACTCTTGCAATCAGCCCCCATGGAAGGGGGATTTTGCATGCAGGGAAAGAAGGAAAGGCCGAGCAACAACAGAAGTGAGGCTGCCGTTCGTGTTGGCCAGGGCCTCGGACAACCTCCCAGGGAATCGGAAGCCAGGGTACGCGAGCTGGCGTTCAGGCCCCACGTCCGTTTGTCACGAGGTACGGCCACCCTGGCGGGGCAGCTCGCAGGATGTGTCTCTCTCCAGCTAAGGCGAACTGCAGGGGCTGCCACCCAGAGGTGTTCTTCCAGCAGTGAGGGCTTCGGTCTTTCCTCCCAGCAGGGGACACGCAGGGCGCATTGCCCTGGCGCCGCAGTTCCTTCGAAGATTCACAATTTACCATTCATTCTTTCTCTCGTGTCATGGTTTTCTGTTTATTTTATATTACCCTACTAAATAGAAGGCAAGTTGAAGATTGATGGTGACTTTTTCTACATTGATCTGCCCCATGGATCTACGTAATCTGCCTACGTTGGTCTACGTTGAGCAGATACTCAACTCTCACGTTGCATCAGTACGCATGAGGGCGTGGCCTTTCCCTTCCATCAGATCCCCACACTGAATCAAGCATTTCTGCTGATGCAAAGTCCAACCTGTCTAACATAGCTCCATGGGACACGCCCTTCCTTTTTCTTTTGCTGGTAATTTTTAAAGATACAATCATGCTGTAGAGTCCTTCCACTCTTGCTTAACCCCGTCTTTAAGCAGAGAGCCCCCTTGTCTTCCACTTCGCTACCGCTTCCCCTGTACTGAGACTTTTGCAGGGAACCGGTCCTACTGCGATCACATTATTCAAATTATGCTCAGCCCGAGTCTTCCAAGTACTGCCTTCGGACATAATCAATGAATAATATATGTTGAATTTGAATGGGTCTTACTAAAGGCAGTTTATAAAGTTTTAAGTATCTTACTTTTAAAAGATGTCTAAGGTTTCTGTATTGTCATTTTATTTTATTATAAAGTGTGTGTGTATGTGTAGATTATGCACAAGATAAAATCTAAATGGACACAAGAGACCATCTGGACTTTATCTGTAAACCCTTCATCTCGGCATGAGGCTTTGGGCACATGGGACATTCAGCACTTCTGCTGACTCATTCCACGTGTTGGAGCACCCAATGCCTTGGAGACTACACGGCACCGATGGGTAAAGCAGTCGGACCACTGGGCGCCCAGCTACCTCACAGTCAGAAGTAGAAGATGACCTTATGCATATCCAGAGTTCCCTTAGGGCAGCCTGCTCCAGGTGAGAGAACAGAAGGGAAGGGAAGCTTCTGTAATGTCAAGTGTATGTTTAGAAACATGAGGCAGTTCTAGTGGAGCCAGAACTCACGGAACATCTGTCTAAGACCTGAAGAAGAAAGCTGGGAAGTCTACACGGCGACATGTCATAAGGAGTCCTCGCAGCCTTTCAGCTTTGTCAAAGTAGTGGACGGTGTTCCCCTACCAATCTCCCTCAACGTTCATGCAGAGACATCATTCACTCTACGCTACTACTTTAAAATGGTCTGTTTTTTTTTTATTTGTGTAATCTGCAAGGGGTTATCAATCATAGCTTGGGAAGATGACAGGTCCTTAGCAATGTGTTTGCTCTCCCCGTAGAAGTTAGCTAATAGTTGATGGGATAATACTCGCAGTGCGCTGGAGGCTGACAATATTTCATTACGATATAACAGCAGCGTTAACAAAAATAAGGCTCAAATAAATTCAGGTGGCAACTTTGCCCCTAAGGTAACTAAGAATGTGTACTGTTTTTCTGCATGAAATCAATCACCCAAGAATATTTCGTACTATACAATGACAGATTGTCTATATTTATAAGCTCCTAAGTTAATAAACCTCCCAATAATGTTCTTCAAAATCCAAAGTTCGTAAAGCTGTGAAATGAAGAGGGGTGTGAATCTGATTGTTGAAATAAACAAGGACATGGAAATGGTTGTTGGTGTCTGTTCTCTCTTCAGCTTTTTAGTTTCCTATACAAGCTGGCCATTTCTATTATATTCAAAACTGACTTATTACTGTTTTAACATTACGTATTCACAACATTGCAGCAATACAGAAAAAATGCAAGGTTAAAAAAATTCCCCACATTTTCTCCACGATGATTAATCATGGTAGATATTGGGTGGAAAACTATAAACAAAGTACTTTTATTGGAAGGGCTTTCATGATATCTTTAATAAAAGGTATTAGAATTTATTTTTATTATATTTAACATAGGGAGAAACTGAACTGAAAATGAAGAAAGTGGTAAAGCTCAGATTCATTTTTTGGAATCTCAGGTAATGGTAGCTATTAAAATTCACTCATAAGTGGGATATAGAACTGAAACTTAAGCCACAGACAACAGTATGGTAGTTACCAGAGGGAAGCAGTGGGAGGTGGGGGGTAACTGGGGCCTAACACGTGGTGACAGAGGATGGCCTGACTTTGGGGGGTGGGGACACGATGTGATATACAGACGATGTGTCATAGAAACGTACACTTGAAACCTATATGATCTTATTAATCAATGTCACCCCAGTAAGTTTAGTTTTGAAATTTCCTAAAAAAAGAAAAAATTGAAATTTTATTAATAGCATTTGTCTTTTATTTTTAAAAGTAATTGTTACCAATTATCTCTCTACTTCGAAAGTAAATTAGTACACTCTACATTTTTTCCACCTCTTTAGTATCCTCAGTCTTGTTAATTATGCTGTTAAGTTGCTAAGCTTTATAACATTTACATTATTATATGAGTATATGTCCCACGGTTACTTATTCCAAATTCTATATTCAAATCTTCAACACTGGTATTTTAGCAAAGATGATCTATTTTTAGTTAATTTATTTTTTAACTTATCTTTATTGTCTAGATTTGCCCATCCAGCAACTTTTAAAAGGAAGGACCTCAGGTGCTTTATTTCCTTAATTGTTTCACGCTCGAGAAAATATCTGGTTTAGTGAAGAATGTGGCTAGGTATAAATTTCTCATTATATTTTCTATTTCTTAGAGCTTTATAAATGCAGACATTGTTCTACTATCCTTAGAATGACAGGATGGGGGGAAGATGCCTAAAGCTACCCTGATATTCCCTCCAGATGGGCTACTCAATTTTCCATCTATTACTTAAATAAGTGAAGCTATGGCCTAGCATCAACATGTATGTGTCCTTTTTCCTACACCTATGTGTGCCCTATGGCATGTAGATCCATTTCAGGAAACGTTTAAACTTTTATATCTCCAAATGGTTTTAAAGGATACCAATTATATTTATGTTTAGATGGTCTTCGTCCTTCATTTCTGTATTTTCCTCTTAATTCGTTTCATTGGTTTCTACCTACTTCCTGTTCTCTCCACCTTTATTGCAATGATCTTTTTCCCCAAATAAGTAATTAAAATTTTTCTCTTCCATTCTTTTGATGTTGTTTCTGTTAAATTTATTGGTTTGTAATAATGCCTTTTTAATTCTTAATTTCCTTCTGCAATATTGCTTTTAATGTCACTCTGCTACTTTTAATAATTACCTGAGTACCTTTCCCTCAATATTCATGTCTTCTCTGAATTCTGCTTTAATACATAGCACTCATGCAAGATTTTTTTAATGGCATTCCATTTGTCTTGTCTTTTAGACTGACTGTTCTCCGTCTGCCTTTTGCTTCATATGCTGCCTGTCCTCGCTGTAAAAAGTGTGCTTGTTTGCACTGACAGCTCTGTCTATCTCACTCACCCAGACGTTCTTTCCGCTGTTCTTAAGTTTCGATGATCTCTCCTTGACTCTTTGACTTCCTTATAAGATACTGAACATGGAATTAAAGGATAAATGTCACCTTCGAAGCACTCCACTCGAGCCTGATGGTGTAAGACTGAGAGAAGATTATCTGGAGCTGCACGCAGTCTATGTCGGAGGAGTTGAGCTTAATTTGTTCTGTTGAGATTTAAAACCCTCAGTCAAGTTCAGTCTATCTAATGTTATGGGCTGAACTGTGTTTTCCAAAAGGTGTTGACCTCTAACTCTTGCATTATTCTTAAGATTACTTTTCCTTCATTTACCTTCAAAAGCTCATTCAGTACCTACGGTTGTGACCTTATTTGGAAGTAGGTTATTTCCATGTGATCAAGTTGAGGACAGTAGGGTGGACCCTGAGCCAGTGTGACTGTATCCTCATAAAAAAAGGAAGTTTGGACACAGTGACAAAACACAACTAGGGATAATGGCATGTGAGGATGACGTATGAAATTAGGATGAGGCATCTACAAGTCAAGGGATACCAAAGACTGCCAGAAACGCCCCCCAAAACTGGGGGAGAGGCGTGGGACATTCTCCTCACTGCCGCAGCGGGAACCAGCCAGCGGACGCTTGGATCTCAGACTCCTGGCCCCCAGACCCATGAGACAATAGTTTGCAATCGCAGCTCTAGGAGATGCATATACTCATGTGGGAGTGTTACTTCTTCTCCTGGAGAAAAAGGAAATTCTACTTTGGTTCATTCTTCCAATTCAACATAAAGGTCTGAAAATTTACAAATTAAAAAAAAAACAGGAAAAGGGATAAGAATAATAAGATCCTTTGGGTTTTCGTTTTTGTGTTTATTTATTTATTTGTAATTCTTCCCCAATGGAGATAGAAAACTTCACCTGGAGCTTTCTCTCTGTCTCTTACATTATTCTTAAGATTCCTTTTCCTTCATTTACCTTCAAAAGCTCATTAAGCGTAGAGACAGAAACATTTTTTAAATATAGATTCTACCTAAATTGTTTACATGGGTTCACAGTTGATTCAGAATGCTGTTGAAAGGAAAGAGGTCTATGTGGTATTGAATGTAGGGAGTCCTGTGCCAAGGGTCCCCTGACCCCCGGAGTGGACCCCCGGTATGGACGGGCCCCACACACAGAGATGCACCTTCTTGATTCCTTCGGTCTCTACATTAATGTTAATTAAAGGGAAGGACAAGTAGCAAAGCAATCCACTCTGCCCACCTGACCTTTGGATGAGGTGCTTCAGTGCTTGTCTGCCACAGTGTCACCCATTCCCCAGGTCTGTGAGCAGTCCCTCATCCGGTTAGATGAAAAGAAACGTTCTAGTAACAGAGTCAGACATGTCACTTTAATTGGTAGTTCTAGAAGAACTTTGTGCTCACCTGGGTAATAATAACGAGATTTCTGGTTTCTGTCACACCTCCCCTTTCTACTGACTAATGGGAAACAATGGTAGCTATTTGCCTCTGTAGAAAAGTTTTCCATTTTCCCCCCAGAACTACAAGCTAGCTCTCATGACACTTGTATCCCGATCAGGGGAAAAGGAGAGAAACTGGGATGAGACCGGTATGACATACAGTAAGAACTGAGGTCACCAGCCTTCTGAATTAGACTGTCCTGATTTAAATGTATACCTCCACATTGTTGTCTCACTGCCGACATAATTAAGGATAATTATTTTAAGAAAACTACCCCTCAAGCTTAGAGGAATTGCATTGGCGCAAAAACAAACAAACAAAAGGCTTAATTATGGATGAATAAAATGGCTGTACTGCTTCTTCATCATAATTAGTACAAAACTAATTAACGCCGTTCGGATCAAGTAACATTCACTCATTACAGAATACTTGGAGAAAAGAACGCGTCTGTCCTGTTATTAAGCAGTTACGGTTGCTGGAAGCTTCCGCTGGCACGTAAGGTTGTGGGGGCCAACAGTCCTCAGGGCATCGCCCTGGTCCTGGCGGCGCGTGTCTTTAAAACGAAGACGCAGCAGTTCAGATGTGTTTGCATGCACACTGTAAGCGAAACCCAATGATGCCGGATTAGGCCAAGGGAGCTCCGTTTTCTTTCATTACAAAAACTCCAGAGTTAGACCTTTTTTCATTGCTGACGGGCTGAAGGACAGAGCGCCAATGCCAATGCAGAGAGTGGCAGTGCCAATGGTGTATCTCTTTGATTAGCAAAGCAGCGGAGGCTGGGGAAACCAGTATGTGGCTAATTCCATCAAGACAGGCAGGGAGACAGGACTTGGGAGTGCTTTTTGACTCAATCATTCACCAGGAACTAATAAGAAAATGACCTGTTTGACGTGGTCTTTGTTTTCCTCTTAGCATATTTCCCACATTTGTCAGCAAGTTTCCATTGAGTACTTGAATATTCATTTGTTTGAGTAAATCGTTTGGAATCAAGGCATTCAGAGAGCAGAAGTTCTCTCTTTACAATGTAATCAAAAGCGACCTGCTGCTCACCCCATTTGGGGCTCTCCTAACACTTTGATTTGGAAAGAACTTCTGTAAAATACTCTCCGACTGAAAGTGGGCGTTTTTCTTGTCTTAAGTCAACATGGACTTAGAGATCAAATGGAAACTGTTGGTCGTAAATATTCAAATCGATATTCTCATCCGCTCCACACACACACACACACACACACACACACGCACACGTTTGTGAGACGGAAGCAAAACAACAGAAACGACAAAACCGGAGTCAGCGAGCCAAGCAAGTGAGAGCGCGAGAAATGACCCCGGAGCTCCGGATGGACTGTGAAACCGACCAGCGCCCCTGAGGATCCGCCTGTGGGGGGGGTCCAGTTATTGGGCTCCGTGGGTTCAACTAACACAGGCAAATCCTCGATGTCGGGGATTCGAGTTGAAAGTTAATATTTATGTGAGCTTCAAACCCTTGGGGCCCCTTAGGTTAACTAGCTACGTAATAGGAATGGTACCACTGGCTTCGAGCAGTTTCCCGTAGGATGAATGGGAACGTATTGAATTTGCTTATGCCCACTTAACAAACATATTGTGAAATATCAGCTTTACCTAGGGAAAAGTGAACTGTGAGAGGCACGCACAGGGCTCTGCAGATCAAGATGTTTTTTAAAAGTAATAACAAAAATAAAGAGATGTAAACAATGTTTTTTTAAAAAGCAATTAGCGTAACATGAAGGCGGCAGAAGCAAGCCTTTTATAACCTCACGCCCATAGGAGCCCAGCGGAGGGTTCTCCTCAGTATTAAATCGTAGCAGAGCCCAAGGCTGGCGGGGGGCTGGGATCCGATCACCTACTGAGAACAACCTTGTTCAGGTGTTTGGAAACCCGAGAGCTTGGGGGTGTTTAAAGAGAACAGGGTGGATGGCACAAGTACTTTGGGTGATTATGTACATATGTGTGCAAAAAAAACCTTTTATTTTTAGCAAACAGGAGTAGCCAGTAGAGGAAAGAACAGGCACTCGAAGGAAACAAAAAGCAAAGATTTTTATGAAGTAAGAAAAACAACACATTCTCCAAGAAAGGTAGGGTATTATGGCCTGGACCTGCCCTTGACACTTCGACCTTGCTCATCTTCCCCTTTGAGAAGGTTACACAAGTCAGAGACACTGTAACAGACTGATTTGGAAGGCAGAGACCTTGCGTCCTGCTGTTAGGATGGTCACAGACCCTCCCCACCTTCCCCCACCCCAACCAGAGTCCTGTTCCCTTGTTGACAAGTTCCCTGGAGCTCTCTGTAGCTGTGCAGTTCTGTGCAGGGTAAGCAGGGCCCGGCAAAGAGTTAAAAGCACTCCAGTGCATCAGCCTAGGTTTACCCTTTTCTGTGAATGAAATGGATAACGTTTTACTACAATGGCTCAATAATTCACAGCCCGTTGCCTGGATCGGAAAGCCAGGCTTGCTGCTGATTGCCCTGGAGAGATTAGTTTTAGCCATTTGAAAATTATTAAAGTACGTTAAATTGTAAAAATAAATTAAAAAATCAATAAATGCCACATCCAAAAGCAGCAGAGTGCCAGCCCTGAGAGTTCCACACCTTTGCAAACGCCAGGCAAAGTTGAATCCCATGTAAAGACGGTGTTCAGCATCAGATCACTGCATTTCTCAGTGTTTCCCTTAGCAGTTCAGCCCACAGTCCTTACGAGGTCGTTGATCATTGAAGAACTTGAACTTGCCTGTTTTCTCTGCTGAGGACTTTGCTCTTGTCTGGCCAACCTGGCTCCAGCTCCTCACCCCCATAGCCACCCCCCCAATATTTATTTCTGTAACAAAGGCTAGGGTTTACAATGGTGATGTGTTAACTGTGAATTGTCCTGCGTCAGCTATTTGGATTAGAAGCATTTCTGAGAGCTCTTAACATCACGCCATTTGAATAATGTCTGCTATGTTTTAAGGGATGCTTTAGCTTTGGATTCCCCCAAGGGGATCCTGGGATATGGGCTTGTTTGCCGTTAGCTCACTAGGGAAGGAGACAAGATGAAAAGTGGAAGAGAGAAGGAAAAACCAACACAAGAAATTACCTCATTACCCACTGTAGGTGACTGCCGCTTGATCCAGTGTGACTTTAAAAGGAAACATATGAAATATGCTTCAGGGCTGTCCACTCAGGGGACAAAGGAAAAAGTATTTATCTGTTAGGACCTGGCCCCACTGGTCAAGGATAGGTTCATGGGCATTGACTCTCCAACCTTCCTTGGACACCTGCATCCATGCCCGAAAATCCCTGCAGCAGAGGACAAGCCCCACTGCAGGAGCACAGCTCTGGGGTGAGTCCGAGCAAGGTGCTTACTTGGGAGAAGGGAAGCAAAGGTTCAGCGAGCTGGCTTCTGTAGCAGCAGCTGGAAGGGGAGGTGGGACAAACAGAGTCTGAAGTGGTACCCAGGGAAGTCAGATACGCTGGAGACCAGCGGATACACCTGCCCTCAGGGTAGTCTCTTCTCAGGACGCACGGTGTGGGAGTGGAGAATGTTCTTTCCCTGAGGGGGGTTAACCAAATAACAAAGCCAGACACGTCTCTCCTCCCACTCAGTTTCATTACCAGAGAGCCCTGGGTGGTGAGCGGGCCTCGGTGGCGCCCGGTCAATGTCACATAGAAGTGCGTTCTGAAATGTCACCGACTCTATAATAAAGTGAATAAGGGCAAAAGCATTACATGATCTATAATAAAACCTAAATCTCAAGACAGCTCACAGAGTTAAATATTCTGCTTTCTTCCTTTTTCATGGTTTTGTCAAAGGAAGGCACACTCTATGAAACACTTTAAGAAAAACAATTGCTTTAAAATAAACCAGGGTGATTAAGTGGGTGACCGGAGTATCCAGAACTTTAATTCCAGGGAATTTTATGTCTTTTTCAAAGCAGGAAGTTAGGATTCCTAAGTGTCCATCAAGAACATTATCCCGGTTTTCTTCAGTTGATGGTTTTGCATGGTTGCTTATTGTTTCTTCTTAACCCTTCATTCCAACCCAAATTCCACCTTTCCTGCAAGCATTTACCTCAAGTGCCTTCTCCTACCTTAACCATCCCTGGATCCGACGGCCTGTGGAAGCCTTTCACTTTCTTCAACTTCGTTCATGGCAAGATGGCATTTGTCAGTGCTTCCAAACTGCTGCTTCACGAATGGAGCAGGTAGAACATTTAACAACAAATCTCAATTTGTTTAACGCCTCTTTCAGTGATGATGAAACTCATGGCCCAGTTCTTTTCATCTCGACTTTGTTGCCTGATGCATATTTATAGGAAGTACTATGCAGGTAACAAAACATCAGTCCACTTTTAAACATGGAGCCTTCATTTATTCAGCAACACATCCAACAAAAATGCAGTAAGCACTCGCACCAAAGCAGGTGCTCAGGCCGAGGGCCACATGGGCAAGAATAACATGGACTAAAGTGGAGTCAGGGGTGGGATACACATGAAGCATGCAAACTGATTTTAAAACATAGGCAAAAATTGAAAGCTGAATATGTCTTAAGAATGAAATAGGAAGCCCTGGCTGGCGTAGCTCAGTGGATTGAGCGCGGGCTGCGAACCAAAGTGTTGCAGGTTCGATTCCCAGTCAGGGCACATGCCTGGGTTGCAGGCCACGGCCCCCAGCAACTGCACATTGATGTTTCTCTCTCTCTCTCTTTCTCCCTCACTTCCCTCTCTAAAAATAAATAAATAAAATCTTTCTATAAAAAGAATGAAATAGGGAGCTGAGGCAGAGAAGAGTAGAGGGGGACTTAAAGTCCAGTGTTCAAGGAAGTGCCCTCTGAAGGTGACTCAAGTCCAAACAGTGGAAAGGGCCAGGCTGGGGTGGGGGGCGGGGCGTGGGAGGAGTGGATTTCAGGAAGAGGGGTATAACACAGACCACGTCCGTGCCCGAGAAGAGGTTGGAGGCTGCCTCATGCTGGACCTTGTAGCTTGGTGAGGATTGTGGCTGGTTTTAGGGGCCATGAAAATCCTTTGAAGGGTTTTATGCAGACGGTATAACTGGATTTGCTTCAGATGATTAGTTTACTACATGAAGATTTGCTCGGAAGAAGGCATAGATACAAATGTAGGAGCCAGTTAAAGGGAAGAGTTTCAGGCAGAAGATGATTGGTGACCTCCAATAAGAAAAAAAAAAGAACGGATTTAAGATGTATTTTAGAAAATAACTGTCAGGTATTAAAGAAAAATAAGAAGCATAGTTTCCTTAATCTGCACTGCTTTGGGTATAATTAAATTTCTTGGTATGCTTGTTTTTTCTCATCCAACAAATTACTAGCTTTTCAGAGTAGGGTAAATTTTTTTATATGTACACTATATTTTCTTTAAATTTCAGAGAACATGATAGATGTTCAATACATACTTATTTTCCTGCTCATTTTATTAACTAGGCTGCAAAATGTCCTTTTTGAAATTGTACTAGATGCCAGAGTAAAATATCTTGAGTACTTTCAAGTCCTTCCAATGTTGTTTTTATTACTCTGTTTCTTGGTGAACGGATGCTATAAAACAGAATGTTGACTTCTGCGGGTGTTTCATAAAACTGGGAAATCTCTCTCTGCTTGGTTTAGCATGGACACTGCCAAGCTATTAAGTGTGGTTCCCAGAAGAACACAAACTTGGCGGCCGAAATAGGGCACCGTGTGCCCTTGTAGTTGGAGCAGATCAAAGGGTTCCTAATCTGTGTAGACTCGGGACAACTTTTTTTATGAAACAAGGTCAGTATCTCCCCACAGTGGCCCCAGGCAGAGGGAACACACCAGCCCGCTGGCAGCAGATGGCTTTCCCAAGAGTCCTGACCAGGACACCATCCTCCACACACTCCCCTTCCACATGCCATCGTTCCTAGTGACTTCCTTTCCTCCATAGGGACCAGTATGCACTCTCAGGTGAAAGACAAGTCGGTTCACTCCCACAATGCCATGGAGCGCTTGCTGGGTTATATTTCCCAGGAATATTTGGTGCAAAAAGTATGTTCTCAATTAATTTTGAGATACAGAGGAGCTAAAGGGACAATGCTCTTCCAAGGAAATCCTACAAGAAGGGCAAACGCTGACTCTGTCTCCTCCTCAGACTCACGTGACGTCTAGAGACCACCTAACACCAAAACCCCAACGTGGGTCTGGCTGAGGGCAGGCTGGGAAGATTTTGGTAGCCCACACAACCAGGAACTCTTTTTCAGACTCAGGGATCCCTGTTTCCCTGTGCAGAATCCCTCCATCTACAGCATGTAAAGAATTCCAGAAAAACTGTACTTCCTTAAACCATGGAGTACCTCTGGTTCCTCCCCTTGGAACTGGAAGACCTAGATGCAGAAGAACAGAAGATGGTAGGCTTATGTCTCTTGTGTTCCATAAGGTGTGTTATCTATTGTGTCTAACACTGGAAAAGAGTAACAATATTTTTCTGGAAGCGTCAATGATAGCCAGTATAGTTTTTGGGATTAAAGGCTCCACTTGGGAAGCAGGGTCCCCACATTTCTTAACAGTGTCATAAGAGTCCCCATGATTCTCTCCGTTTTGAGTAGCATGCTGCTACTGTGCACAGTAGCTCCCTGGTTCCGGTACTAACACTGACTCTGACTTAGAAGTTTTCCTGTTATGTCCTTGACATCACTTTGATGGAATACATACAAGACTCCACCTTCACACCTTTGCTCGCCTCTTGCTCGCTGACAACCTTCATCCGCGAACCGGGATCATCTGTTATGAGCCTCATCTCTTCTGCCTAACGTTTGAACCCTCAGCGGTCAGTCCTCCATCCTGTGCCTGCGCACCTCTAATGACATGGAAGTGTCAACTCTAAAAGTGCTTTGCGATGTTCTAGATCACGTAAAATTTCTCTCTATGTTAAGAAAGAAATATTCCATTTCCACAGTCCCATTTATACCAGTTTTAAACTCTGAGCCATATGAGGCAAATATTTCTTTCTCTTATGAGACACTTGCAAATATTTGGAGTCTGCCATATTCTAGACAAATATCTGGAGTCAGCAAGTTTTCAATTATTTGTCTTTTCTAGACAAATGGCCCCAATTATTTTAACCATTCTTAATAAGGTTTTAAAAATATTTTTTACTGTTTTACATTGGCTTCTGTATTTCCTATAATATTCCTAACCTCCTCCCCCATTTTCCTCCCTCCCCCTCCCAGATGATAACCCTCCATTTGATCTCTATTTCTGTGAATCTTTTCCTGTTCTGGTTGTTTGATTAGTTCATTTCTGTTTTTGGTTATTTTTTTTAGGCTCAGTTGTTGATAGTTTTGAGTTTGCTGTCATTTTATTGTTTGTAGTTTTGATCTTCTTCTTTTTCTTAGGTAAGTCCCTGTAACATTTCATATAATAAGAGCCTTGTAATGATGAACTCCTTTAACTTGACCTTATCTGGGAAGCACTTTATCTACCCTTCCATTCTAAATGATAGCTTTGCTGGATAGAGTCATCTTGGATATAGGCCTTCATCTTTATTACTTTGAATACTTCTTTCCAGCCCCTTCTTGCCTGTAAGGTTTCTTTTGAGAAATTAGCTGATAGTCTAATGGGAACTCCTTTATAGGTTAACTGTCTCCTTTTTTCTTGCTGTTTTGAAGATTCTCTCCTTCTCTTTAATCTTGGTAATGTAATTATGATGTGCCTTACTGTGTGCTTCCGTGGGTCCAACTTCTTTGGGACTCTCTGAGCTTCCTGGACTTCCTGGAAGTCTATTTCCTTTGTTAGGTTGGGGAAGTTCTCCTTCACTCTTTGTTCAAATAAGTTTTCCATTTCTTGCTCTTCCTCTTTTGTTCTGGTACCCCTATGATTCAGATGTTGGAATGTTTAAAGTTTTTCTGGCGGTTCCTAAACCTCTCCTCATTTTTAAAAATTCTTGTTTCTTCATTCTGTTCTGGTTGAATGTTTATTTCTTCCTTCTGGTCCAAACTGTTGATTTGAGCCCTAGTTTCTTTCCCATCATTATTGGTTCCTTGTATATTTTCCTTTATTTCATAGCCTTCACTTTTGTCTCTATTTTGCAACCATACTCAACCAATTCTGTGAGCATCCAGATTACCACTGTTTTGAACTCTGCATCTGATAGGTTGGCTATGTCTTCATTGCTTATATTTTTTTCTGGAGCTTCGATCTGTTCTTTCACTTGGGCCATTTTTTTTTTTTGTCTTGGTGTACCTGTTACATAGTAAGGTGTAGAGCCTTAGGTATTCGCCAGGGTGGGGCAACCCTCATTGCTGCATTGTGGTCCTGTATGTAGAGAAAGGGGTCCGAGAGGGAACACTGCCACTTGTTCAACTCTCTGCTAGCTTTCAGTCACTTCCACTGCTATCCACAAGCAAACTGGGCCCTTCTGGTGCCGATTCCTGAGTGGGTGGGTTTGTGTACATTCTAGGACCCTGTGGTTCTCTCCAATGAACCCTCTTATGAGGCTTGGAGTTTCTCCTGCCACCTCAACCCCCGCAGGTTTTTTCAACCAGAGGTTTTGCGCCTTTAGTTCCCTGCACTGGAACCCTGGGTTGCGCAGTGTGTCTGGCTCCCCAGTTGTTCCTCCTGGTTTATCTGCATGTAAATGTGAAGCCACCTGCCCTGCCAGCACCACCTTGCCCTATCCACCAGCCTCTCCTCGCCTCAAGTCCTTTCTGCCCTGGCTGCCCATCTCCACCCCTCCTACTAGTCTGGATGAATGTTACTGTAACTCCTTGGTTGTTGGACTTCCATACAGTTTGATTTTCTGTCAGTTTTGGTTGTTTTTTTTGTTTTTAAATTTCTTGTTGGCCTTCTTTTGGTTGTATGAGGAGACACAGTGTATCTATCTATGCCTCCATCTTGAGCAGAAGTTTAATTCCTGATTTTTATCCTGTTATTGAATGCATTAGAAAACTTAATTCATATTGATACCAATTAAAATTTTTAAATTTCAAATACCACAGAACTAAATGTAAACCTGAGCATTATTAAACTTGGTGTCATTGGATAACTTAGTGTTTGGGGGGTTTTTTGTTTGTTTGTTTCTTTTGGTTTAGCTATCCAGAAAGTGATCTAACAGAACTTATCTAGATTGTGTTTCTCACCACTTGAGGTTCCTGATGAAGGTGTTAGAAAGCCTGAGACTCAGAGGGCATATGTTAAACACAGGGGGAAAAACCCCACCATTTTTTATTCAAAGGTTAATTAGCGGTATCAGAAAGTCAGTGGATCATAGAACTTCTGTTACCTTAACCAAAGAAACCAAAATGAAAACCAAAACAAAAGAAAAAAAACCCCAATGACATAGCAAAGGAAAAAAAATACAAACAATTTTCTCCAGACACATTAGGACTTGTCCTACGCAAAATAGTGATTTTCCTGTCCTTGCTTTGAGATTTGAAATGTCAGCCAACAACCTTCTTGGCTTCTTTCTTTGGCACCAGCTCCCTTGGCTACTTCTCAAACCTCATGGAGACTTTGCTTCCCCATATTACATATAACTAGGAGTGGGATGTAGCCAAAAAATTAGCAAGTTCCCATTTGATATTCTGAATACATTTTCAAAGTTCTAAGCCATAATCTACCTCTCCATTTTAGTGTGACTGCTTCTATAATAGGTAAATATTGCTCATCTTGGTGTCTAAGATAATATTAAGTAACATGGTAAATCACTTTTAAGATTACATTTTCATTTTTACTAAGAAAGTGGACAAATATTTAACATTGTAGAAAATGTAAGTAATAGAGTCCTTAATAATTTGTAATTGTTCATAATTCTTAACATGTTGGTAAACTATCTAATGGCATTTCAGATATTGTTTATACAATATATTTACAAAAGATAGGTCATATATTATGAAGTTATTTTTCCACTTAGCAATATATCTTGAATTTTTTTCACAGTTGCTTAAATTTTCTCCCACAGAATGATACTGAAAATAATAGAATTTATTATGTGGGTATACTGTAATATATTTAATCCATGTCCTTACTTATAGATCTTTGTTTATTTTTCACTATCTTTAAGCATTATATAATAAACCTTTGTATGTATTTCTGATTATTTCACAAGACTTTTCTTGAAGCAGAATAAGTAGGTCAAAGAAATCTACATTTTAATGCATTTAATACATATTTGCAAGCACCATCATCGCCAGCTGTGCAGCATTTCAGCAAGATAATTGCTATTTGCTGTGTCTATTTGATCATGTATCTATTCATCTAGTCAATCTTCTAGTTTTCCATCAATCCATATGGTTTGATAAGTATTTCAAACTAAATGGCAAACATCAGTATACTTGCCCCTAAATGCTTCAGTGTATGTAGTTAACTAGTTAACTGTCAGTTTATAGTTTTTTCTTCTGATATAAACTAGACAATGCATATGCCCATGTGCCCAAATACTATCAAGATACAGAACAGTATAGTACAGTTCTGGTTGCTTACATTTTTCCGGATCCTTTTTACATTCTCTTTCCTTGCCTCCCACGTGTAACACATTAACCAGTGTATCTCAGATTGGTTTTCTTTTTCCCCCATTCTTCCTCTAATTATTCCCTTTGCTTAGCTAGACCTCCACAAAAACAGTCCAAACATTTTCTTTCCAACTGTGCTTCCCTTCAGTCCCCTTTTCACATGTAGCAGATTGAAAGATAGTTTAAAAATATAAATTGAGCTTCTTTACTCTCATGCTTTCAGTTTGTTCTAAATTCTTACCATGGTCTCCGAGGCCCTGCATGACACATATCTCAGCTTCCTCTCCACCTTTATTCCTCTCTAGTGTCCTTGGTCTTTGACCTTTAACATTACTGGCCTTCTTTTATTTTTTTAAATTATAGTCCACACTCTATATTATATTACTTTCAGGTATACAACATAGCTATTGCATTTATATATTCAATATATTATAAAGTGATCACCATGATAAGTCTCATAACCATCTATCACCCTACAAAGTTATTACAATATTATTGACGATATCACCAATGTGTGCTTGACATCCCCGTGACTTATTTCATAACTTGCAGTGTGAACTTCTTAATCCCTTCACCTTTTTCACACGTTCCCCCAGCCCCCTCCCATCTAGCAACCATCCGTTTGTTCTTCGTATCTATGAGTTTATTTCTGTTTTGTTTGCTAATTAGTTTTGTCTTTTTTGGATTTCACCTATGAGTGAAATCACATGGTATTTGCCTTTATCTGCTTCAATGAACATAATGCATATACCTACCTCAAACTAAACAGCTTTTGCATGTCAGGGAAAATCAATGGCAAATCAAAATGACAGCCTACTGAAAGGGAAAAGATGTTTGCAAATGATACTCCTGATAAGGTTGATGTACACAATATAAAGAGCTCATACAATCCAACATAGAAAAAAACAAAGAATCCAATAAAAACTGGGCAGATGGCATACAATTATACGACACTGTACAATATTCAATTCTTTAAACTTTTCTATATATTTGAGACTCTCATAATAAAATGTTGGGGAAATAAAAATAAATACCTGAGCAGAGGACCAGAAAAGATATTTCTCCAAAGAAGACATACATACAGATGGCCAACAGACACATGAAAAGATGGTCAACATCACTACTCATCAAGGAAATAAAAATCAAAACCACAATGAGGTATCACTTCACAGCTGTCAGAATGGCTGTCATCAATAAATCAACAAAGAGCAAGAGTTAGCAAGAAGTGGAGGTAAGATGTGCACTGTCGGTGGGATTGCAAACCGGTGCAGCCACTCTGGAAAACAGTACGGCGGTTCCTCAGACAATTAAGAGCAGAACTACTGTACAACCCAGACATTTCTCTTCTGGGCATTTACCTGAAGAAATCAAAAATGCTCATTCCAAAAGATAAACTCTGGCCTCTTCCAGCACTTTCTCTCCCCAGGACTTTTTATGACTGTTTATTTTCTCCCCTTCCTGGAGTGCTATAGCTCCCTCTCCTTGAACTTACATTTGTAATATGTTTTTATTTAGTTAATTTTGTAAAAAACGTATTAGGGTGACATTGGTTCATAAAACCACACAGTTTCCAGTTGTTTCCATACAGTCTCTTCTTCAATGAATATCTTCCCGACTCCTCCTGCTCCATTGTTAGACTCTTGGGTCACCCCTTGTTTTTGTTCTCCAGCACTTATTGCAGTATACAGTTACACAGTGTTTTCGTGTGCTTCTTTATGTGATGTGCTCTCAGCCACTGGATTGTACACTCTTCAAGGGCGATGCGTGTTTGTGCTGCACCTACAGGGGCCCCTGTCTTAGCTCCACAGCAGGTGCACGATACGCTCTCTGCAAATCGTACAACAAATGAAGGGATAAACCCTTGAGTTTTACATGCTCAGCCAAAGCTGCTAAGGGAACTCCCCATGGGATTTCTTTCACGCGCCTATTATATATGTTTAATCCATGTATTCTAAACATGACTGAAAATGTACAAATATTTCATAAGATACGTGATGAAGAAATCTAACCTAAGTTCGAGCTAACTGACACGAGGAAGGAGTTTGAGTCTTCCTCTTTTCTCTCTAACATGGCTTATTTTCCATCCCAGTTCAAACAAACTTTCTGTCTCAGCTCCTGTTTATTTTTCATCTTTCACCTGAAAGCTGTAGCTTTAGCATATCCTTTTCACACACTAGGACTTCGAGGGTAAAGGCTCATGATACACAATTATGAAGACTCTATCATGACTCAGAAGATATTGATGAAGAAGATACGGATTTTTCTTCTAGTTCATATCACTAGCTCAAAAATAGTATCATAGCTTGAGCAAGTCCTTAAATTCCTCATGACACATGGATAAAAATACTGATAATTACTAAGTTGCAATAGCGTGTTTACGTAGAGAAGTTCTTCCTGTAAACTCTGATTGTGTGCTTGTCAAAGTGAATGTTTTGAGACTTTGAAAATGTCACAGTGAATTACATCTCCAAAGCCTACTCTTCTGGCCACTGGAGAAAAAGGTGCAAGGAATGCTAAATTGCTCTCTGGCAGAGGTGAGTAAGAAGGAAATTTACCCTCACTTGCTTTATTCTGCTACAAAGGAAGAAGCATAGAGTTGGGGTTCTGATCCATTTCCTTACTTTTCACTCTCAAATGTGAGTTCCACATTATTTTTATTACCCACTGACATAGCATGGTGGCAGGTAAATGGATGTTAAGCTGATACCTAACAGCTTTGTTTTGTCTCTGTTTCTTGGGTTTCATTTAATCTTTGAGAAACTTCATGCACCCTTTGCAGGAACTCACAATCTGTTTTAATCCCCTCACAATATAATATAAAAGTTAAAAAAATCAATTTTGGTATAAAAAAGACTCAAGATATAGTTCCAACTCCACTACTAAGTACTTTATGACTAAAAAACTTTGCTAAATCTCAAATTTATCAGCTATAACAACCAGAAAAATTAGTACTTAACTTTCAGAAGTGGGTTCAGAATATTAAAGGATATGATGCATGTAAATTGCTTTCCAATTTACCTGACTGTTAGCGACTATTGTTTTTGGTGACACTGTTTTTATTCCTATTGCCTTGGACACAACCATTATAGAAACAAACTATATTTTTGCCTAGGATTATACCAATGTGACAAAATCTCCTGGAATCGAAGGAGAAAGCAATCAGAAGAGTAAGAAAGAACAGTTTGCATATATGATTTCAAAATAAATTTTTTTCCTTGGTTAGACAAAATATTAAAGTTGTATAAGAAAATCCCATGTATATTATCATATCTAAGGATGAATTTGATTTCACAAGTGTTTAGATTTTTGTTTTATTATGAAATCCCAAAGATAAGCTAAAGATGTAATTAAATTTACTATCCTAGTGGTATAATCTATAACTTAAAGATTAATATTAATTTACAATTCAAAAAAATCTTATGAGATACAAAAAGAAAGGCAAGTAGCATTTCCTCAATGCAAAAGTACATGTCAATTCAGAGCAAAAACTAACTACATTTACTTTTAATTTTTTCAAATGCTCCAAACTTGAAAAACATTTTGAATATTTGCCTTTGGCTTTAATACTCTTTGCCCGCTGACCACAGAGACTCAGCCTGCCTTTGTCACTTTGTATTTTTGTAGATTCCTAATGACTCTCCTTTCCAAACCCTGGTAAACGTCTTAGGTTCAGCCAGAGAACAGGGAAGAGCCTTGAAATGGTCGATCAGTCTTTTCTAAACAGATACTTGGCAGGGAGATGTGTACATTCACAGGTTACCCATTCTCCATGAAGTCGAGATAGCAACCTCAGTAACACCGGCGCAGAGGGGGGGGCGGGGGAGCAGCTTGAAGAGATGGGCTGGTTCTTTCTGGAAAACAGCAACTCCCTTCCATGGAGAGAGAATCTACACTTACTATTTCTGTACTTTTTCCCATCCTATTTTACCTGCCTCTCCCTTTCAATTCTCTGCCCTAGTCTTTACCCCTGTTCCTGGATGAAAGGACATGTGGAGAGAGGTGAGTCTTCCGCTGTGAGCTTCCTCTCCTCCTGCTCAACCACGAGAGTGGGCCGGTGATGGATGATCACGTGGGCTCTGGCTTCCTGGAACCCCGCAGTGGGAGCTCTGGCGCAATCCCTGTTCGGCTTCCTTCTAGTCCAGCAATGTTTTGGTCCCATGAGCTTCTGTAATGATAAATGGCACCATTATGTAAAAATCAGTTTATCCATCCACTTTGTTCTATTGCCAGCACTCAGGGCTAGGGTGGTGGCTTTGCTTAAAACATAGAGAAGAAAGCACAGGCTCTGGCCCTGGCCTTGGGCACGGCTCTGGAATTCACGGTTGTAAATTGAGTGAAGTAGTGGAGTTAAAATATCCAATACCTTTTAAAATCCTACTTCAAGGCGACCAGAACTTTGGTCTCTGTCTAAAACCTCTACCATGATAATAAAATCCATGGTTCTAAAACTCTAGGTCAATGTTCCTAAAATTTCTAAATGTTTCTAACAGTATTCTAGAGAAATACGTTTTCTTATTGCACACCATTCCTTGTATTTTCCAGAGCATCGTTCTCCACTAACACGTCAACCTTAAATATCGCACGTAACTTTAAGACCTAACCCAACCACATCATCATAGGGAATAAGATATGCAGCATTTCTTCAAACATCAAAATGCAGGGCAAATTCTATTTCAAAACAGCATTTTAAGATTGATTCTTTAATTCTTTGTCATATTTTCAAAACTATTTATGAGGCAAAGATCAAGAAATTCTCATTTCTTACGGAATTTGACACTTTATCCAAAGTCTTTTCTGTGGTATTATCACGTATTTTCTGACTTATCATTTTTTAATGCTACTCATACACCAACCAACTAAATAAGATATGGGTGACTTTTATTTAAGGCTAGTATTTTCCCAGCTGCACTTCTTGAGTATGAGATTTATGATGTGATGATACATTGATAAGTCTCACCTGCACCTGCACCCAAAAGCACAATGCAGAATATTTAGACAGCTATATAAACTGTTTCTCCAAGGTCAAGTATTCTCATGGCCAGCTCTACAACGGAACAGTTCAGTGGAAGAAAGGTATTACCAGAGAGCTTAAGTTAAAGGGTTATTCACTCTCTCAGGCTTAGTGGCCTATTTATGGAGATGAAATAAATTCTTCACTAAAAATATTTGATTACTGGGCTTATGAATGTGTGTATATATTCAACATGAAACTTTGCATACAGTTTATATTTTCCATCTCTGATGGCCAATTTAAATGCTTCTGAATAATTCCTTCAAATATATATGTAAATTTGATGTTAAAATTCATTCACACATGCTAATATCAAATCTTTATGAAACTTATCATTTATCTAACATATTTGCATATCTAGTCTGAACCAGTGCAATATTACTAGCCCTTGAAATCCACCTATAAAAAAACAAGAACATCATCCCTGTAAACTTATATTCAGTGAGTAGAAATTATCAATAAGCAGTAAACATGATCAATAAATTAAAGAATTAAATAAAGTAGACTTCAGTGAGCGCTATAAAGCCAAATCAAGTTAAGGGTGTTAAGAATACTGAAGGGCATGGGAATGTTGTAATTTGAATAAGCTGGTGAAGGAAGTTCTCAATGGGAAAAGGACATTTGCAGACCCTTGAAGGTGAGAGAGTCAGCCGCAGGAAGAAAGATTAGTCTGGGCAGAGGAAAAAGCAAATGCAAACCCCTGATATCAGAGGGCTCTGGAGTGTGCCAGGACCAAAAGGAAGGAAACAGGGGCTGGAGAGAAGTAAGCAAAGGGAAAAGACAAGGAAATGACAGGTGATAGGGGTTTGGAGAATACAGCGCCTCGTGGGCTGTTATAAGGTTGTTGGGTTTTACTTGGAAGAAACAGGGAGTGATTGAAAGGATTGAGCAGTGAGTTCCATAGATGACTTGTTACAGAGAGGACCACTTGGTCATGAGCCTAGACAAGGGCGGCAGGCAAAGGTAAAAGCAGGGAGATGGGGGAGGTTGGGCTGGAATCCATATGGTGATGACGGCTCAGTGGTGGCAGCAGAGGAGGCCGTGAGCAGTGGGGTTACAGTTAATTCCTTGATGGGGAGGCTGAGCCTGAGGGTACAGATGACAATCACAGGGTCAGTGCAGTTTATCTGGTTGCTTCAATTTTCTCAGTTACATAAGATCATCAGCTGGGAGTGAGGATAGGGGAGGAGGTACTGGGAGTTTCTAGAGAAAGGAGAAGACTTAGTCATCAAAGATAGTCAGAGATTGAAAGGATAGGGGAACACTGAAATAATTTCCTGAGAATACTGAGGGACTACTGTGAATTTCATGGCCATCTATATGAAATAAAACAAGTTCATCAGGGTGTGTATTTCTCCACAAGATTAAGCTACAAAGGCTGGTGGAGAGCGGGCAGAAAATTGGGTTCAGCCAGGTGGTGGTTTGGCCAAGTGTGTAACACAAAGGGAAAGAGTTATGAAGAAGCCAAATGTGCAAGGGACTAATTTTAATGAAATTTAATTCATGGAATTTAAGATTGCTAAGGAGAACAAGAACCTATCACATGAATGAAGACCACTGAAACAGTGATAATATACATGGCGTATGTGCAGGGTGTGAAAGGAGTTCCATCTACAATGAACCCAGAGAATGTGAAATGGAGAACCCCACACATGTGCTCCCAGAAGCCTGACACTTAAGAACTGAGAGGCTGATTTCTTTTAAACACCTATTTACAGAAGACCGAGACTTATCTCCTGACTATGGGACACCCACCAAGAATCTGTCCCCATCCTCAAGCCAATAATAAACCTACAGCTTAGTCTCTGGCTGGACTTGCCCCTCTTTGTGCTGCTTGCCCATAAACACCATTTGCCTCAGTGAACCTGCCTGTAGTTTGTCACAGCAGGAGTGTCCTGATGTACTTCCTCTGCCCCCATTCCCAAATCATCTCAATTCCCGGTCATTTGAGCTTGCCTCAGTTTACTTTCTTATTTATATTAGCAGAGGGTTCCAAGGTTTGCAGAAATGAGCTAGAAAATGTAGGAGGTGGTAGTCAGAGTGCAGGACGCATGAAATTGGAATAATAATGAGTTGCCCTTATTGGTAATGACGAGGCTGAGAATATGACCATGCGAGGGAATGGCTAAAATAGGGTGAACGTCAGGATTACAGGATTGAGAAGAGTTCAATCTGATGACATGAGATTCAGGCTGTGTTTTTTGTCAGTGGGTGTTTTTCTGTTGTGACTTTGTTTTCCTCGAACATGGTGAGAAGGAAGGGAGAAAGCAAAAAAGGAAAAAGGACTCACGGACATGGACAACAAGTGTGGTGATTGCTGGGGGGAGGATTGTGTAAGGGGACTAAAAGGTAATGTAAAAAATACAATTAAAAATTTTAAAAAAAGAAAGAAAGAAAGGAGTGATAAAGAACAAGGGGATATCAAGCCCTCCATGTGCAGTGCTGGGGAGGGCGTGCTCTAAGTCCCAAGTGTGGTTCACTTTGGCCCTGTTGGCAGAGGGATGCACTGGGTGAGTAGATTCTCTCAGACTTCCGTTGACAGAGCTGAGATTTACGGAGCAGCAGGACCTGGATGGGTCTCTCCTGCCGGGCCCGTTGCTTCTTTCCTTGGAGACCCCTATCAGACCGGCTCCAGTTTCTCCACCAGAAATGACGATTCATTGCTTGAGAGAGGTATTTGATCTCTTAAATAGTTGAAAACAAACAAAATGTTATTAAGCCATTATTTAAAACAATGCATTAATTCACTGGCAAATGAATGTCTATTTCATCTGTCAGGCTGGCATTATTAAAACCAAAAAATACGCCTTTGGTTTAATTAATTTCATTGAATGTCAATGTGCATAAAACACAGTTTTCTCAAGATTCTGATTTAAACTCTTTCAGAACAAATGTGATGGCAATTTAGTGAGGTTCGAATCACCTTCTGTTTGGACAGGGAACAGGTGAGTGTCTGGAAATCATCATTTACAAAGCAGAAGCCATTAAGTAAGGCCCACAGAAACACTAAAGAAGGAATGCAAGGGACATGTCCAATACCGATTCCTTCTCTTACATGCAGACGGAAATAACTTGCTTAATGGCTGATGCAAAAGTGAACTGTTTTTTCAGCAGGGTTGCGAGTCTTTGAACTGAATTGAGAAGTGAACTCCCAAAATGATCAGTTAGCATTCAGGAGACAGATGCTCCCTCTTTCTCTTTCTTTCTTTCTTTCTTTCTCTTTCTCTTTCTTTTCTTTTCTTTTCTTTTCTTTCTTTCTTTCTTTCTTTCTTTCTTTCTTTCTTTCTTTCTTTCTTTCTTTCTTTCTTTCTTTCTTTCTTTCTTTTCTTTCCTTCCTCCCTCCCTCCCTCCCCATCTTTCTACAGAAACCAAAATACTCTGGGATCTAGAGATTCTCTTCCTCCATGAGGAATTAGACTTTTTTAGTTTTCACCAATGAACTACTTCTATTTTAGCTCAGGAGTTTCTATAACTCATGGCTGTCATGCTAATCACAGCTAATTCACAGCACTCTGAGTTAAAAAAAAAGTCTTCTCTAGATTATGGATTTTGTTTTAAGACATCCTTTGATCCAACACATGCACACACACACACACACAATTGCTTACAGGAAGAAGTAAGTTTTAGAGCAGTTGGGACTAAAGGGTAAATGAAGAATTAATAGCAAAAAACAGAGTGAGAAGGATAAGAAAAGAGAAAATCAAGCACAGTAGCTAGTATAGTTTGCTCACAGGTTTATAGTCACAGCATTTCATCTGTTTATTATTAAATTAGGTGACAATAAAGGTACATAAAGAGAAAGATAAGACTGAAACTGGGGAGGGAGGAATACAGCACAGTATTTCTCTTTTATAATTTTAATACTTTCTCCATATTATCCTCTATCTCCAACACACAGGACCACCAAGTTCTCCTCTAATTAATTCATTTTTGGGAAAAACATGCAAATTAGTAAAAATAAAGTTTCTCTTAGAGTGTTTAAGTTAATTTGTTCTAATTACAATTTAGTTACTCCAATATTGCACAATTCAATGATAGAATTGTTTGCTTCTTACCTAACTCATTGATATTTTAAATATTTGAAACCAATGTAAGAATACATAACACTTAAAAAACAGAAATCCATATTAGCCAGTGCAATAATTTTAATATGTTTTTCAGTGGCTTCATTAAGACTCCAGCCACCAGAAATTTAAATGAAGAGGGATCATAGTGATGATCTGTTATACTTGAGCCCTTGAACTCAATAAGAAAAGTAACTGATAAATTAATGTATTCTGAGTTTATTTAATTAATGAGTAAGTCAACAGTGTTTATCATGCAGCAGGCATTGTTTTAGAAACATTACTTAATTTAACCTTCATCACAACCCTGTTTAAAAGGAGACAAAACTGAGGCACCCGACGATGAGAAACTTACTCGAGATCAGAAACCCTGTTGGATAGCCCCACCCCAGAGGCCATGACCTTGACCATGGGGCTACTTCCTTGCAATAGGTCTAAAACAGGGTTTCACTGTATAAACAATTTAGTGCAACCGCACCTATAAATATTTGATGGGAATGAGGTTGGGATTTTGTAGTGATGTGTGTCCCAGCTTTGATTAGTTTTATAGACAAATCTAGAAAAACAAAATTTATAAGCCTTAATAAAAAAAAAGATTTTACTTATCATCAACAGAAAGGCAATATAATAACCAATTCCACTTTGTGTTTTCCACTCTAGAAGATGGAAGCCTAAACTATTTTGCAGTGTTGTTTTCTCAATTCATTTATTTTTAACCCAAAGAATGGTCAGTTTGGGGATTGGCCACCCACATGCGATTTTAACAATTGCAGCATGTCATTGACCAGAAGAGTTAAGCAGGAAATAGTTGAGAAATCAGTCTTGACCACGTAGAAGCCCAGGAAAATATTCCGAAGTCTCCTGCCAGAAGCACTCATTAAGCCTTTGTGTGTTTATTCAAATTGTTTGCTCTGCCTGGGGAAGGAAAGATAAGGTCTTAAGAAAATGCTTTTACTATAATCTGACTTAGAGTGGATAAACTGGTATTAGATACACAATATGAAGTAAGGCAAAAAATATTAAAAATAGGAGAGAGTTTAAAGAGCCTGGATAAGATTGGAAGCTATTTTAAGGTGAGAAATGGTAGGAAAACAATTGGTAGGAGAGCGAAAAAAAGGAAGCTTTGTTCTAGTGGCAAGATTAGCATGACAGTCCTGAAAGAGACTCCAAACTTTAGAATATAAAGAAAACAAAACTCTCATGCTATTCTATGGGACAACACTGGAAAGAGACATGAGAATAAAAATTAGAGTCATACTGTATGATATGCTAAGTAACATGTCACAGAGCAGGGTACATGCAACCCACATGTCGAAAACCACTTCACGGCATGAGCCCCTCTCCCCCCACGCGAGGAGAGCAGAGGATCTCTGGGAAAGTGTCACGGAGGACCACGCTCTCCATGGAGGGCAGTGGGTTTGGAGGGGGAGGCATGGAGCGATGACAGAGACTCTCAGAGCTCCTGGGTGGAAAGAACCTGAGTCCCTGAATTAACACACGCAAACAAGTTACTTCCTAATCAGGAAAAATCACACTGAACTATTTGTTAGTGAGATATAAAATTCCAATATATGGAGACAGTAAGGGTTATTGAAGGGAACTTATTTATTACAGAAACTAGTATTTCCTGAACACACACATACACACTCTACCAGGGCTGAAATAATAGAATGAGACCGTAAGGAAATTTTCACTAAACTGAAACTTCTGTCTACTACCCACTACTTCTTATCCTAGACTCATCATGGACACCCACCAACAATAGGTCAAGACCATAAAGGTCATTAAGAACTTCTGAACTCTATAAAGAAGTGGAAAAATGTCACAGAATGATAAAAATGTCATTTGTGTTTTTCACTAAACATTGGCACTTTAACAAGAAAGGAGAATGGATGGCATCAAAATAAATGGGGGGGGGGGCGGGGGGCAAAAGCAACACTGAAACCCAGAGTCTTTCTCAGGACCGGGGGTATCTCAGGCTCTGGGAACAAGTCATTTGTCCAAAGGAAACTTCAAGGGGAGAGAGAAGTCATTTGACCAAAGGAGCTTTGCAAACGAAGAGGAGAGACTCCTAAAAATTTGGGGAGCAAGTGACTCTGGAGAACAGAAGTGGTGACAGAGGCAGAGGGCTAGCAATGAAGGAGGGTTAGGGCTCCCAACAAGGACATTGTGAGAGAAAAACAAAGAAATAAGCCCTGACTGGAGTAGCTCAGTGGATTGAGTGCGGGCTGCGAACCAAAGTGTCACAGGTTTGATTCCCAGCCAGGGTACATGCCTGGGTTGCAAGCCATAACCTCCAGCAACTGCACATTGATATTTCTCTCTCTCTCTCTATCTCCCTCCCTTCCCTCTCTAAAAATAAAATAAATAAAATCTTTAAAAAAACAAAGAAATAAACAAAAAAAATTAATACCAATATGGCAGGCATAATAATTACCTCCCAAAGATACCCATGTTTTGAATCCCCAGAACCTGTGAATGTTATCTAATATTACAGGGCAAGAGGGAATAAAGGTTACTAGTCAGCTGACTTTAAAATAAAGGGGTTACTCGTCATTATCTGGTGGCCCCAGTGTGACAAGGGTTCTTTAAACGTGGGTGTGGTGGGCAGAAGGGCGGAATCAAAACAGAGGTTTGAACACGCCGCCTTGCTGGCTTTGAAGACGGAGGCAGAGACAGGGATGCCTGGAATGTAGATGGCTTGAAGAAGCTGGAAAGGGTGAGGAAATGTATTCTCTTCTCCAGACCCTGAAAAAGAACGCAGTTCTACCGAAAGCTCAAATCTGGCCCAGTGTGACCTCTTTCAAACTTTTAACCTCCAGAACTACAAGATTATAAATGTGGATTGTTTTAAGCCACTAAGTTTGTGGTAATCTGTTACAACAATAAGAAATTAATAAAACTTTTTTGTGTGTGTGTATCTCCATGCTAATAATAGAGTAAGGATAACAAAATGAATCTGAGATTAGAACATACTTTGGTAAACATAACTCCCCGGATACGATGCAGACCCAGGCGGATGAGACTAGAGACAGAAGTAAGGTGACGGAGGAGAGTTCTGGGCAGAGAAGCAGACGTGTCCGGAGGTAGTCGCACAGTGCTTCATGAAGACCCGCACGTGTGTGGACCGAGACGTTAAGTAAGCACAGAAGTGATCTGAAGAGCATCTGAGAAAATTTCAGGGAAAAGAAAGCGTACATGCTATTATCATTGATAGTATTCTTTCACAAGGCCTTGTATTTGCTTAGGCTTTAAGGGAGGTGCATTTCGATACTTTCCCCACAATCTCACGGTGTTGGGAGGTCGTCAAAGACACCAGTTAGGAAACCGGGACTTTGAAAGTCATGTTCCAAGGGACAGCGAGGGGACCAGCGCGAGCGTCTTTTGTCCAGATTGTGTTCCACGGTACTGATTGCAGAGAAAGAAAGTCAATATCATCACGAAACTGCAAAACCAACAAGTAATAGTAATAAAGGGTTTAAACCACCATAAGATCTTCCAAAAGTCCTAGCTAAAAATTTAAGTGCCAGCATCTCCATCAAAGATTTTTCTGACTCTTCTCAATTTCACCATGCAAATTTTCCCCTTCCTTCCTTTTCTCCTCCCTACGCCACATATAAACAACCAAAATCGTATCTATAATATTTACACACAGCTGTTTACACATCTGTCTCTTGTTAAAACCACTGAGAGCAGGGATTATGACTTATTTACCTATTTAAACATCAAGCGCAGGAATTTTCTAGATCTTATTAGGTTCCCACAAAAGCTTCCTGAATGTTAGTGAAATCAAATGCCCCTCGGCAGAGATCAAAACTTAAAAAAATACAAATCAAAGAACAATTATTAAGGAGAATTATTTTAAAATGGCACCTGTAATTGTATCAACAATAAAAAAAACTATCCACAAAATAAAATAAAAATTAAAAATAAAAGGATGTATGTAGAGAAGGCAGTTCAAACAAATATCTTTGAATATGAAGCTGGAGTTATTCTCCAGCTTCATATTTTCTATTTTTCTTCAACTTTCCTAGTTAAAAAAAAAACAGCATTTAACTAAATGGCTCGACACACACACAAAGCACGCCATAGTTTAAAAGCTTTCACAAGCCACAATGAGACACCACTTTGGAAAAGGCCTGGCCGTTTTTTGTAAAAGTAAACTTATTGTTCCTATGATCCAGTAACTCTACTCCTGATATTTACCCAAAAGAAATGAAAACAGATGTCCACAAAAAGACTCGTAGAAGGGTATTTAGCAGCTTTATTAATAATAGCCCCAGATTTAAATAGGCCGCATGTCTCCCAACAAAAGAGTGGATAAATAAATGGGATGGTCGTCCAAAGGAGTGAACCGAGGGGGAACAGACGATGAATACGCAACAACAGGGTGAATCTCACACCTTCTCGAGTGAAACAAGCGGAGACAAAGAGCGCACGCGGCACGAGTGCATCTCACACACAGAGCTGCTCACAGAGCGAGAGCTGGGCAAACCGATTTATTGAGAAAAGTCAAACCATGATGAGAAAGTGTGAGAAAAGCTAAAACTTTCAAAAAAGTAACATTCGGCTAAAAGGCATTGCTGTTTTCTCCTGCTGTGGATAAGTTATATACAGATAATATTTTGAATATTTACCTGATTAAAAGTTCTTATGTTAGGCCCTGGCTGGCGTAGGTCAGTGGATTGAGCACGGGCTGCAGAACCAAAGCATCACAGGTTCGATTCCCAGTCAGGGCACATGCCTGGGTTGCAGGCCATGGCAGCCCCCAGCAACCGCACATTGATGTTTCTCTCTCTCTATCTCCCTCCCTTCCCTCTCTAAAAATAAATAAATAAAATCTTAAAAAAAGATCCTTGAACTTGTTTTAAAAAAAGTTCTTATGTTGTTAAATAATTCTTAGCAAAATATAAGAGGGAGCAGAGAGAGAGAGAGAGAGAGAGAGAGGAGAGAGAAAGAGAGAGGGAGGGAGAGGGACTGTGTGGGCAGGGGAATGGAAGGGGAGACCCAAAGGACTAAGCCCAGTCCTTAGGTAATTCTAAACGAACTTTAGGTCAATTAGAGTAACAGAAGATTAGTTCTTTATTTCTCTATTGAAACCAGTTACAACAATTAAATTTATATAGAATTTGAGTAACATTAATAACATCAACACATATGCTGCATTTCAAAAACCAATTCCATTCTTTTTGTAAGTTTGTTAGGGTTAAAACCTTGGGGAGCTCTTTACAACACAATCACAATGGATATTTAAAAAGAAAAGGACATTTATACCATTTTCAAATACAAGTCAAACTGAATACATCTGTGCAAATGTCACCGGCCCTCTGCTGGCCTGCTATGTATCCATAGGAACTGGCTTTACGAGGCTCTTCTAGCAGACGTAGTACATTTATGACTGGGGAAATTTCCCAGCTGCTCCACGGGTCACAGTTGCATGTGAAAGTCCCAAATAATTTCTGCCCCAGGTCTCTGCAGTTGCTGACTTTGTGAAGGTCATAGAAGGAAAGCATAGATTTTGCTCAGACATCTCAGCTTTGGAATATATGTATTTTTTTCATCACATCCCCTTACTCACAGGTGTGATGCATTCGGAATAGTCCTGATGACTTAAGAACAAAGAAACAAAAATAAATAAAACCATCTGCAGGAAAATACCTGACATGGCACAACCAGAAGTCACCTTCTCAACTTCGACCCTAAATTCTTATTTACTTGGTAATTTCACCTTTTGGGAGACATGGAAATATTCGACAATGGTAATTATTAGGCAGGTGTATATTTTGGCACGAACGAAGACTTCAGTAAGAGATTTGGGGAAGGGGGGCAGACACGAGCACCCAAGCTCGTTATATTGTCCCTCCTGCCCTTCACTCCTGCGACCTCGAGGCCCCATCATCTCTCACCTGTGCACCTTGAATACCGTCCTCACTAGTTTAGTCTCCTCCATCCCATCCTCTTTGAATTTCCTCTTCCACTCCGCAGCATCCGTGATTCCAAATATAAATACGTTCATACCTTTCATCTCTCAAAGTCCTCCCAGGGCCCCATCACCTGTCAGAGTAAAGTCAGTCTTCCCTTGCAAGAGGCTCCATGTCCTGACCCTGGCCGTGTACCAGCTGTACCTTTATCCCACCGTTTGCACCATTTGCTATCTGTGGGTCATGCCCATCTGCTTATAATCTTTACAGATGTTCCTTATGTTCATACTATTTTTTTAATTTAAAATTCAGTTCCCTCTGTTCTCCCATCACTCGCTCCCATGCGAGTGATGAGAGTGATGTTTCTCTCTATCTCCCTCCCTTCCCTCTCTAAAAATAAATAAATAAAATCTTTTAAAAAAGATCCTTGAACTTGTTTTTAAAAAAGTTCTTATGTTGTTAAATAATTCTTAGCAAAATATAAGAAGGAGCAGAGAGAGAGAGAGAGAGGAGAGAGAAAGACAGAGGGAGGGAGAGGGACTGTGTGTGCAGGGAACATCTAATTCTTTGCAGTGAAAGCTATACCTGCCTTTGGCAGCATTCTTTGACTCTCTGGGCTGAGTTGGCTTTGATAAAATGTAGTTGCTTGCTTACTCCACACTTTGTGAGACTCCTTCATGTCAATCTAAGTAGTTTTGATTTGTTCATTCTTAAATCTGTTCTCAATCATAAGGATATACTATGATTTATCCCATTGCTGTTGAATATGATCTCCAGATCTTGGCTAATGTGAGTGGTGCTTCTATTAGCATTCTTGTGCTATATTTTGGCGAACATATGTATGCATTTTTGTTGGGTAAGGTATGTCTGGAAAAAGTCCAGCCATTGTTAATATAATGAGAATGGTTTGTGCAACATCATTGTAACCTGACAGCCAAGGAAGAGTGGGCTGGAATGAGCACGTGTGAACAATGAGGACTTTACTGTACTAGTCAGTGGGGGTGGTAGACGCCGTTGAGTGAGCTTGTGTACTGTGTGGCCATCGCATTCAAAATGACTGGTCCAACAGAGCAAGGAATCTGCATCAAATTTTGCGTTAAGCTTGAGCATCCCTCTACAGAAACTATTTGGATGATTCAGAAGACCACAGCTATGGGCAACTGGTGATTGGCAGCTTCATCACAACAACATGTGGCCACTCATGAATCACGTCTCTTTTTGGTGAAACATCAAGTCACCTGAGTGACTCAGTCCCCTACAGCCCAGATTTAGCACTCTGTGACCTGTGGCTTTTCCCAAAATGAATATTCCCTTTGAAAGGGAAGAGATTTCAGACCATCAATGAGATGCAGGAAAATATGACGGGGCAGCTGATGGCAATTGGGAGGACTGCGTGAGGTCCCAAGGTGCCTACTTTGAAGGAGACTGAGGCATCATTGTCCTACGTACATGTTTCTAGTTTCTTGTTTCTTCTTCAATCAGTGTCTCCAATTTTCATGCGACGTGGCTGGATACTTTCTGGACAGGCCTCATACATCTACAACTGGAACTGCTCAGCTCAGTCATAGGAGATGATGGAACACTAAAAATTCCCACAAGAGTCCACACCTAATCATAGGGAATTATCCAGGTGGGATTTATGACCAAGAGATACCCATGTAGAGCTCATCTAATCGCCTGAGCTGCTTTAAAGCCATTTTTCCAGGAGCAGAAGTGGAAGTCAGAGAGATCTGAAGCACAAGGGACTCTTGCTGCCTTGTTGCTGGTTTGACGATACTGGGTTCCCCATGCAAAGACTGGGGAGTGGCCCCTAGGTGATGAGAGGCCCTCGGCTGACCATCAGCAAGAGTGCAGGACCTCAGCCCACAATCTCAATCACCTGAGTTTTTCCTGGAACCTGAACGAGCCAGGACATTGATTTCTTCCCAGATCTTCCAGACGAGGACTCCCTACTCCCAGCACCTTAGTTTCTGCCTCGTCACACCCTGAGCAGATAACCCAGCTGCACTGTGCTGGAGTTCCGACCTGTAGAACTGTGCGGTTGTGTTTAAGCCACTAACTCTGTGGTGATGTGTTACACAGCAGGACCCTGGTGCAGAGAGTGTCCATGTGCTCCTGATAGATGCTGCCAACAGTTTCCAGAGCACGGATTTGTATTCTCACCGGCAGTGCATGAGAGTTTCCGTCACTCTATGCAGTCAACACACATTGCCTTTAGTCACAGAATATAATAAAGTACCTGGTAGAATCTTGCCTGATTAAATATCTCTATAAGTATTAATAATCAGTGAAATAAAGGTAAAAGTAAAATGTGACATTCAGTTTCTTAGGTAAAAAATGACTTTCATAAATGATAATACCCACTTCTTAAATTTAGCCAAACACACATACACACACACACACACACCCCTACCTGAAATTTTAGCAATCCATCATTCAAGGGCAGTAGTAATGGTTATCTATTATTATCTAATGTGTCTGATAGCACGTTAAATAGTAAGAACATTTGTCTTGTCATAAATCAAATAGCTGTAATAATAGAAAATTTTTAAAAATTCTGTAGCTATTTCATTCAACTTGTTTCACTGTTTTTTGCTGTGTGTTGCATTTTTAACACAAAATATCCCCAAAGAGATATTACATAAAATACTTCTAAATTACCAAAGGTGTATTATGTAAAATCTTCAAAGCAACTTTGAAGAGAGACTGTATTTTTTCTAAACTTAATGTTATTTGGCCATTGGTGTTTTCATCTTTTCTTTTGATACTTTTTTTATCCACTGTTTGAAATGCCATTTTCTTAGTCATTCTGACTATATTTATTTGTATAACATTTTATAGCTTATTCTAGGAATTACAAAATACTGTATTTTTCGGACTACAAGACACACTTTTTTACCACATTTTTTGCTTCAAAATTTTTTTCTCTATTTTCCTCCTCTAAAACCTAGATGCATCTTATGGTGCAGACCCCAGATGCACCTAGGTTTTAGAGGGGGAAAATAGGGGGGAAAATTTGAAGCAAAAAATGTGGTTAAAAAAATGCGTCTTATAGTCCGAAAAATACGGTACTTATTTTTTCACTCTATTTAAAAACCAGTATTTTACTATGTAAATGGAATGTGGAAATGTTACCATCATAAATTCCCTTCAGTTTCTCTCCTTATCTTACACATAGCTAACCATCATTCATACACACACACACACACACACACTACCTCTGCATACATTGAAACTCCCATCTGAGAATGGTATACTTTATGCTTTCAATGATCAAACACATTTTACAAAATTCAAGAGCAGAGGAGTAAGGTACTATATACACCTAGGTATTTTCCCGTCGCGTTTCTCTGTATTCTCAGCATTCCCAGTCTCCTGTTGGCACCATTTCCCTTCTGCCTGAGGAACTTCCTTGGACAAGTCTTTTAAGGCAGGGCTGCCGCCAACAACTACCCTTATTTGTTCATTTAGTTTTCATGCGAGAATGTCTTTGTTCCACCTTCAGTCCTGAAGGACCTTTCCACTGATAGAAAATTTGAGTCGACTGTCCCTTTCTTTCAGCTCAGTGAAGAGGAGAACACTGGATGAGTTCTTTTTAAAAAAGATTTCATATTTATTTATTTTTAGAGAGGGGGGAGGGAGGGAGAAAGAGAAGGAGAGAAACATCGACATGAGAGAGAGACATCCATTGCTTGTGTGTTGCCCTCCTGCACCTGGGAACTTGGCCCACAGCTCACGCATGTGTCCTGACCGGGGTTGGCGGGGGGAGCCTGGATAGAACCAGAGACCTTTCATTTGTGAGACAATGCCCAACCCACTGAGCCACAATGGTCAGGGTTGGATTTGTTCTTATTGATATTTTTCCTTTAACATAAAAGATGATGTCTGGCGTATATTATTGACTATTCAAGAATTATGTATTTGTGGATAAAAGAATGGATGAGTGAATAAATAAATGAACTGATTTATTTTTAAATTACCTTGGAAATTATATCAGAAACACAGCCATTTCACCAGGACCACATAGTCTCTCAAGTACGTACAATAGCTGGTGTTAGAGTCCAGGGAAATAAAAGGCATTTCTCAGCCTTCAAAAGGTTTCAAGCTGTCGTTCAAGATATTAAAAATATGTTTCCCAGATCTTTATGTGCCCCTGTAAAACAATGAGCTTATTAATGCAATGGACAAAATAACTAAAAAGAAACCACAAACACATTTCTTCTAATTTATTTTTCTAAAAATTGTGATTTCTTCTCATTAAATTTCATCTATTCTCTAACTTCTATTATGCAAACAGAACTGTGTTATTTTAGCAAATAAACTTGGCCAAAAATACGCTAATATAAAAATTAGGAATAAAGAATGCTTTCTCTTGAGAAAATATAAAAGAAAAATAGTTTTCTATTAAATACCAATTACACTATTTAATTATTACCAAATGTTAATGTGAATTAGTTAAAAACTTTCTTTATGACCTTAAACCATATTACCAAACAGAATATAAATAAATAAATGGAACTGACATGAAAGTAATTTTAAAACTAGTAATTGATGAGTTTCTCGTGTGAAAACAATTTTATAGTGATGATTAAGGGGAAAATACTAAGTAAAGTCATTATAAGCATTCCCCCAAATTCATATTAAACCTAAATGAAAAACTTCTGGGAACTTAATAACATGTTCAGCATTTTTCTAAAAGCCAATTTAATATTTTTCTCTTGTGTGTGTTTTTTCATAAACCTTTTTGATTGGTTCCGAGAAATTAATGAATTTCTCAAACAGATGGGGTAAATAGAGTATTCTATTCATATCCCAACAAATTGACACAAATTAACTAAACTGAGTCAGTGACACAGAAGTTAACTTGAAACTCTGATGCTCCATAATATCTACCAAAAATACTAAATAATGTATTTGTTCTCTAACCTCTGACCTTTCGTTCAAAAGAGATGGTCAGGAACCAGTTTGTGTGGCATGACAAGGCATGTTGCCTCAATGTAGTTCTCAATGTAACTTTTTTTAGAGGTATGTTTTTTTGAAAGTATCGTGTGCCACCAATACTGCCAAAATAAAAGAGAGCAGATCCTCTGGCGAAAGCTGTGAAGTGAGCCCTGGCCGGCGTGCCTCAGTTGGCTGAGTGACATCCCATAAACGAAAAGAGTGGAGGTTCGATTCCTGATCAGGGCACATGCGAGGCAACCAGCTGATATTTCTTTCTCACACTGATCTTCCTCTCCCTCTGTTCCTCCCTTCCCTTCACTCTAAAAAAATGAGTATGTCTTTGGGGAGTGAAAATTTTTTTAAAAAGCTGTTAATTGAGATGATCAAGACAATCAAGACAGAGTCAGCCCTGGCTAGTGTGGCTTAGTGGACTGAATGCCAGTCTGCGAACTAAAAGGTTGCCAGTTTGATTCCCAGTCAGGACACATGCCTGGGTTGTGGGCCAGGTCCCCTGTAGGGGCTGTGTGAAAGGCAACCACATGCTGATGTTTCTCTCCCCCTCTTTCTCCCTCCCTTCCCCTCTGTCTAACAATAGATAAATAAAATCTTTTTTAAAAAGACACAATCACACAGCTCTCCAGCTGCCAAGACCCCAAAGTCATCTGGGAGTAATGAATACCCAAAGCTTCCGAGAGGTGGGGCTGGAAATGTTTGCTCATGGGGGTCCCTGGAGAGAAACAGGTAATGGCAGCCTGGCTCTCTCCGCTTTAGGAGAATGAATCATTTTTGACATCTTGGGCAGAAGTACAGATGTAGATAATCCTCCTTATATTCACTGAAGTAACTATGTCTCAGGAGGAAATGGGTAGGGTCTGACAGCAACTAGAAGTGAAAGATCATCTGTGTTCAACCTTGTCAGGGCTTCACAGTTCTCCTAGGTGATGCCCCCTTTCCAGCCAAGGCTTATGGGAATGTCTGAGTTCGTCAGCCTCAGACACCAGCTGGTCCAGAGAGGTTCATCCTACACCTTCCCTTCTTTAGTTTTTTTTTAATGGTATTTCTGGAGAAAATTACTGAAAGTGTTATTCTGGACATTGACAAAATTGTGTTTAATTTTAAATAGATGTTACAAATGATTCTGGCTCTAGCAAGAATACCGTGACTGCCACACACATGATTCTTAACTTACAGAATGCCTTGTGGTAATTGTCATATTTTCATCTTAAACAGAATTGATGAAAAAGCCATTTTGAAGAATCCACTTTTAATACTAGTAAATAGTTAAGTTAATAAATATCAATAATTAAAATAAACCATTTTTATTTGAAATCCCTTCGGGTAAATTCATACCTGGAGGATGTATTAAATCTCTTTGTGGTAATTCAAGGTCACTGTCATGCCCCCCAATGTCTGGGTGATGCTCTAAAGCACGGATTCTTCATGGTCTGTAGAAAGCTGGGGGAGTGCTTTGGGCTTGATTCCTGTGAGCATTTAAATATTTTATTATTCTGCTCACTGTCTGACAGTTAAGTAGCCTACTTTTATTCCTTGCTATTCTCAAAGTTCTTAAATGTGGTCCTACACTTTCTGACTAGTTTTTGTTGTTGTTGTTGTTATTTTTAAAATCTGCTAAAGGTTAGAATAAGACATGGTCAAATTTATTAAGGCTATGTGAACCGAGAACGACTAAGTTCTGAAGAAAACCTGAGGAGGTATCTAAGGAAAAATGTGTGTTTAGTACTTAGTATTTGGCATATAAATGGGCTATTTTTTGTTTATTCTTAACAAACCAGCAACTTTATCTGCCCAGATAAGAAAAGTTCCAGGACTGTGACATATCACTGAATTCCTTTATTCTACTGGTATTAGACTTCTCATGTATAGTTTTCTAATCTACCAATAATGTTTTTGTTTCCTAGAGCTGGATATTTTACTTTCATTTTTTATCATTTTTTTCTCTAAAAGTTCTGCTCCTAATAGGACCCGTAAGTTCAGTGAGTATGTGAAAGGGAGAAGGTCTCCAAAACTGTGATTTCCGTCTCGAGAAAATAAAGCTTTGTTCTAAACATTCACTCTGCTGAATGACTATTAGCATCCAGTGGTTGTTCTAAACATTCACTCTGCGGAATGACTACCTATTGTCATCCAGTGATTAATCGGCAGTGCGCCCAGAGGAAAACCCATCTGAGCTTTCTTCTTGTCTGAGACACGGGCGAAAATGTCCTGCCGCAGCTGTGAGTCAGCCTGACTGATCGCTCCCCTCTATTAGCAACCATGAGCTCACCCGGTCACACATGAGCAGGTGCTGATTAACTTGTTTCTACAGCTCCAGAAGAATCAAATCAGTTACTCAGTTTATAAATTTGACATTATAAATTGCAAGGCAGTTTTTTATAAGTCCTTTGCTCATTGACCACTAATAATTTAACCCCAAACCACTTTTAAAGAAGACTTTTGTAACTGCTCCAGAAGTCAAGTTTCAAATGTGCCATATTTGAAATAGTGATGCTTTAGAATTCACTGTAAATGTCCAGACCTCTCTCTATATAATCCCAATTTCTTTGCTTTTTCTTCTAAGAAAAACTAGTTATCAAGAGCCATCTCTTTTCCTTAGATTGTGCTTTCTTATCTCCTAAACAGACGGAAGAGTGAGAGACACGTAGTTCATTTTGTGAGTTGGTTAAGCAAGAGACAGAAATTTGTACCATGTGAAATAAACTTACAGTTTATATTTTTTTCAAAGCAGACATTATCTTTTGAAATGTTACTGTGCATTTTACACAGGGGAAAGAAGGAGAAGAGTTGAGTCAAGGACCCATGGACAGGGACAATGGGCGGGGGAGGACTGAATGTGGGAGAAGGGGGTGGGCAGGGGTGGACAATGGAGAATAAAGGGGGACAACTGTAACTGAACAACAATTAAACAAGAAAAACAAAATGTCCAGATGATAGTCAGAAGTTTTCTCTTCTTTGGCTCTTGGCTCATCACCTTCCATGACACGGGTCCAAGTATCTGTCCCCAAATAGTTCTTCATTTTCATCCCCCAGGGAGCCTAGAGCTGGAAGTAAACCCGAAGATTGAAAGCGTAGTGTGGAGAAACCCACATACGTTCAAGGACAGGCAACTGAATTCCATGTGGGATGCCTACACCTGAGGTTAGATAGAGGTCGGCGGAGATGGTGAGCATTACGGCAACAAGACTCTTCAATTCTGCTCCAAGAGGAGTTCTGCAAGCTCTCCCTCAGGCCGCCCCCATGTTGACCTGTGTTTGGCAATAGGTAGAGGTGCTGCACTGAACAAGCTAAAGGAATAAAACCAACTCATTTGAAAAGGACATGTGCCTTGTGGGGAGAATAAAATACATTTGGGAGGTTGGGAAAGAAGAGGTGGGGAGAATATACAAAAGCCTTGTAGATTGTGTCTAGCAGGAGAGAGAAAAAGAGAGTAAGAGTCAGCAGATTGATAAGCAGCTTTTATTCTGAATGACTTTTTTTTAAGAGTAGGGTGGTGGGGTAGAGTGTTAGAAGGTTTGCTTTGTGATGTAAATATAAACCTCATTTTCCTCTTCTACTTCAGTAAAATCCCCTCACGGACTCTCGTTGAGTGGGCTGTGAAGGCAGATAGGGTGATGTTGACAAGGACAGGCCCTTCCTTGTGTAAATCCTGGATTGTGTAAATTGGGACTCTTCCACTCTGTCTGACCTCGGGCAAGTTACTCAACATCTCTCTCAGTCAGTCCATCTAAAAATGGAAGCAATAAAAATATCCACCTTATAGGGCTTGAGCAATAAGTAAGTTAATTTATGAAAGATACTTAGAACAGCCCTTGGTGTATATTAAAGGGCCAAAACAATTAGTAATTTTCACTTATATTTCTGTTAGCAACCTGGCTGGTGTGACTCAGTTGGTTGGAGCCTCATTCTGTAACTGGAAGCTTACAGGTTTGACTCCTGGTCAGGGTCCATGCCTAGTTTGTGGGTTTCATCTCCCATTCAGGTGCAAACTGGAAGCAACCAATCGATGCTTCTCTCTTGCATCAGCGTTTCTCTCTCTTCCTTCCTCTGTCTCTGAAAAGCAATGAAAAAAAAATGTCCTCAAATGAGGATAAAAAAATAATTAAATCTGTCATTCACTTACAGATATTCAGTATTGGAAAATTAGTATAACCACAGCTTAAACTGGTGAGTTTGTACATTATATTAGCAACTCAACCTCACTGTCACATCAGAATGAAAGGTCTCTGAGCACTGCTGAGCAGATTCTTATTTGTTAGTGAAAAAACTGGGACTAGAGGTTAAAAGACACTTGTTTAAGTTCAGGCATCTAACTGTTACGACATCAGAACAGTGTGAGTGGCAACTGATTTGGAGGTAGGCCAGGAAAGCAGATTCACAAAACAAAGGTTAGGAAGTGACTCGGACACGGGCCCGCAGTGTCCACGGCATTATGGGTGACATACGAGACAAATTCACATGGACTACCGAGTCCTGTTGAGGAAAAGGGACGGCATGGCTACCCTCTCAAGAGGAGAGCGCCCCGACCCTTGCTTTGACAGGTTTTTATTGGGTTTCAATTTGCACAGGAATACAGGTAAAGTTTGTTAATCATTGTCAGGCAGTAAGGATCAAACAATAGATAGCACACAAAGAGCTACGAGGGCTTGTTTTGAGTCAGAGTCTGTTAGCTAAAGGGCTACAAAACTTTGAGAAACAAATTCATTTCTTGCTTGGACCTTTATCATTTAATTGAGAGCATTCTTAGCAAAGCAGGTTTGACAGGATTTTACCTATTCTTTCTTAGGCCTGATCACCAGGGGAGCCCGCCCTTTCCAGCACAGGGCTGCACTGCCCTCTGCCATTGTTTCAGGCTTAAGTCAGGCAGAGGAAGTAAGGCAGCCAAGAGATTAGGAGACTTCGCGAAGACAGAATGAGGACTCAGGCTTTGTCAAAGCTGAGGGTCGAGGGTCCATCACCCCCTTTTGCTGCAGCCCACCAAGCCCTTCCTTGGGGCCTCCACGTGATCGTGCCTGTCTTAGGTCATTCCCCCCTTGGGAATCTTACCCGTCATTGGCTAACCGACCAAGCATTGGGGGCCAGTTATGGATGAAGTAAAAGGAGCAGAATCGGCACCCCTGCCAGGGAGATAAGCTTTGTCTCCTTAGTCGCTTATGGTCCCCAGGTCACTCACTCAGCCTTAGCCATGGGGGGGTTACAGCTCCTGAAACCAGGCAGGGCGGTTCCCAACAAGGAAGCTAGAGGGTCCTTAGATTAGTGAAGCCTTCCAAGCTCAGACATACTCAAGTACAGAAGAACAGAGAGGAACAATGGGTCAGAAACAGACAAGAAATCCAAGTAGGAAACACAGAGATATCAGCGACGGGGAGAACTTGAAATCAGAGCCATCCTGCGTCAGCTAGGAAGCTATTGTGGGGGTTGCAGTGAGGGGGGGTTACCCACAGAAAGGGCAAATCCCGAGGGAGGAAGACAATCCGAGGAAAGGGGAGGGGGCGTGGGGTGGAATGGATGGCTGAATAACTGAGTGATAATCTAAACCTGTAAGGGTTTGTCTGAAAAATTCATGGTCATAAATAAATATTTGGAAATTCTGAGGAAAATTACTTGGCAAGAAGACTACTACTCACAAGGAACTGAGCCAGTTCTTTCCTTTATCTGCCTACCACACGGCAAATGTAACACTTTGCTTCCCCACGTCAACCGACCCTAGGTTATCAAGGACAGGACAATGCTTTCCACCTTAAGGGGGCCCATCTGAGAACTGGGGTGTTAATTTAAATATAATGTATAGCAATACAGTATGTTAAAAATTTTTCTTTTTATCATCTTTACAGAAAGCTTTTAACTGGAGTCATAAGCCTCAAAAAACTCAACCAGAATCTCTAAAAGCTCTAAGAGTTGCCCCAATAAGACCAATAAAGCAGATTATTCCCTGTTGGGTCTTTACTGAGGATAAATGCTCGACCTCTCAGAATTCACTTTTGACAGGAATTTTAAACTGACACTCAGAGCTTTCCATTCTAAGGCACAGGATGTACCGTCCAGGCTACCACGGGGCCCTGGGCTATCACTGACACTCCAGACTGAGATAAGAATTGCACTAACCGTAACCTTTCCAATTTTAGACTTTAGTGGACTTTCATGGGCTACTTGTGCAGTGATTTACTGCTGGAGATAACGTACAGCCCACGCAAGTCCACTTAAAGTCCATCTGCAGTTCCTGTGGAATTATGACTTTCTTCTTTAGCTTAAATGTGCTGGCAGGGAAAGCGGGTAAGTGAAATTGGTGCACATTCTGTGCAGCTATAACACATTTGCCTGATGGAAGATATACAGGAGTTTACCCCATATCAGTTTAAAAAACTATTGGCCAAAAGCTCTGAGGAGATGTTCTCTGAGTATTGGGTTCAAGACTGAATTAAAATAGTGAATGCAATCAATTATCCTTAATCTCTTGTTGCGGTTTTCTTTCTGAGATGCTAAGATAAATTTATCTAACTTCTCAGAATAACAATTATAGCAGTAATAAACCCAGTTTTCAATCCGTGAGTGAAAAGTTCATGATTACAACAGACCCTCTGTGACTACACTTGTGGGAGAGTTTGAGTGTCCCCTCTCTTGTGTGACTAGTGTAGCGTGACAACAGGTCCCCACTATTGCATTCTCCGGCTGCCACCTCCCAGACCAACGTCTAGGGTGGTTCAGGTTCTCCTCAAAGGACTAGTCCTCCACATTGCCTACCTCGAAGAAAAAGAGATTGGGAAGCTTCAGGCTCTATAGCAATGGGAAGAAAGGCAGAAAATAGCAAAGAACGACTTTCTCTCATTCTGGACCTGGAGAGAGAGTGTTCTCTGAATATAAAGAAGAAAGAAGTGTGCCATGGTACACTTTTTGTTTTGTTTTATTTTCAATTATTTTATTTTATTTTATTTTAGCATCCTAGAATTATAGAAGCCAACCCACTCAACTGTTGCCGAGTTCTGGAGGCTTACTGAGCCTCTCTCCTAACTGTTTAGAGTAGTAAGTGTAGTCTGGATAAGACTGGCATTGTGAAAATTATGTTAAAATGGATATACTGTGTGTTTCATGCAAAAAAGGATCACATTTGTCTTTTTGACTTCCCTATTCGCAATTCTTAGCAAAATACCTGGAACATAATCAGTAGTTAAAATATATACCCTTCCTTACTGGAGAATGGAAGGTATGGCTGACATGTATTTACAACATTCGAAATCAACGATTTACAAAGTATTTTACATTTTACAAAGTGCTTTTCACGTATTACATTCTCAGATGTATGCTCTACTGGAAAATGAAGCATTATACGGGGTATGTTCCTTGAAACCTTGAGAAGACCCAACGTCGGTAAGAAATAAAATTTGGAAGTATTTAATTGTGGTTTAGCAAGGATTTCCTCATTGTAAATGGGGTGGGTCCTTGAATGTTGAGATTCCACACCTCAGTCTTCCTCAACCCTCCCATTTTTGGTATAAAACCATGTAAATGAACTCCAGTTGGGAATCCCCCATGATGATAGGTTTTCAGTATGCCTGGTGGGCCAACCAAACACTGGGGATGATTTGGGGAGACATAAAGGAAGGGAACAAGGATCCATGTCCACTGGTCTGTGTCCTTGACCTAACATAATCTTTGATTTTATGTTTCTGGTTTGGTATGAAACAAAAGAGGAAATGACCTTGTATCTGAGTGGTCATTCCATCCTGTTCTCAAACCTAAATTAGCTTTTATGGTCTGGCCTGGTTCAAATGGTCAAAGTATTCCAATGTGGACAGTTTCTCTTTTCCCTTGGTTTATAAAGCTATTTCTTGATGGGATCTTCAGGGCAATAAACTTATAGTTTGTATATTTGATGCAAAGAATTTTCAAATTATTGTCAAATATGTATAGGTCATCTTTTAGGAACAAGTCAATTCCTGCCAGGAAGTGTGAAGAAAAGAAATGAAAAAAAAATGCAGTGGTTATGGGCTGAATTGTGTTCCCTCCCCACAAGACCCCAAATTTATGTGTTGAAGTTCTAACCAAGGCCTAGCACCTCAGAACATGGCTATGTTTGGAGACAGGGTTGTTGCAGGTAATTAAGGTGATTAAGTGAAAGTGAGCTCACTGAGTTGGGCTCTAATCCATGATGCCTTAATTTAAACCTTGTAGCTTCCAGAACTGTGAGAAAATTAATTTCTGTTATGTAATCACCGGTCTGTAGTACTTCCTTATGGCAGCCTGAGCAAACTGATATCATTTCACTTATGATTCTCATTCACGAAGATCTTACACTTAATTCTACATCCATGGATATGAGATGAAAATATGAATAAAATTTAGGCTACTTAGCATTTAAAATACACATCTAATAAAACAATGTTTATGTTCAATAGCTTCCTTCTGGTAGCACGAGAGAGTTATTCTTTGCTGTTACCAAAAAACAGATCACTTGCAAAATAACTTTATGCTTGTGCACAAAAAGTGCTGAACATGATTTCTGGAAGATATAATTTAGTAAGTGTTACTCCTCTTCTGCTCTCTTTCTCTCCTGCGTGGTTTTCTAAAACGTCACCATGTAGACAGAACCTGGGAAAAATCAAGTAGCTAATATAAATTATCCTGAAGCTCTTGTTAAGTTCCCTTTCAGTGACCCGGTAAACACTTCCAAATAGCTAATGCTCTTAGATTTACTCACTCAGCCAACAGCTCTTACCACTGAGATGTTATCATTTCCCAGTCACATTGCTCTTGACCTTCACTTATCTACATGTTCTAGTGCCCAGTTTTTCAGGGATCTGCTCTGTGACCTTATGCAATAGCTTTTCCATCCTCATATAGGTGTGTTTGTTCCTGCATGCTCATGACTTCATTCCCTAGATAATTATAACAACGCATATTGTCATTTTTTTGTAATGCAAAAATTAAACGACACTTTAGTTCCATCTATAATGGTGAAAAAAGATACTTTGGAGTGAATCTTTTGTCATTTATAAAATCATATTCAGCTAACAATTTCTTGAATACCTATATGCATTAAACATCGAATTTTAATGCCCATTTCACAAATGTACTGCAATTTTACAAGGGGAAGAAAGCTTTCAAGAGATGGAGGAGTCTGCCCTAGATCACACAGTTGGTAAATAGCCAAATTGACATTCAAACACAAATTCTGACCCAAGTTCATTTTTTAATCATTATTATATTACTCTATTGCCTTCCATTTTGATGTCCCAGTGCATTTATAAATATTAGTGGAAATCAGGGGAAGGAAAAGAGAAAATTTAAAAACTCCATGTATTTATTTTCTTTTCTATATTCCGTTCCCTGTTCAGTACTTGCATCCCCAGGGAGAAATACAAAAATTGGTTGGAAGCCCAAGAATGTGGCAGGAAGTAGCAAGCCTCAGACCGGCTGTGGTTGTCAAGAGGCCCTGGGTGCTGCCCTAGGACAAGTGCTGCCTAAACAGGCACCGAGTTACTATCTGGCAAGTACTTTATTTTATTTTTTATGACACAAATATTTTATTTTAAAAATTTTACTGTATTTTTTCCATTACCATTTAGTCCCCTTATACTCCCCCCCTCCAATGACCACACTGTTGTCCCTGACCACGAGTCCTTTTTCCTTTTTGCTCGATATCTGCATCCCCTACCCTCCCACCCCCCCCACCTGTCATCTTCTCCCTGTCTATGAGTCTGTTTCTGTTTTGTCTGCTAGTTCTGTTTGCTCATCAGATTCCACATATAGTGACATCAAGCATTTTATAAACAAACACCTATTTATATTCCTTCAGTCAAACAAATCTCATATACATTTCATCTTAACACTTTGCTTATGCAGAAGAATAAGCTAACTTAGTCAGAGCATATATGTGCTCTAAAGAATAAAAGAACATGTGTACATAGACTTTTCCTCTGGGCACAACATGATGGATTTTTCTGTAAGTTATCCTAAAGGAAGTAAAAATTACACAACTCAAGAGTAAAAGCATACCTGACAAATGTACTTCTGGTTTCAGGCAGGGAATATATCTCACCATGTCTGAGCTGCATAAAGAATGAGTTAGCTATGCTTAACCCTGCAGTTACTTTTTTTCCCTAGAAAACCTCTTTTACAGAAAAAAAAAAGTCTATTCAGAAATTCTTTGACAGGATTTTATAATCTAAACTTCCAAATACAGTTCCAAAGAGAAGGCTATTCCCCAAAGGAAAAAGAGTGCATCTTACCAGTCAAAAATCAATTACTAAATGTTTTGGAAAACAATAACTATTAGTCAATAAATTCCATTAAATATTTTTCAGAAATACCAGCCGACCTAGGAAAAAGAGGAGAATAAGAACATGTGTGTTCTGGTTTAGGCTGAATAGTTATATGTGTTTGGGGGCCTCAGAGTAATCATCTGTGTCTTCCGTGGGATGGACAAGGATAACCAACTGTTAAAATAGTTTTAGCAGCAAAAACATTTCTCGCACGGAAGCCAATGTAATGTACGTTGCATGTACAGATGCAGAGCTGCCCTGACTGCAGCTGGATGGTGGGCATTGAGCTCACCTGCTCCTCTGTTCTCCCAAGCCCCCATAGAGCAGAGATTACTGTGGACCACAGTGTGAAAACCTCTCAAATTTGATCACTCCTTGATATCTGCTAGTTATGGAAATTACCTTTACTTTCCTCAACTGTGCAGCCCAACCAGCAAATAAACAAAGGTCAATAAGAAGACCACCGGGTACGTTGGTTGGGGCAAATATGATAAAGATAAGATCACTGAGGAGGAGGAGGGAGGGGCCGTAGGAAGAGGCATCCAGAGGCGATGGTAAACAGCCTAGGACCGGATTGGCTGAGAAGATGAGTACCTCCAGAGCACAAGGAATTATGGGTGTGAATATTTAAAATAAGAGAAGGGCAGAGACTGGCTCTCTGGCTCTGTCCCTCAAGGATGCTTAGATGATCGTGCTGCAGCTGCCCACGTTTCCCAAAGGATGGTAGTTTGGGTGGGAAGGAGCTCTGGGCACAGCCTAGGATCAGGCTGGCCTGGAAGAAGGTGGCAGAGTTATTCTCCTTAGGGTGTCCTAGGAGGGGACAACCTCTGAGGCAGAAGTCTGTCATTCTTCCAAATTTGTGTAGCTTTTGTATCTTCTGGTGTTTTAGTTTGTAAATTAATCCTGTAGAAGATAATTAAAAACTAACTGGGGGAATCATAGGGAAACCCAGGAGTTAAAGAGTTTAGCCTCAATGGATAAGCTTAAGTGGTTAAAGCTATAACTAAAGGGTTAAAGAGTTTAGCCTTAACTGATCGGTTTAAGTGACTAATGCATGTGGAAAGCCAAAACTGTGTAGTTTTTGAATAAAGACTCCTTTCCTTTATCACCAAAACTTTGCCTCCAGAATTTTGCCTAGAGGGTGGTGGTGGGCAGCGGGACTCCACGTGCTGTTCGGTAGCAAATGCATTTAATTTCAAGTGTCAGTTCTTTCTATTACTAGTTGCTACATGATACCGCTGGATCAGCAAGGACGGGCATACGGCAGTTGATTTGGTGAATTCTTTTGTCACGTACAAGTTGCAGTCACTGCCTCTGCGCACACATTTGCATCCCCAACACACTCACCTGCATGTACTGTGTCCTAATCCTCCCATCGGTAGAAAATGTGGAGACACCATCATCACCAAACCATTATTATATGAAATGTTAAAGGGACTTATCTAAGAAAAAGAAGCTCAAACATGTGAACAGTAAAATGACAATAAACTCACAACTATGAACAAATGAACCTAAAAGAAAAGAAAAATAGCAAAAACAAAAACTAAGCAAACAGCCAGAACAGGAAGAGAACCAGAGAAATGGGCATCACACAGAGGGCATTCAGTGGGGAGGGGGAAGGGAGGAATAGTGGGGAAAAGGTACAGGGAAGAAGAAGAAGAAGAATTAGTGGCATAAAATAGACAGGGAAAGATAAAAATGGTACAGGAAACAGAGGACTCAAAGAACTTATATGTACGACCCATGGACATGAACTTGGGGGGGAATGCTGGAGGGTTAAGGGGGTGGGGTGGAGGGGGGATGAAGGGGGAAAATTGGGAAAATGGTAATAGCATAGTCAATAAAAAATACTTAAAAAAGAGAAAATGTGCAGATGATAATATTGCAAAATTACAACTGGACACTTTTTCCTATTCTATTCCATTGGTTAAAGTGTAACTGAAAACTCGTGACATTGGATGATTCCATTCAAACTTTTCTAGTTTTCCTGGAAGTAGAGAAAATAGCTCTACCTGAGAAATTCTGATTAAATGATCAGGGAAAGAATTCCAATATGAGAGCCCAAAGAGATGAAGCCAGAGAGGAAGAAGAAGTGTCCAGAGTGTCCACTGTGTCCCCACCCAGCCCCTGTCCCTGGATAATTCGGTGATGCCCGACTGCATCTCTCACAGCAGAACGTGTCCGGGAAGACCCCTTGAGAGAAACCAGTCATTATAGGGAGATCACACAGATTTTGGGATTCAATTCTCATGACCGAAACCCCAACTTCGTTACTTGCCAGAAATGCACTCTGATCCTTGGTTTCTTCATAAGAAAATGGGTGAGCATATTAACTGCCTAGTTGGGCTGTTAAGGGTTTTCACAATAAAACAAAAAGAGTCCGCCAAATTATAGATGAAAGGTAGATAATGTCATTGGCTTTTCTTTACACAATCATGGAAAATGTTGATTAGAAATCTATTTCACTTGAGAAATGGCGAATTTGAAAATGAGTATGCAAATAAGCATTTTTGCATGAAAAAAGGTCAGGGTTGTTCTCTGCACGGATGTAAACATGTCCAGTGCCAAGTTCATAGCCAACTTACTTGGTTCCTTAGCATCGACTCCTGTGTCTTCCCTGATACCTGTCACTGACCTAAACTTCCTCATTCCAGATATGAAAAGATTTTGGAAAAAAGAGGGCTTAGCAAACAAACAAACTGTCCTTTCTTTCAAATCAAGCCGGGTTCTGTGAATTAAACTGAGAAGAATCAATCTATGCTCTACCCAATTTCTTCCAACATGCTTTAAAAAGCAATACATCATTTACTGAGAAATTTGTTTCTTGCAGAGATTATCCCTGCCCTGAGTGCACATAAATTTAGAATTGGGAACTAGATGTGAAATCTCTCATCCTGTGAAACAATTCATCAGGATACTTTGATAATTAAAAGATTAGGTCAGTTCCCAAACAAGCAAACAAACAAACAAAAAACTATGCAATCCTTGCCATCAGTTATCAGGGCTGTTTTGAATTTTTTATTGGGCCCACATTTAGATCACTGACTGAGTCAAACATCTCACTGCACAGGGACAAAAATACAACCGAAGCTGGGGCTTAACTTACCATCCTGAGCAGAGCTGAGAAACACAGGCTGTGCTCGGGCTTACGGAATAACGTCTTTCCCAGGGAAGCGCGGCTGCTCTCCTGGGACGTGTCCCGTAGAAGTCTCAGGCTCACGTGGCACATCCACATCTTAGGACCCCCACGGGGTGGGGGAGGGGGGGTCACAGTAAAGGCTCTTCCAGGCACCTGCGCCCCTCCCCTGTTTCTGGTTAGCAACACCCTTCTGGTTCCTTACACTTTTAATTACATTCTACCTCCCACAAATTCTGTATTTCTGCTCGGAAATCTTCAATGGAAAATTGGGAGTCCCTTAAAATATATGAATCCATAGTCTACAAACATCTTTTCACGTGGAGTTTTTATGTGCCATTGTCCTTTGAGTGTACTAAGGGATACTACTTACGTCCGCTACTGGGGACAGGAGGCCCCAGGGTGTGGCCCAGTGCTGCTGGGAGATTCCAGAGCTGCTTCCTACCCTGCCCTCACTTCGCACGTAGCGTGCACCTGTTTCCAGTTGCTTATAAGAGACTGTTATCATCAGTCATGATTCCCCACTTGTTTGCTGCTTATAAGCCACCCAAACTGGTATTTCTGGGAAATCCTCCCAAAACATGTGTGTGCTACAACATTATTCTCAGAAAAACGTTTTCCATTGAGTATCCAGGAACTGGGTGTTTTCATAAGTTCTGCTAAGGGTCTCTCACCAGTTCTCTGATGTTTGGAAACGCTTCCCCCAAAAAGGGAGGTGTTGGAAAGTAATGCCAATTTGCCTACTGATCTTACAGTTTGGGGTTTGCCTACTGCTCTCAGCATTTCCTTTGCAGAGTCCATGACTGCATGGGTCCTTCACAGCGCATGCTAGCATGGTGGTAGGCAGAGTAACAACACCCATCACCTCCCCCAAGATGGCCACGTCCTAATGTCCAAAACCGTGAATAGGCTACTTTACATGGCAAGAGACTCTACAGATTAAATAAAGGATTTTGAGATGGGGAGATTATCCTGGGCTACCTAGGTGGGCCCCATGTAATCAGAGGGTCCCTGTAAACAAAAGAAGTAGAGGGGAGAGTCAGAGCGAGAGGAGCAGAGGTCTTGGAGCCATATGACTGCTGGATTTTCAGAGGAAAGGGGTCACAAGCCAGGGAAGGCGGGCCACTTGTAGAAGCTGAAAAAGGCAGGCATGGCTTCTCCCTATAGCGTCCAGAAGGAGTGCATCCTTCCTGCATTTGGCATGTCCCTGGGGCCTCATCCTAGTCTCTGGCAAAGATCCTGGAGCTTTTGTAGAGACTATACTTGTCTGTGAGTAAATATAGAAAGAAACGATATCCCCAAGTTCTGTCAAATTGAAGGTCCCAGCATTCCTCACTGCTATCTTCATTCTATGAGACCCATATTCTGAGACCTCTGTGAACTCAGACCCCCACCGTATGTGTCAACGTTTCCGCCTCCCAGTCTTACCATTCCCACTGTGTGGAGCCAGTCTTATGCCTCCTTCCATCCACGGCACTGGGCGCCGTGCCCTGCAGACAGCAGCACGCGTATTTCTCCACCAATGACTGTGACAATAACGGCAGAGCCTGTGTGATAAGAGAACTATGTGATTTTGTCGCTTGTGAGGTGAACAAAGAGGAAAATAGAACAGATTGGTTAGGATCCAACCAGGAAAACAGAAATCACTTCCAACATCTAAAACAGAAGGGGCATTGGTTTAATGACATCAAGACTCCAACCAAGAGGACGGCGGGGAAGCCCTCAGATCAGACACAGGCGAAGCTGCTACCGCTTGTAAGCTGGGACAAAGGGAGGAGACGGGGTTAGTGGAAGCCAGAAGCTTGGCTCACACAGAGGGAGCTGGGGGGCGGGGGGGGGGGGCACTTGTTGGGCAGGAGCTGTAGTCGGAGAGGCACAGGTCCATGGGACATGCTCGGGGAGGCAAAGGGAGCAGCGAAGAAGTGCCTTGGACACCTCTCCCTGCCCTCACCCTCCAGTCTCCTCATCATGCCTCCCGCTGACCGGACTCCTCCACAAGCTCCCTGACACATGAATGAGCAAGATCATCCTGGGCCCCCCTAGAATCCAGACTACATCCTAGGGTCAGGGGGGAGAGCAGGATAAGCAAGGGATCTGAGTTCAAACCCACCAAGGAACAGCATACAGAAGGAAGTTATTTCAATGCCTTCGTATGTGAACACGTGTAGTAAACACAGAGAATCTAACTGCCTCTTCATTGGTTTGTAATTCGCCTCTAGTAGAATGTTTCAAACAATCTTAATAGCCATCATCTATGACAAAGTCTTAAAAAACTATAATAAATGAACATGCAAATGCGAATCCCAAGGCACATCTCTTCAACGATGGAAAGCCATCAAAATCGCCTGTTATTTAAAGTCGATTGGAAACTACTTTAGAACTCTCTGCACTCCTAATCTGCGTGCTGTGCTGGGACATATATCTCCTAGAATAAATACGAGAGAAAGGTAAACCGTGCCAAATCAAAGGAACAGAGAGAATCACAGCCAAAATCAACGGCCGGATGCGTACGTTCCAAAAGCTTTACCTAAAGTGTGCACTGACTTTTCCATGGAAGACAATGCAAACTGTCATTCGGGCCATGAAGAATTGGAAACAACACCTAGAGCAAAAAAAAAAAAAAGATAAGAGAAAAGTAAGTAATGCCACAGAAAGTGTTCGGGATAAAGTGACAAAACACTTGCCGATTGCCAGGGTTTTGGCTAATGGGAATTTTCCTATAAACTTAGAAGAGGAGATTACTGACGTCATGGTCTCTCGTGTAGTCTTATAGTTCTTGTTCTTCCCCCGCTTGGTGTCTGGGGGGATAAAGCCAGCCCCTGATGATTCATGACCCCCGTCTCAGCACTTCAGCTCCAGTGACAGCCAGACAGAAGAATAAGACATTTTTTATGAGTAATTAGCTATTTATCCCTTGAACGCATGGAGCTGGTGCTGGGAAGACTTAATTCATCACTGAAATGTTCACAACAGTTTGTCTTTTAGAGCTGGAGGAACATTTTTAAGAAGGCAAAGTCGGTCGATAAAATAATGACAAATGTTTTGTGCTATGGAAGCCGTGTGGACTTTTCCCCGTCGGCTGCTTCCTGACAGTTTCACCATCACTGGTTGCCGTTCTCCCCAACCCACCGTTTACATGGTGCTGCTTTCTCGCCTTCGTCCTGCGTCACTCAGCTCTAACCCAGTATCCTCAGTGAAGTCGCCACTTTTAGTCACCAAAACCTGCAGCCAGTTTTGAAACCACAGTGCAGCTGGGTCTGCGTCATCCTTCTGGCACCTGTTGGCACTTTCCCTCGGATGTGTGTTTTATCCACACTTGTTGCTGAAGACCCCTAAACATTTGAATATATTTGTTCCTAAGTTATGAGCTTTACCAGCTCTCTGAAAGGAAGAACAGGGTATATTAAATGACAGTGTCTCCCAGTATGATTTATCCTCACATGTTTCTCATGGTTTTATGTGTTATTCCCCCCACGCGTGTTAAATAGAAAAGAATATCCCTCAGCTATCCCTGAAGACATTGCGAGATGTAGAATTATTTTTTAGAAGTGCAATTTGGTTGAAGGTAAGTCCCTTGGACATCCATCGTTCCTGATCAAATGTGTCAGGATCAGATAAAACTTCTTTAAAAGCTACAAAACGCCCTGGCTGGTGTGGCTCAGTGGATTGAGTGCCGACCTGCGAACCAAAGGGTCACCAATTTGATTCCCAGTCAGGGCACATGCCTGGGCTGCAGGCCAGGTTTCCCAGTGCAGGGCACGCAACAGGCAACTACACACTGATGTTTCTCTCCTTCTCTTTCTCCCTCCCATCCCCTCTGTCTGAAAATAAATAAAATCTTTTTTAAAAAAGCTATAAAACATCATAATGATGTTCTTGAACTTATTGAGTTCCATAACTATATTTTTTATAACCAAAAGTGCTGGATAAGGGACACAGAGATAAGTATGACATAATTTCTACTTTCAAGTACTTCATTTTTAGTAGGAGAGCAATCACGTAAACCAATGCATTAACATGTGGTGTTCTGGACAGAATTTTGTCACCTCCCTGCCATCCCCAAATTCACATAGTGAAGTCCTAGCCCCCAATATCTCAACACGTGACCGTATGTGGGGGAAGGAACTTTAGAGAAGTGATTAGGTTAAAATGGGATAGGCCCTCATCCAACCTGATTTGTGTCAAAATAGAAGGAATTTGGACAAGGAGACGCCAGGGATGCGTGAACACAGAGAAGAGCCACGTGAGGACAGAAAGAGCAGGCAGCCATCTGAGAGGGAGGCCTCCGTGGAAAGGAACCTGCTGAGACCTTTACCCGGGTCTTCCAGTGCCCAGAGTGGAGAGCAACTGCCTTTCTGTTTGTTGTTAAGCACCCAGGCTGTGAGTTTTGTCAGCACAGCCCCAGCAAGCTAGTACGCAGGTGACTCCCACGACGGGGGTAAGGAGATGCTGCTGTAAGGGAATTAGAGGGGGCCTTAACGTGGTTCGCAGTGTATTCTAAAGGCCAGGAAGAAAATTTCCTCTACATCACACGCCATGTTATCTGGGCACTTTCTGTGGAGTGTGACTAGGTGTCAGTGGAAATTCATCTCTGTGTGTATGCGCACACATACACAAGTATACCATAATTCAGACGGATGATTTTTAAGATAATGAGCTGAAGATAGCCAGGAGGCAGAAAAACCCAGAAAACTGTTAGGCTTGGCTAGTGGCATTTGGAATCTGAATGTACGAGCAGGACCAGGACTGCATAAACAGAAACTGAGAGAACTGATTAGCGTTTGCAAGGTCTTATGTACAGTGACACAGAAGAGATGAAAGAACGATTTTAGAATCAACCTTTTGGTTGATTAGGTCTGTGACAAACAGGGCAATTCTTTAAACAGCTAGCACTAGAATAACATTTTTTTCCGCCCCCGGGGCAGCTTCCTGATTTGCATTTGAATTCCTTCAACACTTAACACTCAACTTTTCCCCATTGAAACAAACAGGGCTGCTCTGTTGGTCCAGAGGACAAAGGAGGAGGTCCTTCAGACCCAAGGGTAGCTTACCTTAGCCCTCCAGGTCAATGTTAGAGAGACTCTGCACCACACAGGTGCTCAGACCCTCGCAGGAAAGGCACAGGTAGGTGGCCTGGACCTCCTGCTGCCTGGTGCTGGAGCAGAGGCAGTAACGTAAGTGCCCAGCACAGTCATGAAGAAAGTGAAACGTGCCATCAGCACCCTCTGGTTTCCCTTTGCTGGGCTCCCAAACTCTCCCCAGGCGCCCATGCACGTTTTGCTGCTGCCTAACTTTGCAGAACTCCTGAGCCTGTCTGTGCTACCCACCGTGCTAAAAAATTCATTTGCTGAAAAGTTATTTTGCTTTTCTAGAAAATACTTGATCCGAACAAAGTAATGGGTAATAAGGTAGTTATGGTAGATATTCACAAGACATCTCTGTAACAGAGACATTGTGTTTTAATCCAAAGATGTGGGCATTCAATAATGGTGTTAAAGCACTGTGAGAGGTCAGCTCGGGGTCACTAAAGCAGGGGCGGGGCAAGGAGTGCGAATGCGCTAGGCCGCTGCAGGGAGGGCGGGAGCGGGGCGGGGAGTACTGGCACCGATACTCCACCTGGAGGGAGACTGGAATCACTGCCAGGCGAGAAGGTGGCCAGCCGTTCCCCAGTGTTGCAGTCTGTTCTGTTCGGCTTTTCTTTCTCATTTTTAGTAGAAACCACCTAAATGATTAACTCTAAGTGGGCCAGATCAACCTTATGATCCACCACTAATCTACAATTGAAGATATTTTGAGGCAACAATTTCCGCCTTTACTCTCAGAAGTCGACGAGTCTTTTGCACCAGGAGAATCCATTGAGTGTATTAGAGGAGGTGAGCGAGGGAGTGTATGGTTTTCTGTCATCCACTCACCGAAGGCGTTCGCACTGCACAAGTCACTCGAGCTTTCTGAATCTGAGTTTTATTTTGCTGTAAAATAAAAGGGTGTCCCATAACTTTATGTGATCTTATGGTTCCAACTAATGTGTCACAGTGGAACTTGTGCTCAAGATGGTTTGTGAGTTTTTGTTTCCACTTATAAAATTTAAGCTAATTGAATATATTAAGCTTTTTTAAAAAATTAAATATATCTTTATCCTGTTTGGATATTTAAATGAAAACCTGGCACAATCTTGCAAACTAAAATTTCATACTATAGGAGGAAAATTAAGGTCATAAAAGAAATCTTGCACATTTTACAAATAGGAAATTTACTCCTGAGAAATTGGAAATGCCAGGGCAGACTATGAATACTTGATATATTAACACAGATAAGAGACAAAGAATATGCATTGTTTAAAAAAGGTTTCAGAGGAAAAAAACAAGTATCTATGAATCAAAAACAAACAAAAAAACAATTTTTAATCCTGGGAATAAAAAATATTTTTAACATTGAAATTTTAAAGAGCCAATGAACCAAAAAAAAACCCCTAGAGAAATGAAGAGATAATTAGTAAACTGAAGGAAATAAAGAGAAATAAAAATACGTGTTTAAATTTTGAAAGCAGAGTTAAGAAGCATGGATGCCACAGTAAGAAGTACTTACACGTGCCTAAGAGGAATTTTAGAGTTTCAGAAGAGAGGCGTAATAAGACTGCAACACTAAGGAACACTTACTTAATGTTTTTAAAGAATTTTTTCATTTTCCACTGCATTATTTTTAAATTTTATTTTTCAAGTACTGTTTATATTCAATATTATCTTATGTTAGTTTCAGATGCCCAGCATTGTGGTTAGACAGTTATATAACTTATAAAGTGGTCCCCCCGATAATACAAGTGCCCGGCTGGTACCACAGGTGGTTATTCCAATGTGGTTGACGACAGTGCCTCTGCCAAGATGTTTCCTCAGAAGGAAGGTGAGTATCAAATGCCAACAAGCACAAATAAAATAAATCTACACCTAAACATACTGCGATGAAATTTCAGAACAACAGAGAAAAGATAAAAATAGTAAAAGTTACCTCTAAAATAGCATTTTCTAACAAAATAATTTTATCAACAAAAGAAGGGCAATTCGATGGACAGCTGACTTCTCAATACTGACAATAAACGTTGAGGGGAAATAGCAGTCCCCCTAGAATTCTATAGCCCATTCAAATTCTCACGACAAAATGGAAACATTTCAGACAGAGAGAGGCTGAGGAATTTTGAGCCCCACAGAACTGCACTCAAAACAATGACTACAGCAAGAGCCATAACTCAAGCAAAAAAAAGTAAGAAGCACAGTTAAGTATTTTTAGCATAATAAATAATTACTATGGATAGCTAAACATTTTTTGCTTTTATAAAATTAGAGTTAAAATTATACACATGCAATAACATTGTCATAACTACCTGTTATGTGTGGTGCCTGCTGGGTACTGGAAATATCAGGGGGACACTCTGTCAAGTATATGATTGTCTAACCACTATGCTGTACACCTAAAACTAATCAAGATGATACTGAATGTAAAATGTAATTGAAAAATAATTTTTTTAAAAAGTAAATTAAGGAAGACTATGACATTTTGGGAAAGACAGACGTGTCTTTCTTTCTTTACAAAATAATGTAAAACGTTACCATTTCTTTAATTTTTAACACCAAAAATCAATGACTGGCCAATGTATATATTTTATTATGAACATACATGCAACAAAATTCTAGATGTGGAGGGTGGGATATAGAAGAGTTCAGAGGAAGTTGCTAAGTTCAGGTCTTGCTCTAGCAGAAAACAGAGACACTGAGTATTTTGGACTTAAAAACAAAATATATCTACAGAAGAAAAACATATTTTTGTATTGGAGTAAACTAATTTTAAACACCCTTTTACATTTAATTTTTATGGATATGTAACTAAGGGCATTTTAACATTCTTTGGTGAAATGATACATTTTTCTATTCAGAGACCAATGATATAACTGAAATTTAAAAAATCTTATCAGAGGTATAGTAAAAGTGGCCTAAGTACATGGACATTTTTAGAGCAAGATACTTTTATCACCTACTCGGAAAATACTCACGAACAAACAGGCCTTGTTCAGTCCGAAACAGGCTCCCCAAACCCAAGCACCCAAGTGGCCACAGGCAGGGTTCTGAATCTTTCTGACGCGCAGTTCATTCATCTGTTACCAGGAGTAACAGCATTGACCTTGCCTGTGGGAGAGTGCAAAAAATAACTTTCTTCCCAGCTTTCTAAGTTTCTCGGTCTGGACTAATACTCAAATCAACATGAGACAGGTTAACGGAAGAAAATGTCCCATTTACTGTATGCACATGTTGAAGTTTCTGTAAGACGATGAGACCCACGGGCAAATCGGGCCGTTGGTGCTTCCTCACCATTCTGGTCTAAGGAGGCGGAGGCGGGGGTCCGGGACTTCGGAAGGGCGGTAGGCAATCCACGGGCAAAGGAGGAGGAGCAAGCACGTGGTCAACCGAGTCTTGCCACGGAGAAACGATGGGACATGGAGGGGCATCTAACGCACAGTCATGCTGGGGTCCTCCCCATCCGCCACACGTAATTCACATGTGCTGGGGTGAACTTGCTACAGTCCCCTTCCTGAAACACCTTTTTCTATTGGAATTCCTTTAGGCAGGCAAGGGGGAGGTCGACATTTCTTTCTGAGTCTTTTGTTTCTTAAAAATAACCAGCTTGAGATCCATACCCCAAAAGGCATGTTTTAGGGTGGCAAAACTGTGGCCGCCTTCACATGGTTGTAGGGGGAAGATTTGAGGTGAAGTCTGTAAAGTTCCCAGCACATGGCAAACATTCAATAAATGGAAACAAGTGTTGTTTTTATTAATAACAAGCACAGGAACCAAATAACACTAGTGAACACACGGGACCTAAGTGGAGCCTTAATGTGCATGCATTTAGTGGGCTGCAGAGAGAGAGAGAGAATGGGAATGAAACGCAAAGGGAACCAGCAGCACCAAGATATCCCCTGATCTGTGTCTCACGCGGGGAGTACGCACTTTACTTCCAAAAGTAATTAATATAGAAAGTGTCGATAAGTGCCAGATTAAAATACTTTATTATCCCTGGCTGGCGTAGCTGAGTGGATTGAGCATGGGCTGGGAACCAAAGTGTCCCAGGTTTGATTCCCAGCCAGGGTACATGCCTGGGTTGCAGGCCAGAACCCCCAGCAACCGCACATTGATGTCTCTCTCTCTCTATCTCCCTCCCTTCCCTCTCTAAAAATAAATAAATAAAATCTTTAAAAAAATACTTTACTATTGCCCCCCCCCTTTTTTTTAGTCCTCCACACAAATGGACTGACAAATGTGATTTAAGATCACCGCTGTCTTCAAGTGGGATGGGACCCTCGGGGACTGAATCAGCGCAGCTGGGAGCCTCTTAGAAATGGGTTTCCAGGGGGATTGTGCGCAGGTGCCTGCCTGCAGTGCTTCGACCAGGTGTCCTCGCAGGTGGCTCTGAGGCAGTCTGTGACCTCGGAAACAATGCCTCGTTCTTTTCACAGAGACTTCTTTTTCTAAACTGTGTTGCTGATGTTTTTGTTTCCCAGAGGATTATGGAGAGAATTTTACGGCGGCCTCTGAGACAGTCTTCGGGAGGCAGGCATTTCTCACTAGTTTCATTACGTGGGCAAGAGGCATAAATCAACCTGATAAATACTCTCTTTGGGCAAAGGTGAGGGCCAGGGGTGGTGTGAAAACAAATTGCGTCTACAATGGAAAGAAGGATTTTACAGTGCAGAGCTATTAATATTTCAAGATGAAGGGTGTGTTCCCTTGCGATACTTGCATGAGAACTCTGAACTCTATCTCTCTGTAATTTATTGCGTGTCCTCAAAGATCCCAGTTGTGGATTTGATGGTTTCAAAGCGATTAATACCAGAACTTTGCTTTTTTTTTTTATTCATTTGATGCATTTGTTACGTCGATGTGTTGTGTATAGACTAGAAAATCTTGCTGAAAAATCAGCGGCATGAAAGTTAATTAGAAGAAGCTTCGGATGGCACAGATGTTCATCTGGGAACATTGATGCATTTTTCTGCTTAATATAATCAAAGAACAGTGGACCATCTAGTCAGGAACAGCATGATAAGATACCAATTATAACCAGATTTTTTTACGTAAGCAAAATATGGTTCCTCATGAGATTGAGTAACATTCTACCATTGAAAAGTAATGTTTAGATGAAACGATACGGCATCTGGCGCAGAGGAAGTGGTGATACTCTCAGATGAAACATTTCTGTGCTGGTGCTGTGTAATGGGCACATGGGGTTCACTGCACTAGTCTATATTTGTGTATGTTTGAAATGTTATTTAATATACAAGTGTTTAACATGATGTTTACAACGTTTCCACCAACATTAGAACATGTTCATGATATGGTAAAAAAATACAAAGCAGGTCACCAAATGATAAATGCAGTATATACTTACTTATATAGAGGAAAGATAAAAACCAGTTCAAGATATTTATAAATAACAGTTGACTCTGGAAACAACCTAATGAGTGATTATTTCTCTATCTAATTATCTATAAATGTTATAAAAGTAACCTAAAAGGTACAAGATATATGTGAAAGCATTAAAAAAATTCAGACTGGCCATTAATCATGAGGCCTGGGAGAATGCACCCACATATTGATATGAAAAGTCAATATTAGAAAAGAAAACACAAGGCAGAAACTTCCTCGATCACCTACTGCCACACAAGCAGCACACAACACGACCTTTGTTCAAAAAGGAGCGGCAGAGACCCAGGTTTAACCTTGCGGTTCAGGCCCGGAGCCCAGGATGAGTTCAGTCATTTTTAATTTCCATGCTTTGGACAATTTACTTAA